>NC_136067.1:1801705073-1803075906 GCF_964261635.1 Lissotriton helveticus | reverse complement strand
TAGTGATCTATGCAAGGCCTGCAGCAATATTCAGCTGCAGCAGCTGGTACTCTCTACGACCCATTTGAAGGGCCATATCCTGGATCTAGTTTTTGCAGACGCCTCACAGGTGGAGGTGAATGACATAAGCCCCCAGTGTTGGACGGACCATGCACTAGTCTCCTTTTCTCTCCACCTCCCGGCGGGGTCTCTGAGAGATGTCAGGTCGGGACCTACTAAAGTTTGTAGGCCATGGTCCAGACTCTTAAAAAACCCCGTTTTACCAACTTTACTTCCCGGAGGGTTCTCGCTGGGGAGTAACATAAAAGAGAGTTATTCTAGTCTGTGCCTGCAAATTGCCAACTCTCTGGATAAGGTATCCCCTCTACGTAGATCAAGGGACAGACAGAAACGTGCTATGCCTTGGTACTCTAAGGACCTTCTGCAGCTGAAGCAGCGATGTAAACGGGCAGAAAGGGCCTGGAGGAAGCACTATTCTGACTCGGCAAGAGCTCTTTTCAGGCAGACGCTGTTGAAATATAAAGCACAGATTAAGTGTGCAAAAGCCACCTACCTCAAGGAATCGTTGAATCAGGCGACTAATAAGTCGCAGACCCTGTTTAAGATCGTCAATGATCTTTCCAGTCCGGCATGTGCCATGAATAATATTCCAGCCTCTCAGGCTCTTTGCGATTCTTTGGCAGCCGCATTTGAAGATAAGATCACAACCATCCTGGGTGGGCTGTCTAGGCCGGATTCCCAGCCTCTGTTGCTTACTGCCACCACTCCCTTACTGGGTGATTCGGAAGGTTTGACCGGCCGGCCACAGCTGAGCTGCTTTTCTCTTCCTCCATTTCACGACTTTTGCAAATTAGCACAGGTTATGTCGTCGGGCTCTCCTATGGACCCACTACCTCATAAATTCTGGAAACTTTTCCAGGAGGAACTCTTTCACCCATTGTACTTGGTTTGTCTTCAGTCTTTTGATACCGCTATGGTTCCAGAGTGTTGGAAATTGGCGGTGGTCTACCCTCTCCTGAAGAAGCCTACGCTTGATCCCACCTGTCTAGCAAGCTATCGGCCTATTTCCCTGCTCCATTTTCCGGTTAAGATCATGAGGAAGGTGGTCACCCAGTCTCTGTCCAGATTTCTGGAAGATAACATCTATCTGGATGTGGCCCAGTTCGGCTTCCGACCAGCGCATGGTACGGAATCCGCACTGGTGGTCGTGCTGGACAATCTTCGTTCACGTGTCGACACTGGTTGGGCAGCTTTTTTAGTGCTGCTCGACATGTCGGCCGCGTTCGACACGGTCAGCCACACTACTCTCATTAGTAGACTCGAGGAGATTGGGGTAACAGGGTTGGCACGGGACTGGTTAGTCTCGTATCTCCACAATAGGCAACAGGTGGTGGCATTGCCTCCTTTTAGATCAGGAGTACGTAAAGTGGGACAGGGCGTGCCCCAGGGCTCGGCCATCAGCCCTATCCTGTTTAACTTATATCTCTGCTCTCTGATCCACCTGATAAGATCTTTTGGTGTCACGGTAATTAATTATGCTGATGACACTCAGCTGGTCTTCTCCCTGGAAGGCAAAGATGCGGTGTCTCTGGAGACTTTTCATCGCTGTATGACAGCAACAGCAGACTGGTTGCGTTCCAACTCTCTCCAGTTCAATGGGTCTAAGACAGAGGTGTTGTACTGTTCAAACGACTGTGTTCCGCGCTCCCTGCCAGAGGACTTCTGGCCTACTTCTTCGTTGGGAGCGGTGACAGCAGCGGAATCTGCTCGTAACCTGGGGGTCATGTTTGGCCCCAATTTACAACTAGACGCATTTGCTAATAAAACGGTGGCCACATGCATGATGCTGTTGCGTATGCTGCGGAAAGTTCTTCCTATGCTTCCGGAACAGGCTAGACCAGAGGTAGTGTGCGGGATTATTCTTAGCAGGTTAGATTACTGCAACGCACTGCTTCTGGGAGCACCTAAAAATCTGATTGGTAAGCTGCAGCGCATACAAAATATGGCAGCTAAACTTGCACTCTCTCGATCGCGTGCTGCCTCTTCTACTACAGCGCTGTTAGACCTTCATTGGCTGCCTGTTCAGCAGCGTATTCTTTTTAGAGCATCTTGCTTGGTTTTCAAAGCCTTGCATGGACAGGGACCTGTCTTGTTGCAAAATCTTTTCTCCTGGTATTCTACCTCTCGAACTCTACGATCTTCTTCGGCATGTCTGGTAGTTGTTCCCAGGATCCAGAGGTTAAGGATGGGAGGCCGTTCCTTCGGGTTTTCAGCTGCCAAGCTTTGGAACTCTCTCCTGTTTTCCCTGAGGAGTCAGGGAGAACTTTTGCCGTTTAAGAGAGGGTTGAAGACCTATCTCTGTCCAAGAGCAGTGTGATCCTTGTAGGTCTGCATTAGCTATGTATAGTCAAAGCGCCAGGATACCCTTTGGGTGAGAGTGTTGCGCTATAGAAGTATGCAATACAAAACAATACAATACAGTTTAAGTTAAGTTAGTTTTTGCCAAGAATCTTAATCAAGAATTCTCTTAAGGATTTAATCAGCTCTGTACCTTGGTTATAGAATGAAGGAGGTCTTGTATCTCGTTCTCAGGACTCGATCTCCCAGAAACCCGCAAGGGTGACTGGAAACACTGGGGCTGGATTTCTCGGCAGGAGAAAAGACAGCATCTCTCTCAGTGCGTCAAATGGGAGGGTCGGCTTCCTTCGGCTCTCGCATCAGCTGGGCTTCAGGCATGTAGATAGCCTCTCTGCTCCAAACCACCGTGTGTTTGCTTAAGGCAACGTTGGTATATTTATACCTGGAAGGTGCCGAGTTTGACGTAAGGTTGGACATAAGACGTCACTAAGAACTTACAGTTCTTTCTGGACTCCAGGAGTTCTTGGACAAATCAAAACAAAAGCAGGGGGAATTCCCGGGCTGCTGGAGGCTTGGTTTGTTTAAAGAACGTGTTTTAATTTCTAGGAGTCAATGGGAGTAGCCTTGCCGTATTTGGATGCATTGGCTATGACTAAATATGGATATGATTCTTATGCCTTTATAAGGATATGTTCTGTTATAACCACATAAGGGCATGAATCGGGAATATTTAAATAGGGTCCTAGATACGTTTACAACAGGGACAGACCTAGGCACCTGCGCACACACTGCATTAGTGTAACGCCAGGGCAAAAAAAAGGCCAAGAAGCCAGTTTCTCGAGCAGCCAAGCACTTAGGGTAGAGAAATCCAACTGTTTGCTATGCAGAGGGCTTTCCCACCCCAACATTGTTCAACAGCTGTAATTCCAGTGAAAGAGCAGATTATTCTCTCCACAGAAGCCTGGACGGTTGTAATCTTTTATTGTTGTATTTCATTCCATGCCAGTTTGCTAATCTGCAGGGAGTTCAAAACCTGACTCATTTTGAGTCTCATGCATTGACATCATCCCTATATTTTTGGCCTATGATTAACCGTTTGGTGCTGATGACGGCTCCCGGCCGTCATGAGTTACGGTGGGCGTGTGCTGATGACGGCCGGGAGCCGTCATGACCATGCCCTCAATCGGAATGTGCCGCACAGGTGCTGAATTCCTGCCGCAGCCAGGGGGTTAATACCGCGTTAGCACAGGATAACCTCTACAGAGCTACCCTCGGAAAAGGATTGACATACCCAGTGGAGTAGTGAACCCCCCTACTTAAGCAGCCTAAGTGGGTGTGGTCTTTGGGCATGATGGGCTGGTGAGCTGGGTCCTGTTAAAAGGTTAATTAATAGTGTATAGTTTACTAACCTCTATGAAGGGCGGAACTGGGAACTCAAAGTAGCCCTACTAATTTTGTCAGACTAGCCTAGGAGTCGCAAGTGTGATGCACTGCTGCTTTTGTTACTGCCGATGTTGCAGCACTGCTGCAAAACCAGCCCCCGCCGCTGCAAAATCGCCCCTACACTTCCAGCCTCCTGGGCAAACACCCGATGCCCGATACAGCTAGTCTGGTCCTGCTTCAATTGTGTGCAGACAAAATGCTCATAAATGATACTGTTGATAAATACCTTTACAGAGGGGCATGGGAAGTTGGCTGACCGGTGCAGCAAAGGAAACAGAGAAAGCAAAATGATGAAATAATGAAAATAGGGAAAACACAGAGAAAGGAACAGAAAATGTGAGCATGAGGTAAGAAAGAAAAGGTAAGAAGGACAGAAGAAAGATTAGATAGAAACAGAAATAGTAATAAAGAGTGAAAGGAAGGAAGAAAAGATTAAATGAAATAATGAAGAAAAGGTTAAAGGAAGGATAGACAGGTGAAAGGAAGGGTGAAATAATTAAGGGATGGAAGGGTGGAAAGATAGACAAATGGAAAGGTGAAAGAATGGATGAAAGAATGAATGGATCAATAGGTGAAAGGGTTAATGAATTGAAGAATGAAGCATGGACAGATGGGTATGGCTGAGAGGATGGACAGATAGATACATAGAAATATTGAATGGTGGGTGGTTGAAAAGGTGGATGTATATGTGAAAGGATGGATTCTTGGATGTTTGGGCAGATTGATGGAAATGTGAATGGACCGACACATGAATGGATGAATGAATAGATGCATTGCTATATGGACTCAAGGAAGATAAAAGGTTAAAGTTAACTTTCCTAAGGAAGGTCGGAAATGTGCGTTCCGTGTGCTCTCAGTCATTAGTGGTATGGTACCATTGGGGGGTATTTTAATTTTCTGGCTTTTCCCTTGTATGGAGAAGTAAGTTATTTATTTATTTATTTATTTATTTATTTTTCAGTACCTTTCCTCATGATGCCCCCTTTGCTCATTAGCAACTGGGCTTTGCTTTATGAAAGTCTCTTATTATGGTATATGTTATAATGCTCTAGAGTGAAATGCTGCAAAGAACAACATTTAAGCAGAAGGCAGTCACTCTCTTTTGAACAAACTTCTTTATTAATGCTTCCTTAACATGTAGGCGCCTATTTTAGAATGCTTTTCATAACTGCCAGTTCATAGGTTCGGAACTCCCAACATTTACCAATAAGGCTCTGCTTGTTTATTTGCTGTTTAAATCAACCTGTGCTCATCATGAAAAAAGTTTATTTGCACAAGAGCAAACATTCTATTTACAATTGCTAATCACACCTCTCAGTCAGAGTTTTTCACAGAATTTCTCTTCTCCTAGCTACCCCCACTTCCACCCTCCTCAACTCCATCCTAAATCTAATTGCCTATATTTTCTTCCCTTAGACCACGAATCATAAACCATTGTATGCTGCCATTCTAATCTTTTGCCTTCACTCCTCGTCCTCTCAAACTGCTTTTCTACTTGTCAAACCCCAGCAAATACACTTCAACTGCACTTCTCCCTCTACCTATATCCCTCTTATATTTACTCTGATTCCACCCTCTCACACAACAACCATTTCCCCTACTACCTACACCTCTGATCACCCTTCTTCACCCGTGAGTGTCCCCCAATCACCGTCTCCAGCGCCTCTTACCACTCTTCCACCACTTGGACTCCTCCTACAGTGGTTAATTTGTAAAAAAAATAAGTGCCGGGGCTCTTGTCAGGAGGCAGTTTGCACCAGCCAATTTCTCCTGTTATCGCCACCTAAAACAGAACCAACTACTAACCATGAAAGTGGGGAGAGGATGTGGTGTAATAGCCAGAGCAGACATGGTTGTCAAAAAGTTATTCTTTGCTCAGATCAAATCTCTCCTAACGAGCTCAATAGGGACACAAACAATTTGTGGTGACCCAGTTTCTCTGCTATGGTCTTAATATGATGGAACGAGGAAATACTATTTGCCCTCTCCAAGGACAGACAGTTTTTTGCTATTTTCTAGTTCAAATACAGATCAGGTTTAATCCAGATCCCAATCCAAAGTAACAATGGAGATTTAAGCCTCCAGATCAGAAATGTACCCCACCCCGAATTCCTCATGAACAACATAGCAGGATACAGATTCAGGGACAGGTAACACATTTCTCAAACATGTATTCTTCACTATTTGCAGGTCCGTATAGACCCAAATGTCACTCCCATAGCAAGCAATGGAAATACAATTCACCTTGTAGACTTTCAGGAGGGCTTTCACTGGTGTGGCCCCTAATCTTTTGTCAAAGTCAAGAAATATGAAAGCAGCTCTAGAACATCTCTAGCATTTATTTTCGCTTTTCTTAGCAGGATCCGTGAACTCCTGTCATTGAACAGAACCCCCACATAGGAAAATGAAGAAACACTGGTTATTACAACACCATTCCCATACTGATTTCTCTATTTCTCTGGCCCATTACCATTGTGGGGAATTTAGCAAAGTTGGTACTCAAGGCTTGCAAGTTTAAAAATTGTTTGAAAGAACTTAACATATGCGGGAGTCCTACTGCCGTCCTGGCTAACAGTACTGCGTTATCAGCATAATTGAGCATAGGAATTAGCTGGGTGCCCTCCCAGGGAATATCTTTAGATGTTGTGCATACATTTGACCCCACGTTATTAATATGTAAGGTGAATAGAAGTGGGGCTAATATACAGCCCTGTCTAACACCCCTTTATACCTTTATGGGTGAAGAGATACTCCCAGTCTGGTTATATCTTACAGCAGCAGAAAGGTCTATATGGAGGTAGTGTATAAAAATAACTATATTACAATCCACGCCCAAGTTTATCAACAGAAGCCACAATTTGTACTATTCACTTGAACAAAAGCGGATGCTGAATTCATAAAGTCCAAATGTAGTGAGCATCTCTTAGCTATAGTGCGTTTCCCAATAATCAATTGCAAGTTAAGGCATGGTGCTTTTGCCTGACCTGAACCCAAATTGTAAGTGGAAAATTGTATTTTTTTGCTCTAAACATTCAGGCTGTCTTAACGACTGAGTCAGTAAAGGAAATAGGTCTGTGGCATTGTGGATATGCTCTTGCCCCTTAATTGAATACTGATACGATAATACACCTTGACCAGGAAGCTGGAAGGCCTGTCTTGCATGCAGCATTAAAAGCATGTGTTAACATTTTGGCCTAATTTGAAGATTTGACTTATATAAATGTACGTGAACCCCAGGCTCTTTGACCTAGATGAAATAGCCTCAGAGACTTTCTCCTCAGTAAATACCGAGACACAAGTGCCACTAGTAGGTGCCAGTATGGGAGGCGTACAGCCCTGAAAGTGAGTTACCCACATATCAGCAGGTATGGTGCAATCAATCTTACTGTCAACAGCCCAAGAAAAGAAAGGGAGAGTAACAATCTCCCAGGTCATGCCATTATTTGTAAGAAACATCTGCTTGTTAAAGCGCATCCTATGCTTTTACTTTAATCTCTTTTTAGGGCCACCAGTGTTTGCATATAAGATGTCTTTCTCCTGGCAATCTTGTCCTTATCTTGTTGAATTTGCTTTAGAGCTTGTAGCAGTTCGTGTGTGCCACCATGCTTTTATGATCAAACCACCTCTTCCCATTAGATATTGATTTACCTAAAGGCCTCATAAGGCTGTTTGCTACCACATGGCATATTCTATGAAAGGCACTAAGTAGGGTTTCACCTTTAGTGGCAGTATCTAAACAGAGGCTTATATCGTCCTTGCAAACATTAAGGAAATCATTAGTAAAGTGATCTGGGACAACCTTACATCATTTCAATTGGCTGGCCTGATTCTGGGGAGCAATATCAGTAATTTTAGGGCCTGATAGGGGTCAGCTAGCTACCACACACCCCAATCCAGGGATAGGAATAGAGGTTTGTGGTCACTAGACTGGTTCCACGTAACCTCAAAAAGTAAGACAAACTATGCCAAAAAGGTGGAAATAAAAAGTGTAATCAATGGTGGTGTTCATCCCTCTACCAATAAATGATGGAATGCTTTCTCCTGCCATTCCCTCGCAAATATGCTGTAGGTTAAAGTCAGCAATGAGTTCCTCTAGCAACCTCCTTTGGGGCATGTGCCCAAAGTGGGCACATGAATGGTTCCCAGGACCAAAATGGCAATAGACAAGGCACCCACTCCAGCACTGGTGCAAATTAGAATCACCAAAAATATTAAACAAATAGAGGGTATTCTGCTTTTCCCCAAATATTTCCCCAAAAACTTATAAGTGTATCAAGTGATCAGTGGGCTGAAACCTCACAAAAGAGTTATAAAAAGTCACGATAAGTAGGTCAGGCACTTTTTTTAAAAGTAGTTAAACCACTGTGAGGTTACTGGAGCCTGTAACAAGCTTCTATGGAGTACACTATCTTAATGGAATTTAGAGAGAATAAACACCCGTTGTCCCTGCTTGACTGTGAGGGTAGGGTGGGCGTGAAGTGAGAGGTAAATCCGTCCATACAGGACGTGTTATCCGTATCCCAAGTTTCTTGTAGACCCACTATGTGCTGTGTAAATGAAAATTGAGAACGACATAATTCCCCTCTTCTGTTTTCCTCCTTGTACCCACCCAACCCACCCGTTTAGCCATGATGAATTGTGAGGAAATCTATGCCCCAACCCCCATGCCTTTGTTGCACTAAAATTTGGCGTTATGAATAAGCTCAGAGGTGGATTCTGTTATCCCCTCTCTTATGGGGGGAACACCCACCAGTAACAAGTAAGAAGGGACCCCCTCAAAAAAATAAGTTGTGGCCCAGGAACAGAGGGGAACAAACAACAATTCTAATGTAAAGACGTTCCTGCAGTGGCCTTCTAATTCAATTACACAATTAAGTTAATGAATATCCAAACCAGGTGACAAAAGATAGATACTATACTGAAATTATTCAAAAAATATAAAAGTTTATTTTTTCTCTTTTTATCTTTTAGTTCATATAAATTCTGTTATTAATCAGAAATCACAAGACAAACATTTTTCAATTCATATCAAATTTTTTTTTTCGGAACAGGTATAATTGAGTCATAAACATCTGCAACAAAAAATATATATAAAAAACATACAATATGCAAAATAATTTAGTAATAGCCCTTGGTAACAACCATATCTCTCAACACACTCACTTGCTAACACTCATACCACACTCAAACTACAAACTAGGATGGTGAAAGGAACTGAATTAATATTTAGCAAGATGACAATGCTAAAAACATGGGCCAAGATGTAATTTAAGGCTCCCGCAGCAGGTCAAATGGGAACACCCACCAGTACCGCTACCAGTGGTTTTGCCTTGGGGGATAGTTGTGGTCTAAATGTGTTACCCACTCACCCTTTCAACCCGGGAAGGGAAAATGTGGCTGCCCTTTTGTGGGTTCCCTTTGGAAGAAGTGGAAGGAGCCCTGTTAAGCAACCAAATCAGGGGGGAGGTACAAGGTATTGTCCCACCTGATATGGAGTGGTAGGCTAAAGTATTGTGGCACACCTTGGGCAGAATCCTAGCACCATGAGATGCTCCCAAGGCCTCATCTCGGTTTAGGTAGGAAGGAATGCTTGACCAGGCCAGGGATTCACTATGCAGGCATTTTAATCTCCGGGGGCCAGTAAGGGAGTGACGTAAAACTCTACTCAGGTTCTCAGTTAACAAAGCATTCACATCAGCAACTGCTGTTTCAATAACCACCAACCTCACCTTCAGCCCCTCCATTTTACTCTGTAAAAACGTTACCAACTAATCATATAAAACATTTAACATGGGCTCTACTAATGCTGAATGTGGTTGACCGACAAAGTTACAAAGTTACTAATGCTTGAATGGCGTTGCTGAACACTGACTGTCGATGGCTGGGGGTCTCCGATCCCCAGTGGGCTGATAAACTCTTAATTGGTTGCTGAAGCCAATCCCCCAGAGTTAAGCCTAGTTTTAGGGGCCCTTTTTGTCCTTTTTTAGCAGGAGAAACCCTCTCAGGGGATGGGAAGACCACTAAAAAAATTGTCCACTGCTAGGGTGACTTTCTTCGATAAGTTCTCACTTATTGCCAAATCCCCTAGCACAACATATTGCGCAACTTCATACGCCTGACCCTCCAACACCACCCTTGCACATTGTTCATTGATGATGAACAAAGCTTTACCTGTCCCTAGGCCCAGGTTCTACTCCACACTCTGGATCTCTTCAGATAAGGCCTTCTGATGTAAGGTATGACACAATTGGAGCACATTTTCGTGGAACCTTGAAGGGGCCAAGTTCAGGGTTACATGTTTATTTATGCTCACCCATGATAGAAGCCAGGTAACATATGAAAGAGGGGTGGCCTAGCACAGCTTCAGCCAGACACTGATGGGTGCAGCATGGGCCCACCCTTGGCCTGTGCACGTCCTGCGTCATGGAGTGAAGAACTGCACTACATAGCACTGGTGTCTTCATGAGGGCTCTTGCTTTACCTCTCCTCTTGCAGGCAAGGCTGGTTTCTGGGATCAGTAGTCCCTCTGTAGACATTGCGCACTACAGGGTAAAGCACTGAACATCATAATGCTGGCAGCTTCATGAGACCTTGCTTTTCCCCGCCTCCTGCAGGCAAGGCTGGTTTTGTGACCAGTATTCCCTCTGTAAGCATCCCCAGTCAGTTTAGTTAACAAATACCCATCTTCACAAAATGCTCAAATTCGTTTGCACTTCCTGTTCATCAAGAGCAGTGCACTGCAGATCTATCTCTCTCAACTTCATCAGGAGTTGGACTTATTCGCTACTCAAACTCACGATTCAGGGCAGGACAACATCAACACACAACCCGAAAAAGGAAGTTATCTACATCAAAGGAAAACCTACATGGAGATGACTCTAAGAGGCCTACTCAGTTCTGTGGTCTGGAGAGAGGTGTGTTAATTTGGGAAATTCTGAGTAGTGTCCTGGCTCAAATGTCAAACTCCTCTATTATGTGGTTGTGGTCAAAGGGGGTGTGACTAGAGACAGACATGTGATGTCACATCATTACATGACAGACTCACTCAGCTAAATGTCATGACAGTTATGAGATTGATCAGCCAGGTACATGCAGCTACTTGTCTGGGATTGGTTGAATAATTGCTCTCACTTAGTTAATCGCACATGAGTCGTCATGATTGCACCAACCTATGCTCTTGCTCTGCTGCCTCTTGTTCCACTCCTCATGAAGATGACATTCTTTACTTCTTCTTGACTCTACAACATTGTTACTAATTACATTCCAAAGGCCTTTTCTTATTCTACATAAAAGACCTAACTTTCTTCCCCCAGCCTGTTTGATTTATTGTGGTGTGAGTAAGTTAATTTACACCATAAATGGATCACACACTTAGTGGGGTGGATGCGATGAAAGTGACACCAACTCACTGTGGGATCTTCTTACCTGAACAATACAATAGCCCACAACAGCCTCACAATACCCACCCAGGCACGAAAGGGATAACACAATAATAACACAGTATCATAGTGCAGAAGTTTCAAAACAGTGGCGGACTCTGTTCCAGTGTCCCACAATTGTGCACACTAGTGCAAGACTTTACATTTTTGTCATGGTGGTATGGTCTCAATCTTTGATGATAATGCACTGACTGTGTTTTATTTCTATATAGTTGCCTGTGATGAATAATCCTTCTACAAAAGTTCTGGCATTGCCCCCTCCACGCCTTTGGGAATCCCCAGAAATCTTAAATTGTTCCTGCATTGCCTGTTCCAGTTTCCCACGATTGTGCACACTTGTGCAAGACTTTATATTTTTGTCATGGTGGTATGGTCTCAATCTTTGATGATAATGCACTGACTCTGAATTTTCTATCAATATAGTTGCCTGTGATGAATAATCCTTCTACAAAAGTTATGGCATTGCCCCCTCCAACCCTTTTGGAATCCCCAGAAATCTTAAATTGTCTCTGCATTGCCTGTTCTCTTGATCTTCTAGTTTCCTCAATCTCAAGGTTCTCCATCTGTTCTCCCACTGTTTTAATCTGCTCTGTTATATCCGAGGAAGCAGCACCCTTTAACTTTTTTAATCCAGCCATGCCCGATGACTATCACTGCGAACTTCTTCTTGCATTTTTTTAATGGATTGGAAAATTGTTGTGAGGGTAGGTTCCACAGCATTACCTAATCCTGACACTGCCACCACCAAAGATTCTCCTTCATCACTTGGCACCTTATCAGGTTTCTTCCCTTCGAGGTAGATAGGCTGGGTGGCAGAGTTGTCCCATCTCAATCTCACCATGTCTCTTCCACCCGAATCCTCTTGACAGCTATTCTCTTTCCTCCTTTTTTTCTTTAGAGAGGATTTTTCCGCTGTGTCAAAGTCACAGATTCAATAAAAAAACTGCTGCTGCTTGAATTGGAGGCTACTTCATTGCTTAAGGATGAAGAATTTGATATCTCAGACTCATCAGTCTAGAGGCTGTTGCCAGATGGATGCAAGCCTCCTGTCTGAAACTTAACGGGGAGAAGACAGACATCATTCTCCTCGGAAATTCCTCCCTGTCTGTTCTTGCACCCGTCTGGCCGCCATGTCTTGGCGTTCCCCCCACCCCCAGGTCCCAGATAAAGAGCCTCGGGATCTGGCTCGACACCGCTCTTGATTTCTCGGTCCAGGCCACTAAGACCGCTGCCACTTGCTTTGGACTAATGAGGATGCTCCGGCGGGTGCTCCCTCTGCTCCCTCTCCAGGCGAGGAGGATCATGGTCCAGGCCCTGATTCTCTCCCGCCTGGACTACGGGAATGCTCTCTATCTGGGAGCACCGGCCTCGGTACTTCAGAAGCTCCAGGTCACACAAAATAGTGCGGCCCGCCTACTGTTTAATCTGCCCCGTCGGCAGTCGGCGAGGAAGGCTCTGAAAGACCTCCATTGGCTCCCAATGGCTGCCAGAGTGCAGTTCAAGGCTTTGTGCATCCTGCACAAATCCTTCCATCGTGTAGGCCCAGCGGTTCTGCACCCCTTGGTTACGCCATATGTTCCAGCTCGCTCCCTTCGTTCTGGCACCCTGCAGCTGGCTACCTCCTCTAAGATCAATAAAGCCCGGTGGGGTGGCCGCTCTTTCTCCCACTCGGCGGCCAGACTCTGGAACGCCCTTCCCCTCACCATCTGAGGAAACAGCAACCTCTTGTCTTTTAGAAAGGCCTTGAAAACGCATTTGTTTGCAAAATCCTGCTGATCTGCCCTGAGCCTGCGCTAAACCATTTAATCTTCAAGCGCTGCGAGGCCTCAGGGCAGTTATGCGCTATACAAATGCAATTTTTCATTTCATTTCATCAGTTAAAGAAAAGAATTTCTCAGCCACTGCATCGGGGGACATGGCCAGTTAATTCCTCCTGTGGAAATTTGGCAGAGATCACTGTTAGCATTGAGCTGAAGCCATATTGTTTCAAGCAGCCATCTTGGCTGACCATGTGTTTGCCATGTGCTCCTTCCATCTTCGCTGTTGCTTGCCCTTGTGGTTTGCTCAAGAACTGGCTATACTTAGCCCCTGCTACTCTGCACATGCTCAGAAGAGTCTGTAGCTGCCGATGCACCTGCTCTAGTCTGTTACTGTCAGGCTGTTTTAACTGAAGTCAGAAACTCATTGCACCTCCTTCTTTGTTGACTGTGCATTCTTTGTATGACCATCTATGAATGTAACTCTTCCTATGTGTACTTGTACTGCCTCCTTTTGAGCTCCTATGTGGGTATAAAAGACCCACAGTTCTTCTACTCCTTGTGCTACTTCATACACTGTGTTTTCTTGACTTATTGGTCTGAGGACTAGTGCCCAGAAGGGCAAACGCCTAGCACCGGTAGTTCTTGCTGAGGTCTACTTTTACAAATTGGCACCCAATCCGTGGGGCTCACCGGCGACTCGGATGCCCAGTGGAGTAGTCGAAACGGAGGATTGGAATCTCGCTACGGACGATCACTGCCCGAGGAGACCCGGGTCTTGGCACCCACAGCATTTTTCCTCTCTTCCTGATCTGACCCTTCAGGTGGTGGCAGTCCTCGACTGAGATCCTTTCTGGTGTGCGCCGTGCAGAGTCCTTTTGGTCAATTCTGAACTTGGCTGGGAGAGGCTGGAGATTGTTGCTTGATAAGGTCGTCGACATGTGCTTGACTTGTATTGGCCAATAATGTAATTATTGTGGTTTGTGTGATTATATGTAAATTGCAATTTACATAGGCAGGTATAGAGGAGATTTTTCTCTAAATTGTGAATACTTGAATAACACACTCTAAGCTAAGTGCTACTTTGTATATAATATTGTATATACTACAATATTCCTGGCGTGCCTGTTTCAAGCGCACTTCATAGACTGTTCTGCTTTCTTGGAGGTACCAATGTGAATTTCGAACGAGCTCAACCGGCTCCCCCTAAGGGGACACCAAATAGGGACATGTATATGAAAAACTGTATTTCTTCTATAATGTACAGCACATTATAGTAAAAATATACCAGCAAGGATCCTGAGTTGCGTTTGCCTATAAATGGGTCATTTGATCTTAGAAAAATTCAGTATGTGGAACAATGTATGTTTAAGCGCAAGAGTAGACAAGATATGTTTGACTGTGTACGAATGTGGGAGAAAGAAGTGCGTGAACGGGTGAGAAGAGAGCAAGCTTTGGTAGAAAAAGAACAATGCAAAAATATCTATGCAAAAGCGTCGTTGGAGATGAAAAATAAAGAAATGAAGGAGATATAAGAGAGAGAGGATAGGGAGTGTCATTTACAGGTATATGGCCAATACCCTGTCCAGCGCCCCCTCTACCCTCTTCTTAATAAACCTCAGGATGATTTAATTTTGTTGGATCGCTCTTAATTAGACACGTGGTTAAATTACGAGCCGATGCATTCCGTTTGCGAGAGGAGAAAAAGGCAGCTGCTGCAGCTGAACAAACAAATTGGACCTCCGTGTCACAGGACGACAATCCAGTGACAGATAAGGATATTGTCGTTCATGAGAGACCAATGCGTGAAGCCGCACCTTTATATGTCCCTCCTAAGGGTGCAGGAACGGACTATAATAAAGATTCCACTGATGCAAAGGGTTATTTTATTTATAATTGGGTCTATACTCCTTGGAGTAGAGTGGATGTCATAGCTCTTGAAGCTGCTTTGTCTGATCCACGGAAGAATCCGGACGCTTTTTATGAAGAAGTTGAAAGGGCCATTAGTTCTTGTACTACGACTTTATCTGATATTGATATGTTTTTTTAGCTTATTCTACCCCCTGATATGTGTAGGTCTATCTGTAAAGTCGATGATCATGCAGCTTTTGGGGATGTTTGGAAAGGACTAGAGAAGATAGATGCGGAACGAGAACCAGCACAGAAGCCGCGTAATTTTTTTTAGACCTTTCAAAGGCTATAATAGTTAAATTGAAAACACTTATTCATCCTAAAAAGATAGATTGGACTATGTTAGCATACTGTAAGCAAAGGCAGACAAATCGTTTACTGACTTTTTTACATATTTTGAGGAGACATTCCACGACTCTAGTGGCCAGTCATTGACAGATGACACGGGCAGGCATCTGTTTGTCTATAAATTTGTCGCAAACATGTTGCCAGGAATAGTTAGTCGCCTAAAGGCCATTGAGAGTTCATGGACTACGTCTTTACCAATCTCTCTCTTGACTATGGCTCAGTATTATGAACGACAGGATTTGGAAGCCATGGACCACAAGGATAAAAAGGTTAAAGATCTAAAAACAAAGGTTATGCTAGCTCAGGTTTATGGTTCATCTTTTAGAGGTGACAGCAGGGGCGGTTGTGCGATGTATAGCCCCGGCACAACCTCTTTCACCAGAACTACTTTGTCCCCTAATCAGTGTGCTTATTGTAAGGAGATTCGACATTGGGCTGCTGACTGTCTGCAATTGCGTGCTCAGTGATACCAGTATGACCGAGGACAAATGAGAGGCTGCCTTGGGAATTTAGGATATAGGGGAGCTATGAATGATCGTACCAGGGCTGAGGCTGTTGAGCATACTCAGAACTCTTCTAATACTTTTGGTCGACATAACCTATATCAGATGTCTGATTATCCAATCGCTGATTTGAAGGATTCTGCTTATGCATAGGAATGCCTAGGATGGGGTATGGAATCAGTTGAAGTCCCAGTAGATCAGAAGGGTCAATCAGGGGTTGGTAAAGCGCGGTACTCACCCGTGATGGTCTCAAGGCGTCCTTATGTTAATGCACATGTTTTGGGTACTACTGATCGTTTTTTGGTTAACACAGGAGATACTCGTAGCGTCCTGTCTAAACAATTGGTTCCAAGGGCTCCCCTGTCTGTCTTAACCATTACATCGCTAGGTTTCGATGGGACACCTTCCCTTAGCCCACTGTCACAACCACCTGCATTTCATGTTGATACATTTTCTGCTCCATGTCCATTTTTGCTTTCTCCTAACATGCCGGAAAATATTGTGGGTCTCGATATGCTCAAGTATTTCAGGGCTACGATACACTGTTCCCCAGAAGGTGTGCATGTTATCTTGAATGACAACTATCCCTTGGTTGAAAAATCTTTTCTTGTTAGAGAAGATATTGCACTAGCTTCACTTCCTAGTACTTTGTGGGCTACGTCAGACACAGATGTAGGACAAATGGTTATCCCACCAGTTCATATCCACGTGAGGGAAGGTGCCTCTTTGCCTCGGTTACCTCAATACAAAATATCTTGAGAAGGCGAGGAGGCATTAATACGTATTGTTCAGGATTTGATTGCAGTGGGGATTGTGGAAGAGGTCCATTACAATATTTGCAACAGCCCTATCCTTCCTATCTTAAAGAAACACACAGATACTAACATCTACAGGTTTATCATTGATTTGCGAGAGGTTGATAAGATCGTAGTGCCCCAATACCCCGTAGTCTCCGACATCACAACATTCCTTACCATAGTTCCTCCGACTGCTACTACATTTTCGGTGAAGAACGCTTTCTTTTTGATCCCTATCCATCCTGATAGCCGATATTTTTTCGGCTTCACTTTGGATAATAGATCTCTCAGATTTTGTAGAGTTCCACAGGGGTATACAGAGAGTCCTTGTATTTACAGCCAGGTGTTGAAAAGACAGCTCGATTCTTTCCCTGTGTCAACAGGGGTGGCTCTCATACAATATTTTGATGACATCTTGTTGGCAGCTGATACTCCTGAGCAGTGTGAAGAAGGAACACTGCCATTGCTTTCATTTCTTGCATCACACCATCACAAAGTTTCACTGAAGAAATTTCAGTATTGTAGACAGAAGGTTACCTATTTAGGTTGATCCAGCGGCCTATAGAAAATATATCATAAACGACACTACCCAACTTCATAATCTATAAACAAAATTCTATACTAAATTATGGACCCATTTATAAACCTGACATATTTTGGGCCTACTGAATCAGGTGGTCAGATTAAATCTATATACACATTATCTACAAATTATATACAATTTTATACATTTGCGGAAAGAATATTGTCATTAGAATAAATCCTAACCATTTAAACGACCACCATTGGCGACGTGATCTAGCTAATAGTAACCTGCACTTCTGAATAACCAAGACCAGCTTGTTTGTCAAAAGTAAGATTTTATTTACTAAATTATGGTATTTTAATTGATAGTTTTATATAAGTAATTTATTAGCATTGAAGCAAACATGATTGTAAAGAGACTTGGAAAATACAATTTAAGCAATTGAATCGAAATTAAAGTAAGTATTTAAAGTTTAGCATTTCAAAAACCTAAGTCCATAACTGAGCTAAATAGATAGAAATTAAAGTAAAGTTCTTTGAGGATTCTTACGTGCTCCACGCAATGTCCGACAGCACTTCACCCTCATCGGAAAGTCAGAAAGCAGCAGCCAGCCCATCCCTAGGGGCTTGACTTTTTATACCTTTCTACACTAACTAAACTACGCAAAGGAAAGTTTTCAGAAATCTTCGACGTCCCATTGGCTGAGAGTGACAAGTGACATGTCACCCACATTTCAAATCTTCCATTAAGTCACTTTTCTTAAGGACCATTGTCTTTTCCGAATGCAACCAGGAGCTTCCTAGGTTTGCAACAAATGTATAATAATGTTCTCATTGCTTCCAATTGACTTCCGCGGATGCCAAGTTAAGGGCTGACAAAATGTTCTTTTTCGACCTTGGCCATGTCCGACAGAATGATGATAGCACGTCAGTTTTTGCTTTGTGAATGCAGCTTTTGACGAACACTTTATTTCAGAATGGGCGTCTCGTGACTTTTGCAGAAGTAAAATTCAGCTTTTTTGTAACTCGAGCAAACTAGGCCCAAAAGCAGGCAACTTATGCTTTCTAGTATAAAACAAACACAAGAAAAGTATTAATGTAAGAAATAATGTAGATTCTGTATCCACCCCAGGATTTACTAATTAATTAACCCACCCGATTAATCTAATGTTACCTAGCAAATGCAAACAAATAAAGCAGCGTTTATATCTACCAGTCTTCATTAATCCATGAGACTTATGTGCACCTAGAATAGTAGAAATGACATCACACAGACAAGGAAAAGCAAAACAAGCACATGCTTCTTTTAAGTTTGCAGCAGTTAGTAGTGACAAAAACGAAAACAATAAATTATTTTATTATTTTGCACGAACAAAAAGATGCAACAATTATGCACGTTTATGAGCACACATGTTAGTCCCCCCATGTGTAAAGTTTAATCTAAGTTGTATTAGCACGACATATCACAAATCATTAATATTATTATTCATGTTATGGAAATGTGACTTCACGAGTTTAAACAAAATTTTGTTTTCTATCTCGCTCCATCAACTCCCTCATCTGGTGATTAACAAATCACCACACCAGCACTCAAAATTTTGGTAATTTAAACTTCCAAGAAATCGATTCAAATTCATTTGTATTAGTAAACCTAAAAGTCAGTTTCTGCATAATCTTTGGAATTAGCATAACGCTCTCTATGTAACTCCTGTAATTCGATTTCTCTTTCTTCTTCTTTTCTAAGTTTATAGATTCTTTTCTTCTCTTTCAACTGTTTCTTTCTTTTATGTAACAAACAACCTATTTTGGTTAAAATAAAAATGAATACTATTACTATCAAAGGTGCCAAAATCTTGCCAAGAATTGAACTTCCGATATTATGAAACCAGTTTTTAATTGCTTGAAACCTTTTTGAAAGTTTCCCTGTAAAATCTTCTTCTTCTAAAGGAATTATCTCTGAATGCATTTGTGTAATATTCTTGATGTACATTTCAATATTCTTACTTTCATCAGGTATATATGTGCAACAATGTTGTACATGTAAAATGCCACAGACTCCTCCTTCTTTTGCTAGGAGTATGTCTAAAGCAAGGCGATCTTGAATTACCATGGATCTAATTGCAATAACTTCAACATTTACTAATTGAAACCCATCAGCTGTGTCAGTTGATAATCTATCAACTATAGTGGACAATTTTCTAATTCTCCCTGCATTTAAGGTTATACCAACAAAAGGTATTACTGCTTGAAAAATATCTCCCAGAACTTCAGTAAAAGTTTCTCTTTTAACTCTATTTACATAATTATGAATTTTAAACAATCCTTCTGAATTTCTGTCAACATGAAACACTTTAGGAAAAACAATTCCCACATAACAAGTTCCATACCAGTGGTCTGGAAGGTTGTAGTAGGCTTTGTCACCACAAACAAAATAAATCCCAGGAAAGATTGGATCCTTTCCACCTTTGAATCCCCAACCTCCCATAATCTGATAAGTATCTTCACAGTTACTTGCACCTACAAAGTAATTATCAAAAAGTGTGTTATCTCTTCTAATGCAAAGCTTTCCACTAACTGGTTTGTCTATATGAATTGCAATATTTTCAAGCATTTTGCCATTTAACTTCTCATCCTCTTTCTGCCAGAAATTAGACTTAGTCTGCTTGACTAATTCATTCCTCTTATAAATTGCTCTTCTCTCCTCAACCATATTCAAAAATTTCTTTCCTTCAGCACTTAATTTGCAAGTTAGATTATTTTTATAAGCATACTCATAAGTAAGTTCGTTAGTAACAAGGAAAAAATCTCTCATTTGCTTTGCTTTCTTATGCTTATTTAAAGCATTTTCAATCTTAATATTTGCAAAAATGTCGTCATAATTTGAATAGTAATATTCTAAACGTCCAGTTTGATAAAATAAGCTAGTTAACACACTACATGTTACACCATAAGTGAGAGGAAGCATATTATATGTTACTCCCTCAGAAACAGAAGCAGGTAACTTAACGCAGACGTAGCAGTCTTTTGCATCCATTACCTTAACATATTCACTCAATAGCTTTGTGAATGTATTACTTGAAAAATCACTAATTGATTTATCTTGATGAATGTTAGGCTGATGATCAATAACTTTTGCAGACTCACTATGTTTAGTTTGGCTAACCAGAGCTTTGTTTGTTATGTTAACTTTGTGTAATTCTCTATTCATCTCCAAAGGGATAATCACAGCTAAAACCAACCAGAGCAGAATTAAAATGAGCAGACACACCAGAGTCATCTTACAGCATCTCTTAAAAACAGAACACTTTGAAGTGCTCTCCTTAACATAAGGCATTTTTGGTTAGTTTAGCCTCAAAATAAAATAAAATAAAACAAAATTTTTAAAATCTAAATTTATATTTACACCCCCCTTTTAAAATATTTTTTTTTTTATTTTTTTTATTTTTTTAAAACCCTAAACAAGATTTCTTCGACCTTATGTCATACATAAGTTTTCTTCAACTAAACAGTTTTTCTTCGACCTTGTGTCAACTAACAATTTTTCTTCAGCCTTTTGCCAATTTAATATTTCTGTACTTCAATCATTGTCACTAATTTCTTGGATTTCGTCTTCTTCTTCACTACTATCATATATGTCAATAACAGGTGGAATTACTAAATAAGTCCACTCAGGAGACTTGTATTTTTGGTTTGGTCTTACTATTCTTTTTCCTTTTCTCGATATTACTTCAATTTTCCTTCCAACTCCAACTTCTTTTCCAGGACTCCTTTGACTACTGATTTCTTCGACTTGTTCTTTTGGTTTCTTGATCAATCTGACTCTCAATCTTCCACCAGGCCAATAGTCTGCTTTTCTCACGTACTTCTTTTTTGGTTCAGAATTATTTGATTCTGACTTCCAAGTCCTTTTCTTTCTGTTTTCACTTTCACCATCCACGTCACTTTCTTCAGTTTCGTAGTCTGAAATTTCAATTGACTCAGGAACTTCTCTATTCGGCAATTTCACTCCTTCAGGAACTTCACTTTGTTTTCCATCACTGGTACTCGGTAATTCGTCTTCCTCCTCTTCTTCAATTACCCCCAACTTCCCAGACTTCGGATTTCTGTTCCTTACTTCAGAGCTTGTTCTCTGCCTTTCGATACTCTCCTGGTCTGAAACTTCTTTTTGTTCTGCTTCTTTGTCTTCGATAGAGACAACCGAATCCTCAGTTATCTTTCCTTTTAACAGATTCTCTTCACCTTCAGAATCTATTTCAATTATTTCCAAGTCTTTTCTTGTCAAATTTCCATTCACTGGCACAGTTTCCAGATGTCGACTTTCTTGTCGATCTTCAGAATCTGGATTTATTTCACCTTCTGTTTCGCCTTCTGCTTCAGAATCAGAATCATCTGTGGTATCACTTTCAACATCAGAACTCTCAGGAGTTGGTACTGGAATAGTATGACTAGGATGAATCCAGCGTTTCAATCCTCTGCACTTTACAGCATTAGTAGTGATCAAAATTATCTGCCTAGGCTTCTGCCATCTAGGAGCTAGACAATTCCTTCTCCGATGTACTTTCGTTCTGACCCAATCGCCAGGTCTCAGATCATGTGTCAAAACCTTTTCATTTGATTGTGCTTCAGTTCCCACCTGATTAGACACAGAAGTTACCATATCAGATAACCTTTTACAGTAATCCATAATAGCACTGTCATTTATGCTCAACAGTTTACCTACTGGTACAAAAGCTTGCCTCATAACTCTTCCCATTAAAATTTCATGAGGACTCAAACCTGTCTTTTTATCTGGTGTACTTCTTAATGACATCAAAACAAGTGGAAGAGCATCAGTCCACTTTACACCTGTTTCAAGACACATTTTTCCAATTCTGTTTTTAATTGTTCCATTAATTTGTTCAACCACTCCTGATGCCTCTGGTCTGTATGCACAGTGTATTTTCTGCTCAATGCTCAAAGCTTCGCAAATTAACTTCATCAGTTTGTTATCAAAATGGCTTCCTCCATCACTCTCAATAGTGACTGGAAAACCGTACCTTGGGATGATTTCTCTGAGCATTAGTTTTGCCACTGTAATTGAATCACAATGTCGTGTAGGGAAAGCCTCTACCCATCTTGAAAATAAGCAAACAATTACAAGCACATATTTCAAACAATTGTGTAAGGGCATTTCGATGAAATCCATTTGTAACCTGGTAAAGGGACCACCCTCTCGACCAATTATTCCTGTCCCCACCACTGATTTTCTGTTTGGATTCATTTGTTGGCATGACAAACACCTTTGACAAAAAGATTCTGCAATAGTCCTGAACTTAGTATTGAACCATGTTTCTCTGAAAAGTCTAACCATAGAATCTCTTCCCAGATGTGCTGGACCATGATATAATCTGGCCATGTCAGCAATCAAGCAATTTGGTAAGACTACTCTGCCATCTTTGTAAACCCACACTCCATCTTCTTCACGTGGTCTACAATCTGATCTTAACCACAAGTCTTTTTCTTCATCATCTGCTTCATTTTGTAAATCTCTAATCTCATGCCATGTTTCTACAACTGTTGTTAGCATTAATGAATTTGAATCAGTTTCTTTACTCCTCTCCCGATTGTAAGAATAATTTTTCCTTGCGCAGTATTTAGCTGTTTCATCTGCGAAGGCATTTCCCTTGGAAATATAATCAATTCCTCTAGTGTGCGCTGCACACTTAACAATGGCGATTTCTTTCGGCAATTGTATTGCTTCAATTAATCTCCTAATGAAAACTGCATTTTTAATTGGTGATCCTGCTGATGTCATGTATCCTCTCTGTGACCAGAGTTGTCCATAATCATGTACAACTCCATACCCATACTGACTATCAGTAATGATGGTAACTCTTATATCTTTTGATATTTCACATGCACGTATCAAAGCAATCAATTCAGCCACTTGTGCTGAACGAACTCCTTCAAGACATGATGCTTCTTCGACATCTTTGACTGTACAAACTGAATATGAAGCTTTTAAGACACCTCCTTCGGATCTTAAGCATGAGCCATCTACAAAGTAGACGAAATCCGATTCAGACAAAGGTCTGTCTTTGATGTCTTTTCTTGGTTTAGTGCAGAATTCCATGACATCTAAACATTCATGTTCTGTTTCAATGTCATCAACAATTTCAGAATCAGGCAGTAATGTAGAAGGATTCAGAATCAAACATCTTGAAATCGAAACATTATCTGCTCCTAGTATGATTTTCTCATACTTTGTCAATCTGCTACTTGTTAAGTGCTGAGTCTTACCTCTTGTCAGTAATATTTCTACTGAATGAGGCACAAAAACTTTCACAGGAAATCCCATAATGATCCCCTCACTTTGTTCTAGACTAATACTTGTAGCTGCAACTGCTTTTAAGCAACCTGGTAATGCTTTTGCAATTGGATCAAGAACTGCAGAGAAGTATGCAATAGGTTTCTTTAAATTTCCGTGTCTCTGAATCAACACAGATAATGCACATCCTTCTCTCTCACTACAATACAGTTCAAAATCTTTCTCATAATTTGGCATACCTAAAGCAGGAGCTTGGCATAAACTCTTTTTCAGATTTTCAAAAGAATCCATCTCAGCATCATTGAGAATAATTGGGTCTTTTATATCTGACTTTGTCAGTCTTTGTAGTGGCTTTGCAATTACTGAAAATCCACTTATCCATTGACGACAGTAACCAACCATTCCCAAGAACATTCTGACCTGTCTTTGTGTTCTTGGTGGTAACATTGCTTGAATCATTTTTATTCTCTCTATTGTTACTTGTCTTTTTCCCTTTGCAATTCTGTGACCAAGATATTTTACTTCTTGTTTGCAAAATTGTATTTTTGCTGGAGACACTTTATGTCCTTCTTCTGCAAGGCGATTTAACAGAATTATTGTGTCTGTCACACAATTTTCTCTTGTCTTTGCAGCTATCAACAGATCATCAATATACTGCACTAACGTAGACCTACCAGGTAAGTCTAGCTCTTCTAATGATCTTTTTAACAGTTCATTAAAGATTGAAGGACTTTCTGTATAGCCCTGAGGGATTCTTGACCATCCGAGGGTCTTACCTTGGAATCTGAAAGCAAAGATTTCGTAACTGTCTGGATGTAAGGGGACAGTAAAGAATGCATTGCAAAGGTCAATGACTGTATACCATTCAGCATCATGTGGAATCTGGAATAGAATTACTGCTGGATTTGGAACCACAGGACAACATGGAACGACAATTTGATTAACCTTTCTCAAATCTTGTACGATTCTAAATGTTCCGTTAGACTTTTTAACTCCCATAATTGGTGAATTACAAGGACTACTCTCCATTTCTTTTAATACACCTTGCTTGATTAATTTTTCAATTATTGGTGTAATACCTTCAATTGTTTCTGTTTTCATTTTGTACTGTGGAATGTTTGGAAATTCTATTCCCTGTTTCAATGTAATTTTTACTGGATCTACGTTTTTCATCAGACCCATCTCATTTCCAGTAAAATCCCATATATCAGATTTCACTGTTTCCTTGAGCTCTTCAGGTAAATCCTTTTCTTCAAATGCAGGAAACAATTTTGTTTCTTCTGCTTCCATCATCATCATTGTCATTCTGTATAAACCATCTTCCTCCATTGTTTGTATCTCAACTCCATCAGGAGAACAATATATTCTGCAATTCATTTTACATAAGATGTCTCTGCCCAATAGATTCACTGGACTACTATTGCAAACCACAAATCTGTGTTTGTCTCTGTAATTTCCAATTTCAACTGGAACTGGATCAGTTAAATCAGTTTTAATTTGTTGATTACTTACTCCGACAACTTGGATGGTATCCCCAGAGAGAGGTAGGTTTTCAATTTCCACTGATCTAACAGTAGAACGGGTAGCACCAGTGTCCACTAGAAAAGTGATGTCTACATCATTAACTTTCCCGTTTACAAAAGGACCAGACTGGTCAACCTCAAGATTGGCTCCAACAACACACTCTTCCTCCTCTCTCGGGCACCTTCAGCAATAATCATCAGAATCGCTGTCTTGACTTTCTGTTAATAAAAACTGTTGTGAAGCATTTTGCATTTGAACTCTTTGCTGCTTTTGCTGTTTTTGTGGTTTTATTACCTGTTCACTTCCCTGAAATCCCACGTTTGGATTATATTTTTGAACTCCCCCACAATTCGGAAAAGGTGGTTGTGGCAATTGGTCTTGACGATTATTCACCTGTTGCTGTTGCTGTTGCTGCAACTGTCGCTGAATATTTAATTCGTTTAACCCCTGTTGCATCTGTAGCTGTCGCTGCAGGTCAACACCATTCTGCATCTGTGGATTCAATAAGGGATTCTTTAAGTTTTTAGGAGGATGAGGACACTCGTCTCTCCAATGTCCAATTTCGCCACAATTAAAACAAGGTAATCTTTGTTTCAACTCCTCAATCTTTGGGCTAAATTTCTTTGGGAAATTATTACTTTTAAACTTTCCTTGTATCTGGTTTGTATTTCCAGTTTGAACAAAATTAGTGTTCTTATTACCCATGCTGGCAATCTGTTGCTCAGCCACTTTTACCTGAGCCCACATGGCTTTCTCCTTGAGTTTCTTCTGTTTCACTTCTATTTCGTCACTGCAATACTTTGCCTTTCTTAGAATATCATCTACAGAAAGTGATTGCCATCCTACAATGCTATTTCTGATCATTTCTCCGATTTCAGGTTTTAGTCCATAAACAAATCTATAGACAAAATGGCTCATATCCTTTTCATCTAGTTTTTCATAACCACTGTATTGTTTAAAGATTAACAGTAGTCTTTCATAAAAAGAATGAACTGATTCTTTTGTTTCCTGTTCTGTCCTTTCTATTTTAACCCAATCGACTTCTTTGGGTGGAATTTTGTTTTTCATCCAAACAATCACTTTTTCATAAAAATCCATTACAAGTGGATTTGGAGCACCTGTTTCTTTGATTCGCTCAGGTTCTGTTTTTGGCCAACTAATCGATATTTTGCATTCTGTCCAAAGATCTGATGGAACGACAATGTCAAAAAATCCATCTAAATCAATCCACAGAACTTTTGACACTTTGATAAATCTATCTACTTGTCTGTACCACTCAACTGGTTTTTCCCTTAATTTAGGAAAGTCATTTGTAAACAACAGAATGTCCTGTCTCGACCAAGGGACATGAACATATCCTCCACCTGCAATTTCTCTCATTGGAAATTGTTTTGACAATTTTTCCAATCTTTCATCTTCCTTCTTTTTCGTCCATTTTACTCTCCATTTATTCAGTTCTCCTAGCTTTTTGATATAAACAATCAAATCTTTTATATGTACTATTCTTCCCATTGAGTTCAAACTCTCAATGTCACTTTCTGAAAAGTCTAATCTGTAATGTTTCGCAAAATTCTTTTGTTTGCTCACATCGATTTCAAGTTCCGCTGCTAGATCTTCTAGTTGATCATATTTATTTTTTGTTTTCCACTGAATGCTTTTGCAAATGAACAGTAGTTCATCATCTCGATAGTAATTTAAACTATCTGGACCAATTGTTCCAATTATTAATTCTTCGATATTCGCTTTTAATTTGGCCACATCAAGTTTTGGTGTGGTTACTCTGACTTCAGGACTCCCTATATCTGATATAGCACCCATTGGTGTTTTTGGAGATAAATCCTCATTAAAGGTTAAATCAGGCATTCTCGATTTAGAAGAGTTTATTTCAGATAAGTCTGAATAAAATTTTTCAGCAACCTTTTGAATTTCTGTATTTAAAGGAATAGTTAATCCTGTCTTGTTTGTTTCTTTTTGGTCAAATACAGGCTGAACAGGACCAATTGTTACTGGAACTGTCACAGCTTCCATGCCTTTTGTCATTCTTTTTATTAATTCTTCTTTAGATCTTAAATATTCATTATAATCGACATCTTCAACATTTCTTGCCTCTCTTGTATAATCTTTTGGAGCTTCTCTTGCCCTTGGAGCCATTGTAAAATGTCTACCTTCATTTCGAGCATTATCAAATTCTGGTCTTCTAGGAGTTTCAATGATTTCACAATTATTTGGATAAAGTTTAGGAGCTTCATTAATTGGAGGTGCACTCGGTGAAGTTTCAGTAGAAACCACCGGAGTAGACCATGATCTAGGAGGTCTTAAAGGCTGATTCTTTCTAGCTGTTGTATATATTTCTTCCATAACTGCATCCTCAGATTCACTTTCCATAGATTTCCCTGTAGGAGTACCCATTACCATTTCCTGAATTAAATACAATCCTTCACTCATGTTTCCCTGTCTCCACATTCTCAATCTATCTTCATGAGTTTCTCTTCTCCAAGGTGGATTTTTAGAAGGTCTTTTAATTCCACTAGCTTCTCTTTGTAACTGATACATCTCATCTTCCCACTCAACTAAAGCTTCAAATTGAGTTGGTCTCGGTTTCGGAACAAGAGCATTCATTTTCTCTCGTAAATTTCTCAAGACTTTTACATTAAATGAACCATCATCAGGCCAAGTTAAAACACCGTCGTTCTTAGTATAGCGTTTCCAACTATCGAACCATAAGACAGTATGATATCCATATTCACCTTCCATATACGCTGCAGGTGTTTTATACTTATGAAGTAATTTACCACCTCGCGTTTCGATTTTCTTGTCAGGCGAAAATAAATTCTTAAACTTCTGAAATAGTGTTGGCTTTTTCTCAACATGTTTAAAATGATAACTCATTTTTAAGAGTTAAATCTAATTCACAAAATCGTTCTTAAAATATTTCCGGGATGTTCCGCAAAACAACCAATCCGTACGCGAAACACACCAACAAGCCAATGACAGTTGAGCTACGTCACTTTTCAGCTCAACCAATAAAATTGGAGTTTTCCTAAAGAACCAATTAGCTTACAGATCGTCAGAGACTCTAGAGCCAATCAGAGTACAGTTGGTGACGTAGGTCACCCAATCCCAGCGCGGCTCTGTGACGTACACAGCAGCTGCGGTTTCTCGTTTCTCACTCCTGGCGCTTACCCCTCCTTCACAAAATCTTTTCACAGCGCCATTTTAAAAACACTTTTCAGTGTAAATTAATTCTTAACAATGACTATAAGGACATCATCTGTTCGTTTCACTATTTAGGATAGTTTACATACATTCAAGTATCCACACTTCGGAATAGACGGCGCTATTCACACTAAGGATAATATCCAATTGTCAGTAGAGTAACCCTTACCCCACCCTTCTAAAACGTATAATTATGAACTCGCTTTGCTCTGAACGCACCGCGAAGTGACAGTTCTAAGAGTTCCACTTGAACATAAAATACAAATCAAACTCGCACTTTCACGCTGAAAATTCCCTAATTTCGAACACACATGAAATCCGTACAGGACTCTCACCTGTTTATAGAGATCATGCACCGTTAGCAAAATAACGACGTTATCCGTACAGGGCTCTCACCTGTTTATAGATATGAAACATGTACCCGTACAGGACTCTAACCTGTTTATAGATAATCATGCACCGACGCTACTTTACCCTTCACTCAAGCTCGGATATAACTAATACTCTTATCACAGTGAGTTTTATGGAAGGCGCTTTGTCCCTATTCTCATGCTGCTTTAATTTCTTAGAAAACCCTCACTATTCAAGATTCACACCTAGCCCTAAAACTGTGCTGCTCGGCGACAACACTATGGTACACGGCGATACCTCTTGTGATACTCGGCGATATCACTACAAACAGAACAGATGGCTTGCGTGACTAATTTCTCGCCACACAATCTATACCGGTATAGCTTACAGATAGCACGAAAAACGAACTCAACATGTGTTAAAACGTCGATCCTATTTCCATACCATAACACTTTAGTAACCCTTAGCAACCAACATATTACCTTGGTTACTCTTAGCAACCATCAATTTCTGCTACCAGAGAATTGATCCAGCGGCCTATAGAAAATATATCATAAACGACACTACCCAACTTCATAATCTATAAACAAAATTCTATACTAAATTATGGACCCATTTATAAACCTGACATATTTTGGGCCTACTGAATCAGGTGGTCAGATTAAATCTATATACACATTATCTACAAATTATATACAATTTTATACATTTGCGGAAAGAATATTGTCATTAGAATAAATCCTAACCATTTAAACGACCACCATTGGCGACGTGATCTAGCTAATAGTAACCTGCACTTCTGAATAACCAAGACCAGCTTGTTTGTCAAAAGTAAGATTTTATTTACTAAATTATGGTATTTTAATTGATAGTTTTATAGAAGTAATTTATTAGCATTGAAGCAAACATGATTGTAAAGAGACTTGGAAAATACAATTTAAGCAATTGAATCGAAATTAAAGTAAGTATTTAAAGTTTAGCATTTCAAAAACCTAAGTCCATAACTGAGCTAAATAGATAGAAATTAAAGTAAAGTTCTTTGAGGATTCTTACGTGCTCCACGCAATGTCCGACAGCACTTCACCCTCATCGGAAAGTCAGAAAGCAGCAGCCAGCCCATCCCTAGGGGCTTGACTTTTTATACCTTTCTACACTAACTAAACTACGCAAAGGAAAGTTTTCAGAAATCTTCGACGTCCCATTGGCTGAGAGTGACAAGTGACATGTCACCCACATTTCAAATCTTCCATTAAGTCACTTTTCTTAAGGACCATTGTCTTTTCCGAATGCAACCAGGAGCTTCCTAGGTTTGCAACAAATGTATAATAATGTTCTCATTGCTTCCAATTGACTTCCGCGGATGCCAAGTTAAGGGCTGACAAAATGTTCTTTTTCGACCTTGGCCATGTCCGACAGAATGATGATAGCACGTCAGTTTTTGCTTTGTGAATGCAGCTTTTGACGAACACTTTATTTCAGAATGGGCGTCTCGTGACTTTTGCAGAAGTAAAATTCAGCTTTTTTGTAACTCGAGCAAACTAGGCCCAAAAGCAGGCAACTTATGCTTTCTAGTATAAAACAAACACAAGAAAAGTATTAATGTAAGAAATAATGTAGATTCTGTATCCACCCCAGGATTTACTAATTAATTAACCCACCCGATTAATCTAATGTTACCTAGCAAATGCAAACAAATAAAGCAGCGTTTATATCTACCAGTCTTCATTAATCCATGAGACTTATGTGCACCTAGAATAGTAGAAATGACATCACACAGACAAGGAAAAGCAAAACAAACACATGCTTCTTTTAAGTTTGCAGCAGTTAGTAGTGACAAAAACGAAAACAATAAATTATTTTATTATTTTGCACGAACAAAAAGATGCAACAATTATGCACGTTTATGAGCACACATGTTAGTCCCCCCATGTGTAAAGTTTAATCTAAGTTGTATTAGCACGACATATCACAAATCATTAATATTATTATTCATGTTATGGAAATGTGACTTCACGAGTTTAAACAAAATTTTGTTTTCTATCTCGCTCCATCAAGGTCACCTCCTGTCTAAGGAGGGACGTGCACTTACACCGGACCACATTCAAGTTATTTTAGACACACTTGTGCCCCATACTCAGAAAGATGTTTGTGCATTCATTGGTCTTACTTCTTTTTTTAGGCAATGGATCCCTGGCTTCTCACACATTGTTAAACCTTTGTTGGCCCTTCTGACTAAAGACACTCCTGCCCCTCCCATGGACGACTGAATGCCAGAATGCTTTCCACCAGTTGCGTCAAGCTCTCTGTTCTGCATCAGTATTAGGCACCTCAGACAACACTAAGGCTTTCACACTGTATGTACACGAGAGGGATGCTTGTGCACTTTCAGTTTTAGTACAGACACACGGTGATAAGCAGCGTCCTTGTGCATATTTTTCTGCTGTTCTTGATCCAGTCGCTCGTGCATTGCCCAGGTGTTTCCATGCTGTTACAGCGGCAGCTGTGTCCAAAAGTCAGAGTGAAGGGATAGTCTTATGATTGTATATTCGTTACTGAGAAACAGACAAAGGGTTGTGTCGACTTGCAAGATACACCCCTCTCAAACTGTGGGTTGATGGGTCCTGTTTTAAATTACCAGATGGCACAACATCAGCTGCATATGCAATCACAACACTTCAGATGGTAGTTGAGACAGTTTGTATCCCACAGAAGTCAGCTCAGGCAGCTGAGCTAATATCCCTGACGAGAGCGTGTGAACTTAGTACTGACTAGTCTATTAACATCTACACTGATAGCAGCTAGCTTTCGGAGTGGCTCACAACTTTGGGTTACTCTGGAAGGAAAGGTGCACAATCTCCTGACTGCCTTGACATATCCGAAGAAGATAGCGATTGTTAAGTGTGGTGCACATAAGAATAGGGAAAGGCAATGCCTTCGCAGATCACATAGCTCGCAAAACTGCAATGCAGTGAAGCACCACATCTATGTACGTGGTGAAGTCACAGGCTGAACGTTGGCATGATGCCAGGCAGGAAGTGCTAAACATGCAGAGATCTGCCTCTACAGAAGAACTTGAGCAATGGTCTAAGGAGGGAACATTGGCTGATGAGGGTTATTGGAGAAATAAAGATATGACTAAGTGGCGATTGCCCACAGCCTACTTACATTCTATGATTTATATGGCACATGGGCCGGCACATGTTGGAGCCTCCTCGATAACGAAGCTGCTTACGCAAGTTTGGGAGCATCCAGAGATTGCCTGCACGGCTAAAAAGATAGTGCAGTCCTGCTTGATATGTCTTCAGTACAATCCTGGAAAAGGAACACAAACTCCTACAGGAGGGTTTGCTACTCCAACTGCACCTTTTGAAGTTCTGCAAATGGATTACATCCAGCTTGAACGTTGTAACAATTTGAAATATGTCCTAGTGGTGGTATGTGCCTTTAATAAATGGATAGAGGCGTACCCTACGAAGGACATTACAGCTCTTACCACAGCAAAGGTGCTTCTAAAATAATTCTTCTCCAGATTTAGGCTTTGCAAACTTTTGTGGAGTGACAACGGACCCCATTTCATTGGGCAAGTTGTTGAGCCTGTCCTGAAAGGATTAGGGATTAAGCAGAAGTTTCATGCTGCCTTTCACCCTCAATCAGCAGGGCTAGTGGAGCGATACAATGCTACCCTCAAGCTGAAGCTAGCTAAAATCCAGGCTTCTATATCTTTGAAATGGCCTGACGCACTACCCTTGGTATTGTTGTCCATTAGGTCAGTGCCACATTCATGATCTGGCCTTACACCGTATGAGGTGGTATTTGGAAGGCCTATGAATATTTGGGAAATTCCTAAGCCGCGCCCCATACATGATGTCTTGATGAGTGACTACCTATCACAGTTGACTGACAGCTTGATTTCTATTCATCAACAGTTTTGAGAAGCTCTTCCTGACAGGTTGAAAGGTGAAGGCCACGAACTACGGTCCGGCGATCAAGTGATGATCCGATCTTCCAGAGATCGAGCAGTTTAGATCTTAGGTGGCACGGCCCAGAACAGGTCCTCCTGGCGACAAGAAATGCAGTCCGAGTGACGAACAGGAGGAACTGGGTGCATTCCACCCACTGCAAAAAGGTGCTGTCTACCTTGGTGGAATCTACTGCCCTGGTCGACCAGCGAGACATCCTGGACACAGAGAGAGGCCAAACTACCTCACCTGAAGAACCTGAGGGAGTCTTTCTGGACCACATGATCCCTGGTACATCCCGATATCAACTGCGACCCCGGAGAGAAACTGCATCGCTGAAAGAGACTGGTTGAGCAACTGTCCTGGGTTTGTGCTAGACTGATGTGAGGGGGTATCCTTTTGCTTAGTGGCCCTCAGTGAAGAAACCAACAGTTGCCCAGGACTTTAGAGCTCCATCTGCTTGGTTGTTTCAGCATGAAGAGACTATGCCTGTGGAAGAGACCTCGACTGCTGCGAGAATCTGTGACAAGAAGATTTTGTGCAATGTTGGGTTTACTGTCAGTGTGATCATAATAGCAGTAATTACTTGGGTTGTAGAGGAAGTGGCTCCTGCTCAAGGAAATCTGACTGCCACTACCCTAGCACCCATTGAGCATTACTACTTTTCTCTCCCATATCATGAGCAGAAACATCGACAATCCTACTTGAATAATACGTTCATCCAGACTTTACACCACACACATAATGCTATGAACATTACCAACTGTTGGGTGTGTGGAATTATGCCTGCTCATCAGAAAAAGGGAGGAACACCTTTCATTCCTTTGTCATTCTCATACAATGGTTCTTGTCAAACCTGGTTTGCACTTTTATTGGCTTCTGAAGTGGCTAATATTAATGATTCTGGTGTAGGGAGGCTAAACTACTATCTTAATAAAGCGTGTTATCCTGATGAGGAAGGCGATCAACAAGCTAAAGGGACTATATGGGAGATGGAGGAGTACCAACGAGAAAATGCTTCTACACATTATGTTTACCCAAATACTCGAACATCTAAGGGTAATGGACCTCCTGCTACAGCTGTCACTAGAGCCCGAACAGATTTATGTGTGAGTAGTGTTGGGAAAATTCCAGTGGAAAGAAGCGAATGTGGTCTATTCTTGAACATTGCTGGCACCAACAACAGCAGGTTCACATCGTCACATAACACCTATTTTATATGTGGGAACAAGGGGTACTATAATTTACCTGTTGGCTGGTCAGGAACATGTTATGTGTCCTTTTTGTTACCGCCTGTGTTTCTGGCACCTGCATCATATCACAAGGACTATCTACTGCTTAATGACATTTCCAATAACAGATACAAAAGAACAATAAGTAATGATGAGGTGCATCAGACTGACACCGCACTGCAGCAATATGTTGATTTTTTATTTGGGGCTGTTCTTCTTTGTTGGTGCTGCCTTGAACAGTAGGAAAATCAGACGGTTGACACGTGTTGTAGAGGCTGTGACCAACCAGACAGCTATGGCACTTGGAAACATCACAGAGGAACTACAGATTGCGAGGATTGTGGCAATCCAAAACTGTATGATTCTGGACGTAGTCCTGGCTGATCGAGGTGGTGCATGCTGCATCATCGGTAGTAGTTGCTGTGTGTACATTCCACATCATGCCCCTTCAGTTTTTGATGCAATATCCAAGCTACACAAAATAGCTGCTGAGATTCACCATCCTGATTCCCTCAGCGGCGGTCGCTCCTCTCTGCTCCCTGGTGTGACCAGCGCTTGTGGTATCGTAGCGCTTTACTTCAGATTTTGCTGATTTTGCTGTGTGCTTGCTCGCATTTGCTATCATTACTCCCAGCGCCTGATCGCCCCGCATATTAGCATAATAGCGCTATATTTAGAAAGTGCGCTTTGAAACGATCTGCATTGGCCTTAACAGTGATTTTGCCTGTATCTTTAACTTGCGCCTGACTGTGCCGGTGCCACTAGCATTTTCGTCGCGTTTTAACTCTGTGTGCCCAGCCCCCCACCATGCTCCCGCCTCCCAGCTGACCCTCCCTCCCACTGAGTGTTGTGGCTCTGCTCCCCATCTGCAGCGCTGTGACCATCCTGATTCCCTCAGCGGCGGTCGCTCCTCTCTGCTCCCTGGTGTGACCAGCGCTCGTGGTATCGTAGCGCTTTACTTCCGATTTCTCTGATTTTGCTGTGTGCTTGCTCGCATTTGCTATCATTACTCCCAGCGCCTGATCGCCCCGCATATTAGCATAATAGCGCTATATTTAGAAAGTGCGCTTTGAAACGATCTGCATTGGCCTTAACAGTGATTTTGCCTGTATCTTTAACTTGCGCCTGACTGTGCCGGTGCCACTAGCATTTTCGTCGCGTTTTAACTCTGTGTGCCCCAATCCTCTTTCGCGTTTGGCTTGCAGCCATTTTGTAGCTTGTTTGTTGTTGTGCCTCCCTGCCCGTCCCCCCACCACGCTCCCGCCTCCCAGCTGACCCTCCCTTGCCCCTCCCCCTCTACCATCCACATATGACAGATGCCTACACGCGCAGCGTCCACGCGCAGCGGTCGCGCCCCATGCGCGCCGAAGGTGCGCCAAAGGTAAGCCCGTCTACGCCCGTCCGCGCCTGGACCGCGCCCAGCGCCAGACCCCCTGGACCTCACAATACCCACCCCACTCACTTAACATATGACGCCACGACTCTCCTGGCCCTTAACCCCGGACGCACCCCACAATGCTGTGTAGCTACCCCAGGACACACCCACGGACCATTCGCATGCTACTCATGCAAGTTCGCCTGCATCAGGACCCACACCAAACCCTCCTCCTCCAAACTCAGCTCCGACTCTAACCACCTGAAGTGCATCCTGCTGAACACCCGCTCGGTCTACAAACACGCCACTGAACTCTGGGACCTACTCGACACCACATCACCGGACGTCGCCTTCCTTACAGAAACCTGGATGAATGCTTCATCAGCACCCGACATCGCCACAGCCATCCCGGACACCTACAAGATCATCCGAAAAGACCGCACCAACCAAACAGGAGGAGGCATCGCCATCGTCCATAAGAACACCATCCGCATCACGACCACCTCCGACGATAACCTCGCGACAGCCGAACACCTTCACTTCCAAATCCACACCGACCCCAGGACCACACTTAGAGGCACCCTCATCTACAGACCACCAGAAACCCGCACACAATTTAATGAAGACATCATTGACTTCATCAGCCCACATGCCCTCGCCTCCGAGAACTACATTTTACTAGGAGACCTCAACTTCCACCTGGAAAAGAATAACGATAACAACACCACCACCCTTCTGGACAACCTCGCAAATCTTGGACTCAAACAACTTGTTGACACCCCCACCCACCTTGCCGGACACACGCTCAACCCTATCTTCACCTCCAGCAAACACATCTCCTTCGATCACACCACGGCTCTCCATTGGACGGACCACAGCTGCGTTCACTTCAGCTACAAAATGATCACGACCCACATCCCACCACAACCTATTCCTCGAAGAAACTGGAACAAAATCACCACCGACCAACTCTTCACATCGCTTAACCAAAACCCCCCCACCATATCATCGGACCCAAACCAAGCTGCCACCAAACTCACACAATGGATCACCCACAGCGCTGACGAATTAGCACCCTTGAAAAACCACCAGATCAAACAAGGTAGCAAAAAGGCCCCTTGGTTCAACGATGACCTTAAGAAATCCAAGAAGCTATGCCGCACCCTCGCGAAAACCTGGAGAAAAAACCCGACCACTAACAACCTGACCACCTTCAAGGACGCCACCCGCAAACACCACCAACTGATCCGATCCACCAAGAAATGAGTATTCAAGGATCGACTCGACAACAACACTCACAACAGCAGAGAATTATTTGATATCATCAGAGAATTTACCAACCCCACCGCCGGCACCAACGACATCACTCCCTCCCAAGACCTCTGTGACTCCCTATCCTCCTTCTTCCACAACAAAATCGCCGACATTCATAACAGCTTTGGAAACCTGTCCGAAGAACAACCCACTCAACCCACCTCCGATCCTAAACAGCACTCTCACAACCTCTACGCCTGGAACCCAATCACAATTGAAGACACCATCCGCCTGATGAACTCCATCCACTCAGGATCGCCAACCGACCCATGTCCTCACCACATTTTCAACAAAGCAGACTCCATCATCGCACCCCATCTTTGCGATATCATCAACTGCTCCTTCAACTCCGCTACCTTCCCAGAAAGCTGGAAACATGCCGAACTCAGCGCCCTTCTGAAAAAACCCACAGCGGACCCCTCTGAACTTAAAAACTACCGCCCCATCTCACTCCTCCCCTTCCCGGCCAAAGTCATCGAGAAAGCCATCAATAGCCAGCTCGCCGCCTTCCTTGAATCCAACAATTCACTTGACCCCTCACAGTCCGGCTTCCGAGCCAAACACAGCACCGAAACCGCCCTCATCGCTGCCACAGACGACATCCGAAAACTACTGGACAACGGAGAAACAGTTGCCCTCATCCTACTTGACCTCTCCGCCGCCTTCGACACAGTCTGTCCTAACACCCACATTCAACGCCTCAGCAACATCGGAATACAAGGAAAAGCGTTGGACTGGATCATCTCGTTCCTCGCCGGAAGAACCCAAAGAGTCCGCCTCTCCCCATTCAAATCAGAGGCAACTGAAGTCATCTGCGGCGTACCACAAGGATCATCACTCAGTCCCACCCTCTTCAATATATACATGAGTCCTCTCGCATCCATCGCGCGACAACACAACCTCAACATCATCTCCTACGCAGACGACACCCAGCTGATCCTCTCCCTCACCAAAGATCCTAACACCGCCAAAACCAATCTACACGAAGGTATGAAAGAAGTAGCCGAATGGATGAGGAACATCCGTCTAAAACTTAACTCGGACAAAACAGAAGTCCTCATATTAGGATCATCCTCCTCCGCCTGGGACGACTCATGGTGGCCACCGGCCCTGGGTACAGCAACCATACCTACAGATCATGCACGTAACCTGGGCTTCATCCTAGACTCCTCCCTCTCGATGACCAGACAAGTCAACGCCGTCTCATCTTCATGCTTCAACATCCTTCGCATGCTCAAAAAAATCTTCCGCTGGAATCCCACCGAAACAAGAAAGACAGTAACCCACGCATTAGTCACTAGCAGACTAGATTATGGAAACACCCTCTACGCCGGAACCACAGCCAAACTACAGAAAAAACTCCAACGTATCCAAAACGCCTCAGCCAGACTCTTACTGGACATCCCCCGTCAAGCTCACATTTCCGGTCATCTGAGGGATCTCCACTGGCTTCCCGTCAACAAAAGAATAACGTTCCGTCTCCTCACCCACGCACACAAGGCCCTCTACGTCCTAGGACCCGAATGCCTCAACAAACGACTATCCTTCTACACACCCACCCGCCAACTACGTTCATCCAATCAAGCCCTCGCCACAATCCCGCGCATCAACAGATCCACCATGGGAGGAAGATCTTTCTCCTATTTAGCGGCCAAAACCTGGAATTCTCTCCCCGCTCACCTCCGCCTCACACAGAACCACCTCTCCTTCAGAAAGCAGCTAAAAACCTGGCTATTCGATAAATGATGCACCCACTCTCACTCAAGCGCCTTGAGACCCTCTGGGTGAGTAGTGCGCTATACAAATTACTGAACTTGAACTTGAACTATTCACCCTGATACTGGAACGTGGACTTTGACCAGTTGGTTATGGACACTGTTTATCACCTGGAGCTGGAAGTTGACGATATTATGTATATTGTTTGAGATTCTGATGACCTGCTGTTTATGTATACAATGCGGACCGATGCTTTGCTCTTTCTGTATAGCTGCTTGTACACCTACCAGATGTGATGTTAAACAAATGAATGCCCAACGTTTACTAGATAAAGAGATTGATGAAATGATGAGAATCGACATACATGATGTATACTTAGATTCCTATAGATTATAGATGTCTTCAGCTAATGCTAAAAGAGTCGTCTGTGAAAATTTGGCAGAGATCACTGTTAGCTTTGAGCTGAAGCCATATTGTTTCCGGCAGCGATATTGACTGACCATGTGTTCGCCATGTGCTCCTTCCTTCTTCGCTGTTGCTTGCCATTGTACTTTGCTCAAGAACTGGCTATACTTAGCCCCTGCTACTCTGCACATGCTCAGAGAGTCTGTAGCTGCCCATCCACCTGCTCTAGTCTGTTACTGTCAGGCTGTTTTAACTGAAGTCAGCAACTCATTGCCCCTCCTTCTTTGTTGACTGTGCATTCTTTGTATGACCATCTATGTATGTAAGTCTTCCTATGTATACTTGTACCGCCTCCTTTTGAGCTCCCGTGTGGGTATAAAAGACCCACAGTTTTTTTACTCCTTGTGCTACTTCATACACTGCCGAAGGGTGTTGTGTGAATGTAGTTCCACCTCATGAGGTTTATTAAAGTACTTTCTTGATATATTTCAGCTTCCGTGTCAATCTCTGCTTATTGGTCTGAGGACTAGTGCGCAGAAGTGCGAACCCCTAGCACCAGTAGGCCTTGCTGAGGTCTTCTTTTACACTTCTGCCCTCCAAGCTGCTCCACGCAATAGCCACCACAACAGAGAAGGCTGTATTTCTTGAATCAATATCTTTATCACTGCCCTGTGCCCCCACGGCTTTGGGAAGGGGGGTGATTTCTTGCATGGTCTCTATTATGGGTTCTGTTTTTTCTTCCTCCCTGGAAGCCCCTGGTGGTATTGACCTAGTGTGTGATAGGAAAATTGAAAGCACTCCTTGCTCAACATGTATTTTAGTCCTATTGTCTCCGGTTTCTTCTGCTGAGCCTTTTGCTGATGTAGTATCTTGGGTGCTCCGGGGCCCTGGTTTCTCTTGTGTCTCTCCTTTAGGTCCCTTTGTGGAGGGAGCCCTGAACACATTGGCAATTAGGGGCTTGGATCAACCAGGATCAAGATGCATTCCCGCTCGGGTTGACTGTTGTGTTGGTTTTTTGGTGAGCTTGGGCCTGCCCTTAGAAGTGGCCTCTTCTTTCTTCTTACCACCCTTAGCCTCCAAGCTGTGTTTGCGGCGGGCGGGTATTTGTGCGATTGCCGAAGTGGTGGCCCCAGTTGCCACAATAGCAGAAGCAACCCTGCTCCTCGGCCCGTCATGATTTTGGGTGGGGGGGGTGCTTTCTGTGCCAAAACAAGTTCAATTTCAAGTTAAGAAATGCATCGTGCCAGCTCCGAAATTGCTGCTAATACAAGGTGGCTTAGTGCATGCCACCTGGTGTCTCCTCGATCACGCCTCCAAGCACCCTCTCACCGACCTTCTTCTTCCGGCCTCCTCGCCATTGCACTGACTACTCCCCGTAAGCTCAGTCGGTACTACGAGCCTCGAAATAGCGAGGTGTAGGGGGAGAGTGATGACTAGCGTGGCGTGTCACACAGGTGCCATCTTGCTCCAATGATTGCCCTATGAATGAATAATCTTTCTGATGATTCTGACAGTTGAAAGTCACTTTGTTGGAAGAGGTGGGAGTAGGACAATCTTTGTGATGTCTTCCCTGGTAGCAAAAGTAGATAACATGAATACCAAAACCAATAATAAGAGGACCCTTTTTGAAAAACCCTGCAATAAGGTTTGGGAAGATTTTCGAGAGGTACCATCATCTAATCAATTTAGGTAAGAAAAAACTAAAAGAACTAATTAACTAAACAAAAAAATGAATAAAAAAGGGCCTGAGGGCATCAATTTCATGGGTCAAGACCTGCTGCTCTTGCTACAGCAATGTCATCTTGCTTGACATGTGTGCCTGTTGGCTTAGATGGCAGTGATGGTGGTGAGTTTGATCTAAGAAGGAGAGGGTGGTGGTGGTACGGGCAGCAATGGAGGATCCTGCCTTCAATTGGCAGTGGTAGCATGGCTGAGTTGAAGGTAGGCCTGGCCGGTGGCTGGCCCTAGGGCTGTGCCTCCTGCTTCTCTAGTTTGAGGGCCACCAACCAGCAATATTCAGAGGCCACTGCCTTCAACTTTAGCTGCCACAGCCTGGCAGCTATTTTCTGCCATGTAGGTGGTCGGGCTGGCACTGGTTGCTGCCTGTTGCCATCAGCAGAAGTTGCCATAACAAGAAAGTAAGAAGAACAAAAATACAAAAACACAAATTGTGATGCTCAGCTCAAACACTTGTTCATACTGCCTATGGTAGAACAGTACAGTATCAGAACATTGCTGTTCCCCTAGGGCCATTGGAATTTTATTTGGATGCAGCACTTAATATGTGCCAGTGGTTTCTGGTGCTCAGCACCAGCACTTAATTGTCAGCACCAGGCACTTATAATAGTCTGCCACAGGATGGTGCTGTATGTCCAATTTAGAGATTAGCACAATAACAGTTACTTGTTAAATCAATGTAAATTAAAAATGACTAATACCTGCCTCGCAAGCCATTTTTATAGCTTTGGGGGACCTGGAATAGTCTGAATAGAGTGTGATGCTTTGTAGTTGTTTTGATACTCTCGCTGGTAGTGCTGGGATAGCCAATGGGTGGTACAAGCTGGAGTGGCCTCCGAAAAAGGGTCCCAGCACTTATTGTTTCATGAATTAAGCACTGTCTGGATGTAATGATTAATGATATTGGTGCTAGTCAGTCACACACAACCTGGGCCAAGATCTTCCCACCCATGCATCACATCATAGCCACGTAATTAATCAGAGCACTGACTGAAAGGAATAATTAAGCCAGATCACCAACATAATCCAACATAATCCAATGTAAGAAACAAAAATTTGATTTTTAGAAAGGATTTCATTTCATAGTGAAACAGTCCACATACTTTGTGTATTAAAATTTTTGATTACCTGCCAGTAATGAGCAGGGCATATACAAGTATGTATGCAGCACAATTAATACTTGACCAACACAACAGAGCCATGCTGGCGGGTCAGGTTACTTTCCCCAGCATGGTTTTGGGGCAGCCCAGCGGCAGCATGTTATTATGTGAACCTACAGTTCCAATGGCCTTGCTCTTCACCATCCCTCTCCTCGATTTTACTACTCTAAGCTTAAACTCAGCTTATAGACTTCTACCGTATTACAGTAGACAGTCCATAGAAGAATATGATGAACTATAGTGCAGCAAACTGGATCTTTCTTTTGTCAAAGAGTCTCTCATTTTCTAAAATCTGACTCAGATCCTTAGTCCCATATAACACCCAGGCCTTCAATACAGATTATTCTCAAGAAACACCTTGACTTGGCAGTGGGAAAAATTAGTCCACAGGGAAATAAGTTATAGGGAGTGGGCTAGGTAGAGGCTTAGCTATGGAATGATTGGTAGGATGTAAAAAATGATCATGTACTTGGATTGACAGTTCAAATAGTTTTCCTCTGATCAATCAATGTGACTAAAGAAGAACTTCAAAGTCACGCTGATTGATGGGACGAAAAATATTGGAACCGTCAAAATGTAATGGAAGATAAGATAACTTCACTTGGACAAAGAAATGTAGCACAGACATCACATGACGAGAAATAACATTATTTTTTTTTAGGTAGGCTGAGACAGAAAGACAGAATGATGAAGTGAAGCAATAGTAGATGACTGAGTGGGCACTGGGACACACCTTGTCTTTGGTTTGCAGTTTGTGCACTGCTGACTTAATTCTATTGTGCCGCTATGCTGCAGCACACACACAGGAAATCAATCACCACCTACACTCACTGCAGCAGCAGCACCAGACATTCCACGTGCCACAGTTTTAGATGGTGCGAGATGTCAAAAGTAGGGACTGGATTCTGTAGATGATGGGCAGGTTATCTGTCTTGCTTACCAGTACAGTACATTGTCAATTAGAAAACAAGGTGACTTACCACTTGTCCCTCCCACCAATGGGACAACATCTCTCTCTCCTTCGGTTGCCTGCACCTCCAATGACATCCCTGCTTTGAGGCCACTGCTGGTGGTGGTGGCCTGTGTGCCTGGTGAAAAACATAGCGCACCCAGTTGGGATACCAAATAGCTACCTAAGTATTTATTTTGGACAAGATGCAACAGCAATACCTCAGCACAGTTAGGTTAGCTATCTATCAGTATTTTTTTCTAACAAAAGTAATCATTTTGGGATGTTTGTGTTACTTATTGCTTGATAACATTTTAAAAACTAGTTAGCACTTGTGTCAACCATAAAAACCTTTTTCTCCTAATGGAGGGATAGGGATCGGGATTAAGAGGGTTCAGGAATAATGGAAAGGCATAAGGTAAGGCTGCAATTGTACAAATGGATAAGCGGTAAAAGGGAATGCAAAAGACATATTGTATTGGTTGTGGACATGGTATCTCATTCCTGCCATAGTGCACTGTCATGGAAACTGTTAGTATAAGGCAACATTGGGGGTCCATGACCATGATAATCTCTGCCCCTGGACATTTCAACTGTTTGTTTGATCAAAAAAATCACCAACATGTTTGATTGGCCTGGTTGACCAATCCTATTTATTTGACCAAAAATAAATCTTTTGACCTCTTTGGTACTACACAACAATAAGACATGGAATCTAAAAGAAGGGCAAGGGGACGCATAAGAAAAATGAGCAGAAGAAAGGTTCAAATGGGAGAAAGTCAGCCCTGGAAACAGGACATATAGAAAAATACAGGGAACGGAAATGGTAACAAACAGCATCCAGCATGAAAAAAAATACTAAGTATACAGAAGGGCATAATTTTAGTAGGGGGATAAAAAAGGGATAAAAAAGACTTACAGGGGGCAGCAGAATCATTAGCCACTGCATCAGTGTTGGGGTAATGGCGCTGGTTGTAGCTGGAATCGATGCCCTCTTGCCCTTGGGTGCTTAATAAAGAAGATCAAAAAACAATGATTCGTGGTAGTCTATATAAACACATTTTTTGTGACAAGCACAACAGCATTGTACTGTTAAAATCAATTAGCTTATCCCTAATTTCATAATACTAAATCTCAAGCCATAACATTTTGAACTATTCATGCATTCCAAACAATGATCTTTACTTCTTCGCCCCTTTGGATGAGTGAAATCGGTCTATTGGTGCATAGGTGTACATCTAGGAACGCAACCCCTCCACGAATCCTCCCAGTTTCATGCAGAGATCTGATTGGTTGTCAGCACTTCAACCAGGAAGTTTTGGCAGTCATCTTGGGGCTTTAACTCAGTCGACTCCCAAGGAAAAACATAAAAAAAACTGTGGGGGCAGAGTCCTTGGAACCCAACTCCCGCCCACCCACCCCCCCTCCCATCGGGCTGAAAATCTTTTATTTTTATTTTGACATTTCAAATGCATTTTTGTCGCCACATATACATCTTTACAATGTGAAATGATTGTATTCACTATAATTGATATAGCGAGAATTTAACTAAAGCACTTTAATAGTAATGCTCCTTTTGCACATGGCACAAGTCACTTTATCCTATAACAGGGAGAATTCATAGGTCACTCTAATACAGAATGTCTTATTTGAGTTGTGTTCTTGGGAGCTTAGAGTGACGTTGGGCACTGGCCCATGATTAGTTTTGTCAATGACGACTAACGGATTTTAAATGCACTTATTTATATATATATATATAATATAATATATATATATTTTTTTTTTTTTACAAATTTTAATTTTTACTTTTGCAGAACAAACAACCAAAGTGTTACAATTCTAAAAAGCTCGACGCCCCCTCACCCCCACTTCAATCAAACAATGAATAAATTTGCCACTTATAAAGAAGAAAACCAGAGAAAAGAAAGAGCAAAAAAAGGATAAAAAATTGAAAGAATAATCTATAAATAAATTCATATTATGAGCACAGTTGTAGTATTTAGCCTACCGCTCTATTGAAGGCCTGCAGCATGTAAAAATAGTTTGGATCTGAGGCAAATAGATTCACAAAGTACCAGTACAACTATTGTAAAGCCCTATTCATAGTGAACACCATCTCAAGGAACATAGTGCAGCAGCTGAGAGTGGCTTGTGATACTATCTAAAAAAGAACAAAAAAAATATGCAAAGTAAGCAATTATCCAGGCGAACCCAAGTTAACCTTGAAATGCCAATACCTTGGAGGAGTTAGAGCAATCCTCATCGCAGATTTCATATCCATATTAAAGTGTCATGTGCAAAAGTGTCAAGTGCAACAAAAAAAGAAGCATAGATATATTGAGTAGCTTGCTAAAATGAAAGAAGCGTCAGCAGGACCAGCATAACCTAACTTCGGTCGAACAGTTAGTTTTTCACAACAACTGGAGTACATCATTCTTTGCTACTGACAGTATAGCACAGCAATACAGTGACCATATTGGCCAGACGAGAATTTAAACAATTACAGCTGGTCTACACACATTATAATTCTACAATTCAAATCATGAATCATTAGTTCCATTGTAAAAGATTAATCTTTGATTCAGATTAAAAGGGAACACAGTACTGCATTCTACGAGGAGCTTGAAAAGATCTGGGGTTAGCATTCATATATAGTTCCTATCCCGGCCAAAGGTTCATTGATCATTAGTTTGACTGAACCACCTGGATAAGGGCTCCCATATTATGAGACCTTTCTTTTTGGCCTGTCTGCCTTTTTTGGAATAAATGTCTTTCTCAAGATTACAAGTGGCAATAAGTCTAGCTAGCCATTGAGAAAAGGAGGGAGGGTTAGGGTCTATCCAAGCTGATGACATACGGTAGATTATCATGGCAACAAATATCAAAGCCCCACCATTCTTCCTATCCAGAGTATCTTGAATGCCAAGCAGAATAATTGCGGGAGAGAGCAGAATGTCTTGTTTTAGAACCTTTTTAAAAAAATCCTGGATTTGATTAAGCAGGGTTCCCAGTACAGTGCAAGAAGCAAACATATGGATGGAGTCTGCTCCTGATTCCTCACATCTGGGAGAAAGCGTTCCCCGGCCTGTCCCCCATTTTGCAATTCTACTAGACGTAATATAAAGAAAAATTCCGGGTTTGAAAAACTGTGCCTGAAGTTTGGCTGAGAGTAAGTCGCTCTGAGCATAACGTAGTGCAAGGCTAAAAAAATTATCCGTAGTGTCTAGTTTTTGCTGCCACTTACGGGAGACTCTGTCCAAGTCGTCGGGCATAAGATCATTCAGAGTAGAATAAATATGTCCAATGCGAGGCGTAGGGAATCCAATTAATTTGTTAATTAATTCATCTGGGGCAAAGCTGGAGGGCCCACCGGCCTTGCGAGCCAGAAAATCCCTAACTGCCAGATATATATACGCCTCATTATGGCTCAAATTATAAAGGGTTTTAAGGGCTTTAAAAGTCAAGATACCTTCAGTTGAAAACAAAGTCCCCAGTTTAAGAATACCAGAGTTCAACCATCTTTGAAGATAAGATCTCCCAAATTTAGCAGGCAGATTGCGGCTATAATTAATAGGGGCATAATAATTGAACCTACCTAGTCCTAAAAGTTTCTGAACAGCGGTCAAGACTTTAAAAGTACCCATCAGAGGCTTAAATCTAATCTTTTTATAGTAGACATATTCCACCTAATGCCACAGGCAGCAGCCTCTGGTCCAAGTAATAATTCGAACGGGGTGGGAGTGATGTTGTTATAGTCAGAGATGGTTCTTGTAGCAATATTGAACAATTCTGCAGGACCGTAGCCCAATAGTATGACCTTATGTTGGGGAGTGCCCAGCCCCCTCTTTCTCGAGGAAGGGATAAAAACTTAACTGCTCTCCTAGGCTGGGAGTGTGCCCAAACAAGTTGAGAATATAGGCATTCAAACTCCTGCAGTAGTATGTTTGGGAAGTCCAAAGGGATGGCTCTAAAAAAGTAAAGTAACTTAGGAAAGAATAGCATTTTTAACAAATTACATCGTCCAACTATAGTTAGGTGTAAATTGTTCAATCTAGTCAATGCTCTTTTTGTCTCAGCTGCCAGAGGTACCAAGTTTTCTGAGACAATTGGCTCAGTGTCAGCGACTATATTCACGGCCAGATATAGGTACGACTCTGCTATCAGTCCATTTGACTTTCTCGTTGATGATAATCTGAGTTTTGTCTCTATTTAGAGCATAACCAGAGATTTTTCCAAAAGCTTGTGTTTCTAGTTTGATAGTAACAATGGCTTTTCCCGGGTCAGACGTCACCAGGGCGGAGTCATCGGCATAAGCCATAATCTTTGTTTCTAGTCCAAATTGATTGATAGCCCTGATGTCAGGATTGTCTTGAAGCCTTTTTATTAAGGGGTCTATGTATAAAGCGAAGATGAGCGGGGAGCAGGGACAGCCCTGCTGCATACCGCATGATATCACAACCGGCTCTGTTGGCTGCCCATTTATCAACACTCTCGCTATAGGGCTGCTATATAGGGCTTTCAGGGCTTGAATAGCCTTGGGCCCAAGCACATCTTCTCCATAACCTTCCACAAAAACTGCCAGGAGACCCAATGAAATGCTTTTTCATCATTGAGCAGTATTAGCGCGATTGGGTCCCCTGTAATTTGAGTCACATCAAACAAAGTAATGGTTCGACGAATATGGTCAAAAGTGCCTTTTCCTGGGATAAACCTGTGTTGCCATTTTGAAAGTAAATGCTCGATAATTAAAGAGAGTCTGGTCGAAAAAATCTTAGCATAGATTATAGAGTCTACATTTATGAGGGTAATAGGGCGATAGGAGCCCATATGTAGGGGTAATTTATCTTTCTTAGGAAAAATAACAATCTTCGCTATTGCCCAACACACAGGTGGAGAGGTGCCATTAAAAATTAACTTGATTAAGTTCACAAAGAAATCTTTTATTTGTGGAAAAAAGATTTTATAAAATTCCATCGGAATACAGTCAGGCCCAGTCACTTTGCCATCAGGCAGATTAAACAAAGCTGTGGTGATTTCTTCCAGAGAAGGAGGCTCTTCCAATACATCATGATCCTCGGGAGTAAGCTGTGCTAAAGAGACCGTATCTAAGAAATTATCAGTCTCATCAAGACTCAACGCCTGAGGACCAGCTTCTCCTTCGTTACATAATTTCTGGTAAAATTCATGAAAGGCAGATCGTATTTTATTGGGGTCACTTGTAGTTTACCCTAAGGAAGTCTGTATTAACTGAATTCCATTAGGATTACCTTTTGTCTTGTTCTGACTCCAAGTTGGTGGCTGATAACCTCGCTAAATTCATAGATTTTGTCCCTTGAGGCAGCCCATTTAGCCACGGCTTTCTCAGCAAATATCGTTCAGATTTTTGCTTTTATGGCGAGAGCTCCTAGCTGTGCCTCCTCAACGTCCTTACCTTTTTGAACTGCTTCAATTAGTTTTTCTTCAGCCTTTGCAAGCTTACCTTGAAGTTCCAAGATTTGTGTTTTTTCTTGTTTGTTTTTCCTTAAGGAGTATTGCAGAGTTTCCCCTCTGACACATGCGTTCAGAGTCTCCTAAACAATCATTGCGGGGGCAGACCCAATATTTACAGCTAAAAACTCCTCAATCCATTTACTCATGTAAATTTGAAACCCATTATCATAAAGAAGCGCTCGCTCAAAACTCCAAGATGAGGCCTCCTTATAGGAAGCTCGCCCTGTTATGTAAAAAATGAGTGGGTTATGATCTGATAAAAAACGAGGAGCAATGTCTATTTCACATTCCCCTATCAAAGAGGATGAAACAAAAAAACTAATCAAGCCTTGCTAAAGAACAATGGGGGGGCAGAATAGTAAGTAAATCCTGGCTGACTTGGTTTCGAATAGACCCATACATCAATGAGTCCATGTGTATCCATTAGGTTCCTAATAGCTTAAAATACCTTAGGCTTTCGGCCTTTGTATTTCCACGGATTACTCCCCCCCCATTATTAGGCAGGTTGATGTTAAGATCTCAATTTAGGACCACCGGAAGGGGCCAATGAGCTAATTCACCATTAACCCAATTGATTGCATCAGGATTGTCGGCTGTGCTCCCATAGATGGAACATAGTGTAAATGAAGAGCCAGATGATAACTGGCATTCAGCCAAGATCCATCGTCCACGACGATCCCCCTTGACACGCATTGGCTGATTTGAAATCAATTCTGAGCTAAAATCCCCGCTCCTCTTGTTCGTGCCCCGTGAGATATCCCCCAATTAGCTTATATCCAAGTGTATCTAGGAGGTGTAGCTGGGAGCCCTCTATGTGCATCTCCTGGAGGCAGACGATGTCATCCCCCAGTAGACGCAATCCCTGGGCCACCCTTTGTTTTTTACGGAGATCCTTTAAGCCACAGATATTGACACTAACAAGTCAAAAATTAGTTTCCATAATCTGAAAAGAATTTTACGCAGAAGAGGGGGGCAAGAAAAAGTAGGTGCCTCAAACTGCCCATATTTCTGTGAAAGATTACAATGACCGACCACGGGTCAAGCCTGATCGTATCATTGTCTGCATAGACGGCCTTCAAACAAAATATAGGTAAACTTTTTTCTTTTATGATTTCATTGCTCATTATTTACTTGTTTTTTCTTTCTTTTTTTCCGCCTTCCTCCCTTACCTCTTTCACTTGTTCCAAAAAATAGTTGAAAAATATAAGTGGCTAGACAGACACCAGTGCTCCAGCACCCCCTCGACAACCCCACCCACCGCAGCCCACCCCTCCCCACCCCCTGTCTTAGAGCAATCAGGAAAGGCCTGAATAATGGCTGCCCGTGATGGTTTCCAGCCACCCACCCCACTGAATTCAAAACCAAAGCAGATCTTTAGGCCTGAATGGCCTACACATAGCCCAAAGAGAGCAACGGCAGCGCAGCACAGCATAATTCAGCTCCTAATGGTCGTTGCCCTCAACCCTGGAGTAGGAATTTATCTTAAAAAGCGGCATTTCTGACAAGGTCTCTGGCATACCCCCGGGGATTTACACACCCCTCAGTGTTGCTTTTAGATTGTTTATTGGCATTTTCTAGATTTTATTTCTTCAAGATACTCGTGGGCTTTGATTTCAGAGGTGAAAGTGCAAGTCAACCCTTTAAAAATGATCTTAAGTCTAGCCGGGTTCATCAAAAACACTTGGGCCCCTAGCTGCTGAAAGGGTACAAAAAGTTGACGAAGACAACACCTTCGAACCACTGTGGAGTGGCAAAAATCAGTGTTTTGTAAAAAAGGACACCCCATCAAAGCATTTAAGAGATTTATTTCGTGCCTGATCATACACTAGCTGTCTTAATAGAAAGTTTCTAAAAAACACCAAGAAAGCCCTGGGTTTCTTTACGCTGTTATTGCTGCCCTCAAATCGCTTTTTCAGATTGAGAGGAAAGCAATGGTCACGCTGTATTTCATGATCCCAGTTCCATTCAGGGTGACCTGGAAAAGTTCCCTGAAGGAGTTTCACAATATAGCGCTGAGGGTCCTCCCTTTCCACTTCTTGAGGAATTCCTAGGAGGTGGAGATTGTTCCGGCGCTGATGATTCACCTCATCCTCTAGCTTCCACATCACGTCTGTCATAAGGGTACTTTGAGATGACCCAAGATCTTTTAAGGTAGTGACCTCTGTTTCCAGCTTTCTGTATGACTTTCGATCTGGGTAACCCGGTCCCCTATATCAGCGCAAAATTTGTTCAGTTTCCTCAAGACCCCCTGTAGCTTTTTAGTGGCCCCATAGCAATACGGCTGTCAGATCTAACCTCCTCCTGAAATTGTTTGATTGAGGCTAGAATAGCCTGCAAAGAGGGCTCTTCAGTGATTACAGCAGTGGAGGCCACAGAAATTCCTGGTTGGTGTGGATTTAAAGTTGATACTTCACCAAAAGAAAGCGGGATTTGGGAGTCTGAATAATCCTTTTAAGTTGACTGGACTGTTTAGCTTTGCTGCGCCCACTTTTCGGCCGCCGCCGTCTCGGTTTCTTAGGAAAAGGAAAGAAAGCTGCCAGTAGACCTGGAGGAACATTCTTCCTCCGCTAATTCAGACCCGTCAGAAACCGAAAAGAAGGGATCCCCAATCGACTCTGGGGAAAGGGGGGTAGAGTCACTGGAGTGCCCCTAAGATCCGGGGCAAAGGTTATCGGGCCGGTAGCCCCCTCCAAATTCTCAAGGGCTAGATTTCCCATTGTTGTGGACATGGACATAATAAGCATTGATTCAATGTTATTGCCCCCGTGGTGGCTTGTAGGGAAACTTCAGGATGCTTAAGGTCGGTTGGACAGGCTGGTCCCCCAGCTTCCGGTGGCAGCTCATTCGATGTCGTTCCGTGTGTCCCTTGGAGTAATATTTGAGCCAGACTGTCATCGCTTTGGGTACAGCATGTTTCCACTATAGAAGTTTGTATATTAGGGGCCGGAGGTCCGGAGGCAGTAAAAATTTTAGCAACAGATGGCTGTGAGATAAATACCTCCTTGGGGACTCCGCTTCCTCACGTTTTCCCCATGTTCCTTCTAGCCGTGCCAGTCTCCCTTTTACCTTTTTGAGCCGGCTCCTGTAATGGCCCTTCATAATCTCCATGTCCAGAGTTAAGGGAAGTGCTGGTACTGCCGACTCCGGGTTTTAGTTTGGTTCCTCGGGCTCCACGGCAGGCCATATTCAGCTTGCGGGAGAGCTGAGCCCCTGCACAATCCGGAACGCTTTTCGCTTTTGCTGGCGTTAAAAGGTTCCCAAAGAAACTGCCGCGATCAGTAGCCCACCAGGGTGAGAGGCTCATCAGATCAGTGAGGTAATCTGTAGCCAGCCCATCAAGCTGCAGATATCACCACCCCACAGCAGCAATAGCAGCGTCCTCCGGTCAGCTTCGTGGCTGTGTAATGCTGCACATGTCTTCCAGGCAGTATAATTGAGGGCCGAGTTCCCTTACAGCGTGCACAGCAAAGCGGGTGAAAGTTACACAAGCGCCATCTTGCTCCCGCCGCACTTATTTATATTTTCAATGTGTTAGAAACAACTGTCTCCATAGATAAAATGTTGGACTGTTATATGCTTATTTTATTGCATTTTATGTAGAGAACTGCAATTTTAGCACTTTACAACAAGGCTCCTTTTGCATTTGGCATAGGTAAATTCACCCTATAGAAAGGAATACACTTATCACTTTAACTGATTTATTATGCACTGTCACTTTAACGTTTTTGAAACTTCATGTGTCTATAAAAACACAAGAGAAGGGCTACAACTGTCAGGTTCTCTTCGGATGAAAGAGATGACTCCTCAGAATCAAGGCGTAGCAATAAATGGTCCACCTCCCGGCATCCCCAACCTCTGAATATATATACACAGAGAATTAGGGTGATCAGGTGAGGGAAGGATAGGGAAGGGGAAAGCAGGGAAACAAGGACCTGTAACAACAAAAGAACAATGCATAAGAAAACAAACAAAGAGATTCTACTCTCATGTGTTCTCGCTAGGCCCATTTGTATACCTTGTTAAGTTCTCCGCCTTCTCTATATTCAATGCTGATCTTTTCTTACTCCAAAAGTATTCTAGAACACAAAATATCGTACATGATTATCTAATACATTTCTATGTGTTCTAACAGAAACACCACCGCCAATCATTCCTCATACATACCAGCATATAATGTCTCCAAGCCTAACGAAGGTAAGAATCCAAAGAAGAACAAAGCAATTGTTCAGTAAATGCTCTTCACTCCAAGGTAAAAGGAGGTTAGAATCACTTCTTCCACACAGCCCTTAGCCAAGGAGAATCCTTCAGTATATTGCAAGAAACACCAGTGTAGTTATACAGATACGGTAATGCGTGGCCACTACCACTGTATTCCTCTCTACCCCAGAAGTTTCCTATCCCACTGTTTGAGAAGAATAGCTTAAGGGCAAAAGGCGAAATAGATATATTCCATAGTAAAACACGGTAATGCGTAGTTACTTTCACCACCGCATTCCGCTCTTAGGAGTCGCTTTCCATTTCGAAAACAATTTCCAAGTAACTTCACTCCCAGTGATACTCAGACACGGTAATACGTGGTAGGAACCACTGTATTCCGCTCTTAAGGTAAACTGTGATTCACCACAAACCTCCTGACAAGGGATCACTCCAGGGATCAAAGAAACGGTAATACGTGGTTGAATTCACCACTGTATTCCGCTTTTACACTCAGCAATTCCTAGCGTTTGAATTCTTCTAGATAAGTAACATCCGCTACTACTCACGAATAACCAAGGACTAAAAGCGTGGGTGCATGACGAGCCGCAGAGTCCGCTCCAAGTTCCTTCCCACGAAGACCGCTTGGAAATCCTCAGCCACCGAAGGGGTGCAGCACGAACCAAACAGGAAACGTCCACAGAAGGGAACAACCAGGAAACAGTATTACGCATACCGGCCGGTGTGCGTTCTTCCCGTAAATAGCCCCTCCTTCGCCCAGCATCATGGGAAATGTAGTTTTTGCTCCTCCCGTGCGATCGAGGCGAATATGGTAAGCGTGGCATAATCATTTCCTGACAGTAGGTCCCCCCGCCAAGCGCCTCCTAGGACCAGGCCGATCAGGGAACCTGCGATGGAAAGAGCGAACAGCAACAGGCGCATAGACATTATGGCAAGGCTCCCAGGAGTCATCCTCAGCCGAGTACCCCTTCCAAGAGACGCCCCTCTTCCATCTGGAATCATGTATGCCACAAACCACATATTCAAGCCCACCATCACAGGACACAGGGGGAGGTGCACGATGTCGTGCCGCCATAGCAGGCTTAAGGAGACTGCAATGGAAGACTGGGTGGATGCGAAGACTTCCAGGCAACTTCAACTTGTAGGCCACTGGATTGATTTTCTTGAGCACAGAATAAGTACCTATATACCTCGGATGGAACACACTCCGTAGCTTGAAACGGATGTTTTTTGTAGACAGCCATACTCGATTGCCCACATTGCACACCGGACCCTCTCGTCGATGTCGATATTCCCACTTCTTGTAGATCTTCTGTGCCAGAATCAAATGTTGCCGATACTTCCGATGTGCTCCCCTTAACAGTTTTACATGAGTCTGTACCGAAGGCTGGTTTGCTATGTCCTCGGGAAAACTTATGGGGAGTATTTTGGCATCAAAACCATAGGTGGCATGGAAAGGGGACACTCCCACAGAACAATGCCACGCGTTGTTATACAGCAGTTCAGCCATCCATAGTAGAGACACCCATGAGTATTGAGCCTCCTTCGCGTAACAATGTAGATACTTCTTCAGAGTCTGATTCAATCTGTCAGTCTGACCATCGGTTTGTGGATGGAAGCTGTTAGAGAGGGAGGAATCCATTTGAAAGACACTGCACCACATTTTCCAGAACCTAGCTATGAATTGAGGTCCCCTATCATAAATGATGGCCTCTGGCAACCCATGGATTCTTATGACGTTATCCAGAAGAAGCTGAATAGTTTTCCCAGCAGTGGGTAGATTTTTACAAGGAATGGAATGTCCTAATTTCGTGAGGCTGTCGATGACCACCAGTACTGCTGAAAAACCCTGTTCCATGGGTAACCCAGTGATAAAATCCAAGCTCAAAGGTTGCCATGGTCTTTGCGGTGTAGGAAGAGGCATAAGCAACCCTTGTCTTTTTATGTTGTCCGTGTTTGCCCTAGCACATGTCTCACATTGGGCCACCCACTTGACAACATCATTGCAGAGAGAGGCCCACCAGAAATGTCTTTGCACCAAATGGGTCATTTTGATCATTCCAGGATGCCCAGCCAGAGGGGATACATGACACCAGATAAAAGCCTTCTTTTGTAGTTCACAGGTGGGCAGATACAACTTGCCTTGGAAGAATGGCAGCCCTTGTTTAACTGTACGACTGATGACTTGACCTGCCCATTTTTCCCATGCCGAGGTCTTTTTGTGTCTCCTGACCTCTGCCATGAAATCCTCAGCCTTCACCACACACAACACCCTTGAGGGTTCTATTATTGCCTTAGATTCCTTTTCTTGATGAATGGCTATTGAATCCATCCTGGACAACGAATCTGCCTCGCGGTTGTCGGACCCAGGACGAAAGGTAACCAGAAAATCAAATTCGGCAAAGAATAACATCCACCTCATTTGCCTTTGAGACAGGTGTCTGCCAGTTCTCATGTACTGTAGATTTCGATGGTCCGAATAGACCGTAATGGGATGGCGTGCCCCCCAAAGATACTGTCTCCATTCCTGAAAGGCTTTTTTAATTGCGAAAAGTTCTTACTCTGCAATGTTATAATTTTTCTCAGCCGGGTTCAGTTTCTTTGATAGATAGGCAACTGGATGTAGTTGTCCTGACACCGGGTCTCTTTGTGAAAGAATGGCCCCCACGGCCTCATCCGAGGCATCCGCTTCTACCACAAAAGGATGTTTCAGCCTCGGGTGTGCCAGAATGGGAGCAGTAGTGAATGCCTTTTTTAGAAATCTGAAGGCTTCCTCTGCCTCCTGAGACCATTGATTGATTGAAATCCTTTATTCGGCATTACAACAACACCATAAAAGTACAGATTAAGAAAAATTCATAATAACATTTAATTAATAGATAAGATAAAATGGTGAGTACTATTTTCAACATCATAAGGCTACTCCCCACCCCTGAGTACGCACAGTTTCATCTGTCAACGAGAGATCTTAGTCTAAAAGCACATCTTAAAAAATTAGTGACACAAAATATAATCAGGGGCTCTCTGGCTTCTTTTAAAAAAACAAGGGCATGTCTTGCCGATCTTAACTTAGCCTTCTTAAATAAATGTATTAAAAAATGGCGCCTAGGTATCCGATAAAAGGGGCATAAAAGCACAAAGTGAAGGGTGTCCTGCGGAGATCTATGATCGCAGCCGCAGGGCCCCTTTGCCTCAACTGTATGCGTAAAGCCGTCTGGTTTAGCTAGGAGGTGATGGAGCAAATTTAACCTAAACCGCGCGAGCAAGAACCTATCTTGTGAGTTATAGATTAGGGAAAGATAAGGTTCCATGGCCTGATACGGTTGCATCTCCCTGTAAATCACAACCGAATATTTGTCTTTTTCCATGGCTTCACGGGTCATTTCGTTGTGGTTGCGCAACTTCTCCTTTGTCCTCGCAAGATCGCATGAAGTGATGCACCTTGGTTGTGTGAATAGATGCCCATATCCTATGCTCTCAGCGAACTCTTTCACGTACTTCAACCAGGGGATGGTCATTCCCCTGTCTCTGCCTATACAGTCTGCAATTATCAGCTTTGTCGAATTTGCGTCCTGGTTCAGCCAAATTTTTATCCAAGCCAGGAGGGGTTTATTCCTTGCCCTGTCCATCAGATACAGACAGCCTAATTCTTCATGGACAATGGATGACGGAACACATTGGGGGACTTTCAGGAGCCTCCTGAAGTGCTTATTTTCCAGTGTCTGTAAACTGCTTGAGTCAGACATGCCCCAAAGTTCAGCACCATACAAGGTTTTAGCCATTGTAATTGCGTTATAGAGTGTCAGCATTTGGTCCGGGGCCCAACGGCCCAGTCTGCGGCCGAACTGCATGACCGCCCCTACGCTTGCAGCTAGCCTGTTTCCATGTTCCTCAATCAGGGGTTTAAAATTAAGATTTCTGTCAAATAGTATTCCTAAATATGAGAAGGTCTGCACCTTGGTCAGGCCAGTTGTACCTATAGTGTAGTTAAATTGTTTGACCTTTCGTTTAGGGCCCAACTCCATGATGTAAGATTTTTTCAGGTTGGCAGATAGGTCCAGCCCAGCCATAAACTCGACAAACCCGTTAATCAGACGCTGCAGTCCCCTTGGCGTGCGCGCCAAGAGCACCGCATCGTCTGCATAGAGCAGTAGTGGTATGGGTCTAGTTCCAATTCTGGGCGTATCTACTTTTAGGTTTAGCAGAAAACTTTCAAGCCCGTTAATATAGATGGAGAACAGGAAGGGAGCGAGTATGCACCCTTGCCTAACCCCGCTCGTACATTTAAAGGCCTCCGTCTGGTCACCCTCCAGGTTATACCTCACTTTTGCTGTGGTGTTGTAATGCAACCTTCTGAGAATATGGATAAGGCCAGGGTCGATCCCCAGATCAGCAAGTATTGCCCACAGTTTTGGTCTGTTCACGCAATCGAACGCTGCAGCCAAGTCCATGAAGGCTATGTATACGTTCTCCTGGCTGGCTACAGTATATTTTGCAACCAGGAGGTACAAATTCAAACATTGGTCCGTTGTAGACCTCCCAGCCCTGAAGCCATATTGCACCTCAGTGAGTATAGAGTTCTCCTCTTCCCAGCCCATCATACGATTTAGGATTGCTCTACCCATGACTTTAGCTGTAACGTCAATCAGTGAGATGGGCCTATAGCAACCTGGACTGTCCCTATTGCCCTTTTTAAAGATTGGAACAATTACCGCGGTTGACCAAGAGCGGGGAAGGCCCACAGCTATTGCCTCGTTTATCACCCTTGTTACCAACGGGGCCCATAGGTCAATACTGCTCAAAAAGAGGTCAGGCGGTATCCCATCAGGGCCCGGGGCTTTATTTCGGGTTAGACCCTTTATACCTGCTTCTATCTCTTTTAGGGAGAACTCGACTCCCCCTACTAGTATCTCTCTACAGTCAACTTGGTCTTCTGCTGCCTGAGTTCCCCTGTTGTACAGCACACTAAAGTGTTTAACCCACTGATCAGGTAGTACATTTGATGCTATGTTGGGGTTCTTGTTGTCTTGGAAGCAAGGTCTATTGATTATTGCCCAGAACCTCGAGGAATCTCTAGACTTTGCTGCCTCGCGCAGGTCTTCCCATGTTTCTGTTTGGATAGCTCGTTTACGCCGTCTGACTTCCATTTTATAGTGTGCTCTACATAGGGTCACCTTTGCTGTATCCCTCGGCTTGGTTTTTAGGGCTTCTCTCAATTTACTCTGGGCAGAGGAGCATCCTCTGTCAAACCATCTGGGCTTATTATTGGTCTCCATCCTTTTCCCTTGGGCTTGCGTTAAACTGGCCACCAGACGACCCAACTCCTCGAATGACTCTACCACCAGGGTCCCCTTAATCTCCCAATCAATGCATACCTCCAGTTGCTTCCTCCCTTCCGTAACTAGTGATTTATAAAAGCTTTCGGGATTGAGCCTAGCCCATTTCAATCTTCTGCCTTGGTCTGTGACTCTTTCCATCATGTCTGGATTTGTCCCCCTTCTTCTTTTATTTGATTTTGACAGGGCCAATGACATTACCAGGGGATTGTGGTCACTGAAACCACTGCAATCAATAGCAAACCTTAAAATGCTACGTTTTAGGTGACAAGAGACTGCTATAAAATCAATGAAAGTACTACATCCTCTACCTTTGAAGGTTGGGTTGACACCACCTTCTTTGTTTAGGGGTAATAGGTCCATTAGGTACGCCAGATTAATTTTCCCTATTAAGGAATTCAATTTAGTGCCCTGCACTGTGTGTTCTAGGTGGGCGCCCTCCTTAATGCTACAGGAGTCCCATTTTTCTGTAAGAGGTATTAAGTGCGGGCAGAGGAGACAATTATAGTCTCCTGCAATTAAAACTGATGGTGCTGGAGTGTCTGTCATTTGCTCTATCTCCCGCCCTAGTCGAACCTCTAACTCATCCCCCTTACATCCCCCTGCATTATAAAAGTTAACAATTACTAAATTAAGTTCCCGGGTCTTGAACTGGACTGCCAGCATGCAATCTGATTTCCAGTTTAGGTCCCTCCAGGTCCCCTCCAACGCTAAACTTGCCCACAAAAGCAATCCCCCTTTAGCACGACCCGACCTCGACCCAACTGCTGGGGTTCCAAACAATTTATACCCCGTGAGGTTAAATCTGGTCGGGTCAGTTTCCCATGTTTCCTGAAGGCAAATTACGTTAAATTTAGTTATGTAGTCTGTCCATTCCTTCATTGGGAATTTGGCTGCCAACCCCGCCACATTCCATGACAAAAGATCAAACTTGTTCCACTTGTTTTCCAACATACTGGGGGGTCCTGTGCTTAAACACACTGGCAAGGCCTTTTTAGTTACATTGGGACCTATGTCTTCCCCTGACCCACAGTCACAGTCTTCCAACCCAGACAGACCCTCAAATCTATTATATAATGCTACATACTGCGTGTGGTGCCAGGTTACGTCCTCCCTTCTAGTGTGGTTACCCCCTGTACGATTTTGTTGCGGTGCGTAGAAGAAATTTATGGGGAGTGGGTAGATTCTAGATCCAGGGTTCTGATTGACCCAGTTACATATAAAGTCAGCGCATCTTATGTTCCTAAAGTTGACAATCACACAATCACCCCCCAAAGATTTCGGGCCACTTCCCACCCAGTTCACTCTTCTAACATGTATTATTTTTCCTTGAATGTCTCTGGGTAGTGGGCGATTGATGTTCAGCCAATGCGTGCATTTATTCTTCAGATCCCAATAGGTTTCCCTTGTTCCTAGTTCTAACTCGGGTACTCCTGAGAGTACCACCACATAGGGGGCTGAGTGTGGTGGCAAATTAACAGTTTTTTGATTTTGCACCTTCCTATGCGTCGCGGAATTTCCCTGGGCTGGGGATTTGCTAGTGGTTGTGCTTTGGCTATATCGCCCAATGTGTTCAAATTTGCCCCTGGCAGTTGGGGGGTCTTAGATGATTTGCTGAAAGATGAGGGTAAAGTACGGGTAGGGACCACTGCAGGGTTTGTTCTAGAACACAAGCTATCTTTAGGTGGGGATTGGGGGTGGGCGTCAGGGTCTTCGAGGTTCCTGCAGAGTTGGGCCCCTCTGTCACCTGCTTTTTGCCCTTTTCCCCTCTGCTCTGGGTGCCCCTAATCTGTGGAGAGGATAATAAAAGTTCGAGGCACACCAATCTACTCTCAATCCGATCTAATCTGTCATGTAGTGGCAGGGTAATTTTTTCAACAATATATTCCAGCCTTCTCCAAAAAGGGTTCTCACAATCTGCTAAAGCGTTTTCCCCTTTGTCTGCTGTTAGACTTACTTCTGCATTTTGTGTTAGTGATGCAATTAGTTCTCGGGAGGGCTGAGTTGTTACACTTTCTTTTGGGGCAACTTCCTTGTTTTTTCTGCTACCTTTTCCCCCTCCCCCTGTGGGTTGGGCCCCTGCCTGCTTTCCTTTTGTTGTTTGGGCATGCAATTTCCTGGGTTCTGCTGTTTTAACACCCGTAGCTGACCTAGTTTTAATATTTGGAGAGGGTAACCTTTTCGTGAGGTCAACTAGGCTGAGTCTGGCTTCTGGGCTAACTTCAGAAGGTACTGTTGCTTCCTTCCAGTTTAGATCTATGCTCCCTCGTGCCTCCCCCCTACCAGTCCCTAAATCTTTGCTTCTATCCTCGAGGTGAGCCGGGGACCTTGCCTGTGCTATGCTGCCCAGTGAAGAGCGCTTATCTAACAGGGGGTCTAGTGATAGTCTCTTTTCCGTTAACTCAATGTCCTTGGCAAGTGCGCTTGAGACTCTGATCAGGAAATTGTCCAGGGTGCCCATCAATGTCCCTCCATTTGTTTTCCCGCACTGACCTCCTGGTTGAGGCGATGAGGCCATGATCACAAATTGGACTTGGCACTGTCCGCAAGTTTCAAACCGCTCAAATTCGAAAATTACAGTCCAAATCCGAATATAATACAAAGACTCACCACCCTTATAGGTCAGTCAGAGATAAGGGGGGTGGCCCGTCCCGTACTTGCCCGGTCTCGAACGGGCTAAAACGGGCCCGCCCTTGGCCCGGGCTTCGCCCGGCGTCCCGCGAGGCGGGGCTTCCAGGGATTATATGCGCCTCCTGGCGCGGATTGATGCTGTCACGGGTCCCGCCGGTGCCGCAAGGGCTGATGGGGTTTGTTGTCCCCACCTGCACTCCTCACAGCGGCCTCACCAGCAAGGTGGCAGTAATTGGTCGGGCGGCGGGAGGCAGGAGTACAGCTCCGGTAGTGTGGCGGCGCTGGTCACGGAAACAAAAGTCTAAAGGTAGGCTGGCAGCAATGTCCTCGGCGATCTAATAATGATCTCCCACGCTCTGCCGGGCTTCCAGGGATTATATGCGCCTCCTGGCGCGGATTGATGCTGTCACGGGTCCCGCCGGTGCCGCAAGGGCTGATGGGGTTTGCTGTCCCCACCTGCACTCCTCACTGCGGCCTCACCAGCAAGGTGGCAGTAATTGGTCGGGCGGCGGGAGGCAGGAGTACAGCTCCGGTAGTGTGGCGGCACTGGTCACGGAAACAAAAGTCTAAAGGTAGGCTGGCAGCAATGTCCTCGGCGATCTAATAATGATCTCCCACGCTCTGCCGGGCTTCCAGGGATTATATGCGCCTCCTGGCGCGGATTGATGCTGTCACGGGTCCCGCCGGTGCCGCAAGGGCGGATGGGGTTTGTTGTCCCCACCTGCACTCCTCACTGTGGCCTCACCAGCAAGGTGGCAGTAGCTGGTCGGGCGGCGGGAGGCAGGAGTACAGCTCCGGTAGTGTGGCGGCGCTGGTCACGGAAACAAAAGTCTAAAGGTAGGCTGGCAGCAATGTCCTTGGCGATCTAATAATGATCTCCCACGCTCTGCCGGGCTTCCAGGGATTATATGCGCCTTCTGGCGCGGATTGATGCTGTCACGGGTCCCGCCGGTGCCGCAAGGGCTGATGGGGTTTGTTGTCCCCACCTGCACTCCTCACTGCGGCCTCACCAGCAAGGTGGCAGTAGCTGGTCGGGCGGCGGGAGGCAGGAGTACAGCTCCGGTAGTGTGGCGGCGCTGGTCACCACCCCCTTTTCTGAATCAATTTGTCCACCATAAGCGTGGAAGGGTATACTCAGATGTGAGTCCCTTGCTCATTGCACCATCAGGATGCAAGCAAGCCGGGCTGAAGACGCCTGAAATGGCAGAAACCGGTCCCCGGAAGCTTGTTTCCTTCCCAGTACAAGAATTGGCTTGGTAGTTTGGTTTGCCCTGTTCCCATCATGCACTGGGACAGGAACAGACTAATTTGCATATAGCCAAGTTCTGAGCTGGGATGGTGCAGTCAGCTAAAAAACGGTGATGGATCAAGCCCTGATCTTTGGACTGGGTAAGAGTGGTCTGCTTAATTCAGGCACTCTGTTCATCACCACCCCCTTTTCTGAATCAATTTGTCCACCATAAGCGTGGAAGGGTATACTCAGATGTGAGTCCCTTGCTCATTGCACCATCAGGATTCAAGCAAGCCGGGCTGAAGACGCCTGAAATGGCAGAAACCGGTCCCCGGAAGCTTGTTTCCTTCCCAGTACAAGAATTGGCTTGGTAGTTTGGTTTGCCCTGTTCCCATCATGCACTGGGACAGGAACAGACTAATTTGCATATAGCCAAGTTCTGAGCTGGGATGGTGCAGTGAGCTAAAAAACGGTGATGGATCAAGCCCTGATCTTTGGACTGGGTAAGAGTGGTCTGCTTAATTCAGGCACTCTGTTCATCACCACCCCCTTTTCTGAATCAATTTGTCCACCATAAGCGTGGAAGGGTATACTCAGATGTGAGTCCCTTGCTCATTGCACCATCAGGATTCAAGCAAGCCGGGCTGAAGACGCCTGAAATGGCAGAAACCGGTCCCCGGAAGCTTGTTTCCTTACCAGTACAAGAATTGGCTTGGTAGTTTGGTTTGCCCTGTTCCCATCATGCACTGGGACAGGAACAGACTAATTTGCATATAGCCAAGTTCTGAGCTGGGATGGTGCAGTGAGCTAAAAAACGGTGATGGATCAAGCCCTGATCTTTGGACTGGGTAAGAGTGGTCTGCTTAATTCAGGCACTCTGTTCATCACCACCCCCTTTTCTGAATCAATTTGTCCACCATAAGCGTGGAAGGGTATACTCAGATGTGAGTCCCTTGCTCATTGCACCATCAGGATTCAAGCAAGCCGGGCTGAAGACGCCTGAAATGGCAGAAACCGGTCCCCGGAAGCTTGTTTCCTTCCCAGTACAAGAATTGGCTTGGTAGTTTGGTTTGCCCTGTTCCCATCATGCACTGGGACAGGAACAGACTAATTTGCATATAGCCAAGTTCTGAGCTGGGATGGTGCAGTGAGCTAAAAAACGGTGATGGATCAAGCCCTGATCTTTGGACTGGGTAAGGGTGGTCTGCTTAATTCAGGCACTCTGTTCATCACCACCCCCTTTTCTGAATCAATTTGTCCACCATAAGCGTGGAAGGGTATACTCAGATGTGAGTCCCTTGCTCATTGCACCATCAGGATTCAAGCAAGCCGGGCTGAAGACGCCTGAAATGGCAGAAACCGGTCCCCGGAAGCTTGTTTCCTTCCCAGTACAAGAATTGGCTTGGTAGTTTGGTTTGCCCTGTTCCCATCATGCACTGGGACAGGAACAGACTAATTTGCATATAGCCAAGTTCTGAGCTGGGATGGTGCAGTGAGCTAAAAAACGGTGATGGATCAAGCCCTGATCTTTGGACTGGGTAAGAGTGGTCTGCTTAATTCAGGCACTCTGTTCATCACCACCCCCTTTTCTGAATCAATTTGTCCACCATAAGCGTGGAAGGGTATACTCAGATGTGAGTCCCTTGCTCATTGCACCATCAGGATTCAAGCAAGCCGGGCTGAAGACGCCTGAAATGGCAGAAACCGGTCCCCGGAAGCTTGTTTCCTTCCCAGTACAAGAATTGGCTTGGTAGTTTGGTTTGCCCTGTTCCCATCATGCACTGGGACAGGAACAGACTAATTTGCATATAGCCAAGTTCTGAGCTGGGATGGTGCAGTGAGCTAAAAACGGTGATGGATCAAGCCCTGATCTTTGGACTGGGTAAGAGTGGTCTGCTTAATTCAGGCACTCTGTTCATCACCACCCCCTTTTCTGAATCAATTTGTCCACCATAAGCGTGGAAGGGTATACTCAGATGTGAGTCCCTTGCTCATTGCACCATCAGGATTCAAGCAAGCCGGGCTGAAGACGCCTGAAATGGCAGAAACCGGTCCCCGGAAGCTTGTTTCCTTCCCAGTACAAGAATTGGCTTGGTAGTTTGGTTTGCCCTGTTCCCATCATGCACTGGGACAGGAACAGACTAATTTGCATATAGCCAAGTTCTGAGCTGGGATGGTGCAGTGAGCTAAAAAACGGTGATGGATCAAGCCCTGATCTTTGGACTGGGTAAGAGTGGTCTGCTTAATTCAGGCACTCTGTTCATCACCACCCCCTTTTCTGAATCAATTTGTCCACCATAAGCGTGGAGGGGTATACTCAGATGTGAGTCCCTTGCTCATTGCACCATCAGGATTCAAGCAAGCCGGGCTGAAGACGCCTGAAATGGCAGAAACCGGTCCCCGGAAGCTTGTTTCCTTCCCAGTACAAGAATTGGCTTGGTAGTTTGGTTTGCCCTGTTCCCATCATGCACTGGGACAGGAACAGACTAATTTGCATATAGCCAAGTTCTGAGCTGGGATGGTGCAGTGAGCTAAAAAACGGTGATGGATCAAGCCCTGATCTTTGGACTGGGTAAGAGTGGTCTGCTTAATTCAGGCACTCTGTTCATCACCACCCCCTTTTCTGAATCAATTTGTCCACCATAAGCGTGGAAGGGTATACTCAGATGTGAGTCCCTTGCTCATTGCACCATCAGGATTCAAGCAAGCCGGGCTGAAGACGCCTGAAATGGCAGAAACCGGTCCCCGGAAGCTTGTTTCCTTCCCAGTACAAGAATTGGCTTGGTAGTTTGGTTTGCCCTGTTCCCATCATGCACTGGGCCAGGGACAGACTAATTTGCATATAGCCAGGTTCTGAGCTGGGATGGGGCAGTGAGCTAAAAAACGGTGATGGATCAAGCCCTGATCTTTGGACTGGGTAAGAGTGGTCTGCTTAATTCAGGCACTCTGTTCATCACCACCCCCTTTTCTGAACTAAAGGTAGGCTGGCAGCAATGTCCTCGGCGATCTAATAATGATCTCCCCCTGAGACCATTGAAAAGGGACCCCTTTACGAAGCAGACGAGAGATTGGGACTGCCACCTGTGAGAACTGGTTAATAAACCTTCGATAATAGTTCGAGAATCCTAAAAAACATTGTACATCCCGCATGTCTTTTGGAGTGGGCCAATCCAGTACTGCTTGCACCTTTCTTTCTGACATGTTTAATCCATTCGGACTGAGAATGACTCCCAAGACCTCAACCTCACAAACCCCGAACTCGCACTTGCTAAGTTTACAGTGCAGGTGGTGTTTCCTCAACTGCTCTAGTACCAAAATGGCTTGTTCCCTATGTTCCTGTGTGGAATTAGAGTAGATCAAGATGTCGTCTATGTAGACCACAACAAAGTGCTCCACATACTTTTTATGGACATAATTCAGAAAATACTGAAACGCCGCTGGCGCATTGCACAAACCAAACGGCATAACAGTATATTCGTGGAGTCCGTATTGTGTCTTAAAAGCCATCTTCCACTCATCCCCAGCCCTGATACGCACCAAATAATATGCCCCTCTAAGATCAAGTCTGGTGTAGATAGTTGCTTCCCTCACTTGATCTAGCAGAACTGAGATAAGCGGTAAGGGATATCTGTTGAGCACAGTCTGTTTGTTCAACATCCCATAGTCAATGCAGGCCCTCAAATCACCGTTTCCCTTAGCTATAAAAAAGAGTGGAGATGCTGCTGGCGAACGGGAGGGCCGAATAAACCCTATCTCAAGATAATGATCTAGGTATTCTCTTAAATGTTTTGTCTCAGGCAAAGACAGGGCATACACTCCACAAGCCGGGACATTGGCTCCTTCCACCAAATCAATGCGACAATCATACTCCCTATGTTGCGGGAGTTGTTCAGCCTGTGTTTCACTAAAGACGTCTGAAAAAAATTCATATTCCAAAGGTAGGGACACCATTTTCTCTGCTGCAGTAGCTACTACTAACGGGTAGGGCAATGCTGCTGCTTTTGACATAGTAGTGTGTAGGCAAAAACCCCAACAAACCTCTGAGGTAAAATTAACTGTCTTAGTCTTCCAATCAATAGAGGGGTTGTGATGACTCAACCATGGCATGCCTAAAATCACCTCATACTGAGGAGCCTCTATGATGTTTAATGCTAGTTCCTCTACGTGGTTCCCATTTACTGATCCCACATATAAAACAACTGCCTCAGTACGCTCAGTAAGGAGACCGGAGATCAGATGCTTACCATCCACAGCCAACACTTCTTCCGGGTTTTCCCTTGGCACTCTCTGGAGGGCTAGGCGTGTCACTAGACCACTGTCTATGAAATTTCCCGTGGCCCCTGAATCTAACATCACTAATACTTGATGAAATCTTTGTGTGCTTTCCAAACACATTGGTAATACTATGTGGGACTCAGTGTCTGGTAAGGCTACTGTAGTCAAAGACGGAAGTTTCCATTTCTGTCCTGTCTCCTCTTCTTTACCTACATCTCCCTGGTCCCCTATCTCGGTTCTAGTATGAGACACTGCCACCTTCTTTTTTTGTGACCAAGAACCAGAGGTTTTAGGATTTGCTGGACAACTTCTCACATAATGCCCTTTCCTCCAACAATATATACAAAGACCTTGTACTCTACTACTGTCTCTTTCTTCTCGGGTCAAAGGGGCTCTTATGGCTCCTATCTCCATGGGCTCCACTCCTACCTCTGTATTGGGAGATGTACGGGTGGTAATCCTGTCTGGACAATAAAACCCCCTGTCTGACCTCTTTCTGTCTCCACCTCTCTCCGATATTCTACTATCTAACCGTAGGGTAAAATTAATCATATCAGTACAGTTTATGGGTTGAGGGTCTATCTGGGCTATGACATCTTTCAGCTCATCTCTTAAACCTTGATAAAAAAGGGACATCCTCTTTTCTTCCGGCCAGGCTGTTTCGGCCACCAGTCGATTAAACCTGATGAGGTAAGTTATCAAGTCGTTTCTGCCCTGTTTTAACTCCAGTAACTGCCTATCTGCACTGAAAGTCGCTGCCCTCCGATCAAACACTGTTTCGAATTCCGCTCTAAAAGCGGACCAATCTGATAGTACCGCATCATTGTTCCTAACCAAGGGAACCACCCAACTGGCTGCATCCCCAACCAGATATGATATGGCAAATGCCACCCTAGAGTGATTGTTGGGAAAATAAACAGGCTTGCACGAAAAATGCAACAGTATTTGGGTTAAGAATACCTGAATTTTCAAAGGATCCCTAGCATACCTCTCTGGACTAGCTAAGGAGATGGGTGGAGGAACGGTGACCTGAATCTGTGAGGCAACCGCTGTGGCATCAAAAGGGTTACGGGTTAATTTCTCTACTTTCTCCCTTAATGCAGCCGTTTCCGCTTTAGAAGCAGCAAGTTCCTGTTGAACCAGTACTGGAGCATGTAGGACATCTTCCATGGACGCCATAATATTGCTACACCTGTATTGGGAAGAGCCCTATTTCATGTGTGCGTAATTCTGTCAGGTTCTCTTCGGATGAGAGATGACTCCTCAGAATCCAGGTGTAGGAATAAATGGTCCAACTCCCGACATCCCCAACCTCTGAATATATATACACAGAGAATTAGGGCGATCAGGCGAGGGAAGGATAGGGAAGGGGACAGCAGGGAAAAAAGGACCTGTAACAACAAAAGAACAATGCATAAGAAAACAAACAAAGAGATTCTACTCTCATGTATTCTCGCTAGGCCTATGTGTATATCTTTTTATGTTCTCCGCCTTCTCTATGTTCAATGCTGATCTTTTCTTACTCCAAAAGTACTCTAGAACACAAAATATCGTACATGATTATCTAATAAATTTCTATGTGTTCTAATGGTGCTCCCCACATACTGCTTATTACATTTGCAGGTTATTATGTATACCACGTATTTAGTCAGACAATTTATGTTCTGCTTAATACTGTATATCTTCCCACTAGGGCTAGAGAATTATGTGGTGTTGTTGAGAGCCCATTTGCACACCCCACATGTTCCACATTTATGAAATCCTTGTGTCCGAATAGAAAGGCAATTATCAGGTTGTTTTGAGATTGGCATAGTGGGACTCAGTAAGTTCCTCAGTGTAGTACCCCTCCTATAGGTAATAAGCGGCCTATCTGAAATAAACACATTGAGGGGTTTGTCAGTTCTCAAAACATGCCAATGTTTCTGCATCAATCTGTTGAGCAAGGTCGCTTGTTGGTTATAGTTAGTGACCAATCTCACTGGCTGTTTCAAATGTGTGTTGGTAGGCTTATTCTTTAGTGTGTCAACACGTTCCACTTGTTGGATGCGCTTAGTTGCTGCCCTCAGTGTTCTACGATGATAGCCCCTTGCCATAAATCTCTTGTTCATCGCTTCTAGAGTCATTTGGAAGTCTTCCTCTGTGCTGCAATTACGCCTTGCTCTTGTAAACTCGCCAAAGGGGATTGCTCTAATCTGATGGTGAGGGTGTGCGCTGGTCGCGTGTAGTACTGAATTGCACGCAGTAGGTTTACGGTACAGTCTGCTATGTAAGGCACCATTTTGCACAAAAATCTCTACATCTAGGAATATGATGCGTTCTTTACTCCAGTTATATGTCAACCGTATCCCCAACGCGTTTGTGTTTAGATATTGAAAAAAAATCCTGTAATTCTTGTTCTGTACCTGTCCACAGGAGGAGGCAATCGTCAATATACCGCCCCCAATATAAGATATTTGGACTATACCTACTCCCTTTCCCCCCCCAGATCCATTTGGCCTCAAAATAGCCCATAAAGAGGTTAGCAAACGATGGGGAAAATTTAGAAACCATCGCTACTCCCCTTACTTGTTTGTACCATCCTCCCCCATATAGGAAACAATTGTTATTCAATATGAGCTCAATCATTGCCATAAGCATTCTGCTATGTTTCCATTGTCCAGCCGGTTTTCTACCAAAATGCCATTCTATTGCTGCCATACCTAGGACGGGATACATATTCCGGCATCCTTTCGGTGGGCCCCCAATACTGGACACAATAGGTCTCCCCGGAGGAAGGGGGAGATTTTTATGAACCTTTGGCAGTGTATATAGGACAGGATATCTTGGTTTATTAACTTTTAGATACAAACGTTCCTCAGAATTAAGTAGACCCTCATCATGCCATTCCTTGGAATGACTATCTTGGATAATAATTTCCTCTTTTCTGACCTCTGAGCTTCCTATATTCCACTCTAAATACTTTGATTCACTGGTAATATGGGTGTTCCGCCTGAACTCTAATACCATTATATTTATACAAACTGCTAATAAAGTTTTAAAATTGAATTACGATTTTGTAAATGTACATAAAAGTGCTCTGTACCTAGACACTTACAATGTGAGACGAATAGATACACACGAGAATGTGAAGTTACTTCATAACAACTCATGCAAATTATAGGTAACATGTATATACACGGGTGTAAATGTGTTTTTTTCACCCAGTTTTCTGGGCCTCCTTTATTCACCTAAGTTTGTGTGCTCACACTTACAGTCACCTTGTTGCACTTTGCTGATACATGTAGTTGCATTTGGCATATTTATATGCTTGTAACAGGTAACCATTGTATGTTTTTGTAGAGCCCTGATGAAGTCAAGGGCTGAAGCCCTGATGAAACACGTGTTGGCTGGGCCTTGAGATTAAAAGAATACGTGAAGATTATCATCACTCAAGACTACATGTTATTTTGATTTGTTACTTGCATTTGTGTGTAATGAATGGTGACACTGAAGTCACACTGAATTAGACGTGTGCACAGATCTCTCATTTTTATACCAGCATATAATGTCTGCAAGCCTAATGAGGGTAAGAATCCAAAGAAGAACCAAGCAATTGTTCAGTAAATGCACTTGACTCCAAGGTAAAAAGAGGTTAGTATCACTTCTTCCACACAGCCCTTAACCAAGGAGAATCCTTCAGTACATTGCAAGAAACACCGATGTAGTTATACAGATACGGTAATGCATGGCCACTACCACTGTATTCCGCTCTGCCCCAGAAGTTTCCTATCCCACTGTTTGAAAAGAATAGCTTAAGGGCAAAAGGCAAAATAGATATATTCCATAGTAAGACACGGTAATGCGTAGTTACTTTCACCACCTCATTACGCTCTTAGGGGTCGCTTTCCATTTCGAAAACAATTTCCAAGTAACTTCACTCCCAGTGATACTCAGACACGGTAATACGTGGTAGGAACCACTGTATTCCGCTCTTAAGGTAAACTGTTATTCACTACAGACTTCCTGACAAGGGATCACTCCAGGGATCTAAGAAACGGTAGTACGTGGTTGAATTCACCACTGTATTCCGCTTTTACACTCAGCAATTCCTAGCATCGGAATTCTTCTAGATAAGTAACATCCGCTACTACTCACGAATAACCAAGGACTAAAAGCACGGGTGCATGACGAGCCGCAGAGTCCGCTCCATGTTCCTTCCCACGAAGACCGCTTGGAAATCCTCAGCCACCGAAGGGGTGCAGCACGAACCAAACAGAAAACGTCCACAGAAGGGAACAACCAGGAAACAGTATTACGCACGCACGCCGGTGTGCGTTCTTCCCGTAAATAGCCCATCCTTCGCCAAGCATCATGGGGAATGTAGTTTTTGCTCCTCCCGCGCGATCGAGGCGAATATGGTAGGCGCTGCATGATCATTTCTTGACAACAACCGGAGGTTTGACAAAGACCGCTTGGCAGTTGAAAAGCATTACCAGGTTGTGTGGGATTGTAATAAATCACTCCTGAAAGCGAGCCTGAGCATGCTGGAGTCTGTTTTAATGGGAAGCAAGCCGTTGGATTGAAAAAAGAGTTTGTCAGCCGGTACTGAATTCCGGCCCGTTCTCCCGTTCTGGAGCACCCCGGGGATCGGAGGAGGAAGACAAGCGCTGTAGGCTGTACACGTGTCTAAGACAACAGGAGTGTAACCCATAAACCGAGTTGAGATTAGGGTAGGTACGTAAAACAAACAACAATATCTCAACTGGTGTAGTTAAGGAGGACGGTTAGGTATGTAAGTCAAAAACTTTACACGAGAGGACAAAGCAGGAGACTCTTAGTAGATGTTTAGAATGTGCATACAGCATCATATATTTGAGAACAAAAAAATAATTACATAAATAAACATACAGTTATGACAGCACTGGAAGCTAAAATGCGTGAACAACCATAATTGACCATGGTGCTTGAACGTAAAAGTGACACAGAAAGTGGCGACGCAAGTGACAATTGCTGATCTGCGAAAGCGAACAGCGTGAAATGTAAGCAATAATATACAGTGAATGGGGTGGTTCCAGACATAAATGTAAGGTTGACAAAAGAATTGAGCGATTTAGTTGGAACCACGTAGGCTGCGCCTTTAGTTGCGCTGAAGGGTAGACGGTGTTTCGATCCAGTGACTCTGAATCATCATCAGGACAGGGTTGTCAATTAATCGCAGTGCTGTGAAAGGAAAGGGAGAAGGGTCAGGAATTAGAGGGATGAGGGGGAAAGGCGGCTCAGGGGTCACGTGAAGAAAGATCAAGGAAGTGGAGCGGGAAATGTCAGATACAAGAGACGTGAATCTGGTGGGACCACTGGTGTTGGAAGTCCAGAAGATGAAAGGTCCATGGGTGTGGCTGGAGAAGGGAGGGTTGGTTGTTGGAGAGAAGCGGTAAATAGATCTGAAAAGACTAGGGTGGGTGGTGAGATCAGTGTGGAGGTGCACGTTAGTTGTAGAGGACCAGGGAGGTATTTTGGGATAGGCAGGGCTGGCTGATGTGTGGTCGTGTAAGGGAACACTATCATAAAGCCGGGGGAGGTATGCGTTAGCTATTGAAAACCAGGCTGGTGTATGTGGACTGGAGTAGCGTTGAATAGATCAGAAAAGACTAGGGTGGGTGGTGGGATCAGAGTGGAGTTGGCATTAGTTGTAGAGGTACAGGAAGGTATATGGGGATAGGCGGGGCTGGCAGATGTGTGGTTGTGTAAGGGAACACTACTGTGCAGCCGGGAGAGGTACACATTGGCAATTAAAAACCAGGCTGGTGTATGTGGACTGGCGCGGTAGATTGCTGTGAGGCCGGGTAAAGGAAAGTGGTTTATAACAGCTGGGGGACAAGAAGAGAGGCCACATAATACCTTAGGGGGGCGTGGGTGCCCGCTTCAAGAATGATTCGAGGGGTTCAGTGCCATGGCGTCAGGCAGGTCGGCAGAGTCCTGAGGGGCGGGGAGTGGGAAATGGGGTTTAGGGCAAGGCTCTGTCGCCTAGGCACAGGAAAGAGAAGGAAGGAAAACCAGGAGTAGCAACCCTTACCTAGGAGAAACAGGGTCGGTTCAGGCCGTGTCCGGGCGGACCATCGGCAGCGGGAAGGCACTGTGGACTGCTAGCTGTGGGCGAAAATCGGGGTATTGAGTGCCTGTAGGGCAAGGGGTCGGAAAATGAAACGGCTTGTCACGGTGAAGGCTTACCTTGATTGCAGGATTTGGAGGCACTCATTGGGGCACTGCCATGGTTGTGTGCGGTGTGCTGGGGCTTGAATGTGGGTGACCGCTACGTTCGTGTGCGGTTCGTCAGAGGTGCCGAAAGAAAAGGAGCAGGGATATCCCTTCCGGGTTGGTGACGTCATGGGGATGCCGCGCACTGAAAGGATGGCTGTATGTGACGATGGTGACGCAAGGGGAGGCCTTGTAAGGAACAACTGGTCGGCGTGAGATGGAGAGTTAGATCAGCCGAAGTGAGGGTCGTGAATAGAGGCGACAACAATGAATATATTTAGTCAGCGGTAATATAACATTTTATGCATTTAGCAAAGAGAGATACGTCAGTAGAGGCCTACAAACGGGGAGCAGTTGGACTGTATAAAGCCGCAATGCTCAAGGGAGGCATGAGTGCATGTATCTACATGTGTAAAGGAGGGGGCATCAGGGACAGACATGGTTCATAGAGTTATGGTAAGCGCAAGGCTCTAGGGGAGCGTGAGTGACTGTGGCTAAAGATGTTTAGAGGGAGGAATGGGGCATCAGGTGCAGAGTCAGTTCAGGGCGACAAATGAAGTGTAACAACAGTTCACAAGAGGATGGTGGTGTTCCACTCATCAATGGCATTTAACCCAGAGTTCACTGAGTCACTGAGGGTGATCCATTTGCATTTGCATTTGGTAGAGTAGGATGGTCGACCACTTGCCAGGTGATTTCTGTCTCAAAGTGTTTTTTCTCGATGTAGTGTGCGACCAGTGGTGCTGTCAGGACTTTGCAGTGGATCCTGCTCTTGTGCTGGATGATTCGCTGCTTGATCATTTGAGTGGTTTGGCAGATATAGAGGAGGTCACAGGGGCAGCGGATTGCGTAGATGACATTCTTTGATCTGCAGTTTGTGTGGGTTTTGAGCTGGTAGGTTTTGATTTGGGTTATGAATTCCTTGGTGTTTAATGTGAGGTCACATACTGCACAAGATTGGCATTTATAGTGTCCCACAATCTGGGGAAGGCCCCATGTCGTGGTGATTGTGTTCTTGGCTGTAGTACTGGTGGGCCAAGTGATGGCATGTACAAGATGGCTGGTCAGGTTGTTGCCGTGTTGGTAAGAGAAGAGGGGTGGTTCTTTGAAGGGTTCAAGTGTTCTTAGTATCGGCCAATTGCATTTAATGATTTTGCTGACTTTGTTTCTGCAGGGGCTGAACTTAGAGACAACTGGAATCCTGGTCATGTCTTTTCTAGGTTGTGATGTGAGAAGCTGTTCACGGTGGCAGTACCAGTCACGTTTGCGAGCTCGTGTCACCAAACGTTAAGGGCATCCCCTATCAGTAAGTTTTTTTATGAGGACTTCTAACTCCAGCGTGGAGCCCCCCTGCTGCTGAGAATCAGAGTGGAGCATTTGCTGAAGGCGAGCGAGGAGCTAGAACTGGCATTGTCCAAGGGTTGCGGTAAAACACAAGCCACTACAAAAGCAGTGCAGCAGCGAGGTAGGAGAACAGTATTTAACTGTGCAGCGGCACGCTTAGATAGGGAGTTCATGCGACCACAGTAGCGTATGAAATAGAGTGGCTAAACGAGAAAGAGCGGAGCAGTTATTTAGTGATGCCGATATAATAGAAGGTACAACTGCAGCGAGGAAGGATGGTGAAACGGCTAATACCAATGATTATAAAGAACTTTTTAGAAACTGATAAAACGGGAAACGTCTAAATGGTGGGAAAGCAAGTCTTTAACCAGATACTTGGATGTAGGGCATGTCCCTAGAGGTTTGCACATTCTTGTTGCGCGTACATATGAACACCCTAATTCGGATATGCTGCGAGAATGGGCTGCAAACAATGCTGATTCATCAAAACGCATGCTGGCAATTTTAATTATGTTTGCTGACATTGATAGGCAAGCCCTGATTAAAGAAATTGAAATACTCTCTGCCAAATTTAGCAAATTGCCTGTACAGGACACCATCAGAAAACTACAAAAGGAAATGCAGAAGAGAGTGAAAAAATATGAGCAAACCATTAAAGATAGGAAGGCTGTGAAGTTCAGAAGAGATAAGCTGGACTACCAGAGGGGCCAAATGTTCACGTTCTCCAAGCGCTTTGAAAACATTCGGCACCAACAAATGACCTATGGTTTACGTGGCAATACTTCACAAATAAATGTGGAGTCAGGGTAGGGGTATGCTCAGAAGCAGACACAGACAATGAAGACACACGTCAAACAACCAGTGTACCCTCCGTTGAGGATGAGTTGCGTTTTTTGTGATTGGACAGGAATACCAATGTAAGACCACTACGAGAGCAAGAAAGAACCTTCCAGGGAGGAGCAAAAGGTAGAGGAAAAACCAGAGGTCCAAGAGATCAGGCAATAAGAAACAAACAAAAATAGAACAAATGACTGATAGTAATATCAGTATAATTAATTTGTCTGATTTATCATTAAATGCAGAAGAAACTAATATTTTATCACATGGTCTTTCCTATTGTGTCTCAGAAGGTATGAACTATGTCCAACCTTGAATAGATTGTTTTAAATGTACCCGTAAGTTGAGATTGGCTAAATATTAGGGGAAGGTGGAATTTGCGTAGTCGCGCTACGCAAAGGTCAGCAAAACCGTAAAAAATCTCCGTGAGCATGCAGAAATTCCGCGATCACGCGGAATTGCTTGTTCCGCCCATTCGCGATGCTTTTTTCCTGTTCGCGAACACTGTTTGCGTGCTTGGGAGGAAATAGCTTGTGAACACGCATTTTGAAAGTACGAACAAGCAAAAAATTCCGTGATGCCGCTGATCGCGGGATTTTTGGCAATTCCGCGTTTTCCGTGGAATGCGAAATTACCCAAATACCACCAGCGGAACGGAATATACCGCCCAGGCCTACTAAATATTTTACAGTTGGCAGGGCAACAGAGGGCGGAAATCTGAGGCCATAGAATATACCACTGCCCAGACATTGTTTTACTAAGGGACTTGAACAGCTTAGAAAGGGGAGACATGCATGTAGTTACAGATGATGCATTATTGATAGAGCAGGGTCTAGTGTGTATGGGAGATCGAGCACACCTTTTAAACCCTGATCAGTTTTTCTACCTATGGTCCCCAAAGATTCCATTGCTTGCTTTACGGAGCTAGTTGTCCAAGATCTGAAACACGTATATGTAGACCAGCAGGCCAGAAATCCAACGTTGGCTAAGGACTTAGCATACAAGAATTTGGTAAAGAAATTGCAGTCAAGACCTGATATAGTGGTGAGACAGATGGACAAGGGTGGAAACATTGTCCTCCGGCCACTAGCTATGTATCAATCAGAGGCAATGTTGCAACTAAAAGACAGAACGTGTTATTAGAGGGTTGATAAAGATGTGTTAATATCCACCACTGGTAGATTTCATTTAGAGTTGGCTCAATGGAGATCTTTGGGTTTCAGTTCACAGGCATAGTACAAGTTTCCCAAAGTTGATGCGCCAATAACTTCGGTACTATATCTCATACTGAAAGTGCACAAAATCTAAATGTTCCACCTGGTCGACCGATTATATCAACCACAGGGAGTGTATATGAGAATGCCTGCAGGACTTTGTAAAAAATCTATCATCATATGATAAGGATGCAGGACATTTCCTGAAGAAGATTTATAGAATCAACTGGGAGGAGGAGGGTTTCATGATGACTTTAGATGTCTCCTCCCTGTATACCAGCATTTAACATGCAGATGGTGTAAGGGCGGTGCAATACTATCTGAGCTCAAGACCAGTTTCTTCATATCGGCACACAGAAATGCTGTTAGATATGCTGAGTTGGTGTTTGAAAAACAACATTTTTCTCTGCGTTAAGGACCTATAGCTACAGGTCAGGGGGACTGCGATGGGCTCCTGCTTCGCCCCCCAGCTATGCTAATTCGCATATGGGCTGGCGGGAGGAGCAGATACTCGCAACGCAGTATGCCAAGGAAATTATGGAAAATGTGGTACTATGGACCCGCTATATTGATCACTTGTTTGTCATTTGGCGAAGAGATAAGATATTTGCAGAGGCTTTTGTAGTAAATAAGTCAGGATACTCCAGCAGTATAATTATTAATGTATTTATTCAGCTTAGAGGAAGCACAGCGACAGGGAGCAGTGACAGAAACAAACTGTCAAAGCACCACGTTCTAAGACAAAGCCTGGAACTATGAGGCCAACAAGGTTCCAACTACAGATGCCTAAGAGGCACAACACACAGAATACTACATTATCCTCTCTTCTATAAAAAGGGAAACGAAAGGAAAATGATAGTTGAGAAAAAGGAAACAAGAAACAGAGATAAAATAGAAAGAAATAAAAGATGAAGAATAAAATGGAAAACACATCTGAGAGTAGAGAAAGAACAATGAAGTTACATAGCAATAATCTGGTACAACAAGGTTTGAAATGCAATTATCTAAACCTGGCAGGAATCCTACAAGTTCTGAGACTCCTGCGAGGCTCTGACACAGAAGTTGCATCAACAATACCATTTTCCCTCTTATCAACAGAATTAAGTAACACATCGCTACTATTAACCTTTGCAACTTTACACATGTTCCACCAATCCTTGTTGTTCACACGCACAGCATTCCCACAGACCCTGTCAACCACCAGTGGTTCAGAGAACTTGCTCCTTCCTTTGGTGACATGAACAGAATTCTTTATGCGAATGACATCCCCAACAGAAATATTATGAGGCACAGATCTTTTCCTCTCATCAAAATAAGTCTTCTGTTTCCTCTGGGCTGCCAAAACATTGTGCCTTACCACATCATCAATGCCATCCATCACATTCATCTTTACCCACTTAGACATCCAACCTGGACAAATTTTCGTAGAAAGTTTCCTCCCTCTTAACAGTTCGAAAGGAGAAACTCCAGTGGAAGAATGCGCAGTGGTACGGTAGAACCATAACATGGAGCGTACAGCATTTTCCACAACACACTTGCTGGCGATGGCCCACTGCACACAATTATTGAGCACACGATTCATTCTTTCCACAAGGCCGTTGGCCTGAGGATGATACAGAGAACTTTTCTTGTGACTAACACCACCCTGCTTCAGAAAACACTCAAATTCAGAACTGACAAACTGCACCCCATTGTCTGTCATAACCACAGAAGGAAAATCCTCCCTCAAGAAAATATCCTTTAAGAAAAGAATGACATTGGCAGAGGTGGGCTCCTTGACAAATCGAACCTCCGGCCATTTGGAGTAATAATCAATGGCCACAATGGCAAAGCGAGAAGAGGAAGGCAGAAGATAGAAAGGGCCAACTAAATCAACTCCAATCTTTTCCCACGCTCTATCAGGAAATTGAATGGGCTCCAGCGGGCGTGTCCTTACCTTGTGACTTTTGTCAGAAGACTTACAAATAACACAATTATCGATCAAAATATCAACACAAACATCCATCTGTGGCCACCAGAACACATCTCTCAACCTCCGCTTTGTAAACGTTTTCCCCAAATGACCTTCGTGAGCACCCTCAACAAGACGTTTCCTCAAGCTCTCAGGAGGAATAAGTCTGCCACATCGCAGAAGAATGCCATCTTCAACCGTAAGTTCGTCAGCAACTTTAACATATGTCTGGAATTCTCCAGAAACATACTTTTCCTTAGGCCAACCAGACTTCAGGTAATTTGCAACCTGAACAAGAACCTCATCCTTCAACAACTCCTCCTTCCACTCAACTTCATTAACGGCACACATCCCTTCAAGATCAGCCGCAGCAACAAAACAATCTTCTTGGTCATCCTCCTTTTGCATTTCACAGTCATTCTCTGTTATGGGAAAACGTGACAAATAATCCGCTCTGACATTCTTCGAACCAGGAAGATACACAATGTTGAAGTCATACTGTAATAGCTTGGTGGACAACCTCGCAATCCTGGGAGTATGTTCTTTCATTTTCTCCCCAGACAGAATGGAAACTAAAGGGCTATGATCTGTTCGAATAGTGAAATGACTGCCCCAAAGAAAGGTATTAAACTTCCTGACCGCCCACCAGCAAGCCAAAAGCTCTTTCTCGATGACAGAGAAATTGACCTCAGACCCACGTAACACTCTTGAAGCATATGCGATAGTATTGTCAGTCTGCCCATTTTTCTGAGTGAGGACAGCTCCAAGGCCAAAACCACTAGCATCTACCGTGACAACACATTCCTTATTGGGATCAAAAGGTTTAAGTACATTCTCACTCGCCAGCTGTAATTTGATCCATTCAAAAATTTCTTGACAGTTCTTGTCCCAGACAAAAGGTACATTTTTCTTTAACATATTTGTGAGAGGCTGAACCTTAGATGCATAGTTCTTGATAAACCTGGAGTAAAACTCACTAAGCCCTATAAAGGACTTCAAACCAGATTTATCAATAGGTGGAGTGGCATCTACAATGGCTTTAACCAGACCAGGACGTGGTTCCACCCCTTTATGCGAGACCACATGCCCTAGAAATTCCATTTTTTCCTTAAGGAAAACACACTTCTCAGATTTCAGTACAACACCTTTGTCTTGCATGATTTGTAGAACTTGACTCAAAGAAAAATCATGACCCCCTTTATCCTCCCCAAAAACCAAAACATCATCCTGGAACACGATTACCCCAGGGGCATCTTTAAACATTTGATTCATTAGTCTCTGGAAAACTGCCGCCGCCGAAGCAAGGCCGAACGGCATTCTGCAGTATTGAAAACTCCCAAAAGGAGAGACAAAGGCAGTCAGATGTTTAGATGATTGACTCAACACCACCTGGTGGTAGGCGGAGGCTAGATCCAGTTTGGTGAACCACCTTGCACCCCTGGTAAGAGACAACAAGTCTGTGATCTTTGGCAAAGGGTGTGAATCAATCAGAATGTTCTTATTGACACTGCGCAAGTCCACACAGACGCGCAAATCACCATTTCTCTTCTTGGCGACCACCAGAGGAGACAACCACAAAGATGACTCTATGGGCTCTATGACCCCCCTCTCGCACAAGTCATTCAACTCCTTCTCAAGGGCATCCCTCACACTGAAAGGGACACTCCTGACCTTGTGCTTAACTGGAATAGCCCCATCTTTGACTCTTATCTCGTGGTTGAAATCCTTAATCATGCCAAGACTGTTCCCGAAAACAGTAGGGAATTCTAAAATTAATTTCTCAATGTATTCATTGGAATCTACCACGGCAAGATTTTCAAAGTAGTCAGATGACTCATCAATACTGATCTGTTCTTTAGTGCCAGGTCTTAGGATCATCTTAAATAATCCTTGGTGAAACCACCCCAAGATGTTCAAGCCTTTAATGGAGACATAAACTTTCCCAAAAATTCTCCTACCCCTGAATTGAATAATATCTTCAAAAAACCCATAAAGAGATATTCTGTGTCCCTCATAGGAAACAGGGGCTCTGTCTGGAGGCAATAATTCTCTTTCAGGCCAAGTTTCATTAAACAATTCTTGAGTGATCATCGTAACTTTTGCGCCTGAATCCACTAATAGGGAAATAACTTTATCACCAACGTTAAAATCTTCATAAGGGTCAACACACTCTGAAGGGTCCCCAATGATGACACCATCATCTCGAACCACTACGACCATATCTCTAAATTTGTCCTGAACACAGTTGATGGGATCACCATCTTCTCGTACTACCACGACCATATCCCTAAGGTCGTCTTGAATGCAGTTGATGGAATCAGGATCCCTCCCAGCCCCACCATAAATTTCTGTGACATCCCCAACCACATTTACATTGTTTTGCCCTTGATATTTATTACTAAAAGTTGAATTCCCCTGTTTGGAAATTTGACAAATTTTGGCAAAGTGCCCAAACTTTCCACAATTACGACAAGTAGAATTTCTTGCAGGACAAAATTTGTTGTTCTTGTTATGTGAGGGATTGCCACACCTATAGCAAATGTCATTTCTAGAGAAAGCATTTTTCTCAAAACGTTGGGAACTGGCGAAATTACTCTTTTCAAAACGTTGTTGACCAAAAGTCACTTTGTTGTCTTTGTTCTCTTTAGTTCTAACCACTGAAACAGTCTCTTCGGTTTTTTTTTCAAGTTCTTTCACTTCTTTTTTTGACAATTCTATACTCTTGGCCACACGGATAGTCTCCTCAAGAGTTGGATTGCCCAACGTCAGTAGTTTTTGTTGAATTGACTTGTCTACACATTTGCACACGTACTGATCTCTAATCAGTTGTTCTCTAAAACCTTCAAATTCGCATTCCGCGCTCAGCAATCTTAAGCTAGAAATATAGGTCTCGACATCCTCTCCATGTAGCTGGTCTCTTTTGAAGAACTTGTGTCTGATAACTACTAGGCTGGGTTTAACATCAAATCTCAGTTCTAGTTTCATCCTAGTCTCTGTATATTCGTCTATATCTTCTTCTGCGTTATTTCTAGTCAAAGGGGGCAAATGTTTATAGATCTCTCTCCCTTCAAAGCCCAAAGAATGTAGCAAAAGACACTTCTTCCTTTCTGCGCGATATCTTGATGCGCCTATCGCACCCAAATATGTCTCAAAGGCATCAAACCATTTTTTCCAACTAATGGGTGGATTTCCTGGGGTCTCCAGGAATGGTGGTGGTGGAGACACAGACTGCATCTTTGTTTGCAATGTGATAAAGAAAAAAAAACCTTTAGAATCTCACTGTAATACTATTTGTTTATTTCTTGCTTTTATTTTATTTATGTGCCCTGTCGCTGTGGATAAAATTGTCCATATATCAGTAATGTTTGAAATGGACTCAACAAATGTTTTCCTTTTCCTTTTTTTTTTTTTTTTTTTTAGAATACACTGTTCAGCGCATTGAGCGCATCTGCTTCAGCTGTGAACCAAGGTGTTCTGTAGATGCGTAGTATTGATACTAGAATCCACTGTTCGGCGTATTCAGCGCATCTACCTCAGCTGTGAACAAAACCGCTCCGTAGATGTGTTGCCAGGCGCGTCCTTTCCGAAGCTTGGTTGTTAGGGAAACATAATCAGAGAGACGCTGGGACGCGAGGCTGGGAACGTGAGCAGAGAGTCGCGGCTCGGTTGTTAAGAAGACGCTTGGTTGCTACGGGGCGCTCACGTCACTAAGTGGGCGCGCTCTTTCCAGGAAGCGCGAGCAGTTCAGTGCGCAGAGAGCCGATTGAAAACTGACGTCACGGCTGTCTCGAGCGCTTGCCCAAAAATCAGCCAAAGCTCTCTCTTTTGCTCATATAATACGTCAATATCCCTTAAAGTGTCAAAAATCCACTTATCTTGTTTTCAGTGTAGAACGGGTGCCTTTTCCACTCCTCCGACGTCCGAGCTTCATTCGTTCAAAAACGAGGGTGAGCGAGGTAAGACAGGCGGGTTCTTTACCTTCCTCCAAGCAGCATCGTCGCCAATATTTTTGTTGTAAATAAGTCAGGATACTCCAGCAGTATAACTATTAATGTATTTATTCAGCTTAGAGGAAGCACAGCGACAGGGAGCAGTGACAGAAACAAACTGTCAAAGCACCACGTTCTAAGACAAAGCCTGGAACTATGAGGCCAACAAGGTTCCAACTACAGATGCCTAAGAGGCACAACACACAGAATACTACAGCTTTCATCAAGAAGCTCAGTCAAAATGACTTGAATTTACTTTTCACATACCATTTAAGTGAAAAAGAGGTACAGTTTTTGGACCTCACAGTGTACATTAACAATGGTGAGATTAATACAAAAACTTATCGGAAAGAAACTGCGGGCAATACAATACTCCATGGCCGCAGTTTTCACCCTTCCAAGTTTGTGAACAACATCCCATATGCAGAGAATCTGCATATGAGGAGGAACTGCAGTTGTCCAGACCAACTAAATCAGGCACAGGCAGGGCTTAACAAGCGTTTTGAACAAAGAGGTTTTGCAAGACTGTGCTTGAAGCAGCTAGAAGAAAAGCGAACTGAAAGCCGAGGGAACAATTGATTTTTGCCAATGCCTCTAACATAAGGGCGTCTGAAGATGGAGCTGAAGCCAAATTTCGATTTATTACAGGTTACTGCAGGCTACAGCGTAATATCAGAGCCATAATGCAGAGGTATTGGCATGTGTTAAGAGGTGATCCCATTTTGAAACAGAAATTAGGAAATGGGCCTCTAATCACTTTATGCAGAGCCAAATCATTGCAACAGGCAGTGGTAACAAACAGCTCAGGGACTCTGCAACAGGCAACTTGGCTGGGTGAGAGCAAGGGATTCAGAAGATGCCACAAATGTAAGGTTAGCGAATTTGGAGAAAAAACAACAGAGGTGCCACTACCTTTCACAATCAGGAAGTGGAAGATTATGAAACCGCTGAATTGAAAAAGCCAATTTGTTGTTTATGCTCTCAGCTGTAGCTGTCAGAAATTGTATGTAGGAGGGAGCACTATTTTACCTGTTCATCAGTGCATTTTACAGCACATTCAAGCCATTAGCAACAGGGACCAATCGTATCCAATGGCCAGGCACTTTGAGCAATGCCATAACAGCAAGGTAGAAAGATTGGTGTTTTTTTTGCTGGACGAGGTAACACAAAGGTTGAGCGGGGGAAATAGAGAAAAGTGCCTGAGACGTCTGGAGGCAAGGTATATCCTTCTCTTCAACAGCAAGATCCCCAATGGCCAGAACACAGAGGAAAATGTACATGTCCATCTATGAATATGTCAGGGGAGTGAATGGCTGCTGAACTGAATTGAACTGGTGATAAGTATTGATATATGGTGCACTGCAGAGTGAATAGAAAGTAGAAATATTTTTTTCTATTACACACTCCATTGAGTCTTTTATGAATTATCATTCGCGTAGTTTTAAATTTTCACTGCACATTCTAATTTCATTTTTCACCTTTATTTCAAATTTTTTTATGAAATTACCTAACTTTGCTGAAATAGTGGAGTGGCAATGGGCACTGGCCTGGCATAAAGAGCCTGTTAGAGTGGGAGATGGTGAAAGGCATTAGCCATGGAGATTACATTATACTGTCTGCTCCAAAAAGGAGCACCAGAGTAATTGTAGCACTTTAATAACACGCTCTTTGTTATGAGGTAGATGTCATTTCACTATCAAGAATGGAGAATTCACATTTCACTTTAATTCAGAGGGTTTGCTATGTAGTGTGGCTCTAGGAGCATACTGTGGCGTTGGGCTTTGGCCCAGGATTAGTAATATCAATAAGGATTGAGAAATGCCAATTGCATTTTTTGTCGCCACATATACATCATTACAATGTGAAATGATTGGATTCACTATAATTAATATAGATAGAATATAACTAAAGCACTTTAAGAGTAATCCCCTTTTTGCACATGGCACAAGCCACTTTATCCTATAACAGGGAGAATCCATTGGTCACGCTAATACAGAGTGTCTTATTTAAGTTGTGGTCTGGGGAGCTTAGGGTGACGTTGGGCACTGGCCCATAATTAGTATTGTCAATAACGACTAAGGGATTTTACATGCACTTAGTTATATTTTCAATGTGTTTGAAGCAACTGTCGCCATAGATACAATGTTGGAGTGTTATATGCTTATTTTATTGCATTTTATGTAGAGAATTCCACTTTCTTGCACTTTACAACCATGCTCCTTTTGCACATGGCATAGGTCAATTCACCATATAGCAGGGAATGCACTTATCACTTTAACTGATGTATTATGCACTGTCACTTTAACGTTGTTGAAACCTTATTTGTCTATAAAAACACGAGAAAATGGGTACAACCCCAGGTTTTACAAAGAACACTTGGTGGGTGAAACGTGTTAGCAGGTTGTGAGTGGTTGCAATAAATAACTCTTGAAAGCGAGCTCGAGCATGAGAGATAGATAGATAGATAGATAGATAGATAGATAGATAGATAGATAGACAGACAGACAGACAGACAGACAGACAGACAGATAGATAGATAGATAGATAGATAGATAGATAGATAGATAGATAGATAGATAGATAGATAGATAGATAGATAGATAGATAGATAGATAGATAGATAGATAGATAGATAGATAGTTAGTGCCATTACAGGTTTAATATTTCCTTTATTTTAAAAATGCTCCTTATGTCAGATGCACAGGTTAAATATGTCGTTCCTCATCAAGAATAGGTCTTGTCACCTTTTCTGTTACCAGATCAGGTAGCACATTGGGGCGAGGGACGAATTACTCCATTTAACCACAACATCCGGACAGCATGTCACCCACAGAAAGCAATGTATGTAAAAACAGCTGTTAATTTCAATCGAAAACTATTTAAACATTATGTGATGCCGCTGAGACTTGGTGGTCCTCCTCGAGCTAAGAACCATATCTGTAGAATCTGCTCTGCTAGTCCAGGTAGCATTTTAGCACAAATAATAGTGATTTTTAGACGTTGAAAAACGTATACCACTTTAGAATATTACCGCTGGTGTTTTCCTCTAAGTTGGTACTACGTAGTAAATCAGGCCTTATGCCCCAGTCAAGTTCCACAAGGAAAAGGTAATGAACGGTCCTTTTTTAATCGATTACACCATGCATACTCCTTTTATGCACTGTTTTGATTGTGGTTCATTTTGTAAATGTGGTTTACTGGAAGCTTTGGGTAAAAATAACTCTTGGGCCGGAAAGCTAGCTACCAACACGTGCAAAATGGTTCTATTGTTTAAGCGCATACTTACCTTTTGCTTGGTAACATAATTTGGCTTGCCTTCAATGTACTAATCAGGAGACCTTTCGCTAATTTTCCTCCTCGTTTCCTGTTTCCGGTTGAGCCTCCTCTCATGTTTACAGTATCTTTAGTTTCCGCTTATTTCCCCTGAATTCCTGCGTAGTCTGAACGGGCAGGGATTCCATGATTAAGGCACTGAATCTAAAGTTAAACTTTCCTTGGTTCAAACTGTTGTAACCACGTGCTAGCATTCTGCTCGAGTGGCTTATTAGCCGGGTAATTGTGAAGGTGTATTGGTTGGGTGCTTGACATGAGTACATAATCCCAAAAGGTAATTTATAATACCTTATCATCAGCAGTACTTTTGCGACTTGTTTGCTCGTACAGAATACTTCCCAGATCTATACGATATAAATTCAAATTTATATTTATTATACCGAATAATTAAAATCTTTATATGACAAAAATGTATACAAATAATAATTTCTTCATTAAAAACAAATGTAATGTTTTAAGTTCTGTTAAGCATTTAGAAAAAGCAAGATTTGCACCTGGCTGAAGAGATTTGAAAAAGCAAGTAACAAGAGAAGGCATCATGAAGGGAAAAAGACAAGACTTAATTGCAATGCAAAGTATACGAAGGTATTTAAGAAAAAGGTGAAGAAATTCAAAGTTAGGCAAATAAACAGATACATAATGGGCCGTAATTAGAGTTTGACGGACAGGATACTCCATCACAATTGTGGCACTTATAATATGGTGGACGGGATAGCCATTATGTTTTGACAGAATATCCCCATCACCAAACTTCAAATGAGGCTGAGGCAGTGGTGTGGCAAGGACTCACAGGCTCTAATGCAAGCATGGAAATTAGACCTTCTGTCCCCTTGTTTGATTGTTAGAAAACAAACAGCCATACTACCGCTTAACTGCTGCGTGAATTTAGCCGCGGTGCGGTGGTTTGATTAGGTGGGCAGGGCTGCATCAGCCAACGGACGTCCACAGCACTATGGCGGTAGTGCTTGCGACGGCCATTGGCCGGCGGGCGCAGCGAAGGGGTTAAGGTGAAGTGGACCCTTCACATCCCAAAAACACTCAGTACTACTTGCTGCTCTCCTTGTAGTTACATTTCTGGTAAACAATCAAGATGCTGAAAGTCTCTTCAGTCTCTTCTGCCTACTTCCACAGCTCACACATGCTCTGCAGAATGTCAATTGGCTCCCAGTCATTACCAGAAGGACTATCACACAAGTCCTCGTCACCAGCAGGCGATACTAAGGGAACAAACTTTACATAGGAAATTCTGGACGCCTCCTGAAGAGACTACAGATAATACAAATCTCAGCTGCCATGCTCATCTTTGACCACCCCAGAGGACAACACACCACAGGAAGCTACACTGGCTACCAATCCAGAAAAGATGCCAGTTTTAGATGTTGACCAATGCATACAAGAAGGGACAGCATACATCAACAAATGCATTACCTTCCACCAACTGACCAGACACCTAAGATCTGCCACACTCTTCTTCGCAGACAACCCCTGGTTCTGCAGAGGAGGGGTGGATGCTCCTTCTCAAACCTGGCGGCCAAATCCTGGAACAATCTTCCCCTGTTCCACAAGACTACCTTATCCCTCCACCAATTCAGGAAAGGACTCATGACCTGGCTTTTCAAATGCACAGTCACCACAATGCAGTTTGTAACTCCAGCGTCTTGAGACCCTCATGGGTAATTTGCCACGCTTTACAAATCCTTAATTGATTGAAAGTGCAAAACTACAGGTTTTTTATGTTTTTCTTTTACTTGTGTTGCAGGAAAAGATGCCCCATCCCACTGATGCCCAAGTACACAATCTCCAAATGCTTATTATTGTTACACTGTCTTTTGATGTGTTTTATTGGTTGTCTTCTATCGCCACTCTTTCATGGGTTGGTTCAGTGCAAAGATGCTTCAGTGAACGTGTGCCTAGTTAATGTGATAATAATAATAATAATAATAAACAATTACAAATGATCCTCTGGGACATCAGGGGTCAATGATGGTCCTCTGTAGTGGAATATGATCACCTCTTCCCACATGTGTGCTCACAGGTGCTGTAGCCTTTTGAAATAGGCAATCAAGAAAATCTAATCAGAAAGGACAAAATCATTGTTACCTGTTTGTGCTTTTAGCCACTTTTAATACTACCTGTATTGCACCAGCATGAGTTTAAATAAGAGAAGCATTAAAGGAGTGAGGAGGTAAAAAACGCAAGCCACTGCAACTTGATAGGATGGTAATGTGAAGAAAACCTGATGTGATGTTCGGCTCAGTTCATTAATTGAAATCAACACCGAACCCAATTGGGCAAAATACTGCAGATAGATCGAACCAAGTTAGCACAACATAGTTCAGGACTTGTTCTTTGACAATCCATTTCAATAGATTATATGGTTTTGAGAGTTGAGTGATCAGCTTGTAACTATGTAAACGGCCAAGGGTATTTTTAAAGGACAGTCTCTGCTCATATTCCACTTTTGCTTGTTTTATATTGTTTACAGCAGAATCACAGTACTTTACACATTTTCTCCTTCTTTTTAGGCACAAGTAAATGACATCTTCTTCCCACAATCCCAGGTTGATGAGCCCTGATCACGGTATGAGCCTGATTATCCCTATTGCAAAACCTGTAGCGCTAGCAACTAGGCCAGCATCTCCTCTAACCGCATTAGTGCCCAAGCTACCGCTGCTCTACCACTGAAGAGGAACTCCACTAGATCTCAATATTGACTTGGTTATATTATGTTACTTTGACCAAGGGTGCATAGTCGCTCTTGGAGGAGCTTCGGGCAGAGTTGTCATTTGATGAACCAGAGCACTTGCTAGATCTGATCCCGTCCATGCGTTCTGCTTGTGTAAGTGTTTGAAAGCTGATCATTGAGTCAGCGACCCTATCAATCATCCTTGCTAATGGGCAGGAGCTGTGGTGTTGTGTCAACTGTTGCATCAAGAATGAAAGTGGCCATTTGAAGAATTTCATACCAAGTCCTTTCCACCAAAATGTGGACGCACCTGTCCCACTGCTAGCATTATTCAGAAAACAGTGCCACAGGAGACAACTTGGGCTATCTGGTTAGGAATTCCCATGAAACAAGACTCGTGGCGTCATAGAAGGAGAACAAATAAACTAGTGTTGTTGTACATGTTATGGGCTGTCTAACGCATGCTCTGTTTAAATGCTTATAATCAGAATCAGACTTGTAGTGCACTATGGATTTTCTGACTAAGGTCCACTTTTTTTTGCACTTTCCTTCAGCACTTTTCAATGAACCCCTTGCCTTATATCGTTTTGCCGTTCTTCCCTTGTCTGATTCTGAAGTAACTGTTTCTACAAGGCCTCCAAGTTATTGAGGGTCGTTGCCAAAGGATCTGCTCAAGACCTTTTTGACATAAGCCACAGGGGCGTAACACAGGGCCCCGCAGCCACCGCAGTGCAGGGGGGGCCCCAAAAATCCAGGGGGCCCCCTCTGCACAGTGCTCGGGCATCAGGCCGGAGAGCTCCTTTTTAATTAATGCGGGTGACATTAAGAGGCATAGAATTATCCACATCGCTGTTTCTAAAGGGGGAACATTTAGGTATTTTTCTTAAGTCAACTGGCTGGATTGAAAATACTTCAGCATGCACATAGCAGCCATCATCCAGGACAGTGAGACGATTTAGACAGAGATGCCAGGTGCCCGCATTGAAGCAAGTATGTGCACTCTGCATTTTACACAGTGCTATTTATTTGCAAACTTATCCCAAATCAATATGAATCTTCTTCCTACTCAGAGCGCGCAGCGAGCCTGATGCCTCTCCCGTGTAAAACACACGCTCTTTAACAGGGGTAATGGAAACACGTGTACTGAATCCTGCACTGCAGATGTGAAACTCCCACCGCTGGCTGGGCAGAGAGTTTTATTAATTCTTAATTCTTACCAAGCTTGGAGCTCTTTTAATGGAGGTTTTTTTAAATTAAATTTTCAGAGTTTTTTTGTTTGCTTGCTGCCTTCTAAACATTGATGTTCGCCCTGCATGTATGGAATTATCTGCATGGCTTACTCTTCATGCAATGAGTAGCCATGAGCTCCAGAGGCAGTTGCAAATAATAATTATCACTTGAAACTAAATTGCTATCAGAAATGAGCTAATTAAATTAATACTTGATGTATTTTTCATAGTGAAGTTGTGATATAATCACATATCAAGTAGCACACCTTTTCTTTTATCTCATCTGATTTCATACCTATATCTGAAAATGCACAGACGTGACGTAAAGAGACCGCAAAGTTATGTACAGCAAACTGTTAACAAAGACCCTAGGCAATGCACTACAACCACAAGGTGGAATGATTCAGCGATTGGCCCCTGGGGGTACCAGTCTCCATGAGGGGTGAAAGCCAGGCTCCTCAGTCTTTGTAAGAGTCCTAAATAGCGCCTCGAGGTGAGCAACATTCTTATTACACAAGCATGTCTTTTTGTATCTTCAGAATATTGACTTTTACAAAGTTTCATAGAAAGCAGAAAAATATAAACAAGTATTATTTTGTGGGCTGATTGGGTTTCTTTTTACCAAAAGCCAGCGGAGGAGCCCAGATAGCATGCACTATATGGATGTGGATGGTAATTATAAAAACAATTACCATTAGCAAAATGAAAAATGGCCTGACGACAGAGTGGTCATGTGCTCCTAACAGTTACACGGTGCATGCTTCTGTGCCTCGTGTATTCTGTTTAGAGCTGTAATTGAGAGGCAATTTCAGGAGTAGCAGCTGGGCCTCATTGAAAGGAAGCACTGTGGACTGTTCTGATAAGACACCTACACCTAGCAACCAGCCTACTAGTGATGGTTGAGTGCTTTTTGTCCTCCTTGGTTGTTGGAGTGTCTGCTTCACTTTCCCTCCCTAAACTCCTTCCTCTCTTCCTTTACCTCACTGCCCTTGGCCTGTCACTCTCTCCTTTAACCTCTATTTCCTCTCAAGTAGCAGCAGTGGGTATGATTCATTCTTTGAGCACGTCTCCTGGGCGGCAACCCCAAAGCCTGACAGACAGTGTGACTTCTGCCTGAAAGAAATGTAAATGGGGCCTACTAGTTAATCTGCAAATGTAAAGGGAAACATCTGCAAATGTAAAGGATGCTTGGGAGTTAGTACGTGTACTGGCTTTAATTGGTCAAAGCTTTGTGATGGCAAAGACATTCTTTTTGAGTGGTAGTGGAAAGAGTTAACAAGTGAGTTGCACAGTGAGTGTTTTTAATTGGCATGGTTTTGAAGGGATAGTATTGTAAAAAAAAATACATACAGTCTCAGTATTATTAAAATATAAATTTTGGAAACATTATTTTATCTTAACCTTTTAAGCATTTTGTAGCAGTATATCTTCTACTGTGTTTGCTGCAAGTTTAAAAAAGTGAATTACATAATCTCAGTGCTTTCTGTCACAGACTGGCCTCGTGGCACTAGAGATACACAAGTAACTATTCTCCACTGCATTAAGTTGTAATTCTATGGCTCTCTGGTTACACACAGACCTCTGCAGTGTATTAACTAATAGACTTTCATAATATACTACAGTGCATTTGCCACTATCGTAAAAAAAAAAAATAATAAGTTGCCATTTAGTTTATGTGTAGCTACCTGACGTAAATGCTTTCATAATATTTTGTATTTTTAGCCACACCTTTTGTACAACTGATATTTTGAACTCACATATTTAAAAGTGCATGCATATGTGAAAATGAAGAAAATTGAGTTTTGGTAAAATAAAATATTTACCTTACCTGAGATCACACCATTTAAGTGGGATAGCTGTGATTTATCATTATTTTCTGGTTTCGCTTTGTACAAATCGGCTATTAAATGAGTATCTATTTGTCATTCATTATGTTAAGGCTTTGTTTTCAATCTCTTTTTGCAGTTTTTATATACCGCAAACTTGACCCAAAGTAATAGAGCGCTTTATGAGCACCAGTAACATTACACAACGTCACATTTATTTTTTATAGACATGTGTGAAATTAACTGATATGCCCAGAAATGCAGACAATTCAAGTACGAATTACACCTGGTTCCCCAGTTCCTAAATAGGCAGCCCCGGCCGTAACATCACATCCTGGGTGCAGAAAGGGTGGCAGGCTGGAGCCAGAATTAGAACTCTGGGCCTGATTCAGAAAGGGCCTCCGCACTGTATGGGGCTTTGGAGCTCGAATATGGAACTGTAAAGCACATCGAAGGATCACAATTACAAGTCTCTAATAGTTATGTGGAGATTTTGGATTAAAACAATCTGTGAAAGCCCAGAGTTTTTTAAATACATGTTGCTGCTACACTCGGGCCTTACCTAAACTCTCACCCAGGCACATATGCTCAGTGTGTACACCTGTGCATTTCAGAAAGAAATTGCCTTGACTTCAGACATGAAAATTCAGGAGTCACAGCCTCACAGGTATCCCTTCTATCCCATTTTCCAATGCCGTTCACCCTCAGTCTCTGCCATGGCAACATGAGTGTACTGTGAGTGCAAATGTAATAAATGTTGCAGTCAAATATCATTTGGCATAAAGAGCTACATGTCACACAATGGTGTATGAGAGTGGACTCCTCCTCCTTGGTGCTCCATGTACAGCAAATGTGAGGTTTGCATCCAAAGCTTCATGCTGTCTGCTTTCTTTATAGCTATGAAACCTACCACTACATGTGGCAAAGCCAGGACCAGGACACTGGCCAAGACCTGTGTACATGGCAGGCAAAAGCACTACACTGTTTCATATAGCATGGATGAGGTGACGCTGACGCAAACCTCTACTGTGCAGTCTCATCCAAACATGACCAAAACTGAAAACGCATATTTTAAAGGCAAGGCACATTGTGGGCATTTTTAATATGCTCCCTTTGTTAAGAATACATTAACAACCATTTAAGATGGCGGCTGAGTAAGGCGGCCGTTTGCTCCTCTCTGATTATGGACATGTACGGAGTTAGAATGCAGCAGTAAAAGTAGATGAAAACATAAGCTGTCTGTAGCGCTATGGAAATATAGCAATCCGTGAGGAGAAGGGAGAAAAAGCCAGAGGTATTGAGCTATTACAAAACAAAGTAGCGGGCAAATAGGAATGGATGCAGCTGACACACTGTTTCCATACCTCTAGATCTGTCCTGGCCTCGCCCTGCGTGGAATGCTGCTATACCGAGCGGAGCTGGCAAGGACTCTTCCGGCTTGCTTGGCGGTTTCGGAGTCTGGTGCAGCTGAAAAGGATCATCGTTTGCAGTGCTCCTGGCTCCGTCGGAAGTGTTGCTTAATCATGGACCCGAAGATTCCCTTCACGGTGGGGGTAAAAGGAAAGACAGGCTCAGGTCTGTGTGCTGGACTATATCCCAAGATGAGTACAGCTGCTGACCTTCAAACCAAACCGGGGGCCAAGAAACAAATCTCAGCAGTAAACACTCAATCCAAACCGGATGAAAAGAAAACCCGGACAGGAATACCGCCAATAGCTGAACCCAAGGTGCTGGCAATGCTGCGTGCGACCCCAGTGCCCAAGTTGCAGCAAGAAGATGTACCAGGTGAGCAACCCCAGAGGGGGGGAGTATGGATAAAGGAGATGAATCCAGGGGAAAGAATATGTTAAAACCGCCAGTTACAGATGAAAGTCTGACCCCTAGCGTGAGAACAGTACCAGACAGCGCAATAAGGGAACTGTGCAAGTCAATCCAACATACTCAACTCCCCACCCCTGTAGATACCCCCCTGCCTGCAGCCAGAGTTACAAATTCTCAGCAATGGGGATTCAATAGCAGCCTCAGGACTCGCAGAAAATCATGCTAAACCAAGGCCCAGTACTCCCACTAACATCCTAGGAGGCACTATGGCAATGGTCGCCAATTATGCTGCGTCTTCTAACCATTGTGATCAAGATTTTTACTCACTTTCTGCTGGTATCTGGTCGGTCAACGGAGAATACACCCCCTGCTGCACCTCCAACTCTGGATACTGTCATTCAATGCATACTTTCTCATCATGAAGAGACACGCCAAGATAGTAAACGTGCACAGACAACAATGCGTAAAATCCAAGGGGCAGTCAGAAAAGTTGCAAAATCATGTGTGGTCATCAATGAATGGCTCACAGCTCTTGAAACCCGGACTGAAGCGTTGGAAAGTGATGTAGCACCTGTGCGCATGACCACTGCGGCACATGATGCGCAGCTGATTGACATGCAATGGAAGCTTGAGGATTATGAAAACAGGCAGCACCGAAATAATCTAAGAGTTTTAGGTGTGGCAGAGGGAACAGAAGGAGCCGATGCTCGAAGATATATGGTTGATATTTTGTCTAAAGCATTCCCAGAGCTTGAGGGGTGGAATTGGGAATCGAGGATTCAAAGGGTACACCGTGTACCTTTCAATCTTAAATCATCTCCAAAGCCCGATACTAAACCTCGTGCAATACTTATATATTTTGGTAACTTTTTGCTTCGCCAGGCGGTTTATGATAAAGCAAAACCTACAACTAAACACAGTGGCGGGGACTATACTTATTTGTTCAACCGGACTATTGTCATTTTACTGTAGAAAGATGTTGGCGCCTTCGACAAATGATTAAACCAGTGTAAGATCGAGTGGGACAGGCATTTTTGTTGCATCCTGCCCTGCAGAAAATAATTATAGGAGAACATGTCCGCTTCTTCACCTCAGAAATCAAAGTGCAAAAATATTTAGAGAAATGGACCTGAACTCATAGACTGAGTAATGTCAGGATTAAGCTCAAGATTACACTAGTGTGCATGGTTACATCTGCTTATTTTGTTTCTCATCTCCCTTAGATCTCTATAGTATATGTTTCTGAATCTTTATCGGCTTTTACTGTCTGTGGCTTTTTTATTTAGGGGTCAGAGGGGAGTAACCATCACAGCAGACTACTAGTAGTCTCAATGCCTTTTTGTAAGGGAAGGGTGGGGGGTGGGAATCAAGAAGAAGGTAAGGGTGAGGTAGTGGGCACGGTTGTAGGGTGGGGAAAGGGGGGAAGACGGTGGTGGAATGGGTGGAATGGGTGGAAGGGGTGGCAGGGGAAGGGTCAAGGAAAAAAGGGGGAAAATGGAGAGGATGTAAGCAAAAAGGAATGTGAAATAAACTGTATCAGGAGGCACGGGCGATTAAGGCAGAGGAAATCGAGTAGATTAAATGGCTAAAATTACTATTGGTTCAGTAAATGTAGGTGGTCTTAATGATAGACAAAAACGGATTAGAGTTGCAGAAATTGGGGGAGCCGCGACATGCTTGCTATAAGAGGTTATAATCTTTTGGCATGCTCTACCCAGACCTCAACTATTAGAGGGACTACAATCCATATGAAAACTCGGTTTGGTCCAGCCATACGGACATTGGGTGATAAATCGGGAGGATGGGCTATTGCCCAGCTCCCAATGGGATTGACTATATGGAATCACTGACAGAATATCGACGGACAAAATATCGACCTACAGAACAATCGACACTGGAATATCGAAGGCAAGAATATCGACATTTTATCTACAACATGGTAAGTACAAAAATATCTAAAAAAAAATATTTGATGTTAAAAATATCGTAATTAAAAATATCTGTTTTTTTGTAACTAAAAAAAGTGTAAAATAAAGTAAATAATACTTATAAACCAAATAAACATAGTTAAAAAAAATTAATATTGTTTAAAATTAATAAATAAGACCTATACAATAATATAACATTAGTTAAACATATACATAAAATATATAATATATACTTACTAAATAATACATTTTAATAATTATTTTAATAACTCATAAATGATTAAAAAATATAAAATACAAATACATCTAAACATAAAACAATAACATAAATAAAAAGTAAATAATTATATTTAATACATAATAAAAAAATATACTTCAACATTTTTAAAATTAATATTATACTACATTATCAAAAATAATAATAAAAATATGAAATATCTAAATAAATAAAAGTACTATTCAAAGTCCAAAAACAACTACAGTAATGATAACATTGGGTGCTACAGTAGGGAAAGCGTTGGATAGCGTAGTTGTAAAAATTACTATTCCAACTCCAGAGGGGGCAACAGTAGAGAAAGCATTGGATAGAGTAGGGGAAAAATTACTATTCAGACTCCAGGGGATACAACAGTAAGGAAAGCGTTGGATAGCGTAGGGGTAAAAATTACTATTCCAACTCCAAAGGGTGCTACAGTAGGGAAAGCGTTGGATAGCGTAGAGGTAAAAATTACTATTCCAACTCCAGAGAGGACAACAGTAGGGAAAACATTGGATAGCGTAGGGGTCAAAATTACTATTCTAACTCCAGATCGTGCTACAGTAGGGAAAGCGTTGGATAGCGTAGGGGTAAAAATAACTATTCCAACTCCAAAGAGTGCTACCGTGGGGAAAGCGTTGGATAGCGTAGAGGTAAAAATTACTATTCCAACTCCAGAGGGGGCAACAGTAGGGAAAGCGTTGTATAGCGTAGGGGTAAAAATTACTATTCCAACTCCAGAATGCGCAACAGTAGAGAAAGAGTTGGATAGCATAGGGGTAAAAATTACTATTCAAACTCTAGAGGGTGCTACAGTAGGGAAAGCGTTGGATAGCGTACAGGTAAAAATTACTATTCCAACTCCAGGGAGTAAAACAGTAAGGAAAACATTGGATAGCGTAGAATTTAAATATAACATACTTTTAAATCATTTTTGTATTTAAGATATTGAATAATTGGGGGGCTGTAGCTTGCGCCCGACGGTAATGGTGGCGCGTCCGTAGCTCTCGGGAAAGACGGGAGCGGAGACGGACCAACGCGGCACATTGACGTCATATTTCGACTTCGTATTGAAGGATGCTGCTCCTGAGCCAGTCGCGAGCTTTATGGAGTCGTTTCGATAGCTCACCAGTTTGAGGCAACCTGCTTACAAACAGTTTTGCTCTCAACGACGCTCTACGGATCTCCCGGCCGCCATTTTGAGGTGTCTACAGTCGGATCGGCTCTTTCATAACGTCTACATTATCGCCGGTGTTACTGTTTCCTTGACCATTCCGCAAGTGTTTTTACATCACCACAGGTACTTTCTTACCAGTTATATTTGGCTCTTCATCTGAAACTCTTTTTTTACAACTTTGACGCAAACGAGCTTTCCTCAGTCTGCCCGCATCGGCCATTTTGCGTACTACCTTCTACCCTGCTGACGAGGCATTCTCTCTATGCGGTATCTTGACAAACCTATTTCAGCCATTAAAGGATTACTATTTGTGTTGCGAGGCTGCATATTACTTATGTATTCACTGCAAATGCTACACCATCAGCTACCTTTGTCATGTTATGTCATTTTTGATTGATTTATCCTGGAATTTCTGACTCATTTGCCTCGTTTAATGCTCATTGCTTACACAAAATGTATATGTTTTTACATTGTGGTTATGTTATTCACTAATGTTTGCTATGATATATATATAGGCATGTATTTTCCTCATTTCATGCGGACCCTTTACAACTCTCCTTTCATGAATAATTAATACATGTTTATTTGTATATTTACTTATTTACACGATTCCGGGCCTTTAATCAGTTATATGTACAAGTACCCCCTTTTTTATATTTTTCTATTGCACTGTAGGGATTTATCTTTGAATTCTTCACTTGGTAGTGGTGTTACTGTTGATGGGAAAACAACTCAAAGAGTCACTTTAAACCAATTCTTCCTCTCGCAAATTTGTAATCCATACTAGTTCACGATATCAGTGCTTAGATATGGATGATCCAGCCAATTGTTCGCCAAAAAATGCGTCATCATCAGCGAATACTCTGAAATCTAGTGGCAATAAAGCGTCAACCAAAAGACTAAAGAAGGATCCTCCCTCTCCTCCTAAACAAGTCTCTTCAGTTACCATGGATCTATTGTTAGAGGAAATTAGGGCTCCTCGCCCATTTGTTGAAGAAACCACCACTACTCTCCAGGAAACTACTTCTACACTTCAAGAACTCTCCAGCAAATGGTTATGTGTAGAGAGTCGCGTCACTACTCTGGAACAAAATGTTGATTCCTTGAACTCTTCTACTTCTAAAATTGACTACTTATGCTCTCAGGTATCAACTCTACATAAGCAGATAGAAAATGTAAAAAACAGAAATCGGCATAATAATCTCCGCATTTATGGTTTGCCGGAAGTGACAGAAGGGTCAGACCCACTTTCCTTCTTCAAGTCTTTTCTTCCCAAACTTCTCAGGCTCTCAGAGAACACTACCTTGAATATTCAAAGAGCGCATCGACTGGGTTCACTATCGCACCTAGCTTCAGCTTCCTCAACGAGCAAACCAAGGGGAGTGATATTGTATTTTCTTGAATATACTGACTTATTAAAAATCCTATCTGCAGCCAGAGCATTGAATAAAATTACTTGGTCAGGAAATACATTGTTTTTCACCTAGGATTATGCTAAATCAACAGCGAATCGGCGCAAAGAGTTCTTGGCAATGAGACCTCAGTTACGATCGATGGGCACACGATACGGTCTCTTCCACCCGTGCTTATTCAAAGTGACTATTAATAACAAGACTACCACTTATGAAGATCCACTAAAACTTAAGAGTTTTCTTTATTCCTTTCAGGCTGGCTCCATGGATACCTCTTCTTCATCAACTTCTAAGTAGTTAATTTTGACTCTGCTTTGCCTTTACATTTTACACACGCCTTTTCTTGCTTATGATGTAGACACCGATGTGCCTGTGGAATTTCTCTTTGGCGGTATTCATATTGTTCTAGTTCTATGTTTCTTGTTATTTTACATCTCAACTTTTTGCTTTATTCGTAGAGTATTCCTACGTAAACATGTTACTATTTCTACATTTAGTATTTTTAGACCACATTTTCAACCCTGTTTTTCTTTTTGCAGGTTGTTCTTCGAGTCTTCTTCCTTTCCCCGTGTTCTTTAACAGTTCGTTGGTACTGTTCTCCCTCCCGTCTCCCCTCATGGGTCTGGGTCGCGTCATTGTTCTGTGTGACCTCCCACCCTTCGTTTGGTCTGGATTTAACCAAATTAAAAGTTGATATTGCTTGTCTACAGGAGTCTCACTTATCTGCTGACGAATCTGCAAAGTTGAAGAGAGGTTGTGTAGGTGAGGTACTTTTTTCCCCAGGTGATGGCAAACGCAATGGTGTCCTTATCCTTTTTAGAAAATCCCTTCCGATTAAGATACTTTCACATTGTGCTGATCAAATTGGTAGATGGGTGTTAGTCAAACTTTTGGTGGATAATATTTCACTCTCTTTATTAAATGTCTATGCACCTACAGTTGGAGATCCTTCTTTCTGGATTTCCCTCTCCTTCCCCTTTGACACAAATTTTATTCTTGCAGGGGATTGCAATGACATCTTTGACCCCTTTATTGATCGCAATTCCTCCACCCCTTTTCTCCCTCATAAATCTCACAAGTCTTTCACGCAATTGATTAGACACCACAAATTTATAGATGCTTGTGGATTATGTAATCCCACACTCAGAGAGTATTCTTTTTACTCAGCAGCACACCATACTCATTCACGATTCGATTATTTTTTTCTATCTCACAATCTTATTCAATCCTTGGTGGGTGCAGATATTGGTTCTATTTTAATATCAGATCACGCCCCTGTAACCATTCATCTCGATGTTTTACAGCCACCTTCAGCTTTGCATAAATGGCGCTTTAACAACACTTTGATTTTAGACTCATTGTTCACATCGTCTTTTACCTCCTTTTTTCATGAATATTTATTATTCAATCAAACAGACGATATACCTTTTCATATAGTTTGGGACGCTTTTAAGGCCTCAGCTACGGACTTTATTATCAATTCTGTCTCGAAAAAACGTAAAAAAGCTCAACAAATTACAGCTGCCTTATTGACCAAAATTAAACAGTTAGAACACTCCTATTATTCTTCCAAATCAAAGGAATGCTTATCTGACATTATCAAAATGAAATTCCAATTTAACCAATACACAGCCAATAATGCTTCCAATTATTTATTAAAGTCTAGCTCAAAGTATTATGGGGGTCAGAATAAAGCAGGAAAATTATTAGCAAATTATTTAAAGATTAAGCAAAATAAACTTAATATAGAATCGATCTTTGATCAAAATCATCAGTTGAAATTAAAAAATGAAGATATTTTAAATGAATTTCTCCTTTTATATAAGTCAATCTACTCCTCTGAAACTCATTCCTCTGATCAAATCATTTCTAATTACCTTTCCAAAATCCAGTGTAATCCAAATACGCACCCGGATCTCTCGTCTTTAGAATCCGACTTATCACAAAAGGAACTCCTTAATGCCCTGAAAAGGCTTAAAAAAGATAAGGCACCGGATCTGGATGGTTTCACTGTAGAATTCTTCACCCATTTTGCACATCTACTCATTCCTAAACTACATGCCCTTATACTTGCCTTTTTACAATCTGGTGGATCTCTTGGTTCTTTCTCAGATGCCCCTATTTGTATTATTCCTAAGGAAGGCAAAGAACCCCAATTTTTTGTAAATATTATTGCCCCATTTCTTTGGTAAATATTGACTATAACATTTTTTCTAAGGCTTTAGCTTCACGTTTAGAATCTGATATGTCAGATTTATTAGGTACCGAACAATCTGGTTTTGTTAAAGGGCGACTTATCACAGATAACACTCGTTTGTTCTTTGATATTCTTTCTAAGGATTCCAACACTAATCACTCATTAGCAGCCATAGCCTTTGACGCAGAGAAGGCATTTGATAGAGTTGAATGGCCTTATCTTTTTAATACTCTAAAATGGTTTGGCTTTGGTCCAAAAATTATTGTTGTTTATATCTCTTTTATACTCCAATCCAAGAGTTGCCATATCAGCCAACAATGCAGTCTCTTCCTATTTTCATCTAGGTAGAGGTGTCAGACAGGGCTGTCCTCTCTCCCCCTTTCTCTTTAATCTTGCTTTGGAGCCCTTTCTACAGCGGATTCGTCAAAATGATGACATTCATGGTTTTACTTTCAAAGATACTACTGTTAAAATGGCGGCCTATGCTGATGACGTCCTTCTTTTCCTTTCGCAACCTCTGACTTCCCTCCCTGCCTTTTTAGAAGACGTTGATTCATTTGCATCTGTTTCTGGTTACAAATTAAACAAGGATAAATGTGAGATCTTACCCCTTACCAAATATACTTTCAAGGCTGAATTTATTACTTCAGGTTTTACATGGAATCCTCAATATATTAAATACTTAGGCCTGCATTTTACTTCTTCCATCTCAGGAATGATATCTTGTTGTTTGGATGATTGTGTACAAAGACTATCTTCTCTAACTGCGCGGTGGCATCCCTTATATTTAAATTGGTTGGGTCGCCTAGACACTATAAAAATGATGCTTTCTCCTATAGTACTCTACACAATTTCTAATATTCCAGCATCTATTCCTTCAAAATATTTTAGAAAGATTAATTCAATCTTATCCTCTTTCCTGTGGAGTAATACAAAATCGCGCATGTCCTTATCAAAATTAATCCGCCCAAAACAGAAGGCGGAACTAATTTTCCTGACTTTCCTACTTATCATAAATCTTTTTTACTTCACCAAGCTTCACATTGGCTATCGGACTCTACTGGTCTACACTTGAGCAATCTTTCCTTTCACCTTTTTCATTTCAGGAATATCTTGTTTTCACTTGTAAACCGCAGTCTATCTCCTCCCTATAATTAGATTCATGTCTAAACTACTACCGCCTACTCCTTTACCCTCTTTTCTTAACCTTCCTTTTTTCTGGAAAAGTTGGTGACAACAAGGTTTGATTTGGGTGCATCAATTATATGATAATGGTCAACTTTTATCCTTTGCACAGGCACGCATCTTATTTGCCCTCCCTTCTAATTTTAGCTCCAAATATTTTCTTTTATTGTCAGCTGTTCAAGATGCTTGCATACATTATATACCATCTGTAACATCCACTCTTCACACTGATAAATTGAGATCTCTTATTCTTAACAATTCAAAGGCATCTGTCATTTATAAATTCCTTCACTCCTCATCTGGGTTAAGGGAAAAAACTAAAATAGAACTGTTCTGGGAAAAAGATCTCGAATCTTCTTGGACTGTAGACCTTTGGGATGATATATGGCTCAAAATTAGGAAATCTTCTAGGGCTGCAGCCACCACACAGACACTTTTCTTTATATATAATAGGCTTTTACTCTCTCAACTCACTCTTAACACACAACATTCTCATCTCCCTGATACTTGTTGGTCATGCTCGTCACCACGTGCTGACTTATGCCATATGCTTTTTCATTGCAAATTTGTCAACGCTTTCTGGAAACAAGTGTGGTCCCAAGTTAATGCCATTTTTAACTCTACACATGCTCTCTCTATATCCCATCTCTTTTTAGGAAGTGTATCCCCTATTTGGGTAGGCTGTATCTCTGAGGTTCGAATTATAGATTTATTATTGGCAGTGGTCTTTCAACAAATCACCCAAAATTGGAAGGATTTTACTAAACTATCTTATAAGGCATGGTGGTATGCTGTATGTTATAATCACAGGTTGGATACGTCCTTTGTGTATCCATTACATATGGCGATGAAACTTTTTACATTTGTGGGCACCTGTTATGACATTTATTGACACGAGCGCTAATCGCTCTCTGTTGCATACTCCTTGTCAGCAAGAAGTGCGTAAACCTCCATGACTTCCCTTATGTTGCTATTTTGTAATTTATTCTAATTTGTATTGTATAATGTTAATTGATGTACATCATCGCGTCCTTTGTTTTTGTTTTTAAACAGATATTTCACATATTATTATTTTATTATTTGTATGTATTATTACTGACTGTACTCCACTTCAGTTTTTTACCCCTATTCATTTTCCATTGGTCCTTTTTTATGTAACTCTGTTTTGCTTGATATTTCTCTGTTTTTCTTTTTACGTGACTGTATTCATTCAACTTAATAAACTTATTTTTTAAACTTGAAAAAAAAGATAATGAATATTTTTTTTATATATCTACATCATTTACAAACAATTAATAATAATTAATAATTATTAAAAGCAATTACAACTGAATAATTAATTAACAATAAATTAACAATAAATATTAATTAATAAATATTAGTCACCAAATAATAAATATGAAACAATAAAATATTTTTCATTACAAAAAAATTATTTTTAAAAATTAATTCACAAATAAAATTATTAAACAATACAATTATTTTTCATACCAAATAATGCTTTTTATTAAACATTGATTACCAATTAATTAAAAATAATTTCCAATTAATAAAAATGAATTGCCAATTAAAAATATTATTGCCAATTAACAAAATTATTTACCAATCAAAAAATTAATTACAATAAAAAAAGCATTACCAATTAAAAACATTAATTACCATTTAAAAAAATTAATTAACAATTAAACACATTAATTACAAATTAAAAAATTAATTATCAATTAAAATAATAAATTGCCAATTAATTATTAATTATAAATACAATAATTATCCATACCAATAAATAAATATAAATAATTAATTAATTACAATTAAATTACTTCTCACTCAATTCCCCTATAAACCCACAACTCGCTACAGAAAATGCATTTATAATTCCTAAATATTAATTATTAATTTAGTATATTTAAATTACTTCCCACCCTATTCCCCTATAAATCCACAAACCGCTCTGGTACTAAAACATAACATTTACTTTAAAAAAACATTATTAATATATAAAAATAGTACACATATAAGTTAAAACAATTAAAATACTTAACAAAAACATATTACACATACATAATAAAATACATAACAATAATACAAATATCGATATTAGTAACATCGAGATTAGTAACATCGATATATTTGATATTGATATTACTAACTTCAATATTACTTACATCGATATAAAAAAAAATCGATATTACTTACCTTAGGGTCGATATTCTGTCCAACGATATTCTTGATCTCGATATTCTATACCTTCGATATTTCCAACTCGATATTTTTGTAGGTCGATATAAAAAACTCGATATTAAGACTGTGGACCGACTATATGTATGGTATATGGGTCAAATGAGGATGATCCACAGACCTTTAACAACTTAGAAATTGAGGCAGCATCATGGCCTGGCCCGTTCATATTTTGTGGAGATTTTAATATTCATTATGAAAGAGGGTTTGGCAATACTCAAAGATATCAAGGGAGAAAATCCAGAGTTCATCAAACACTTTCTGCTTTACAAAGTAGCTATGATTTGCGCGATGTCTGGGGGATGATACATCCTTCAGATCCTGGCTATACATATTATTCAAACCCTCTTAAGAACTTTTATAGGCTTGATTACTTTTGGTGTCATCCTGTCTTATTCCAACCGCTGATATAAAGAAACTGCCCAAATTGTTCTCAGACCATAACCCCTTAATTATGGGTTTGATACTCTCAAATTTATATCATCCAAATACAAAATGGACGTTTGATAGATCACTGCTACTTAATGAAAGGTATCTAACGCATATTAAAAAATGGGCTATTGAATACTATGAGGTTAATCAATAGAGTTCCTCACGTAATGTAGTTTGGGATAGCTTCAAAGCTGGACTTCGGGGTGAGACAATTAGCTTCGTAGGAAAAGTTAGGAAACAAGAAAAGAGCGAAATTAATACGCTGATAATCAAACTGGGAGGGCTGTAAAAAGAATATACAGATGAAATCAAGAGAGTGAAGAAACCATTGTACGTCAAAATATAGCAATTATCAAGGCTGAAATAAATAACCATTATACTGCGAAGGGAGCAGCCATTTATCAAGCACATAAGTCTGAAGGATATGAGTATGGTGAAGCCATTGGTAAGGTTCTCGCTCTACGGACTAAACAAAAAATAGCTAAAAACAGTATAACAGAAATTAAGGGTAGTGATGGAATTTCATATACAGCAAAAAAGGACATTATTAAAATTTTCGAGAAATGTTATCAAGATTTGTATAAACAAGGTAACACTGATTTTATGCTAGCCAACGATACTGAGCATATTTTTGGCAACCAACGTAGGCTTAGCGAAGAAATGCGGCAAGAGCTGGATAAAGAAATAACTGAAGCGGATTAAATGACAGAATGGAATTTTTATGTTACCTGTGAATTGTACATTTTTGCGTCATACTATTGAAGTTATCTGTGTCATTTACATTCAGTGCATTTGTTGTAGTAATTTGTTTTTTAACTTGTTTTTTAATTTAAAACCAAATAAGTCGCCCATTTATTTGGGTTTGGGTATATGGTTTTGTTGAACAAGTCACCATTTCGGCAACCGGCTTTATTTTACTCTTCATTTGATTATTTTTGCACTGTGGTGTTTACACCGTCTATCACTTCTCCAAGATGGCGCCGACCTTCACCTTCACGTGTAGTCCTCTTTCTATGGGTGTCACATATATTCGCGCGTTCACTAACCCCTCTGATACCGTCTTAGTTTGGAGTGTCTTGCTGTATACAGACTGGGGGAGTCCTTTGACTTCAGTTATTGTAAGTACCTCTTTTGGGGGACCCGTGTAAACTTTGTTATATCTTGGCTTATCCACCGCTTGTGGTTGTTAACGCGTGCTTACGTTGTTTCAGGCAGTAATCCTTTGTACACACGGATGTAACCATCTCCGTGAGTATCAAGCGTGAGGATACGTTTGGTTGTAGTTTGGCTCTCTATTGCACCTGTTTTTTAATTTTTGAGCACTTAGTTGTTGTTTTGGCGTCCTCGAGCATTACGTTTGCAGCATGTTTCACGAACACTTTGTGGATGGACTTTTCTATTAAATTGCACTTTTTTTGCCACAGGGCATGATATTATCGATCTGTGCACGGGGGGTTACGCTTTGAGCATGATGTCTCGTTTTTACACCGTTTTAGTTAAATGCACAAAATGTGTTATGAAGTATTGCAATAACTGCCAGGTGACATATGTACAACTTTAGTGACACCTTGATGTTTTCCTTTAAATTTGTAGAGCTGTCCCCTGAGGAAGGGCTTGACCATAGCCCGAAATGCATTGGGATTATTAATGATTGGATGATATTTTTCCGGATTATGTTAAATTTATGCATCTGCATACACTGATGAACCTCTCATGAAATCAATGAGCATGGATTAAAAACTTTGGAATCTCTTCTTTGTGTGGATGTAACTTCTGGATGAACTATTGCTAGAACTTTAGACTTCATAGTCAACTTGGTGCTGTGCACCTGGGAGTCTTCCTTCAACTGGGGGAAGCTATGTATTCGATTTTAACAGCTATACAAGCAATGTATCACTGGCCATATGCCAGATTGAATATTATGGGGGAGGAATCAGCCTCTATAGGGATTGCAAGGGGGACGAGACAGGAGTGCCACTGTTCCCCAATATTGTTTGCTCTGTATATTGACCTATTTATAGAGCAAATTCTCCAAGATCAGACTATCACATCAGTACAATGTTATGGCCATGAGACAAAAATATTAACGCTGATGACTTGGCTATAGTAACAGCAGACCCAGAAAAAGCAATTGTGCAAATTCAGAAACTAGCCGAGGAATATGGCCGAAAATCAGGGAACCTGCTAAATACAGGGAAAACTCAGATTTTATGTAACATCATCACTGGGTGTGGTGATCCTCGAAGATCAACCGAAGTAACCTATTTAGGTATTAAGATCACCAGGGACATAGATGCCATCTGGAACATAAACATGTCACCAGTACTTCATAAGATTAGCACAGCTCTTTGTCAGAAAAATAGACTTCAATTGTCACTTATAGTATGCTGTAATATTTTTAAAATGGTTATGTTTCCAAAAATCTTATACCTGTTTAGATCTATACCAGTTACTAGTGAAGACCAGTTTTTAAAGAAAATAGACAGTATCTTCAGCAGCTTTGCCTGGAAATACTCTAAAATCCGGCGATCTTTTAAGTTCTTAACATTGCCACAGGAGCAAGGAGGATGCTCCGCTCCGACTATTACTATGCATCCTTTTTACAGCAAATGGATTTTGTAATCTTGCCAGGTACAGGAGGCAGACAGTATACCGTAGCTGGCGATCTATCTTCAATATACGAGTTAGCCGTAGGGAATAATGCTCAGGGGATACTTCTTCGGCAAATTGAGCCAATCTATTATAAAAAAAACAAGTTTAAGATAATGCTAGCATTTTGGAAAATTTGAAAAAGGATGAAGACCCTACTTAATATACCTGTATATAACAGATATACTCCATTGTTACGATCTTCCCTTTTTCCTTTATCAATGTATGGCATATTGGCTAGACAGTGGGATGAAAAGGGAATCCTGACGTGGGTGATTTATATCTGGCTGAACAAAGATTGCTATTTTCGGAGCTCCAGCAAAAATATGGCATATCTAATGGCTCACTGTTTAAATGTAGACAGATCAAAAACTATCTGAACAAAATAAAGGAGAAGGGATTTTCTCTGCATAAGATATCCTTGATTGAAACTATTTCTCAGCCCCAGACTAGAATTAAGAATATATATAAAATGGGCACACTCCCAGACAACCTGGAGGCTGAAGAAGCTCAATGTGCTATGAAAACTGGGGATCGCGATACTGATGTATATCGCTCTCTGAATCCGTCTAGTGAGATTTTTCTCGTAGAAAACTTGAATGCCCAGCATTATTACACAGTATATGAACTCTATTATACCCCGGAGAAATTGTATCGCTGGGGGAAAAGAGAGGACGATAAGTGTCCTATATACAATTCATATGTTCTACAGCTGCAAGCAATTAACTTCACTGATTAAACAAATAGAAATGTTCTTGACAGCAGATGTAGCTATCGGGATATAATGAGAACATACAATGCGGTTATCGTAGGAGCAAGTTTGTTTTTATTGCAATAGCTGTAATGAGACTCCTTATTTCTACTCACTGGAAAGACTCAGATCCTCCGCGGTTTCAAGCTTGGATCGGTCGATTATTGGCTATCACCTTGAGAAATCGCTATATAAATGTAAAGGCCGGGGTGCTCGTAAGTGAGGAAGAGAAATCTGGACTCCTCTGGAAAAATGGATTATCAGAACAGGCCGGTATGTAAAGGAAACATGTTATAGTAGGACTAGCGGAAGGTTAGACCTGCAATAATGGTTTGTTTGTATAAATGTAAACTTCAGGACTATATTTTTTTTTTTTAGATGCCACTCGCCTGCAAATGGTTTATGTATTTTTGTTCTTTTCATTTGATTTAATGTATATATATGTAAAATGTTGAATTATAAGCTCCTGTATAATTGGATGTTAAAGGGTATACACGTATGATATATTTATGAAACTTGATCTTGCAAATCCTCTTAAAAAAATAAATGAAATAAATACAAATAAAAAATGAAATCTCTCTACTTTCTTCTCCAGCCACTCTCAACTTTTGACTACATGCATGCCTTTTGTTTAATCTAAAAACCAGTCTTCCTTGAATATTCTCAAAACGTTTTGTCTTTGATCCTGCATCCACACATCTGTTTTTATGCCCACGCTGAATCCCAGTCCTCCTTCCCATCCAGCATCCAATTTATTTGTTAAATCTCCCCTCCATTCTCTATTCAACTATTTTCCTTCCATATAAGCTTTTTTACACAAATGTGGAGAGGCAAAGTGTAAAAATATGTTATTGGCTTCAGATGCCATACATTTAGACATAAGTATATGACAGGAGTGATGAATCTTCCAACAGATGACATAGTTTTCAAAATGCTTTTATTGTAATTCATCAAATCCACAGCCTACGCGTTTTGCCCAACACGGGCTTCTTCAGGGCTGTAAACAATATAAATATATATCATAAAAAAGAATATAAAACACACATATAGTGCCTATTTACAAATCAATTGTGACATCTACAAATTTACTTACATAAAAACACGTTTAACACACTATAGTGAGAAAAAAAAAGAGAGAGACTAACACATTGTCTATGTAACAGCGAGACAGTATTTTGTATATACATAGCTTTAGCATGATCTCATGGTTAGTACATCATCTATATAGATGTTACATGTGTTCATAGTCAGTGGCGTTCAAGTCACTTATTCCCAATGTTGACAAGCACATCTCGCCCCCCAATTTTTTTTTTATTTTTTTCTTTTCTCAAAGAGAAGGAATTTTTCATTTGGAAGAGAGAGGTAACCAAATTCTACATATGGTCATTTATCACCTACATGCGGGGGCAGAGGGGAAAGAAGCACATAAAGTGCAAGAATGAGTTATGCCTTGATGTCATGCACTTATAAATTAGAACATGATGAATGGGGGAGATTGTAGGTCTAATAATACAAAAAAGGGTAACAAAATAATAAAAGAGAGTGTACAAATGAGTGCACCTTATTTTTATATCTTTTCACTGAACCGTTATTTCTCCAAAATAGGGAGTCTTCATTGACCTTCTACTCCAGCATGGGCGAGTATATCCCAATTTGCAAAGTCGCCCATTCGTTAGATAGGTGGATATTGTTTTAGAAATCTGTAAATACATTATACGACCAAGTTTATAAAAAGTTTTTAAATATTGCTTCTTTAAGGGGTGTGTTTGCACAGTGTTCGCTTTAAGTACAAAGTACCACCCAATTTTTTATAAGTCATAAGACATCTAGGTGGAGATACAATATGATGTTGCCTCATTGCAGAAAAAGCACATAAACGCTTACCCCTCCTGTGTCGGGGAAATCCTTGCTTCTTGGAATGAAAGACAAGCTTTGATGATAGTCGTGTCGCTATCATGTGCCAATTTAGGCACAATGTCCTATCTGTAATTTTGAGATGAAGGTGAGTGTTAGCCTGTTCAGCTCTTAAACCCACAGGCCTAGTCTTTTCCAAAATTAATGGACACTCAGCATGAAAAATACATTTTATCATTCCTCTTAATTTTAAGAAACAAGGTTCACATCTAATATTTTCGTTTCCAACACTATGGATAGATATATATAAAGAATCCCTTTATCCACTACTCCCTCTAGGGGTCAGAAGAGAAGGCCATCTAATGCTGAAACGTTCTTGAAAGAGGAACCAGTGTTTAACTTATCTACATAATATTCTTGAGTCACAGAAATCAGTCAGCAAAGAAGCGCCGAGACAAATCTGAAGCAAAGAGTAAAAACTACACGCAGTGTAACAGAATTTATATTAGCCCCAGTTAAGACTGATATCCATCGTACTATGCCAAGTAACTACCCTAGAATACATCGTCAACGCGAGTCACCTCACCTCCTATGTCGGAGTCTTTCTCTTCGGGTCTTCGTTCCGGAAATACGTGTGTAAAGGAACAATGATTATCGAAGCCCGTTTAAATACTGTGTCAAATTGTTTAATTCCCCTCACCTGTGTCCCGCGCAACAACTACCATGGTGTTCTGTAAAAATCTGTGCCGGATTTCAAAATATGTTAACGGCGCACGGAACAAACTTGACAGAATGTGTGTTCACAGTTTTTTTTTAAAATTTAAATAGAAGTGCAGTAAGACAAATTAAATGGTGTTACTGCTATATGTTTGATTTTTATTCAAGAGATTACCATAAAAGAAAAATTCTTTGAATATATACAAAAAGTTATGCTGGGAGCTGGCGCGAACCCTCTATACATTGTAATGGATATCCCCTGTCTATGAGGTTGGAGCCTGGGTCAGAAAGAGTGGTAGAGATCCCAAAAAATTAAGACCGCAACCCGTATCCCTGACCACTCCAGAACATCAAAGTCGAAAAGGGGTTACCACAACAGGCCCTTTATATTGTGTGTTCAGAGAAAAATTAGAAAAGAACTACACTGGGGCAAACTAGAGTAATGTTACTGCTATATGTTAAAGTTTGTTATATCACAGGGATCACCATGAAAATATTTTGATTTATCAAAAATTATTATGCCTGGGAGCTGGCGCAAAACCCCCTATGTGTCATATTAGATAGCCCTAGCCTGTACTGATAGCGCTATTCCCACGTGAGATTAGAGCCTACATTTAGACTTATGGTAAGGATCCCGAAGGATTATAACTGTATATGAATCACTGTTCAGATATAAGTTACTTCTACAAAAATTAATTAAAATTGAAAGAGTAGTCGAATGTGTAAGTCAGATGTGAATCTCTGTCATAATAGACTCCATATCTAACTGTTGCATAAAACAGTTAGACAATTCCATATTTAAAAGCCTTTTTGTCTATCTGGAGATGAGAGACTCGGTGTATATGGGCAGACCCAAACCGGGAGCTGTATTGACACCGTTTATGATTGTTTGAGTCCTCATGGTCCTAAGCACTCTGCTAATTTTGTTGCGCTCTCCCAGACGAATACCCTCAGCTAATCGTCAATACTATTCGGGATCACAATACAGAGTTCGTGGTTCATAGCTCATCATTATCCCTGAGACTATATTACCATTGATTGACACGTGAAAAATGATGATAGAGAAAGGGACAAATTCTATACTGGATTTTAAGAATTCAAAAGAAGAATATGAAATGATACCTCGCTCTTCCAATGAGATGTTTTACAGAAATTAGGAACAGAAAGGTTGAATTGGTAGCTCTACCTGGTATTGCATTATATCATATCATAGACATATACATTACTGTAAAAAATAATGCATCTCTGAATGAATGTTTAAACCTTTTTGGATAGCACGTAATCTGCAGATCCATTTGGCTTCTAGTTGGCGGAGTTGTAATTTTCTTTCACCTCCCCTTTCTAGTGCCGGTAAGTGATCAATGGCATGAAATCTAAAATTGGATCTGTCACCTGTACCTGTGCATTGATGAGAAACCAACGCATAGGACAGGTCTTGATTTATACAGGCCCGTTTATGTTCTTGTATGCGTATTTTAAGTGTCCTGACTGTGCTCCCTACATAAATTTGATTGTATCCGCAAATAATGACATATACCACAAACTGAGTAAGACAGTTTATGAAGAATCTGATGTCATAAGGTTTATCTGTGTTGTATTTAAAGCTGGCCATCCGGCTTGCTTGTGCACACATATTACAGCATCCACAGGGAAAGAAGCCCATTTTCGGACTAAGCCACAATTTATGTTTGTCTCGTGCAGGTCGGGTATAACTTGGACATAAAGTCTCCCTTATGGTTTTACATCTCCTGAAGACTACATTAGGTTTGTTCTGGATCAAGTTACCAATGCCTGAAGCACCTTGTAAAAGATGCTAGTGCTTTCCTAGCGTTTTGTATATGTCCCTATTAAGATTAGAGTTGGTAGTTATAAATGATAGTCTCTCCTTTGGGGTTTTAGCTCTAGGCGTTAGAGTTACTCCTAAATCTAGTTTTTTCGCTTTCTCAACTGCCTGTTTCAAGGTTTCTTTCTTATACCCCCTTTGTCCGAGACGTTGTACCAGATCCAAGCTGTGCCTTTCATATTCCGCTGTCTCACTGCAGTTTCTTTTGATTCTTACTAGCTCACCATAAGGGATGGCATTTTTGGTGCTAGTTGGATGTGAACTCTCATAATGTAAGAGACTATTTACCGAGGTGTCCTTTCTGTGTAGGGTGCTTTGTAAGATATTATTCGTCACATATAATGTGATGTCAAGAAATTCAATTCTGGTCTGTTACATGCTCATGATTAATCTTACATTCATGGTGTTATCGTTTAGATAGTTAAAGTATGCTTTAAAACTCTCTTGTGATCCTGTCCAGATGACGATAACGTCATCTATATAGCGGCCCCAGAAATGTATGTATTCTGTCCACTGTGATGCTGCGTGGGCCCATACATGTTTCGCTTCCATTCACCCCATAAACACATTTGCATATGATGGTGCTACCTTAGAAAAAGCATTGCTTTTGGAAATGCTACATCTAATTTTGGACAATAACTTTTTTTTATATGATACTACCTGGTATAAACAACTACAAGGGACCGCAATGGGGTCTAAGGTGGCGATTTTGGGGTACGGTGCGTACATACATTTCCGTGTCATCCATACGCACCGTACATACGCACCGTACCCCTGTATTCATGGGATGTACGACGCGTACATGAGGGGTCTGTCTCGTACTGTTTTCGGGGCTTACAAGGTTTTTCCGGCACTTTTTGGCTCTTGTAAAAAAAGAGCCGTACGGAGTGCCGTTTGTAGGAATTGTACTTGCCGGGTTGTAAACTGCTGCTGGGAATACATGGGAACGTCGCGTACAGAGCAATCCGAATCGGAATCCGAATCGGAATCGCTTGTATATACGAGTTGTATGGTCTTTTTTACAATTTGTATGGAGTGCGTCTCTTTGTACGGATCGTACTTCCTAGGTTGTAGGGGCCTCCTTACAAGTACCAGTTGTATGGGGAAAACGCTCCATACCACGATTTGTACATCGTTTTTCCAGGATCGGAATCGGCCCCTATATGTGTGTTTTATATTCTTTTTTATGATATATATATATATTGTTTACAGCCCTGAAGAAGCCCGTGTTGGGCGAAACGCGTAGGCTGTGGATTTGATGAATTACAATAAAAGCATTTTGAAATCTACGTCAGCTGTTAGAAGTTTCATCACTCCTGTCATCTACTTATGTCTAAATGTATGGCATCTGAAGCCAATAACATATTTGATACACGTTGCCTCTCCACATTTGTGTAAAAAAGCTTATATGTCAAGTTAAGATCAACATTGGTGGCTGGTTTTAGGAGGTGGGCAATAGTGCAAACTGTAGCTAGAACCAAGAAACGGTTTTCATAACTGTCCATTAGTGCGGCAATAGTACCTGCCACCAGTTTCTGTGTTGTAACTATTTTCCTTCCATGTTTTTGTTTTTGTATCTCTCATGACCTTCTCAACTCACCACTAGCACCCTTAAACTGTCAACTTTCATTGCTTTTTGTCTTCCACCTTTTTTAAAATCCATTTCCATCATATGTTTCATATTTACATTTATAGGAAATTACAGTACTTGTTGATTGGATTTACCAATAATGAAAATTGCTGTCAGGTAGCTGTAGCTGTAAAAAAAACAGACAGCATGAAGCTTTGGATGCAAACCTCACATTTGCTGCACATGGAGCACCAAGGAGGAGGAGTCCACTCTCATAGATCATTGTGTGACATGTAGCTCTTTATGCCAAATGCTATTTGACTGCAACATTTGTTACCTTTGCACACACAGTACACTCATGTTATCACTCTTGGGAGGATGAAGGTCTAAGTCTGTCCTGAAGGTATTCAGACCATAGCCTGTAGGTTTAATGCAGTGTTCTACTGAAACTTTAATCCGCTAAGTTGCCCTACAAGAAAAGCAAGGGACACCCGGAGTTCTGGTGACACCTAATTCAAAATGGAGCAAATGTGTCTGTAGCAGTACACATGCATGCCCCTGGAAGAAAATCATTAATTGTTACATGACACCACCTAAAACGCAAGCACAAGTATCAGAACTAGAAAAAATGTGCCATTGCAGGGAATTTCAGCTTTAGTGTGAAATGTTTTACGGAGAGCTTCCTCCCAAATCACTTCAGTCCAGGAGCGATTTTTAACACAGCGAGTGGTTAAGCAGATGGGAGGAGGAGGTTTGCCATGGCTGAGACTGAGGGTGAAAGGCAATGGAAAATGGAACAACCTGTGAGGCTGTGATGCCTGAATTTTCATGTCTGAATGCACGGCAATTTCTTTCTGAAATGCACTGGTGTGCACACTGAGCATATGTGCCTGGGTGAGAGTTTAGGAAAGGCCCGAATGTAGCAGCAACATGTATTTGAAAAACTCTGGGCCTTCACCGATTTTTTAATTCACAATCTCCACAAAACTATTAGAGACTTTCAAATGTGATCCTTCGATGTGCCTTACAGTTCCATATTCAAGCTCCAAAGCCCCATACAGTGCAGAGGCCCTTTCTGAATCAGGCCCAGATTTCTAATTCTGGCTCCAGCCTGCCACCCTTTCTGCACCCAGGATGTAATGTTATGGCTAGTGCTGCCTATTTAGGAACTGGGGAAGCAGGTGTAATTCTTACTTGAATTGTCTGCATTTCTGGGCATATAAGTTAATTTCACATGTGTCTATAAAAAATAAATGTGACCTGGTGCTCATAAAGCGCTCTATTACTTTGGGTCGAGTTTGCGGTTTATAAAAACTGCAAAAAGAGATTGAAAACAAAGCCTTAACATAATGAATGACAAACAGATACTCCTTTAGTGGCCGATTTGTACACAGCAAAACCAGAAAATAATGATAAATCACAGCTACCCCACTTAAATGGTGTGATCTTAGGCAAATATTTTATTTGACCAAACCTCAATTGTTTTTTTTCATTATCACGTATGCATGCACTTTTAAATATGTGAGTTCAGAATATCAGCTGTACAAAAGGTGTGGCTAAAAAAGCCAAAATATTATGAAAGCATTACCATCATGTAGCTACACTTAAACTAACTTGCAACATTTTTTTTTAATGATAGTGGCAAATGCACTGTAGTATATTATGAAAGTCTATTAGTTAATACACTGCAGAGGTCTGTGTGTAACCAGAGAGCCAGAGAATTACATCTTAATGCAGTGGAGAATAGTTACTTGTGTATTTCTAGTGCCACGAGGTCAGTCTGTGACAAATAGCACTGAGATTATGTAATTCACTTTTTAAACTTGCAGCACACACAGTAGAAGATATACTGCTACAAAATGCTTAAAAGGTTAAGATAAAATAGTGTTTCCAAAACGTATATTTTAATAATACTGAGACTGCACAACTCCGTTGTTAACTCTTTCCACCACCACTTAAAAAGAATATATTTGCCATCACAAACCTTTGATCAATTAAAGCCAGTATACGTACTAACTCCCAAGCATCCTTTACATTTGCAGATGTTTCTCTTTACATTTGCAGATTAAATAGTAGGCCCCATTTACATTTCTTTCAGGCAGAAGTCACACTGTCTGTCAGGCTTTGGGGTTACCGCCCAGGAGACGTGCTCAATGACACTTCAGTTAAAGCACATAATTTAAACTAGTTGAATGAATCATACCCACTGCTGCTACTTGAGACGAAAGAGAGGTTAAAGGAGAGAGCGAAAGGCCAAGAGCAGTGGGGTAGAGGAAGAGAGGAAGGGGTTTAGGTAGGGAAAGTGAACCAGACACTCCAACACCCAAGGAGGACAAAAAGCACTCACCCGTCACTAGTAGTCTTGTTGCCAGGTGTAGGTGTCTTATCAGAACAGTCCACGGTGCTCCCTTTCAATGAGGCCCAGCTGCAACTCCTGAAATTGCCTCTCAATTACAGCTCTAAACAGAATACATGAAGCACAGAAGCATGCGTCGTGTAACTGTTAAGAACACATGACCACTCTGTTGTCAGGCCATTTTCCATTTTGCTAATGGTAATTGTTTTAAAATTACCATCCACATTCATATAGCGCATGCTATCTAGGCTCCTCCACTGGCTTTTGGTAAAAAGACGCCCAATCAGCCCACAAAATAATAAACGCTTGTTTACATTTTTCTGCTTTCTGTGAAACTACGTAAAAGTCAATATTCTGAAAAGACAAAAAGACATGCTTGTGTAATAAGAATGTTGCTCACCTCGAGGCGCTATTTAGGACCCTTACAAAGACTGAGGAGCCCGACTTTCACCCCTTATGAAGACTGGTACCCCAAGGGGCCAATCGCTGAATAATTCCGCCATGTGGTTGTAGTGCATTGCCTAGGGTCTTTGTTACCAGTTTGCTGTACATAACTTTGCGGCCTCTTTACATAACGTTTGTGCATTTTCAGATATAGGTATGAAATCAGATGCAATAAAAGAAATGGTGTGCTACTTGATATGTGATTATATCACCACTTCACTGTGAAAAATAAGTATTAATTTAATTAGCTCATTTCTGATAGTAATTTTGTGTCAAGTGATAATTGTTATTTGCAAATGCCTCTTGAGCTCATGGCTACTCACTGCATGAAGAGTAAGCCATGCAGATAATTCCATACATGTCGGGCCAACATCAATGCTTAGAAGGCAGCAAGCAAACAAAAAAACTCGGAAAATGTCATTTAAAAAACCTCCATTGAAAGAGCTCCAAGCTAAAGCTACTCGCAGTTGTCTTGGTAAGAATTAATAAAACTCTCTGCCCAGCCAGCGGTGGGAGTTTCACATCCGCAGAGCAGGATTCAGTACAGGTGTTTCCATGACGCCTGTTAAAAAGCGTGTGTTGTACATGGGAGAGGCGTCCGGCTCGGCGCGCGCTCTGAGCAGGAAGAAGATTCGTATTGATTTGGGATAAGTTTGCAAATAAATAGCACTCTGTAAAATGCAGAGTGCACTTACTTGCTTCAATGCGGGCCCAGATGCCTAAATCGTCTCACAGTCCTGGATGATGAATGCAATGTGAAGGACCTTAGTCCTTTTTCACTGGCAGGTCAATTAACTTTATTGTTTAATTGTTTTGCAGTGCATGCTGAAGTGTTTTCAATCCAGCCAGTTGACTTAAGAAAAATACCTAAATGTCCCCTCTTTAGAAACAACGATGTGGATAATTCTATGCCTCTTAATGCCGCCTGCATTAATTAAACAGGAGCTCTTTGTCCTGATGCCCAAGCACTGTGCTGAGGGGACCCCGTGGAGCTTGGGGGACCCCCGCATTGCAGGGGCTGCGGGTTCTGTATATAGTCTGCACATTGTAGTTGTACTGTAGGTTAAGGCGACTGCTAAGGCGTTATATATTTCAAAGTGAAGTAAAGGTGAAGACCAATGGTACTTTAACCTATGTATATCCTGCTCCCTCAATCATTAAAATACCCAGCCTCTAAAAGCCCACAACAATGGTTTCAATGCTTATGATGTTCAAGTTGTTGCATCAGTTTTGTACTTTTTATATTTCTTGTCTGGCTGTGTGACTCCTGCTGTGGTCTTTTGAATGGTGAACAAAATGAGTCCACAATATGCATATCTTCTCTTATTCTACACCCCCCCATAGCATGGGATTTGCCAGGTAGAATATCATATAACCATCATCACCAGGCAGGCAATACGTTAATCCTAAAATTTCTTCTTGAATGCTCCTAGTTTGTGACCTGTTTATTTGTTTTTTTGTTAGATTGAAAAAAGTTGTGAGGTACTCAGCATTGTATCTCGAAGTCTGTTATGAAGCGCTGTGAATATACTGAATAAGCAGTTACCTATGTTATGATACAATATCTCTTTATTAATGTAATAACTGCACTTTCACAATTGCTTTATTAACCTTCTTACTTTCTCAAATTTGCTTGAAAATGCACCATTTGCCCACTCTTTTTTCAAAATTTTATCGGGAGGAGAATCCCCGGACCCTCCTTAGGTTTTTTGGGCTCACTTGCTTCCCTTGCTTGCCGCAGTACATTCCAAAACTAATTTTACAGCCACCACTTTCAAATGTCATCAGCCGCCATTACAGGAGGGGGCCCCTCCACTTACCTTGCAGGGAGCCCCCTCAAGTTCTGTTATGCCACTGATAAGCCAACAACATTCTTCGTAAACATCAGGTGATTGGTCCTTTGCATTTTAGACTGAATGCCTCAACCCACATAGTTGCTGGCGAACATTATAGATGAGCATACAATAACTGTGATTTTTGGTAACTATATAAATTTATTTTTAACAGTAGTGCTTACATGTCTGTGATATTGCGCATGCAAGTAGCACTATAGTTAATCACTACTACCACTCATATCTTGTTTGAGCCACTTCAATGGATTGTTTATTGTTGGTATGTTGCTTCTTTTTCTTTATTTTCATATCAGAATGGTGACAAACCTCAATTAACTCAGCTATGTTATTTGTACCGGATATGATGCATTACAGCCTGCATAGCATCGACCACCATAATACAAGCACTTTTTCCCTTACATATTGTCACCAATCGTTTGCACTCTTGGCTGATAAGAAACTAACATCAAATTGTCTTTGAAAATAAATTGTCAATCTCTTACCACACATGCCTTATTTTATTTTAGCATTCATGACATACTTTTGATATTTTATTGATTTTCTTTGGATAATCAGTTTCATAATCTTTACAACATATATTATATCCATTCAGTATTAAGAATTCAATTACGTAATCATAGACATATATATATAAATAGTACGATTCGACAGTGATAATATCCAATGGATTGCATGGTCTTCCTTTCTTTCACTTTCGTACATTGTCTGTGAGAGTTCCAGTGGTAAGGTCTATAAAGAATGATTATAATAAGCTGATCAATTACCCTCTCCCTATAAACTTTAACAAACCAACTATGTCTCACCTCCTCCCCTTTCACCAGGCATAGCTCTTTTTTGCATTTGTCTGATTTAGTCAGCATTACGATATTCAGATACTTTAACAGACTTTCTTGGTTTTTGTGAAATGGGCCAGAAATGTGGTGCAGGTAAACATCCCTATGAAATTGAGGCGATGGCTTATTTGCCTTGCATTACACAGGCAGTGACTTTGTGCCCATGCAATCAGCGGTGGCTAGTACCATGGACGAAAACTATGTGGTTGTTAAAAACACCAAGTTAATGGGGGATGGGGGTGTACCAAATTTGAAGGAAAGGTTTAAAAAAATGAAATATATATATATATTACCTACTGGCGGTCGCCAGTAGGTATATATAGTTAGGATTTTTTCCCTATGGGATTTTTGAAAATTCTATGTCTAATAACTTTGGCGTTTGTGGACGGAATTGGCTGAAATTTTCTGGAAAATGGAACATTTTGTTTCTGAGCAGCCCTTGGAAATTTGGGGGGGTTTCGTCAAGGGGGGGCCGAGAAAAAAGGGGGGTCCCAAAACGTGTTTTTAACATTGAGTTTTCCATAGGGCGGTTGGCCTCACTTTTAGCCCGAACGGCTGAATGGATTTGCATGAAACTTGGCAAAATTGTAGGGACTGGTAGCCCGATGTGCCTTTTCTAGGTCTCAATATATGTGCTCCAGTGGATTTTGAGAAATTAACGTTTAAAAAAAGATATATATCTGTAAGCGCGCTCTGGGCAGCGCTCCGGTCCGCGGACCTTAAGCGTACCGGAACTTCGCGTAGCTAAGCTGATTGGCTCTCCGGTGTCTGTCAACATTCTAAACAGTCCGGAGCGGCCGCCATCTTGTCTCTCGGTAGGATTGAGAGACAATAGGAGGCCAAAACAAAGGCAAAAATGACCATAAGGGGGCATACTAGATCCTCCCTGACCCCCTAGGTTTAATGTGGAGGTTTTAAAAGGGTCCCGCGGGGCAAAAAAAACCCCAACATTTTTTTGTTTTTTTTTGCGTGGGGAGCGCCCGGTCCGCGAACCGGGAAGCGTTCTGGGCAGCGTACTGCAATGAAAAATGAATGATAGACTTTTCAAATGCTGTATGTTAATTGATTGTTGTTTTTGTTGATTATTTTTTATTTCCTTTATTTTTTAAGCATTTTTTTGTATTGTGATTGTGTTTCATAATTTATTAAACTTTCTAACATTTCATTGTCAGAAATTTCATAATTATCATTGAATATACATTGTAGTCTCTGAGGGTGTAAAATGTCCTCATTTTCAAGGAGGTTATCTACTGCTTGTACACATTGCAGTAGTTCTTTGTCTAAAGTTTCATCGAAAAATTCAATATCATTTTCATCATTGATTTCTTGGCTGCTCTCTTGCAGGACAATTTGAAATTCAACTTTCTGTTCGCCTTCCATTTTGCCTGAAATTTAGATTAAAAAAATATATATTAGTAGAGATAGGGCACTGTTGGGATTAATTTTGGGCAGTGTATAGTATCAGAGTGGAAGTAGGAATATAAAAAAGTGTATGTGATTTAACGTAAGTAAATTCATAATTATACAAGAGAAGCCTAACTCCATCCATAACTATAACAGAGAAGTCTATCTAAATCTATAACTACTACAGAGGGATAGTATATAACTATCAGAAAAAGTTTACCATATTAACTTATAGTGCACAATATACTTCAGTTTTAAAAATAAAAACTTACCTTTAGATAGAAGTTGAAGGAATTAGTGAAAATCCTATTGAAATGTACACCAAGAAGTAGTAGTCAAAATGGCTGTGTTTTCTTCTCTTCCTTTATATATATTCAGGTATATAACCAATCAAATGTCAGGTAAAAAAAGTAGAAAATGAAAGTAACATTTTAATTGGTTGTCAATTCCAACACTTCAGATGTGTTTTGTGAAGTAATTTACCTCACGGTATTTAGAGAGGTCTACAGGCTAAATGGCTAAATGGAATTCCAATCAAATTTGTGAAAATGGTAGGGATTGGTATGTAGTATGAGCTAGTCTATATTTGGTGAAATTGTCTCCAGTGGCTTTTCTGTGAACTACTTTCCCACCTTTTTTGATGGTGCGCTTCCCAGGGAGCGACCCGGTACGCGAACCGTTGAGCGCCCCGGTTCGCGAACCTTAAGCGTAACGGGAGTCCACCATTTTGTGTTTCGGTCGAATTAAGATACAAGATGGAGGGCAATAATGTTCAGAATGGGTAGAAGGGGGCACGGTAGACTTATCTTGACCCCCTAGGTTTTGTGAGGGTGGCTGAGGAGGCCCATATGTGCGAAAAAAAAAAATATTTTTTAAAAATTTCGCGAGGTTAGCTCCCGGTTCGCGTACCGGGTAGCGCCCCAGGGAGCGTACTTTGTTGAAAATTAGTGAAAAATGTTAGAGTAAAATAATAATTGTGAGTGATCAGATGTAGGGTAGCTCTGAGAAGAGCTTTTGGGTTTATGGTACATTTAGGTACTTATAAGTAGGTACCAATGCAAGAGTGAAAATTCTGTTGCCCTCATCTGAGAAGTGAACTCCATCTCCTCTGTAGATATCTTGCATGTAGTAACGCAAGTTATTGTTGTACAGGGAGCCCATTCCATGGTCTCTCATGTAAGCTGAAACAGATTTGTTTACATGCTTCCTCGACTTCTCAATTTGTGGACAAAATTGGTTTGACCACCTCCATTTCTGTCTTTGGCATATATTTGAATATACCAAGGCAGTCTGAGGAAAAAGTGCCATTAATTGCTCAAAGGTGTCCTTTAAAAGCATTTCCAGACCTACACCAGTCAAAGTGCCCAAGTCATTACCTCCACAGTGCACAATTAACAGGTCAGGTTTGGGCAAATGCATAAAGGTTTTCACCAATGGTATCAATTGGTGACATTTTAATCCTCTGTGGCCAAACCACTTAATTTCCACATCTTGTAAATTGAGGTTAGGTAAATTCCTGTTTTCAGTGTACCTTTGAGCCCAGTGAATATAACTATGTCCAACAATCCAGATAGAAAACATGGTGAGAGAAGGTTCTCCTGCAGTCAGATGAAGTGTGGCAATGAAATGGCAGTTGAAAAAATGAGAGTTTAAAATGAAAAAAACTGTGGAGTTTCTGTGTTCATGAAGCAGTAACAGTGATTGGTGGATTTTGATTGCTGAAAACAGAAAGTTAGGGTGCACGGATGAGTTATTTGAAAGATGTATTTTGAATGGTCAATAAAAATTCATTAAATGAAAGAATGCACTGGATATGCAGGTGCACTGAGAGTTCAGAGTTCAATTGCAACATTGTTGTGTGAACTTGCAAACACCAGAAGTCTTCCAAGAGGTGGTTGCTATGCAGAAAAGGCATGAAATGGCAGAGGGGGGAAGGGTTTTCATTTGAAAAAAAGTGAGGGAAGAGTTTTGATTGGGTGACATGAGAGATATGTGTGAAGAATTACAGCATTTCTGTGCTTTTGATAGCTGCAGACTCTGGAGTGCATACCTTTTGCTCTGCTGAAGACAAATTGGTGTGTTTCTGAGACTGTTTTCAAACTCAAAGTATTTACTAAGGTGAGAAAATATTTCTTTAATTTAGATAGAGAATAGTGTGCTTTAAGGAGAAAATTATGAATTATGTGGCGCAAATTGCTTGTAAATATGCTCCCACCTGTGCAAGGAAAATTTAGATTTTTAATGTTTGTGTTACATAGCCATGTTAAAAGTGATACAAACATGCTGCAAAGGCAATTAAAAAACGCTTTTATGTGTCTTAAGGACATTTTAAGTAATTTTCCCATGTGCAGTGTTTTGAAATTATGATTTGAAAATCGTTTTTGGGGAAAAGGAATTGTTTTTAAATTTATGACAAGGACATAATGGTGTATGCTTCTTTATAAGGCAATTGACTGTCCCTGATGTTATTTTTCCCATTTTAATGTAAGACCTTTCTCTGTGGCGCAAATTGCTTGTAAATATGCTCTAACCTGTGCATGGCAAATTTAGATTTTAAATGTTTGTGTTACATAGCCATGTTAAAAGTGACCCAACCATGCTGGAAAGGCAATAAAAAAACACTTTCATGTGTCTTAAGGACATTTCAAGTAATTTCCCTGTGGGCAGTGTTTTCAAATTATGAATTGAAAATCGTTTTTGAGGTAAAGGAATGTTGTTAAAATGTATGTGCACCATATGCCCCCAAATTTCTTTTTCAGGGGTGCGGCAGGGTGTTATTGAGACACCCCTACACCTTTGGAAAAATTCCTAATTTGCGATGAGCTAATTGCTAATTGCAAATTGCACCTTCTTTCATATGGGCATCCTGGCGCATGGAAATGAATGGGTAATTTATAATTAGCAATTTGCTCATCGCAAATTTGGAATGGTAAAGAATCGCTATTTATTCCTTAAAATTCGCTATTTTGGAAATGCAAAATAGTTATATGATACATATGGCGGTTGATGTCTAACAAGATAAGAAGCTTAGGGATAGATTTATGATGACTGGCGCAATGAAGTGGACATCACTTACTTCATTGGTAGAGCTTTACATGTATTATGTCCTCTGTATTCTTCATCAAGCGTAACTTTAATCTGCAATCCTGAGTAGGCCTCACCTTAAACAAACCTCTGGATAGGCCACATCTTATCGTCATCCTGAATTAATCATTTAAAATGCTAGGGACATATTTATGATAGTTGTATGCCTCTTTTGCGCCACTTACAAAACACTGTCCATGGGGAAATGACTTAAAATGTCCTTAAGACACATGAATGTGTTTTTTTAAAGCGTTTGCAATTTTTTTGGGTCACTTTTAATATGGCTATGTGACTCAAACAGTCAAAATCTAAATTCACCATGCACAGGTGGGAGCATATTTACAAGGAATGTGCTCCATGGGGAAAGGTCTTATAATGTAATATGGGAAAAATGACATCAGAGACACTGAAATGCCTTATAGAGAAGCATACACCATTATGTCCTTGTCATAAATTTGCAAACCATTACTTTTCCCCAAAAACGAGTTTCAAATCATAATTTGAAAACACTGCACATGTGGAAATGACTTAAAATGTCCTTAATTCAAAATTTGCTATTCCTTATTTTGCGATTGCACTGAAGGATTTGCAAATTTTGCGATTACTTAAATGCAATGTATCAAACAAAAAATATGTAAAAAAATGACATTAAGGATTTGGAAACTACCACCAACTTCTAGTTGGTGGTAATTTGTGAATTCTTTTCAAAAAGCATTTTTTTCCAAAAAACAAAAGGTGCCATATGACGCCCATACATGCCCTTAGGGCATGTATGTGCGCCATATGCCCCCAAATTTCCTTTTCAGGGGTGCAGCAGGGTGTTCTTGAGATACCCCTGCACCCTTGAAAAAATTCCTATTTTGTGATGAGCTAATTGCTAATCGCAAATTGCACCTTCATTCCTATGAGCCTCCTAGCCCATGGAAATGAATGGGTAATTTGCAATTAGCAAATTGCTCATTGCAAATTAGGAATGGTAAAGAATTGCTATTTATTCCTTAAAATTCGCTATTTAGGAAATGCAAAATAGTTTGATGGTACATATGGTGGTTCATCTGTAACAAGATAAGAAGCTTAGGGATACATTTATGATGACTGGCGAAATAAAGTGCAAATCACTTACTTCATTGGTAGGCCTTTACATGTATTATCTCTTCTGTATTCTTCATCAAGCGTAACTTTAATCTGCAATCCTGAGTAGGGCTCACCTTAAACAAACCTCTGGATAGGCCACACCTTATCGTCATCCTGGATTAATCATTTAAAATGCTAGGGACAGATTTATGATAGGTGTATGCCTCTTTTGCGCCACTGTGCGTCACTTTTATGATGCAGCGGCGGTGCAAAAGATTTGCTATGAGGCGACAAAATTACAAATTGATGCTTTTAGGCAGATATGTCATGGTGTAAAAAAAACGTACCACATGAAACCGATGCAGCAGTGATGCAAAAGATGCACCATGTTGCAAGACAGGCCTCACTTGGGGCCATATGTATCAAGCTAATTAGCATTCGCAAAGATCAAAATTCTGCGAATTTCGGCCTTTGCGAATGCTAATTAGACAAATGGTATGTATCAAACAAGTTTGATGCAAAATAAGGAATAGCAAAATTTGCTATTCCTTATTTTGCGATTGCACTGAAGGATTGGCAAATTTTGCGATTACTTAAATGCAATGTATCAAACAAAAAATATGTAAAAAAATGACATTAAGGATTTGGAAACTACCACCAACTTCTAGTTGGTGGTAATTTGTGAATTCTTTTCTAAAAGCTTTTTTTCCAAAAAACAAAAGGTGCCATATGACGCCCATACATGCCCTTAGGGCATGTATGTGCGCCATATGCCCCCAAATTTCTTTTTCAGGGGGTGCAGCAGGGTGTTCTTGAGACACCCCTGCACCCTTGGAAAAATTCCTATTTTGTGATGAGCTAATTGCTAATCGCAAATTGCACCTTCATTCCTATGAGCCTCCTAGCCCATGGAAATGAATGGGTAATTTGCAATTAGCAAATGGCTCATTGCAAATTAGGAATGGTAAAGAATTGCTATTTATTCCTTAAAATTCGCTATTTAGGAAATGCAAAATAGTTTGATGGTACATATGGTGGTTCATCTGTAACAAGATAAGAAGCTTAGGGATACATTTATGATGACTGGCGAAATAAAGTGCAAATCACTTACTTCATTGGTAGGCCTTTACATGTATTATCTCTTCTGTATTCTTCATCAAGCGTAACTTTAATCTGCAATCCTGAGTAGGCCTCACCTTAAACAAACCTCTGGATAGGCCACACCTTATCGTCATCCTGGATTAATCATTTAAAATGCTAGGGACAGATTTATGATAGGTGTATGCCTCTTTTGCGCCACTGTGCGTCACTTTTATGATGCAGCGGCGGTGCAAAAGATTTGCTATGAGGCGACAAAATTACAAATTGATGCTTTTAGGCAGATATGTCATGGTGTAAAAAAAACGTACCACATGAAACCGATGCAGCAGTGATGCAAAAGATGCACCATGTTGCAAGACAGGCCTCACTTGGGGCCATATGTATCAAGCTAATTAGCATTCGCAAAGATCAAAATTCTGCGAATTTCGGCCTTTGCGAATGCTAATTAGACAAATGGTATGTATCAAACAAGTTTGATGCAAAATAAGGAATAGCAAAATTTGCTATTCCTTATTTTGCGATTGCACTGAAGGATTTGCAAATTTTGCGATTACTTAAATGCAATGTATCAAACAAAAAATATGTAAAAAAATGACATTAAGGATTTGGAAACTACCACCAACTTCTAGTTGGTGGTAATTTGTGAATTCTTTTCAAAAAGCTTTTTTTCCAAAAAACAAAAGGTGCCATATGACGCCCATACATGCCCTTAGGGCATGTATGTGCGCCATATGCCCCCAAATTTCTTTTTCAGGGGGTGCAGCAGGGTGTTCTTGAGACACCCCTGCACCCTTGGAAAAATTCCTATTTTGTGATGAGCTAATTGCTAATCGCAAATTGCACCTTCATTCCTATGAGCCTCCTAGCCCATGGAAATGAATGGGTAATTTGCAATTAGCAAATTGCTCATTGCAAATTAGGAATGGTAAAGAATTGCTATTTATTCCTTAAAATTCGCTATTTAGGAAATGCAAAATAGTTTGATGGTACATATGGTGGTTCATCTGTAACAAGATAAGAAGCTTAGGGATACATTTATGATGACTAGCGAAATAAAGTGCAAATCACTTACTTCATTGGTAGGCCTTTACATGTATTATCTCTTCTGTATTCTTCATCAAGCGTAACTTTAATCTGCAATCCTGAGTAGGCCTCACCTTAAACAAACCTCTGGATAGGCCACACCTTATCGTCATCATGAATTAATCATTTAAAATGCTAGGGACAGATTTATGATAGGTGTATGCCTCTTTTGCGCCACTGTGCGTCACTTTTATGATGCAGCGGCGGTGCAAAAGATTTGCTATGAGGCGACAAAATTACAAATTGATGCTTTTAGGCAGATATGTCATGGTGTAAAAAAAACGTACCACATGAAACCGATGCAGCAGTGATGCAAAAGATGCACCATGTTGCAAGACAGGCCTCACTTGGGGCCATATGTATCAAGCTAATTAGCATTCACAAAGATCAAAATTCTGCGAATTTCGGCCTTTGCGAATGCTAATTAGACAAATGGTATATATCAAACAAGTTTGATGCAAAATAAGGAATAGCAAAATTTGCTATTCCTTATTTTGCGATTGCACTGAAGGATTTGCAAATTTTGCGATTACTTAAATGCAATGTATCAAACAAAAAATATGTAAAAAAATGACATTAAGGATTTGGAAACTACCACCAACTTCTAGTTGGTGGTAATTTGTGAATTCTTTTCAAAAAGCTTTTTTTCCAAAAAACAAAAGGTGCCATATGACGCCCATACATGCCCTTAGGGCATGTATGTGCGCCATATGCCCCCAAATTTCTTTTTCAGGGGGTGCAGCAGGGTGTTCTTGAGACACCCCTGCACCCTTGGAAAAATTCCTAATTTGTGATGAGCAAATTGGTAATCGCAAATTAAACCTTCATTCCTATGAGGCTCCTAGCCCATGGAAATGAATGGGTAACTTGCAATTAGCAATTTGCTCATTGCAAATTAGGAATGGTAAAGAATTGCTATTTATTCCTTAAAATTCGCTATTTAGGAAATGCAAAATAGTTTGATGGTACATATGGCGGTTCATCTGTAACAAGATAAGAAGATTAGTGATAGATTTATGATGACTGGTGCATCACCAGGGATGTGTCAGTCATCCTGTGCCGCTGTTCCGCCACCCATGGTGTGCTGCATTTACAATGCGGGGCATCATGGGGCAAAAATGGCACAGATGCGTGATGTATCTGTGATGTAAAGGTAGTGATTGCTGGAGTTGTATCGCAAGTGCGATGCAGCTCAAGCAAGGCTCAGGGGTGCCCCATCTCCACAATGTTGCGTCAAGACGTATGCCTGCTTAAAGCAGGCGCAGGGTTTTGACGCAGTTTTCTCCTATCTGATTGTAAATACGGCACACCATGGGTGGCAGAGCAGCGGTGCACGTTAACTGGTGCATGCCTGGGGATGTGCCATTTAACATAAATCTGCCCCTTTACATTTAAGTATGTGCAGGACACACAGAGTCGGTGAGGCTTATCCAAGGTTAAGAAGAGATGAGTTCTGTTCACTGAAAAATTAGACATAGTCTTCACCTGATCAGCATTGCTGGACATGGCTAAATAATAGCTGCAAAATATTACTCTTGTTAAACAATTTTACTATTATAATCTCTGAGATTTGTCTCTTACTCTGCAACATCTCATTGTTGTTATCTTTCTTTAAAGATAAAGACAACATCAACATGAGTGACAATCTGCAATCAGTTGATTTTGACCTCATCATTGAACTTGTAATTGAAACATCAGTGGATGTTGATCCATTGGATGATTTAAATCCTGAGGATGAAGAAGAGCGTGATGAGGATGCAGATTTGTCCGAATTATATGACATAGGGTGGGAAGCTGACCTGCTTGAGCCTATGGAAATATAAACATTTATTTTTAAAATGTATAATTAATAAAAAGTAAAAATGTAAACCGTTTAATTTAAAAATAAAGACACCTTCAAAAACAGGTTATGTGTAGTGTCTTCAATAAAATATTAAAATATGCTCATAAAATTAGATCAGATTCACATATAAAATAGCACAGGTAACATAAATATAAATGTCATTTCTTTTCTGCTATTTCTGTATTGTAAATTTGCCAAGGACTAAAAAATCTTCTATTTAAAATGTCAAGTAGTGTGTTAAGTTTTTGATCATTGTTATTGATTTACTGTTTGGTAATAGTGGTTAATAACATTTTTTATTATATTTTACCACAGATTCAACTGCAGATCATTTCAAGATTTCACCATGCCAACAATAGAAAGACAGAGAAAGGCTGCAAAACGTCAAAGACAGCAGGTGAAACAAAATAAGCAGCAGTCCTCTAACAAAAAGATTTGTCAAGTCACGAAGAAAGCACCGGGTAAGAGCACAAAATATTTCATAAGAAATATGTGTAGTAAAAAAAATATTACTACAGAAAATGTTTCAGTCCATAAAAAGATAAGCAAATCAAATGGAAAGGAAAGGCCAATCAAAAATGTTACTGCTAGAGCAAGAGATAACTCTGTGCATGATAGTAGAAGGAAACAACAGTTTAGGGACATTCGTAAACGAATGTTCCGCAACAGGATAATTGGCAATTTGTTAAAAAATATTAAGAAAGGTCAACAGAAACTGGTTTTTTATAAGAGAAAAAAAAAAGTTGAGAAAGTTATTGATCAGGCATTTGAAATTAAACGTAAGTTATTTATTTTGATAATCAATAGAATTAGGAAGCTAAACAAGGCAATTTATGATTTCAAAAGAAATAGTAGATGGAAGAGAATAGTTAATCGTAGTAATTTTTGTGAAGTTTTTTCTGGAGAATGGATGCATAGTTCAAGCTGTGAGGCATTTTTAATGAGGAGAGTTATTTCCAGGATAATGATTTGGTGCATCGAGTTGACACCAGTGGTCGTGCTTATGAAGTGAAAGATGGTTGTCCAGTTGAAAAAGAAAAACTTGTGACAACAGAGGCAGAAGAGGTGTTAGGTAATGAGGTTTTAGGAAGACGTGCTAAGGGTCCTGTGTACACCTGGAAGTGTAGTAGTATTTGCAGTGTGCGACAGGATTCCATCAATTTGCTTTGTGATTTTGTACGGTCATTTAATAAGAAAAGTTTGAAGCAGAAAATGAAGTTTTTGCAAGAATTAGATCCTTGCAGAGTGAGAGAAGTGACAGGTTTGCATGGTCATTCACTGGCTTGTCTTTCCAGGAGAGTATGCCAGAGTGTTTTTCATCATTTCAGGATGCTAGCAGTGCATCATAATAAAGTGAGGAAATTAGTTAGAATGTTGTATTATGCTAAGAGTCCAGCAATTATGCTTAAACAATTATGCGCTGCTCTTTTGCATGGTTCTGAAATAGATGTGAAGAACATATGTGAAGAAATTGAGTTTTGTTACTTTGGAAGTAAAGAGGAGAATGTTGAAATTGACCCAGAAGAAGAGGGTAATGTGGAAGATAGTGTACAGGTTTCCAGTACAGATAATTTCCAGAGGGAAATTGCGACGTTTCAGGTGAAATCAAGTGAGAGGCCTAATTTCACTTGTGTGTGTTGTCGACGCACTTATTATAAGAATCAGACTAAGTTAGTGGATTTATATGCAAAAAGTGAAAGGGAAAATAATAGTGAATGGAAGGATTTTGCAACATACTTGATGGTAGAAAATTGTTTTGATTTGGGATTTGATCAACGTGTGTGTACTTATTGTTGTTGCAAATTAAATCAAAACCAGATGCCTGCTAGAGCAGTTCATAATAATCTGGAATTGGTTGAGATTCCTTCTGAATTGAAGGATTTAAATACTTATGAATCTATTTTGATTCAAAGTATCCATCCCTTTCAGGCTATTGTAAGAATGGAGCCAAAGACAGGGAAATTGCCTCCATCAGATTTACAGAGAGGATTAAAGGGAAGAGTTGTTTATTTGCCTCTAGATTTGAAGAAAAACATTAACACAATTGGAGTAGAAAAAGTGGAAGAGGAACCTCTGGTTATCTTAGTTAATGGGGTTCCGACAAAGAATAAGAAAATATGGCAAGATTTAGTAGATGTTAGGAAAGTTAAAAAGGCAACATTGTATTTGAAAAAAAATAATAAATACTATAAGAATGTATATGTTGCAGAAGAGGAAGTAAGTGAGGAAGAGGATAGCGATTTGTGTGCTGGTCAAATTGAGAAAGTAGAACCCTCTACTAGTGAAGAAATATATGAACATTATAGTGTTCATCCTTTGCATTCCAAGGAAGTCATGGGGAATGCTATTGAGTTGTTTCAAATGAAACAAGCCAAAGGGAGTCCCATTAGTGTTTGGGAGGAAAGTTTGGAAGCTCGGTGTTTCCCACAGCTTTTTCCAACAGGTCAGGGAGGAAGATATGATGAGCGACCTCATCAAATTCCTGCTTCTGAATACCGGACTTTGCGATTGTATGCAGGAGATGCTAGGTTTCGACAATGCATTCCCTATTTGTTTCATCTCCTGTTTGAAAGCGATCTGTCTGGACTGTCATATGCAGTGAACCACATCTTGAAAAGTGGTATACACATGCAAAACATCTCGGCAAGTGACTTTATGGATAAAGTCAATGTCCAAGACAGTATTTTGGATTCTCACCTGATTAATCTCATGGCGTGTCAGCGTGGTACTAATGAGTACTGGTACCGTCGTCATGGTGATTTAAAATGTATGCTGAGGAACTTAGGTACTCCCACATGGTTCCTCACTCTGAGCTGTGCCGAGTATGGCTGGGAAGACTTACTTGAATTTCTACGAGAGGCAAATGCTAACGTAGATAACATCGAATTCAAGACACCCGGAGAACTGTGCTCTTTGGATCCAGTCAATGTATGTAGGTACTTCAATCATAGATTTGAAGCTATGATGTCTTTCATCATGAATAAGAAGAATCCACCTCTTGGAGAGGTGTTGGATTTCTTCTGGAGAAAGGAGTACCAAGCAAGAGGTGCTCCTCATATACATATGTTGCTGTGGATCAAGGATGCACCTAAATTTGGAACGGATCCAGAAGACTCAGTGATGAGTTTCATCCAACAGTATTCTACGTGTGCTGTTCCAAACGCAAAGGAGAAGAAAAGCCTAAGAGAAAAAGTTCTGCGTTTCCAAAGCCATCGATGTGGAAAGTACTGCCGTCGTAAATTCCGAAACAAGGACAAGTTCTACACCAAATGTCGTTTCGGTTTTCCACGACCGGTGATTTCTAAAGGAAGAGTAAACAGTTTGATGTCTTCGCTGCGACATAATGTCATGAAGAAATCACCTAAAAACACATACAATTTGAAGAGGAACGAAGAGTCCAAGTACATCAACGACTACAACCCGGTGATTTTGTCCATGTGGAATGCTAACATGGATATACAATTTGTGGCTGATAACTGTATGGCTGTGGCTCGGTGTGTGACGTCTTACATCACCAAAAAAGAGAAGACAGAATTGAAGGATATGTGGGAGGACATTTCCCATGAAAAGAGCCTCAGCAAGAAGTTGTACAGTTTCAGTCTGAAGATGTTGTCGCATCGAGAAATTGGAGCTTACGAATGCTCTGACCGGTTGTCTTCAGCAAGTCTCTATGCCAAGTCCAGGAGTATCGTTTGGGCGAGTCTTGGTCTTGCTGCAACGCGTAATCGAGTTCTGAAACCTGTGCGGGAAATTGAGTATTTGGCGGAAAAGGAGCCAAACAGTACCGACATTTTGAAGACCAACATGTTGGATACATATTATCCAAATAGAAGCAGTCACCTCGACAATGTTTGTCTGTATGAGGTTCTTCAAAATTACATATTCAAGAGGAACATCAAAGAAGATACTGAGAAAGGAGTGTATGCTGTAATAGGAAGTGAGGGATGTCTGGTCAAGCAAAGAAAATGCCACTTGGTAAACCATCGAAAATTGAGTGGCGAATGTCCTGAAAAAAAGGAGTTTTTCTATTTAGCACTTTTGCAACTTTTCAAGCCTTGGCGTGCAGAAGAGGAACTGCTTGGAGATTTCCTCTGTTACGAAGACTCTTTCAATGCCGCCAAGGAGACCATAGAATGTCCTGCTTTTCCCAAATATGTAGAAATGTTGAATGCGGAAATTGAGCAGGAAGCAACGATTGCAGCCGAGATTGCCAGAGACAGTTCTCAGTACAGTCAGAGTTCTGCTTCATTGAGTCAGGATCCACTAGGAGGACCTGTTATCGAAAATGAAGCTGCCACTGCCATGAATGAAGTGGAAAGAGCCATGGCACATGCTCAGGAGGATGCGGTTAACTTAGAAGAGTTGGAAAGACAACTCAACGTTGAGCAGAGGAAAATATATGACGAAGTTACCATGCAAATTGATCATGGATTAAGTCATGACAAGAAAGAGTGCTCATGTACGTCGTTGAAGCCTGTCCGACTGTACGTCAGTGGAGAAGCGGGAACTGGAAAAAGTTTTCTCATTAAAGCAATTTCATGCTATTTGCAGGAAAGGACAGAGTCATCGCTGTCTTGTGTTGTCACCGCTCCAACTGGACTGGCAGCACATAACATTAAAGGGATTACTTTACATCGTTTACTGATGCTGCCAGTGGAGCATGACAACAAATTACAATATCACAAGCTATCTGGAGATGCTTGTTTTGAAGTTTCAAGAATCTTGAGGAAAATGAAACTTCTTATCATTGTCGAAGTAAGCATGGTTTCCAATGTCATGCTTGCCTTTGTGCATTTGAGAATGCAAGAAGTTCTCAAAACAGAGTATGATGTGTTATTTGGTGGCAAACACATCATTGTTTTCGGAGATCTTCTGCAGCTGACACCAGTGAAAGGGCAACCTGTGTTCAAAATGCTCACGCATGAAGATACCAGGAAGTGCCTAGGCAGCATTGGCAACGTCAATATATGGTTAAACTTCAATTATGCTGAACTGCATGAAAATATGCGTCAGGCGAAGGATGAAGTTTACAAGACTATTCTACAAGATGTTAGAATTGGAAAAGTGACCGAGCATGGGAAAGAAGCTTTACATGCACGATTACTGTCAAATTTATATCCAGAACAAGATGTTGTGCCTGAGAATATTTTTCAGAAAATTACTGATAAGAAATCTGGAATATGTTTGATGCCAACTCTTGCAGAATGTGCCAAATTCAACAACAAAATGTTGCATTTAGAAAAGCAAGAGATTGTGAAACTGGAAGCTATTGACAGAGTAGAGCATATGGGATCAACAATTATTTTGTCTGAGAATCTGAAAACAAAATTGGATTCATTAGAGAAGAGTATATCTAAAACTGCAGGTTTTGAAAAGACTCTGAATGTGTGCTTGAACTGCCGTATAATTTTAAGAAGGAATTTACATGTTGAAAGAGGTCTGGTAAATGGATCAATGGGTAATGTTGTTGATTTTGTAAAATACAGAAATAGAGATGGAATTGAATTTTTAAAAATTAAATTTGATGGCATTGAGGAAGTACAGCTAATTGGTCGTTGCTCTGCTAGATTTTTGCTTGTAAAAGACTTATATGTTCGCCGTAAGCAGTTTCCTGTTTGCTTGGCATATGCGGTGACAATCCATAAATCGCAAGGTTTAAGTGTAGACTGTGCATTGGTGAATATTGGCAGTTCTGTGTTCAAGGAGGGTATGGCATACGTGGCATTGTCACGAGTTAGAACTTTATCGGGATTGTACTTGATTGAGTGTGATGTCACAAACATTTGTGCGGATCTAGATTGTGTTAAGGAATACAATAGGTTAAGAAGAGAGTATGCGTCACATTTGCCTCAGTATCCTTTGTTTGAGAAACGTGTGGTAGGCCGGAAACGAAGAAATGTGACCAATACTGGGGAGGTTGTAGCAAAAAGACGAAAAGTCGATGAACCTAAAATTACAAGCAGAAACAAAAAGGATTCTGTTGAAGATGTTGTTGGTTTTCAATTTGAAAACAGTTCTGGTGTCAACTGCTATGCTAATGTAGTGGTTAATGTTTTGTTTTCTCTAGAAAATGTAAAAGAAGAGATTGTGGCCAATTCTGATCAAAGATTTTGCAGTTTGTTAAATTCTGTGTTAGAGAAATGTAGCACTGATAGAAGAAACATAGAAAGTGTGTCTGAAATTCAAAATCTGTTAGACAGATGTTCAGGCCAAACACAATTCTCTCAAAATATTCAGCAAGATTGTCAGGAGTTTTTAATGTATATGCTTGATGTATTGCATGCTGAAGGTGTAGATGTAGATCAGCTGTTTGGGCTTTCTTATCAATGGCAGCATGACTGCGAGAACTGTATGGTATCAAGTACTACTAGTGTAGACTCAGAAAGATTTATATATTTAACTTTGCCAGACAGTAAATCAGTCTCCTTTAATAAGCTAGTAAAAGCAGCTGATCACAACATGGAGTGTAGCCAATGTAAATCTGAAATGATGTCCACATTATTTATACGAACATATGGCCAGTATGTCATTTTAATATTCCAACGATGTAGGCCTGATGGAACAAAATTGACAACTTTAATTAAAAATTTTGTAGCTTCGCAGTTGTCAATATCAGGAAGGACTTTTGTAACTGCAGCAATTATATATCATGACGGCCCTTCAATAACATCAGGACATTACACAGCTTATTTAAAGTCTAGAAATGGCTGGTCATTCTGCAACGATTCTGTTTTAATTTTCAAAAAAAAATTGCCGTATGACCTTAAAAACTCTTACCTGGTGTTTTTAAAACCAAAATTTTAGGGAAATAATCTTGGGATGTGCTCTGTGGAATTTCAAGAAGTTCTAATGGCTCCTACAAAATTTGGCCTTGAGGATAAGTGTAGTTCAGAGACATAACTTCTAACCATAAGACTGGACGTCATGGAGAAATAAGTGCACTTTGAATGAGTTCAGAAAAACTATTTCTTTTTATAAGCTAATTGAAGCAGCCAATCAAAACATAGAGTAGAGGGAATGTAAGTCTGCAACGCTGTCTACTGTTTTACATTGCTTTGTGATTGAAAGTGATGTAGAGAATTAAATAATTGTAGTAGTCATAGAGTTAGTGTAAGTCTGCTTCATAGTAAGCAGTATCAGTGTCATAGGAAATGTAGAACATGACTGAGCAAGAAGGGGAAGATATTACTATTCCAGGATTGTGAAAATGATCTTCAACATTTTAATTCTGAAAGTTGCGGAAATGCGAAATGACGGGATTGGCTTACAAGAAATCCAAGAGTTATAGATGGGTCTGACAAGATTTGGCCTTGTGGAAACTTGTGGTAGAGAGCAAGAAGTCATTTATTGCATGTAACATGTTTTTAAAAACGATGGAGATTTTCTTTCAGAAAGTGGCGGGCTGAAAGTAATAACAGCACAAAAGAGTGTAAGCTGTTCATAGGACATCCTTTGACGTCATGGAAAGTAAGTTAACTTTAAGGAGTTCTGAATTCTGATTTCTTATGTTTGTATGGGTTTTTTAAACACAATCATTTTGATTGTGTTTTTTTTTCCCCGCTGTTATATGATGAATACCTTCAAGTCACTGTTTTTAGTGAATTTTGATACATTCTGAGAACAGCAAAAATAAACCATTTAACATGTATAATTAATTCTGTACTGTTTGCATTTATGATGTATATGTAGAACTGTGTAGGAGGCATGGAGAAGGTGAGGCTTCTGTAAGTGTCAAAGTTGTTGCATGCAGTGCTGCACTTCTGCGTATTCTTTCATATGCTAGACTACATCTGCACAATGAGATACCTAAGCAAAGGAAACACAAGTGATGTGATTGTGAAATGAGCAAAATAAATTGCACGTATTTCAATTACATCACCTGTGTTTCCTATCATTACGAATCACATTGTGCAGATCAAGTTTAGGTCTGTCCAGGGAAACATAGGAGGTTTGGACTTTGTTCAAGAGTGCAGTGGACATGACTCACTTCATTGGTAGACCTTTACATGTATTATGTCCTCTATTCTCTTCAACAACTCGAAATTTCATCTGCAACCCTGAGTAGGCCTCACCTCAAACAAACCTCTGGATAGGACACATCTTATTGGCATCCTGAAGCAATTATTTAAAATTTTAGTGTCTTGCGACACTTTTCTGAGACAACAGCAATGCAAAAGATGCACCATGTTTTAAGATAGGCCTCACTTCATCTGCATCAAGATACTGTTAGTTTAAAATGTATATCTTTAGGACTGTGTAGGGGGCCTGGAGAAGCAGAAGCTTCTGTAAGTGTCAAAGTTGTTGAAAAACTGTTTGTCCTTCAATCTTTTCCCTTGTCTTTTGTAATTTTTAAATACATGTTTTAATATTTTTGAAATGTTTGTTCTCTCTTTCACAGATTGAAAGTATAAAAACAAAAAGTGAGTAATTTAACGACAATTATAAGGTAAATGCTTTGTACTCTTTTCGTTACATTTCTATCACATTCACCCACTGCTTCATTTCTTTAACCCTCAGTTTCCTGCCTTTGCTACTTCCCTCATTCCTTTCTCTATTACCTACTTACTCAACTCCTTCCACTCTTTTTCTCAGTCCCTCTCTTCTCATAGTTCCTCACTCTTGTTCACTCACTCCGTCTCTATTACTCTTAGTGTCTTTGACTGATCACTCTATCACTACTTGTTCATAATGCTTTCTCTGTGTAGTTGAAGCACACTAAGGGGAATATTATGAACACAGCCAATAAAATTATTGCTCTTTTTATTGGCAGAAAACTGGTTAAAAAGTGGTTTTAGCGGCAGTTTTCTGCCGCAAAAGCAGCTTTAGCGACACATTTCTGCCAATAAAAGCTGCAAAACTTTTATTGCCTATGTTGATGATATGGCTCTATGTTACTTACATTTCTTTGCTGTTTCAATTAATCTTTTTCTGTTATTTTTTGTTTTCTGTTTTCTATTTTTTCTCTCTGTTATTCCTCATGTTTTAATCTTATTTTGAACATTCACTCACATTCTCCAAGAAACTCTTCTTTGTTAATGTTATACTTTTTTTTTCTTTCACTTCGTTATATATTTTGTTTTTCACAATTATACCCTCTTCCGTCTTTTCTTCGGTAAATAGATCTATTAAACAGTATCTCTTCTTTACTCCCTATAGCTGTCTTTCTTTTAACATCACTCTCTGTTTACTTTCCTTATACTTACTCTTTTTAAAAAAAAAAAAAATTTTGGGTTAGCTCCCGGTCCGCGTACCGGGAAGCTAACCCGGGAGCGAACCAAAAGAAATAGAGCTTGCCAGAGTGCTAAACACTCTAGCAATTTTTTTTGAAAGGGAAGGTAGTTCTGAAAAGAACTTTTTTTTAAATATTTTTGTTGTTTTATATATATATATTTTTTTTTGAACATTTTTTGTTTTTTTTGTATTTTTTGAACGATTTTATATTTTTTTTGGTTTTCTTTGGGGGGGGGAAACAACAAAAAACAGGCGTTGAAAAGGGCTCAACAGGAGCAAAAAAAAATTACTGGGGGCGGTTAGGGCAATCATGGTGTTCATATGCTAGGTTTATAGCATTTATGCTCATGTTGCCACAAGCTAACAATGCACGATAGTGCATACAAGAGTGAATCATGTGCCCTTAATTTTCTTGAATATTTGGCACAGTTTCCCGTGCCTCTTCTGGTGTTAATGCAATTGGTAATGTTGGTCTGGCCACAGGAGTTGGTCTTGGATTGTCCTGCATATCCCTTATTTCCGCCCGGCTGTAATTTAGTGGATGCTTCCTTGTCATGTGCCTGTGCATTGTGTGATTTCCGTAGCTATATTTCTTGTCCGTCCCTCTTGATAATTGTTCTTTGCATATGCGGCAGGTGACATACCTCGCATTGACTTTTTTTTGGCCACGAGGGATCGAATAAAACTGCCAGATGAAACTGGCTTTCTTTCTGGAAACCCGGGGCACCTCTTCTAAGAACTGTGGTTCTTCTCCCTCCTCATCCATTTCTTCATCTTCCTCCTCAGTGTTGGTAATGACCTGGGGAGGTGGTCCTCTCTTCCCATGAGGAGGTGGAGGTGGTGGTGGGGGTCCACCAGCTGAAGCTACCAATGAAGCCATTTTCCAACAAGCAAAATAGGTCTTCCTCTCACAATGATGAAAGTCAGAGTGAGGAAAGAAGGAGGGGTTTTCATCATTTGGGAAAAACAATACTTCTCAACCAATGAAAAGTGTTATTTTTAGGTCACCTGACCTAGCCTTACATCATTATGAAACCAAAAGTGAAATGAACCAATGAAAAGTTTTATTAACAAGTCACATGACCTCTCACGCTCATGTTACGCGCTGCGGAACGCGCCCCGGTTAGCTTCCGGGTCGCTAAGCTTCGCGCCCCGGTCCGCGCCCCGGGACACTTCCGGGTGCGCTAACGCGGTACGTCACAAGACGCATTACGCGGCAACGCGATACGTTGCGTTTTCGCGACGCGCCGCGGATCGCTTCCGGGGAGCTGCGTTTCGCGCCTAGGTCCGCGCCCCGGGGCACTTCCGGGTGCGCTAACGCAGTACGTCATAAGACGCATTACGCGGCAACGCGATACCGTCACTATGTTGATTTTTTACCGGTTCGCGGACCGGGTCGCGGCATCAAATTGAGCTAACGGGAAGCTTCCCGGTCCGCGGACCGGGAGCGAAACAAAAAAATATTTAAAAAAAATTATTAATAAACATATAAAATATATTTTTGGATTTAAATAAGAATACATTTTACAGCTATAGATATTTGCTATTAAAAAACCATTGAAATTCACTGAAAAAACCATAGGTTATAAACCATATATAGTTAGGAATTAGCATTTACAAAACCTTGAAAATTCACTGAAAAAACCATAGGTTATACACCATATATAGTTAGGAATTAGCATTTTTAAAACCTTATTTTACTCACACAAAACCATTGAAATTCCATATATAGTTAGTTGCACTAACTATATATCGCGCACCCGCAATCCACTGCTGATGATGTCACATATTACATCATTCATGACATGGTCAGTGACATCACTGATGACATCACTGATGACATCTCAAATGACATCACTGATGACATCACTGATAACAACATCCAGTGATTTTATGTTTCTGTAAAGTTTAAATATGTCTTACATATTGAAGAATGAGTGGATGTATAAGTGTCTGGACGAAGGATTTAGTAGGTGCATGACTGACTGTATGAGTGAGTGATTAAATGTATCTCACTGAGTGCATGGGTTAGTGACTAAACTGTCTTAATTTGTGCATCATTATGTCTGTTGTTCTGTAAACTGCTGCATGTGTTGATCAGTAGCTATATGAGTAACTATATGGGTTATTGATTGATTGTCCAAGTATTTGTATGGGAGACTGAGTGTGTGTGTGGCTGGCTGGGAGGTGTGTGACTCTGTGCAGATCCATGTGTACTTATATCAATGATTGTATAACAAGGTAAGTATGTGTTAGTATATGTTTGAAAATGTAAGGTGCTCTATGTTTAACTGTATAGACAAGAAAATGGAAGTGTGATTGATTCTTTACAGGACTGACTAGGTGTGTGAGTAACTCCATGGATGAGTGGCAGAGTGTGAGTGTCTGTATAGGTGTATGAGTGCATATGATAGTGTTGTAAAGATGAGTGATTGTATGTATGAATGATTGTATGGGTGAATGAGTGAATGTGTGTGTAGACGTAGGAATCAGTGAGTACATATGTAGTAACTAGTATTGGTGTGTCAATGGTTTCAAAAATTATACTCTGTATTTAACACTGGGTGAAACAGAGGTTATATTAAAATGTGAGGAGATGCATTGTATTGTCACATGAATGATATCATCAGTGATGTGGTCATTGATGTCAAATGAGATGTCATCAGTGATGTCATCAGTGATGTCATTTGAGATGTCATCAGTGATGTCATCAGTGATGTCACTGACTGTTAGACGGACCGGGAGGGTCGGCCGAGGATACGTGGAGAGGTCTCCGGGGAGAGCCGTCTCCAGTGAATCGTACAGACAAGTAACTTCCCCCCCACAGACGGACACCACACAATGATAAAGTTCAACGATACTTTATAGACAATTCTTCAAGTACGGTAGAATGGTACAAGGAGGTCTGGACTCAGGGGTCCCCTCTATTCCGGTCTCTGTTTGGGAAAAGGGTAGCGGGACAGTCTTGTTACCAAAAAGATGGAAAATAGCTCTCAATCCTCGAGCTCGGTGGTGTAGATGAACGGGCCGCGGCGGAGCCAGCAGGTCCCGAGATGGATGAAGGAAGACGACGGTCCGCGGCAGAGCCAGCAGGTCCCGATGAAGGTGGTGGTTACAAACGGTCCGCGGCCACGCCAGCATGTCCCGACGACGATGAAGGATAGGGTGGTTCCCAAAGCCGCGGCAGCGCCAGCAGGCAAGACGAAGGTGCACAAGACAGAGCTACGGCAGCGCCAGTAGTCCGTCAAGGATGAGTTCTTCTTTGCGTCTCTCGACTCCAAGATACAACTGCCCTCCTGCTCTGGAGCTGCCCCAGTTATAGGGCTGGTGTGCTTTGATGTCCGGACCCTCGCACTTGGAGGTCGGGAGGTCCGGGATGAGGGGGTTCAGACACCCAGCAGGGGGGTGGAGCCAGCGCCCGGGGAGGCGATGGGCGAGCGGCACTTGGCGGGGGAGAGCCATCGACACCTCCTGCTCCCATTGACTGACCAAGTAGCCCGCTCACCTCCTGGGTGGATGTTGGTGCCGGAATGTCTGAGGCCTGGCCAGGCCCAGGGTTGAGGTCGATCGGGGGCCAGGCGGCCTCGTGGTGGAGTGTCCAAGATGGCGCCCAGGATGGGCGCGCAGGCCGGTAGTGGGTCGGCCTACGCGGTCAACAGGTTCGAGTGTAGGGGTCCCTGCGGGGACGGTGGACGTGCAATGGTGGTGTGTGGTACTTGCGTGGCTGGTTCGGGCCTGGTTGGGCCGGGGGAGAGCGGCCCTTCATGTGGCCTGTCCAACATGCGTCCCCCCCAGCTGAAGGCGGGGAGAGTTACCCATTCTCTTGGGGACTCTTCTCGTCGAGGCGGAAGAACCGGGACAGGCCATCTGCGTTGGCGTGATCGGGCCCAGGCCGATGTTCAACTGTGAAGTCCATCCCTTGTAGGGAGATGGACCAGCGTAGCAACTTCGGGTTTTCCCCCCGCATCTGCATCAGCCACTGCAGGGGTCGGTGGTCGGTCTGTACCCGAAAGGGTGTGCCAAAAAGGTAGGGCCGGAGCTTCTTGAGGGCCCATACCACCGCGAAGGCCTCCCTCTCTATGGTGCTCCAGCGTTGTTCCCGTGGTAGGAGTCGCCGGCTGATGAAGGCCACCGGCTGGTCATGGCCTTCGGTGTTCACTTGGGACAGGACTGCCCCAATGCCATGGTCGGAGGCATCCGTCTGGACGATGAACTCCCGGCTGTAGTCGGGGGCCTGGAGCACAGGGGCGGAGCACATGGCGGCTTTCAATTGTTCAAATGCAGCTTGACACTCTGGGGTCCAGTTGACCTTCTGGGGCTGATTTTTTGACGTGAGCTCTGTGAGGGGCCTCACGATAGTACCATAGTCTTTCACGAACCTTCGGTAATAGCCCGTGAGGCCCAGGAAGGCTCGTACCTCGGTCTGGGTAGTGGGGGGCTGCCAGGACTGGATGGCGGCAATTTTTAGCTGCAGAGGGGCCACCAGGCCGCTTCCCACCTGGTGCCCGAGGTAGGTTACAGACCCTTGCCCAATTTGACATTTGCTGGCCTTGATCGTGAGGCCAGCTTGCTGAAGGGCGTGCAGTACTGCTCGGAGGTGGTGGAGGTGCTCGGACCACTGGTTGCTGTATACAGCGATGTCGTCTAAGTAGGCGGCGCTGAATCCTTCGAGCCCCGCCAGGACCTGATTGACGAGCCGTTGGAACGTTGCTGGGGCATTCTTCATGCCGAAGGGCATGACTGTGAAATGGTAATGGCCATCGGGCGTGGAAAAGGCAGAACGTTCTTGTGCCCGGGGTGTGAGGCCGATTTGCCAGTAGCCCGCCGTCAGGTCGAAGATACTGAGGTAGCGGGCAGCTCCCATGCGGTCGATTAGTTCATCTGCCCGGGGGATGGGATGTGCGTCTGTCCTGGTGACCGCATTCAAGCCCCGGTAGTCGATGCAGAACCGGAGTTCTGGTGTGGTGCCGGGGGCAGCTGCTTTGGGGACCAGTACTACAGGGCTGGCCCAGGGGCTGTCTGAGGGCTCGATGACCCCGAGCGTGAGCATTTTGGCTACTTCCTCCTGGATGCAGGCCCGTACCCGATCTGGCACGCGGTAGGCCCGGTGGCGGATAGGGGGGCTGTCCCCCGTGTCCACATCGTGCGTACACCAGGAAGTGACACCTGGGGTGAGGGAGAACAGGCTGGCGAATTGTGACAGGAGAACTTGGCACTCCTGGTGTTGCTCTCGGGTGAGGGCCTCTGAGAGTCGGACCCCATCTACGGAACCGTCTTTCTCCCGCGTTCGTAGGAGGTCCGGGAGGGGCTCGGAGTCCTCTTCAGCCCCATTGTCTGTGGCCATCAGGAGGCTGAGTTCTGTCCGTACAAAGTGCGGTTTCAGTCTGTTAGCGTGGAGGACCCGGAGGGGGTTCCGGGAAGATTCCAAGTCGATGAGATAGGTAGCCGGACCCTTGCGCTCGACCACTTTGAAGGGCCCTGTCCACTTGTCTTGTAGGGCGCAGGGTTCGGTGGGGGACATCACCCATACCTGTTGCCCAGGTTCAAATTCGATGGAGGAGGCATTCCGGTCATACCACCTTCTCATGTCCTCCTGACTGGCCTCTAGGTTGGCTTTTGCTAGTACTCGGAATCGCCGGGTCTGGTTGCGGAGTGTTAGGAGGTAGCGGAAAACATCCGGTGGGTTCTTTAGAGGGGGCATCTCCCAGCCTTCCTTAACTAGGCTGAGCGGCCCGCGCACGGGGTGTCCATATAGCAGTTCAAATGGGCTGAAGCCCAGGGACTTCTGGGGAACCTCTCGATATGCGAAGAGAAGGCACGGCAACAGTACATCCCACTGGCGACGGAGGGGCTCTTCCAACCCCCCGATCATCCCTTTGAGCGTGCGGTTGAACCGCTCAACGAGTCCGTTTCCTTGAGGGTGATAGGGGGTCGTGAACCGGTAGGTAACCCCGCACTGTTGCCAGAGAGATTTCATATATTTCGAAATAAAGTTCGTGCCTCTGTCACTGACGACCTCCCGGGGGAAGCCCACCCGGGAGAAGATCCCCATCAGAGCCCGGCCGACTACCGGGGCTGTCACAGTCCGCAGGGGAACAGCCTCCGGGTAGCGGGTGGCGTGGTCCACTAGCACCAGGATGAATCGATGGCCTTGTTTTGTGCGCGGGTCCAGGGGCCCCACGATATCGATTCCGACCCTCTCGAACGGGGTGGTGACCACGGGAAAAGGTTGCAGGGGGGCTTTCAGTTTGCGGCCGCTCTTCCCACTGGCTTGGCACGTGGGGCAAGATCGGCAATGCTGGTGTACATTGTCCCTCATTTTGGGCCAGAAGAAGTGGGTCACCAGGCGGCTATAGGTTTTGTCTTGACCCAAGTGTCCTGCCAGGGGGACATCGTGGGCCAGGTTTAGCAGGAAGTCTCTAAAACGGAGGGGTACCACTAGGACTCGGCTGGCCCCCAGCTCCGCGATTCTTTGCTCACTGTACAGCAGATCATTGTCCCAGTAGACCCAGTGAGTTCCGGAGGTATCCCCTGCGCTTTGGGCTAGCGCTTGCTGGCGGAGTCCCTCGAGGGAGGGACAGGTCTTTTGTTCTTGGCGAAATTGTTCTTGCGTGGGCCCCCCCTCTTGAGGCCACTGGTCGAGGTTAGCGAGGTCTGGAGGTTGAGCTGGTTCGGGGGGGATGTCACGGTCGGTGGTTTCGGCGGGGGCGACCGGAGGCGGTGGCGCCGGCCATTCGAGTTCCTCTGGGCGGGTGTTGGCACGGGCGGTCATGGACCGGGTGGTGACGCACGCCCAGTCCGGGACGCCCAGCATCCCCAGGTGCTCTTTTCGTTCGACTGCTGCCCATGGAGAGCTTTCCAGGTCATTACCCAGGAGGCAGTCTACGGGGGCATCATCTCGGACCGTCACCTTCAACATGCCGGAGACCCCTCCCCATTCGAAGGGGACGCAGGCCATCCGACACAGACTTTCTGAGTTATCGGCTGAACGTACAGGGCAGAGAATGTTTGGTAAGTATTGTTCGGGGGTCACCAGGTGACAGCGGACGGCTGTTACACTGGCCCCAGTGTCACGAAGGGCTTCAGCCCGGCGTCCATTGATGCCCACCCATTGGCTGTACTTCTGGGTATTAGCGGGTAGGGGGACCCGCGGGACCATGTCTCTCCCCCCTAGGCAGGCGAGAGCCATGGCGGCTGGCTCCCATTCTTGGTGTTCCTGTTCATATTCTTCTTGTTCCTCTGAGATCCGTTCCTCCCCCAGAGCAGCAGCGGCTACTTGGCGGGGTCTTGGGCTCTGGTACTGGGGGCAGTTTGGGTCGTTTGCATAGTGTCCGACTCGTTGACATCGATGGCAGGTAACATTGGCTCGATGTCCCGGTCGCGCTGGGGTGCTGCCCCGGTTGGCCGGGGGGGTGGGGCTGGTAGTGGGGGTGACCGGAGCGTTGCTTCTTCCGCGTCCTTGGCCTCCACCTCCTCGGGGACGGTGCTGACCATTGTTGTTCCGGTTCTGTTCGGAGGACCCATTTCGACTCACTCTGGTGATCTCCCACCGGTCTGCTTCGGCTGCGAGCTGCCGGGGATCCGTTAACTTGCTGTCGAGGAGGTGCTGGCGAAGTTCAATGAAGCAATTGTTCGACAGATGCTCCCATACCATAAGATTGAACAGTTGTTCGTAGGTTGTGACCTTGCTTCCTTTGATCCAGCCCTCGAAGGCTCGGCTAAAGTAATTGACATAGTCCACCCAAGTTGTACCTGGGATGCGGGTGCAGTCTCGGAACCTCTGACGGTACATCCCGGGTGTGAGGCCATAGCGGGTGAGGAGTGCAGCTTTCATATGGTCATAGGAGGTCATCTGCTGGTCCGGGAGTTGCAGCAGGGCGTCGCGGCCCTCGTTGAGGAATCTCCCCCACAGACCGGCCCCCCAATCGCTTCTATCGATCCGGTGTGCAGTCATAGCGATTTCATAGGCCTTAAACCATTGCTGGATGTCGTCCTCTCGGAAGTATTCTCGAACGACATCCTTGGGGATGTGTACCTTCTTCTCTGTTGCCCCTGGAGTGTGGGGTTGCTCGGGCACCCCTGTTTCTTTATTCTGTTTGCGTAGGTCGATTTCAGCTAATTTCCGCTCATGTTCATATGCCAGTTTCTTTTCCTCGAGCTCCCTTTGTCTCTGTTTCTCCTCTCTTTCTTCTCGGAGACGCAGGTGCTCTAAGTTGATTTTCTGTTCGGCCAACTTTAGTTCAACGTCCATTTTGAGCCGGGCCATTTCCAGCTCGTGTAGTCGGGTTCTTTCTCGTTCCTGGATCACGTCTGGCGAGAGACCCGTTCTTCGTTCCTCAGGGGCCATGGGGGTGTGTGCTGCGATGTCTTGATCGGGGGTTCCGGCAGCCCCGGTTTCTGCCCAAGATTCCAGGGCCTGCTTAAAGTCATCTTTGGTATTTAGTCCGGTGGTAGCGATACCTAATTCGATACAGAACTGTTTAAGTTCACGATGGCTGTACTCGCCCAATTTCTTCAGCTGGAATTTCTCCGTTGATCCGCTGTCTTTAGTTGACATCGTGATTCGCCGTGGGGTGAGCTACTCTCTGTACGGTTTATGCAGTGATTCGGATCCCGTCGCTGGCCACCAATGTTAGACGGACCGGGAGGGTCGGCCGAGGATACGTGGAGAGGTCTCCGGGGAGAGCCGTCTCCAGTGAATCGTACAGACAAGTAACTTCCCCCCCACAGACGGACACCACACAATGATAAAGTTCAACGATACTTTATAGACAATTCTTCAAGTACGGTAGAATGGTACAAGGAGGTCTGGACTCAGGGGTCCCCTCTATTCCGGTCTCTGTTTGGGAAAAGGGTAGCGGGACAGTCTTGTTACCAAAAAGATGGAAAATAGCTCTCAATCCTCGAGCTCGGTGGTGTAGATGAACGGGCCGCGGCGGAGCCAGCAGGTCCCGAGATGGATGAAGGAAGACGACGGTCCGCGGCAGAGCCAGCAGGTCCCGATGAAGGTGGTGGTTACAAACGGTCCGCGGCCACGCCAGCAGGTCCCGACGACGATGAAGGATAGGGTGGTTCCCAAAGCCGCGGCAGCGCCAGCAGGCAAGACGAAGGTGCACAAGACAGAGCTACGGCAGCGCCAGTAGTCCGTCAAGGATGAGTTCTTCTTTGCGTCTCTCGACTCCAAGATACAACTGCCCTCCTGCTCTGGAGCTGCCCCAGTTATAGGGCTGGTGTGCTTTGATGTCCGGACCCTCGCACTTGGAGGTCGGGAGGTCCGGGATGAGGGGGTTCAGACACCCAGCAGGGGGGTGGAGCCAGCGCCCGGGGAGGCGATGGGCGAGCGGCACTTGGCGGGGGAGAGCCATCGACACCTCCTGCTCCCATTGACTGACCAAGTAGCCCGCTCACCTCCTGGGTGGATGTTGGTGCCGGAATGTCTGAGGCCTGGCCAGGCCCAGGGTTGAGGTCGATCGGGGGCCAGGCGGCCTCGTGGTGGAGTGTCCAAGATGGCGCCCAGGATGGGCGCGCAGGCCGGTAGTGGGTCGGCCTACGCGGTCAACAGGTTCGAGTGTAGGGGTCCCTGCGGGGACGGTGGACGTGCAATGGTGGTGTGTGGTACTTGCGTGGCTGGTTCGGGCCTGGTTGGGCCGGGGGAGAGCGGCCCTTCATGTGGCCTGTCCAACACTGACCATGTCATGAATGATGTAATATGTGACATCATCAGCAGTGGATTGCGGGTGCGCGATATATAGTTAGTGCAACTAACTATATATGGAATTTCAATGGTTTTGTGTGAGTAAAATAAGGTTTTAAAAATGCTAATTCCTAACTATATATGGTGTATAACCTATGGTTTTTTCAGTGAATTTTCAAGGTTTTGTAAATGCTAATTCCTAACTATATATGGTTTATAACCTATGGTTTTTTCAGTGAATATATATATATATATATATATATATATATATATATATATATATATATATATATATATATATATACCATAGGTTTCACACATGTTATAGTTAGCTGGACATTTTTACTCATACTCAGTGATGTCATGAGTGATGTCACTGACCATGTCATGAGTGATGTGATATGTGGCGTCATCAGCAGTACATTGTGGGCAATGGTTTTGTATGAGTGAAATGTCCGGCTAACTATAACATGTGTGAAACCTGTGGTTTTTTCAGTGAATTTCGAAGGTTTTCTAAATGCTAATTCCTAAATATAACGTGGCCGAAACCTATGTTTTTTTCAGTGAATTTCAAAGGTTTTGTAAATGATAATTTTTAAATGTATTAATTGTTATATTTTTTTATACTAATTTACTACATTGTTTTAAAGTATTTATTTTTAGATATTTTATTTTTTAAATTACATTACATATTTTTAATATAAATTGAAAAAAAATGTTTTTAAAAATATTGAAATTGTAATATTCATTTTTTATTTTATATTTTTTTTATTTATATGTATTTTATATAGCAGCCAATGATATCCTATGGAAGGAAATTCAAGTTACTGGTAGGTACAGTTAAATTTACTTTTCAGGAACAGTAGTGAGCTGAAAGACGCAGCACTGAGGTCTATCCAGATAACAGGTGAGTAAATCGGAATTCGTAGTTCGGCAGATTTTTGAGGAATTTTTTAAATTTCCAAAACTCCACACTTAAAAAAATTCGAATTGAAACAAGTCAATGTTAGCCTATGGAAGGAAATTCAAGTTACTGTAAGTATGGTTAGAATTACTTTTCAGGATCAGTAGTGGGCTGAAAGTTGCAGCACTGAGGTCTCTTCTGATAACAGGTGAGTAAATCGGTATTCGTAGTTCGGCTAATTTTAGAGGAATTTTTTTAAGTTCCAAAACTCCACACTTAGAAAAATGTCTAAGTGAAACCAATCAATGTTAGCCTATGGAAGAAAATTCAAGTTACTGTAAGTATGGTTAGATTTACTTTTCAGGGTCCGTACTGGGCTAAAAGATGCAGCACTGACGTCTCTCGTGATAACAGGTGAGTAAATCGTAATTCGTAATTTGGCTGATTTTAGAGGGATATTTTGCTCTCTAGTGAAGGAAGGGGGCGGGGCCTGAGGTAACATGCGTGCAAACACGCCCTGTGGCGAGTTTTAGGGTGGTGAATTAATTCCTCTTCAATCCTGAGGTCCCCTGTGAGCCAACTAGCCCACCAGGTACCTCCAGTATGTACCAGGGAGCTGTGTTGCAGAGAGGTGTTCAGAGGGCACGCACCCTTTTTACAACACTCTGCAACACAACTCTGTGACGCTTACTGGAGGTACCTGTTGGACTATTATCACCCTAGGGGACCTCTGGATTGAAGAGGAATTAATTCCCCAACTTAAAATGCGCCACAGGGCATGTTTGCACTCACATCACCTCAAGTCCCGCCCCTACCTTCACCACTGTGCAAACGCGCCCCGTAGCCTGTTCTAAGTAGAGGGATTAAGTCCCCTTGCATACTGGGGGTCCCTGGGGGACGGATAGCCCACCAGGAACCTCCAGTATGCGCCAGGGGGCTGTGTTGCAGAGAGATGTAAAAAGGGGCGTGGTATCATTACACCTCTCTGCAACGCAGTCCCCTGGTGCGTTTGCAGAGTGGGAACTAATTCCCCTTGCATACTGGAGGTCCCTGGGGGTCAACTAGCCCACCAGGAACCTCCAGTATGCGCAAGGGGGCTGTGTTGCAGAGAGGTATATTGAGGCCCGCCCCTTTTACACCTCTCTGCAACGCAGCCCCCTGGCACGTTTGCAGAGGGGAACTAATTCCCCTTGCATACTGGGGGTACCTGGGGGCCAACTAGCCCACCAGGAACCTCCAGTATGCGCCAGAGGGCTGCATTGCAGAGAGGTGTAATGAGGCCACGCCCCTTTTCACACCTCTCTGCAACGCAGCCCCCTGGTACATTTGCAGAGGAGGAACTAATTCCCCTTGCATACTGGGGGCCCCTGGGGGCCAACTAGCCCACCAGGAACCTCTGACCTCAGTGACCTCTGACCAGTGACCAGTGACCTCTGACCCTCTGGGCCGGTCACCCCACGCACCAAGCTCACTCCTCCGGGTGTGAGTCCAGTGTGCCCCCGCTGCCGCCAAGTGCCGCCACTGCCCGTTTGCTGTGCCCCTGGTTCCAGGCGAGTGCGGCCGCTGCCCGCAGCGGTGCCCCTGGTCCCCGGCCGCTGCTTCTGGTTGTGCCCCACCTGCGCTGCCTGCTCCTTCTTCTCCCTGCTAACTTTTGCTCCGCCGTAGTTACTGTTTGTAGCCTTTATTTCTGCCTGTGTTTTTCTCACCCACGTTGTCAGTTTTTCCGCCTTAACCCGCTGTTGTCCCCTGTCTCCCCTTACTGAGCCCAGCCCCTGCCGCGTTTTCCCGCCACCTCCCCGCCACTGCCCCCCTGCGGCCCCGCCCACTCCCCTGTGTCGCCCTTCCCATTCGCCGCCCCACTCCCGCCTCCCAGCTGCTCCTCCCACCCACTGGACCATATAGGGTGGAGGGGGCCCGGTGGTGAGCAGTGACCTCTGACCCTCTAGGCCGGTCACCCCACGCACCGAGCTCACTCCTCCGGGTGTGAATCCAGTGTGCCCCCGCTGCCTCCAAGTGCCGCCACTGCCCGTTTGCTGTGCCCCTGGTTCCAGGCGAGTGCGGCCGCTGCCCGCAGCGGTGCCCCTGGTCCCCGGCCGCTGCTTCTGGTTGTGCCCCGCCTGCGCTGCCTACTCCTTCTTCTCCCTGCTAACTTTTGCTCCGCCGTAGTTACTGTTTGTAGCCTGTATTTCTGCCTGTGTTTTTCTCACCCACGTTGTCAGTTTTTCCGCCTGAACCCGCTGTTGTCCCCTGTCTCCCCTTACTGAGCCCAGCCCCTGCCGCGTTTTCCCGCCACCTCCCCGCCGCTGCCCCCCTGCGGCCCCGCCCACTCCCCTGTGTCGCCCTTCCCATTCGCCGCCCCACTCCCGCCTCCCAGCTGCTCCTCCCACCCACTGGACCATATAGGGTGGAGGGGGCCCGGTGGTGAGCAGTGACCTCTGACCCTCTGGGCCGGTCACCCCACGCACCGAGCTCACTCCTCCGGGTGTGAGTCCAGTGTGCCCCCGCTGCCGCCAAGTGCCGCCACTGCCCGTTTGCTGTGCCCCTGGTTCCAGGCGAGTGCGGCCGCTGCCCGCAGCGGTGCCCCTGGTCCCCGGCCGCTGCTTCTGGTTGTGCCCCACCTGCGCTGCCTGCTCCTTCTTCTCCCTGCTAACTTTTGCTCCGCCGTAGTTACTGTTTGTAGCCTTTATTTCTGCCTGTGTTTTTCTCACCCACGTTGTCAGTTTTTCCGCCTTAACCCGCTGTTGTCCCCTGTCTCCCCTTACTGAGCCCAGCCCCTGCCGCGTTTTCCCGCCACCTCCCCGCCGCTGCCCCCCTGCGGCCCCGCCCACTCCCCTGTGTCGCCCTTCCCATTCGCCGCCCCACTCCCGCCTCCCAGCTGCTCCTCCCACCCACTGGACCATATAGGGTGGAGGGGGCCCGGTGGTGAGCAGTGACCTCTGACCCTCTGGGCCGGTCACCCCACGCACCGAGCTCACTCCTCCGGGTGTGAGTCCAGTGTGCCCCCGCTGCCTCCAAGTGCCGCCACTGCCCGTTTGCTGTGCCCCTGGTTCCAGGCGAGTGCGGCCGCTGCCCGCAGCGGTGCCCCTGGTCCCCGGCCGCTGCTTCTGGTTGTGCCCCGCCTGCGCTGCCTACTCCTTCTTCTCCCTGCTAACTTTTGCTCCGCCGTAGTTACTGTTTGTAGCCTGTATTTCTGCCTGTGTTTTTCTCACCCACGTTGTCAGTTTTTCCGCCTGAACCCGCTGTTGTCCCCTGTCTCCCCTTACTGAGCCCAGCCCCTGCCGCGTTTTCCCGCCACCTCCCCGCCGCTGCCCCCTGCGGCCCCGCCCACTCCCCTGTGTCGCCCTTCCCATTCGCCGCCCCACTCCCGCCTCCCAGCTGCTCGTCCCACCCACTGGACCATATAGGGTGGAGGGGGCCCGGTGGTGAGCAGTGACCTCTGACCCTCTGGGCCGGTCACCCCACGCACCGAGCTCACTCCTCCGGGTGTGAGTCCAGTGTGCCCCCGCTGCCTCCAAGTGCCGCCACTGCCCGTTTGCTGTGCCCCTGGTTCCAGGCGAGTGCGGCCGCTGCCCGCAGCGGTGCCCCTGGTCCCCGGCCGCTGCTTCTGGTTGTGCCCCGCCTGCGCTGCCTGCTCCTTCTTCTCCCTGCTAACTTTTGCCCCGCCGTAGTTACTGTTTGTAGCCTGTATTTCTGCCTGTGTTTTTCTCACCCACGTTGTCAGTTTTTCCGCCTTAACCCGCTGTTGTCCCCTGTCTCCCCTTACTGAGCCCAGCCCCTGCCGCGTTTTCCCGCCACCTCCCCGCCGCTGCCCCCCTGTGGCCCCGCCCACTCTCCTGTGTCGCCCTTCCCATTTGCCGCCCCACTCCCACCTCCCAGCTGCTCCTCCCACGCCCCACCCCCCCACTCTCCTCATATGGCAGAGTGGCCAACGCGCAGCGTAGACGCGCAGCGGGCGCGCCAAAGGTAAGCCCGTCTGTGCCCGTCCGCGCCTGGACCGCGCCCAGCTCCGGAACCCCTGGCCCCCGCGGACCCCAGCACACCCGCCGGACGTACCACACCGCCACCCTCAACGCACTCAACACCGGCCGAGTCCCGGGATGCTACCGAGCCACCCCGAGACGCACCCACGGAGCCTTCAGCTGCCACTCCTGCAAGTTCACCTGTATCCGGAACTGCAATGTACCCGCACCCACCAAGCCGAACACCAGCAGCAACCACCTGAAGTGCATCCTGCTCAACACCCACTCCATCCACAGACACGCCATCGAACTCTGGAACCTCCTCGACACCACATCCCCAGACGTCGCCTTCCTCACGGAAACATGGATAAATGCCTCCTCAGCGCCCGACATCGCCATCGCCATCCCGGATGGCTACAAGATCACCCGGAGAGACCGCGCCAACCAGACCGGAGGGGGCATCGCCATCATCCACAGGAACACCATCCGCGTCACGACCAACACCAACGACACCCTGACTACCGCCGAACACCTGCACTTCCAGATCCACATCAACCCCAAGACCACCCTCAGAGGCACCCTCATCTACAGACCCCCGGGACCACGCACACAATTCAGCGATGACATTGCCGACTTCATCAGCCCGCACGCCCTCCCCTCCGCTGACTACATCCTCCTCGGGGACCTCAACTTCCACCTGGAGAACAACAACGACCGCAACACCACCGCCCTGCTTGACAACCTCGCCAACCTCGGACTCAAGCAGCTGGTGACCACCCCCACCCACCTCGCCGGACACTCACTCGACGCCGTCTTCTCATCCAGCAATGACATCGCCTTCAGCCACGCCACCGGGCTCCACTGGACGGACCACAGCTGCGTCCACTTCAGCTTCAGAAGGACCACAATCCACCACCACCAGCAACAGGTTGCACGAAGAAGCTGGAACAAGATCACAGCCGACCAGCTCGCCGCATCCCTGTGCCAGCACCCTCCCCCCAGCTCTGAGAACCCCAGCCAGGCCGCCGACAACCTCACGAAGTGGATCAGCAGCCTGGCAGACGACCTCGCCCCTCTGAGGACCCCGCCCAGCAGACCCGGCAGCAAGAAGGCTCCATGGTTCCCCGACGAACTCAAGAGCTCCAAGGAGAACTGCCGAACCCTCGAGAAAGCATGGAGAAGAGACCCTACACCAGACAACATGACCACCCTCAAGCTCGCCACCCGAAAGCACCATCAACTGATCCGCGCCACCAAGAAAACAGCATTCAAGGAGCGGCTGGACAACAATGCACACAACAGCAAGGAACTCTTCAACATCGTGAAAGAGCTCTCCAACCCCAACGCCGGAAACAACGACATCACCCCATCGCAAGACCTCTGCAACTCCCTCGCCTCCTACTTCCACAACAAAATCGCGGACATACACAACAGCTTCAGCACACAACCAACGCTCCCCACGACCGCACCAACGCCCCCCACCACCACCCTCAGCGCCTGGACCCCGATCAGCACCGAAGACATCATCCGCACGATGAACTCCATCAACTCCGGATCTCCGACCGACCCCTGCCCTCACCACGTCTTCAACAAGGCCGACGCCGTCATCGCACCCCACCTGCGGGACATAAACAACACCTCCTTCGACACTGCCACCTTCCCCGAGAGCTGGAAGCACGCCGAACTCAGCGCTCTACTAAAGAAACCTACTGTGTACCCCACCGACCTCAAGAATTACTGCCCCATCTCGCTCCTCCCGTTTCCAGCCAAAGTCATCGAGAAGACAGTCAAAAAGCAACTGGCCGCCTTCCTCGAGACGAACGGATCCCTCGACCCCTCACAGTCAGGCTTCAGGGCCAACCACAGCACCGAGACCGCCCTCATCGCCGCCACCGATGACATCCGAGCCCTGCTTGACAACGGAGAAACAGCGGCCCTCATCCTCCTAGACCTCTCCGCGGCATTCGACACTGTCTGCCACCGCACCCTAGTGCAGCGCCTCTGCAACGTCGGAATCCAGGAGAAGGCACTGGAATGGACCATCTCCTTCCTCGCTGGAAGGACACAGAGAGTCCGCCTACCACCGTTCAAATCAGAAGCCACCGAAGTCATCTGCGGCGTCCCTCAGGGCTCCTCGCTCAGCCCCACCCTCTTCAATGTCTACATGAGCCCCCTTGCGGCCATCGCACGCAAACACAACCTCAACATCATCTCCTACGCCGACGACACTCAGCTGATCCTCTCCCTGACCAACGACCCCGCCACCGCCAGAGCCAACCTACACGAAGGGATGAAAGACTTAGCTGAGTGGATGATGACCAGCCGCCTGAAACTGAACTCAGACAAGACGGAAGTCCTCATCCTGGCCTCCTCACCCTCCGCCTGGGACGACTCCTGGTGGCCCCCCGCCCTGGGCACCGCACCCAAACCGACAGACCACGCACGCAACCTGGGCTTCATCCTGGACTCTTCCCTCTCCATGACCAGACAAGTCAACGCCGTCTCCTCGTCTTGTTTCAACATTCTGCGCATGCTACACAAGATCTTCCGGTGGATCCCCACCGAGACCAGGAAGACGGTCACGCAGGCCCTCGTCACCAGCCGACTGGACTACGGCAACGCCCTCTACGCCGGAACAACCGCCAAGCTCCAGAAGAGACTCCAGCGAATCCAGAACGCCTCAGCCAGACTCATCCTCGACATCCCCAGACACGGCCACATCTCCAGGCACCTGAGAGACCTGCACTGGCTCCCGGTCAACAAGAGAATCACCTTCCGTCTCCTCACCCACGCACACAAAGCCTTACACAACCAAGGCCCGAGCTACCTCAACAGCCGCCTCAACTTCTACACTCACACACGCCATCTCCGATCGACCAGCCACGCCCTCGCCGCCGTCCCCCGCATCCGAAGATCCACTACAGGAGGAAGATCCTTCTCCTACCTGGCCGCCAAGACCTGGAACTCCCTCCCAACCCACCTCCGCCTGACCCAAGACCACCTCGCCTTCATGAAGCAGCTCAAGACCTGGCTGTTCGAGCAGTAGCGGACCCCCCCCAAGCGCCTTGAGACCCTCCGGGTGAGTAGTGCGCGATATAAATGTCTTGATTGATTGATTGATTGAACCTCCAGTATGTGCCAGAGGGCTGCGTTGCAGAGAGCTGTAATGAGGCCACGGCCCCTTTTACACCTCTCTGCAATGCAGCCCCCTGGCCAATACCGGAGTCTCCTGGTGGGGTAGTTGGCCCCCAGGACCCCCCAGTATGCAAGGGGAATTAGTTCCCCCTCTGCAAATGCGCCAGGGGCTACGTTTGCAGAGAGGTGCAGGGAGGGGGCGTGGCCTCCTCCCGATCCCGTTTTTTTCTAAAATCTACTTTTAAGAAAGGAGGCCTGCCCCCAATTCTATTTTTTTTTTGCTTGAATATGGGAAGGGGGCCGCGTGGCCCCCCTCATATGCCCCTTAAGGCCCTGGGGACCTAATCCCCCGGGGCCTGACAAATCTTTTTTTTTTACATTTTCTTTAACGTGGAGGGGGCTGTGTGGCCCCCCCCCGGGCAACTTATGGCCCCAGGGACCCCATCCCCCGGGGCCTGCCTTCTCCGTTGTTGACTGTGGGGTGGTCCCCCAAGCCCCCACAGTCCCCCACGTTCCCTGCCGGCTCCCTGCATCCTGCGGTAGCCTGCATTGCTTTTCTGCATGGGGAGCAGCTAACATGCTGCTCCCCGTGCAGAAAAGCAATCGGCGTTGACTTTTGAAAGTGAGAGCAGGTTTCAAAAACCAAAGCAGTTTGCAATGGTAGGGCGGGAGCAAACAGTAGTGTCCCGGGGGTAGGTACCCCGGGACACTGCAGGAGCCGTAGGGTATGGCGTTCCCAGGGCCATCAAGGGCTCCAGGAGGGGGCCGCGCGGCCCCCCTCCCAACATAAAAAAGCCCCGGGGATGGTGGTTCACGGGGCTGGGGGGTCCGTCACAGACCCCCCTAATTTAAATATTTGTACCCCGGGGAGGGGGCGGTCCCTGGGGTGTGTGGGGGGGCTTGAGCCCCCCACACAGGTTTAAAAAAAATAAATAAATAAATGGAAGCCCTGGGGGGGTGGTGGACCCCGGGGCTGCGGAGGGGCGGTGAGCCCCCCCGCATACTTAAAAATTAAGCCCTCATAGCGATATCTAGAAACGGAGTACAGCATGTGTACGGAAATCCGTACAATTAGGAGCACGAGCTGCATGCTGATTGGTTGTCAACTGTGCGTGAACACTCCAAACCAGGAAGTGTTGGCAGCCATCAGTAAAACAAAGTTGAGAAATAAGGAAAGGGGGCAGGGTAGAAACATCCTGACCCTCTAGGCTTGCTCAGCGGGTCGTACATGGATCTTTAGGCTAAATTTTTTTTTTCAAATAAAAAATTGAGGGGTACGCGTATGGTATACGTATGCGGTGGAAAAGGGAAATGAAAAATAGAAATCAGTTTTATTCATTAGGTCCCAGGGGGGCAAATTTTGGGGGCAATTTTTTTCATTATGGGGGGCTTGTAAGGTGCCCCGAGCACCGGGGAACGCCACCCCTCTGTGGTTTTATTTTGAAGTATGCGGGGGTGTTACGATCCTCTTCCCCTCAGTCTCGGGGACCGTCACCCCGACGAGGCTTTTATTTTATTTTATTTTTAAAGTGTGTTTTCAGCTCTCCCTCTCTCTCTCTCTCTCTCCGTACACGTCGCAGGGACTGCCACCTTCCTGGGGCAGTAATATTTAAAATGACCTTCTAGCCCCGGGTACCTACACTCCCCGGGGTTTTTTAATGTTGTGAGGGGGTCACGCTGCCCCCTCCTGGCACCCTTGGTGGCCCTGGGGTCCACCATCTCCCAGGGTCGGTTCTTGCAGTGTCTCGGGGTGCGTACTTCCAGGACACTGCTGTTTGGTATGGTATGGCAGTACCGTCGCCACTTTCACTTCACCACAGAAAACCGCTTTCCTATTTGAAAAAGAGATCAAGCTAATCTGTTCTCTCTTTCAAGAAAGCAGATTGTTTTTCGAAAGAGAGAGCAGCATATAAGGTGATGTCTCTGATAAAGCAATGCGGCTCACGAAGGACGCGGGGAGCCGTCTTCGATCGTGGGGGCATTGGGGTAAAAATATATATATATATTTTTAAGAGCTAACTTAACTGGTCAAAAAAAAGCTATATTTCTATGATAGTATGTAAAACTTTCTGGGTTTTTTTGTGCACCGGTTGTACTCTCTACTCATGCGCAGCCTTGTTTCCAAGCGCACGTTTTTTTTTCTTTTTCTTCAAGTTCGCCAAGTAAACCTCTCCTCATTTCAAGTATTAAATTTGCCGCTTTCTTTTCCCGGGTCGTGTGTGTCATCCGCTGCTATACTTTTGTAATATATTAATAAACATATTGGGGCCGATTAGGATGGCGGACGGAAATGGGTACTGTCCGCCATGGTGGGGGAAATTTTACTCCCGGCTGCGCCGCGGAGAAACCGCGGTTGGGATTAGGATATTCATGTCACGAAACTCCGACCGCGGCGGACGGATCACAACCAACACCGTCCGCGGTGGACGGAACACAACCAAGTCCGTCCGCGGCGGACGGAGTCCAATGAACAACCACTGCCGCGGACGGAAATGACCGCGGAAAATAAAACATGTACCGCCATACCTGAGAATACTCCGTGGCCGCAATTAGGATAAATCCGCCCGTACCACGGAACTCACAGCCATCCACGTCCGCGGCGGAAACAATGCTACGAGAACCACAGCATCAGGGCGGAAGGCCAACACGCACAACATCCCTAGCGCCTAACAAATGTATGAAAGTGCACCGCAAGTCCTAAGCAAACATACGAACATTGACAAGGCCCCCCCCCCCCAAGCACAAGCCACCATGACACGTCCCAATTATCCAATAATGCACACAAGTCAACACGCCCACCTACCACCTGACTCGCAACAACCATTGAGACACGACTACAAAAAGACACCCCCACACAACCACAATCCCTTGCACCACAGCATTGCTGCCAGCAAGAGGGCCATTCGAGACACTGCTAACTCACATAAAATCACATAGAAGACACCCACCCACCACCCTACCACACAAACACCCACCACACAAATCCTACACATCACACACCACACACCTGCACCTCCCAACTCACTCAACTCACACACTGAGCACCACACACTATGGCACCCAAAAAAAAAACCAAATTCACGGAGACAGAGTTGCGGGTAATGGTAGATGAAATTATCCGTGTGGAGCCCAACATCTTCGGGCCCAAGTCCAGCAGACGACCGTGGCGCAAAAGAACCACATGTGGGACAGGATCGTCACTCGGGTGAATGCGTCGGGGACTGTGCCGAGGACCAAGCACGACATTCAGAGGCGGTGGCATGACCTTAAGACCAGGGTCAAGGGCATCCGAGCGAAAAACCACGCCAGAGCCAATCTTACTGGCGGTGGCACACCCCCGGAGCCCATACCCTACACCGATTGGGAGGAGAAGGTGCTGGTGATACTACACCCAGAGAGCCTAGACGGCCTTGACGAAGGAGAAGAGACTGGTGAGTACAAACCAAGCACCACGATCAGCACGACATGGTCAGGCTCACACAACTGAGAATAAACATCCCCCACGCCCCAACCCATGCACGTCGGACACCAACACACTAACATGTCCATGGCTCCCAACAGGCCCCCATGTTCACGGGGAGGGTGGTGGTGGTGGTGGTGGTGGAGGGTGGGGTGTGTGAGAGGCCCAAACTACAACTCCCAACAGGCCCCCATGTGCACGGGGAGGGTGGTGGTGGTGGTGGTGGTGGAGGGTGGGGTGTGTGAGAGGCCCAAACTACAACTCCCAACAGGCCCCCATGTGCACGGGGAGGGTGGTGGTGGTGGTGGTGCTGGAGGGTGGGGTGTGTGAGAGGCCCAAACTACAACTCCCAACAGGCCCCCATGTGCACGGGGAGGGTGGTGGTGGTGGTGGTGGTGGAGGGTGGGGTGTGTGAGAGGCCCAAACTACAACTCCCAACAGGCCCCCATGTGCACGGGGAGGGTGGCGGTGGTGGTGGTGGTGGAGGGTGGGGTGTGTGAGAGGCCCAAACTACAACTCCCAACAGGCCCCCATGTGCACGGGGAGGGTGGTGGTGGTGGTGGTGGTGGAGGGTGGGGTGTGTGAGAGGCCCAAACTACAACTCCCAACAGGCCCCCATGTGCACGGGGAGGGTGGTGGTGGTGGTGGTGGTGGAGGGTGGGGTGTGTGAGAGGCCCAAACTACAACTCCCAACAGGCCCCCATGTGCACGGGGAGGGTGGTGGTGGTGGTGGTGGTGGAGGGTGGGGTGTGTGAGAGGCCCAAACTACAACTCCCAACAGGCCCCCATGTGCACGGGGAGGGTGGTGGTGGTGGTGGAGGGTGGGGTGTGTGAGAGGCCCAAACTACAACTCCCAACAGGCCCCCATGTGCACGGGGAGGGTGGTGGTGGTGGTGGTGGTGGAGGGTGGGGTGTGTGAGAGGCCCAAACTACAACTCCCAACAGGCCCCCATGTGCACGGGGAGGGTGGTGGTGGTGGTGGTGGTGGAGGGTGGGGTGTGTGAGAGGCCCAAACTACAACTCCCAACAGGCCCCCATGTGCACGGGGAGGGTGGTGGTGGTGGTGGTGGTGGTGGAGGGTGGGGTGTGTGCGACAGGAAACAGAAATGTCTACAAATCAATGTAACCATGTACTGTCCACATTACTGACCAGCTCGATCTTGTCCCTCAGGTGATCGTCAACTGACTGGGGAAAGCAGTACCCGGCCGCCAGCCTCGCCTCCCACACCTACAGGACTCTCTGCTGACGACGACACAGGCAGCTCCGGGGCGGAGGATGGAGCGGGACCAAGCACGCAGCCAGGGCCATCTGGCTCACAGGGACTCCCGGGACCGACCAACGTCGCATGTGTGACTCCCGCGGCACCTGTCTCTGTGATCTGCACAGTCCCCACCACCACCAGTACCACCAGTACCACCAGTACCACCACTACCACCAGCACCACGAGTCCTGCCGGTGCCACCCAGCATGACCCAGCGCGCAACGCTGGTCCAACGGCCCCACACACAAGCAGGGTGAGTGGGCCACAAACACAGGCAACGGGACAACTGCCAATCAGGCGAGCCACACACCGCCGGTCAGAGGAGGGACAGCTACCCGAGCCAGTGGCACAGTCCCTACAAGCTCTTGCCAGGTGCCAGGCCTCATACGACCGGTCCCAGGCAAACGCTGATCGTGTTCACCAGGACTCAGTGGACAACACCAACATCCTGCGCGAGATCTCTGGCATCCTTGGCCAGATGTTGGTGATCATGGGCCAGCAGGCAACGATGTGGAGGGAATGGGTTGGCCGGAACAACCCCCCCCCCCCTCCACCAAGTGTGTCAGCGCCACCGCCACCGTCACCTCCGCCTCCCCCGTCACCTCTGCCTCCGCCTCCACCGCCGCCACCACCACCTGAGCCCCTGGCGACGGATGTGGCCCATCACCAACCTGCCCTCCCAGCTGACTCTGTACCACCTCCGAGACGGAGGGGGCGGCCGAGGCAGGAAGTGGCTGAGAGCAGTGTTGGAGCGCCAGGCACACGCTCCAAGAGGGGACGACCTTGACAATGCCACTGCCTGTGCCAGACATTCACCCTGCAAACTATCCTGTCCCACATAGACAATCATTGCCACTGGTCTGCTGGACTAGCCTAACACCCCCCAATGTGGTGTCAGCACGGACATTTCATCTGCCATTACCTTCAACTCCAACTCCCTCCCCCCCACTTACTTGTAAATATTCACCAGCACAAAAGCACAACCTGTCAATAAATTGCATTTACTCACACAATGATGTTTTGCCTCCATGTTTATTCACATGATTGCCATCAGATACAGACGTAAACAGGTACAGGGATCATAGTCGCACATGATCATGGCGCTGCGGGAGTGACCTAGAGAAAACCAGAGACAGCAAACACACGTCACTAAAGAGATTCACACACATCACAACACAATGCACAGCAACATTACACAAACGACAACCATCACACAAGCATGGGATGGGAGCACACACATCATGGACACTCCTATGTCCAAAGACATGAAGACACACATGTGCAACCATCACAAACCACACCCAGCTGATTAACCCCATATCCACACAACACCAGAAAACATACATGAGCCATTGTCAACCGCCACTAGAGGTAGATACTCACATTCAAGGGAAGTAGCGATCAATGAGCTGGCGCCTCTGGTCCACACCTTCCTCCTCACCACTATCCTCATCAGTCGACATGGGTGGGATGGGAGGCCGAGGAACTCCTTCGTCTTCAGGGTCCAACAGCAGTTCAATGTTATTGCGTACTGCCAGGTTGTGGAGCATGCAGCAGGGAATCACGATCTTGCATACTTTTCCTGGTGAGTAAGGCAGGGCCCCTCCGGTCTTATCGAGGCACCGAAACCTAGACTTGAGCAGTCCAAAGGTACGTTCGATGACTCTCCGTGTCCTTCCATGTGCCTCATTGTACCGCATTTCACCCGCCGTCCTCGGATTACGTAGGGGACTGAGGAGCCAGGGCCGGTTTGGGTAAGCCGAGTCGCCTATGTAGGGGGATGACAGAGACAAACATCAGAACAAGATATGGTGGGTACCCCATGCAACACAGAGATCACAAGAGTCCCCACTGCACACTCACCAACAAGCCACGCTTGACCGGGTGGCAGATTTGCCATGAGTCGTGGGACATTGCTGGTTCGCATGATGTGGGCGTCATGTGCGGATCCAGGAAATCTTGCACACACATGGGAGATGATGTTGCTCGCCAGGCACACCACCTGCACGTTCAGCGAATGAAAGTGTTTTCGATTCCTGAACACTTGTTCGCGTGCCCGTGGTGGAATGAGCGCGATGTGCGTGCCATCAATTGAGCCCACAACGTGAGGTATGTGGCCCAGTGCATAGAAACCAGCTTTGACAGCTGGCAACTCTTCCGGACGTGGGAAATGTATGTACTCATCCTTGTACAGCATCATAGCTGTTAACACATCCCGAAGAACTGTGCTGAACATGGCCTGTGACATACCCCCGGCACCTCCAACTGTATACTGAAATGTGCCAGTAGCGAAGAAATGTAGTACCGCCATGACCTTTGCAGTGGGTGTAAACGAGCCAGGATACGTTCTACGTGGCTGCAGATGAGGAGACAATTGAGCCACAAGCTCCAGCAACCGACGTCGATCCAGCCTGAATTTCCGAATCACCTCCTCGTCTACCATATCCTCCAGCAGAGTGTATGGGCGATGCACATTTGGAGCCCTCCTGTGTGGGAGAGAGATGTAACTTAGGTCAACTTACAAACGACGCATACGTGTACAACTCCATCACATGTGTACCTTACTGACAAATCTTCAGTCGTCACCCTAATGTATCGTAGACACATCACAGACACTCATGCAACTGCATGCACACAAACGATAAGTTTACACACGCCATGTCATCAAGCACAAATGCCACCACCAATGATGATGTGCATACGGTAATGACATGCATGGTGACAGAACGTATAAATCACATACACGGAATGCATGTGTACCACCACCACTGTAGTCACCTCGACACAACAAGAAACTGACAACAGATGCATTAATTGGCCACACAGCCGTGATGTACTGTGTAGTTGTGAAGATGTAACAACGTCTGTAGGGTCAAACCCGACGTCAACACGTACAAATGCACATCTGTTGCCCATTGTGTGCCGACCGATGTCCATTGTATGGACACACATGCTATATTGTATGACATATGACCTTTCACAATCACGCTCACATCCCTCATGACGCAACTGCACACAACACATCACGGTGCAGCGTCTGACAAGATCACATATTTGGCGCCGCCATGGCGGTGCTCAACTTCCGCTACTTCCCAAAGGCCATATGCGGCCTGCGTCCCTCTTCCCATTGGCTGCATGTGCAGGGACCGTCACGGGCACACATCGGCAACCGCACGTGCAAGCTTCAGGCACGGATGCTTCAGTTGCAACAATGTACTATCACTGGCGCCTCCATGGCAGTGCACGTACACAGCGGGGGAGGTGCAGGCCTATACACCCTGCAGATGTACTCAATGGACATGCCAGTTCATGACCCCCCTTACAGTCACCTTGCATCATCCACCGTACACCGGCCGGAGCGGCCGGCCCATGAACAACCGCCGTGCCCGGCCATGAACAACCGCCGGTCCCGGCCATGAACAACCGCCGGTCCCGGCCATGAACAACCGCCGTGCCCGGCCATGAACAACCGCCGGTCCCGGCCATGAACAACCGCCGTGCCCGGCCATGAACAACCGCCGGTCCCGGCCATGAACAACCGCCGGTCCCGGCCATGAACAACCGCCGTGCCCGGCCATGAACAACCGCCGGTCCCGGCCATGGCGGTTGTGTTCATGGCCGGGCACGGCGGTTGTTCATGGCCGGGACCGGCGGTTGTTCATGGCCGGGCACGGCGGTTGTTCATGGGCCGGCCGCTCCGGCCGGTGTACGGTGGATGATGCAAGGTGACTGTAAGGGGGGTCATGAACTGGCATGTCCATTGAGTACATCTGCAGGGTGTATAGGCCTGCACCTCCCCCGCTGTGTACGTGCACCGCCATGGAGGCGCCAGTGATAGTACATTGTTGCAACTGAAGCATCCGTGCCTGAAGCTTGCACGTGCGGTTGCCGATGTGTGCCCGTGACGGTCCCTGCACATGCAGCCAATGGGAAGAGGGACGCTGGCCGCATACGGCCAATCGCAAGTAGCGGAAGCTGTGCACCGCAACAACAGGGCCAGTTATTGGCCCATTTCACGATCACGCTTCCAGGGCTGACCAATTGCTGGCGACGTATGCCACTGACACGTGCTGAGGGCCCTATATATGTGTCTTGGCCAAAATGAAACTTCCTACCCTGGGGACCAGTGCTGCCTGTGACCATCACCTCGACCTGCTGCTGCTGCTGCTGAGCTGACCACCGACTGCTGCCTGTGACCATCACCTTGACCTGCTGCTGCTGCTGCTGAGCTGACCACCGACTGCTGCCTGTGACCATCACCTCGACCTGCTGCTGCTGCTGCTGAGCTGACCACCGACTGCTGCTCTAGTGCCATACTCCGTGATCTTGCCATGTCGAGTGGCAAAGAGATCCGGTCTCGACCCTTCACCTCCGCGGAGCTTGATGTCCTCGTGGACGGTGTACTCCGCAACTATGGACGCCTCTACGGCGCACCGGGACGGGTGGTAAGTGCAGTGTGGGACATGTTGGTGTGCATGAGGGGGCCAAATGATCAGGCCTATTTATATCTTAGCTGTGTAGTGTGGGCTAGACATATGTTCCTGATTGTGCATGGCTGCTGACAGTAACGTCTTGCCCCTATGTGTGTGACAGGCCACCTGTCCACTGACTTAAACCCTTTTGTCTCCCATCATGGTAGGTCAAGCTGCACCTTCGCAAGGACCTGTGGAGGACCATAGCACGGGAAGTACGGGCATTGGGGGTGTGCAACAGACGACATACACACTGCCACAAACGCTGGGACGACATTTCCAGGCTGAGCAAGAATGTAGCGGAAGTAACACTGGGCCTGATTCCAAGGACGCCCCGTCTGGCCCGACGCTCCATGACCCCTCTCATGCACCGTATCATTGCAGTGACGCATCCTGAACTGGCCGAACGTCTGAGTGCCGATCAACAGCAAACTAGCGGTGAGCATACTGTCTGTGTAGGAAACTTGTGAGTGCTATGCATGTATTGGTGCACAGACACACTATTGAGTTCCGTGTTGCGTATGTATGCCTGTGATGGCATTTTGGTCCCATTGGGTGGTACTCATTTGACATCCAGGTCCGCCATGTTGACACGCCACTTGCTTAGTAGTTGAGTGTTAAAGCACATCCCCTAGTGGTCCATGGCCCCATGGCAGAAAATGTGAGGATGACTGGTAGGGGTGGGCCATGTGCAGGATGAGGGCTCATGAACCTTTGTCTGCTATGTGATTTGGCTATCCTGTTCCTTCTGTACGTGAGTGTGCCCAATGACTCACACATCTTTTCTGTGCATTTCAGCTTTGACAGAGGACACTCAGCCACAGACGGTGGAGAGTAGCCGAGGAAATGAGTCCGGCTCAGACTTCGCACACACGCAGACTGACACGGAGGAGGCCAGCGCCGGAGAGGGGGACAGGACCGTCCCTGAGGACTCGCATGTGGAGACACCATCGTCCTCCTCGTCGGACACTCTTGGTGAGCCTGCACTGTTGTCACAGACTGGGAGTGGGCACTCATCACCTTCTGTCGGAAGACAGCACACAGGGCCCACACTTCCGCCAACTGCACCATGTATTGTTCGTGGCCGGAGGAGTAGGGGGAGCAGAGTGGCGTTCGGTGCAGGCACCGCTGCCCCTGCCACGGTGAGCCAAAATGCACTGTGTGCTGAGGCCGTTGATCTGCTGTGACAGCTGTGTGTGGGTCAGACCAATATGACAAATGCTTTCCAGGACCATGATAGGAAGTTGGGGCAGGTGGTGGCATTCATGGAAGGGATGCATGGCGATCTTGCAGGTCTACACAGGACAGTGCAGTCATTGGCAAGCAGTGTGTCGTCTGCAATAGTACAGTCGAATGAACAGGGTGCTACTTCTGTTTCCCCATCTACACCGCTGGATGTCTCAGGGGGTAGTGATTATTCAGAGCAGGACTCAAATACAGGTTATTGCACTAGAAGCAGCGTCAGACAGCACGTCAGGGCACGCAGGGCACAGACCCCATCCCCTAGATCAGCTAAATCTGTTCACGTAGACGACGTCAGATGCACTGGAGTACACACACAGGATCCACAAGTGTTGTTGGGGGACATGCCTTCCGGAGCTACACAGGCATTCAACACGAAAGGTACTCTGAAGGCAAGGGATACTCACATGTCCATGGACTGTTCCTTGGACAAGGCCAGTCAGAAGACAAAGGCACCTGCTAAGAGCAGGGAGACTCCCAAGAGCAGGCCCACAGCAGAGGTAAGGGACACTCCCAAGGACAGTGAGAAGACTAAGGCACCTACTGAGAGCAGGGAGACTCCCAAGAGCAGGCCCACAGCAGAGGTAAGGGACACTCCCAAGGACAGTGAGAAGACTAAGGCACCTACTGAGAGCAGGGAGACTCCCAAGAGCAGGCCCACAGCAGAGGTAAGGGACACTCCCAAGGACAGTGAGAAGACTAAGGCACCTACTAAGAGCAGGGAGACTCCCAAGAGCAGGCCCACAGCAGTGGATAGGAACACTCCCAAGGACAGTGAGAAGACTAAGGCACCTACTAAGAGCAGGGAGACTCCCAAGAGCAGGCCCACAGCAGTGGATAGGAACACTCCCAAGGACAGTGAGAAGACTAAGGCACCTACTAAGAGCAGGGAGACTCCCAAGAGCAGGCCCACAGCAGTGGATAGGAACACTCCCAAGGGCAGGGACACACACAGGGAGCAGGTGTCTGCTGGAGGCAGGTGCACCACAGACGACAAGTCTGCTGGCAGGAACAGGGCGGCGAGCAGGGCACAGGCTACATCCAGAGACAACACTCCACCTAAGGATAAGGCACAACCTACGGACAAGGCATCTAGCATGGACAATGGCGCTATCAAGGACAGGCATACTTCACCCCTGGCTGCACTGAGGCTGATGTTTTCTACTAAACGCCAAACTGATGTCTCCGCGGCGGAGTCCCCCCATACCTCCACTCCCATCCAGGCCAGTCAGAAGCAGAGGAGGGTGTCCCCTGTTGTTGCATCCCCCATTACACATCATTCCGAGTCCAGGCGGCAGGCACAGAGCAAACGACAAGCAGGCTCCAGCACCTCCCCCGAAACCAGATCCCCGGCAGCAGTTGCTCCACCTATGCTGGGTGGTGATTCTTTGGAGTCCCCACCACTTGGCAGTCCTGTCCTGTCCAGGGTGCACTCACAGCTCCCTAAGAAACGCAGACACACACCATTGACACCTGCCAACCCCGATTTGGCTCTAGGTGAGCTATCCCCAGCTCCCAGGCCCACCCTGCCTCCTGGCCCATACAGCCCTGTGGCTCATCATTTCAGTTGTCCCAGTGGCGCTGGTGCAGTTGACTCTCATGTATCAGATGGTGGCACAGTGTCAGTTGTGCCCTCTCCTGTTGCAGGTCCTGGCAGTGTATCTGGGTCTATGGCTCACGTGTCAGTTAGAAGATCTGTGGCTGTGTTGCACACTCCTGTTTCTGGTGCTGGCAGTCTGTCTGGGTCAGTGGCTCACGTGTCAGTGACTACATCTGTGGCTGTGTCTCACACTCCTGTTGCTGGTGCTGCCAGTGTGTCTGGGTCCGTGGCCCATGTGTGTGTCACTCGGGCTGTGGCTGTGTCTCACACTCCTGTTGCTGGTGCTGCCAGTGTGTCTGGGTCCGTGGCCCATGTGTGTGTCACTCGGGCTGTGGCTGTGTCTCACACTCCTGTTGCTGGTGCTGCCAGTGTGTCTGGGTCCGTGGCCCATGTGTGTGTCACTCGGGCTGTGGCTGTGTCTCACACTCCTGTTGCTGGTGCTGCCAGTGTGTCTGGGTCCGTGGCCCATGTGTGTGTCACTCGGGCTGTGGCTGTGTCTCACACTCCTGTTGCTGGTGCTGCCAGTGTGTCCGAGGCAGGTAGTTCACGCAGTCCCCCTGAATCTGTGATGTGAGGTGCTGTACACTTCACTCAAATGTTACTTCACATGGTGTGTCCATTGAGAACTGCGTGGCACTCTTGTGGTCCCTGTGACGGGTTGGTAGGGACACGTAGTTGTGCTGCCTCTGATGTACCTGCTCTGTACTCTACAATGCCCTGTTGATGCTCTGATACTGCATGCTGCCCTCTCGTTACCTGCTGTGATGTACCTGCTCTGTACTCTACAATGCCCTGTTGATGCTCTGATACTGCATGCTGCCCTCTCGTTACCTGCTGTGATGTACCTGCTCTGTACTGCACAATGCCCTGTTGATGCTCTGATACTGCATGCTGCCCTCTCGTTACCTGCTGTGATGTACCTGCTCTGTACTGCACAATGCCCTGTTGATGCTCTGATACTGCATACTGCCCCTCTCACGTGCTGCCTCTGATGGGCCTGTTCTGTGCAATGGACTGTTGATGCACTTTGCCCCTCTCACGTGCTGCCTCTGATGGGCCTGTTCTGTGCAATGGACTGTTGATGCACTTTGCCCCTCTCACGTGCTGCCTCTGATGGGCCTGTTCTGTGCAATGGACTGTTGATGCACTTTGCCCCTCTCACGTGCTGCCTCTGATGGGCCTGTTCTGTGCAATGGACTGTTGATGCACTTTGCCCCTCTCACGTGCTGCCTCTGATGGGCCTGTTCTGTGCAATGGACTGTTGATGCACGTTGCCCCTCTCACGTGCTGCCTCTGATGGGCCTGTTCTGTGCAATGGACTGTTGATGCACTTTGCCCCTCTCACGTGCTGCCTCTGATGGGCCTGTTCTGTGCAATGGACTGTTGATGCACTTTGGCCCTCTCACGTGCTGCCTCTGATGGGCCTGTTCTGTGCAATGGACTGTTGATGCACTTTGGCCCTCTCACGTGCTGCCTCTGATGGGCCTGTTCTGTGCAATGGACTGTTGATGCACTTTGCCCCTCTCACGTGCTGCCTCTGATGGGCCTGTTCTGTGCAATGGACTGTTGATGCACTTTGGCCCTCTCACGTGCTGCCTCTGATGGGCCTGTTCTGTGCAATGGACTGTTGATGCACTTTGGCCCTCTCACGTGCTGCCTCTGATGTACCTGCTCTGTACTGCACAATGCCCTGTTGATGCTCTGATACTGCATACTGCCCTCTCGTTACCTGCTCTGATGTACCTGCTCTGTACTCTACAATGACCTGTTGATGCTCTGATACTGCAACCTGCCCTCTCGTTACCTGCCTATGATGTACCTGCTCTGTACTGCACAATGCCCTGTTGATGCTCTGATACTGCATGCTGCCCTCTCGTTACCTGCTCTGATGTACCTGCTCTGTACTCTACAATGCCCTGTTGATGCTCTGATACTGCAACCTGCCCTCTCGTTACCTGCCTATGATGTACCTGCTCTGTACTGCACAATGCCCTGTTGATGCTCTGATACTGCATTCTGCCCTCTCGTTTACTGCCTATGATGTACTTGCTCTGTACTCCACAATGCCCTGTTGATGCTCTGATACTGCAACCTGCCCTCTCGTTACCTGCCTATGATGTACCTGCTCTGTACTGCACAATGCCCTGTTGATGCTCTGATACTGCATACTGCCCTCTCGTTACCTGCTCTGATGTACCTGCTCTGTACTCTACAATGACCTGTTGATGCTCTGATACTGCAACCTGCCCTCTCGTTACCTGCCTATGATGTACCTGCTCTGTACTGCACAATGCCCTGTTGATGCTCTGATACTGCATGCTGCCCTCTCGTTACCTGCTCTGATGTACCTGCTCTGTACTGCACAATGCCCTGTTGATGCTCTGATACTGCATGCTGCCCTCTCGTTGCCTGCTATGTTGTACCTGCTCTGGTGCCCACTTTGCCCATGCTCACGCATACACTGTGATTTGACCCCTATTTTGGACAATAAAGGTAGTCTATCAAGTCTCGTGGTCTGTCGTTGCCATTCCTGCTTGCGTACTGCAAATGTGTATTCGTATATGCTTCTCATCAGTGGTTTCGGTAACATGACACTCCCCCTCCCTACGTCACGTCCCTTGCTGGTATTCCCCTCCAGACAGCCAATGGTTTGTACCTTACCTGCGTCGTCGTCCATAGTAGGCCATGACTAGGACGTGGTGGATCGCGAAGAGCATCGGGAAAGCGTGTAGCGCCGGGTCCATGGTGGTGGTCAGCTTGCGGTGGGTATCTCGGCTGTGTCACCTATGTTCGCTGTGGGGATTCCGCCGTGTTAAGACAGGTTGTTTTTCCGCTGCGGTTTTATGTGTGTTTTCCGCCATCTTGATTTGGGGGACGGTCTTAGACGTCAGTGCGTACGGCGGAGCGTCCGGATGTGTTCCGTCCGCCGCGTGGTCGTGTGTAGTTGGCCGGCGGAGCGTGCTTTTCCGTCGCGGACGGAAATTTGACACGTTTTCCTATCCTGATATGGCGGACGGAGTATCCGCGGCAGGCGGACACGGAAAAGGCTTTTTCCGCCTACTCCAGGGCCGCGGTGGCTCTTCCGTCCGCCATCCTGATCGACCCCATTGTATCTATATTTATTTGAAATGTAGTGTTGAGGCGCCAAACGTTGATTACATACTCCGTCCACCGCCATTTTAGTAGTTTTCCTCCGTTATTTTTATTATATCTGTTACTTTCATTTTACCTTCCGCATATTTTCTCTGTGATTGATGAGATTTTCTGCCACAGACAGCACAGTGTTTGTCCTTGGCCCCCGATCTTATCAGACTTGGTTACACGTATACCTAGAAACTAATTTGAAGGACGTAAGCCACAGCCATTACAACGCGTGTTCATCAACACAAAGACATTATTAAGATTATGCATTTATCAAGTGTGCTAATGGCTTCGTGGTGACGATCAGGCGTTGTAATGGCTGTTTCCCCAGGACACTGCAGAAACCGGGTCTGGGCGTGGTGGACTCCAGGGCACCAGGCGGAGGGCCACGCAGCCCGTCTCATACAATATAGAAGTCTTTGTGCGGTTATTGTTTCCGTGGTTTGAGGGGCGTCCTTGAGGCGCACACACTTAATTTTGTAGGGGGGTAGGCATTGCATGGGGAAATGTTGCAAGAGTTTTGTAAATGTGGTACACATTGTTTCGTATTAGTTTGATTATGTTACCATGTTGTAGTGTATCCAGAGAAAATATAACTCAGTACTTTTCAATCCTAGTCTTGAACATCTTACTATAGTATTTCAACATTTTAAATAATATTTTTATTGTGGATCGTCACCCCCCCACAAAAAAAAAGTAGTATGTATTTTTTTTTTATTAAGTTTTATTAAAAGAATAACTGTGAACGAAACTTAATGATAACTATATAACAAAGAACTAAAAAAATAACTTTAAAACAATAGTATAAACAAATTGCGAAGTTGACTTCAAAAGGCGTACGATTGGTAATCTGCAAAACAAAAAAGAAAATTAGAGTTTATAATTATGTAGATGTGACTAAATGAGCTGAAGCATTACAAGTCAAGGTAACACTACGATTTTACGTGTGCAGTGTGCCTGGTACATTTAATTTCTGTTATAGTGCCGCATTCAAGTGGTGTCTATATGGAAGTGCCTACTGCGTCACTGACACAAAAGTATCACAACAGGATTGTAAATATGGTGACTTATTTCTAATGCATTGTAATGAAGGCATTGTATATCTAGGCCTCTGTGCTTACCGTTGTATAAACACTGCGGCCACCGGGGTTCACAACTTGAGTTCAACTGTTGTTCTAGACGTCAAAGCAGACAGCAGTGTCTATAAGTTTAAAAGAGAAAGAGAAATGATGTCACAGAGTGAGAGAGAGAAAGAAAGAGAGAGAAAACAACATTAAAACTCTCTCGCAGAGTCTGGAGTTGAGATTTTTTCTTGAAAAGTCAGACGTAGATTTACAAGCTGGTAAACATCACTTACAACGAAACTTTTACAACGCACTACCATTACAACGCGGTCATTACAACGCAAACCATTACAACGCATTGCTCTGGGGGGCGCTCTAGGATAGGGAATATATTAAATTTACTATCCAACACCTTCCCTACTATCCACGGGGACTGGAGTTGGAATAGTAAATTAAATAAATCACTCCCCAGCGCCTAAAAGCACTATGCGTTGTAAAGGTTTGCGATGTAAAAACCGCGTTGTAAAGGCAGGCGTTGTAATAGCCTGCATTGTAACGTCATACATCCTTACAAGCTCTATACGTCACTTTTCCTATGTCGTTGTTTCAGAAACAAGCTTGTTTGCTCACTTTGTGCTATTGCCGTTGTCCGTGTTACATAATCCATCCTGAAGCTGTACATCTAAAAGATATTAAAAGAAAGATGTTATGATTGGTAATTCTTGCTATATTAATTTGGAGTTAGATAATATTGCGCTTTTATAGACGTTTGATTGTCAGATTTCTACGAACTGTTTGTAATGTGAATATATTCCGGACATTTCAGCGATTATAAAAACGTTAATGCTATTGGGGAAAAAAATGTAAATTAATGCATTATGTAGCAGTGCGTTCGTCTAAAATACTAAGTCGCATTTTTGTATGTAGTCAGCTACAACCCTGTGACTCCTTGCAATGCATACTCAAGTCTCACTGCTCACCTTTTCGTGGAAAAGACACCTTCTTCATGAGGTAGTTCCGATCTCCAACAAAGAAGTCTCATATATGGTGCCGAATCTTGATATCTCTATGGCTAACGATATATTTGTGCTCCCATCATCATCATCGCAGGTTCTTTACCCGCTCAGTGCTTCGGGAACTACTAACTCAGTGACCAAAGAGGCCACACATGTGGTAGTGGGCCCCTTGTTCGGTGCTTTGGGAACAACTCTAAAATGGCGTAGAACACGTGCGCCCCGTCTTTTTTATACATAGGGTCACGTGTGTAGTGACGGATGTGCTGGATAGGTGTGGTGTGGGTGTATACCAGCTATGAGAGAGTGTGTGTCGATCTGACAACTAGACCTGCCACTAAGAAATCACTACAATGGAAATCTGGGCTTTGTACTGTTGTGTTTTTCTGGTAGCATAAGCACAGTAGGCTGTACTAACGTATTCAGTCTCGATTAATTTACCACCTCCCCAGGGGCTTTTACATTTTGGGAGAGGGGTCAATAATTGTGTTGACTTTTCTTCTTCTTTAGTGTGCAGTGCTATATTGTTTTATGAAATGTATAAGTCTTCAAACTATCTTTACTCTTACGATGTACGTGCGATATTTCCGTAATTGATTTTTAAAGTAATATACGCTTTTTTACAGTTTTAAAAAACAATTTTTATGATTATCCCAAATAATGTTTTCTTTTAATATGTACATTAAATACATGAATATACGTTTTTGAATAATTAGAATCTTACGTGGAGTATGTGTACGGGGCGCCGTATATGACGTCATGCGGGATATATTTTTTTATTACAAAAACGCAGGGTGCGCGCTTTGGGTGAAAAAGAAAAAAAACGTGAAGCCCGCTTTATTGCTAATTAGCTTCCGGGGGGTCACATCTCTGGGGCTATTTGTTTTTCATAATGGGGGGCGTAGAGGGTCTCCCCTGCGCGGGGTTCGCTACCCCCGGATGTTTAACTATACGTATGCGTGGGGACTCATGGCCTCCCGGAGTTCCCGGGACCGCTTTCTCCTCCACTCGATTCCCTCCCCCTCCCCCACCTCCGGGGCCTTTTTTATTAAAAAAAACTGTGCAAAGGTGTTGCAAATGTGGTATTTTGGTTTCATTTCTGTCTTGTAGAGGATTTAAGGGAAATATAACGTTTTTTTGTACAGCTATTACCTTTCTGCCTGTTACCATAGTAACAGTTCATGGATCACTTGCATGAGTAGAGAGGTTAGAAGTTCACCACAATATGTTGGTAATTGAAATATTTACTGTGCTGGAGATTTATATTTATTTTTTTCATAGGAACCGTTAGTCGTAGAAGTTTGTGGAAAAGTTTTATTAAGGATTCCTTCCTGTTCGGGGAGTATTAGGTGAACGTGCTCCAAGCGGGACTTTACGAAGTTTAATGTTCATTGGCTGTAAAGTATTAAAAGTAGAAGCCTTAGCAGTTATTCCTTGCTCGTCTTTGGAGAACATGGACATTTTATTAGCTAAAGTGTCCCGAACACAAGTTTGCTTCTTATTGGGTGGGAACGGTTCACTGTTGTCAGTGATATTGTGATGCATTTTCCAAAGGAATATGGGGAAAGAAAGTAGTAGAGGCTAGGTTAGGAAAACTATTAACTGTGTACAGTGCCCATACGGTGGTGGAGAGGAATTATGAGGTAAACAATTTTTTATATATGTTTCAAGGGCTATTTATATAATTGCCATTTGGTGTATAAATCACGGCGGAAAAATGACAGTGTTTTTTTTTTTTTTCTTTTATCAAGTTTGTAGGTGACATATTTCTTAGTACTACTATTTACTTATAATGTGGTGTTTACTTTCATGATGGGGATGTGTGGTTGCACAGCAAAAAAAATTCAGTCTAGGTTTGAAACAGTTTTTATTAAGCAAATACAAATAAGCTTTCTTCAGAAACTGATGCAGTATATATGAAAGGGGTGACAATTAAAAATCGAATTTCATAAAATATCAGTTAAGCGTGGCTATATAGTTCATTTTTGTGCTACAGTTTGTAAAAGTGTTGCCCCACATTCTTGTTGATGTAAGAGGGCATCAGTTACTTTTAGATAAAGTAGAATAGAAGTGCTACAACAAACACTCCCGCACTACATTATCTCAGATCAAGAGAAGAAGTAAAACAGTAAAATCTAAATTATTTCATATTACAAAGAAATGCATGCATTATTATTTTTAAAATTTGTATTCTGTACAATTCAGAAACATGCTGTCGTAGTGTTTACAAGTTGCAGACTGTTCTGCTAATAAATCACATACTCACCAAAGAATATATAGAATGTTACTCTTATAATATATAGTACAGGTCCTATATATTCTTTAGGGAGAAGGTGAATAGGAATCGCAAATAAGAATAGAAATTAGAAAATAACATTCAGAAATGTAGGGTTTATTAAATATTGAAAGTAACAAAGTATGCATGATAGCTATATTTTAATATATATAAAAATACCTGATCAAGTTTTTATAAATATTTGATCATTATATTACAGATGGTGCTGAAAAATCTCCCATTCCTCTTCTGTAGCAATAGGACAATCTATTATAATATAACGATTGATACCATTGTTACAGTAAAAAGAAAAGGAAAATAAAGTTATGTATTTAACAGAACATCCATAATGAACTAGTTTTGAGCGGTAATTATTTACTGAACTTCTTTTCTCCGGGAGGTGAAAAAATTAGATCTTCGTGGTGACGGGTCATAAACTCCTCTGAGATCATGACGATGAGAATAATAATATGTATATATTCTCACAGCATATGATCACAGGGGGAAAATAGACTGAAAGCCGCAAGCCGGTAATGTTGCTTACTTATCGTTACTGTTTGTGACGACGGATTGTGAATTCCGCTAGGATCACTAAGACTGTTAATGTTATAAGATACATATTAACAGTATGTGATCTCTAGGGGAAAACATAATAACAAGTGTATCATTGTCACGTAGATTGTAAATGTTTAGGGTTTACGTTGACGGGTTAGCAACATCTCTTGAGCGAAGTACAGTATCAATAATATAATATAAATAGTCACTATATATAAGGCAAAAGGAGCCAGAAAAGGAGTAATATTTGTTATATTATATCTGTTTCTAAGAACAAGCTGCTGACGTTACAGAGAAAAAGGGAAAAACATGCAATAACATTTTTTTCTACATATAAATGTTTAAATATTGACAAATAGTCACAATGTATAACTAAGTACTATGCCTATGCCATCTTGAAACAACTTACGACTCCGGAATATGTTTGTTGATGCAAAAAGAGAATCCGATGCTGGAGAACGGAACCTGCAACAGAGATTTGCGATTCAGAAATAACTCGGGAAAACGAAACTAATTGCACAGTAGGTGTGGTTTATGTAGTTTTTTGTTGTTTAGTAGTGTATGGAAGGAAGGTGTGGCTCCGCCTATGTAGATGGCACGTTTTGCAGTTTACACATGCTCACGTTGTAACCATTTTTTGTCAGCACGTGATTGCAAAAGTTTCAAACTGTGAAGCTGTAAAGATTTCGATTTTGATAGTAACACGTATAAGGTATTATTATCTACATACGTTGGAGAGTTTAAAAAGTGTTACTCGGTGTTGGACTTGGCCCTTTTCCCTAAACTTTTTTGTTTTTCGCTCCCCAATTCAGGATGTCCCCCCATAGTAATGAAGTTGTATAGGCCTTGTGTGGTTGAGATGCCCTGTTTAATATTAAAATCAATACTAAGGTGTAGGTGCTCTCTACTTCCATCATGGCTGCCACTGACCCCTGCTACTGCGGCGTGGTCTTTTTAGTCGCACTCTTGTTGCCAGGAGCTGGCTGGAACCCCTAAACATTGTAGCCTTACCAGCCTGCCTTGCCTGCCCATAGTTAGAGTAGGGAAGCTCCTGGAACATTCTAGAATAGGGGCGGAGCCTATTACTGCCATCTTATAAAGTGTTCACCTGACCTGGGACTATAAAAGAAAAAGGAGGGAAAGTTTTCAGTCAGTTGGGGCTTCACTGACCTGGGGAACCCTACACAGGAGATTTAGGCGGTAGGGCCTAGTCAGAAACCTATACCACTGGGGGTGACAGGATTTAGGCGCTGCCCACCAAGCTGTGTAAGGAACACTGAACTAGCCCACTGATCTGGCCCGGCGGGAGGGGAACCCAGGGACCACCTGCAGTGACCTGCTGAGGAATCCTGTCAGCAGCCTTCAACCCAACCCCCTTCCCCCTTCCAGAAACCAAGAATCTGTTACCACAGAAGGGCGCCAGAACCACCAAGCGCCAAGAAGAAACCTCACAGCCCACAGGACTACTGGGGATCAACCAGGTACTGGACTGTGCTGCACCTGCACCTGCACCCCCCTGCCTTCACCTGGGCCTGCGCTGTCCTGCCTAACTCCCCCTGACTGAGCTGCCTGAATTGCTGTCCTGCCTGACCTGATATGGCTACCCCACGCTAGCTCCCTGAGCTGACTGAACTGCCTGAAGCTCAGGTGCTGTAACTGCCTGCAGAAGCGCTAGACCCTGAGTGCCATAACTGCTGTCATTGCTCCCAGAGCGCTCTCGCTTAACATCCCCCACAGCGCCGAGGCCTGGCGCGCTGTGCCCCTAAGCACTGTTTTGGCCCTGCCCGCGCTGGGCCTAGAAGCGTGATGCCCCCAAGGGCCCCCCTGCTGAGGCGCTAGTGAAAACTCACCGCCACGGCCCGGAGCTGTTCGAGCCCTACGGAGGCACCTGAGGAAGCCGATCCCTGTGGCCCGTGAAGCGCGGCCGTAGGATTTTCCCTCTGCCGCCCGGCAGTCCGTGGGGCCGCCGCCTCCTCCTCGCGAGTCGCCGCTCTTTCAGTGGAGCCAGCACTGGCCTCCTCGCCCCCCTCGGCGGCCCTCGGAGCCAAGAGAGGGCCGCCACATCGTGAACCACCGAAAGGCCGCATTAAGCCTCATTAGGCCCACCGAAGCATTTGCCCGCATCATGTGATGGGGGACGCAGCGTCCACGGCCACGCCCCCAACCGGCGCTGCGCAGCCATTGGCTCAGCTGCCGCGCCCACCTAAACCTGTACCGCGATTGGCGGCAGTGGTCCATTCCCCTTCGCGACCGCCTCCTGATTGGTTCCCGGGCCCCTGACATCCCCGCAGGCCCGGGAACAGGAAGAACTACGGCCGGAGGGCTTCGAGAGGAGTAATAGCCCTCCCCTGCTTCTGACACCATCACAAGGGGCCCGTCAGAGGCCCGAAGTACGAAGGTAAACCCCCGGGGAGGGGGGGGCGGAAGGCCGAAGAAGGCCCTGAGTTCGCCCCTCCCCTGGGGAAAACTGCAACTGGGTCCCGTTGGCCCCAATTGGCCCATGAGAGACCCGGAACTGGGCCTGAGCCTAATGGAGATTTAACCCCGTGTTGGGGGGGGAATGGATGTTCTTCCCTGCCCCTAGGCAGGACCTAAAAGTACTCCTGACATTGGGCAGTTCCTGAGGCCCCCATGGCAACAGTATATGCCCTATGAAATGTTTAATTTGGCCTGATTTGTAGGGATCTGATCATCCTTGATTCATACAATGTTTTACCCTCAATGGAATGGTTATTTCTGCTTATTGCTGGGTTATGACACACTCATCTCTTGAATGAAATGTTGATTCCTAATTTGGGAACTGTTTATTTTTTTATCTGAAGAAAGGCTAGCCTGGTTAAAGGAAATGTTTACTCTTGCCTAATGAATTTTGGCCCAATCTTTCATGGGATGTCCCCTATCACTTAATGAGATGTTGCCTGGTCTTCAATTAACTGTTTTACTCCTGCATAGGGAAGGGTTATATGTTCCTGCCTAATGCAGTGTTCCCTAAGTACCTTTAGCTACTCCGGGAAATGTTTAATGCTGAGTATTGGAATGGTTTTGATTTCTTGCTAAAATGGTTATTTCCTCATGAAATGATCTTCCCCTGCCTGAGGACAGGTTTATGCCTGAGTCCATATGAAAGGCTTATTGCTGGGAAATGAACTGTTTCTTCCTGTCGGATGACCAATTTATCCCTGATAAGGAGTTTAAAGAAATGTTCACCCTTGCTCGGTGAGAAGTTAATTGATTTGCCTACTGAACCGGTTACTTACCTGATGAAATGTGGACTCTTGCTATATGACATGCTCATCCTTGCCTGATGAGCTGGTTGTCCATGCCTAATGAGAGGCTCACCTTCGCGGGGTGCCTTGGTATTTAATGCCTAATGAAATGTGTTACCCTGGTTTATTGTGAAGTAATGAAATGCTAATCCCTTAATGAAATGGTTATTGCAAGACGCTACAACGATTATTAAACTGCTCCCTTTACTCCCCTCTGATGAAATGCCTTGATTAGTAATTGATACTGTGATTTTTGATTACCCTGAACCTTGATCTTAGATAAAAACGTATTGATTTAAATCAAACTCACTCGTGTGGTCTCTTCCTTTGCGTGCATTTATTGTCTCAGTGGATGTGTGTGTTGTGTAGTCACTTAACACCTTAGCTTTCGGGTGCCTACCTGCTCGTGCCAGGCTACCCCCGGGGAACTGGTGACCCCAGTTCCTTCACTCGGTAAACTGTGTTCTTTGCATTTTCATGATTAAAAGCATCTAAATAGAAGACGTATAAAAAAATATCGTTATCATTAGAAGAAAAAAAAAATGTTTAATATTTATTATTTTTATGGTTCCTAATTTAAAAAATGGTAGCATTTGTAGATCGTAATTCTACCCTCGGAAAGGTGTGCTGGCGCTTGGGGCTTTGGGAAGGTTATTATATAATAAATGCCCTTTTCTATGCACCTGTAGACTTGGCTTTTAAACTTTCAATTGCCTAGTCTGTATATTTACACTTCCTCCAAACATTTTGGTACTGCTATTTTAGTATTGCAGTGAGCCATTCAGCAGTATGTGTTTATGTATACACTGTTCTAAAAGTGAAGCTGCTGTACATTTTGCCAGACACTCTCCTTGCAGAATTGAAATAATTCAGCCAGTACACAAGTAGTCATGGTGCAAAGTGGGCCTTGGGGCATGGACTGCTTCAAAGTCCTATACACACTGCATGCACTCTTCTATGCATGGGCAAACTTGTCTTTTATAGCTTTTATTATCCAGTCTATGTTCTTACACTTCCAGCAAACTCTTTGTGATTGCTGATTCAGTATTGTAGTGAAGTATTCAGCAGAATGCCCTAATGTATGCACTGTGCTAAAAATGAAGCTCTTCCAAATTCAGACAGACACTCTCGTTGCAGAACTGTAATTATCCAGTCAGTACTCAAGTAATCATGGTGCAAAGTAGGCCTTAGGCCATGTACTGCTTTAAACCTGTATAGAGTATACTTGCACTCTTCTATGTAGGTGTACATTTGTTTTTTATACATTCAATTGTCCAGTCTGTATCATTAGACTTACACAATCACTCTCACTCTACTGTTTCAATATTGTAGTGAGCCATTCAGCAGTATTTCCTTATATATGTACTGTGGTAAAACTGAAGCTCTTATAAATTCAGTCATGCACTCTCTTTGCTGAACTTTCATCATGCAGTCAGTATCCAAGTAATTATGGAGCAAAGTAGGCCTTAGTATATGGACTGCTTCAAACTCCTGTTTACTATGCATGTACTGTTCTATGCACCTGCACATTTACCTTTTATATTTTAAATTCCCCAGTCTCTATCCTTACACTTCCAGCAAACACTCTGTCATTCCTCTTATAGTTTTGTAGTGACTCATTGATCAGTGTGTAGCAATCCATTCTCTACAATGAAACAGTAATCAGGAGATGTACCATAAGTGGTACATTCCAAGAGATATGACAGTTATTGTGCACTGTGATATCAGCACAATGCATGCACCGTATTTACAATGTAGTGTATTATGGAGCAAAAACGGCACAGACATGTGATGTATTTGTGTTGTGATGGTGGTGCATTGCTTGACTTGCGTTTGAAGTGCAACGCAGCTCCAGAAATGCTCTTGGGGTTCTATGCTCACAAAGCTGTGTCAATCCTTACACCTGTTTCAAGCAGGAGCAGGGTTTTGATGTAGCATAGCACTAAAAGTGACTGAATGAAATATTATAGATTTCACTCAGTCACTTCTAGGAGGTGTTCCTATGCTAGAACACTTGCACTCCCTCCCCCCCTCTCTGCGCAGGAAAGTCTCTTTCTGGTGCAGGGCTTTAGAATATGATGCACCTTCCATATGCATCGCATTGTAAATATCAGGTACTATCGTACATCTTTTGCAACAACGCTGCATCACAAAAGTGACGGAAAAGATGTGTAAAAGAGGTACAAGGGGGTTGTAAATTCGCTCCTAACACATACAAATTCACCCAGGCAGTTTCACTAGCAGTGCAAATTGAAGTATAGACTTCTAACATATTTATATGGATGTGTTACATTAAAGTGCTTCGGAGGTACTACAGTATAGTATAGGTAAACACCTTATACATTTATGCTGTAGCACTCTCTTATACTTTTTGCAATTTCACATTCACCATACACTACTAATGAATTTGTTCATTTATACACTACACATTAATTCTGACAACGTTTTACACACTAATATAGAAATATAGTTCTTTTTTAAGCCAGTGGAGGTAGTTTTGAAAAGAAGTGGTTTTTTTCTTTCTAGTTTTCTATTTTTTTGTCTTTTTTCAGGATGTTTTTAAGTGTTTTTTTTAAACCAAAAAAATGAAACTGGAAACAAAAATATGTGGAACAGGAAGAAAAAAAAGAAAAAAAAATATTATTGTTTTGGGCAACGGTGCTCTTTGCTCTTCCCAATGAGGTGAATAGACTGCTCACCGTAACAAAGGAGTTCTCTGCAAAATTTACAATGAATTGTAAGATTTGCAAACTGAGGCACAATAATAGGATGCGCAATGTTCGGAGGAGGTGGTGGTGCTTTTGAGGTAGAAGGAACTGCAGGTTGAAGGTTTTCCTGGAACCTTTGTGTCGTCATCCTTCCATAATTCTTTGGATGCAAATTTTTGACATGGTGAACCATTGAGGCTGTCCCGAAAGAGTACTTTTTAGTGGGGTCAGCCCTGGAATGTGTAACCTCACAGATCTTGCATGTTACTTTCGGTACATTCACCTTTTTCTGTCCCTCCGGAAATGAAGAAAACTTCCAAATGAAAGCTTCTTTTCTCTTTTTCTGAGGTGGCTTAGTAACAAATTGTTTCTTAGAGGAATGTACTGATGAAGTCTCTAAAAGAGCAGCCATTGTAGAGTTTGGTTGTAAAAGACTACAGCTCCACAGAATAGATGTTTTTCCTGGGAAAGTCGAAGTAGGGTAATCAAAATGTGAGGGGTCTTTCAACAGTTGGATTAGGAAGTATTATGAACTAATCAAAACTTTCCTTTTATGGTCAGATCACTTTGCGTACGCTTACAGTGCTCTTACAGTGCTCTTAAGATGCGAGTATGTACGACGTACCTTTGCAATTTGCATAATTGCTTTTAAAAGTAATAATTGCTTATTAAAAGTTAAAAAAAGTATTTTCATGTTTGTCCTAGATACTGTCTTCCCTTAATATGTACATTAAATACATAAATATATGTTTTTGAACAATTAGAAACTTTTGCGCCGTATGCTTATGGGGCGCCGTATATGATGTCACGCAGAAGCGTTGATGCGATGTGCAAGGTCAAAGTGTGTCTGTAACAAGTGCGTGACCATTTGCTGTACAAAGTGTGGTGCGATCACTGTACGCGTACGGTGCAATAACCCAAAAAAATATGAAAAAGGAATTATAGAGATTCTAATTGTAAAAAATGGAGAGAAAAAAATTGGGATTTAGTTTTGTTATTATTTTACATTAAGAATATGAAATATAATTTAAAAAATAAAATTAATATAAATATTTTTCATAAAAATTTAAGAAATTCGTATAAAAAGAAAGAGATGTAATAATTTATACATTTAAAAATTATCATTTATTAAACCTTTGAAATTCACTGAAAAAACAATAGGTTTCAGCCACGTTATAGTTAGGAATTAGCATTTAAAAAACCTTTCAAATTCACTGAAAAAAACATAGGTTTCACACATGTTATAGTTAGCTGGAGATTTCACTCATACAAAACCATTGAAATTCCTCCATTATAGTTAGTTCAGCTAACTATAACTCGTGCGCCCGCAATGCACTGTTGATGACATCACATATTACATCACTCATGACATGGTCAGTGACATCACTCATGACATCACTGATGACATCTGACATAATTCAGTGAATGTGTGTTTTTCGGAAAATTAAATATGTTTTATATATGTACATTCCAAGGTCACAGGAACTCAGAAAAAAGAGCAGAGGCCACAATAGGGGTAAGCAGGGAGACCACTTTTATTCCATCAAATGCTTCTTAACAGGCGACTGCATTTCAGCATCACTTATGCCTTCTTCAGCGCCAAGAGTCTTATGGGCAGATGCAGTTAACATTGTGTATTTAAATATTGGCCCCATGATGATTGGTTCAGGTCTGCCCCGCCCTCGGGAACAGTATCCTTTCTCTCCACTCGTAGTGCACTCGGTACATTTGCTCCACAATTCCCAGAATGCAATAGGGATCCAGGTAAGAAAGGTGGGTTATTAACTTGTAATTATTGCGGAAAATGGCGTCACGATGTCATCCGGCCAAATCCCCTGCATGTGGTGTGAATCGCAGTGTCCCCCTGGGTCCCCAGACTGCATCAACCTCCGGGAAACAGGATTCTGTTTGGTGGGGGCAAGACCAGCGATCCAATCTCGCCCAGCGCAGAGTTGAGTAACTCCGTCACCGCCCCATCTCCTCCTGGACCCAGGGGTAGGCCTTGATAATCCAGTACCCTGGAACTGTAAAGCGTCCGGCACAGCAGATGCCAGTGAGACCAAGGCCAACTTTGAGATGCGGGGGCCTCTGGAGCGCGCCTCTGGCATACGCGCTGAATATCACAGGAACTTCGAGAAAACAGCAGAGGCCACAATAGGGGTAAGTAGGGAGACCACTTTTATTCCATCAAATGCTTCTTACCAGGCAAATGCATTTCGGCATCACATATGCCTTCTTCAGCACCAAGAGTCTTATGGGCAGTTGCAGGTAACATCGTGTATTTAAATATTGGCCCCATGATGATTGGTTCAGGTCCGCTCCGCCCTCGGGAACAGTGTCCTTTCTCCCCACTCGTAGTGCACTCGGTACATTTGCACCACAATTCCAAGAATGCAATAGGGATCCAGGTAAGAAAGGCGGGTTATTAACTTGTAATTATTGCGGAAAATGGTGTCACGATGTCATCCGGCCAAATCCCCTGCATATATATATAAACACACACATACACACACACATATATAAATAACATTTGAGCAAGGCTCCACAGAGCCGAAACGTCATACGGCATATATCTGCTTTAAATAAATAATTTAAGCACTAACTTGGTCCGTGTCCGAGAGTCTTTGGCGTCAGGGCGGAGGCTGCTTGCTGTTGCTGAAACGCGGCACTACAGGATGTATATATATATATATAACTAGAGTAATGAGTAATGAATAGCAGCACTAAGTTGTTTGAAACACACTGGATACATCGTACTTACATATGTAATTTTCTCCTTTACGTCCTTACATTTTGAATGATTTTTCTGTTTTTCTGTTTTTCTGTGCAATTATCACTTTTTGCACTATCTTATTGCACTATCTTTTGCACTGTTCTTTCTGTAAATATGACATTTACTTTCTAACATAGGACAATAGCCGATCCACGGCTTTATTTTCAATTTACCTTAGCACTTAGGGATGAATTGTATTAGATCCAACATTTGGATATACACCCTTACAATATGGCGCCCATAGAGGCACAGAGGGTTACAGTCCTATGTTCATGTCAACTTTTGCAGATTTTGTATTTGTATGAGATGTTTTGAGAGTAACAATTGACACACTGACGAAGGCTAACGCCGAAACGCGTCTGTGCTTTTTCTGTTCCTGAATTAAAAACTTGGACACCTCCTGGCTTGTGAGTGCTGCCTCTTTGAAGCAACGTACGAAGAGTTGAGCGTCATATATATATATATATATATATATATGTATATATATATATATATATATATATATACAACGGCAGCAAAGGGCATGTTTAGACGGCGGGAAAAGCCGTCTGAGAAAGAAACCACGGTGACAGCGGAGCCATCTAACAACAAACTAGCTGTGACCATGACTAAGTTAGAAAGGCTCCACGAACGAGAGACACGAAAGTGGTGGGAGGCAACAAGCCTCACCAACTACATTGAAGAGGAGAGAGTACCCCGAGACCTAAGGGTCCATACAGTCCCATCATATGAGAATCCGGACCCACAACTGCTGACAGATTGGTTTGAGCATACCGCAGCCTACTGTGAATGGACTCTTAAGATACTAGTAAAGTACGCTTGGAGCGACAGGGAGAGAGCACTAGCGGAAATCGCATTGATTAATGAAGAGCTGGACAAGGAAACTGACCCTGGGGCAATAACATCAATTGGTCAGATGAAAGAACAAATGAAAGCCCGGCTTGCAAAATATGAAACAAAATAAGGCTTCGCAAGCAAGAGAAATATGAACGCGACGCAAATCACTACCAGACAGGGCGCGTTCTAACATATGCGAAAAAATATGACGCTCCTCGCAAGGCCTTACAGAGGGGCACCGGCGCGAACGCTGGCGCCGGCGCTACAGCTGCAGCTGATGCAGTTACCGAGAACGAGTCTGGAGAAGATCAATCCGACCCAGAAGAGCGGAGTAGCAATCGAACAACACAAGCAGCACCGTCTGGAAAGTACAAGAGAACCCCTTTTATGGGGGAATTGGAGGTAATCAAAAAATCCTGGCTCCGTGGCGGAAAGAACAAACCGCCAGATGCGGGAATATCGGGATCAGGAGAACCAGGAGAACAAGGAGGGCAGGGGACGGGAGGAAGAGGCAGAGGCAGAGGAGGTGTGAGAGCCTCTCGCTGGTCCAACCGCAACCGCAACAAGAAGTGATGCCACACGAATGTACTGGCTCTGAAGATCAAGCCAATCTGACAGTAGTGAACTTAACAACTAGAGCACTCACGAATCAAGAAACGGAGGTTCTAAGCCTCGGATTGACATTCTGTCCCAACAATGAGTTGGAATATACACAAACTAAGATTGAATTATTCCGCTTAACGAGGAAGTTAAAACTCCATAAATACTTCAAACTGCGCCCCCACTTACAAGATCGAAGCAATAAAGGAACCAGCATGACTGTAACAGATGCCTTAAGCAGCAGAGACCTACAAACAGTTGAGATCCTTGAGGATTTGGAAATGGAACAATCCTCGGACAGGGAACTACTGAATATGACACAAAGAGCAGAATTACAGGGAGTGCAACAGGAGAGAGATGAAAGTGGGCTCAAACCTATCTCTGTCTTTGTTCCTCAGTCCCCCTGGGACGCTGTAGATGTATTTGCGGAAGCAATGAATAATGATTTAATGAAGTATCGCAAAGCAGACCACCATGATCAGGATTATAATATCACAGAACAACAGAAGACTACCTTAAAAACCCTAATGACAGACAAAAACATTGTGGTGAAACCCTCGGATAAAGGGGAAACGTGGTTTTAATGAGCAGGGACTATTATAAGAACGAAGCTCTGAGGCAACTCTCAGATGAGAACTTTTATCCGAAATGCACCATCGACGCTTACCAACAGTGAGAAGACTAAGGCACCTACTAAGAGCAGGGAGACTCCCAAGAGCAGGCCCACAGCAGTGGATAGGAACACTCCCAAGGGCAGGGACACACACAGGGAGCAGGTGTCTGCTGGAGGCAGGTGCACCACAGACGACAAGTCTGCTGGCAGGAACAGGGCGGCGAGCAGGGCACAGGCTACATCCAGAGACAACACTCCACCTAAGGATAAGGCACAACCTACGGACAAGGCATCTAGCATGGACAATGGCGCTATCAAGGACAGGCATACTTCACCCCTGGCTGCACTGAGGCTGATGTTTTCTACTAAACGCCAAACTGATGTCTCCGCGGCGGAGTCCCCCCATACCTCCACTCCCATCCAGGCCAGTCAGAAGCAGAGGAGGGTGTCCCCTGTTGTTGCATCCCCCATTACACATCATTCCGAGTCCAGGCGGCAGGCACAGAGCAAACGACAAGCAGGCTCCAGCACCTCCCCCGAAACCAGATCCCCGGCAGCAGTTGCTCCACCTATGCTGGGTGGTGATTCTTTGGAGTCCCCACCACTTGGCAGTCCTGTCCTGTCCAGGGTGCACTCACAGCTCCCTAAGAAACGCAGACACACACCATTGACACCTGCCAACCCCGATTTGGCTCTAGGTGAGCTATCCCCAGCTCCCAGGCCCACCCTGCCTCCTGGCCCATACAGCCCTGTGGCTCATCATTTCAGTTGTCCCAGTGGCGCTGGTGCAGTTGACTCTCATGTATCAGATGGTGGCACAGTGTCAGTTGTGCCCTCTCCTGTTGCAGGTCCTGGCAGTGTATCTGGGTCTATGGCTCACGTGTCAGTTAGAAGATCTGTGGCTGTGTTGCACACTCCTGTTTCTGGTGCTGGCAGTCTGTCTGGGTCAGTGGCTCACGTGTCAGTGACTACATCTGTGGCTGTGTCTCACACTCCTGTTGCTGGTGCTGCCAGTGTGTCTGGGTCCGTGGCCCATGTGTGTGTCACTCGGGCTGTGGCTGTGTCTCACACTCCTGTTGCTGGTGCTGCCAGTGTGTCTGGGTCCGTGGCCCATGTGTGTGTCACTCGGGCTGTGGCTGTGTCTCACACTCCTGTTGCTGGTGCTGCCAGTGTGTCTGGGTCCGTGGCCCATGTGTGTGTCACTCGGGCTGTGGCTGTGTCTCACACTCCTGTTGCTGGTGCTGCCAGTGTGTCTGGGTCCGTGGCCCATGTGTGTGTCACTCGGGCTGTGGCTGTGTCTCACACTCCTGTTGCTGGTGCTGCCAGTGTGTCCGAGGCAGGTAGTTCACGCAGTCCCCCTGAATCTGTGATGTGAGGTGCTGTACACTTCACTCAAATGTTACTTCACATGGTGTGTCCATTGAGAACTGCGTGGCACTCTTGTGGTCCCTGTGACGGGTTGGTAGGGACACGTAGTTGTGCTGCCTCTGATGTACCTGCTCTGTACTCTACAATGCCCTGTTGATGCTCTGATACTGCATGCTGCCCTCTCGTTACCTGCTGTGATGTACCTGCTCTGTACTCTACAATGCCCTGTTGATGCTCTGATACTGCATGCTGCCCTCTCGTTACCTGCTGTGATGTACCTGCTCTGTACTGCACAATGCCCTGTTGATGCTCTGATACTGCATGCTGCCCTCTCGTTACCTGCTGTGATGTACCTGCTCTGTACTGCACAATGCCCTGTTGATGCTCTGATACTGCATACTGCCCCTCTCACGTGCTGCCTCTGATGGGCCTGTTCTGTGCAATGGACTGTTGATGCACTTTGCCCCTCTCACGTGCTGCCTCTGATGGGCCTGTTCTGTGCAATGGACTGTTGATGCACTTTGCCCCTCTCACGTGCTGCCTCTGATGGGCCTGTTCTGTGCAATGGACTGTTGATGCACTTTGCCCCTCTCACGTGCTGCCTCTGATGGGCCTGTTCTGTGCAATGGACTGTTGATGCACTTTGCCCCTCTCACGTGCTGCCTCTGATGGGCCTGTTCTGTGCAATGGACTGTTGATGCACTTTGCCCCTCTCACGTGCTGCCTCTGATGGGCCTGTTCTGTGCAATGGACTGTTGATGCACGTTGCCCCTCTCACGTGCTGCCTCTGATGGGCCTGTTCTGTGCAATGGACTGTTGATGCACTTTGCCCCTCTCACGTGCTGCCTCTGATGGGCCTGTTCTGTGCAATGGACTGTTGATGCACTTTGGCCCTCTCACGTGCTGCCTCTGATGGGCCTGTTCTGTGCAATGGACTGTTGATGCACTTTGGCCCTCTCACGTGCTGCCTCTGATGGGCCTGTTCTGTGCAATGGACTGTTGATGCACTTTGCCCCTCTCACGTGCTGCCTCTGATGGGCCTGTTCTGTGCAATGGACTGTTGATGCACTTTGGCCCTCTCACGTGCTGCCTCTGATGGGCCTGTTCTGTGCAATGGACTGTTGATGCACTTTGGCCCTCTCACGTGCTGCCTCTGATGTACCTGCTCTGTACTGCACAATGCCCTGTTGATGCTCTGATACTGCATACTGCCCTCTCGTTACCTGCTCTGATGTACCTGCTCTGTACTCTACAATGACCTGTTGATGCTCTGATACTGCAACCTGCCCTCTCGTTACCTGCCTATGATGTACCTGCTCTGTACTGCACAATGCCCTGTTGATGCTCTGATACTGCATGCTGCCCTCTCGTTACCTGCTCTGATGTACCTGCTCTGTACTCTACAATGCCCTGTTGATGCTCTGATACTGCAACCTGCCCTCTCGTTACCTGCCTATGATGTACCTGCTCTGTACTGCACAATGCCCTGTTGATGCTCTGATACTGCATTCTGCCCTCTCGTTTACTGCCTATGATGTACTTGCTCTGTACTCCACAATGCCCTGTTGATGCTCTGATACTGCAACCTGCCCTCTCGTTACCTGCCTATGATGTACCTGCTCTGTACTGCACAATGCCCTGTTGATGCTCTGATACTGCATACTGCCCTCTCGTTACCTGCTCTGATGTACCTGCTCTGTACTCTACAATGACCTGTTGATGCTCTGATACTGCAACCTGCCCTCTCGTTACCTGCCTATGATGTACCTGCTCTGTACTGCACAATGCCCTGTTGATGCTCTGATACTGCATGCTGCCCTCTCGTTACCTGCTCTGATGTACCTGCTCTGTACTGCACAATGCCCTGTTGATGCTCTGATACTGCATGCTGCCCTCTCGTTGCCTGCTATGTTGTACCTGCTCTGGTGCCCACTTTGCCCATGCTCACGCATACACTGTGATTTGACCCCTATTTTGGACAATAAAGGTAGTCTATCAAGTCTCGTGGTCTGTCGTTGCCATTCCTGCTTGCGTACTGCAAATGTGTATTCGTATATGCTTCTCATCAGTGGTTTCGGTAACATGACACTCCCCCTCCCTACGTCACGTCCCTTGCTGGTATTCCCCTCCAGACAGCCAATGGTTTGTACCTTACCTGCGTCGTCGTCCATAGTAGGCCATGACTAGGACGTGGTGGATCGCGAAGAGCATCGGGAAAGCGTGTAGCGCCGGGTCCATGGTGGTGGTCAGCTTGCGGTGGGTATCTCGGCTGTGTCACCTATGTTCGCTGTGGGGATTCCGCCGTGTTAAGACAGGTTGTTTTTCCGCTGCGGTTTTATGTGTGTTTTCCGCCATCTTGATTTGGGGGACGGTCTTAGACGTCAGTGCGTACGGCGGAGCGTCCGGATGTGTTCCGTCCGCCGCGTGGTCGTGTGTAGTTGGCCGGCGGAGCGTGCTTTTCCGTCGCGGACGGAAATTTGACACGTTTTCCTATCCTGATATGGCGGACGGAGTATCCGCGGCAGGCGGACACGGAAAAGGCTTTTTCCGCCTACTCCAGGGCCGCGGTGGCTCTTCCGTCCGCCATCCTGATCGACCCCATTGTATCTATATTTATTTGAAATGTAGTGTTGAGGCGCCAAACGTTGATTACATACTCCGTCCACCGCCATTTTAGTAGTTTTCCTCCGTTATTTTTATTATATCTGTTACTTTCATTTTACCTTCCGCATATTTTCTCTGTGATTGATGAGATTTTCTGCCACAGACAGCACAGTGTTTGTCCTTGGCCCCCGATCTTATCAGACTTGGTTACACGTATACCTAGAAACTAATTTGAAGGACGTAAGCCACAGCCATTACAACGCGTGTTCATCAACACAAAGACATTATTAAGATTATGCATTTATCAAGTGTGCTAATGGCTTCGTGGTGACGATCAGGCGTTGTAATGGCTGTTTCCCCAGGACACTGCAGAAACCGGGTCTGGGCGTGGTGGACTCCAGGGCACCAGGCGGAGGGCCACGCAGCCCGTCTCATACAATATAGAAGTCTTTGTGCGGTTATTGTTTCCGTGGTTTGAGGGGCGTCCTTGAGGCGCACACACTTAATTTTGTAGGGGGGTAGGCATTGCATGGGGAAATGTTGCAAGAGTTTTGTAAATGTGGTACACATTGTTTCGTATTAGCTTGATTATGTTACCATGTTGTAGTGTATCCAGAGAAAATATAACTCAGTACTTTTCAATCCTAGTCTTGAACATCTTACTATAGTATTTCAACATTTTAAATAATATTTTTATTGTGGATCGTCACCCCCCCACAAAAAAAAAGTAGTATGTATTTTTTTTTATTAAGTTTTATTAAAAGAATAACTGTGAACGAAACTTAATGATAACTATATAACAAAGAACTAAAAAAATAACTTTAAAACAATAGTATAAACAAATTGCGAAGTTGACTTCAAAAGGCGTACGATTGGTAATCTGCAAAACAAAAAAGAAAATTAGAGTTTATAATTATGTAGATGTGACTAAATGAGCTGAAGCATTACAAGTCAAGGTAACACTACGATTTTACGTGTGCAGTGTGCCTGGTACATTTAATTTCTGTTATAGTGCCGCATTCAAGTGGTGTCTATATGGAAGTGCCTACTGCGTCACTGACACAAAAGTATCACAACAGGATTGTAAATATGGTGACTTATTTCTAATGCATTGTAATGAAGGCATTGTATATCTAGGCCTCTGTGCTTACCGTTGTATAAACACTGCGGCCACCGGGGTTCACAACTTGAGTTCAACTGTTGTTCTAGACGTCAAAGCAGACAGCAGTGTCTATAAGTTTAAAAGAGAAAGAGAAATGATGTCACAGAGTGAGAGAGAGAAAGAAAGAGAGAGAAAACAACATTAAAACTCTCTCGCAGAGTCTGGAGTTGAGATTTTTTCTTGAAAAGTCAGACGTAGATTTACAAGCTGGTAAACATCACTTACAACGAAACTTTTACAACGCACTACCATTACAACGCGGTCATTACAACGCAAACCATTACAACGCATTGCTCTGGGGGGCGCTCTAGGATAGGGAATATATTAAATTTACTATCCAACACCTTCCCTACTATCCACGGGGACTGGAGTTGGAATAGTAAATTAAATAAATCACTCCCCAGCGCCTAAAAGCACTATGCGTTGTAAAGGTTTGCGATGTAAAAACCGCGTTGTAAAGGCAGGCGTTGTAATAGCCTGCATTGTAACGTCATACATCCTTACAAGCTCTATACGTCACTTTTCCTATGTCGTTGTTTCAGAAACAAGCTTGTTTGCTCACTTTGTGCTATTGCCGTTGTCCGTGTTACATAATCCATCCTGAAGCTGTACATCTAAAAGATATTAAAAGAAAGATGTTATGATTGGTAATTCTTGCTATATTAATTTGGAGTTAGATAATATTGCGCTTTTATAGACGTTTGATTGTCAGATTTCTACGAACTGTTTGTAATGTGAATATATTCCGGACATTTCAGCGATTATAAAAACGTTAATGCTATTGGGGAAAAAAATGTAAATTAATGCATTATGTAGCAGTGCGTTCGTCTAAAATACTAAGTCGCATTTTTGTATGTAGTCAGCTACAACCCTGTGACTCCTTGCAATGCATACTCAAGTCTCACTGCTCACCTTTTCGTGGAAAAGACACCTTCTTCATGAGGTAGTTCCGATCTCCAACAAAGAAGTCTCATATATGGTGCCGAATCTTGATATCTCTATGGCTAACGATATATTTGTGCTCCCATCATCATCATCGCAGGTTCTTTACCCGCTCAGTGCTTCGGGAACTACTAACTCAGTGACCAAAGAGGCCACACATGTGGTAGTGGGCCCCTTGTTCGGTGCTTTGGGAACAACTCTAAAATGGCGTAGAACACGTGCGCCCCGTCTTTTTTATACATAGGGTCACGTGTGTAGTGACGGATGTGCTGGATAGGTGTGGTGTGGGTGTATACCAGCTATGAGAGAGTGTGTGTCGATCTGACAACTAGACCTGCCACTAAGAAATCACTACAATGGAAATCTGGGCTTTGTACTGTTGTGTTTTTCTGGTAGCATAAGCACAGTAGGCTGTACTAACGTATTCAGTCTCGATTAATTTACCACCTCCCCAGGGGCTTTTACATTTTGGGAGAGGGGTCAATAATTGTGTTGACTTTTCTTCTTCTTTAGTGTGCAGTGCTATATTGTTTTATGAAATGTATAAGTCTTCAAACTATCTTTACTCTTACGATGTACGTGCGATATTTCCGTAATTGATTTTTAAAGTAATATACGCTTTTTTACAGTTTTAAAAAACAATTTTTATGATTATCCCAAATAATGTTTTCTTTTAATATGTACATTAAATACATGAATATACGTTTTTGAATAATTAGAATCTTACGTGGAGTATGTGTACGGGGCGCCGTATATGACGTCATGCGGGATATATTTTTTTATTACAAAAACGCAGGGTGCGCGCTTTGGGTGAAAAAGAAAAAAAACGTGAAGCCCGCTTTATTGCTAATTAGCTTCCGGGGGGTCACATCTCTGGGGCTATTTGTTTTTCATAATGGGGGGCGTAGAGGGTCTCCCCTGCGCGGGGTTCGCTACCCCCGGATGTTTAACTATACGTATGCGTGGGGACTCATGGCCTCCCGGAGTTCCCGGGACCGCTTTCTCCTCCACTCGATTCCCTCCCCCTCCCCCACCTCCGGGGCCTTTTTTATTAAAAAAAACTGTGCAAAGGTGTTGCAAATGTGGTATTTTGGTTTCATTTCTGTCTTGTAGAGGATTTAAGGGAAATATAACGTTTTTTTGTACAGCTATTACCTTTCTGCCTGTTACCATAGTAACAGTTCATGGATCACTTGCATGAGTAGAGAGGTTAGAAGTTCACCACAATATGTTGGTAATTGAAATATTTACTGTGCTGGAGATTTATATTTATTTTTTTCATAGGAACCGTTAGTCGTAGAAGTTTGTGGAAAAGTTTTATTAAGGATTCCTTCCTGTTCGGGGAGTATTAGGTGAACGTGCTCCAAGCGGGACTTTACGAAGTTTAATGTTCATTGGCTGTAAAGTATTAAAAGTAGAAGCCTTAGCAGTTATTCCTTGCTCGTCTTTGGAGAACATGGACATTTTATTAGCTAAAGTGTCCCGAACACAAGTTTGCTTCTTATTGGGTGGGAACGGTTCACTGTTGTCAGTGATATTGTGATGCATTTTCCAAAGGAATATGGGGAAAGAAAGTAGTAGAGGCTAGGTTAGGAAAACTATTAACTGTGTACAGTGCCCATACGGTGGTGGAGAGGAATTATGAGGTAAACAATTTTTTATATATGTTTCAAGGGCTATTTATATAATTGCCATTTGGTGTATAAATCACGGCGGAAAAATGACAGTGTTTTTTTTTTTTTTCTTTTATCAAGTTTGTAGGTGACATATTTCTTAGTACTACTATTTACTTATAATGTGGTGTTTACTTTCATGATGGGGATGTGTGGTTGCACAGCAAAAAAAATTCAGTCTAGGTTTGAAACAGTTTTTATTAAGCAAATACAAATAAGCTTTCTTCAGAAACTGATGCAGTATATATGAAAGGGGTGACAATTAAAAATCGAATTTCATAAAATATCAGTTAAGCGTGGCTATATAGTTCATTTTTGTGCTACAGTTTGTAAAAGTGTTGCCCCACATTCTTGTTGATGTAAGAGGGCATCAGTTACTTTTAGATAAAGTAGAATAGAAGTGCTACAACAAACACTCCCGCACTACATTATCTCAGATCAAGAGAAGAAGTAAAACAGTAAAATCTAAATTATTTCATATTACAAAGAAATGCATGCATTATTATTTTTAAAATTTGTATTCTGTACAATTCAGAAACATGCTGTCGTAGTGTTTACAAGTTGCAGACTGTTCTGCTAATAAATCACATACTCACCAAAGAATATATAGAATGTTACTCTTATAATATATAGTACAGGTCCTATATATTCTTTAGGGAGAAGGTGAATAGGAATCGCAAATAAGAATAGAAATTAGAAAATAACATTCAGAAATGTAGGGTTTATTAAATATTGAAAGTAACAAAGTATGCATGATAGCTATATTTTAATATATATAAAAATACCTGATCAAGTTTTTATAAATATTTGATCATTATATTACAGATGGTGCTGAAAAATCTCCCATTCCTCTTCTGTAGCAATAGGACAATCTATTATAATATAACGATTGATACCATTGTTACAGTAAAAAGAAAAGGAAAATAAAGTTATGTATTTAACAGAACATCCATAATGAACTAGTTTTGAGCGGTAATTATTTACTGAACTTCTTTTCTCCGGGAGGTGAAAAAATTAGATCTTCGTGGTGACGGGTCATAAACTCCTCTGAGATCATGACGATGAGAATAATAATATGTATATATTCTCACAGCATATGATCACAGGGGGAAAATAGACTGAAAGCCGCAAGCCGGTAATGTTGCTTACTTATCGTTACTGTTTGTGACGACGGATTGTGAATTCCGCTAGGATCACTAAGACTGTTAATGTTATAAGATACATATTAACAGTATGTGATCTCTAGGGGAAAACATAATAACAAGTGTATCATTGTCACGTAGATTGTAAATGTTTAGGGTTTACGTTGACGGGTTAGCAACATCTCTTGAGCGAAGTACAGTATCAATAATATAATATAAATAGTCACTATATATAAGGTAAAAGGAGCCAGAAAAGGAGTAATATTTGTTATATTATATCTGTTTCTAAGAACAAGCTGCTGACGTTACAGAGAAAAAGGGAAAAACATGCAATAACATTTTTTTCTACATATAAATGTTTAAATATTGACAAATAGTCACAATGTATAACTAAGTACTATGCCTATGCCATCTTGAAACAACTTACGACTCCGGAATATGTTTGTTGATGCAAAAAGAGAATCCGATGCTGGAGAACGGAACCTGCAACAGAGATTTGCGATTCAGAAATAACTCGGGAAAACGAAACTAATTGCACAGTAGGTGTGGTTTATGTAGTTTTTTGTTGTTTAGTAGTGTATGGAAGGAAGGTGTGGCTCCGCCTATGTAGATGGCACGTTTTGCAGTTTACACATGCTCACGTTGTAACCATTTTTTGTCAGCACGTGATTGCAAAAGTTTCAAACTGTGAAGCTGTAAAGATTTCGATTTTGATAGTAACACGTATAAGGTATTATTATCTACATACGTTGGAGAGTTTAAAAAGTGTTACTCGGTGTTGGACTTGGCCCTTTTCCCTAAACTTTTTTGTTTTTCGCTCCCCAATTCAGGATGTCCCCCCATAGTAATGAAGTTGTATAGGCCTTGTGTGGTTGAGATGCCCTGTTTAATATTAAAATCAATACTAAGGTGTAGGTGCTCTCTACTTCCATCATGGCTGCCACTGACCCCTGCTACTGCGGCGTGGTCTTTTTAGTCGCACTCTTGTTGCCAGGAGCTGGCTGGAACCCCTAAACATTGTAGCCTTACCAGCCTGCCTTGCCTGCCCATAGTTAGAGTAGGGAAGCTCCTGGAACATTCTAGAATAGGGGCGGAGCCTATTACTGCCATCTTATAAAGTGTTCACCTGACCTGGGACTATAAAAGAAAAAGGAGGGAAAGTTTTCAGTCAGTTGGGGCTTCACTGACCTGGGGAACCCTACACAGGAGATTTAGGCGGTAGGGCCTAGTCAGAAACCTATACCACTGGGGGTGACAGGATTTAGGCGCTGCCCACCAAGCTGTGTAAGGAACACTGAACTAGCCCACTGATCTGGCCCGGCGGGAGGGGAACCCAGGGACCACCTGCAGTGACCTGCTGAGGAATCCTGTCAGCAGCCTTCAACCCAACCCCCTTCCCCCTTCCAGAAACCAAGAATCTGTTACCACAGAAGGGCGCCAGAACCACCAAGCGCCAAGAAGAAACCTCACAGCCCACAGGACTACTGGGGATCAACCAGGTACTGGACTGTGCTGCACCTGCACCTGCACCCCCCTGCCTTCACCTGGGCCTGCGCTGTCCTGCCTAACTCCCCCTGACTGAGCTGCCTGAATTGCTGTCCTGCCTGACCTGATATGGCTACCCCACGCTAGCTCCCTGAGCTGACTGAACTGCCTGAAGCTCAGGTGCTGTAACTGCCTGCAGAAGCGCTAGACCCTGAGTGCCATAACTGCTGTCATTGCTCCCAGAGCGCTCTCGCTTAACATCCCCCACAGCGCCGAGGCCTGGCGCGCTGTGCCCCTAAGCACTGTTTTGGCCCTGCCCGCGCTGGGCCTAGAAGCGTGATGCCCCCAAGGGCCCCCCTGCTGAGGCGCTAGTGAAAACTCACCGCCACGGCCCGGAGCTGTTCGAGCCCTACGGAGGCACCTGAGGAAGCCGATCCCTGTGGCCCGTGAAGCGCGGCCGTAGGATTTTCCCTCTGCCGCCCGGCAGTCCGTGGGGCCGCCGCCTCCTCCTCGCGAGTCGCCGCTCTTTCAGTGGAGCCAGCACTGGCCTCCTCGCCCCCCTCGGCGGCCCTCGGAGCCAAGAGAGGGCCGCCACATCGTGAACCACCGAAAGGCCGCATTAAGCCTCATTAGGCCCACCGAAGCATTTGCCCGCATCATGTGATGGGGGACGCAGCGTCCACGGCCACGCCCCCAACCGGCGCTGCGCAGCCATTGGCTCAGCTGCCGCGCCCACCTAAACCTGTACCGCGATTGGCGGCAGTGGTCCATTCCCCTTCGCGACCGCCTCCTGATTGGTTCCCGGGCCCCTGACATCCCCGCAGGCCCGGGAACAGGAAGAACTACGGCCGGAGGGCTTCGAGAGGAGTAATAGCCCTCCCCTGCTTCTGACACCATCACAAGGGGCCCGTCAGAGGCCCGAAGTACGAAGGTAAACCCCCGGGGAGGGGGGGGCGGAAGGCCGAAGAAGGCCCTGAGTTCGCCCCTCCCCTGGGGAAAACTGCAACTGGGTCCCGTTGGCCCCAATTGGCCCATGAGAGACCCGGAACTGGGCCTGAGCCTAATGGAGATTTAACCCCGTGTTGGGGGGGGAATGGATGTTCTTCCCTGCCCCTAGGCAGGACCTAAAAGTACTCCTGACATTGGGCAGTTCCTGAGGCCCCCATGGCAACAGTATATGCCCTATGAAATGTTTAATTTGGCCTGATTTGTAGGGATCTGATCATCCTTGATTCATACAATGTTTTACCCTCAATGGAATGGTTATTTCTGCTTATTGCTGGGTTATGACACACTCATCTCTTGAATGAAATGTTGATTCCTAATTTGGGAACTGTTTATTTTTTTATCTGAAGAAAGGCTAGCCTGGTTAAAGGAAATGTTTACTCTTGCCTAATGAATTTTGGCCCAATCTTTCATGGGATGTCCCCTATCACTTAATGAGATGTTGCCTGGTCTTCAATTAACTGTTTTACTCCTGCATAGGGAAGGGTTATATGTTCCTGCCTAATGCAGTGTTCCCTAAGTACCTTTAGCTACTCCGGGAAATGTTTAATGCTGAGTATTGGAATGGTTTTGATTTCTTGCTAAAATGGTTATTTCCTCATGAAATGATCTTCCCCTGCCTGAGGACAGGTTTATGCCTGAGTCCATATGAAAGGCTTATTGCTGGGAAATGAACTGTTTCTTCCTGTCGGATGACCAATTTATCCCTGATAAGGAGTTTAAAGAAATGTTCACCCTTGCTCGGTGAGAAGTTAATTGATTTGCCTACTGAACCGGTTACTTACCTGATGAAATGTGGACTCTTGCTATATGACATGCTCATCCTTGCCTGATGAGCTGGTTGTCCATGCCTAATGAGAGGCTCACCTTCGCGGGGTGCCTTGGTATTTAATGCCTAATGAAATGTGTTACCCTGGTTTATTGTGAAGTAATGAAATGCTAATCCCTTAATGAAATGGTTATTGCAAGACGCTACAACGATTATTAAACTGCTCCCTTTACTCCCCTCTGATGAAATGCCTTGATTAGTAATTGATACTGTGATTTTTGATTACCCTGAACCTTGATCTTAGATAAAAACGTATTGATTTAAATCAAACTCACTCGTGTGGTCTCTTCCTTTGCGTGCATTTATTGTCTCAGTGGATGTGTGTGTTGTGTAGTCACTTAACACCTTAGCTTTCGGGTGCCTACCTGCTCGTGCCAGGCTACCCCCGGGGAACTGGTGACCCCAGTTCCTTCACTCGGTAAACTGTGTTCTTTGCATTTTCATGATTAAAAGCATCTAAATAGAAGACGTATAAAAAAATATCGTTATCATTAGAAGAAAAAAAAAATGTTTAATATTTATTATTTTTATGGTTCCTAATTTAAAAAATGGTAGCATTTGTAGATCGTAATTCTACCCTCGGAAAGGTGTGCTGGCGCTTGGGGCTTTGGGAAGGTTATTATATAATAAATGCCCTTTTCTATGCACCTGTAGACTTGGCTTTTAAACTTTCAATTGCCTAGTCTGTATATTTACACTTCCTCCAAACATTTTGGTACTGCTATTTTAGTATTGCAGTGAGCCATTCAGCAGTATGTGTTTATGTATACACTGTTCTAAAAGTGAAGCTGCTGTACATTTTGCCAGACACTCTCCTTGCAGAATTGAAATAATTCAGCCAGTACACAAGTAGTCATGGTGCAAAGTGGGCCTTGGGGCATGGACTGCTTCAAAGTCCTATACACACTGCATGCACTCTTCTATGCATGGGCAAACTTGTCTTTTATAGCTTTTATTATCCAGTCTATGTTCTTACACTTCCAGCAAACTCTTTGTGATTGCTGATTCAGTATTGTAGTGAAGTATTCAGCAGAATGCCCTAATGTATGCACTGTGCTAAAAATGAAGCTCTTCCAAATTCAGACAGACACTCTCGTTGCAGAACTGTAATTATCCAGTCAGTACTCAAGTAATCATGGTGCAAAGTAGGCCTTAGGCCATGTACTGCTTTAAACCTGTATAGAGTATACTTGCACTCTTCTATGTAGGTGTACATTTGTTTTTTATACATTCAATTGTCCAGTCTGTATCATTAGACTTACACAATCACTCTCACTCTACTGTTTCAATATTGTAGTGAGCCATTCAGCAGTATTTCCTTATATATGTACTGTGGTAAAACTGAAGCTCTTATAAATTCAGTCATGCACTCTCTTTGCTGAACTTTCATCATGCAGTCAGTATCCAAGTAATTATGGAGCAAAGTAGGCCTTAGTATATGGACTGCTTCAAACTCCTGTTTACTATGCATGTACTGTTCTATGCACCTGCACATTTACCTTTTATATTTTAAATTCCCCAGTCTCTATCCTTACACTTCCAGCAAACACTCTGTCATTCCTCTTATAGTTTTGTAGTGACTCATTGATCAGTGTGTAGCAATCCATTCTCTACAATGAAACAGTAATCAGGAGATGTACCATAAGTGGTACATTCCAAGAGATATGACAGTTATTGTGCACTGTGATATCAGCACAATGCATGCACCGTATTTACAATGTAGTGTATTATGGAGCAAAAACGGCACAGACATGTGATGTATTTGTGTTGTGATGGTGGTGCATTGCTTGACTTGCGTTTGAAGTGCAACGCAGCTCCAGAAATGCTCTTGGGGTTCTATGCTCACAAAGCTGTGTCAATCCTTACACCTGTTTCAAGCAGGAGCAGGGTTTTGATGTAGCATAGCACTAAAAGTGACTGAATGAAATATTATAGATTTCACTCAGTCACTTCTAGGAGGTGTTCCTATGCTAGAACACTTGCACTCCCTCCCCCCCTCTCTGCGCAGGAAAGTCTCTTTCTGGTGCAGGGCTTTAGAATATGATGCACCTTCCATATGCATCGCATTGTAAATATCAGGTACTATCGTACATCTTTTGCAACAACGCTGCATCACAAAAGTGACGGAAAAGATGTGTAAAAGAGGTACAAGGGGGTTGTAAATTCGCTCCTAACACATACAAATTCACCCAGGCAGTTTCACTAGCAGTGCAAATTGAAGTATAGACTTCTAACATATTTATATGGATGTGTTACATTAAAGTGCTTCGGAGGTACTACAGTATAGTATAGGTAAACACCTTATACATTTATGCTGTAGCACTCTCTTATACTTTTTGCAATTTCACATTCACCATACACTACTAATGAATTTGTTCATTTATACACTACACATTAATTCTGACAACGTTTTACACACTAATATAGAAATATAGTTCTTTTTTAAGCCAGTGGAGGTAGTTTTGAAAAGAAGTGGTTTTTTTCTTTCTAGTTTTCTATTTTTTTGTCTTTTTTCAGGATGTTTTTAAGTGTTTTTTTTAAACCAAAAAAATGAAACTGGAAACAAAAATATGTGGAACAGGAAGAAAAAAAAGAAAAAAAAATATTATTGTTTTGGGCAACGGTGCTCTTTGCTCTTCCCAATGAGGTGAATAGACTGCTCACCGTAACAAAGGAGTTCTCTGCAAAATTTACAATGAATTGTAAGATTTGCAAACTGAGGCACAATAATAGGATGCGCAATGTTCGGAGGAGGTGGTGGTGCTTTTGAGGTAGAAGGAACTGCAGGTTGAAGGTTTTCCTGGAACCTTTGTGTCGTCATCCTTCCATAATTCTTTGGATGCAAATTTTTGACATGGTGAACCATTGAGGCTGTCCCGAAAGAGTACTTTTTAGTGGGGTCAGCCCTGGAATGTGTAACCTCACAGATCTTGCATGTTACTTTCGGTACATTCACCTTTTTCTGTCCCTCCGGAAATGAAGAAAACTTCCAAATGAAAGCTTCTTTTCTCTTTTTCTGAGGTGGCTTAGTAACAAATTGTTTCTTAGAGGAATGTACTGATGAAGTCTCTAAAAGAGCAGCCATTGTAGAGTTTGGTTGTAAAAGACTACAGCTCCACAGAATAGATGTTTTTCCTGGGAAAGTCGAAGTAGGGTAATCAAAATGTGAGGGGTCTTTCAACAGTTGGATTAGGAAGTATTATGAACTAATCAAAACTTTCCTTTTATGGTCAGATCACTTTGCGTACGCTTACAGTGCTCTTACAGTGCTCTTAAGATGCGAGTATGTACGACGTACCTTTGCAATTTGCATAATTGCTTTTAAAAGTAATAATTGCTTATTAAAAGTTAAAAAAAGTATTTTCATGTTTGTCCTAGATACTGTCTTCCCTTAATATGTACATTAAATACATAAATATATGTTTTTGAACAATTAGAAACTTTTGCGCCGTATGCTTATGGGGCGCCGTATATGATGTCACGCAGAAGCGTTGATGCGATGTGCAAGGTCAAAGTGTGTCTGTAACAAGTGCGTGACCATTTGCTGTACAAAGTGTGGTGCGATCACTGTACGCGTACGGTGCAATAACCCAAAAAAATATGAAAAAGGAATTATAGAGATTCTAATTGTAAAAAATGGAGAGAAAAAAATTGGGATTTAGTTTTGTTATTATTTTACATTAAGAATATGAAATATAATTTAAAAAATAAAATTAATATAAATATTTTTCATAAAAATTTAAGAAATTAGTATAAAAAGAAAGAGATGTAATAATTTATACATTTAAAAATTATCATTTATTAAACCTTTGAAATTCACTGAAAAAACAATAGGTTTCAGCCACGTTATAGTTAGGAATTAGCATTTAAAAAACCTTTCAAATTCACTGAAAAAAACATAGGTTTCACACATGTTATAGTTAGCTGGAGATTTCACTCATACAAAACCATTGAAATTCCTCCATTATAGTTAGTTCAGCTAACTATAACTCGTGCGCCCGCAATGCACTGTTGATGACATCACATATTACATCACTCATGACATGGTCAGTGACATCACTCATGACATCACTGATGACATCTGACATAATTCAGTGAATGTGTGTTTTTCGGAAAATTAAATATGTTTTATATATGTACATTCCAAGGTCACAGGAACTCAGAAAAAAGAGCAGAGGCCACAATAGGGGTAAGCAGGGAGACCACTTTTATTCCATCAAATGCTTCTTAACAGGCGACTGCATTTCAGCATCACTTATGCCTTCTTCAGCGCCAAGAGTCTTATGGGCAGATGCAGTTAACATTGTGTATTTAAATATTGGCCCCATGATGATTGGTTCAGGTCTGCCCCGCCCTCGGGAACAGTATCCTTTCTCTCCACTCGTAGTGCACTCGGTACATTTGCTCCACAATTCCCAGAATGCAATAGGGATCCAGGTAAGAAAGGTGGGTTATTAACTTGTAATTATTGCGGAAAATGGCGTCACGATGTCATCCGGCCAAATCCCCTGCATGTGGTGTGAATCGCAGTGTCCCCCTGGGTCCCCAGACTGCATCAACCTCCGGGAAACAGGATTCTGTTTGGTGGGGGCAAGACCAGCGATCCAATCTCGCCCAGCGCAGAGTTGAGTAACTCCGTCACCGCCCCATCTCCTCCTGGACCCAGGGGTAGGCCTTGATAATCCAGTACCCTGGAACTGTAAAGCGTCCGGCACAGCAGATGCCAGTGAGACCAAGGCCAACTTTGAGATGCGGGGGCCTCTGGAGCGCGCCTCTGGCATACGCGCTGAATATCACAGGAACTTCGAGAAAACAGCAGAGGCCACAATAGGGGTAAGTAGGGAGACCACTTTTATTCCATCAAATGCTTCTTACCAGGCAAATGCATTTCGGCATCACATATGCCTTCTTCAGCACCAAGAGTCTTATGGGCAGTTGCAGGTAACATCGTGTATTTAAATATTGGCCCCATGATGATTGGTTCAGGTCCGCCCCGCCCTCGGGAACAGTGTCCTTTCTCCCCACTCGTAGTGCACTCGGTACATTTGCACCACAATTCCAAGAATGCAATAGGGATCCAGGTAAGAAAGGCGGGTTATTAACTTGTAATTATTGCGGAAAATGGTGTCACGATGTCATCCGGCCAAATCCCCTGCATATATATATAAACACACACATACACACACACATATATAAATAACATTTGAGCAAGGCTCCACAGAGCCGAAACGTCATACGGCATATATCTGCTTTAAATAAATAATTTAAGCACTAACTTGGTCCGTGTCCGAGAGTCTTTGGCGTCAGGGCGGAGGCTGCTTGCTGTTGCTGAAACGCGGCACTACAGGATGTATATATATATATATAACTAGAGTAATGAGTAATGAATAGCAGCACTAAGTTGTTTGAAACACACTGGATACATCGTACTTACATATGTAATTTTCTCCTTTACGTCCTTACATTTTGAATGATTTTTCTGTTTTTCTGTTTTTCTGTGCAATTATCACTTTTTGCACTATCTTATTGCACTATCTTTTGCACTGTTCTTTCTGTAAATATGACATTTACTTTCTAACATAGGACAATAGCCGATCCACGGCTTTATTTTCAATTTACCTTAGCACTTAGGGATGAATTGTATTAGATCCAACATTTGGATATACACCCTTACAATATGGCGCCCATAGAGGCACAGAGGGTTACAGTCCTATGTTCATGTCAACTTTTGCAGATTTTGTATTTGTATGAGATGTTTTGAGAGTAACAATTGACACACTGACGAAGGCTAACGCCGAAACGCGTCTGTGCTTTTTCTGTTCCTGAATTAAAAACTTGGACACCTCCTGGCTTGTGAGTGCTGCCTCTTTGAAGCAACGTACGAAGAGTTGAGCGTCATATATATATATATATATATATATATGTATATATATATATATATATATATATACAACGGCAGCAAAGGGCATGTTTAGACGGCGGGAAAAGCCGTCTGAGAAAGAAACCACGGTGACAGCGGAGCCATCTAACAACAAACTAGCTGTGACCATGACTAAGTTAGAAAGGCTCCACGAACGAGAGACACGAAAGTGGTGGGAGGCAACAAGCCTCACCAACTACATTGAAGAGGAGAGAGTACCCCGAGACCTAAGGGTCCATACAGTCCCATCATATGAGAATCCGGACCCACAACTGCTGACAGATTGGTTTGAGCATACCGCAGCCTACTGTGAATGGACTCTTAAGATACTAGTAAAGTACGCTTGGAGCGACAGGGAGAGAGCACTAGCGGAAATCGCATTGATTAATGAAGAGCTGGACAAGGAAACTGACCCTGGGGCAATAACATCAATTGGTCAGATGAAAGAACAAATGAAAGCCCGGCTTGCAAAATATGAAACAAAATAAGGCTTCGCAAGCAAGAGAAATATGAACGCGACGCAAATCACTACCAGACAGGGCGCGTTCTAACATATGCGAAAAAATATGACGCTCCTCGCAAGGCCTTACAGAGGGGCACCGGCGCGAACGCTGGCGCCGGCGCTACAGCTGCAGCTGATGCAGTTACCGAGAACGAGTCTGGAGAAGATCAATCCGACCCAGAAGAGCGGAGTAGCAATCGAACAACACAAGCAGCACCGTCTGGAAAGTACAAGAGAACCCCTTTTATGGGGGAATTGGAGGTAATCAAAAAATCCTGGCTCCGTGGCGGAAAGAACAAACCGCCAGATGCGGGAATATCGGGATCAGGAGAACCAGGAGAACAAGGAGGGCAGGGGACGGGAGGAAGAGGCAGAGGCAGAGGAGGTGTGAGAGCCTCTCGCTGGTCCAACCGCAACCGCAACAAGAAGTGATGCCACACGAATGTACTGGCTCTGAAGATCAAGCCAATCTGACAGTAGTGAACTTAACAACTAGAGCACTCACGAATCAAGAAACGGAGGTTCTAAGCCTCGGATTGACATTCTGTCCCAACAATGAGTTGGAATATACACAAACTAAGATTGAATTATTCCGCTTAACGAGGAAGTTAAAACTCCATAAATACTTCAAACTGCGCCCCCACTTACAAGATCGAAGCAATAAAGGAACCAGCATGACTGTAACAGATGCCTTAAGCAGCAGAGACCTACAAACAGTTGAGATCCTTGAGGATTTGGAAATGGAACAATCCTCGGACAGGGAACTACTGAATATGACACAAAGAGCAGAATTACAGGGAGTGCAACAGGAGAGAGATGAAAGTGGGCTCAAACCTATCTCTGTCTTTGTTCCTCAGTCCCCCTGGGACGCTGTAGATGTATTTGCGGAAGCAATGAATAATGATTTAATGAAGTATCGCAAAGCAGACCACCATGATCAGGATTATAATATCACAGAACAACAGAAGACTACCTTAAAAACCCTAATGACAGACAAAAACATTGTGGTGAAACCCTCGGATAAAGGGGGAACGTGGTTTTAATGAGCAGGGACTATTATAAGAACGAAGCTCTGAGGCAACTCTCAGATGAGAACTTTTATCCGAAATGCACCATCGACGCTTACCAACAAAGCATAAGAGAGTATGATGTACTGATTCAGAAATGGTATGACCTCCAGATGCTGGGTAAAAACGAACATTCGTTTTTGCGAAACAACTGTCCCATGACACCGACATTTTACCACCTCCTAAAACTGCATAAAAAACAGAAGCTGTCCTCCAGGCCATCCCATTATTTCCTCCATTGGCAGTCTAACCGAGAATATGTCTCGATTTGTGGACAATATCCTTTTTTCCCTGGTGTTAAATTTGAAATCATACATCAAGGATACAAAAGATTTTTTGGTAAAAATTCAAGATCTGGAATGGGACTCGGGGTATCTGCTAATAGTATTGGACATAACTAGCTTGTATACAAGCATTGAACACCGGCATGGCCTGGAAGCAGTGAAACATGCTTTAGAACAGCGTCAACTGCGTTTCGAAAGATATAACACTATGATTTTGGAATTTTTGGAGTTTTGTCTGACCCACAATATATTCCTATTTGAGGACCAATTATACCTACAGAGGTCAGGGACCGCGATGGGCACCTGCTTTGCCCCCAGCTACGCGAACTTGTTCGTGGGCTGGTGGGAGGAGCAGGTGCCCAGAAGCTGTAGGGTTGGACAAGAGGAGGGAACAACGGTGTGTTGGCATCGATACATCGATGATTTATTCATCGTATGGAACGGTGGGAGGAACACAGCAGAGGAATATGTGAAGATATTAAACAACAATAATCTGAATCTACATTTCTCAGGTTCAATTAGCCCGGTGGCAGCAGAGTATTTGGATCGGAGGATATTCATTGAGGGAGAACAACTTCACACGACCCTGTATAGGAAGGAGACTGCTGGCAATTCTACACTCTTTGCCAGCAGCAGCCACCCTCCCCAACTTATTAACAGCATTCCGTATGGAGAGCTACTTCGGCTCCGACGAAATTGCTCCAGAGATTCCGGTTTCGAGGCGGCTGCCTCGGAATGCCTATCTCGCTTTAAGATCAGAGGTTATGGCAATGACTTGCTGCAGAAGACACTGAAAAAAGTAAGAAAGATCGAAAGAGGGACTCTTCTCACTGCCAAACCCAATTGGGGAGGACGTGGGAATGAGGTAGCCAGCAATAAAGGGCAATTCAGGCTTATCACCCCATATTCATCGGGGGCGAAGGATCTCAGAGTGATGCTTAAAAAGAACTGGCACATTCTATTGACAGACAATGTGCTAAAGGAGGACCTACCATCTCACTCATTATTGACATTCAATAAGGCAAGATCGATTGGCGACATGCTTGTCGCCAGCCACCTGGAGAAACCTTGTCCGAGAACTAACACCTTACGGGAACAGAAAGGCTTTTACCCCTGCGGTCGCTGTAAAGCGTGCGTAGGTAGTAAAAGGGTCTTAATGTACATACTATCTGAAACAGGGAAGAAAATAACCATCAATAAATTCATCACCTGTAGTACGCAATATGCGGTCTATTGTTTGTGCTGCCCGTGTGGCCTCCGCTACATCGGCAGTACAATCAAAGAGCTGAAGTTAAGAGTATTGGAACATCTTAGAGCCATAGACAAAGCAGACCCTGCCTACCCAGTGGCACCCCATTTTGCTGAAGCTCATGGGCGGGACCGCAACAAACTGCAGTATTTTGGATTAGATACTGTGCCACCAAATGCGAGGGGTGGTGACCGCCTAAGGAGACTCCGGAGATTGGAGTCGAGATATATAATAGATCTTTCTATGAAACATCCGAAAGGCCTAAATAGTGGGGAAGAGATGGCATTCCATCTAGGGAAATAAACAACATAGTCTAAAGCACTGTAGGACAAACCTAACTCCCATAGAAAGAGAGAATGGTAGTGCGGATTTCAACTAACCCCATCTTAGATCTGTAATGATGGCATTTCTGTTTAAGGGTAGTAGTAGTAGTATTATCATTACTTTGTCTACCTTTTGTCTGTCTGTTCTTTTTCAGCCGCTCTGAACCTTTGCTCTTGATATTTATGAATCTCTGATGTGATCTGTTTCTTATGAACTTTTGAAATTCTGAGTACACTTTTGAATAATATTATCAATATGTTCATTAGATGCAGAATGTCTCTTATATTTATGAATCTGCCTTAGTCAAATAAGGTCTTTTTTGTTTTCTCAAATGCAGCCACCTAAGCATATAAACTCTCTAATGTCTGTACAAGAATGAATTAACACTTAGTGAGGGTGTGCAGAGATAATACTCCTGACGGAGTTGAACCACTTATTTTATCCCGGTATGTGATTGATATGTATCTGTAAGTACATGGATATTTGTTGACATGAAATGATGAAGGACATTAGCCGATCCACGGCTTGATTTTTAGCTTATGTTGCAAATAATTTGAATAACATTTATATCCCACCCTGTCTTAGGTGCTTGGCCCATCTGTGGGCTTAATAACATCTAAACGCATTTAAATGTTGAGTAATATGGTGTATTGCACAAAATTGAAATGCAAGTCAAGCACGGATGCATGGCTGGCGGTTTCCAAAATAAAATAAATAGGTCATTTTTCCGTGAGAAAAACTAAGGTATGTCCAGTTGAGACATTAAGAAGAATGATTGACATTTTCTTTGAATGGATGGATGCCTGAATCATGGTACAATCTTACTCATAGATAGCATAGGTGTATGTAGACATAGTAGACGGTCACTGGATGAAGTAAGTGTTACTTTGAAGAGCATGTAACACCGCACCCGCATGTCCGTTCCAGTGTAGCAAAGGCGAGGAAAAGAAGTTGTAATTTTTCAGAATACTACCATGACTAGTAACAGTAGTTTGCAAGCACAGCATATATCCTGCGATTGCGAGGCCACTCACTACCTCTGTTAATAATTTTATTACAACTCTGTCATTCATGTGTGGACTATCAGTGTTCACTCAATAAAAAACAAAGCACCTAAAGTCATCCCATATGTAAGCAAATATCCTGTGAAGGGATAGATAATCATATTATTTATCTTCTTCATTTTCCTTTTCTAGTAGTCATTGGCACTGCAGGGTGAAAGTTAAATTAAGCTTTAGCCCTTGTAACAGAGTATGGCCAGTGCCACCCGTAATAGAAAAGTAAGAGCTTCACCACCTGCATGTACTAGAGTGGTACAGTAACGCAAGTTTGTGTCATCATGGCTTGCGTCTGTTTTTCTCGGGTGCAAGTTGACTGCGCTGGCATGATGCCAGCTTCCAGAAGTTTACGTACCAATTTCGCTAAACAAGAGAGAAGTAGAAGAAGAAGACTGGTGTACTGTCTGAGTCTAATGTAGTGAGTCCACATAGTTTTAGTAGAATTGATTCCTGACACTCCCACTAATGTTAGAGCAGAGGCGACAAAGTGGGAGGTTAGATAGATACAGGCCACACATGTTATGTACTGTGCTTGCAAGCTGCTAGTGCTACTGTGACACAACTTTCTGCTGAAATATTTTGTGTTAGTCTTAAACAGCATTGGTTACAGTATGTTTTCATATAGATGCTCCTTCCAAACTAACACAGAAGGAGCTGGCTAGCGGACCCAGCAAAGGAATCTGGAGGCGATTGTCACCAAATATCGGCGGCTGGTGGCCCAGGAGGAGGACACGCAGTCTCAGTCCACAACATCCACCACGACAGCTGCATCCTCCTCCGTGCACCCTGGGTCAGCCAGTCAGCACAAGCCTCCAGTGGTACGGAGCCGTGGTACCGCAGCCACCCGCCACCGCCAAGCAGCCAAAAAATCAGATGCCCCCCACAGCAGGTGCAAGGCACGTATCCACCGCCTAACCCTCAGGGTGTCCAACCTTGAGCAGGAGATGGGGAGAGTTAAAACCCTGCTCAAGAACCTCCGCAGGGAGCAACGGGGCCACCTGGCCAAATGACACCGCCGGCGGCAGTAGAGGAGGAGAGACTGTCCCTTGCCCCTTTTTTAAAGACTTTTGGGGCTTGGGAATTGGGAGTTGGATTTTTTGGACTTTGGGGACTTTTTATTTCACTGACATTCTTTGGGGTTAGGGAGGGGGGTGGGTCAGGTCTTGCGGGATAGTTTATTTTTTGTTAGGGATAAAAATAATTATTTACTTTCAACTTAAACATAGCATATGCGTTTTTATTGTTTTGCGGGGGGGGGGTTAACTGTACGTTTGTTTTACTGAAACTTAACTGGCTGCTTGATTCAAATTGTGTAAGTAATCGCCCAAATGTTTACAAAAGTAAGTGCCACTCACAGAGTTAGTGAATTCAATTGTCCTACTACTTTACTAGTACTACCGTCAGTCTCTCCTCTCTCCTCCTACTCCATTATTCTTCCCCCCCAAACGCTTATCTTACCTGTGATTCGTGTTTGAGAATAGGGCTAGGCACAGGGCTGGCTGCATGGCACATGGCGATTAAGGTTGGCAATCCTGGGAGGATGAAATGGCATCGTTGTGATGGTAGTAGTGGTGGTACACAGTGGCAGTAGCAGCATATGAAAAAAAAGAAAATGAAACCTTGAGAGGGCTGAGCGGAGCATTAGAACAGTACAATAGATAGCACAGTACACAAGAACAGTGCCATAATTTAGCCTAACAAATGCTAAAGTATTCAAAGTATAACTACTAGTTGTGTGGAGTTTGGCTTTGGCTACTACAAGAAATAGTACTGAAGGTGAAGGACACAGCAGCGTAATCATTCGCCACGTGTAGGAGGAGGATGTTCTTCAATCCAGTTGATGGCGCCCATGAAAATCAGATTTGATTTGCAAATAGTAATGGGTCTGTGTCAAGCTGAGTAAGAATATATCCTCGGATTCCTTCACCAGCTTTGAAATTGATTTTCTGTTGCTTTGACCTTATCCTCCCCAGCAAGTGTGTGGAATTATTGTTGTTATTTAGTCACACCTCAATGAAAACCACTCAGCCTGGGGGAAGAGGGTTAGGGTTTGAAAATTGGATGGGAATGGGGTTTTTTGGTAACGTTTTGTGGGGAGAAGAAAAAAATACACAGCATGGTCAAACAACAAATGAAGATAAACAAATCTTTAGAAACGACAATATCCATAAATCTTTTAAGGGACATAAAGGAAGTGCATGCACTACTGCATGCATGAAGTTGATTGCTAAATGGATGGTTAGGTTCCTTAAACTACGTAGTACTTTCTACAACTTATTAACTATGAAGAAACAATGTGACAGTACAGGGCTGCAGTAATTACGCAATTTCACTTGCCTATCTGCCCTCAGAGAGAATAAACAACACTTAGTACATGAAATTAGTTTTAAAAATAGCAAACAAAAACGTATACAATGGCTGGAGGGATGAATTTGAAGCAGAGAGCAAACATATGCACAGAGTCACACTCATAAAAGTTCACAACAATAACATTATTTAAAAGATAAGGAGAAGTGAAGAGGATACTGTAACTGTATGTTGTAGTTGTCCTGTTGAATTTGGGAAGTTGCGTGCATCCAGCCATTTCTCTTATTCGCGGTACTCCTCCATTTCACCTGAAGATCTGTCGATCAATCTTGGTGACCAGACACACTGTTCACTGCCTGCCTGGCAGATGCGGAATTGCGGATCGCTAATGGTAAGCCTGAGTTAATCGGTTTTTCCAATCGCACAGGGTAAAAGCCGGCCTGTAATTGTTGATGGAAAAACAGGAAGTGATATTAAAACACCACGGAGAAAAAAATATAAGGTACGCTGTGTAGTGCAAAAATAACAGTTTCAGAGGCAGCAGTATTACATACAAGCATCATTTCGAAAGTGCGTACTCTGAGTCTCCTTTTCAAGGATAGTATTTAGTAAGTATGGGCGAAATGTGCGGATCTGCGGTCTTGCGGATTTTCCAGCAAACTTTTTTTGCGATTTGCATAACTATTACTGGAGTACTACCTCGTTGGGTAAATGTATAGTGCTTTTCCTACACTACAGCTGCGTAAAGTGCCAGAAGAGTTGTCTCCAGTGACATCTGCAATAACGCATTACCGGCAATGTTAGCATATGGGCCGAAATGCACCTTAGAAACAGGGCCAAATCACCTTTCTCCTCAACCTACGACCAAACTGCTGTTTGGACATAAAATTAGACCTTCCCAGTAGTGCTCCCAAACCCCTAAACCCACTCCCAAAAATCTAGAACACCCTACATTACCCTCCCAAAAACGTGCAATACCGTGACCTCGCACAGGCCTTAAAATCACTATGAAACAAGGCCCAAAAGACCCCTTTTCCACCATGGATTTTCTTTAAACCACTTGCAATCAAAATTAGACTTTCTCAGCAGTGCTCCCAGATCCCTAAACCCACTCCCAAAAATCTAGGACACCCCCAAATAGCCCCCCAAAAACATGCAATACTGCTACCTTGCAGGCTGCCAATGTAAGCCAATGGCAAAAATGCCCCTCAGAAACAGGGCCTAATTCCCCTTTCCCCTCAACCTACAACCAAACTGCTCTTTTGACACAAAATGAGACCTTCCCAGCAGTGCTCCCAGACCCCTAAACCCACTCCCAAAAATCTAGAACATCCCCAAATAGCCCCCCAAAAACATGCAATACAGTTTCCTCGCAGGCCGCCAATGTTAGCCAATGACAAAAATCTAGGGCACCCCCAAATAGCCCCCCAAAAACATGCAATACTGCTACCTTGCAGGCTGCTAATGTAAGCCAATGGCAAAAATGCACCTCAGAAACAGGGCCTAAATCCTCTTTCCCTCAACCTACGACCAAACTGCTCTTTTGACACAAAATTAGACCTTCCCAGCAGTGCTCCCAGACCCGTAAACCCACTCCCAAAAATCTAGAACACCCCACATTATCCTCCCAAAAACGTGCATTACCGTGACCTCTGACAGGCCTTAAAATCGTGCCAAAAGTACTCTGAAACTAGGCCCAGAACACCCTTTTTCTACCATGGATTTTCTTCAAACCACTTGCAATCAAAATTAAACCTTCTCAGCAGTGCTCCCAGACCCCTAAACCCACTCCCAAAAATCTAGAACACCCCCAAATAGCCCCCCAAAAACATGCAATACAACTACCTCGCAGGCCGCCAATGTTAGCCAATGGCAAAAATGCACCTCAGAAACAGGGCCTAATTCCCCTTTCCCCTCAACCTACGACCAAACTGCTCTTTTGACACAAAATTAGACCTTTCCAGCAGTGCTCCCAGACCCCTAAACCCACTCCCAAAAACCTAGAACTACCCCAAATAGCCCCCCAAAAACATGCAATACAGCTACCTCGCAGACCGCCAATGTTAGCCAATGGCAAAAATGCACCTCAGAAACAGGGCCTAATTCCCCTTTCCCCTCAACCTCTGACCAAACTGCTCTTTTGACACAAAATTAGACCTTCCCAGCAGTGCTCCCAGACCCCTAAACCCACACCCAAAAATATAGAACACCCCACACTACCCTCCCAAAAACGTACATTACCGTGACCTCGCACAGGCCTTAAAATCGTGCCAAAACGCACTCTGAAACTAGGCCCAAAACACACCTTTTCCACCATAGATTTTCTTCAAACCACTTGCAATCAAAATTAGACCTTCCTAGCAGCGCTCCCAGACCCCTAAACCCACTCCCTAAAATCTAGAACACCCCCAAATAGCCCCCCAAAAATATGCAATACTGCTACCTCGCAGGCCGCCAATGTAAGCCAATGGCAAAAATGCACCTCAGAAACAGGGCCTAATTCCCCTTTCCCCTCAACCTACGACCAAATTGCTCTTTTGACACAAAATTAGACCTTCCCAGCAGTGCTCCCAGACCCCTAAACCCACTCCCAAAAATCTAGAACACCCCCAAATAGCCCCCCAAAAACATGCACTACAGCTACCTCGCAGGCCGCCAATGTTAGCCAAAGGCAAAAATGCACCTCAGAAATAGGGCCTAATTCCCCTTTCCCCTCACCCTATGACCAAACTGCTCTTTTGACACAAAATGAGACCTTCCCAGCAGTGCTCCCAGACCCCTAAACCCACTCCCAAAAATTTAGAACATCCCCAAATAGCCCCCCAAAAACATGCACTGCAGCTACCTCGCAGGCCGCCAATGTTAGCCAAAGGCAAAAATGCACCTCAGAAACAGGGCCTAATTCCCCTTTCCCCTCAACCTACGACCAAACTGCTCTTTTGACACAAAATTAGACCTTCCCAGATCCCTAAACCCACTCCCAAAAATCTAGAACATCCCCAAATAGCCCCCCGAAAACATGCACTACAGCTACCTCGCAGGCCGCCAATGTTAGCCAAAGGCAAAAATGCACCTCAGAAACAGGGCCTAATTCCCCTTTCCCCTCAACCTACGACCAAACTGCTCTTTTGACACAAACATTACCTTCCCAAAAACGTGCATTACCATGACCTCACACAGGCCTTAAAATCGTGCCAAAACGCACTTTGAAACTCGGCCCAAAACACCCCTTTTCCACCATGGATTTTCTTCAAACCACTTGCAATCAAAACTAGACATTCCCAACTCTCATCCCAGCTAAGCAAATCCACTAAGAACCACCTACAACACACTCCAATCATACCCTAAAAACACGCAATTATCGAAAATTAACATGGGCGCCTATAGCAGTGGTTTCCCTTCCTCGACTTTGCCTAAACACACCCTTCCCATCAATCGATTCCTCCCAAATTTCCTGCACAACCACCAATTCCCCCTCCCTACCACTCACAGAAGCCCCGTTCCCCTAGCTCAACTGGAACACACCAAACACACTTTCTCCTTGCGCCCCCAAACCACGCATTGGATAGCATGGCAAATCGCGCCTTGACAAAAAATTGCTGTTTTCAGCACTTCCACTACTCCGATCCTCTTGAAACTTACCAGAACACTTGTTCCAGATATTCCCAAGAATCTCAGCAAGGCAGAAAAAAATCGATCCACTGGAAGGTGTACGACTTTTCACCCAAACACACGCGCCCGCAAAACACCAAAAAAGGCCAAAATTTGGCCAATTCTGGATCAAAAAACACCAAACCCCCCTAAAACCTTGCCAACATCATTATGAACGAGCCTGCATCGGGCCCTGAGCCCTAGACTCAGGGAACCCTACCAAATTCAACCCAAAAACCCTAGTAAACCGCACTGAATCCCCAAAACAGCCCTAAACAACACCCACATTCCCTCAAACCTAGCCCTCAACCCTAAACTGAGCTGGCCTAAAAAAAAAATATCCGCCCGCTCGCGAATTTGTGAATTTTAAGCAATTTAGCGAGCTTTGCGGATTGCGAATTTGCCGGCAAAAATCCGCAAATTTCGCCAGCGGAACGGATTTTTGGCCCATGCTTGCGGCAGGGCCATGCAGACGGTCAAGGCAGGCACCACTGAGTGAAGCAAACTGATGTAGCATACCTAGGCTCTTTGACACAGACAGACAAAGCATATCTAATTGTATGCAGCAAGCCACATAGCCCCAATTTTACATGAACTGCTGTCTGGACTCTGCCTGGCATAACAACACTACACTGCCTCGACCACTCCATACCACGACTAGACAGACATTTAGTTCTGCTGTAGTAGTTGTTGTAGACTGGTTTACCTGTTTGCCACTCACGAATTGGCCATAGTTCTTCCGTAAACCGACGCTGATGATCCATCCATCCCAGTGAGTGACTGTAAAGAAAAAATATATATTATTTACCCTTGATCATCAACATTCATCGTCAATCATCATGGTATATTGGCAAACAGTGAGTCCAAGGACATTTTGCATATTGGAAAATGCAACGTAGTGGCCCCTGCAGTTGAAGTACAATTTGAATTAAACAAGGTAAAAAAAAGCAGAGTAGACTTGAGTTACATTTAGTGTGTAAAAGATTAAATAATAACAGAAGACATATGATTCATTTCATGCACAACAAACAAACAGCAATTGCTTTCATCAGAGCCAGACAGCCATTGCTGTCCACTGCATGCCATCTTCTCATTATTCATTACCTGTTCCACTTTTTGCCGCATCTTCTTTTGTCAAGGCCCACAGGGCAGCCTCTCCTGTCAATTTCAGAATTAACTGTCAGCAATCAGCAAGCATGTAGTCAGTAATTCCAGTCCCACTTGAGGGGACTCGTCTACGAAGACAAAGTTTCTTGATTCTGAGTAATCCAGCCATCTGCCTTGAGGAAAATGGATAGGGGGAGTCTGGAGGAGGAGGATAGAGGAGCATGATTGAGTTGTGAACTTGTGAACCTCAAGAATGCAGACTGCGCCACCTTCAAATCAATAAGGAAATAAGATAAAGACAGTGCTGCTGATGGACTTGTTGTGATTAGGTGATTAGAGTTTTGTTGTGGAAGTCATTTTCAGGCCTCTGTGTCACAGAGCTTGTCTTCAATCTCTGTGAATTGAGACGGGAGTAGGTCAGCTAACAGAGAAGAACTTCCGTCACCTAAGTCGGTGTTTTCTTCTTCCTGCGTGCATTCACGTATTTTGTAATCTGGTGGTATGAAGTGCTGATTCATCTTGATCATTGTTAACCTCTCCACATTTTTGGGCGAGCGGCGGGTCCTTTTTAAAGTTACAATGGCACCAGCAGCGCTGAAAACACGTTCAGAAGACACACTTGCGAGTGGGCAAGACAAATAATTTAGAGCCAGGTTGGTGATCAGTCGCCATAGAGGCCTTTTCCCATACCAATACAGCAATGGGTTCTGATTAACAAAGACCTCTGTTGGGTCATCCAGATAGGTCTGCACCATCGACTCAAGGTTCTCCAGGGAAGCATGTCTGTCAGGCTTTTAACTAGCTTCCATTCCTCCAACTCTAGCCACATGTCATTCATAGTAGAACCCAGTGCTGATTGATTACTACATTCTGATCAGACAGACGCTCAAGCATGTAGAAGGTTGAGTTCCAACGTGTTACCACTTCCTGGATGAGTCCTCTGACTGGCAGTCTACGTTCACGTTGCATGTTCCTCAGCTGCTTCCGGGTCTTTAAATAATGGCTGAAATGTGTGCAGATTCTTCGGCAGGTGGTCAGTAACTTGCTGATTGTGTTTTCTTTTTTCAAGAAATCTTGCACAACAATGTTAATACTGTGCGCCAAACACGGCACTCTGAAATAGCCACCCGCATGCATGGCCTTAACTATATTACTGCCATTATCCGTGGAAACATAACCAATCATGCGCTTTCTTGGATGCAGCCATTCTTAGACTTTACTCTGAAACTCATCCAAAATGTTTTGTGCAGTATGAGATTTCTCCTTGGCAAACATGGCTACTGTCGCATGTTTCCGAGTAGCTTGAAAAACTGTGTCCGGGTCCACACCTGCATTTAACTTGTCTCTAACCCCTGCAAAAGAGACCCAGTGTGCAGTGATTCACATGTAATGAAGGGCTTGGCAACTGGTCCACATGTCTGTTGTCAGGTGGATAGTGTGAACAGCACTCTTCTGCAAAGCTGCCCCAATCACCTCCAGCACATCTTGATGTAGTGCTGGAACCGCAACTCTGGCAAAATAGGACTGGCTAGGAACCTTCAATTTAGGGCAGACTGTTGCCACAAATTCTAGAAAACCCACCCCTTCCACGAAAGAAAAAGTCCAGTGCTAGCATTTTAGCCAGCTTTGCGTTATACAGACGTGCCGTTGGGTGGTTGCGTTCAAATGGCACCTCCAACCAAAACATGATTCTAATGGTGGTCTGGACCGTTTTACGTGATGATGATGATGATGATGATGATGCAGACTTCTTCAAACCAGTTAGGCTCATTGATGTACTTTTTCACATTGGTGTCTCTCCCAGACTCTTAGTGTGGCTCATACATGTTGCTGGGGTAGAGGGTGTGGTGCTACCACTGCAGTGCTGCTGCCAGGGGTACTGGGTGTACCAGAAAAAATGTCTGTCGCTTCTTCACTTCCCCCCTGCACGATCAGCCCCTCGTCATCATCAGATGCAATATGAATGGATACATTTGGATTTGTTGTACTTTTGTATTCCCTGATCTTCCTTAGGTGCGCCTCCCAAATGATAGTATGGTGTTTTTGGAGATGACCTCTCTGGCCTCCGGTACCATAGTTTGTACCAAGCTTACCCCGACTAACTACAGTTTTACAAATCGAACAAACGACCATGTTTTTCGCCTTTGTGCTAACACTAAAGAAGTCCCAAACTGGGAACTGGAGATTCTAATTCCAAATGAGGTCGCACACTGCTCGTCCCATCAGCGTGTGACCCCGGAGCATGATGGTCGATGTAGTAGGTATCAGCGGGTGCGCTTCTACCCAAGTCTTGAATCTTGAGGTTGTTCACTGATGTGCTTGCCATCCCTGGACACGTGTTTCGCATTCATTAACGCTCGTCAGCAGGGATTAGGCATGTGCACGTGGTTGCTGCATGGGCTGCCGAAAATATTCGTAGGTCCAGATACCTCTTATGGCGCGCAGGTGCGGAATCTCAAGGTCGTCACCTCCACCGGCTCGAGGGAGCCTGTATAAATAGTAATTCCAAATGAGGTCGCACACTGCTCATCCCATCAGCGTGTGAACCCGGAGCATGATGGTCGATGTAGTAGGTATCAGCGGGTGCGCTTCTACCCGAGTCTTGAATCTTGAGGGTGTTCACTGATGTGCTTGCCATGCCTGGACATGCGTTTCGCATTCATTAACGCTCGTCAGCAGGGATTAGGCGTGTGCAAAGGGTTGCTGCATGGGCTGCCGAAAAAATCCGTAGGTCCAAAAACCTCTTATGGCGCGCAGGTGCGGAATCGCGAGGTCGTTACCTCCACCGGCTCGAGGGAGCCTGTATAAATAGTAATTACAAATGAGGTTGCACACTGCTCGTCCCATCAGCGTGTGACCCCGGAGCATGATGGTCGATGTAGTAGGTATCAGGGGGTGCGCTTCTACCCGAGTCTTGAATCTTGAGGGTGTTCACTGATGTGCTTGCCATCCCTGGACATGTGTTTCGCGTTCATTAACGCTCGTCAGCAGGGATTAGGCGTGTGCACGGGGTTGCTGCATGGGCTGCCGAAAATATTCATAGGTCCAGATACCTCTTATGGCGCGCAGGTACAGAATCTCGAGGTCGTCACCTACACCGGCTCGAGGGAGCCTGTATAAATAGTAATTCCAAATGAGGTCGCACACTGCTCGTCCCATCAGTGTGTGACCCCGGAGCATGATGGTCGATGTAGTAGGTATCAGCGGGTGCGCTTCTACCCGAGTCTTGAATCTTGAGGGTGTTCACTGATGTGCTTGCCATTCCTGGACACGTGTTTCGCGTTCATTAACGCTCGTCAGCAGGGATTAGGCGTGTGCACGGGGTTGCTGCATGGGCTGCCGAAAATATTCGTAGGTCCAGATACCTCTTATGGCGCGCAGGTGCGGAATCTCGAGGTCGTCTCCTCCACCGGCTCGAGGGAGCCTTTATAAATAGTAATTCCAAATGAGGTCGCACACTACTCGTCCCATCAGCGTGTGACCCCGGAGCATGATGGTCGATGTAGTAGGTATCAGCAGGTGCGCTTCTACCCGAGTCTTGAATTGGGAACTGGAGATGTCTGCTGGTGGTGGAGGTGCTACTTTCAATGCCAGATGAAGTGGAGGATGGGCGTGGCTTAATGTGACTCTGTTGTGCACTTACAGCACCACTACTTGAGGTAATGGAGGTCGAGCTGGATGGAGGTCCCTGCCGGCCCTTCTGACGAGAAAATATGGAAGCTGTAGGTCGTGTTGGTGTAGTAGTTAACTGCGTTGGTGGTGGTACCAGTGCCACGCCACCCACATCCCTCTGAGCAGCAATTCGGGATAGGGTAAAAATGTCTGTCTGCTGCAGGCCTGCTGGGGCTGGAGTGACGACTGTGATGACTGGGGCGTCGTCAGACTGTTCATCAGCAGCAGAATAATACACCACTTCTTGTTCGTCGTCATCATCACCCATAATTGAAAGCCTTGCGGGAACCTTCCTTTTAGGCTTAGCTACCTTTGTCGGCTCATGGCGTGCCTCCCTCTCAGACTACATTGCTGGGTTCCAATCAACATCAAGATCATCAGAAGGAAGGGGGCTTGTAGTAGCCCTCCTTGACCTTTTTCTTGCTGGGGATCTGGAAGACAATGGATCATCATCAGGAGAAGTGACTTCCTTGGATGATAGCTCCGCTGCGATCTCGATTTCTTGATGTGCCCCTACTTCTGGAGGAACAAGCATTGTGGGCAGTTGTGCCGCTCCATGCACCTCTAGTTGCGCCTCTCCATGCGCCTCTCCATGCGCCTCTCCATGCGCCTCTCCTTGCGCCTCCACTTGCGCCTCTACTTGCGCCTCTACTTGCGCCTCTATTTGCGCCTCTACTTGCGCCTCTACTTGCGCCTCTCCTTGTGCCTCTCCTTGCGCATGTACTTGCGTTTGTACTAGTTGCACCTGTGGTTGTCATTGCGGCTGTGGTTGTTGAACACTCGTCAGATGAGTTACACCGTGCATTGATTGGATGCTACTTTCTTGCGATGAGCCAACATCACTGGTTGATGTTGATTGAGCAATGAAAGTGGCTGCCGCTGCAGCACTCATGGGCTTGGACATAACTTGGTGTGGTGGCACTGAGCCCAATGAAGAGGAGGTGCCGCTCCCAGCTTGGCCCCCGGCTGAAAAAAAGGTGTCTGTGGGCACACCAGTCTCCTTGGTAGGTGGTGTCACTTGCTTCTTCTGCTCCTTCTTACTGGGAGTGGCACTGGCAACCTTTTTCGTAGAGGCGCTATGGCCACCTTTCTTTGGGCCCATCTTCTTCAGATGTCAGAACAGCAGGCCGCAGTTGCACGTGTTGCAGAGTTGTCTGTGGCCAGACGTGACGTCACGTGACGTTGTGCTGCACACACCGCTGTAGGACTTCTTCCTGGCACTGATGATGAATGATGACTGATGTGATTCTCTTGTGCACCTAAAAGCAAAGGAAGCCAGAGGAACATCAGTTAAATAAATGTTGCATATGTCGTGCTTCAATTAATATTTGCAAGTAGGCATTGCATTTATTATTATTACAACACATCCAAAAACGGAAACCACAAAATAAAAATTGCAATTGTAATCCAAAATGGATGTTTAAATTAATAGAAGAGAGACCACACAGAGAGAGTTGGTCCATGTACCACTGAGTACCCCTGGGCATAATGGATGAAAGCAAGGCAAACTGGGTGCAGGCCTGAGCACACTGCCTGGCTTCAAAATGGCCCCTTAACCCCCAGCCACATGGCCAGGCCCTGCCTGTACCAGGCCTCAAAACGGCCCCCACCCACATGGCCAGGCCTCAAGAACACCCCAAAAAGTAAAAAAACACACACAAATCACCACAATCCAATGCCATCCATGCCCTCAATGATGTTTAAATTCAAGACACCCCACAGAAAGACTTGGTCCATGCACCACTGAGTACCCCTGGGCATAATGGATGAAAGCAAGGCAAACTGGGTGCAAGCCTGAGCACACTGCCTGGATTCAAAATGGCCCCTTGACCCCCAGCCACATGTCCAGGCCCTGCCTTGACTTGACCTCAAAATGGCTCCCACCCACATGGCCAGGCCCCAACACCACCCCAAAAACTCAAAAAACACACAAAAATCACCACAATCCAATGCCATCCGTGCCCTCAATGATGTTTAAATTTAAGACACCCCACAGAAAGACTTGGTCCATGCACCACTGAGTACCCCTGGGTCTAATGGATGAAAGCAAGTCAAACTGGGTGCGGGCCTGAGCACACTGCCTGGCTTCAAAATGGCCCCTTGACCCCCAGCCACATGTCCAGGCCCTGCCTGGACTAGGCCTCAAAATGGCTCCCACCCACATGGCCAGGCCCCAACACCACCCCAAAAAGTCGAAAAACACACAAAAATCACCACATTCCAATGCCATCCATGCCCTCAATGATGTTTAAATTCAAGACACCCCACAGAAAGACTTGGTCCATGCACCACTCACTACCCCTGGACCTACTGGCTAGTGCGGCTTTACAGGCACCCCAAAATTAAAAAAATAAATTCCACATATAGTGAGCTTAAATTCAATGACATAAATGAGATTTAAGTTCAACAAAACTCACAGAAACAGTTGTATCATGCACCCATGACTAACCCTGGGCCTACTGGATACTGTGGCTACCCACAATATATATTTTTTAAAGTTGTGAAAAAGTTTTAAAATTGTAGTTGTAGCAACTGCAATGCCCCAAACAAACAACACCAATTTACTTGTAAAATCTCAAATCCAAAAGTGATCCAAAGTCCAAAAGTCCTCAAATACAAATATCCAGCAGCAGCCACACAGAGTAATTCTTCCAGCTCCAGATCCAAATGAAAAAGTGACCAGACATGGACAAAACACTGGGAGGAGCCTGCTGGGCAGGAACAGGAAGTTGGAGACTCTGGGGCACTTTCTTCCTCCCACCCCCCCCCAAAAATGGACTCATTGCACCAAAAAGTGCATCCAAATGTCAATCTGAGGAGTTATTCTAATCAAAATCATCATTTTCAGAGGGTTTATGCTGCCTGCGGTGGATTTCTTGTGCAGAATTGCAATTTTTGCAAGTTCGGGAAAGCTAGTTCAAATCTCCTGCCGGAAGTCAGCTGCACGCCGCATCTACGTGTTCGCAATTGTTTACTCCCGCGATACGTAGCAAGATCCAAAATGACGCAGCACACGCAAACCGGGAGAAAAACAACTTGGCGGACTCAGAACCACGGTAAGTCAACGCAGCGCGCACAATATTGTATTTTTTAAGCGCGACCAAGCAAAAAAATCCTCCAGCTTGCGAATTGCGGATTTTTGGGCAAATTTGCGCGATTCGCGGGCCGCGAATTTACCCAAAATCAGCAAATTCCGCAAACGGAACGGATTTTCAGTCCACCGTTAGACAGAACCATGCACATGGACAACAGAGAACAGAGGGGAAAGAGGCAATGGTAGCTAGCTGCCCATAATGGACAGACAGGAGAGAAAGCTGCAGCATAACAGACCATAAAGGTCAGAAGGGATGGATCAGGGTCATTTTAATGGAACAGACAAGCCAGGAGGGAGGGAATAGGGGTCTGCACATGGAAACAGAGGGCTGGGGGCAAGGGGGCAGGGCAGGAGCAGCAAGATGACCATGGAGGTCAGGCAGGATGGGCACTAGAACCAAGACATACCATGGAGAACAACAGTGAGACTATAATAGCATACACACAGACCATGGAGGGAAGGTTGGGAGGGGGTCAGAGGCAGCTGGCTGACCCCACAGAGAAAGTAGGAGGGGCTGTGATAGCACAGAAGATCATGCATGGCAAGCGGGAGGGTAAGTGGCAGCACAATGGCTATGATGGGCAAGAAGGAGGGTGCAGGGGCATGCACAAAGGACAATGGAGAATAGAAGGGAGGGTCAGGACATGGGCACAGACAAGAGAGTTCAGGGGAAGGGGCCTCACAACAGACCATGCAGGGCAGGCAGGAGGAGCAGTTGCAGCACAACAGACCAGGGAGGGCAGAAGGGTGTGGCAGTAAAATGGACCATGGAGGACAGGAGGAAGGGGATAGGGGCATGTAATGTGGACAGGCAGGTTGGAGGTGGCAGGGACAGGTTACAGTCATCTGACAATGCTAGGCAGGTGGGAGGGGAGTGGCAGCTCAACCGAACACTCAGAGTAGATAGGAGTGGCAGGTCGATGGAACATGGTGGGCAAAAAGGATGGAGCAGGGACATGCACACAGACATCGGAGGGCAAGGTGAAGGAGAATAGGGGCAGCAAGCTAAGCAGAGAGGCTAAGCAGGAGGTCAATGATGGGGCATAGAATTGGGCAATGGAGGGCAGGAGGAGTGGATTGGTACATCATGCTAAATGGAGGGCAATGGCAGCACATCAGACCATACATGGCAGAAGGGAGGAGGTTAGTCCATGGATTCAGACAATAGAGGATAGGGAGGAGGTGGATGGGACAGCAAGCTAACTGTTCAGAGAAGGTGGGAAGGCCAGTGGCAGAACAATGGCCACACAGGGCTGTAATAAGGGAGCAGGGACATGGACTTGGACAATGGATGCTTGGAGGAGGGAAGGCAGGAGCAGCAAGCTTCGGTGGGGGCAGCACAATGCCAGGCCCTGCTTCCAACCCCATACCATCCATTGTGATATGCATCTGAGCGTAAAAAAAACCCTAGAAATTTGCTGGAAAAAAACAAAGATTGCAAGGACGGTATAGTTAGACTCAGATTTCACTCATACACAACCAGTGAAATTCAGCAATTATAGTTACCTGAGCTAACTATAACTTAACCCCCCCCCCCGCAATGTACTGCTAATGACCTTCGACATTACATCATTCATGACATGGTCATTTACATCACTTATGACATCTCAAACGAGCTGTGAATGGAATGGAACTATAATTGCTGGAACTTTATTTAGGGATAGTGTGTGTATATTAACAGCCCTTTTTTTCTTTTCTTTCGTTTATGAACCATTATAATACGCAACATGCCTAGATTAATATGGCCGATAGCCTTTCACTTTAAAGTAATGTGTAGTCCATCAGTTATGTTTATGTTTGCAATCCTAAGTATGTTTATTATGAATAAGTCATGTTTACGAAAATACAGGTATGGCGGTCACGGGGCAAGATATGCTGAAATGACATTGGGTGCATATTAATACTTGTTTTCTTTTCTTTATTGTATAAATTCCTGAATTTTCACAACGTGACCAGGCCATATGGCCGACAGCTTTTTAGATTAAAGTAATATGTAATCCTTTGTTAATGTTGGCAACTGGAGGCATTTTAAATTTAAATAAGGATGCTACAATGACGTCTTGTATTGTTATCAAGGTTCGGATGAGCTGAAATGCGTGGATCACGTCTTTGCAGATAAATTACTTCCAAACTACAACCTGAGTGCCGATTCCTTCCTTGTAAGAGTGAGAGGAGATTAAATACATATATATAAAAGTCACTGAAAAAATCACAAGTTTCAGGGACATTATAGTTAGAAATTAGCATTTAAAAAACCTCAGAAATTCACTGAAAATAACACAGGTTTCATTGACGTTATAGTTAGTTGGACATTTCACTCGTACAAAACAAGAGATTTTCAACCGTTATAGTTGGTTATGCTAACTATAACTAGTGCCCCCGCAATGCACTGCTGATGACGTCACATATTACATCACTCATGACATGGTTAGTGACATCACTCATGACATCTCAAATGACACCACTGATGACATCATCCACATGATCATCTGATGCACCTCCTCACACCCTAAAATACAGACTACGATTCTCGAAACCATAAACCCACCAATACTAGTACAGCTACAATATTCTGTGAACTATGCATGCATACCTCTAATCAGCTATATAGCATTGATACAGTATTTTAAATACTCAGTTAGTACCTATGCAGTCTATGAATACTTCTGTCTGCCCCATGCACTTGTCCATTCACCCATCCAGCACTATCTACGTATCCTATCACTCTGCCAATACCTAAGCACTTATAAATTTAACATGCATTCTCTTTGCAGCACTGACATTACTCCAGTTATTAGTCAAATACTTAAGGAATGTCCTAGCCATTAACCCAAGTACAGGTATAATGTTTTGTACACTATGCATGCAGATCTCTAACAAGCTACATGCTATTAATACGCTCTTCTAAATACCCAGTTATTACTTATGCAGTGTTGGAATCCTGCTGTCTGTGCCATGTATTTCTCCAATCACCCATCCAGCACTATCTACGTATCCTATAATTCCACCAATACCTAAGCACTGATAAATTCAACATGTACTCTCGTTGCAGCACTGAAATTATTCTAGTTACTTGTCATGTACCTAAGGAATGGCCTAGCCAGAAAAACTAGTACAGCTACAATGTTCTGTGCACTATGCATGCAGACCTCTAATCAGCTACATAGCATTGATACAGTCTTTTAAATACTCAGTTAGTACCTATACAGTCTAGAAATCTTTCTGTCTGTCCCATGCAGTTCTCCATTCATCCATCCAGCACTATCTACGTATCCTATCACTTCACCAATACCTAAGCACTTATGAATTAAGCATGCACTCTCTTTGCAGCACTGAAATTACTCCAGTTATTAGTCATATGCTTAAAGAATGGCCTAGCCACTAAAACAAGGGCAGGTACAATATTTTGTACACTATGCATGCAGACCTTTAGCCAGCTACATACTATTGATACGCTCTTCTAAATATCCATAGGTGTTGCTGTGGGTGTTCCCACTCAACACCCATAGAACAAGACACATCTACAGATTTATGAGAAATCGTAAATCTGGAGATGTGTGTCAATGCTGCGCCATCCTAAAGTTGGTGAAGCAAGGCGCAACCAGGAGAATTGTTTTCATATCTCCTAATTTTTTCCTCTTTCAATGCATGCTGCATTCCACAGCATACATTGAAAGAGGAAAATGCCTTTACTGATTGTTTTTGTGCAGGAAGGAGTCCCTTCTTGCACAAAAACAATCTCCGCACGACACAGACATCCTTGCACCATGGTGCAAGGGTGCCTGTGCCACCGCATGGCTGCAGTTTGTGCAGCAATGCAGAGGGAAGCACAGAGTTGCAACATATTCATGTACATATGTCACATCCCTGTGCTTCGGAAGTACCACAGTGCAGTGCAGCTAAAGAGCTTGCATTGTCACGCTGCAGTACTTCCTCATAAATCTTCACCTATAAATTCACCATACACTACTAATGCATTCTTTCAGTCAATCATGTTGTATACATATATTCAACCAAACAATCACACATTACCCTGCAATTATAGTTCTTTAATTAACCAGATAATGTTATTATAAGAACTTTTTTTTTCTTTTGTATTTTTTTTTCTTTTTTTGAACAATTTTGTATTTTTTTGTGTGTTATTTTAAAAAAATTAACGAAAAAAAAGAACGAATAAAACAGGAAACTTTTTGAATTGCTTATCATTCTAGAAACAAACAAAAAAAATTAACAACAATGGTTGCGTTGTGCAGCACAAACTGCATCCACCAACTGCTTACCTAGCACTTCACACAGTGTTGCTTGAGAAAGGCAAATTCCGGCCTAATGTCCTTTGCAGGTGTTCCTGAGGATGCTCCAGATGTACTTACCACAGCAGGTGAGGGTTTCAAAGCAGCTCGCCTCATTTCCTCCCGAGCAAGATTGAGAGGATGTGTGGTCCGGAGATACTTGTACATAGAAGCAGTGCCACAAGAGTAATTTTTTTCACTGCATCTTGACAGGACTCGGTCACAAATGTTGCACGTCACCTTTCTCGCATTTACTTTCTTCTCTCCAGGTGAAAAAGTGAAGAATTTCCACACAACAGATTCCAGCCTCTGTGGACGTGGTGCCTCCTGCAAGAATTAAGGGTTCCTGTAGGAAAACAGATGTCTCTCTAAAGATGCTCCAACAAGAATGATTAAAATGGGTGGGGTCCTTCAATAGTTACAGTGGGAAATGTTATGAACCAATGAAATCTTTTTTTGGAGGTCACATGGGATCCACGCACTCTGCGCCTCCGAAGCACGCACGCGACGCGACTTCGTGAAAATATATTTAAAAATAATATTAGTTTATTATAAGTTCAAATATATCATTTTTATGAATATCTTAGATAATCTCTTGCCCTAATATGTATATTAAAGACACATACATTTCATTTTAGAACATAAATTGTTTTTGCGGGAGTCACACACCCAGCACGCTCCAGCACCTATATGATGTCACACGGGACCCGCCACCGTGCAAGCGTCGCGTACCGTAATGCGCATGTGTTGCATACCAATCGCGCACATCACGTAATGTTAAATGTATATGATGTAACTGAAAAACACGCAGCCATCGCACACCGTACGCAGATCCTTCACGACTTTTCTAAAATGGCAGCTAGAATCCGTGCACCCACCATGATGTGTACGCTTTGGGGGCGCGACTCTGAAAAAAATGTGGAAACAAAAAGAAAATAATATAAATATATAAAATTTAAAAATTAAACAAAAAAATTAAACAATATTTCAGTTTGCATAAAATTTTTTTTTGCAATTTTCAAAAAATATATGTTATTTAATGAATAAAATATTTATAAATAAGCAGGTAAAAAACTGTAGAAAATCAGTACAAAAAATAGGTATAACTACTATTACACTTAAAAATTTGCATTTAAAAAACCTTTGAAATTCACCGAAAAAACCATAGGTTTCAGAAACGTCATAGTTAGAAATCAGCATTTAAAATACCTTTGAAATTCACTGAACTAAAACCACAAGGCTTCCGAAAAAGCGGGTCATGCCCCATTTGAGAAACCCCTTCTGCAGCAGAGTATGGGGTAATGCCTCATGTCTTTATTACCTACTGGCGGTCGCCAGTAGGTATATATAGTTAGGATTTTTTCTCTATGGGATTTTTGAAAATTCTATGTCTAATAACTTTGCCGTTTGTGGACGGAATTGGCTGCAATTTTCAGGAAAATGGTACATTTTGTTTCTGAGCAGCCTTTGAAAATTTGGGGGGGGTTCGTCAAGGGGGGGCCGAGAAAAAAGGGGGGTCCCAAAACGCGTTTTTCCCATGTTAATTTCCATAGGGCGGTTGGCCTCACTTTTAGCCCGAACGGCTGAATGGATTTGCACGAAACTTGGCAAAATTGTAGGGACTGGTAGCCCGATGTGCCTTTTGTAGGTCTCAATATATGTGCTCCAGTGGATTTTGAGAAATTAACGTTTAAAAAAAGATATATATCTGTAAGCGCGGACCGGGCAGCGGCCTAGGACGCGTACTTTTCGCGCAACGGAGCTTTGTGAAGCGAAGCTGATTGGTTCTCCGGCGTCTGTCAACATTCCAAACAGTCCGTAGTGGCCGCAAACAGTCCGTAGTGGCCGCCATCTTGTCTCTCGGTAGGATCGAGAGACAAGAGGAGGCCAAAGCGAAGGGGCAAATGACCATAAGGGGGAATAGTAGATCCTCGCTGACCCCCTAGGTTTGATGTGGAGGTTTTAAAAGGGCCCCGCGGGGCAAAAAAAAAAAATTATAATAATAATCTTACGGCTCAATGGATTTGCACGAAACTTGGCAAAATTGTAGGGACTGGTAGCCCGATGTGCCTTTGCTAGGTCTCAATATATGTGCTTCAGTGGATTTTGAGAAATTAACGTTCAAAAAAAGATATATATCTGTAACAGCGCACCGCTTCGCGTACTTTTCGCGTTACGGAGCTTTGCGAAGCGAAGCTGATTGGCTCTCCGGTGTCTGTAAACATTCCAAACAGTCCGTAGCGGCCGCCATCTTGTCTCTCGGTAGGATCGAGAGACAAGAGGAGGCCAAAGCGAAGGGGCAAATGACCATAAGGGGGCATAGTAGATCCTCGCTGATCCCCTAGGTTTGATGTGGAGGTTTTAAAAGGGCCCCGCGGGGCAAAAAAAAAAAATAATAATAATAATCGAACGGCTGAATGGATTTGCACGAAACTTGGTTAAATATTAGGGACTGGTAGCCCGATGTGCCTTTGCTAGGTCTCAATATATGTGCTTCAGTGCATTTTGAGAAATTAACGTTCAAAAACAAGATATATATCTGTAACAGCGCTCCGCTTCGCGGAGATAAAATTATATCTGTATTACCTAGCTGTTGCTAACACCAGTTAGCGACGGCTAGTAGGAGATAGCGACCATCTTGGGCCCCACTTTGCATGTGAGTGATATTTATCACTAATGACATGCAAAGTGGGCATGCCAAGATGTTAGCGACTGGAAACAGTCGCTAACATCGCTATCTCCTATTATCAACTTTTGGAAATATTCGAGATAAGCGCGAATATCTCCAAAAAGTAACAGCTGCCCTGAGCAGTTCTTAGCCATGTTATCCTATGGGAGGTGGATAACATGGCTAAGAGGATTAGCTCGGTAATGCATGAATATCGCTGAGTTTTCAGCGATATTAATGCATTGCGGTCGGTTTTTATCGTATTTGCGATAAACTTTGATAATAGCAAGGTTTATCTGCGATAATTTCTGACGGTAAAAAAATCTTTGCAATGCATCGTTAGGGATAAATATCGCTTAACTTTGGTAATATGCCCCAACGTCTGTTAACGTTCGATTCGAAGGAAATCAGGAAGTGTTGAAAAACATTGTCTGCGCCATCTTGTCTTTTTTCAAATGCCACACTTTTGTCGTGCACGGCAGCCATTTTAGATGCCTTGACCAGACCCACTCTGTGCACGCTGTCGATCCTTAGCATGGCTCCCCACCCTCGCAAGCATCTCCCCCAGGCAGTGGTCACCCCCGCTCTCTGTCTTATGCATGGGTAATAAACCTCCCCCCATCTGCGCTGCTCTTTCCTGAGAATCACACCCTGTGCCCGCCCGACACCTCCCTTTCGCCCTATTCACTACTGCACCCTCTGACACTCCTTTTCCTCTGTGTCCGATTGTCCAGGCTGGTCCTAGGGTATCAGCTAGTCCTGGAGATGTAGTTTATGGCCACAGCTGTAAAGATTCACCCCTCTTCAAAGGAGTTATAGTAGATCAAGGCCCACACTCGATGAGATCCGTCACAGCAGAAGCGTTGCTATTATCTGAAAACCATCCTGTATTGTGATTGGGGAGGGGACCGAGCGTGAAGCGGAAGATTCCAGGGATGACTCTTTGTACATCAAAGTTTTTACAATTATGTGTCACATTAAAAATATATAGCACTCCGACAAAGTAGTAAGATTATAAAACTTTAATAATTTATAAATATATACAAGAAAACAAAAATAGTAATAACATATAAACATTTTTAGGGAAAAACAACGAAGTAGCGGTCGGCTGTGCGAATAGTCCCAACGCAGCACAACGTCCAGATTTCCGGCGTGGGGCGGGTCATCAGTAGCAAACTGTTGTGCGAATAGTTCCAAGGCAGCAGAACGCGCTGAAATCTAGATGACACGAAAGTGATGTCTAGTAAGTTGCCACCCAGCAAATAACGGCGTGGGGCGTCGCGGGGGGTGGGTCTTCAGTAGCAAACTGTTGTGCGAATAGTTCCAAGGCAGCAGAACGATGGCACCAAGGTGATGTCCAGTAAGTTGCCGCACTGGTTTTGGTATCCTACAATGCTGCTCCGAATAACGGCGTGGGGCGCCCCGGGGGAGGCGGCGTGAACGGGCCTCTCCAGGTGGAGTGTCATCTGTTGTAGTGGGGCGCCCCTTTACCGTTTCAGTTGCCATTCCGTCCGTTTTTGGTCCACTGTGTCAAAAGCCGCAATTCAGCTGAGTTGCGCCCACTCTTGCGGTGCAGCGATAGGCGGCTGTCACAGGACTCTCAAAATGGCGGCAGGCTCTTTCCTTTTTGGGCCTGGTCCACTGAAATGGCCCTGGGACACCTTGGAAATCGGACGCTTGTCTGCTAGGTCTTGGACCCCATTCTCGAAAGCGTCCCCTCCGCCTTGAGAATTCATCAAAAGTTTTGGGGGCCCCGACTCCTGCAGGCTTCTGGTGGGGAGCGGCTGCCATGATTGCTCGCGGAATGACTACGACGGAGCTACGAGATGGTGGTGCTCTCATGCTGACGCCAGCTTCAGTCTGAAACATCCAGAAACAAGGTGGGGCTTTCATCGTTTGGAAAAAAAAAAAGTTTTCATCCAATGAAAAGTGTTGTTTTTAGGTCATATGATCAAGCCTTCCATCATTAGGAAACCAAAAGTAAAATGAACCAATGAAAAGTTTTATAAACAAGTCACATGACCTGTTATGCGGCATAGGGTATAAAATGCGGAGAAAATACGTTGGCACGTGAGGCGGCGTCAGTAGCGGACCGATGTGCGAATAGGCCGAAGGCAACACAGCGCGCCAAGATCCGGATGGCACCGAGGTGGTGTCCAGCAAGTTGCAGCACTGGTGTGGCCATCCTACAATGTTGAAAGTCGGCGTGGGGCGCCCCGTTGGCCTGTGAGTTTGCGTCAGTAGCGGACCGATGTGCGAATAGGCCGAAGGCAGCACAACGCGCCAAGACCCGGATGGCACCGAGGTGGTGTCTAGTAAGTTGCCGCACTGGTGTGGCCATCCTACAATGCTGAAAGTCGGCGTGGGGCGCCCTGTTGGCCTGTGAGATGGTGTCAGTAGCGGACTGATGTGCGAATGGGGCCAAAGGCAGCGCAACAATATTTTCTGACTGACACCACAAGGCGCTGAGATGCCAAGATCCGGATGGCACCGAGGTGATGTCTAAGTTGCGGACTGATGTGCGAATGGGGCCAAAGGTAGCGTAACAATATTTTCTGTATGGAAGATACCACTAGGCGTTGAGATGCCAAGATTCGGATGGCACCGAGGTGATGTCTAGCAAGTTGCTGCACTGGTGTGGTCATCCTACAATGCTGAAACTCGGCGTGGGTCGCCCCATTAGCCTGTGAGATGGCGTCAGTAGCGGACCGATGTGCGAATAGGCCGAAGGCAGCACAACGCGCCAAGATCCGGATGTCACAGTGGTGGTTTCATAGTTGAGAGGCACTTCATCTGCAGTGGGGCGCCGAGATCCGGATGGCACCGAGGTGATGTCTAGCAAGTTGCTGTACTGGTGTGGTCATCCTACAATGCTGAAAGTCGGCGTGGGGCGCCCCATTAGCCTGTGAGATGGCGTCAGTAGCGGACTGATGTGCGAATGGGGCCAAAGGCAGCACAACGCGCCAAGATCCGGATGGCACCGAGGTGGTGTCCAGCAACTTGCCGCACTGGTGTGGCCATCCTACAATGCTGCGCCGAAAGTCGGCGTGGGGCGCCCCGTTGGCCTGTGAGTTCGCGTCAGTCAGTGGGGGCTGTTTGAGGATCTGACTGCATTGGAAAGCAATGTGATGCTGTGCGTCGCCCCCAAGATGGAGGTTCCTCGGCTGCAGTGGGGCGCCCCTTGGTGTTTCACTCGCTATGCAGCTGAGTTGCGTGCGCACTTGTGGCGAATAGGCCGAAGGCAGCACAACGCGCCGAGATCTGGATGGCACCGAGGTGGTGTCCAGCAATTTGCCGCACTGGTGTGGCCATCCTACAATGCTGCGCCGAAAGTCGGCGTGGGGTGCCCCGTTGGCCTGTGAGGTGGCGTCAGTAGCGGACCGATGTGTGAATAGGCCGGAACCAGCACAAGGCGCCAAGATCCGGATGGCACCGAGGTGGTGTCATAGTTGAGAGTTCTGAGCAGCGCTTGTAACACTGTCTGAAGCTTATTTGCACCTGCTGCAGCTTCACTATTGCCCTGGTGTGGCCTAAGATCGCCCATGACATAGGCGGCCACCTCCCGGGGTCCGGCGGAACTTTTTTCCTTTTCCTTTGTGCATCTTGTCCCACAATCCGTTTGACCTGAAGACACGACCAGGTCCCTGAATGTGTGCAGGGGGACGCTATTGATTGAATCAAAATGGCGGCTTCACACAAAGCTGACTCAAGCGTTGCTGCTGATGCTATACAGAGAAAAACTGGTTTTCAGTTTGTACATTCTTCAGGATTTTTCCATCCAAGGCTGGTTGAGAGTTTGTATAACAATGGCTTCAGATTTTCAACATACTACTCTTCAACATTCTTCCTAAATGTAACAATGTGAGACTCACTAGGAGAACGGTGTAGTGAGGGCCACAAACGGCTGTTTGTCTTTCCTTTCAAAATGCTGCCAACAATATTTTCGGAATGGAAGACAACACAAGGCGCTGAGATTCGGTTGGCACCGAGGTGGTGTCCAGCAAGTTGCCGCACTGGTGTGGCCATCCTACAATGCTGCGCCGAAAGTCGGCGTGGGGTGCCCGAAGGGGGGGGGGAGGCGGCGCAAACGAGCCTCTCCCGCTTCTCCATGTGGAGGCAGTTCATCTGCAGTGGGGCGCCGAGATCCGGATGGCACCGAGGTGGTGTCTAGCAAGTTGCCGCACTGGTGTGGCCATCCTACAATGCTGCGCCGAAAGACGGCGTGGGGTGCCCGAAGGAAGTGTCCTTATCCAGGGCATTATCGCTGTATCATGTCCTCCACTAAAATGGCCCTGGGACACCTTAGAACTCGGACGCTCGATTTTTTTTTCCTTTCCTGTACATGCAAAAAAAGGTAAATGCCCGGTACGTTACACGCTTCATCTGCCACGATGAACTCTCCAGAGGAACCGAAAAAAAATATAGTTGTGGTAACTATACCATGCATCGTCATATGGAGAGGTGGCACCAATTAATTATAGTGCTGCATAAAAGAGAGATTTGGAGGAGAACCCCTGACCTGCAAGTACATTCATCAAAGAAGTGGCACTGAGAGCTTCAGAGGCAAGGGAAACGGTCCCAAATATTTAGAAGAACTTTGGAAAGATTAAAATGACATGTTTAGATTGTGGCAAATTAATTTCATGTGGACAGATGAGTGTTACTCTAATAAATACAGCATATGAACATCATCATAGTCGATGGTTGGTAGAGACATTTTGACTATATCCTGGACCTGCCCGTCCTCGCCCAAAATGGCGCCGGAATAAATGGGACTCGTAACTCCTTGTTGTGTACTGGTTGCAGAACCTTGAAATCACGAGATACGTATGCAGTTTTGAAGCACATGGCGGGCGGGGACGAGAATTGATTGAATATTTCGACATCCCTATTGATATTAAGTTCTGATGTGTTATTGATTACTGTACTGTTGAAAGTTCGAATTAACGTCACCCATGGTACTTGCCCGCAAATGTATATCTAGATAATTTTATTGTAACTGGCCCTGTCGTATTTTAATTATAAAATGTACGTCCACCGATTCCGTAACTGTTAGACACCTTAGTTCTTGCAACCTAATGGCCCGCCCGTTACGTTCCTCTACAGTGTAAATGTCTACTCATCACATACGATTACAGTTTGCTCCGTGGCCGGCCCACGTGGTTATAGGCTCGTATTTGTATAATGAAATTTTCACAATAAAGGTTTTTAAAAGAAAACATGGTAGTAGTATATACATTGGTAAAGTTTGTAATAATAGTCACTGTTTTAGAATCATTAAAAGGCAAGTGAAATAAAGCAGACCAATTACATGAAGGGTAAAAGGTATAATACGAAGGAACGCAGTAAAGATAAATGGTCAAGGGCTGTTGTGTTTTCTATTCCTGCAACATAAAGTGATCGATAAGAATCTCATATTCAGGCGTATCGGCGACTAAGACAGCAGGTCGACCCTCTTTTGCTCAACGGCTCCATCATGGGACGAAGAAACGCTCTTTTTCTCGAAAAAAGAATATATTTTACTTGCAGGACAGTTGTAAAATTTCCGGGAAAGTACATTAGCCTGGAACATTATAACATATATTTAAGAAAAAATAATGTTCGGAAGTAATGAAAAGCGTAATTTTTAGGTCATATGACCAAGCCTTTCATCATTACAATAAGAAAAGTAAAATGAACCAATGAAAAGTTTTATTAACAAGTCACATGACTTGTTATGCTTACGTTACGCGCTGCGCGCCCCGGATGACTTCCGGATGCGCTAACGCGGCGCGTCATATGACGCATTACGCGACAACGCAGGTCCAGAATATAGTCAAAATGTCTCCACCAACCAGCGGTCGGAACACAACCCCTTTCAGCAGGCTAAATAGTTCTGTTAAATGAGAACAGAAGGGACAGGCAACAAGAACCATCAGTCAAAGAGGGGAGGGCTAGTTCTTCTCTACCGGGTTACATTGGGGCGCTACCGGAACTGATCGAATTGGTAGTCTACAGTGTTTCTGGATGTTTCAGACTGAAGCTGGGGTTAGCATGAGAGCAGCATCATTTCGTAGCTCCGTCGTGGCCATTCCGCAACCAATCATGGCAGCCGCTCTTTATCGTTATTTTGGGCGGGGTGGGTGGCGGAGCCGAGCTGTTTTGCAGCCATCATTGTGTGGAGTTCAGTTCATCTCACTAGTTTTGTATTTGTCATGAGGGGTTGTTCCTAATGTTTCTATTTTAGCGAGGTCAAAAAGAGATCCCATTAGTGGCCTACTGATTTTGCTCGATTCCTTTTCTTTTTTTTTACACGATTTTTCGTTATCTGCAAAGACTAAACAGAGTATTGCGACTCTGTGTTTGTTTGTAAATAGAGAATGAACCAAAGAGAACTAATTCTAAAACAGTAAATACTTGGATAACAATCAATCAAATGGAGAGAGAAGCAGGCACGACGGATTACAACGGGGGCAAAGGCCTGCGTTAACTACCTTTCACTATCTGCAAAGAGAGAGTACTCCTAATAGAAATGAGGGGGGGGGGCACCATTCAAAGCAGATCAGTGTGCATAAACACGAAAATGTTTTCACTTACCACGTACTTGACATTCGACAGCTTATGATATTTGCTATTAAAAAACCATTGAAATTCACTGAAAAAACCATAGGTTATAGACCATATATAGTTAGGAATTAGCATTTACAAAACCTTGAAAATTCACTGAAAAAACCATAGGTTATAGACCATATATAGTTAGGAATTAGCATTTAAAAAACCTTATTTTACTCACACAAAACCATTGAAATTCCATATATAGTTAGTTGCACTAACTATATATTGCGCACCCGCAATCCACTGCTGATCATGTCACATATTACATCATTCATGACATGGTCAGTGACATCACTGATGACATCACTGATGACATCTCAAATGACATCACTGATGACATCTCACTTGACATCAATGATCACATCACTGATGATATCATTCATGTGATAATACAATGCATCTCCTCACACTCTAATATAACCTCCGTTACACCCAGTGTTAAATACAGAGTATAATTTTTGAAACCATTGACACACCAATACTAGTTACTACATACGCACTCACTGATTCCTATGTCTACACACACATTCACTCATACAATCATTCATACATACAATCACTCATCTTGACAACACTATCATATGCACTCATACACCTATACAGACACTCACACTCTGCCACTCATCCATGGAGTTACTCACACACCTAGTCAGTCCTGAAAAGAATCAATCACACTTCCATTTTCTCATCTATACAGTTAAACACAGAACACCTTACATTTTTTAAACATATACTAACACATACTTACTCTCTTATAGAATCACTGATACAAGTACACATTGATCTGCACAGAGTCACACACCTCCCAGCCAGCCATACACACACTCAGTCTCCCATACAAATACTTGTGCAACCAATCAATAACCCATATAGCTACTTATATAGCTACTGATCAACACATGAAGCAGCTTGCACAACAACAGACATACTGATGCACACTTTCAGACAGTTTAGTCACTAACCCGTGCATTCAGTAAGACGCATTTAATCACTCACTCATACAGTCAATCACGCACCTACTAAAACCTTCATTCAGACACTTATACATCCACTCATTCTTCAATATGTAAAACATATTTAAACTTTACAGAAACACATAATCACTGGATGTTGTCATCAGTGATGTCATCAGTGATGTCACTGACCATGTCATGAATGATGTAATATGTGACATGATCAGCAGTGGATTGCGGGTGCGCAATATATAGTTAGTGCAACTAACTATATATGGAATTTCAATGGTTTTGTGTGAGTAAAATAAGGTTTTTTAAATGCTAATTCCTAACTATATATGGTCTATAACCTATGGTTTTTTCAGTGAATTTTCAAGGTTTTGTAAATGCTAATTCCTAACTATATATGGTCTATAACCTATGGTTTTTTCAGTGAATATATATATATATATATATGTCAATGTCAAGTCAATGTCAATGGTATTTATAAAGCGCAAACAATCATCCCAAATGGGATATCACGGCGCTATACTGACAGTAGTGAGTGGTTGACAGATAACAGAGTCGAAATTAGATTTAGTCAGATATGGGGAAAAGGAAAGTTTTTAATTGTTTCCTGAAGGACAAGTAACAGTCTGTGAGTCTGAGTTCCTGTGGCAGCTTGTTCCAGTTATTTGGCGCCAGGTGGGAGAACGCCCGTCCACCCATCCTAGCTGTTTTCACACGAGTGTTACTTGCTCTGGCAGCTGTACGGGAACGCAGGTTCCTCACAGGAGCATAGAATCTGATTTTATTTTTTAGGATGCGAGGCCCGTATTGTGCAGTGCTCTGTGTGTTATGCACATTAGCTTGAAAATGGCTCTCTGTCTCATCGGTAGCCAGTGAAGCTCACGCAGGCAGCTTTTGGCTGGGTCGTACCTTCTTTTATTGCAAATAGCCTTCGCTGCAGCGTTCTGTACGACTTGTAGTTTCGCAAACAGATAGTCCGCCATTCCCACAAACAGGGAATTTCCATAATCCAGCCTACTCATTAATAAGGACTGGACCAGTATTTTCCTACACTCAATGGGAATCCATGGGAAAACTCGCCGGAGCATCTTGAGTAGTGCAAAGCCTTTGCCACAGATTGTAGATACATGGGTTTTCATGCTCAAGGTATTGTCTAGGATCACACCTAAGTTCTTGGCCGTTGATGCAGGGCTAGGAGCAGTGCCCAGAGTGGAAGGCCACCAACTACTGTCCCATAGATGAGTATGTCTACCAAACAGCAGTATCTCAGATTTGTCTGCGTTTAATTTGAGACAATGATTGTGCATCCAATTGGCTAGTTCAGTCAGACAGTTCAGTAGCCTATTCTTAGGGTCATGTTCTTCATCTAATGAAATCATTAGTTGGGTGTCGTCTGCATAGGAGCATATCCCGACACCCCACTTTCTCCCTATTTCAGCTAGGGATGAGACAAACACATTAAATAGGGTCGGACTCAATGAGGCCCCTTGTGAGACCCCATACTTGATGTTCCGGGGAAGGGAAACAAAATCACCCATCCGAACTGACTGTGTTCTGTCTTGCATGAAAGACTGCAGCCACCCTAATGCCTTTTCCCGGATACCCTTGGCTGCAAGGATTTCAAGGAGTCGTTGGGGCCCCACACTCGCTGAATACTCCTGAGGCGAACTAGCCGGGAGCAACCTTGTTTTTTAACACTGTGATTGAAAACTGTGATTTTAAAACTGTATTCTGTGTCTTTTAAAAAAAGCTCATTTGCACATTCCTCTGGCATTACCTGGTCAGCGCTGGGAAGCAGATTGCTTGCTGTCTCTGCCCTGATCTCGAGTCTTGCCGCCACTCCCTGCTCGAGGGAAACGCCCACCTCAGTTGGCCACCCCCCCCGCCCAGGACGCTATAATAACGCGCTGATTGCCAGCGCCGCTCCCACACTCGCTGAATACTCCTGAGGCGAACTAGCCGGGAGCAACCTTGTTTTTTAACACTGTGATTGAAAACTGTGATTTTAAAACTGTATTCTGTGTCTTTTAAAAAAAGCTCATTTGCACATTCCTCTGGCATTACCTGGTCAGCACTGGGAAGCAGATTGCTTGCTGTCTCTGCCCTGATCTCGAGTCTTGCCGCCACTCCCTGCTCGAGGGACACGCCCACCTCGGTTGGCCACGCCCCCCCGCCCAGGACGCTATAATAACGCGCTGATTGCCAGCGCCGCTCCCACACTCGCTGAATACTCCTGAGGCGAACTAGCCGGGAGCAACCTTGTTTTTTAACACTGTGATTGAAAACTGTGATTTTAAAACTGTATTCTGTGTCTTTTAAAAAAAGCTCATTTGCACATTCCTCTGGCATTACCTGGTCAGCTCTGGGAAGCAGATTGCTTGCTGTCTCTGCCCTGATCTCGAGTCTTGCCACCACTCCCTGCTCGAGGGACACGCCCACCTCGGTTGGCCACGCCCCCCCCGCCCAGGACGCTATAATAACGCGCTGATTGCCAGCGCCGCTCCCACACTCGCTGAATACTCCTGAGGCGAACTAGCCGGGAGCAACCTTGTTTTTTAACACTGTGATTGAAAACTGTGATTTTAAAACTGTATTCTGTGTCTTTTAAAAAAAGCTCATTTGCACATTCCTCTGGCATTACCTGGTCAGCGCTGGGAAGCAGATTGCTTGCTGTCTCTGCCCTGATCTCGAGTCTTGCCGCCACTCCCTGCTCGAGGGACACGCCCACCTCGGTTGGCCACGCCCCCCCCGCCCAGGACGCTATAATAACGCGCTGATTGCCAGCGCCGCTCCCACACTCGCTGAATACTCCTGAGGCGAACTAGCCGGGAGCAAACTTGTTTTTTAACACTGTGATTGAAAACTGTGATTTTAAAACTGTATTCTGTGTCTTTTAAAAAAAGCTAATTTGCACATTCCTCTGGCATTACCTGGTCAGCGCTGGGAAGCAGATTGCTTGCTGTCTCTGCCCTGATCTCGAGTCTTGCCGCCACTCCCTGCTCGAGGGACACGCCCACCTCGGTTGGCCACGCCCCCCCCGCCCACTTCACTCTCACACTATAAAACATGAGTACTAGCCGGAAGCGCAGCGGACGAGCGCAGCGGGCGCGACGATTGCGCGCCGAAGGCACGCTTAAGGCAAGCTCGTCTGCGCTCGTCCGCGCCTCGAACGCAACCGGGGCAACTCTCCCGGCCTTGGCCCCTCCTCCTGCCGCCGCCCCTCTTCCACATCTAGCACGTGAGTCCCTTCTCCGTCTCCGAGACTTCGCACATGAGGGTCATCTGTCACTACTTGATACTGCCTACCCTCTGCACGAGTACACTAGCCATGGCCTCCTAACATGCGGCCTTCTCAATGTCAGGTCATTGCCTAAACATGCCAATGAAATCCAACTGCTCATTGACACACATCACCTTGACGCACTATTCCTCACTGAGACATGGACTCATGCTGATTGCAACATCGATCTCGATCTCGCGTGCCCTCAAGACTTTAAAATACTGCATCTCCCCAGGCCAAAGGGCCGTGGCGGGGGAGTGGGCGTTATTTACAGAGCATCCTGGTCGACTGTTATTCTTGACATAGACCCGGTCGACGGAACGGAACTCCTTGGCCTTTCTATAAACTGTCACCACGGAGCTACCGTGACGGCCGTTATCTGCTACCGCCCCCCCGGGGGCCTTTAACGCCCAACAGCAACAATCGCTACTTACAACTCTTACTAATCTGGCCACTTCCCATCACAAGCTGATCATTCTAGGAGATTTTAACCTCTGGCCCAATGGAAGCCTGGACAATGCACTGCACAACCTAGTACTTTCTTGCGATGGCGTTGGACTCCCACAATTGGTCAACAAACCCACCCACACTGCTGGGCACCAATTGGATTTAATCTTTGCCTCCCCCCAGTTAGTACACTTGGGCGACATCCTGCCCATGTGCTGGACCGACCACGCACTCATTAAATTTCACATCTTCTGTGACAGAGCTAAAAGGCCTCCACGTAGAACGACCTCCGATTTTCTGTATAGGGATTGGAAAGCCCTTGACAAACTAAAAGCGGCGGGCACTGTATTCAATGTAGAAAACAGTTTTTCCCCCACTAACGCTGTTGAGAACAATCTTAAAGCCTTCTGTGCAATAATTTCCTCCACCTCAGACTCTTTCGCCCCCCAGAAGAAATGCAAAGCAAAAAGCCGAGCTCCAGCCCCCTGGTTTAACGACTCTCTGAAATCTCTCAAATTAGCCTGCAGACAATCAGAGAGGAAATGGAGACAAGGCTACTCCGATACTAATAAAGCAATCTGGAAAAACCATCTCCAGGCATATAAAACTGCTATTGCTCAGAGCAAAGCCAACTATTTCTGCACCACTATTAGCAATGCCACCAACAGCTCAAAAAGCATATTTCAGATTCTCAAAAACCTTACCCACCCTAAATGTGCCTTAACAACTACCCCTCCCACACAAGCCCTCTGTGATAACCTGGCGCTATTCTTCAAAAACAAAATTGACACCATTATCCGTAATCTGAACTCCTCCCCTCCATCAGGTGGTCCCAACATACCAAGGGCCTGTACAAGTGACCCGGTTTCGGTGCACTCAGGTTCTCCTCCCATGGAAAAGCTGCGGGAGTTCCCCCCCATCACAGAACCTGAATTCGAAAGGTTGGCTCTCGGGATCACCTCTGGCTCCCCTCTTGACCCATTACCTCCAAAAATTTGGAAACATTTTGGTACCGATCTCTTTGTCACCCTCCGTAGGATCTGCAATCAATCCTTACACTGCGGATTTGTGCCTTCCCCTTGGAAGCAGGCACTAATCACTCCACTATTAAAAAAACCTTCCTTGAATCCTGAATGTTTGTCTAACTACCGTCCTATCTCCCTCTTGCCTTCCCAGCAAAGATTGCCGAACGCTGGGTAAGCACCTGTCTCTCCACTCATCTGGAGCAAAATCAGATCCTGGATGATTTTCAATTTGGTTTTCGCCCTGCCCACGGGACCGAAACAGCTGTCCTGACAGCCATGGAGGACCTTCGTATGCGGGCAGACAGGGGCCAGGCAGTAGCCTTGATTCTGCTGGACCTGTCTGCCGCATTCGATACGGTTAACCATGGGATCCTGCTGGAGAGACTCCGGGTGGCGGGAGTGGACGGTACAGCCCTACTTTGGTTCCACTCCTTCCTACGGGACAGGAGACAGGCTGTGTTTCTCCCCCCTTTTCAATCCACCTTTTCCTCTGTCCCCCACGGGGTGCCCCAGGGTTCCTCCATCAGCCCCATCCTTTTTAACGTGTACCTTAAACCACTGATCACGCTAATAAAGGCCCACGGGTTAAAAACCATTAACTATGCGGACGACACCCAGCTCATCCTCTCTTGGGAGGGAGAAGACTCTGCCCCCCTTGCAGCCTTTCATGACTGCCTAAGGGAAACGGCTGGGTGGCTACATAATAATTCACTGCAATTTAATTCCTCCAAAACGGAGGTTCTGTATTGTGCAGGAAGTCGCATTCCTCGGCAATTCCCCCGCGACTTTTGGCCCCCGGAAACTCCAGACAAACCTCTACCAGTCACATCGGTTCGCAACCTAGGGGCCACACTGAACAATAAAATGAGCACAGAAACCCAAGTTGCAAAAACGGTGGGAACTTGCACGGCTCTCCTACGCTCCCTGCGCAAAATTATGCCACTGCTTCCCGCACAAGCTCGGGAGCTGATAGTCAGGTGCACCATCCTCAGTCGCCTCGACTACTGTAACGCGTTGCTACTTGAGTCCCCAGTTGCTCTACTTGACAGACTTCAAAGAGTTCAGTCGGCCGCAGCCAAATTAGTTCTTGGCTGGACCAGGAGATCTTCAGCCACAGCGGCCCTAGCTGAGCTACACTGGCTCTGATCCAGCGGCCTATAGAAAATATATCATAAACAACACTACCCAATTTCATAACCTATAAACAAAATTCTATACTAAATATGGACCCATTTATAAACCTGACATATTTTGGGCCTACTGAATCAGGTGGTCAGATTAAATCTATATATACATTATCTACAAACTATATACAATTTTATACATCTGCGGAAAGAATATTGACATTAGAATAAAATCTAACCATTTAAACGACCACCATTGGCGACGTGATCTAGCTAATAGTAACCTACACTCCTGAATAACCAAGACCAGCTTGTTTGTCAAAAGTAAGATTTTATTTACTAAATTATGGTATATAAGTTGATAGTTTTATAAATGAATTTTATTAGCAATAAAGCAAGCATGATTGTAAAGAAACGTGAGAAAAATACAATTTAAGCAAGTGAATCAAATTTAAAGTGAATATTTAAAGTTTAGCATTTCTAAAACCTAAGTCCCTAACTGAACTAAATAGATAGAAATTAAAGTAAAGATCTTTGAGGATTCTTACGTGCTCCACGCAATGTCCGACAGCACTTCACCCTCATCAGAAAGTCAGAAAGCAGCAGCCAGCCCATCCCTAGGGGCATGACTTTTTATACCTTTCTACGCTAACTAAACTACGCAAAGGAAAGTTTTCAGAAATCTTCGACGTCCCATTGGCTGAGAGTGACAAGTGACATGTCACCCACATTTCAAAAGTTCCATTAGGTCACTTTTCTTAAGGACCATTGTCTTTTCAGTATGCAACCAGGAGCTTCCTAGGTTTGCTACAAATGTCTCATTACTTCCAATTGACTTCCGCGGATGCCAAGTTAAGGACTGACAAAATGTTCTTTTTCGACCTTGGCCATGTCCGACAGAATGATGATAGCACGTCAGCTTTTGCTTTGTGAACACAGTTTTTGATGAACATTTTATTTCAGAATGGGCGTCTCGTGACTTTTGCAGAAGTAAAATTCAATCTTTTTGTAGCTCAAGTAGACTAGGCCCAAAAGCAGGCAATTTATGCTTTCTAGTATAAAACAAACACAAGAAAAGTATTAATGTAAGAAATAATGTAGATTCTGTATCCACCCCAAGATTTACTAATTAATTAACCCACCCGATTAATCAAATGTTACCTAGCCAATGCAAACAAATAAAGCAGCATTTATATCTACCAGTCTTCGATAATCCATGAGACTTATATGCACCTAGAATAGTGGAAATGACATCACACAGACAAGGAAAAGCAAAACAAGCACATGCTTCTTTTAAGTTTGCAGCAGTTAGTAATGACAAAAACGAAAACAATAAATTATTTTATTATTTTGCACGAACAAAAAGATGCAACAATTATGCACGTTTATGAGCACACATGTTAGTCCCCCCAAGTGTAAAGTTTAATCTAAGTTGTATTAGCACGACATATCACAAATCATTAATATTATTATTCATGTTATGGAAATATGACTTCACGAGTTTAAACAAAATTTTGTTTTCTATCTCGCTCCATCAACTCCCTCATCTGGTGATTAACAAATCACCACACCAGCACTCAAAATTTTGGTAAATTAAATTTCTAAGAAATCGATTCAAATTCATTTGTATCAGTAAACCTAAAAGTCTGTTTCTGCATAATCTTTGGAATTAGCATAACGCTCTCTATGTAACTCCTGTAATTCGATCTCCCTTTCTTCTTCTTTTCTAAGTTTATAGATTCTTTTCTTTTCTTTCAATTGTTTCTTTCTTTTATGTAACAAACAACCTATTTTGGTCAAAATAAAAATGAATACTATTATAATCAAAGGTGCCAAAATCTTGCCAAGAATTGAACTTCCGATATCATGAAACCAGTTTTTAATTGCTTGAAACCTTTTTGAAAGTTTCCCTGTAAAATCATCTTCTTCTAAAGGAATTATCTCTGAATGCATTTGTGTAATATTCTTAATATACATTTCAATATTCTTACTTTCGTCAGGTATATATGTACAACAATGTTGTACATGTAAAATGCCACAGACTCCTCCCTCTTTTGCTAGGAGTATGTCTAAAGCAAGGCGGTCTTGAATTACCATGGATCTAATTGCAATAACTTCAACATTCACTAATTGAAACCCATCAGCTGTGTCAGTTGATAATCTATCAACTATAGTGGATAATTTTCTAATTCTCCCTGCATTTAAGGTTATACCAACAAAAGGTATTACTGCTTGAAAAATATCTCCCAGAACTTCAGTAAATGTTTCTCTTTTAACTCTATTTACATAATTATGAATTTTAAACAATCCTTCTGAATCTCTGTCAACATGAAACACTTTAGGAAAAACAATTCCCACATAACAAGTTCCATACCAGTGGTCTGGAAGGTTGTAGTAGGCTTTATCACCACAAACAAAATAAATCCCAGGAAAGATTGGATCTTTTCCACCTTTGAATCCCCAACCTCCCAAAATCTGATAAGTATCTTCACAGTTACTTGCACCTACAAAGTAATTATCAAAAAGTGTATTATCTCTTCTAATGCAAAGCTTTCCACTAACTGGTTTGTCTATGTGAATTGCAATATTTTCAAGCATTTTGCCATTTAACTTCTCATCCTCTTTCTGCCAGAAACTTGACTTAGTCTGCTTGACTAATTCATTCCTCTTATAAATTGCTCTTCTCTCCTCAACCATATTCAAAAATTTCTTTCCTTCAGCACTTAATTTGCAAGTTAGATTATTTTTATAAGCATACTCATAAGTAAGTTCGTTAGTAACAAGGAAAAATTCTCTCATTTGCTTTGCTTTCTTATGCTTATTTAAAGCATTTTCAATCTTAATATTTGCAAAAATTTCATCATAATTTGAATAGTAATATTCTAAACGTCCAGTTTGATAAAATAAACTAGTTAACACACTACATGTTACAGCATAAGTGAGAGGAAGCATATTATATGTTACTCCCTCAGAAACAGAAGCAGGTAATTTAACGCAGACGTAGCAGTCTTTTGCATCCATTACCTTAACATATTCACTCAATAGCTTTGTGAATGTATTACTTGAAAAATCACCAATTGATTTATCTTGATGAATGTTAGGCTGATGATCAATAACTTTTGCAGATGCACTATGTTTAGTTTGGCTAACCAGAGCTTTGCTTGTTATGTTAACTTTGTGTAATTCTCTATCCATCTCTAAAGGGATAATCACAGCTAAAATCAACCAGAGCAGAATTAAAATGAGCAGACACACCAGAGTCATCTTACAGCATCTTTTAAAAACAGAACACTTTGAAGTGCTCTCCTTAACATAAGGCATTTTTGGTTAGTTTAGCCTCAAAAAATAAAAATAAATTTTAAAATTCTAAATTTATATTTACACCCCCCTTTTAAAATATATTTTTTTTTTTTTAAAACCCTAAACAAGATTTCTTCGACCTTATGTCATACATAAGTTTTCTTCAACTAAACAGTTTTTCTTCGACCTTGTGTCAACTAACAATTTTTCTTCAGCCTTTTGCCACTTTAATATATCTGTACTTCAATCATTGTCACTAATTTCTTGGATTTCGTTTTCTTCTTCACTACTATCATATATGTCAATAACAGGTGGAATTACTAAGTAAGTCCACTCAGGAGACTTGTATTTTTGGTTTGGTCTTACTATTCTCTTTCCTTTTCTCGATATCACTTCAATTTTTCTTCCAACTCCAACTTCTTTTCCAGGACTCTTTTGACTACTGATTTCTTCAACTTGTTCTTTTGGTTTCTTGATCAATCTGACTCTCAATCTTCCACCAGGCCAGTAGTCTGCTTTTCTCACGTACTTCTTCTTTGGTTCAGAATTATTTGATTCTGACTTCCAAGTCCTTTTCTTTCTGTTTTCACTTTCACCATCCACGTCACTTTCTTCAGTTTCGTAGTCTGAAATTTCAATTGACTCAGGAACTTCTCTATTCGGCAATTTCACTCCTTCAGGAACTTCACTTTGTCTTCCATCACTGGTACTCGGTAATTCTTCTTCCTCCTCTTCTTCAATTACCCCCAACTTCCCAGATTTCGGATTTTTGTTCCTTACTCCAGAGTTTGTTCTCTGCCTTTCGATACTCTCCTGGTCTGAAACTTCTTTTTGTTCTGCTTCTTTGTCTTCAATAGAGACAACCGAATCCTCAGTTATCTTTCCCTTTAACAGATTCTCTTCACCTTCAGAATCTATTTCAATGATTTCTAAGTCTTTTCTTGTCAAATTTCCATTCACTGGCACAGTTTCCAGATGTCGACTTTCTTGTCGATCTTCAGAATCTGGAATTATTTCACCCTCTGTTTCGCCTTCTGCTTCAGAATCAGAATCATCTGTGGTATCACTTTCAACATCAGAACTTTCCGGAGTTGGTACTGGAATAGTATGACTAGGATGAATCCAGCATTTCAATCCTCTGCACTTTACAGCATTAGTAGTGATCAAAATTATCTGCCTAGGTTTCTGCCATCTAGGAGCTAGACAATTCCTTCTCCGATGTACTTTCGTTCTGACCCAATCGCCAGGTCTCAGATCATGTGTCAAAACCTTTTCATCTGATTGTGCTTCAGTTCCCACCTGATTAGACACAGAAGTTACCATATCAGATAACCTTTTACAGTAATCCAAAATAGCACTGTCATTTATGCTCAACAGTTTACCTACAGGTACAAAAGCTTGCCTCATAACTCTTCCCATTAAAATTTCATGAGGACTCAAACCTGTCTTTTTATCTGGTGTACTTCTTAATGACATCAAAACAAGTGGAAGAGCATCAGTCCACTTTACACCTGTTTCAAGACACATTTTTCCAATTCTGTTTTTAATTGTTCCATTAATTTGTTCAACCACTCCTGATGCCTCTGGTCTGTATGCACAGTGTATTTTCTGCTCAATGCTCAAAGCTTCGCAAATTAACTTCATCAGTTTGTTATCAAAATGGCTTCCTCCATCACTCTCAATAGTGACTGGAAAACCGTACCTTGGGATGATTTCTCTGAGCATTAGTTTTGCTACTGTAATTGAATCACAATGTCGTGTAGGGAAAGCCTCTACCCATCTTGAGAATAAGCAAACAATTACAAGCACATATTTCAAACAATTGTGTAAGGGCATTTCAATGAAATCCATTTGTAACCTGGTAAAGGGACCACCCTCTCGACCAATTATTCCTGTCCCCACCACTGATTTTCTGTTTGGATTCATTTGTTGGCATGACAAACACCTTTGACAAAAAGATTCTGCAATAGTTCTAAACTTAGTATTGAACCATGTTTCTCTGAAAAGTCTAACCATAGAATCTCTTCCCAGATGTGCTGGACCATGATATAATCTGGCCATGTCAGCAATCAAGCAATTTGGTAAGACTACTCTGCCATCTTTGTAAACCCACACTCCATCTTCTTCACGTGGTCTACAATCTGATCTTAACCACAAGTCTTTTTCTTCATCATCTGTTTCATTTTGTAAATCTCTAATTTCATGCCATGTTTCTACAACTGTTGTTAGCATTAATGAATTTGAATCGGTTTCTTTACTCCTCTCCCGATTGTAAGAATAATTTTTCCTTGCGCAGTATTTAGCTGTTTCATCTGCGAAGGCATTTCCCTTGGAAATATAATCAATTCCTCTAGTGTGCGCTGCACACTTAACAATGGCGATTTCTTTTGGCAATTGTATTGCTTCAATTAATCTCCTAATGAAAACTGCATTTTTAATTGGTGATCCTGCTGATGTCATGTATCCTCTCTGTGACCAGAGTTGTCCATAATCATGCACAACTCCGTACCCATACTGACTATCAGTAATGATGGTAACTCTTATATCCTTTGATATTTCACATGCACGAATTAAAGCAATTAATTCAGCAACTTGTGCTGAACGAACTCCTTCAAGACATGATGCTTCTTCGACATCTGTGACTGTACAAACTGAATATGAAGCTTTTAAGACACCTCCTTCGGATCTTAAGCATGAGCCATCTACAAAGTAGACAAAATCCGATTCAGACAAAGGTCTGTCTTTGATGTCTTTTCTTGGTTTAGTGCAGAATTCCATGACATCTAAACATTCATGTTCTGTTTCAATGTCATCAACAATTTCAGAATCAGGCAGTAATGTAGAAGGATTCAGATTTAAACATCTTGAAATCGAAACATTATCTGCTCCTAGTATGATTTTCTCATACTTTGTCAATCTGCTACTTGTTAAATGCTGAGTCTTACCTCTTGTCAGTAATATTTCTACTGAATGAGGTACAAAAACTTTCACAGGAAATCCCATAATGATCCCTTCACTTTGTTCGAGGCTGATACTTGTAGCTGCAACTGCTTTCAAGCAACCTGGTAATGCTTTTGCAATTGGATCAAGAACTGCAGAGAAGTATGCAATAGGCTTCTTTAAATTTCCGTGTCTCTAAATTAACACAGATAATGCACATCCTTCTCTCTCACTGCAATACAGTTCGAAATCTTTCTCATAATTTGGCATACCTAAAGCAGGAGCTTGGCATAAGCTCTTTTTCAGGTTTTCAAAAGAATCCATCTCAGCATCATTGAGAATAATTGGATCTTTTACATCTGACTTTGTCAGTCTTTGTAGTGGTTTTGCAATTACTGAAAATCCACTTATCCATTGTCGACAGTAACCTACCATTCCCAAGAACATTCTGACCTGTCTTTGTGTTCTAGGTGGTAACATTGCTTGTATCATTTTTATTCTTTCTATTGTTACTTGTCTTTTTCCCTTTGCAATTCTGTGACCAAGATATTTTACTTCTTGTTTGCAAAACTGTAGTTTTGCTGGGGACACTTTATGTCCTTCTTCTGCAAGGCGATTTAACAGAATTATTGTGTCTGTCACACAGTTTTCTCTTGTCTTTGCAGCTATTAACAAATCATCAATATATTGCACTAGCGTAGACCTACCAGGTAAGTCTAGGTCTTCTAATGATCTTTTTAACAGTTCATTAAAGATTGAAGGACTTTCTGTATAGCCCTGAGGGATTCTTGACCATCCGAGGGTCTTACCTTGGAATCTGAAAGCAAAGATTTCATAACTGTCTGGATGTAAGGGAACAGTAAAGAATGCATTGCAAAGGTCAATGACTGTATACCATTCAGCATCATGTGGAATCTGGAATAGAATTACTGCTGGATTTGGAACCACAGGACAACATGGAACGACAATTTGATTAACCTTTCTCAAATCTTGTACGATTCTAAATGTTCCGTTAGACTTTTTAACTCCCATAATTGGTGAATTACAAGGACTACTCTCCATTTCTTTTAATACACCTTGCTTGATTAATTTTTCAATTATAGGTGTAATACCTTCAATTGTTTCTGTTTTCATTTTATATTGTGGAATGTTTGGAAATTCTATTCCCTGTTTCAATGTAATTTTTACTGGATCTACGTTTTTCATCAGACCCATCTCATTTCCAGTAAAATCCCATATTTCAGATTTCACTGTTTCCTTGAGTTCTTCAGGTAAATCCTTTTCTTCAAATGCAGGAAACAATTTTGTTTCTTCTGCTTCCATCATCATCATTGTCATTCTGTATAAACCATCTTCCTCCATTGTTTGTAACTCAACTCCATCAGGAGAACAATATATTCTACAATTCATTTTACATAGGATGTCTCTGCCCAATAGATTCACTGGACTACTATTACAAACCACAAATCTGTGTTTGTCTCTGTAATTTCCAATTTCAACTGGTACTGGATCAGTTAAGTCAGTTTTAATTTGCTGATTACTTACTCCGACAACTTGGATGGTATCCCCAGAGAGAGGTAGGTTTTCAATCTCCACTGATCTAACAGTAGAACGGGTAGCACCAGTGTCCACTAGAAAAGTGATGTCTACATCATTAACTTTCCCGTTTACAAAAGGACCAGACTGGTCAACCTCAAGAGTGGCTCCAACAACACACTCTTCCTCCTCTCTCGGGCACCGTCAGCAATAATCATCAGAATCGCTGTCTTGACTTTCTGTTAATAAAAACTGTTGTGAAGCATTTTGCATTTGAATTCTTTGCTGCTTTTGCTGTTTTTGTGGTTTTATTACCTGTTCACTTCCCTGAAATCCCACATTTGGATTATATTTTTGAACTCCCCCACAATTCGGAAAAGGTGGTTGTGGCAATTGGTCTTGACGATTATTCACCTGTTGCTGTTGCTGTTGCTGTAACTGTCGCTGAATATTTAATTTGTTTAACCCCTGTTGCATCTGTAGCTGTCGCTGCAGGTCAACACCATTCTGCATCTGTGGATTCAATAAGGGATTCTTTAAGTTTTTAGGAGGATGAGGACACTCGTCTCTCCAATGTCCAATTTCTCCACAATTAAAACAAGGTAATCTTTGCTTTAACTCCTCAATCTTTGGGCTAAATTTCTTTGGGAAATTATTACTTTTAAACTTTCCTTGTATTTGGTTTGTATTTCCAGTTTGAACAAAATTAGTGTTCTTATTACCCATGCTGGCAATTTGTTGCTCAGCCACTTTTACCTGAGCCCACATGGCTTTCTCCTTGAGCTTCTTCTGTTTTACTTCTATTTCATCGCTGCAATATTTAGCCTTTCTTAGAATATCATCTACAGATAGTGATTGCCATCCGACAATGCTCTTTCTGATCATTTCTCCAATTTCAGGTTTTAGTCCATAAACAAATCTATAGACAAAATGGCTCATGTCTTTTTCGTCTAGTTTTTCATAACCACTGTATTGTTTAAAAATTAACAGTAGTCTTTCATAAAAAGAATGAACTGATTCTTTAGTTTCCTGTTCTGTCCTTTCTATTTTAACCCAATCGACTTCTTTGGGTGGAATTTTGTTCTTCATCCAAACAATCACTTTTTCATAAAAATCCATTACAAATGGATTTGGAGCACCTGTTTCTTTGATTCGCTCAGGTTCTGTTTTTGGCCAACTAATCGATATCTTGCATTCTGTCCAAAGATCTGATGGAACTACAATATCAAAAAATCCATCTAAATCAATCCACAGAACTTTTGACACTTTGATAAATCTATCGACTTGCCTGTACCACTCAACTGGTTTTTCCCTCAATTTCGGAAAGTCATTTGTAAATAACAGAATGTCCTGTCTCGACCAAGGGACATGAACATATCCTCCACCTGCAATTTCTCTCATTGGAAATTGTTTTGACAATTTTTCCAATCTTTCATCTTCCTTCTTTTTCGTCCATTTTACTCTCCATTTATTCAGTTCTCCTAGCTTTTTGATATAGACAATCAAATCTTTTATATGTACTATTCTTCCCATTGAGTTCAAACTCTCAATGTCACTTTCTGAAAAGTCTAATCTGTAATGTTTCGCAAAATTCTTTTGTTTACTCACATCGATTTCAAGTTCTGCTGCTAGATCCTCTAGTTGATCATATTTATTTTTTGTTTTCCACTGAATGCTTTTACAAATGAACAGTAGTTCATCATCTCGATAGTAATTTAAACTATCAGGACCGATTGTTCCAATTATTAATTCTTCGATATTTGCTTTTAATTTGGCCACATCAAGTTTTGGTGTGGTTACCCTGACTTCTGGACTCCCTATATCTGATATAGCACCCATTGGTGTTTTTGGAGATAAGTCCTCATTAAAGGTTAAATCAGGCATTCTCGATTTAGAAGAGTTTATTTCAGATAAGTCTGAATAAAATTTTTCAGCAGCTTTTTGAATTTCTGTATTTAAAGGAATAGTTAATCCTGTTTTGTTTGTTTCCTTTTGGTCAAATACAGGCTGAACAGGACCAATCGTTACTGGAACTGTCACAGCTTCCATGCTTTTTGTCATTCTTTTTATTAATTCTTCTTTAGATCTTAAATATTCATTATAATCAACATCTTCAACATTTCTTGCCTCTCTTGTATAATCTTTTGGAGCTTCTCTTGCCCTTGGAGCCATTGTAAAATGTCTACCTTCATTTCGAGCATTATCAAATTCTGGTCTTCTAGGAGTTTCAATGATTTCACAATTATTTGGATAAAGTTTAGGAGCTTCATTAATTGGAGGTGCACTCGGTGAAGTTTCAGTAGAAACCACCGGAGTAGACCATGATCTAGGAGGTCTCAAAGGCTGATTCTTTCTAGCAGTTGTATATATTTCTTCCATAACTGCATCCTCAGATTCACTTTCCATAGATTTCCCTGTAGGAGTTCCCATTACCATTTCCTGAATTAAATATAATCCTTCACTCATGTTTCCCTGTCTCCACATTCGTAATCTATCTTCATGAGTTTCTCTTCTCCAAGGTGGATTTTTAGAAGGTCTTTTAATTCCACTAGCTTCTCTTTGTAACCGATACATCTCGTCTTCCCACTCAACTAAAGCTTCAAATTGAGTTGGTCTCGGTTTCGGAACAAGAGCGTTCATTTTCTCTCGTAAATTTCTCAAGACTTTTACATTAAATGAACCATCATCAGGCCAAGTTAAAACACCGTCGTTCTTAGTATAGCGTTTCCAACTATCGAACCATAAGACAGTATGATATCCATATTCACCTTCCATATACGCTGCAGGTGTTTTATACTTATGAAGTAATTTACCACCTCGCGTTTCGATTTTCTTATCAGGTGAAAATAAATTCTTAAACTTCTGAAATAATGTTGGCTTTTTCTCAACATGTTTAAAATGATAACTCATTTTTAAGAGTTAAATTTAATTCACAAAATTGTTCGTAAAATATTTCCGGGATGTTCCGCAAAACAACCAATCCGTGCGCGAAACACACCAACAAGCCAATGACAGTTGAGCTACGTCACTTTTCTGCTCAACCAATAAAATTGGAGTTTTTCTGAAGGACCAATCAGCTCACAGGTCGTCAGAGACTCAAGAGCCAATCAGAATATAGCTTGTGACGTAGGTCACCCAATCCCAGCGCGGCTCTGTGACGTACACAGTAGCTGCGGTTTCTCGTTTCTCACTCCTGGCGCTTACCCCTCCTTCACAAAATCTTTTCATAGCGCCATTTTAAGAACACTTTTCAGTGTAAATTAATTCTTAACAATGACTATAAGGACAACATCTGTTCGTTTCACTATTTAGGATAGTTTACATACATTCAAGTATCCACACTTCGGAATAGACGGCGCTATTCACACTAAGGATAATATTCAATTGTCAGTAGAGTAACCCTTACCCCACCCTTCTAACACGTATAATTATGAACTCGCTTTGCTCTGAACCCACCGCGAAGTGACAGTTCTAAGAGTTTCACTTGAACATAAAATACAATTCAAACTCGCACTTTCACACTGAAAATTCCCTAATTTCAAACACACATGAAATCCGTACAGGACTCTCACCTGTTTATAGAGATCATGCACCGTTAGTAAAATAACGACGTTATCCGTACAGGGCTCTCACCTGTTTATAGATATGAAACATGTACCCGTACAGGACTCTAACCTGTTTATAGATAATCATGCACCGACGCTAATTTACCCTTCACTCAAGCTCGGATATAACTAATACTCTTATCACAGTGAGTTTTATGGAAGGCGCTTTGTCCCTATTCTCATGCTGCTTTAATTTCTTAGAAAACCCTCACTATACAAGATTCACACCTAGCCCTAAAACTGTGCTGCTCGGCGACAACACTATGGTACACGGCGATACCTCTTGTGATACTCGGCGATATCACTACAAACAGAACAGATGGCTTGCGTGACTAATTTCTCGCCACACAATCTATACCGGTATAGCTTACAGATAGCACGAAAAACGAACTCAACATGTGTTAAAACATCGATCCTATTTCCATACCATAACGCTTTAGTAACCCTTAGCAACCAACATATTACCTTGGTTACTCTTAGCAACCATCAATTTCTGCTACCAGAGAATTGATCCAGCGGCCTATAGAAAATATATCATAAACAACGCTACCCAATTTCATAACCTATAAACAAAATTCTATACTAAATATGGACCCATTTATAAACCTGACATATTTTGGGCCTACTGAATCAGGTGGTCAGATTAAATCTATATATACATTATCTACAAACTATATACAATTTTATACATCTGCGGAAAGAATATTGACATTAGAATAAAATCTAACCATTTAAACGACCACCATTGGCGACGTGATCTAGCTAATAGTAACCTACACTCCTGAATAACCAAGACCAGCTTGTTTGTCAAAAGTAAGATTTTATTTACTAAATTATGGTATATAAGTTGATAGTTTTATAAATGAATTTTATTAGCAATAAAGCAAGCATGATTGTAAAGAAACGTGAGAAAAATACAATTTAAGCAAGTGAATCAAATTTAAAGTGAATATTTAAAGTTTAGCATTTCTAAAACCTAAGTCCCTAACTGAACTAAATAGATAGAAATTAAAGTAAAGATCTTTGAGGATTCTTACGTGCTCCACGCAATGTCCGACAGCACTTCACCCTCATCGGAAAGTCAGAAAGCAGCAGCCAGCCCATCCCTAGGGGCATGACTTTTTATACCTTTCTACGCTAACTAAACTACGCAAAGGAAAGTTTTCAGAAATCTTCGACGTCCCATTGGCTGAGAGTGACAAGTGACATGTCACCCACATTTCAAAAGTTCCATTAGGTCACTTTTCTTAAGGACCATTGTCTTTTCAGTATGCAACCAGGAGCTTCCTAGGTTTGCTACAAATGTCTCATTACTTCCAATTGACTTCCGCGGATGCCAAGTTAAGGACTGACAAAATGTTCTTTTTCGACCTTGGCCATGTCCGACAGAATGATGATAGCACGTCAGCTTTTGCTTTGTGAACGCAGTTTTTGATGAACATTTTATTTCAGAATGGGCGTCTCGTGACTTTTGCAGAAGTAAAATTCAATCTTTTTGTAGCTCAAGTAGACTAGGCCCAAAAGCAGGCAATTTATGCTTTCTAGTATAAAACAAACACAAGAAAAGTATTAATGTAAGAAATAATGTAGATTCTGTATCCACCCCAAGATTTACTAATTAATTAACCCACCCGATTAATCAAATGTTACCTAGCCAATGCAAACAAATAAAGCAGCATTTATATCTACCAGTCTTCGATAATCCATGAGACTTATATGCACCTAGAATAGTGGAAATGACATCACACAGACAAGGAAAAGCAAAACAAGCACATGCTTCTTTTAAGTTTGCAGCAGTTAGTAATGACAAAAACGAAAACAATAAATTATTTTATTATTTTGCACGAACAAAAAGATGCAACAATTATGCACGTTTATGAGCACACATGTTAGTCCCCCCAAGTGTAAAGTTTAATCTAAGTTGTATTAGCACGACATATCACAAATCATTAATATTATTATTCATGTTATGGAAATATGACTTCACGAGTTTAAACAAAATTTTGTTTTCTATCTCGCTCCATCAGCTCCCACTCAAACAACGAGTGGCCTTCAAGTCCCTCTGCCTCGTCTTTAAAGCACTCCACGGAGCTGGGCCCAAACCTCTGCAGGCCATGTTCAACTGGTATACCCCTACCAGAACTCTACGCTCAGCCTCAGCCTGTCTGGTAATTGTTCCCAGATACAACAAAGTCCGGACGGGGGGCAGATCCTTCAGAGTCGCAGCGGCTAAACTGTGGAACAGTCTGCCTCCTGAAATCCGTCAAATCTCACAACTCCTCCCCTTTAGGAAACGCATCAAAACGTGGTTATTCCCTTAAACCACAACCTCACCTGTTCCTTGCCGTTCCCCTTAGTTAAGAGTATTCGCCAGCGCCAGGAAACCTGCAAGGTGTCAGATGCGCTTTACAAATGTTTAAAATATAATATAAAATATAATATAATATTGGTGCGGGACGGTGTCGAAAGCCGCCGAGAGGTCTAATAAAATTAGGGCGACTGTCTTTCCCTGATCTACCTTAGTCCTGATGTTGTCCGATACTGCCAAGAGTGTTGTCTCAGTGCAGTTAATAGCCCGGAACCCTGTTTGAGAACTATCTAATAAGTCATTGGTCTCTAGGAAATTAGAAAGCTGCCTATTGACCAGTTTCTCCATCACCTTGGACAAATAAGGAAGTTGGGAAATAGGCCGATAGTTTGCCGGATTGTGAATATCAGACCCTGCTTTTTTTAGTAGGGGAGTAACTATGGCGCTTTTCCAAGATTTCGGGAATTCGGCAGAATTCAATGAATAGTTAAAGACTTTGGTTACAGCTGGGCAGATTATTGGTGTTAGTTGTGAGAAGATATGATACGGGCACGGGTCCCGCGGGGAGCCTGATTTTACTTCCAACATAGCGTTGCCCACTTCTTCCTCTGAGAATGGGCCGAATCTAGGGCAGCTAGCCAGAATTGGGGATGTTACCCGGGGTTGTAGTTGCTTTGACTCGGTAGTGGAAATATATATATATATATATATATATATATATGATATGTGTGTGTGTGTGTGTGTGTATTTGAAGAAGAGAATCAAATATATATATTTGAAGCAGAGAACTCAAAATGCACCACTGTGTCATGTATATACATATAGTGCTACGATGGAAAGTCGCATGACTGTTATGTATTGAGCACTTGCAAATGATTGTGATGTCACCCACCTGTGAACAAGGCGGAAGCCGAAAGGCGTAGGGTTAAGCTTGCATCAAGGTGCAATAAATACCTGAGCAGCCGCAACCCAGGCTTGGCACTTCTTTGTTGTATTTGAATGACAGAGTTCTCCCTCTCCGTTGACCGCCGTAGCTGCCCTGCAGGGTCTGCGGGCCACCAAGAATGGAGATACTATTGTTGCCGTGCTGTGGATCATGGGGCATGACCCGCTTTTCTCATGGCCAGACCAATGGAGTTCCAAGGCATTTCTGGCATGAGTAATGACATGGAGATAAGAGGAGCTACACCTCTCTTGGACAGTTTGAAACTCCAGGTATTCCCGTATAACTATGCTGCAATTGGCATATTTTGCACTACACAAATTTTACTTACTTTGTTTTCCAAGAAGGACAGGACAGTCTATGGCAGCATCCAAGACTATTTGGTTCTAAAAATGACACTAACTGCCTATGCTTGTCAAAAAGTCACACTGATGCATCTCGGAACTCGTAGTGCAACAATGAAAAGTCACATGACTTTATGTATTGAGCACTTGCAAATGATCGTGATGTCACCCAACTGTGAACAAGGCGGAAGCCGAAAGGTGTAGGGTTAAGCTTGCAGCAAAATGCAATAAATACCTGAGCAGCTTCAAATGTATCTATCTATCTATCTATAATATATATTCACTGAAAAAACCATAGGTTATAGACCATATATAGTTAGGAATTAGCATTTACAAAACCTTATTTTACTCACACAAAACCATTGAAATTTGCATATATAGTTAGTTGCACTAACTATATATCGCGCACCCGCAATCCACTGCTGATCATGTCACATATTACATCATTCATGACATGGTCAATGACATCACTGATGACATCACTGATGACATCTCAAATGACATCACTGATGACATCACTGATGACATCTCAAATGACATCACTGATGACATCTCAAATGACATCACTGATGACATCACTGATGACATCACTGATGACATCACTGATGACATCTCAAATGACATCACTGATGACATCACTGATGACATCACTGATGACATCTCAAATGACATCACTGAAGACATCACTGATGACATCACTGATGACATCTCAGTTGACATTACTGATCACATCACTAATGACATCATTCATGTGATAATACGATGAACCTCTTCAGACTCTAATATAACCTTAGATACACTCAGTGTAAACAGACACTCACAGACTGTCACTCATCCATGGAGTTACTCACACACCTAGTCAGTCATGCAAAGAATCAATCACACCTCCATTTCCTCAACTATACAGTTATACACACCTTACTTATTCAAACATATACTAACACATATTTACTCTCTTATACAATCCCTGATACAAGTTCACAATGATCCATACAGCCACTCACACATTCACTGGCTCTTATGCACAGTTATTTATATATGTCAACTCTCACATGTACTGTGTTTTACATATGTACTTACTTTGACATGTAGCACTGAGATATCCATTCACTCACCAATACACTCATGCACACAGTCAACCGCCCATACAGCTGTTTCCACATGCACTTTTGAACCCATACATCTAGTGAATCAACTGCTCACACATCTATGCACAGAGTCATACACCTCCCAGCCACCCACACACACACTCAGTCTCCCATACAAATACTTTGGCAACCAATCAATAACCCATATAGTTACTCATATAGCTACTGATCAACACATGCAGCAGTTTACAGAACAACAGACATAATGATGCACAAATTAAGACAGTTTAGTCACTAACCCATGCACTCAGTGAGACACATTTAATCACTCACTCATACAGTCAGTCATGCACCTACTAAATCCTTCATCCAGACACTTATACATCCACTCATTCTTCAATATGTAAGACATATTTTAACTTTACGGAAACATACAGTCACTGGATGTTGTCATCAGTGATGTCATCAGTGATGTCATTTGAGATGTCATCAGTGATGTCACTGACCATGTCATGAATGATGGAATATGTGACATGATCAGCAGTGGATTGCGGGTGTGCGATATATAGTTAGTGCAACTAACTATATATGCGAATTTCAATGGTTGTGTGTGAGTAAAATAAGGTCTTGTAAATGCTAATTCCTAACTATATATGGTCTATAACCTATGGTTTTTTCAGTGAATTTTCAAGGTTTTGTAAATGCTAATTCCTAACTATATATGGTCTATAACCTATGGTTTTTTCAGTGAATTTCAATGGTTTTTTAATAGCAAATATCAAAAGCTGTAAAATGTATTCTTCTTTTAAAGGAAAAATATATTTTATATGTATTTAATATAATTTTTTTATGTATATACATTTTTGGAGGGAACGAATTTATCAACTATCATGCTGAAGAAGAGTGTGGGGAAAAAAAACAAAGAGGAGGACTAAGAGGAAAGAACAATCAGTTCAAAAATACAATTGCTTTAAAGCATGAAGTGCTTTTCCACACATTTACATTTAAATAACCCATATTAGAACATACAAAATATCTACAGAGGAGACGGTGTACATTGAATTTTAGACTCTTCATTGGTACCTACATGTTGGTACTTACATCACCCACACAACACAACAGCTCTATTCAGAGCTACCCTACCTCAAAGCACTCTAAAATATTATTTTAATATTTCCCTTGGTTTTCCCCTTGTTACGCTTTCCGGAACGCTACCCGGTGCGCGGACCGGGCGCTAACCGTGCGAAAATTTGAAAAAAAAGGTGTTGTTTTTTTACATATATGGGCCTCCTCAGCCACCCTCAGAAAACCTAGGGGGTCAGGATATGTCTCCCGTGCCCCCTTATACCCATTCCCAACATTGTTTATCCTCCATCTTGTGACTAAATTCGTCCGAAACACAAGATGGTGGACTCCCGTTACGCTACCGGTGAGCTACCCGGTTCGCGTACCGGGTAGCGCTTCCACCGCGAAAAATCGAATAAAAAAATGTATTTTATTTTTTTGCCCCGCGTGGCCCTTTAATAGCCCCCACATCAATCCTAGGGGGTCAGGAGGGGTCTACCTTGCCCCCTTTCATTCATTTCCCCCTTCGTTTATTTCCACCTCTTGTCTCTCGATCCTACCGAGAGACAAGATGGCGGCAGCTCCGGACTATTTAGAATGTTGACAGTCACCGGAGAGCCAATCCGCTTCTCCTCGCGAAGTTCCGTTACGCGTCTGGTACGCGAACCGGGGCGCTAACCGGGACGCTGTCACAGATATATATATTTTTTTGAACGTTAATTTCTCAAAATCCACTGGAGCATATATCTTGAGACCTAGCAAAGGCACATCGGGCAAACAATCTCTACAATTTTGCCAAGTTTCATAGAAATCCATTCAGCCGTTCGAGCTAAAAGTGAGTCCAACCGCCCTATGGAAAACTCAATGTTAAAAACACGTTTTGGGACCCCCCTTTATTCTCGGCCCCCGCTTGACGAAACCCCCCAAACTTTCAGGGGACGCTCAGAAACAAAATGTGCCATTTTCCTGAAAATTCCAGCCAATTCCGTCCATCAACGCCAAAGTTATTCAACATAGAATTTTCAGAAATCCCTATTCAAAAAAATCCTAACTATATATACCTACTGGCGACCGCCAGTAGATAATATATATATATATATATATATATATATATATATATATATATATATATATATATATATATATATATATATATATATATATATATATATATATATATATAATAACTGCACGGCGGGAGGCGATCACGAAGGTGAAAACTACAAGTACCACCATGAGAACAAAGGCGCAACATCGTTACAATATGGTGGCAGCCTGCATCAAAAGTATCTTCACCGGAGTCCTCTTTCGCCTACCTGCACCCAAGCACTAATGAGGAGAGACTATCCCCCTTTCAAAACTGATACGCCTCGCATTTGAAAACCTTTCCCACACCTTCTTGCACTGAAGAAAGCTACGGCTGAAATGCGTCTGCGAAATAAAGGTGTGTCAAAACATTACCCCCGTGAGTGCCTGTGCTTGCTTTAACTCCGCGAGTTTTGGAGCGAAATATATATATATCTATATATATATCACTTCCTTCCGGTTTATTCCACCAGAATTCCTCCTCCAAAATAGACACGGACCATCAATATAGTGCTTTTAGTTTTGTATTCCTGCAGTGTCGCCATAACGTTTTGACTCGTCCGAGCCTTGATCGCATGACATTGTACTGGCATTTTACTTTCAAATTTAAAGTGACAAGTGCTTAATCATTTGGAATCACGTGAGTAGTGCAACAATAGATATAAAAGTGTTTTCCAATGGTTATCTTTGCATTATTTGCAAAATTGTTAATAAATGCAGGTTTTAAATACAGGTTTAAATACAGATAAAATACATATAAGTAGCGTAAATGTAGGTTGAAATACAGCAAAAATGTAGGTAAAATACATTAATCGCACAATGCTCTGTTTAACACTTTATCATTTACTTATATACTGAATCCCTGTACATATTGTTGGATCCGGTGTTGCATATCTGCCGAATCAATTTATCGCTGAAAATTCCGGATACTGCAACCAGTTTCATGTACCGGAAATTAATCTTATTCCCTGTATTGTTGTTACAAGTAGTACAGCGATGGTACTGCCCGATTTATGATAACATGGTTGAATCCCCATAGTCTGAGGAGTATATATGATACACCAATAAGTGATGTCTATTGTAATTTAATGGTGCATTTTATAAAAATTGTGTGAGATGAACTTGACCTTATATGTGAATCTATTAAAAACTTGCTGTTCTCATAACGATAGTTTCATATTAATCTTACATTGTTTAAGCACCTGAGAGTCCTTGGGCAGTCAATCTTTATATTTGTTCTCTCTATCAGAAGATATCATACCTGTATATTTTAAGCATATAAACTTTTTATGCAGGGAGGAGAAAGATATAAGAGGTATGCAGAAATATGGAACAGAGGTGCAGTAAGAAGCAAGAGCACTGCAGAAAGAACCAACAGAGGTGCAGAAAGAGGCTACAGGGGTACAGACTGAGGTACATAATGAGGCAAGACACTGCAGAAAAAGGCAAGAGAGGTGCAGAACGAAGCAGGAGAGATACACAAAGAGGCAAGAGGAGTATAGAAAGAGGCAAGAGGGGTGCAGAAAGAAGCAGGAGAAGTGCAGAAAGGAGCAACAGAGGTGCAGAAAGAGGCAAGAGGGGTGCAGAAAATGGCAAGAGAAGTGCATAAAAAAGCAGGAGAGGTGGAGAAAGAGGCAGGAGAGGTACAGAAAGAGGGAAGAGGGGTGCAGAAAGAGGCAAGAGAGGTGATGAAAGAAGCAAGAGAAATTTAGAAAGAAGCAAGAGACGTTCAGAAAGAAGCAAGAGACGTGCAGAAAGAAGTAAGAGAAGTGCAGAAAGAAGCAATAGAGGTGCAGAAGGTGGCAAGAGAAGTGTAGAAACAGGCAAAAGAGGTGCATAAAGAGGCAAGAGCAGTGCAGAAAGAACAAACAGAGGGGCAGAAAGAGGCAAGGGGTGCCTAAAGAGGCAAAAGGGGTAGAGACATTTGCAAAAAAAGGAGCAGGAAGAAGCAACAGAGGTGCTGAAGGAGACAAGAGAACTGCAGAAAGAAGCAAGAGAGTTGCAGAAACAGGCAACAAGGAAACAGATGGGCAGAGTGATGCAAGAGAGGTACAGAAAGAGGGACGAGTGGTGCAGAAAGAGGCAAGAGGGATGCAGCCATTTGGAACTGAGGTGCTGAGAAAGATAAGATGAGTGAAGAAAGAACCAACAGGTGCAGAAAGATTCAAGAGAGGTACAGAAAAAGGCAAGTGATGTTCAGGAAGAAGCAAAAGAGGTGCAGAAAGAGGTAAGAGAACTGAAGAAAGAAGCAAGAGATGTGCTGAAAGAAGCAAGAGAAGTGCAGAAAGAAGCAACAAAGGTGCATAAGGAGGCAAGAGAAGTGCAAAAAGAAGCAAGAGAGTTGCAGAAACAGGCAAAAGGGGTACAGAAAGAGGGAACAGGTGGGAAGAGTGAGGAAAGAGAGGTACAGAAAGAAGGAAGAGTAGTGCAGAAAGAGGCAAGAGGGGTGCAGACATTTGGAACAGAGGTGCTGAAAGAAGTAAGATCAGTTCAGAAAGAACCAACAGGTGCTCAAAGAGGCAAGAGAGGTACAGAAAAAGGCAAGTGATGTCCAGGAAGAAGCAAAAGAGGTGCAGAAGGAGGCAAGAGAACTGAAGAAAGAAGCAAGAGACGTGTGGTTAGAAGCAAGAGCAGTGTAGAAAGAACCAACAGAGGTGCAGAAAGAGACAATAGGGGTGCATAAAGAGGCAAAAGGGGTGTAGGAATTTGCAAGGAAGGTGGAGGAGGAAGCAATAGAGGTGCCAAAGGAGACAAGAGAACTGCAGAAAGAAGCAAGAGAGTTGCAGAAACAGGTAAAAGGGGTGCAGAAAGAGGGAACAGGTGGGCAGAGTGAGGCAAGTGAGGTGCAGAAAGAAGCAAGAGAGTTGCAGAAACAGGCAAGAAAAGTGCAGAAAGAAGCAAGTGAGGTGTAGAAAGAGGCAAGAGAGGCGAAGAAAGAGGGAAGATGATTGCAGAAAGAGACAACAGGGATGCAGAAAAAAGCAAGACAGGTGCAGAAAGAAGCATGAGAAGTGCTGAATGAAGCAACAGGGGTGTAAAAGAGATAGAAGAAGAACAGATAGGAGTAACAGAGGTGAGGTAGGAGGCAAGAGAACTGGATAGAGAGACAGGAGAGTTGCAGAAACAGGCAAAAGAAGGTACAGGAAAAGGGAACAGGGGTGCAGACTGATGCGAGAGAGGTACAGGAAGAGGCAATATGGGGTGCATAAAGAGGTAAGAGGGGTGTTGAAATTTGCAAGAGACGGGCAGGAAGAAGCAACAGAGGTGTAGAAGGTGACAAGAGAATTGCATAAAGAGGCAAGAGAGTTGCAGAAATAGGCAAGATGGGTGCAGAAAGAGGGAAAAGGTAGGCAGACTGAGGCAAGGGAAGTGAAGAAAGAGAGAAGTGGGGTGCTGAAAGAGGCAAGAGTAATGCAGACATTTGGAATAAGCATGGGCGGAATTTGCAAATTTGCAATACACGAATTTGCTTCGAATTCACGATACGCGAATTCGCGTGGATTCGTAATCGCGATTTGCAAAAATCCGCCAAAATCCGCAAGCTTGCAAATTTTTTTTGCGAGTTCGCAAGATTTTTTTACCAGTTCGGGAACGAGAACTTGCGCATGCGGTCACAACGGTCGCGAACATGTTGTTTCCACTTAACCAGCCTGCTCGCAATGCCTTTTTCCTGTTTCGGGTCGCAATGACGTGTTCGCGTTCGCAATTTCCTGTTTTGGCTCGCAACGACATGTTCGCGTTCGCAATTTCCTGTTTCGGGTCACAATGACATGTTTGCGATCGCTGCGTCACTCGGCCAGCTACCAAAATATCGCAGTGTGCGCGAACAGGGAGGAAAGCACATGTGGGAACTCAGAATCATAGTAAGTCAATGCCACGCGCGCGAGATTGCATTTTTGAAGCGTGAACAAGAAAACAAAATCCGCCAAACTGACGTATTGTGGATTTTTGGGCAATTTCGCGCGATTCGCGGATCGCGAAATTGCCAAAAATTCGCAAAATCAGCGAGCGTAACACATTTTCTGCCCATACTTAATTTGGAACAGAGTTATAGAAAGAAGCGAGAGAGGTGCAGAAAGAGGCAAGTGGGGCACCGAAAGAGGCAAGAGAGATACAGAAAGAGGGAAGACAAGTGCAGAAAGAGACAACAGTTATGCAGAAAGAAGCAAGACAGGTGGAGAAAGAAGCATGAGAAGTGAAGAATGAAGCAACAGGGGTGCAGAAAGAAGCAAAAGAAGAGCATATAAAAGCAACAGAGGTGCAGAAAGAGGCAAGAGAACTGTAGATAGAGGCAAAAGAGTTGCAGAAACAGGCTAAAAAGGTACAGAAAGAGGTAAAAGGGGGGCAGAAAGAGGCAAGAGGGGTGCAGAAATTTGCAAGAGAGGTGCAGAAAGAAGCAATTGAGGTGCAGAAGGAGGCAAGGGAGTTGCATAAACAGGCAAAAGGGGTGGCTGCAGAAAGATGGAACAGGTTGTCAGAGTGAGGCAAGAGAGGTGCCGAAAGAGGGAAGAGTGGTGCAGAAAGAGGCAAGAGGGATGCAGATATTTGGAACAGAGGTGCTGAAAGAAGTAAGATTAGTGCAGAAAGAACTAACAGGTGCCGAAAGAGGCAAGAGAGGTACATAAAGAGGCAAGTGATATTCAGAAAGAAGCAAAAGAGGCAAGACAACTGAAGGAAAAAGGCAAAAGAGGTACATAATTGGGCAGAAGAGGTACTAAAAGAGGCCAGAGTGGTACAGAAAGAGGTAAGAGGGATGCAGAAAGAAGCAAGAGAAGTGCAGAAAGAGACAAGAGAGGTGCAGAAAGAGGCAAGAGAAATGCAGACAGAAGCAATAGATATGGAGAAAGATGCAAGAGATGTGCAGAAGCAGGCAAGAAAAGTGCAGAAAGAGGGAACAGGGGTGCAGAAAGAGGCAAGAGGGATACAGGAATTTGCAAAAGAGGTGCAGAAAGAAGCAAGAGAAGTGTAGAAAGAAGCAAGAGAGGTGGACATAGAACGGAGAGGGATGCAGGAATTTGAAAAAGAAGTGTAGAAAGAACCAAGAGCAGTGAAGGAATGACCAACAGAGGTGCAAAAAGAGGCAAGAGGGGTGCAGAAAGGGGTAGGAGAGGTGCACAAAGAGGCAAGAAAGTTACAGACACAGACGGGATGGATGCAGAAAGAAGAAAGAGAAGTGCAGAAAGAATCAACAGAGATGCTGAAAGAGGCATGCAGGGTGCAGAAAGATGCAAGAGAAGTAAAGAAAGAAGAAACAGAGGTAGAGAAAGAGGCAAGAGTGATACAAAACGAGGGAAGAGGGGTGCAGAAATACAGAATAGGGGTGCAGAAAAAGGCAAGAGGGGTGCAGAAAGACACAAGTGACGTGCAGAAAGAGGCAAGAGAGATGCAGAAAGAGGCAAGAGAGGTGCAGAAACAGGCAAGAAAAGTGCAGAAAGAAGCAAGTGAGGTGTAGAAAGAGGCAAGAGAGGCACAGAAAGAGGGAAGATGAGTGCAGAAAGAGACAACAGGGATGCAGAAAGAAGCAAGACAGTTGCAGAAAGAAGCATGAGAAGTGCTGAATGAAGCAACAGGGGTGCAAAAGAGGTAAAAGAAGTGCAGATAGGAGTAACAGAGGTACAGAAGGAGGCAAGAGAACTGGAGAAAGAGGCAGGGGGGTTGCATAAACAGGCAAAAGAGATACAGGAAGAGAGAACAGGGGTGCAGATCGATGCAAGAGAGGTGCATAAAGAGGCAAGTGGGGTATAGAAATTTGCAAATGACGTGCAGGAAGAAGCAACAGAGGTGCAGAAGGTGGCAAGAGAACTGCATAAAGAGGCAAGAGAGTTGCAGAAATAGGCAAGATTGGTGCAGAAAGAAAGAACAGGTGGGCAGACTGGGCAGAGGGGTGCTGAAAGAGGCAAGAGTGATACAGACATTTGGAACAGAGTTGTAGAAAGAAGCAAGAGAGTTGCAGAAATAGGCAAGATTGGTGCAGAAAGAGGGAACAGGTGGGCAGACTGGGAAGAGGGGTGCTGAAAGAGGCAAGAGTGATACAGACATTTGGAACAGAGTTGTAGAAAGAAGCAAGAGAGGTGCAGAAAGAGGCAAGTGGGGAGCAGAAAGAGGCAAGAGAGGTACAGAAAGAGGGAAGACGAGTGCAGAAAGAGACAACAGGGGTGCAGAAAGAGGCAAGAGAAGTGCATATAAAAGCAACAGAGGTGCGGAAGAAGGCAAGAAAACTGCAGATCGAGGCAAGAGAGTTGTAGAAACAGGCTAAAAAGGTACAGAAAGAGGTAAGAGGGGGCAGAAATTTGCAAGAGAGGTACAGAAAGAAGCAAGAGCAGTGCAGAAACAGGCAAAAGGGGTGAAGAAAGAGGGAACAGGAGGGCAGACTGAGGCAAGTGACGTGCAGAATGAAGCAAAATGGTAGGTGCAGAAAGAGGCAAGAGAACTGCAGAAAAAGGAAAGAGCAGTGAAGAAAGAACCAACAGAGGTACAGAAAGAGCTAAGAGGGGTACAGAAAGAGGCAAGTGACGTGCAGAATGAAGCAAAATGGTAGGTGCAGAAAGAGGCAAGAGAACTGCAGAAAAAGGAAAGAGCAATGCAGAATGTGGCAGGAGAGGTGCAGAAAGAGGCAAGAGGGGTGCAGAAAGAAGCAAGAGCAGTGCAGAAACAGGCAAAAGGGGTGCAGAAAGAGGGAACAGGAGGGCAGACTGAGGCTAGAGCAGTGAAGAAAGAACCAACAGAGGTAGAGAAAGAGGCAAGAGGGGTACAGAAAGAGGCAAGTGAAGTGCAGAACGAAGCAAAATAGTAGGTGCCGCAAGAGGTAAGAGAACTGCAGAAAAAGGAAGGAGCAGTGCAGAATGAGGTAGGAGAGGTACAGAAAGAGGCAAGAGGGGTGCAGAAAGAAGCAAGAGAAGTGCAGAAAGAAGTAACAGAGGTGCTGAAATAGGCAAGAGTGGTCCAGAAAGAGTCAAGAGAAGTACAGAAAGAAGCAACAGAGGTGCAGAAAGAGGCTAGACTAGTGCAGAAGCAGGCAAGAATGGTGCAGAAAGAGGAAACAGGGATGCAGAAAGAGACGAGAGGGATACAGAAATTTACAAGAGAGGTGCAGAAAGAAGTGAGAGAGTTGAACAAAGAGGGAAGAGGGATGCAGAAATAGGCAAGAGGGATGCAGAAATTTGCAAAAGAGGTACAGAAAGAACTAAGAGCAGTGCAGAAACAACCAACTGAGGTGCAAAAAGAGGCAAGAGTGGTGCAGAAATGGTTAGGAGATATACACAAAAAGGCAAGAGAGGTGTAGATAGAAGAAGGAGAGGTGCAGAAAGAAGGAAGAGAACAGCAGAAAGAAGTAACAGAGGTGCTGAAAGAGGCACGAAGGGTGCAGAAAGAGGCAAGAGGAGTGCAGAAAGAGGCAACAGAGATACAGAGAGAGGCAATAGTGGTGCAGAAAGAGGCAAGAGAGATTTAGAAGGAGGCAAGAGAGTTTCACAAAGAGGCAAGATGGGTGCAGAAAGAGGTCAAAGGGGTTCAGGAAGAAGGAACAGCAGGGCAGACTGAGGCAAGAGAGGTGCATAAAGAGGGAAGAGGGTGTAGAAAGAGGAAAGAGGGGTGCAGAAAGAAGCACGAGAAGTGCAGATACAAGCAACAGAGGTGCAGAAGGAGGTAAGAGAACTGCAGAGAGAGGCAAGAGAGTGGCAGAAACAGGCAAAAGAGTTGCAGAAAGAGGGAACAGGGGTGCAGACATAGGCAAGAGAGGTGCCGAAAGAAGCAAGCAGGTGCAAAATAAACAACATAGGTGCAGAAAGAGTCCAGTGAGGTTCAGAAGGAGGCAAGAGAACTGCAGAAAGAAGCAAGAGAGTTGCAGAAACAGGCAAAAGGGGTACAGAAAGAGTGCACAAGTGGATAGACTGAGGCAGGAGCAGTGCAGAAAGAACCAACTGAGGTGCAGAAAGAGGCAAGAGGGGTACAGAAAGAGGGTAGAGAGGTGCAGAAGCAGGCAAGAAAGGTGCAGAAAGAGGGAACAGGTGTGCAGAAAGAAGGATACAGAAATTTGCAAGAGAGATGTAGAAATCAGCAAGAGCAGTGCAGAAAGAAGCAAGAGAAGTGCAGAAAGAAACAAGAGAGGTGGACAAAGAGAGATGAGGGATGCAGAAATAGGCAGGAGGGGTGGAGAAATTTGCAAGAAAGGTGCAGAAAGAAGCAAGGCCAGTGCAAAATAACCAACAGAGGTGCAGAATGAGACAGGAGAGGTGCACAAAGAGGCAAGAGTGTACAGAACGAGGCAAGAGGGGTGCAGACAAAGCAAGAGAAGTGTAGAAAGAAGCAACAGAGCTGCAAAAAGAGACACAAGTGGTGCAGAAAGAGGCAAGAGAAATGCGAAAAGAAGCAACAGAGGTGCAGAATGAGGCAGGAATAGGCAAGAGGGACGCAGAAATTTGCAAAAGAGGTACAAAAAGCACCAAGAGCAGTGCAGAAAGAAAAAAAGACGTGCAAAAAAAAGCAAAAGGGCACAGAAAGATGAAGGAGTGGTGCAGAAAGAAGGAAGAGAACTGTAGAAAGAAGCAACAGAGGTACTGAAAAAGGCACAAAGGGTGCAGAAAAAGGCAAGAGATGTACAGAAAGAAGCAACAGAGGTGCAGAAAGAGGCAAGAGAGGTGCAGAAGCAGGCAAGAAAGGTGCAGAAAGAGGGAACAGGGGTGCAGAAAGAAGGATACAGAAATTTGCAAGAGAGGTGCAGAAATCAGCAAGAGCAGTGCAAAAAGAAGCAAGTTAAGTGCAGAAAGAAACAAGAGGGGTGGACAAAGAAGGAAGAGGGATGCAGAGATAGGCAGGAGGGGTGCAGAAAGAAGCAAGGCCAGTGCAAAATGAGCAACAGAGGTGCAGAATGAGGTAGGGAAGGTGCACAAAGAGACAAGAGTGTACAGAAAGAGGCAAGAGGGTTGCAGAAAAGCAAGCGAAGTGCAGAAAGAAGCAACAGAGCTGCTGAAAGAGGCACAAGTGGTGCAGAAAGAGGCAAGAGAAGTGCGAAAAGAAGCAACAGAGGTGCCGAATGAGGCAGGAATAGGCAAGAGGGATGCAGAGATTTGCAAAAGAGTTACGGAAAGAACCAAGAGCAGTGCAGAAAGAACAAAAAGACGTGCAAAAGAAAGCAAGAGGGGTACAGAAAGAAGAAGGAGGGGTGCAGAGAGAAGGAAGAGCACTGCAGAAAGATGCAACAGAGGTGCTGAAAGAGGCACAAAGGGTACAGAAAAAGGCAAGAGAAGTGCAGAAAGAAGCAACAGAGGTACAGAAAGAGGCAAGAATAGTGCAGAAAGGGGGAAGAGGGGTGCAGAAAGAGGCAAAAGGAGTGCAGAAAGAAGCAAGTGAGGTGCCGAAACAGGCAAGAAAAGTGCAGAGAGGCAAGAGAATTGCTGAAAGAAGCAACAGAGGTGTAGAAAGGAGCAAGAGAAATGCTTAAAGTGGAAATTGAGTTGCAGAAAGAGGTAAGAGAGGTACAGAAAGAAGGAACACAAGTGCAGAAAAAGATAACAGGGGTACAGAAAAAATGAAGACAAGTGCATAAAGTAGCATGAGAAGTGCAAAATGAAGCAATAGAGGTGCAGAAGGAGGCAAGAGAACTACAGAAAGAGGCAAGAGAGTTGCAGAAACAGGCAAAAGAGGTACAGAAAGAGGGAACAGGGGTGCAGACCGAGGCAAGAGAGGTACAGAAAGAGGTAAGAGGGGTACAGAAAGAGGCAAGAGGGGTGCAGAAATGTGCAAGAGAGTTACAGAAAGAAGCAAGAGCAGTGAAAAAGAACCAACAGAGGTATAGAAAGAGGCAAGGGAGATGCAGAAGGTGGCAAGAGAACTGCAGAAAGAGGCAAGAGAGTTGCAGAAACAGGCAAGAGTGATGCAGAAAGAAGGAAAAGGTGGGCAGACTGAGTCAAGAGAGGTGCACAAAGAGGGAAGAGAGGTGTGAAAAGAGGCAAGAGGGATGTAGACATTTGGAACAGAGGTGTAGAAAGAAGCAAGAGAAGTGCAGAAAAATTCAAGTGAGGTGCAAAAGAGGCAAGAGAGGTTCAGAAAGAGGGAAGACGAGATCAGAAAGAGACAACAGTGGTAGAGAAAGAAGCAAAAGAGGTGCAGAAAGAAGCATGAGAAGTGCAGAATGAAGCAACATGGGTGCAGAAAGAGGCAAGAGAACTGCACATAGAAGTAACAGAGGTGCAGAAGGAGGCAAGAGAACTGCAGCAAGAGGCAAGAGAGTTGCAAAAACAGGCAAAAAAGGTACAGAAAGAGGGAACAGGGGTCAGAGAACAGGGGTCAGACAGAGGCAAGAGAGGTGCAGAAAGAAGCAACAGAAGTGCACAGAGAAGCAACAGAGGTGCAGAAAGAGGCAAGGGGGTGCCGAAAGACTGAAGAGAAGTGTAGAAAGAGGCAAGAGAGGTGCAGAAACAGGCAGAAGAGGTGCAGAAAGAGGGAACAGCAGTTTAGAAAGAGGCAAGAGACGTGCAAAAAGACAGAAGAAGGGTGCAGACAAAGGCAAGAGAGGTACAGGAAGAAGCAAGTGAGATGCAGAAAGAGGCAGCAGAGGTGCAGAAAGTAGAAGAGATAAGCAGTAAGAGGCAAAATAAGTGCATAAGAAAAAGAAAGGTGCAAAAAGAAGCAAACAGCAAACAGAAATACAAAGAGAGGCAAGAGAGGCACATAAAGAAGCAAGAGTGGTTTGCACTAAGAGTGGTTAGTACTAATTTAATACCCACATTTAGCAATAAGCAACAGGTGACTATTCTAGGTTTGCAAAGGGCCTTCCACCACACTGTAACAATTGTCCCTGCATTTTTGGTAGCGTTTGAGCAGTTTGAGCTAGAAACAATGTTTTTTTGTTCACATCTGCAGATCACGCGCCAGATGATGGATTATGTGGCAAATGCGGAAAATGTATAACTTTGCAAAAGTCGTTGTCGCCAAACAGTTGCATAATTCCAGTGGCCCTGCACTTGCCTCTAACTAGGTCCAGAACTGCTCCTCAGTGGTTCCTTCTTTTTTTGTCTCAATGAGTTTATAGTTTTGCTTTTATGGAAATGAGGAAGACTAAACCTGAGGTTACCACTCCAGAACACAGACTACCATACCACATAATTCCACCACACACAACCTACATCCACTCCACTCCGAGAAACATTAGTAAAACACTTTTACATTTACAACGCCTATTGCTCTAACTCTCGCAAATGTGAAACATATTACATTGGGAAATGCTTCTTTAACTAGTAGTCGTGTTTGTAGTGAGGTGGAGAAAAGGGTCTGTGCCTCCGACCAGTGCTCAGGAAGTCCAGTGCGTAGAACTTACAGGAGCTACCAGGAAGGCTTTGTGGCCCCTAAAGTCCCTCAGGAGCAAAGTGGACTTCATCCCCCAACCGGTACTGTGCCAAGAGGCACATTTGCAGAGAGGGGGAGAAAGGTGAACGCGGCCTCCAAAGATCTCTTAGCAATCCCACTGTGAGGGGCTTAGTGGAGGTAACAGGAGGGCTAGTTGGGCCCCAAGCTACCTTGGGGGCCAACTACCCCTCCTGTTACCTCCAGTAAGTCCCTCACAGCAGGATTGCTAAGTTCTCATAGCAGGCCATGCCCTCTTTCCCCACCATTCGCTAGAGCACTCTTGGATGGGGATTAAAGTCCACTTTGCTAAAGGGGGTCCTTAGGGGCCAACTAGCCTACATGATACCTGATACTTCCGGTATGCCCCAGATAGTGGGGCACAGGCCATGCCCCCTTTGTCCACCACTCTGCAAACGTGCCTCCTGGCATGCTCTTTGTTTGGGGATGAAGTCCCCTTGCCTCCTGAGGGTCCCTGGTGGCCAACTAGCCCACCAGGTACCTCCAGGAAGCCCCATACAGCTGGATTACTGAGAGTGGTCCAGAGCCATGCCCCCTTCTTACACCACTCGGCAAAAGCGCCTCCTGGTGCACTGCTGCTCAGGGGATGAAGTCCACTTCAGTCCTGAGGTCCTCAGGACACAAGAGGATCTGATCACCCCACCAGCAGTGCGCCAAGAGGCACGTTTGCAGAGTGGTGTAAAAGGGGATGTGGCCTTGGTCCACCTTTCAGCAATCCCACTGTGTGGGGCTTAATGGAGGTACCTGGTGGGCGAGTTGGCTGCTAAGGACCCTTAAGATTCTAGGAGACTTAATCCCCCCACCCAGAACACGCCAGGAGGCATGTTTGCATAGTGGTGCTGGTAGGGAGCGAATTCGGCCCAGAGTACCCCATCCACAAGGGCATGACCTCGTTTTTAAAAAAAATATTTATACGTGAGGGGGGCTGCATGGCCCCCCTTCCCAGGGCCACTTTTGGCCCTGGGGACCCTATCCCATGGGGCCTGGCATCGTTTAAACAAAATACGGACACTAGAGGGGGCTGCGTGGCCCCTCTTTCCTGTGGCACTATTGGTCCCAGGGACCCTATCCCCCGTGGCCTGGACAGACTTTATATTTTTTTATTTTGGAATTATTGCCCAGGGACCTCATCCCCGGGGTCGGCTTTATGTTTTTTTTAAAATAATACATTTAAAAGAGAGGGGGAGAGTGTCCCCTCTTCCCTGGGCCACTATTGGCCCCAGAGACCATTTCCTGGGGGCCTGGCCTTACTTTGGGGACCACAGGGGGAGCCCTGTCATTGCAAACTGCAATGTCCCTGGGGTGGGCACCCTGGGACATTTCTGGAGCAGGCCCTGGGGTGGCAGTCCCCAAGACCATCTAGGGCTCCAGGATGGGGGGCTGCATAGCCCCCCTCCATCTTATTTAAAGCCCTGGGGAGGTAGTGGTCCCCAGGGATCCGCAACAGACTCCCACATTTAAATAATTAGTGCCTCGGGAGGTGGTGGTCCATGGGGCAGTGTGGAGGGGGCTCAAGTCCCCCACAGGTAATATTTCTGATAGCCCCGGGGAGGTGGCGGTCCCTTGGGCTTAGGGGGGCCCGCTTGGCCCCCACCAATAATTAAAGAAAGACCTGGAGAGGTGGTGGTCCCAGGGGCTGGGGGGCACAAGGCCCTATCCATAATTGATCAAAGACCCTGGGATGTGGCAGTTCCTGGGGCTTGGGGGGGCCTGCGAGGCCCCCCCACCCATAAAGGAGAAAGCCCTGGGGAGGTGGTGGTCCTGGGGGCTGTTGGGGGGCCTGTGCAGTCCCATGCATATATTTGATATATTGCCCCCAGGACCTAGCCCACCCGGGGGCTTACTAAAATGAAGCGCGGGGGACAGCTATTTGGTTTGTTTTCCTGGTGGGAATCGCGCTGGGTGCTTGAATCCCACCGTAAAAAACAAACATAAAATGCTTTTTGGGGCCTAATCAGGCCTTAAGGGGTCAGGGTGTTTCAACCCTGCCCCCTTTTCTTTTGTTTTTTACCATTTTCTTGGTTTGGAGTGTTGGCAGCCAATCCGAATGAAGCTCGTGGTTGGGAGGGTTCGAGAATCCTCTCAGTCACAGATATCAATATTTTATTTTTTAATTTCTCAGCAACTACTGAACTGATTTACACCATTTAACAAGAAGAACACTTTCTAAACCAAGACCTACCTTTTTGCCAAATTTGGTGTAATTCCATTGAGCAGCTCAGGCTATAGCTTTATCTAGAGTTTCCTATTGAAATGAACATGGAGAAAACATGTTTTGGGACCCCTCTTTTTCTCAGCCCCCACTTGACAGATCACCCCGAAACTTTCAAGACAGGAGCTGACCTGAGCGAACCATTCATTTTGAAAGGTTCACGAGGTTCGCTTATTAATCAACTGAAGAAAATTCAAGCTCATAAAAATACATCTTACAGAGTCATTTTAGAAAAAAAAGGCAATTTAAAAACCTTAAAAAGACAATTACAATTATTGGTTACATTGAAATTATAATTGGGAAATAGAATTTAAAAAAACTTAGAAATTCACTGAAAAAAACAAAGATTACAGGGACATTCTAGTTGATATTTAACATTTAAAAAACCTCAAATTCACTGAAAAAACAAAAAGTTACCGGGAAGTTATAGTTAGGCTGACATTTTACTCATACAAAACCAGAGAAATTCAGCAGTTATAGTTAGCTGAGCTAACTATAACTTGTGCCCCTGCAATGCACTGCTTATGACCTCACATATTACATCACTCATGACATGGTCTGTGACATCACTCTTGGCATCACTCATGATATCTCAATTGAAAACACTGATGACATCATCCACAGACTCTGACACACTCACTCACACGCCAATGTAACCTTTCATACACCCACTCCAACTTCCACACTAACATTCTCAAACCCATTGACATACCCATAACAGTACTTACATACCCACTCACTGATTCATCGGTCTACACACACATACACACAGTTACCCATACAGACACTCATACAGCAACTTACTTACTAATTCAGCCACTGATATATCCAGTCACACATAAATTGCTTAATTGGCGGGATAAATGCACTGCTTGTTTTTGGTAGAGATTGACCTTGCCTCTTTTCGTTTTTTTCATGAACGTTTTTTTCTTAATGTAATTTTTTTAGCCATTAGTTCATATTTCTCATCGTGCCATAATTAGCATCGTTTTATAATTTGGTTCTGGCCAGAACATGACAAGAGAATCGTGCACATTTAGTTTGCACGTAGAAACTTACGACGATGCGCCTAATAGTCTGTCTTTCATTAGAGTTGTGTGTCACACGTCACATGACCGGAACTTTTTGTTAAACCATCGCGGGTACTTTCGAACCGTGTACCAGCCCGTACCTTACGAGAGGATTCATGTAGAACCGCCATCGCTACACATCAAGGTTAGTAGATTAGACGTGCGTATAAGCACACGTTAGTGCAGGCTTAGGCTTGTGTATTCTCTTAAGAATCATGGTCTTAAGAATTGCGTTATTGTTCGTTTTTTTCAGATTGTAATCCAACTTCGGATACTCCAGGCATGTGAGTCAGAGCAGACCCATATTATTTTTACCTCATTTTCTTCACCATGCATGCATCTTACGCTACCACGAACCTTTGTTTTGAGCACTTAGCACACTATATGCTTGTTGTTAATCACCACAATTGCTATAATGTTTCTGTTTACATGAGTTATATAGCCGACCATAACACTGATAATATGCCATTATCTTTGACAGTGTCGTTTTCCCTGACGAAGGGCATATTACTGCATGCCCGAAATGCATTGGATACATTACGATGACAATGTCTGATACACAATAAGATGACAACAATCATGTAAACCTCAATAATAATTTGGAGAAAAATATAACAGACCATATCGAATGTTATTAAACATTTAATGTATGAAATGAACTTCAGAGTGGAAGTCTTCTTATCAACGGAGACAATCATATGAGTGCCCGTGAAGGGATGGTTCTAGAGTATCTCTAGACCCACTTCTTGTGTTGATATCCAGTCACACACCCATACAGCCATTCACACACTGTCAGTCACTCATTCAGCTACTCACACACCTACTCACCCACTTCTAAAGTCAATCACACAACCATTTACTCACCTATACAGTTATACACAGATTCATTCACTTTTTCATACAGATACTATTATATACTCAGTCACCCATACAGCCCTCACACACAAACTCACTAACCATATAGCCAATATTACACTCCTATATATATATATATATATATATATATATATATATATATATATATATATATATATATATATATATATATATATATATATATATATATATGTATATATATATATATATATATATATATATATATATATATATATATATATACTGGCAGTCGCCAGTAGGTATATATAGTTAGGATTTTTTTGAATAGGGATTTCTGAAAATTCTATGTTGAATAACTTTGGCGTTGATGGACGGAATTGGCTGAAATTTTCAGGAAAATGGCACATTTTGATTCTGAGTGTCCCCTGAAAGTTTGGGGGGGGTTTCGTCAAGCGGGGGCAGAGAAAAAAGGGGGGTCCCAAAACGTGTTTTTGACATTGAGTTTTCCATAGGGCGGTTGGATTCACTTTTAGCTCGAACGGCTGAATGGATTTCCACAAAACTTGGCAAAATTGTAGGGACTGGTAGCCCGATGTGCCTTTGCTATGTCTCAAGATATATGCTCCAGTGGTTTTTATGAAAATTAACTTTGAAAAATATATATTGGGCTACATTGGGCTATATATATGTTAGAGCCCAAATGTAGCCCAATGTAGCCCAATGTAGCCCAAAGATGGCCACCAGAGACAAAAAAAAACAAATGTAGCCCAAATATCAGCCAGATGTAGCCCAACTATAGCCCAATGACAGAATGTCCCAGAGTGTTCTAAAGAACAACTAGAACGCTAACAGTCTTACTTATGACAAAAGTATGGCACACCTGAAGTCATCTTGATTGGAATAAAGTGGTAACACTTAATACATTTAATTTGAAAAGGAACAAAATGAGGGGTTTCATTTTGCCATAGAAATGTTATATATATATATATATATATATATATATATATATATATATATATATATATATATATATATATATATATATATATATGTATATATATATATATTCACTGAAAAAACCATAGGTTATAGACCATATATAGTTAGGAATTAGCATTTAAAAAACCTTATTTTACTCACACAAAACCATTGAAATTCCATATATAGTTAGTTGCACTAACTATATATCGCGCACCCGCAATCCACTGCTGATGATGTCACATATTACATCATTCATGACATGGTCAGTGACATCACTGATGACATCACTGATGACATCTCAAATGACATCACTGATGACATCACTGATGACATCTCAAATGACATCACTGATAACATCTCAAATGACATCACTGATGACATCACTGATGACATCTCAAATGACATCACTGATGACATCACTGATGACATCTCATTTGACATCAATGGTCTCATCACTAATGATATCATTCATGTGACAATACAATGCATCTCCTCACACTTTAATATAATCTCTGTTACACCCAGTGTTAAATACAGAATATAATTTTTTAAACCATTGACACACCAATACTAGTTACTACATACGTCCTCACTGATTCCTACGTCTACACACACATTCACTCATTCACCCATACAATCATTTATACATACAATCACTCATCTTTACAACACTATCATATGCACTCATACACCTATACAGACACTCACACTCTGCCACTCATCCATGGAGTTACTCACACACCTAGTCAGTCCTGTAAAGAATTAATCACACTTCCATTTTCTAATATATACAGTTAAACATAGAGTACCTTACATTTTCAAACATATACTAACACATACTTACTCTCTTATACAATCATTGATACAAGAACACATTGATCTGCACAGAGTCAAACATCTCCCAGCCAGCCACACATACACTCAGTCTCCCATACAAATACTTGGACAATCAATCAATAACCCATATAGTTACTCATATAGCTACTGATCAACACATGCAGCAGTTTACAGAACAAAAGACATAATGATGCACAAATTAAGACAGTTTAGTCACTAACCCATGCACTCAGTGAGACACATTTAATCACTCACTCATACATTCAGTCATGCACCTACTAAATCCTTCGTCCAGACACTTATACATCTACTCATTCTTCAATATGTAAGACATATTTTAACTTTATAGAAACATACAGTCACTGGATGTTGTCATCAGTGATGTCATCAGTGATGTCATTTGAGATGTCATCAGTGATGTCATCAGTGATGTCACTGACCATGTCATGAATGATGTAATATGTGACATCATCAGCAGTGGATTGCGGGTGCGCGATATATAGTTAGTGCAACTAACTATATATGGAATTTCAATGGTTTTGTGTGAGTAAAATAAGGTTTTTTAAATGCTAATTCCTAACTATATATGGTCTATAACCTATGGTTTTTTCAGTGAATTTTCAAGGTTTTGTAAATGCTAATTCCTAACTATATATGGTCTATAACCTATGGTTTTTTCAGTGAATTTCATTGGTTTTTTAAAAGCTAATATCTGTAGCTGTAAAATGTATTCTTCTTTAAATCCAAAAATATATTTTATATGTTTATTAATAATTTTTTTTTTTAATATTTTTTTTTCTTCGCTCCCGCTTCGCGAATCGGGAAGTTTCCCGTTAGGTGACCTTGATGCCGCGAAATAGTCTGCGAACCGGTAAACGTTCCTTTAGCGCAACTGCCGCGTTAGAAAACAACATCGTGACGCCTCGCGTCCGCATGACGTTTCGCGTTGTCGCGTGATACGTCATATGACGTGCTACGTTAGCGTACCCGAAAGCGAACCGAGGCGCGAAGCGCAGGTTCACGGAAGCAAACCGGGAGGCGGCGCAAAGCGCGTAACGTAAACACAGCAGGTCATGTGACTTGGTAATAACACTTTTCATTGGTTCATTTCACTTTTGGTTTCCTAATGATGTAAGACTAGGTCATGTAATCTAAAATTAACACTTTTCATTGGTTGAGAACTATTGTTTTTCCCAAATGATGAAAACCCCTCCTTCTTTCCTCACTCTGACTTTCATCTTTGTGAGAGAAAGACCCTTTGTTACCAGTGAGCAATGGCTTCTTTAGTAGCTTCAGCTGGTGCTTCCCCACCACCTCCACCACATCCAAGGAAGAGAGGACCACCTGCTGAAGTTATAATTCAGCAAGAAGAGGAAGAAGAGGAAGAGGAGGAAGAGCAGGAAGAGAGGCAGTTTTTGCCTGAAGAGCCCAGGAGGTCTCACCGGAAAGAAAACTTCATTTGGCAATTTTTTAAAATTCCCAAAGGCCAGAAAAAAGTAAATGCAAGATACGTAACTTGCCTTATATGTCAAGATAGACTGTCCAGAGGGACCGAGAAGAAATACAGTTACGGAAACTACACAATGCATCGCCATATGACTAGGTGGCATCCTAACAACTACAGTGCTGCACAGTTTCGTAACGATCTAGATAATCCCCCTATTATGGCCAGAAGATCTGTTGTACCGGAAGTGACGGGACCAGAGGGCAGGGAGATGGTGCCAAATATACAAATGAGATTTGGGGAAGTAAAACAAATCTGCGTACATTGCAATGGATACATTTGCTACAGAGAAAGTAGCATCACTCTGATCAACAGAGCTATTGACAATCATCTTCCAGTTTGTCCGAAACGCCCCAAATAATAAATTCTTTTTTTTTTGTTGCTCCTGTTGAGCCCTTTACAATGAATCGTTTTCGTTTCCCCCCCAAAAAAACCAAAAAATATATAAAACCGTTCAGAAAAATTCAAAAAAAGTAAAAAAATGTTCAGAAAAATTATAAAAAAATATAAAACAACAAAAACAATTAAAAAAAAAGTTCTTTTCAGAACTACCTCCCCGTTATTAAAAAATTGGTAGAATATTTGGAACTCTGCCAACCTCTATTTCTCTTGGTTCGCTTCCCAGTTCGCTCGCCGGTACGCGAACCGGGAGCGAACCCAAAAAATTTTTTTTTTAAAAAGAACAGTAAGTATAAGGGAAGGAAACAGACAGTTATGTTAAAAGAAAGACAGCTATAGGGGAGTAAACTAGAGATACTATTACCCGTAATCCACTGCTGATGATGTCACATATTACATCATTCATGACATGGTCAGTGACATCATCAGCAGAGGATTGCGGGTAACAGTATCCCTAGTTTACTCCCTATAGCTGTCTTTCTTTTAACATAACTGTCTGTTTCCTTCCCTTATACTTACTGTTCTTTTTAAAAAAAAAATTTTAGATCAGTCAGAAACAGTGAAAGTAATAGAGACAGAGTGAGTGACCAAGAGTGAAGAAGTATGAGAAGAGAGGGACTAAGAAAAATAGTGAAGGAGTAGAGTAATTAAGTAATAGAGAAAGGAATGAGGGAAGTAGCAAAGGCAGGAAAGTGATTCTTAAACAAATGAAGCAGTGGAAGTAATAGAAGTTAAATGTGATAGAAATATAACAAAAAGAGTACAAAACATTTACCTTATAATTGTCGTTAACTTAGTCATTTGTTCTTTTTATACTAAAAAATCTGTGAAAGAGAGAACAAACATTTGAAAAATATTAAAACATGTTTTTAATAAATTAGAAAAAACAAGGGAAAAGATTGAAGGACAAATAGTTTTTCAAGAACTTTGACACTTACAGAAGCCTCTGCTTCTCCATGCCCCTACACAGTCCTAAAAATATACATTTTAAACTAATAGTATCTTGATGCAGATGAAATGAGTCCTATCTTGCAACATTGTGCATCTTTTGCATGACTGCTGCATCGGTTTCGTGTGGCATTGTTTTTTTACAGCATGACACATCTGCCTAGATTCATCATTTTATAATTTTGTCCCCTCATAGCAAATCTTTTCAACCGCGACTGCGTCACAAAAGTGACGCACAGTGGCGCAAAAGAGGCTTACACCTATCATAAATCTGTCCCTAACATGTTAAATAATTGATTCAGGATGACAATAAGGTGTGGCCTATCCAGAGGTTTGTTTAAGGTGAGGCCTACTCAGGGTTGCAGATCAAATTTACACTTATTGAAGAATACAGAGGAGATAATACATGTGAACGCCTACTAATGAAGTAAGTCATGTCCACTTTACTCTTGAACAAAGGCTAGACCTCTTCTGTGTCCGTGGACAGACCTAAACTTCATCTGCACAATGTCATTCGTAAACTTAGGAAACACAGGTGATGTAATTGAAAAATGTGGAGTTTGTTTTCCTCATTTCACAATCACATTACCTGTGTTGCCTTTGCTTAGGTATCTCATAGTGGAAATGTAGTTTATCATATGAAAGACTACGTAGAATATGAGCACTGTATGCAACAACTTTGACACTTACAGAAGCCTCACCTTCTCCATGCCTCCTACACAGTTCTACATGTACATCATAAATGCAAACAGAACAGAATTAACTATACATGTTAAATGGTTTATTTTTGCTGTTCTCAGAATGTATCAAATTTCACTAAAAACAGTGACTTGAAGGTATTCATCATATAACAGCGGGGAAAAAAAAACACAATCAAAATGATTGTGTTTAAAAAACCCATACAACATAACAAATCAGAATTCAGAACTCCTTAAAGTTAACTTACTTTCCATGACGGCGAAGGATGTCCTATAAACAGCTTACACTCTGTTGTGCTGTCATTACTTTCAACCCGCCACTTTCTGAAAGAAAACCTCCATCGTTTTCAAAAACATGTTACATACAATAAATGACTTCTCGCTCTCTACCACACGTTTCCACAAGGCCAAATCGTGTCAGAGCCATTTATAACTCTTGGAATTCTTGTAAGCCAATCCCGTCATGTTGTATTTCCGCAACTTTCAGAATTAAAATGTTGAAGATCATTTTCACAATCCTGGATTACTAATATCTTACCTTTCTTGCTCACTCATGTTCTACATTTCCTATGACACTGATACTGCTTACTATAAAGCAGACTTACACTATCTCTATGACTACTACAATTATTAAATTCTCTACATCACTTTTAATCACAAAGCAATATAAAACAGTAGACAGCATTGCAGACTTACATTCCCTCTACTCCATGTTTTGATTGGCTGCTTGAATTTGCTTATAAAAAGAAACAGTTTTTCTGAATTCATTCAAAGTGCAGTTATTTCAACATGACGTCCAGTGTTATGGTAAGAAGTTATGTCTCTGTACTACACTTATCCTCAAGGCCAAATCGTGTAGGAGCCATTAGAACTTCTTGAAATTCTTCAGAGCACATCCCGAGATTCTTTCCCTAAAATTTTGGTTTTAAAAACACCAGGTAAGAGTTTTTAAGGTCATACGGCAATTTTTTTTTGAAAATTAAAACAGAATCATTGCAGAATGACCAGCCGTTTCTAGACTTTAAATAAGCTGTGTAATGTCCTGATGTTATTGAAGGACCGTCATGATATATAATTGCTGCAGTTACAAAAGTCCTTCCTGATATTGACAACTGTGAAGCCACAACATTTTTAATTAAAGTTGTCAATTTTGTTCCATCAGGCCTACATCGTTGGAACATTAAAATAACATACTGGCCATATGTTCGTATAAATAATGTGGACATCATTTCAGATTTACATTGGCTACACTCCATGTTGTGATCAGCTGCTTTTACTAGTTTATTAAAAGAGACTGATTTACTGTCTGGCAAAGTTAAATATATAAATCTTTCTGAGTCTACACTAGTACTACTTGATACCCTACAGTTCTCGCAGTCATGCTGCCATTGATAAGAAAGCCCAAACAGGTGATCTACATCTACACCTTCAGCATGCAATACATCAAGTATATACATTAAAAACTCCTTACAATCTTGCTGAATATTTTGAGAGAATTGTGTTTGGCCTGAACATCTGTCTAACAGATTTCGAATTTCAGACACACTTTCTATTTTTGTTCTATCTGTGCTACATTTCATTAACACAGAATTTAACAAACTGCAAAATCTTTGATCAGAATTGACCACAATCTCTTCTTTTACATTTTCTAGAGAAAACAAAACATTAACCACTACATTAGCATAGCAGTTGAGACCAGAACTGTTTTCAAATTGAAAACCAACAACATCTTCAACAGAATCCTTTTTGTTTCTGCTTATAATTTCAGGTTCATCGACTTTTCGTCTTTTTGCTGCAACCTCCCTAGTATTTGTCACATTTCTTCGTTTCCGGCCTACCACACGTTTCTCAAACAAAGGATATTGAGGCAAATGTGGCGCATACTCTCTTCTTAACCTATTGTATTCCTTAACACAATCTAGATCCGCACAAATGTTTGTGACATCACACTCAATCAAGTACAATCCCGATAAAGTTCTAACTCGTGACAATGCCACATATGCCATACCCTCCTTGAACACAGAACTGCCAATATTCACCAATGCACTGTCTACACTTAAACCTTGCGATTTATGGATTGTCACCGCATATGCCAAGCAAACAGGAAACTGCTTACGGCGAACATATAAGTCTTTTACAAGCAAAAATCTAGCAGAGCAACGACCAATTAGCTGTACTTCCTCAATGCCATCAAATTTAATTTTTTAAAATTCAATTCCATCTCTATTTCTGTATTTCACAAAATCAACAACATTACCCATTGATCCATTTACCAGACCTCTTTCAACATGTAAATTCCTTCTTAAAATTATACGGCAGTTCAAGCACACATTCAGAGTCTTTTCAAAACCTGCAGTTTTAGATATAGTCTTCTCTAATGAATCCAATTTTGATTTCAAATTCTCAGACAAAATAATTGTTGATCCCATATGCTCTACTCTGTCAATAGCTTCTAGTTTCACAATCTCCTGCTTTTCCAAATGCAACATTTTGTTGTTGAATTTGGCACATTCTGCAAGAGTTGGCATCAAACATATTCCAGATTTCTTCTCAGTAATTTTCTGAAAAATATTCTCAGGCACAACATCTTGTTCTGGATATAAATTTGACAGTAATCATGCATGTAAAGCTTCTTTCCCATGCTCGATCACTTTTCCAATTCTAACATCTTGTAGAATACTCTTGTAAACTTCATCCTTCGCCTGACGCATATTTTCATGCAGTTCAGCATAATTGAAGTTTAACCATATATTGACGTTGCCAATGCTCCCTAGGCACTTCCTGGTATCTTCATGCGTGAGCATTTTGAACACAGGTTGCCCTTTCACTGGTGTCAGCTGCAGAAGATCTCCGAAAACAATGATGTGTTTGCCACCAAATAACACATCATACTCTGTTTTGAGAACTTCTTGCATTCTCAAATGCACAAACGCAAGCATGACATTGGAAACCATGCTTACTTCGTCAATGATAAGAAGTTTCATTTTCCTCAAGATTCTTGAAACTTCAAAACAAGCATCTCCAGATAGCTTGTGATATTGTAATCTGTTGTCATGCTCCACTGGCAGCATCAGTAAACGATGTAAAGTAATCCCTTTAATGTTATGTGCTGCCAGTCCAGTTGGAGCGGTGACAACACAAGACAGCGATGACTCTGTCCTTTCCTGCAAATAGCATGAAATTGCTTTAATAAGGAAACTTTTTCCAGTTCCCGCTTCTCCACTCACGTACAGTCGGACAGGCTTCAACGACGTACATGAACACTCTTTCTTCTCATGACTTAATCCATGATCAATTTGCATGGTAACTTCGTCATATATTTTCCTCTGCTCAACGTTGAGTTATCTTTCCAACTCTTCTAAGTTAACCGCATCCTCCTGAGCATGTGCCATGGCTCTTTCCACTTCATTCATAGCAGTGGCAGCTTCATTTTCGATAACAGGTCCTCCAAGTGGATCCTGACTCAATGAAGCAGAACTCTGACTGTCCTGAGAACTGTCTCTGGCAATCTCGGCTGCAATCGTTGCTTCCTGCTCAATTTCCGCATTCAACATTTCTACATATTTGGGAAAAGCAGGACATTGTATGGTCTCCTTGGCAGCATTGAAAGAGTCTTCGTAACAGAGGAAATCTCCAAGCAGTTCCTCTTCTGCACGCCAAGGCTTGAAAAGTTGCAAAAGTGCTAAATAGAAAAACTCCTTTTTTTCAAGAGATTCGCCACTCAATTTTCGATGGTTTACCAAGGGGCATTTTCTTTGCTTGACCAGACATCCCTCACTTCCTATTACAGCATACACTCCTTTCTCAGTATCTTCTTTGATGTTCCTCTTGAATATGTAATTTTGAAGAACCTCATACAGACAAACATTGTCGAGGTGTTTGCTTCGATTTGGATAATATGTATCCAACATGTTGGTCTTCAAAATGTCGGTACTGTTTGGCTCCTTTTCCGCCAAATACTCAATTTCCCGCACAGGTTTCAGAACTCGATTACGCGTTGCAGCAAGACCAAGACTCGCCCAAACGATACTCCTGGACTTGGCATAGAGACTTGCTGAAGACAACCGATCAGAGCATTCGTAAGCTCCGATTTCTCGATGCGACAACATCTTCAGACTGAAACTGTACAACTTCTTGCTGAGGCTCTTTTCATGTGAAATGTCCTCCCACATATCCTTCAATTCTGTCTTCTCTTTTTTGGTGATGTAAGATGTCACATACCGAGCCACAGCCATACAGTTATCAGCCACAAACTGCATATCCATGTTAGCATTCCACATGGACAAAATCACCGGGTTGTAATCGTTGATGTACTTGGACTCTTCGTTCCTCTTCAAATTGTATGTGTTTTTAGGTGATTTCTTCATCACATTATGTCGCAGCGAAGACATCAAACTGTTTACTCTTCCTTTAGAAATCACCGGTCGTGGAAAGCCGAAACGACATTTGGTGTAGAACTTGTCCTTGTTTCGGAATTTACGACGACAGTACTTTCCACATCGATGGCTTTGGAAACGTAGAACTTTTTCTCTTAGGCTTTTCTTCTCCTTTGCGTTTGGAACAGCACACGTAGAATACTGTTGTATGAAACTCATCACTGACTCTTCTGGATCCGTTCCAAATTTAGGTGCATCCTTGATCCACAGTATATGAGGAGCACCTCTTGCTTGGTACTCCTTTCTCCAGAAGAAATCCAACACCTCTCCAAGAGGTGGATTCTTCTTATTCATGATGAAAGACATCATAGCTTCAAATCTATGATTGAAGTACCTGCATACATTGACTGGATCCAAAGAGCACAGTTCTCAGGGTGTCTTGAATTCGATGTTTTCGATGTTTGCATTTGCCTCTCGTAGAAATTCAAGTAAGTCTTACCAGCCATACTCGGCACAGCTCAGAGTGAGGAACCATGTGGGAGTTCCTAAGTTCCTCAGCATACATTTTAAATCACCATGACGACGGTACCAGTACTCATTAGTACCACGCTGACACGCCATGAGATTAATCAGGTGAGAATCCAAAATACTGTCTTGGACATTGACTTTATCCATAAAGTCACTTGCCGACATGTTTTGCATGTGTATACCACTTTTCAAGATGTGGTTCACTGCATATGACAGTCCAGACAGATCGCTTTCAAACAGGAGATGAAACAAATACGGAATGCATTGTCGAAACCTAGCATCTCCTGCATACAATCGCAAAGTCCGGTATTCAGAAGCAGGAATTTGATGAGGTCGCTCATCATATCGTCCTCCCTGACCTGTTGGAAAAAGCTGTGGGAAAAACCGAGCTTCCAAACTTTCCTCCCAAACACTAATGGGACTCCCTTTGGCTTGTTTCATTTGAAACAACTCAATAGCATTCCCCATGACTTCCTTGGAATGCAAAGGATGAACACTATAATGTTCATATATTTCTTCACTAGTACAGGGTTCTACTTTCTCAATTTGACCAGCACACAAATCGCTATCCTCTTCCTCACTTACTTCCTCTTCTGCAACATATACATTTTTATAGTATTTATTATTTTTTTTCAAATACAATGTTGCCTTTTTGACTTTCCTAACATCCACTAAATCTTGCCATATTTTCTTATTCTTTGTCGGAACCCCATTAACTAAGATAACCAGAGGTTCCTCTTCCACTTTTTCTACTCCAATTGTGTTAATGTTTTTCTTCAAATCTAGAGGCAAATAAACAACTCTTCCCTTTAATCCTCTCTGTAAATCTGATGGAGGCAATTTCCCTGTCTTTGGCTCCATTCTTACAATAGCCTGAAAGGGATGGATACTTTGAATCAAAATAGATTCATAAGTATTTAAATACTTCAATTCAGAAGGAATCTCAACCAATTCCAGATTATTATGAACTGCTCTAGCAGGCATCTGGTTTTGATTTAATTTGTTACAACAATAAGTACACACACGTTGATCCAATCCCAAATCAAAAAAAATTTCTACCATCAAGTATGTTGTAAAATCCTTCCATTCACTATTATTTTCCCTTTCACTTTTTGCATATAAATCCACTAACTTAGTCTGATTCTTATAATAAGTGCATCGACAACACACACAAGTGAAATTTGGCCTCTCACTTGATTTCACCTCAAAGGTTGCAATTTCCCTCTGGAAATTATCTGTACTGGAAACCTGTACACTATCTTCCACATTACTCTCTTCTTCTTGGTCAATTTCAACATTCTCCTCTTTACTTCCAAAGTAACAAAACTCAATTTCTTCACATATATTCTTCACATCTATTTCAGAACCATGCAAAAGAGCAGCGCATAATTGTTTAAGCATAATTGCTGGACTCTTAGCATAATACAACATTCTAAGTAATTTCCTCACTTTATTATGATGCACTGCTAGCATCCTGAAATGATGAAAAACACTCTGGCATACTCTCCTGGAAAGACAAGCCAGTGAATGCCCATGCAAACCTGTCACTTCTCTCACTCTGCAAGGATCTAATTCTTGCAACAACTTCATTTTCTGCTTCAAACTTTTCTTATTAAATGACCGTATAAAATCACAAAGCAAATTGATGGAATCCTGTCGTACACTGCAAATACTACTACAGTTCCAGGTGTACACAGGACCCTTAGGACGTCTTCCTAAAACCTCATTACCTAACACCTCTTCTATCTCTGTTGTCACAAGTTTTTCTTTTTCAACTGGACAACCATCTTTCACTTCATAAGCTCGACCACTGGTGTCAACTGCATGCACCAAATCATTATCCTGGAAATAACTCTCCTCATTAAAAAATGCCTCAGAGCTTGAACTATGCATCCATTCTCCAGAAAAAACTTCACAAAAATTACTACGATTAACTATTCTCTTCCATCTACTATTTCTTTTGAAATCATAAATTGCCTTGTTTACCTTCCTAATTCTATTGATTATCAAAATAAATAACTTACGTTTAATTTCAAATGCCTGATCAATGACTTTCTCAACTATTTTTTTTCTCTTATAAAAAACCACTTTCTGTTCACCTTTCTTAATATTTTTTAACAAATTGCCAATTATCCTGTTGCGGAACATTCGTTTACGAATGTCCCTAAACTGTTGTTTCCTTCTACTATCATGCACAGAGTTATCTCTTGCTGTAGCAGTAACATTTTTCATTGGCCTTTCCTTTCCGTTTGAATTGCTTCTCCTTTTCTGGACTGAAACATTTTCTGTAGTAATATTTTTTTTTACTACAGATATTTCTTATGAATGTTTTTGTACTCTTACCCGGTGCTTTCTTGGTGACTTGACAAATATTTTTGTTAGAGGACTGCTGCTTTTTTTCATTGACCTGCTGTCTTTGACGTTTTGCAGCCTTTCTCAGTCTTTCTTTGGTTGGCATGCTGAAATCTTCAAATGATCTGCAGTTGAATCTGTGGTAAAATATAATAAAAAATGTTATTAACCACTATTACCCAACAGTAAATCAATAACAGTCATCAAAAACTTAACACACTACTTAACATTTTTACATAGAAGATTTTTTAGTGCTTGGCAAATTTAGATTACAGAAATAGCAGAAAAGAAATGGAATTTATATTCATTTTACCTGTGCTGTTTTATATGTGAATCTGATCTAATTTTATGAGCATATTTTAATATTTTATTGAAGACACTACACATAACCTGTTTTTGAAGGTGTCTTTATTTTTAAATTAAACGGTTTACATTTTTACTTTTTATTTGTTATACATTTTTTAAATAAATGTTTATAGTTCCATAGGCTCAAGCACGTCAGCTTCCCATCCTATGTCATACAATTCTGACAAATCTGCATCCTCATCACGCTCTTCTTCATCCTCAGGATTTAAATCATCCAAGGGATCAACATCCACTGATGTTTCAATTACGAGTTCAATGATGAGGTTGAAATCAACTGATTGCTGATTGTCGCTCATGTTGATGTTGTCTTTATCTTTAAAGAAAGATAACAACAATGAGATGTTGCAGAGTAAGAGACAAATCTCAGAGATTATAATAGTAAAATTGTTTAACAAGAGTAACATTTTGCAGCTATTATTTAGCCATGTCCAGCGATGCTGAGGAGGTGAGTCCTATGTCCAATTTTTCAGTGAACAGGACTCATCTCTTCTTAACCTTGGATAAGCCTCACCGACTCTGTGTCCCCTGCACATACTTAAATGTAAAGGGGCAGATTGATGTTAACTAGCACATCCCCAGGAGTGCACCAGTTAACGTGCACCGCTGCTCTGCCACCCATGGTGTGCCGCATTTACAATCAGATAGGACAAAGCTGCGTCAAAACCCTGCGCCTGGTTGAAGCAGGCATACGTCTTGACACACGTAGGCTGAAAGCTAAAGCAACAACTAAGTGTTGTGTGCAGAAGTTGCAAAAAAAGAAAAATGGCGTTTAAACCGGTAATGAGCCCATGCTAACTTAACACGGTGTAAAGATATCCAGGATCTACATCAGTTTGGGGTTCACAAACCTGGCAGGTACAAGGCACTGAGGCTTTGCACCGTGCATGTCTCATCCCGAATCATATGTTGTTTCTGAATGAAACAATTTCCCAGACCACATGCTTTGGATTGGCTACTTCTAAAAAATTAAACACCCCTACTATCCCGGAGTTAGAGGAATATGATGGTTGGAGTAATTTTACTCGGTTGTCCATTAGTGATTTACAGGCCCTACTCCGTAATTCTTCCTTTAACATTTCCAGTATAAATCCAAAAGGTTGGCTGCTTTGGCAACGTAGTTCAGATTCTTGCAATTTGCTTGGACCCTTCAAACTCTGAAAAATGGTAAAGTTCCCTGGGGATACATGAACGTTTCTTCTTTATTTGCCCCATTCAATTTGACTAACAAACAACGCTTGCTGTCAATGCGTGATGCTTCCTTTTCAATGTTACATATTGAAAGGTTAGAATCTTTGCCTTTTTCAGTGGCAGAGGCCAATGCTGCAACGTGCCTTATCCACGGTTTAATAACGCTGCGTTTTGCTTTATATAAGTTTTCAAATTGTATGAAATATGTACCAATAGGTCGTTATGAACCTTTAGGTAGTGGTTTTCTTCATGAGGTCTGGTCGCTTCCATACACATACAGATGTTTCAAAGATGACCAAGAAGTTTATCTGAATGGAGAGGAATGCACTGAGACGCCAGATCATTCACTAATGTGTAGGCACATACAGTTACACGGTTCATACAACAAAGACCGACCAAATATGGCTTGCGTGTTGCAAGGCACGCCAGTTCCTGCTATCATCCCCACGTTCAAGTTGTTGGAAAATGGTAGTTATTTGATGCTCAATAATGAAGATTGTTGTGGGTTAATTACAAGTTTTTCTTTTATCGTAACAGTAAGTGAACGGGTTATTTGCTGCAGAAATGTTCTATTTCCTCCCACACATGAACATAGGGAGTTTTCAATCTGGCCACAAATACCAACCTTGGGTGCAGATTTCAACGGCATGGCAAGAATAAGGGCTCTTTTGTCTCAGAGAGAGGTGGCCTTGAGTTCGGCCCGTGAAACTTTCGTGCTTCACATAGCGAACACCCGTACAGAGGTGCAGGCCCTTTTAAATACTGATTCGCCTTTGCATTTCACCGAGATGGTTCGGACTATCTTTAACGCGTCCTCCACAAAGGACCTGGCACATTTTTTTTAAGTTGTTAGCAGTGGTCTCGTGACTTCATTTGAGAAAATCTTTGGAGTCATCCCTGCTTTCTTTCATTCTATTTTTTCCACTTTGTTTGGTGGATTCCCAGTTTTACTTGCATTAGCAGCGGGCGCTCTTGTGGTTTTTTACATTTTTAAATATGGATGTCCTTCCTGTGCAAGGTCCCGCCCTGCAGCTGCTGACACTGTTCCGCAATCGCATGCTTGAATATTATGGCACAATGCCGTTGGCGATTTTAAGCACGGCATATGGATTATCTTTTCGATTCTCCTACTTCACCTGTGTCCAGCCTGTATTTCACTGCCTAACCTGTGATTTCGTTTGGGCCATTGATTTGTGTCTCTGCGGACCGGTTTCTCCTGACGTCGACTTTAATCAGCTGATGAGTCCTATCATTACTCACGAGTTGGTTTGTCCTGGCGAAAGGATTATGGCTGTGGCATTGATGCATGGACTAATTGGTCCCTGGAATTTACTGGCGGTAACACAGTCTTTCTTGGAACAGAGCTTTCTTGAAAACCCACCGAGCTGTCCTCTGATGGTGATAGAGGATCCGGTGCTGGGAGAGCACGTATGTTCTTTTCCGCTTTTAAGTTGGATGGCTGAACTGTTTTCGGATGAAGACGGTGACTTCCTATTGGAGGCTGTTGCAGCTTATTTTGCATACACAGTTATGTCATAGACCTTTTTCATGTTTGATATGCTGAGTACTAGCATTTCATTGACAATTCATTTACTTATTTGTCAAGTTTTTATTATTTAGCTTGCCTATTGGCTTAAGCCTCGATAAAGTAGTTGGCTGTTTTATTTTTTTTTAGCATTAAATTTTGCTAGTTTTTAATGTTTTACCTTGTGGACCGTGCACATATAAAGTTGCAATCTGCTCTCATGAGATGGCACTTCTATTATCTTATTCAGTTCGTTTCCGGATCATGGGGGGGTGTCATGTAGATCCTGGATATCTTTACACCGTGTTAAGTTAGCATGGGCTCATTACCGGTTTTAACGCCATTTTTCCTTTTTTGCAACTTCTGCACACGACACTTAGTTGTTGCTTTAGCTTTCAACCTAGTAGTTCATCGTGGTTTACATGACAATAATATGTTATTGCTCTACTATCTGCTTTGCTTGTTAAACTATATCTGTACAGCGAGTGCTGAAGTTTCAAGAACAACACGATACAGAATGGTTATAAGGTCTGATCTCCACGACTTCATAGTCATAACATAAGTGCAGCTTCTGCCAATTCTGGGCATGAGGCGCGTTTTATATTGCTTTGCCGAACACACATACACAACACTTGATGCGGTTCACATGAAGAGAGAGCTGGTGTATGCTGATGTGATTCCTTCAAATCTAGTACACTAAGGTATGGGCCCGCTCTAAACCAACCCAAGGAGACCTTCTTAACAAATAATATAATATGTGTATTAGGGAGGGTGAAATATAATTGTTGCTAACTCTTATTCATTTACAGCATGTTAACATACTGTCACCATTCGCTTTTGATGTACTAGTAACTATGCTGGTAATTTTGCTACTGATAATATGTGTACTTGTATTATCTAAGATACTACGCCTGAGAAGACGGCATTAGTAAATAAACATTTCAAATGCACATGTGTTCTTCTTAACTCCATGTTCTCGTTTGTAATGAATATATAACGACCGAGTGTTCATGAGTTCCACGTATCCTGAGGTACTGTAAGTTCATGTTCTGAATTGTCTAAAGATTGGGACTTTGTTATATCCAATGTGACACTGTACCTAGCTTGTTAGGGGTTTTTTGGGTACTAAGGTCAGTTTTGGGGCACCCTAATTCGCCGAGGTTCCAATCCTCTGTCCTTAGTTCTGTGTGAGAACAGAAACCCTACGACAGGGGCACCCCTGAGCCTTGCTGGAGCTTCATCACACTTGCGATACAACTCCAGCAATGCGCCACCTTTACGGCACAGATGCGCCACGCATCTGTGGTGTTTTTGCCCCATGGTGCGCCGCATTGTAAATGCAGCACACCATGGGTGTCGGAACAGCGACGCAGGATGACTGGCACATCCCTGGTGATGCGCCAGTCATCATAAATCTATCCCTAAGCTTCTTATCTTGTTAGAGATGAACCGCCATATGTATCATCAAAGTTTTTTGCATTTCCTAAATAACGAACTTTAAGGAATAAATAGCGATTCTTTACCATTCCTAATTTGCGATGAGCAAATTGCTAATTGCAAATTACCCATTCATTTCCATGGAGCAGGAGACCCATAGGAATGAAGGTGCAATTTGCGATTAGCAATTAGCTCATCGCAAATTTGGAATTTTTTCGAGGGTGCAGGGGTCTCTCAAGAACACCCTGCTGCACCCCTGAAAAAGAAATTTGGAGGCATATGGCGCACATAAATTTTAAAAACATTCCTTTACCTCAAAAACGATTTTCAACTCATAATTTGAAAACACTGCCCACGGGGAAATGACTTAAAATGTCCTCAAGACACATGAAAGTGTTTTTTTAAAGCCTTTGCAACTTTTTTGGGTCACTTTTAACATGGCTATGTAACTCAAACAGTCAAAATTTAAATTTACCATGCACAGGTGGGAGCATATTTACAAGGAATTTGCTCCACGGGGAAAGGTCTTTTAATTTAATATTGGTAAAATAACTTCAGAGACACTGAAATGCCTTATAAAGAAGCATACACCATTATGTCCTTGTCATAAATTTTAAAAGCATTCCTTTTCCCCAAAAACGATTTTCAAGTCATAATTTAAAAACACTCCACATGGGGAAATGACTTAAAATGTCCTTAAGACACATGAAAGCGTTTTTTGATTGCCTTTGCAGCATGCTTGGGTCACTTTTAACACGGCTATGTAACGCAAACATTCAAAATCTAAATTTGCCATGCACAGGTGGGAGCATATTTACAAGCAATTTGCTCCACAGGGAAAGGTCTTACATTAAAATGGAAAAAATAACATCAGAGACACTCAATTGCCTTATAAAGAAGCATACACCATTATGTCCTTGTCATAAATATTAAAACCATTCCTTTTCCTCAAAAACGTTTTACAAGTCATAATTTGAAAACACTCCACAGCTCCTATGCACATAAAAACCCTGTCAGTACTAATACTTCACATTTTCTCCAATTACAATTTCTCAAAGAAACAAAATCTATTTGTAAAACACTTGACACAAAGCAACATTTGAAAAACACAACTTTCTTCATAATTTTCTCCTTAAAGCACACTATTCTGTATCTAAATTAAAGAAATCTTTTCTCACCTAAGCAAATACTTTGAGTTTCAAAACAGTCTCAGAAACACACCAATTTGTCTTCAGCAGAGCAAAAGGTATGCACTCCAGAGTCTGCAGCTATCAAAAGCACAGAAATGCTGTAATTCTTCACACATATCTCTCATGTCACCCAATCAAAACTCTTCCCTCACTTTTTTTCAAATTAAAACCCTTCCCCCCCTCTGCCCTCTCTGCTTTTTTTGCATAGCAACCACCTCTTGGAAGACCTCTGGTGTTTGCAAGTTCACACAACAATGTTGCAATTGAACTCTGAACTCTCAGTGCACCTGCATATCCAGTGCATTCTTTCATTTAATGATTTTTTCTTCACCACTCAAAATACATCTTTCAAAGAACTCATCCATGCACCCTAACTTTCTGTTTTCAGTAATCAAAATCCACCAATCACTCTTACTGCTTCATTAACACAGAAACTCCACAGTTTTTTTCATTTTACACTCTTATTTTTTCAACTGCCATTTCATTGCCACACTTCATCTGACTGCAGGAGAACCTTCTCTCACCATGTTTTCTTTCTGCATTGTTGGACATAGTTACATCTATTGGGCTCAGAGGTATGCTGAGAACAGGAATTTACCTAACCTCAATTTACAAGATGTGGAAATTAAGTGGTTTGGCCACAGAGGATTAAAATGTCACCAATTGATACCATTGGTGAAAACCTTTATGCATTTGCCAAAACCTGACCTGTTAATTGTGCACTGTGGAGGTAATGATTTGGGCACTTTGACTGGGGTAGGTCTGGAAATGCTTTTAAAGGACACCTTTGAGCAATTGATGGCACTTTTTCCTCAGACTGCCTTGGTATATTCAAATATATGCCAAAGACAGAAATGGAGGTGGTCGAACCAATTTTGTCCACAAATTGAGAAGTCGAGGAAGCATGTAAACAAATCTGTTTCATCTTACATGAGAGACCATGGAATGGGCTCCTTGTACAACAATAACTTGCGTTACTACATGCAAGATATCTACAGAGGAGATGGAGTTCACTTCTCAGATGAGGGCAACAGAATTTTCATTCTGAATTTAAGAATGTGCATTGGTACCTACTTATAAGTACCTAAATGTACCATAAACCCAAAAGCTCTTCTCAGAGCTACCCTACATCTGATCACTCACAATTATTATTTTACTCTAACTTTTTTCACTAATTTTCAACAAAGTACGCTTCCCAGAACGCTTCCCGGTTTGCGAACCGGACGCTCCCCACGCAAAAAAACTAATTTTTTTTTTTTTTTTGCCCTGCGGGGCCCTTTTAAAGCCTCCACATCAAACCTAGGGGGTCAGGGAGGATCTACTATGCCCCCTTATGGTCATTTGCCCCTTCGCTTTGGCCTCCTCTTGTCTCTCGATCCTACCGAGAGACAAGATGGCGGCCGCTACGGACTGTTTGGAATGTTTACAGACGCCGGAGAACCAATCAGCTTCGCAAAGCTCCGTAACGCGAAAAGTACGCGAAGCGGAGCGCTGCTACAGATATATATCTTTTTTTGAACGTTAATTTCTCAAAATCCACTGGAGCACATATATTGAGATGTAGCAAAGGCACATCGGGCTACCAGTCCCTACAATTTTGCCAAGTTTCGTGCAAATCCATTCAGCCGTTCGATTATTATTATTTTTATTTTTTTTGCCCCGCGGGGCCCTTTTAAAACCTCCACATCAAACCTAGGGGGTCAGGGAGGATCTACTATGCCCCCTTATGGTCATTTGCCCCTTCGCTTTGGCCTCCTCTTGTCTCTCGATCCTACCGAGAGACAAGATGGCGGCCGCTACGGACTGTTTGGAATGTTTACAGACGCCGGAGAACCAATCAGCTTCGCTTCACAAAGCTCCGTAACGCGAAAAGTACGCGAACTGGAGCGCTGCCCGGTCCGCTGTTACAGATATATATCTTTTTTTGAACGTTAATTTCTCAAAATCCACTGGAGCACATATATTGAGACCTAGCAAAGGCACATCGGACTACCAGTCCCTACAATTTTGCCAAGTTTCGTGCAAATCCATTCAGCCGTTCGGGCTAAAAGTGAGGCCAACCGCCCTATGGAAAACTCAATGTTAAAAACACGTTTTGGGACCCCCCTTTTGTCTCGGCTCCCCCTTGACGAAACCCCCCCGAATTTTCAGGGGCTGCTCAGAAACAAAATATTCCATTTTCCTGAAAATTTCAGCCAATTCCGTCCACAAACGCCAAAGTTATTAGACATAGAATTTTCAAAAATCCCATAGAGAAAAAATCCTAACTATATATACCTACTGGCGACCGCCAGTAGGTAATATATATATATATATATATATATATATATATATATATATATATATATATATTACCTACTGGCGGTCGCCGGTAGGTATATAGTTAGGATTTTTTTGAATAGGGATTTCTGAAAATTCTATGTTGAATAACTTTGGCGTTGATGGACGGAATTGGCTGAAATTTTCAGGAAAATGGCACATTTTGTTTCTGAGCGTCCCCTGAAAGTTTGGGGGGGGTTTCGTCAAGCGGGGGCCGAGAAAAAAGGGGGGTCCCAAAACGTGTTTTTAACATTGAGTTTTCCATAGGGCGGTTGGACTCACTTTTAGCTCGAACGGCTGAATGGATTTCTATGAAACTTGGCAAAATTGTAGAGACTGTTTGCCCGATGTGCCTTTGCTAGGTCTCAAGATATGTGCTCCAGTGGATTTTGAGAAATTAACGTTCAAAAAATATATATATCTGTGACAGCGTCCCGGTTGTTGTGTTGTGTGGGTGATGTAAGTACCAACATGTAGGTACCAATGAAGAGTCTAAAATTCAATGTACACCGTCTCCTCTGTAGATATTTTGTATGTTCTAATATGGGTTATTTAAATGTAAATGTGTGGAAAAGCACTTCATGCTTTAAAGCAATTGTATTTTTGAACTGATTGTTCTTTCCTCTTAGTCCTCCTCTTTGGTTTTTTTTCCCCACACTCTTCTTCAGCATGATAGTTGATAAATTCGTTCCCTCAAAAAATTTATATACATAAAAAAATTATATTAAATACATATAAAATATATTTTTCCTTTAAAAGAAGAATACATTTTACAGCTTTTGATATTTGCTATTAAAAAACCATTGAAATTCACTGAAAAAATCATAGGTTATAGACCATATATAGTTAGGAATTAGCATTTACAAAACCTTGAAAATTCACTGAAAAAACCATAGGTTATAGACCATATATAGTTAGGAATTAGCATTTACAAAACCTTATTTTACTCACACAAAACCATAGAAATTCGCATATATAGTTAGTTACACTAACTATATATCGCGCACCCGCAATCCACTGCTGATCATGTCACATATTACATCATTCATGACATGGTCAGTGACATCACTGATGACATCACTGATGACATCTCAAATGACATCACTGATGACATCACTGATGACAACATCCAGTGACTGTATGTTTCTGTAAAGTTAAAATATGTCTTACATATTGAAGAATGAGTGGATGTATAAGTGTCTGGATGAAGGATTTAGTAGGTGCATGACTGACTGTATGAGTGAGTGATTAAATGTGTCTCACTGAGTGCATGGGTTAGTGACTAAACTGTCTTAATTTGTGCATCATTATGTCTGTTGTTCTGTAAACTGCTGCATGTGTTGATCAGTAGCTATATGAGTAACTATATGGGTTATTGATTGGTTGCCCAAGTATTTGTATGGGAGACTGAGTGTGTGTGTGGGTGGCTGGGAGGTGTATGACTCTGTGCATAGATGTGTGAGCAGTTGATTCACTAGATGTATGGGTTCAAAAGTGCATGTGGAAACAGCTGTATGGGCGGTTGACTGTGTGCATGAGTGTATTGGTGAGTGAATGGATATCTCAGTGCTACATGTCAAAGTAAGTACATATGTAAAACACAGTACATGTGAGAGTTGACATATATAAATAACTGTGCATAAGAGCCAGTGAATGTGTGAGTGGCTGTATGGATCATTGTGAACTTGTATCAGGGATTGTATAAGAGAGTAAATATGTGTTAGTATATGTTTGAATAAGTAAGGTGTGTATAACTGTATAGTTGAGAAAATGGAGGTGTGATTGATTCTTTGCATGACTGACTAGGTGTGTGAGTAACTCCATGGATGAGTGACAGTCTGTGAGTGTCTGTTTACACTGACTATATCTAAGGTTATATTAGAGTCTGAAGAGGTTCATCGTATTATCACATGAATGATGTCATCAGTGATGTGATCAGTAATGTCAAATGAGATGTCATCAGTGATGTCATCAGTGATGTGATCAGTGATGTCATTTGAGATGGCATCAGTGATGTCATCAGTGATGTGATCAGTGATGTCATTTGAGATGTCATCAGTGATGTCATCAGTGATGTCATCAGTGATGTAATTTGAGATGTCACCAGTGATGTCATCAGTGATGTCATTTGAGATGTCATCAGTGATGTCATCAGTGATGTCATTTGAGATGTCATCAGTGATGTCATCAGTGATGTCACTGACCATGTCATGAATGATGTAATATGTGACATGATCAGCAGTGGATTGCGGGTGCACGATATATAGTTAGTGCAACTAACTATATATGCGAATTTCAATGGTTTTGTGTGAGTAAAATAAGGTTTTGTAAATGCTAATTCCTAACTATATATGGTCTATAACCTATGGTTTTTTCAGTGAATATATATATATATGAGTGTAATATTGGCTATATGGTTACACTCCTATATATATATATATTCACTGAAAAAACCATAGGTTATAGACCATATATAGTTAGGAATTAGCATTTAGAAAACCTTATTTTACTCACACAAAACCATTGAAATTCCATATATAGTTAGTTGCACTAACTATATATCGCGCACCCGCAATCCACTGCTGATGATGTCACATATTACATCATTCATGACATGGTCAGTGACATCACTGATGACATCACTGATGACATCTCAAATGACATCACTGATGACATCATCTAGTGTCTGTGTGTTTTTGTAAAGTTTAAATACGTTTTACATATTGAAGAATGACTGGATGTATGGAAGACTGAGTGTGTGTGTGGCTGGCTGGGAGGTGTGTGACTCTGTGCATATCAATGTGTACTTGTATCAGTGATTGTATAAGAGAGTAAGTATGTGTTAGTATATGTGTGAAAAGTATGGTGTTCTGTGTTTAACTATAGATGAGGAAATCGAAGTGTGATTGATTCTTCACAGGACTGACTAGGTGTATGAGTGCATATGATAGTGTTCTAATAATAACTGACTGTATGTATGAGTAATTGTATGGGTGAATGAGTGAATGTGTGTGTAGACGTACGAATTAGTGAGTGCGTATGTAGTAACTGGTATTGGTGTGTCATGATGTCATCAGTGATGTCATTTGAGATGTCATCAGTGATGTCATTTCAGATGTCATTAGTGATGTCATCAGTGATGTCACTGAAGTATGGTGTTCTGTGTTTAACTGTATAGATGAAGAAATGGAAGTGTGATTGATTCTTTACAGGACTGACTTGGTGTGTGAGTAACTCCATGGATGAGTGGCAGTGTGTGACTGTCTGCATAGGTGTATGAGTGCATATGATAGTGTTGTAATAATAAGTGACTGTATGTATGAGTTATTGTATGGGTGAATGAGTGAATGTGTGTGTAGACGTAGGAATCAGTGAGTGCGTATGTAGCAACTGGTATTGGTGTGTCATGATGTCATCAGTGATGTCATTTGAGATGTCATCAGTGATGTCATCAGTGATGTCATTTGAGATGTCATCAGTGATGTCATCAGTGATGTCACTGACCATGTCATGAATGATGTAATATGTGACATCATCAGCAGTGGATTGCGGGTGCGCGATATATAGTTAGTGCAACTAACTATATATGGAATTTCAATGGTTTTGTGTGAGTAAAATAAGGTTTTCTAAATGCTAATTCCTAACTATATATGGTCTATAACCTATGGTTTTTTCAGTGAATTTTCAAGGTTTTGTAAATGCTAATTCTCAACTATATATGGTCTATAACCTATGGTTTTTTCAGTGAATTTCATTGGTTTTTTAACAGCTAATATCTGTAGCTGTAAAATGTATTCTTCTTTAAATCCAAAAATATATTTTATATGTTTATGAATACTTTTTTTTTAAAATATTTTTTTTTCTTCGTTCCCGCTTCGCGAATCGGGAAGCTTCCCGTTAGCTGACCTTGATGCCGCGAAATAGACCGCGAGCCGGTAAACGTTTCTTTACCGCAAGTGCCGCGTTAGAAAACAACATCGTGACGCCTCCCGTCCGCATGACGTTTCACGTTGTCGCGTGATACGTCATATGACGTGCTACGTTAGCGAACTGGTACGCGAAGCGAGTCGCAAAGCGCAGGTTTCTGGAAGCAAACCGGGAGGCCCTGCAAAGCGCTTAACGTAAACACAGCAAGTCATGTGACTTGGTAATAACACTTTTCATTGGTTCATTTCACTTTTGGTTTCCTAATGATGTAAGACTAGGTCATATAATCTAAAATGAACACTTTTGATTGGTTGAGAACTCTTGTTTTTCCCAAATGATGAAAATCCCTCCTTCTTTCCTCACTCTGACTTTCATCATTGTGAGAGAAAGACCCTTTGTGATCACTGAGCAATGGCTTCTTTAGTAGCTTCAGCTGGTGCTTCCCCACCACCTCCACCACATCCAAGGAAGAGTGGACCACCTGCTCAAGTTATAATTCAGCAAGAAGAGGAAGAAGAGGAAGACGAGGAAGAGCAGGAAGAGAGGCAGTTTTTGCCTGAGGAACCCAGGACGTCTCACCGGAAAGAAAACTTCATTTGGCAATTTTTTTAAATTCCCAAAGGTCAGAAAAAAGTAAATGCAAGATACGTAACTTGCCTTATATGTCAAGATAGACTGTCCAGAGGAACCGAGAAAAAATACAGTTTCGGAAACTACACAATGCATCGCCATATGACTAGGTGGCATCCTAACAACTACAGTGCTGCACAGTTTCGGAACGACCTAGATAATCTCCCTATTATGGCCAGAAGATCTGTTGTACCGGAAGTAACGGGACCAGAGGGCAGGGAGATGGTGCCAAATATACAAATGAGATTTGGTGAAGTAAAACACATCTGCGTATTTTGCGATGGATTCATTTGCTACGGAGATCAACAGAGCTATTGACTATCATATGCAAGTTTGTACGAAACGCCCAAAATAATAAATACTTTTTTTTTGTTTTGTTGCTCCTGTTGAGCCCTTTACAATGAATCGTTTTCATTGCCCCCTCCAAGAAAAACCCCAAAAAATATAAAACTGTTCAGAAAAATTCAAAAAAAGTAAAAAAAAATTCTGAAAAATAATAAAAAAAATATAAAACAACAAAAACAATTAAAAAAAAGTTCTTTTCAGAACTACCTCCCCGTTATTAAAAAATTGGTACAATATTTGGAACTGTGCCAACCTCTATTTCTCTTAGTTCGCTTCCCAGTTCGCTCGCCGGTACGCGAACCGGAAGCGAACCAAAAACAGTAAGTATAAGGGAAGGAAACAGACACTTATGTTAAAAGAAAGACAGCTATAGGGGAGTAAACTAGAGATACTATTACCCGTAATCCACTGCTGATGATGTCACATATTGCATCATTCATGACATGCTCAGTGACATCATCAGCAGAGGATTGCGGGTTTTTTGGCAACGTGCCTTATCCACGGTTTAATAACGCTGCCTTTTGCTTTATGTAAGTTTTCAAATTGTATGAAATATATACCAATAGGTCGTTATGAACCTTTAGGTAGTGCTTTTCTTCATGAGGTCTGGTCGCTTCCATACACATACAGATGTTTCAAAGATGATCAAGAAGTTTATCTGAATGGAGAGGAATGCACTGAGATGCCAGATCATTCACTAATGTGTAGGCACATACAGTTACACGGTTCATGCAACAAACACCGACCAAATATGGCTTGCGTGTTGCAAGGCACGCCAGTTCCTGCTATCATCCCCACATTCAAGTTGTTGGAAAATGGTAGTTATTTGATGCTAAATAATGAAGATTGTTCTGAGTTAATTAAAAGTATTCCTTTTATCGTAACAGTAAGTGAACGGGTTATTTGCTGCAGAAATGTTCTATTTTCTCCCACACATGAACATAGGGAGTTTTTAATCTGGCCACAAATACCAACCTTGGGAGAGATTTCAACGGCATGGCAAGAATAAGAGCTCTTTTGTCTCAGAGAGAGGTGGCCTTGAGTTCGGCCCGTGAAACTTTCGTGCTTCACATAGCGAACACCCGTACAGAGGTGCAGACCCTTTTCAATTCAGATTTGCCTTTCAATTTCAGCAAGATGGTTCGGACTATCTTTAACGCATCCTCCACAAAGACCCTGGCGCACTTTTTTAAAGTTGTTACCAGTGGTCTTGTAAAAAACAGTTTCAATCGGGTCGGGGACAATCGATATTTGCCCGGCGGTATTGCCTCTGTGACCCTCTAGTCAGTTAAATCAATGAAGAGGCAGGCGCTGGAGACTGGAAGGCAGGAAACAAGGGTTTTTATTCTCTCCGGAGGAGAACACAACGAAACGGACAGAAGGTATCGTTCTGAGGTGCTCTAACTTACGTTTGAGGCCTGGCCCCTTATATACAGTGTTTTATGGTTTTTATTGCAGTTTACATAGATGTGACAAAGCTTTGATATACGGAAAGACATACCCGGAATCCCCCTTTGGGGCCCGTTCCCACACACATTTACAGTTGAAATCCCCACCCTAATCACAACAGGTGATGAGCATCGCGCAGCTGGATAATCCGCCGAGTCACGGGATGTGGGGAGTGTGATTGGGTCTCATGGGGTGGGGGCTTTGATCAACCCGGGGATTTCTTTGATGGGGGAAGCTTTCTATTGTACGGGGAGGGGCAAGGGTGGTATCGGCAGAGCTGGGTGTCGGCTTGGGAACGGGGAGGACAAAACGGGCACACGGGAAAAAAGGGGGTTTGCATCTAAGGGCCGGAGATCATGAAAGGAAAGCAGGGAGGTGTCGCGCTGGGAACAGGATGAGGGCCGGGGGCAGAGCAGCGCCGAAGAGGGGTTTATGACTCAAGGCAGGTGCAAGCAGGGGGTGGTCAGCGTGCAGGCTTAGCGAAGGCAAAGGGCTATGTCAGGGGCTAGCGGCATGCAAAAGGGTCTGTTCTGATCGGGGCATCTTAAAATGGCGGGCGCGCACGACAAAAGTGTGGCATCAGGGGAAGAGGCAAGATGGCGCAGATAATGTTCACCAAAACGCACTAATTTTCCACAGTCCCTCCTTTAACATATTCAAGACATCTTGTTGGTTCATTTTCTACTCGGGTCTATTGTGGTGAGCATGAAAGAGAGAACGGTAGGAAACCCAAGATAAAGAGTTGTAAACAATACACTTTGAGGTTACTAGTTTTTAGGAGGTGCACCTATTTGATGAACTTTGATAAATTTGTTCAGCAGGAAAGTCATAGGAATGAAATACAAAAACGGCGAGCAGCAAGTACATATCATAACGTAAACTGGCAGGTTAATACATATTTCGGATTCGGATTGGAGCAGGATCAATACAATGGTGGCTGGGAGAGAAATGAGGCGTAGAAAAAACGGTGGTTGAGGAGGTCAAACGTTCGAAGTTTACGAGTTCTCATTGTTCTTTGTGGTCTTTCGTTGGCGCTGTTGAGCACCGGCGGTGGAGCTACGAGTCCAGCTCTGGTCTAAGTTCTGCGTTGCAGGGCACGACCCTTTCCTCGCGTTTCTGGTCGGAAAAGGTCCTTTTCGCCCCGTGTCCTTTGAGGTGATCGTCAGAAAGTTCCGATGGAAGAAGAGCGTTCAAAACAGTCTATAGGGTAGGTCAGAGGAAAAAGAGGGGGATGGAGCAAGGCCAAATTAGGAACAAACTAGGGGAACGAGAGACTTCAAATAGGCGGGCGTGTGACGGAATTCAGAGAGCGGGGACTTGTCGACAGGCACTGGACGTCGAGCAGGGGCATCAGGTCGACCCTTTCTTTTCATGCTGTCGAAAACAGTGCCTCGTCCTGCAGCTCTTTTCAGTCGTGGTCTCGCCTTGGCCAATGTCGTAGGTGTCCCTTAGTCTGCAGTCGGGCCTCGTGCTCCCACATCCGGTCCTTCTCTCCTCCAACAGCAGTACCCTTAAACAAGTTTGAAAAGACAGTCTTTTAGAAAATTTTCGGATGACGATAATCAAAAAGTCTATTTCTCTCCCAGCTCCAGGCAAAGAATGAAAATGTCCGTCATTTTTAACGTTCACAACTGGCATATGAATGACCGGTGGCGGACCTGCTGGATTTACTATGACTTTCCTTCATAATCATTTATTACAGGCATGACAGTTCATCTGATGGTAACCCACCTTCGGGAGATAAATCTGGCAAAGATATGCCGTTCTCTAGAGTTTCATATTTACAAAAGGGTACAGTGAGTCGTCAACATGGTACTACACAGGTATTTCGCTGAGAGACGAACATGGCTAAACATTTCCTTTCTATCGGTGCATCCTGTTTTTCAGCTACTGCGAGGTTCATTTTGACGATTTTTTTTTTTTTTTTACCTTGGTCTAGTCTGTTAACCTTGTAAAACATCATTCTGGGTCCTACGTAACCTTTTACAGCCCGGTTACTTAACTAGGAAGGACAGGGGATTTATGGGAAACAACCAGGGACATAGACAGGGGAGGCAACGGGGGTGATCGTTTTTCTGGTTTGGGTATTGCGACGATTCGGGGAGGGGAGGGTCGCGTATTCTGAGGTCCTTGTTTTATACTATGGGAGCCGTTGACATGTAGTTCCCTTATTTCGGGCCAGATTAGGGAACCTCTGTCGTCTTACCTGTCCTTTCCCTTACGGCCCAACCTGGGTTCATTGACTTCTAGCGGAAAAGGAGAGGTAATGACGCGGCCTCAGGGTGATTGCATTAAAGACAAATGTTTGTGCAAATACTGACGGTATTTGAAGCCAATTAGGTGGTGTGCTAGGGGTGGCAATCTGCCAATTTCGGGGCTAACCACTCGGAAGAGTGGTAGTGAAAAAAATAGAGAGAGAGTGAGAGAGAGAGAGAGAGAGAGAGAGAGAGAGAGAGAGAGAGAGAGAGAAAGAGAGAGAGAGAGAGAGAGTGCAACGGCAGGCTAAATAGTACACGTGCAACGGAGAGGGCGGCAGTGCGTTCGAGAAAGGCTATTTAGTGCATTACACAGTAAAGGGTATTCACGAGTCCACGTTAGCTTGTAATCATGCAGTTTGAGCATTAGACAGGGTAGAGGGGACGTGCTTTGGGAAAAGGAAAGAAGAAAAAGGAGGTACCATTTTGTCGCACTTTCTCGCATTCTCGATCCTTTGACCAGTTGGGTCAACACCTCAGCCACACACACACACACATTCCCTCACAGTTTCGCATCATACGTAACGTGGGTTCATTCGTCCGGTCTGGTTTAAGGGTGATCACTTTTTATCAGGTTGTGCTAATTTTTCGGGTTTGTTCGATACGTGAGTAGTTTGCAGGCGTGCTTAGACACCACCCTGCGGCGCTAGTCCGTTTCGTGCACTTAGACAGGGCAAGGTCTCAGATCTTCGCCACACCTTGGCTGTAATCTCTGATGTAACCTGCAGAGGGAGGGAAAAAAAAGGGGGGGGGGGGGGAGACAGCATTCGCGCGCATACAAATACATGGATTCATAAGTCCTTTACTTACCTCTAACTCGTCTTTCCTCCTTGGGGCAGGGTCCCCGGGGATATGGTTTTCGGAGTCGAGGGGGGGTAGTGTGTTCATGTAGGGCGTGTGCGGGGAAACATAAAAAGGAAACCAGAGGTGCCTAGTGCGAGGTATCTAGTCAAAGGATATATCTCACTATCGGGATCCTTAAACCTCTTTCAACGCCGTGGCGTTCTAAAGTTCTTCGGTTCTTGGGTCCCTGCTACTTTGGAACGTTGTACTTTACAGTATTTACATTATTTCATTTCACCCTCCTTTTACATTCCCTCATTTACACCATTCGTTTTACCCATCCTTGGAAGTCACGGTCTTCCTCTACGCGAGAGTTCATGAGTCAGTCGCGTACTTTTAAGACGGAGTGTCGTGTTGTCGATCCGATCCGTCCTCCAGGGCTGGGCAACCATCTTCCTTTAACCTTAAAGAGAGAGCAGAGTAGGGTGCACAGAAAAAGAACTTTCCTACCCATCCCATATTGTTTTAAAATAAAGCATGCAATACCCGTCCATAGTTTCAAAGACTTTATTTTGCAAATTCATTTCAGCATATGGGTTAGGAGGGTGTGGTCGTATTTGGTCGGTCGTGGCAATGGCTAAAGTGCGTACAGCGGGGGTGTCGTTTGCAACAGTAAAAACATCGGAAAGTTTCATTCATTCATTTGTGAGAGACTAAAACGTCTATTAATTGGCTGGGGGTTCGGGGGCATATATTTTCATAATTTAGAAACATAAGCATAACAGGTGTAATCAGATTTCCTATATACATACCGTACGCATGTATCGTAAATGAGGTTTACATCAGTTATAAAAATATAATACATTGTATATTCGTAATCAACGTTTGTAACGGGGATCTTTTCATACTGTTCGTCGAGTGAGCTCTCCTTGTCTTTTCTAGCTAAGTGTACAAAGGATCACAAAAATCTCAGAACATCAAGTTTATATTAGTGCGAAGGAACACCACGAGGTGTTCGTAAGTTCCGATTGATACCAGCGCCATTTTGGGCGGGGCCGGCACAGTCCGGAAGCAGCATCAGGGGGAAATGTTTCCATTACTGGCAGTTTGGACCAGAGTCCTTTTCGGCAGTTCTAGAATTCACGCTAACAGAAGGTGTGGCAATGTCATGTTTGTTTCGTTGGCGATCGAAGCAGCCGTCCCTTACCGGAAACCTGCAAAGGCCGAAGGCTCCGCCGGGGACCTTTGTATGATCTTCAAGGCTGCGGAGATGCTGCCGGAGATGGGGGCTCGTGCTCCATGGGACAAATGTTTGAGTTGTATGGCTGGCCGAAGTTACTCTAGTGGCCAGGGCCCGCCTTCCAGCGGATCCAGACGCCATTTTGAGGCCCTACAGGGGCCACCCTCGTCGAGTTTGCAAGAATGGAAGAGACCCTTCGGAGTGAAAGGAAGAGGTCCCTGTTTTGTGAGAGCGGGACGTTCAGCTGGGGTGCAGCTGTGATGCCCCCACCTGGGGGGGGGGCGAGGGAGACTCGTTCACATCGTCTCCTTCTCCCGGTGCACTCCATGCCGCTCCTTTTCATCGCCCTGCATGAAGGCCTCTCCACATCCGGTGTTCCCTAAGTGTCACCATTGTACGTTCGGTGCTGCGCAAATACTGGGGTGCCACCATTGTGTGTTCGGTGCTGCGCAAGTACTGGGGTGCCACCATGGTGTGTCCGGTGCTGTGGAAGTATGGGCACCATCGCCTGACTGGGGGTGTTCGGCGTCGGACTGGGGGCTGGGAAACCTCCTACCGGTGGAGGTGGGAGAGGCTCGTCCGCGTCGCCTCTCCCTCCCAGCCCAACTTGGACAAATTGTTGTGGAGGTACGTGCAGGACATCCCGCCGTCCAGGACTGCTGCGGCTGTGACAGAAGAGAAAAGGAAGAGATGCCTCGCTCTCCTCTTGACATGTGGCGGGACTACCTTAGTCTTTCCAGGCCCGTTTCGGCCGGCCAAGGAGACATGTGGCGGGACTACCTGCAAATGCCCAGGCTGCGGGCTCCTGCCTCTCCTCCGGCTCCCCCATACGTTAAGATTTCCTGACCAAGAGTTGGCGGCGGGGCTCGCCTTATATGGGTTGCCGTTGGTTGGGCGTAGCCGTAACCCTGCCCTATTTTGGAAGGTTCCAGAATGGGGGGGGGGGGCGAATGTTCTGTTTGACTTTCATTTTCTACAGTTTATCGTTATTATTCCTTGTTTGTTGTGTTAAATTAAAAGTTCAAGTTTATTAATGTTCTACGGATTTTGTTTTATCATTTCTTTCTTTCCAGGTTGCTTTTATGCTAAGTTTCTGCTAACAGGGGTCGAGTAACACGGAAACACGTGTAGAGGGGTGACGCAGATTTGTACATTTACATACGCACGAACTCAGACGGGGGGCAGTACAAGTACGACATACAAAGACCCAAGACAAATATAAAAACAGTTATCGGTCATAATTATCTCTTTCCGTCTGTAAGTTTTTAAACGAGGCTGGGTTCCCGTCTTGACATTGCCCGACCTAGGAGAACTTGATCATGCCGCTGAGATTTTCCTGGCGAAATCTGTGCCATCGGGCATAATCAAACGTGGTGGTTCTGTCTGGCCTGTCTATGTAAGTCGGGTTCTTCTCTGTCTCGCGCCTTTTCTCGTACTGTCGGTCTGTCGTTCCTGTCGGTCCTCTGCTCCTACTCACGCTCAGTAGAGTCGGGCATTGGGCTTTCCAGTGTCCGACATACCTACAAAAAGCGCATTGGTCTGACCCTAAGTCTGGTCGTCCTTGGTATAGTGTCGGGGGGTAAGTTGTGGGTAGCGGTGTCCTGGGGTTGTCCTGTCGGTATATTTCCCTACTTGGTTTATCCTCGTCTTTTCTCTGTCGTTTCGTAGCCTCTCTGCGCCACATACCGAGACTGTCGAGCATAATTGGCGTCGTCTTATTATTTCGAAGGGCTATTTCTAACGTTTCTATTTTATCAAGGTCAAAGGATCCTGCCAGTGGCCACTGTTTATCTTGGCTATCTTCGGTATACCTATGCCATAATTTATTATAAGCTATGGTGACTAACCCATAGTTTATGAACATGTCCTTATTAGGGGTGCCTTCTAGTGGAGCCATATGGTCCACCTCTAACACCCGGTCCGGGCTAAACAGGCTATTTATCAATGGGGAGAAGACAGACATGACGGCTCGTAACGAGGGACTAAAAAGTCAGCACTGCCTATCTTATCACTAGGTGCAAAGACTAGACAGAATATTTCTATTCTACGTTGTTTGCAGGCAGTGAATACCTCATGGATCCCAAAAAAACCAATAGACCAACAAAATAACAATGGGGAGAATGAGTAGGATCGCAAAGATCTGCGTTACCTACCCTTTTCACTATCTGCAAAAAGGATGGTCTCTTCCCTGCTTGCAGACAGAGAATCTCCAGGGAACAATAGTTTGTGAACAACAGTTCAGTTTCAAGCAATTATTGAGTGGGGGAGAAAAAGAATAAGCACGGCTGCTACCCTACTTATCCTCCACTGCTTGCAAAGGGAGAGAGAGCCTGTTGCTTCTCCGTTTGCAGACAGTGAATCTCTAAATAAAAATAAACAAGGCAATACTAGTATTTTGAACAATCAAACGATCAAAACAAATTTCGCAATTAGTCGTGGCAACACGACCTTACCCGGACCATGTGGACAGTTTCTTGTCTTCCGAATCCAGCGCCCGATCGTCCTCTTTTTCTCGTATTTCTCACGGCACTCCTGATGGTTCCCAGTCAGGACCGTAGATCACTCGAGAGAGGTCTGTTCGGAACTAGTGAAGTTCGGATGATCGGCTGCCAGACGAGGGTCTATTGGGCAAGAGCTCTCCCGATCGTTGCAGTCGTTCACTCTGTCGTCGGGACCTCTCCCACTGGATCCACGAGTCGCTGATGGGCCCCACGCTTGGGACGCCAATTGTAAAAAACAGTTTCAATCGGGTCGGGGACAATCGATATTTGCCCGGCGGTATTGCCTCTGTGACCCTCTAGTCAGTTAAATCAATGAAGAGGCAGGCGCTGGAGACTGGAAGGCAGGAAACAAGGGTTTTTATTCTCTCCGGAGGAGAACACAACGAAACGGACAGAAGGTATCGTTCTGAGGTGCTCTAACTTACGTTTGAGGCCTGGCCCCTTATATACAGTGTTTTATGGTTTTTATTGCAGTTTACATAGATGTGACAAAGCTTTGATATACGGAAAGACATACCCGGAATCCCCCTTTGGGGCCCGTTCCCACACACATTTACAGTTGAAATCCCCACCCTAATCACAACAGGTGATGAGCATCGCGCAGCTGGATAATCCGCCGAGTCACGGGATGTGGGGAGTGTGATTGGGTCTCATGGGGTGGGGGCTTTGATCAACCCGGGGATTTCTTTGATGGGGGAAGCTTTCTATTGTACGGGGAGGGGCAAGGGTGGTATCGGCAGAGCTGGGTGTCGGCTTGGGAACGGGGAGGACAAAACGGGCACACGGGAAAAAAGGGGGTTTGCATCTAAGGGCCGGAGATCATGAAAGGAAAGCAGGGAGGTGTCGCGCTGGGAACAGGATGAGGGCCGGGGGCAGAGCAGCGCCGAAGAGGGGTTTATGACTCAAGGCAGGTGCAAGCAGGGGGTGGTCAGCGTGCAGGCTTAGCGAAGGCAAAGGGCTATGTCAGGGGCTAGCGGCATGCAAAAGGGTCTGTTCTGATCGGGGCATCTTAAAATGGCGGGCGCGCACGACAAAAGTGTGGCATCAGGGGAAGAGGCAAGATGGCGCAGATAATGTTCACCAAAACGCACTAATTTTCCACAGTCTCGTGACTTCATTTGAGAAAATCTTTGGAGTCATCCCTGCTTTCTTTCATTCTATTTTCTCCACTCTGCTTCGTGGATTGGCATTTTTACTTGCATTACCAGCGGACGCTCTTGTGCTTTTTTACATTTTTAAATATGGATGTCCCTCCTATGCAACCTCCCACCCTGCAGCTGCTGACACTGTTCCGCAATCGCATGCTAGAATATTATGGCACAATGCCGTTGGCGATATTAAGCACGGCATATGGATTATCTTTTCGATTCTCCTACTTCACCTGTGTCCAGCCTGTATTTCACTGCCTGACCTGTGATTTCGATTGGGCCATTGATTTGTGTCTCTGCGGACCGGTTTCTCCTGACGTCGACTTTAATCAGCTGATGACTCCTATCATTACTCACGAGTTGGTTTGTCCTGGCGAAAGGATTATGGCTGTGGCATTGATGCATGGACTAATTGGTCCCTGGAATTTATTGGCGGCAGCACAGTCTTTCTTGGAACAGAGTTTTCTTGAAAACCCACCGAGCTGTCCTCTGATGGTGATAGAGGATCCGGTGCTGGGAGAGCACGTATGTTCTTTTCCGCTTTTAAATTGGATGGCTGAACTGTTTTCGGATGAAGACGGTGACTTCCTATTGGAGGCTGTTGCAGCTTATTTTGCATACACAGTTATGTCATAGACCTTTTTCATGTTTGATATGCTGAGTACTAGCATTTCATTGACAATTCATTGACTTATTTGTCAAGTTTTTATTATTTACCTTGCCTATTGGCTTAAGACTCGATAAAGTACTTGGCTGTTTTATTTTTCTTTAGCATTAAATTTTCCTAGTTTTTAATGCTTTACCTTGCGGACCGTCCACATATAAACTTGCAATCTGCTCTCATGAGATGGCACTTCTATTATCTTATTCAGTTCGTTTCCGGATCATGGGGAGGTGTCATCTAGGTCCTGGATATCTTTACACCGTGTTAAGTTAGCATGGGCTCATTACCGGTTTAAACGCCATTTTTCCTTTTTTGCAACTTCTGCACACAACACTTAGTTGTTGCTTTAGCTTTCCACCTAGTAGTTCGTCGTGGTTTACATGAGAATAATATGTTATTGCTCTACTATCTGCTTTGCTTGTTAAACTATATCTGTACAGCGAGTGCTAAAGTTTCAAGAACAACACGATACAGAATTGTTATGAGGTCTGATCTCCACGACTTCATACTCATAACATAAGTGCAACTTCTGCCAATTCTGGGCATGAGGCGGGTTTTATATTGCTTTGCCGAACACACATACACAACAGTTGATGCGGTTCACATGAAGAGAGAGCTGGTGTATGCTGATGTGATTCCTTCAAATCTAAGACACTAAAGTATGGGCACGCCCTAAACCAACACAAAGAGACCTTCTTAGCAAATAATATAGTATGTGTATTAGGGAGGGTGAGATATAAGCAGCCGCGGGCCGTGGAGGGAGTTACGGTTAGGCAGGGAGGCGGGGAGGGGGAGAAGCAGGGTGGAGCCCTCTCTACCCTGCCCCTCCCCCTCCCCGCCTCCCTGCCCCACCGTAACTCCCTCCACGGCCCGCGGCTGCTTATAAGTGTTGCTAACTCTTATTCATTTACAGCATGTTAACATACTGTCACCATTCGCTTTTTATGTACTAGTAACTATGCTGGTAATTTTGCTACTGATAATATGTGTACTTGTATTCTCCACCCTGCTTCTCCCCCTCCCCGCCTCCCTGCCTCACCGTAACTCCCTCCACGGCCCGCGGCTGCTTATAAGTGTTGCTAACTCTTATTCATTTACGGCATGTTAACATACTATCACCATTCGCTTTTTATGTACTAGTAACTATGCTGGTAATTTTGCTACTGATAATATGTGTACTTGTATTATCTAAGATACTACGCCTGAGAAGACGGCATTAGTAAATAAACATTTCAAATACACATGTGTTCTTCTTAACTCCATGTTCTGGTTTCTAAGAAATATATAACGACCGACTGTTCATGAGTTCCACGTATCCTGAGGTACTATAAGTTCATATTCTGGATTGTCTAAACATTGAGAGTTTGTTATATCCAATGTGACACTGTACCTAGCTTGCTAAGGAGTTTTTGATTACTAACGTGAGTTTTGGGACACCCTAATTCGCCGAGGTTCTAATCCTCTGTCCACAGTTCTGTGTGAGAACAGAAACCCTGCGACAGGGGCACCCCCGGCCCTTGCTGGAGCTTCATCACACTTGCGATACAACTCCAGCAATGCGCCACCTTTACGGCACAGATACATCACGCATCTGTGCTGTTTTTGCCCCATGATGCGCCGCATTGTAAATGCAGCACACCATAGGTGACGGAACAGCGGCACAGAATGACTAACACATCCCTGGTGATGCGCCAGTCATCATAAATGTATCCCTATGCTTCTTATCTTGTTAGAGATGAACCGCCATATGTATCATCAAAGTTTTTTGCATTTCCTAAATAGCGAACTTTAAGGAATAAATAGCGATTCTTTACCATTCCTAGTTTGCGATTAGCTATTTGCTAATTACAAATTACCCATTCATTTCCTTCATTTCCATAGAGCGGTTGGACTCACTTTTAGCTCGAACGGCTGAATGGATTTCCACGAAACTTGGCAAAATTGTAGGGACTGGTAGCCCGATGTGCCTTTGCTATGTCTCAAGATATATGCTCCAGTGGTTTTTACGAAAATTAACTTTGAAAAATATATATTGGGCTACATTGGCCTATATATATGTTGGAGCCCAAATGTAGCCCAATGTAGCCCAATGAAGCCCAATGTAGCCCAATGTAGCCCAAATATGGCGACCAGAGACAAAAAAAACAAATGTAGCCCAAATATCAGCCAGATGTAGCCCAACTATAGCCCAGTGACAGAATGACCAATCAGCTTCGCAAACCTCCGTTACGCGAAGCGGAGCGCTGTTACAGATATATATCTTTTTTTGAATGTTAATTTCTCAAAATCCACTGGAGCACATATATTGAGACCTAGCAAAGGCACATCGGGCTACCAGTCCCTAATATTTTGCCAAGTTTCGTGCAAATCCATTCAGCCGTTCGATTATTATTATTATTATTTTTTTTGCCCCGCGGGGCCCTTTTAAAACCTCCACATCAAACCTAGGGGGTCAGCGAGGATCTACTATGCCCCCTTATGGTTATTTCCCCCTTTGTTTTGGCCTCCTCTTGTCTCTCGATCCTACCGAGAGACAAGATGGCGGCCGCTACGGACTTTTTGGAATGTTGACAGACGCCAGAGAACCAATCAGCTTCGCTTCACAAAGCTCCGTTGCGCGAAAAGTACGCGTCCTGGGACGCTGCCCGGTCCGCTGTTACAGATATATATCTTTTTTTAAACGTTAATTTCTCAAAATCCACTGGAGCACATATATTGAGACCTACAAAAGGCACATCAGGCTACCAGTCCCTACAATTTTGCCAAGTTTCGTGCAAATCCATTCAGCCGTTCGGGCTAAAAGTGAGGCCAACCGCCCTATGGAAAACTCAATGTTAAAAACACGTTTTGGGACCCCCCTTTTTTCTCGGCCCCCCCTTGACGAACCCCCCCCAAATTTTCAAGGGCTGCTCAGAAACAAAATGTGCCATTTTCCTGAAAATTTCAGCCAATTCCGTCCACAAACGCCAAAGTTATTAGACATAGAATTTTCAAAAATCCCATAGAGAAAAAATCCTAACTATATATACCTACTGGCGACCGCCAGTAGGTAATATATATATATATATATATATATATATATATATATATATATATATATATATATATATATATATATATATATATATAAGTGTAATATTGGCTATATGGTTAGTGAGTTTGTATATATATAGTATATATATATATATATATATATATATATATATATATATATATATATATATATATATATATATATATATATATATATATTCACTGAAAAAACCATAGGTTATAGACCATATATAGTTAGGAATTAGCATTTAAAAAACCTTATTTTACTCACACAAAACCATTGAAATTCCATATATAGTTAGTTGCACTAACTATATATTGCGCACCCGCAATCCACTGCTGATGATGTCACATATTACATCATTCATGACATGGTCAGTGACATCACTGATGACAACATCCAGTGACTATGTTTCTGTAAAGTTAAAATATGTCTTACATATTGAAGAATGAGTGGATGTATAAGTGTCTGGACGAAGGATTTAGTAGGTGCATGACTGAATGTATGAGTGAGTGATTAAATGTGTCTCACTGAGTGCATGGGTTAGTGACTAAACTGTCTTAATTTGTGCATCATTATGTCTGTTGTTCTGTAAACTGCTGCATGTGTTGATCAGTAGCTATATGAGTAACTATATGGGTTATTGATTGATTGCCCAAGTATTTGCATGGGAGACTGAGTGTGTGTGTGGCTGGATGGGAGGTGTGTGACTCTGTACAGATCAATGTGTACTTGTATCAATGATTGTATAAGAGAGTAAGTATGTGTTAGTATATGGTTGAAAACGTAAGGTGCTCTATGTTTAACTGTATAGAGTAGAAAATGGAAGTGTGATTGATTCTTTACAGGACTGACTAGGTGTGTGAGTAACTCCATGGATGAGTGGCAGAGTGTGAGTGTCTGTATAGGTGTATGAGTGCATATGATTGTGTTGTAAACATGAGTGATTGTATGTATGAATGATTGTATGGGTGAATGAGTGAATGTGTGTGTAGACGTAGGAATCAGTGAGTACGTATGTAGTAACTAGTATTGGTGTGTCAATGGTTTCAAAAATTATACTCTGTTTTTAACACTGGGTGAAACAGAGGTTATATTAAAATGTGAGGAGATGCATTGTATTGTCACATGAATGATATCATCAGTGATGTGGTCATTGATGTCAAATGAGATGTCATCAGTGATGTCATTTGAGATGTCATCAGTGATGTCATCAGTGATGTCACTGACCATGTCATGAATGATGTAATATGTGACATCATCAGCAGTGGATTGCGGGTGCGCAATATATAGTTAGTGCAACTAACTATATATGGAATTTCAATGGTTTTGTGTGAGTAAAATAAGGTTTTTAAAATGCTAATTCCTAACTATATATGGTCTATAACCTATGGTTTTTTCAGTGAATTTTCAAGGTTTTGTAAATGCTAATTCCTAACTATATATGGTCTATAACCTATGGTTTTTTCAGTGAATTTCAATGGTTTTTTAATAGCAAATATCATAAGCTGTCGAATGTCAAGTACGTGGTAAGAATTTTTTTTTTCGTGTTTATGCACACTGATCTGCTTTGATTGCTGCCCCCCACCCCTCATTTCTATTAGGAGTACTCTCTCTTTCCAGATAGTGAAGGGTAGTTAACGCAGCCCTTTCCCCCTTTGTAATCCGTCGTGCCTGCTTCTCTCTCCATTTGATTGATTGTTCTCTTTGGTTCATTCTCTATTTACAAACAAGCACAGAGTCGCAATACTCTGTTTAGTCTTTGCAGATAGCGAAAAATCGTGTAAAAAAACAAAAGGAATCGAGCAAAATCAGTAGGCCACTAATGGGATCTCTTTTTGACCTCGCTAAAATAGAAACATTAGGAACAACCTGTTGAAAATAGCAATGCGTATGTACATAAGCGGCGTTCATTTGTGTTCACAGTACCCCTTGTTGATTGTTTCAATCGAGCATTGAATTGTTCGATGTTAATTCTCTTAAGGATCTTCTCTACCTGCAAACGAGGAAGAATAGGAATATTCTCTCTCCCTTTGCAGATAGTGAAGGGTAGGTAACGCAAGCCTTTAACACGTCGTACCTATTTCATTCCTCATTGATTGATTGATTGTCCGAACATTGACTGTTTGGGAATTAGTTCTTTTTGGAGGTATTCCCTGTTTGCAAATAAACGTAGGAAAATCTTTGCAAGTAGTGAAAGGGTACGTAATGCGGACCTTTCTCCCCCGTTGTAATCTATCATGCCTATCCCCACTGATTGATGCACCTGTTTCACCCGGACCATTTACTAGACATACGTCATCTGGCCCGACCAGAGAGCACCCCTAGTGAAAAGGACATATGCAATAATAACGAAGTGATCACTGTATCCTGTTAACAGAAACTTTAGCATGAAACAACCTGGAAAGAAAAGAATAGGAAAACGAAAATCAGTAGGCCACTGATGAACATGAACTTTTATTAAACAACGAACAAAGAAACGATAACATAACGTAATGATAAAACCTATTAATGTCCTAGAAACAAGAAAACGTTAAAATATGCCAGTGGTGAGAGACCAGAAAAACAGTAAGAGAAACCAAATCACCCCTCGCTGTCCCACCGCCTGCCACGCCAAAAAAATCGATAGACTAGGGAAAATGCAAGTCAGTAGAACATCCGCCCCCACTCTGGAAACTTCCAAGGTGGGGCAGGGTTCCGGCTACGCCCAGCCGGGAGCAGCCCATATAAGGCAGGTCCTGCTGCCACGCCTCGGCCAGGAGATCCTAACGTAGGGTGTAGCCGGAGGAGAGGCCGAGACCAACGGGACCCGGCCAGGGGATTGCCTTTACAACGCTGAACAGTTGCAGGGGGGGGGGAATGTCTCCTCGACCCTCCCCTCTCTCTCCCAGTCCGGCCGCGGTGGCCCTTGAGAGTTGCAGGTAGTCCCGCCACATGCTCTTCCGGTCCGGCCACCAACGGTCGGGGGGCCGAGGCCGACGGAATCCGGCTGCAGCCGATAAACCAAGAAACCCGTTCATGGGGCCAGAGCCAGGGGCGTCCGGCCGACATCCACCGGAAGCCCGGCCCGAAGACGGACGGGACACTTCTTTCTTTTATAATGGCTGCGACAACACTGGGGGGGGATGTCTTGCACATGCCTCCGACCCCCCCCTCGTCCTCATCGCCTGGTCCGGCCATAACAAATCTCAAGCGAGACGCCGTGGGGTGCACTGGGAGGGAGAGACGGTGCGAACAGGCCTCTCCCGCCTCCCCAGTGTAGGCTTCCCAGCTGCACCCTCAGCGGTCCAGGCGCCCGGAAAAGAGTTCTTCCACTGTGGCCATGCTGCAACGTCTCGCCCGGCAGGGTGGAGCCCGTCCGTTCATTTGACCCCGCGATCGCCAGTAGCTACCGAACTCTCAAAATGGCGGTCGACCTGGCAAGAGCGGGCCCAGCATAAAGAAATGGCCCGGTCACTGGTTGACTCCACCACCGTAGTCCTCCACGACCTTGAAGATTCTAGAGGAGCCGCGGGAGTCTCCCACCCCCGATGGGGAATGACTGCCATGATCACCCGTGGAGTGACGAAACTGTATCCGCGGGACGTCGGCGCCAGCCTCACTTTGAATTACTAGAATCCTGCAGACCTCACTTCCGGTGAAAGCACAGTGTGACCCGGTAGGAAAAATTGTTGCACCCCCTCCCCTTTTTGACTGATAGTTCAAACCACCGATCCTTTCCTTTGCCCTTTTAACGGAACTTTGGACTGCCTCCCCCTCTTTTACATTTTCTAGAGAAAACAAAACATTAACCACTACATTAGCATAGCAGTTGACACCAGAACTGTTTTCAAATTGAAAACCAACAACATCTTCAACAGAATCCTTTTTGTTTCTGCTGTGACCCTGCTCCAGCACAGGCATTGTCCCCAGCAGTAATTCTGCAATGCCGGTAAGAATAGCTGTGGTGCCTACTGGACTCACTCACCCCCGCGGCGCCCCACGCCGTTATTTGCTGGGCGGCAACTTGCTAGACATCACCTTCGTGACATCCAGATTTCAGCGCGTTCTGCTGCCTTGGAACTATTCGCACAACAGACCGCTACTGACAAGAATATTTCATTATTGGTGCTGTCAATTTCAATAAATCTATTACTGTTTTTGTTTTGTTGTATATATTTATATGTTATTAAAGTTTTATATTCCTACTACTTTGTTGGAGTGCTATATATTTTTTATGTGACACATAATTGTAAAAACTTTGATGTACAAAGAGTCATTCCTGGAATCTTCCGCTTCAGGCTCGGTCCCCTCCCCAATCACAATACAGGATAGTTTTCAGATAGTAGGAACACGTGTGGTGTGACGGATCTCATCGGGTGTGGGCCTTGATCTACTATAACTCCTTTGAAGAGGGGTGATTCTTTACAGCTGGGGCCATAAACTACATCTGCAGGGCTAGCTGATAGCCTGGACAATCGGACACAGAGGAAGAGGAGTGTCACAGGGTGCGGTAGTGAATAGGGCGAAAGGGAGGTGTCGGGCGGGCACAGTGTGATTCTCAGGGAAGAGCAGCGCAGATGGGGGGAGGTTTATTGCCCATGCATAAGACAGAGAGCGGGGGTGACCAGTGCCTGGGGAAGATGCTTGCGAGGGTGAGGAGCCATGCTACGAATCGACAGCGTGCAGAGAGTGGGTCTGGTCAAGACATCTAAAATGGCTGCCGTGCACGACAAAAGTGTGGCATTTCAAAAAAGGCAAGATGGCGCAGACAATGTTTTTCAACACTTCCTCATTTCCTTCGAATCGAACGTTAACAGACGTTGGGGCATATTACCAAAGTTAAGCGATATTTATCGCTAACGATGCTTACCAACCAATTTTTTACCACTAAGCATCGTCAGAAATTATCGAAGATAAACCTTACTATTATCAAGGTTTATCGCAAATGCGATAATAAACGGCCGCAATGCATGAATATCGCTAAAAACTCAGCGATATTCATGCATTACCGAGCTAATACTCTTAGCCATGTTATCCACCTCCCATTGGATAACATGGCTAAGAACTGCTCAGGGCAGGTGTTACTTTTTGGAGATATTCGCGCTTAGCGCGAATATCTCCAAAAGTTGGTAATAGGAGATAGATATCTTGCATGTTGTAATGCAAGTTATTGTGGTATATGGAACTCATACCATAATCTCTCAGGAAAGCAGAAACTGATCCTTTTGGGACCGCCTAAAAAGGCCTAGGGGGTGAGGAGTACTCTACTTTGCCCCCTTTTCACGTTCCGAACTATTTTATTTTACTCTCTTCTGTAATTACACAAAATACCAGCGATAAGATGCATCGGAGACACACAGTGAGAGAAAGGAGGCCGGAGATGAAGAAGACATGTCAAATACACATTGGAGATAATATAGTGGCAGAAGGGAAGTAAATATGAGTAAACTTACCATGTAACATAAAAATGTTGCACTCTATACTATAAGTCTCATTTTATACTACAATCACTTCGCTACAACCTCATAAATTAAAAATAAAAATAAATAATGTCTCAAACAATTTTTGATTTCTAAATATAAATTTATTCTTCAAAATTTTCTAAATTTGAAACAACTAGTAACATGTCCTCATCAGTAATTTCCTCTTCAATCATCTCATCTGGAATCTCCTCATTAAAAGTCTGCAATGATGATTCTTGTAACTCTATGGTCTCCAAACACTCGATAAATTCGCCATCAAGAGATTGATCAAAAAAATCATTCAAGTCATCTCCTCCTTCTGACAATATTTCATTATTGGTGCTGTCCATTTCAATCAATGTAGTGGAATCATTCAAGTCATCTCCTCGTGACAATATTTCATTATTGGTGCTCTCAATTTCAATCAATGTAGTGGAATCATTCAAGTCATCTCCTCCTTGTGACAATATTTCATTATTGGTCCTGTCCATTTCAATCAATCTAATGGAATCATACAAGCCATCTCCTCCTTGTGACAATATTTCATTATTGGTGCTCTCAATTTCAATCAATGTAGTGGAATCATTCAAGTCATCTCCTTGTGACAATATTTCATTCTTGGTGCTGTCCATTTCAATCAATCTAATGGAATCATACAAGTCATGTCCTCCTTGTGACAATATTTCATTATTGGTGCTCTCAATTTCAATCAATGTAGTGGACAATTCAAAAGAAATTGCCACGGTCTCTTCATTGTGAGCCATTTTATTTTGAAATTGCTTGCTGTAAATTGCAGAAAAAAATAATCACTTTCATTTATCGTTTTTAGTAATACATAATATAAAACTAACTTCATCAAGTATTTAGTATAACAGAAGGACTGCAAATAAATAACAGAAAACATTTTTCAAATTATCTTCAAGTGTACAACATAGTTCCCCTTACAAATTAACAACTCACCTTTTTAAAAGTAGCAGAAGTGTTAGTACTGTGTAAATCAAACACCAGAAATTCACCACCAAAAATTCCTCACAAATGTACCTCAGACAGTAGTATCACAAAATGGCTGTGGTTTCCTCTCATTTGACATATATACATAACCAATTAACTTTCATCACACACAAATACAAAACCAAAGTAACATTTTAATTGGTTCTAAATTTCAACACTTTCAAATGTGTTTTCCCCATGCAATTTTCCATAGGACATTTACATACGTCTACAGCCTGAATGGCTGAACGGAATTACACCAAACTTGGCAAAATGGTACATCAAACCTAAGAGGTCAGGAAGGATCTACTATGCCCCCTTATGGTCATTTCCCCCTTCGCTTTGGCCTCCTCTTGTCTCTCAATCCTACCGAGAGACAAGATGGCGGCCGCTACGGACTGTTTGGAATGTTGACAGACGCCGGAGAACCAATCAGCTTCGCAAAGCTCCGTAACGCGAAAAGTACGCGAAGCGGAGCGCTGTTACAGATATATATCTTTTTTTGAACGTTAATTTCTCAAAATCCACTGGAGCACATATATTGAGACCTAGCAAAGGCACATCGGGCTACCAGTCCCTAATATTTTGCCAAGTTTCGTGCAAATCCATTCAGGTGTTCGATTATTATTATTATTATTTTTTTTTGCCCCGCGGGGCCCTTTTAAAACCTCCACATCAAACCTAGGGGGTCAGCGAGGATCTACTATTCCCCCTTATGGTCATTTGCCCCTTCGCTTTGGCCTCCTCTTGTCTCTCGATCCTACCGAGAGACAAGATGGCGGCCGCTACGGACTGTTTGGAATGTTGACAGACGCCGGAGAACCAATCAGCTTCGCTTCACAAAGCTCCGTTGCGCGAAAAGTACGCGTCCTAGGACGCTGCCCGGTCCGCTGTTACAGATATATATCTTTTTTTAAACGTTAATTTCTCAAAATCCACTGGAGCACATATATTGAGACCTACAAAAGGCACATCGGGCTACCAGTCCCTACAATTTTGCCAAGTTTCGTGCAAATCCATTCAGCCGTTCGGGCTAAAAGTGAGGCCAACCGCCCTATGGAAAACTCAATGTTAAAAACACGTTTTGGGACCCCCCTTTTTTCTCGGCCCCCCCTTGACGAACCCCCCCCAAATTTTCAAGGGCTGCTCAGAAACAAAATGTGCCATTTTCCTGAAAATTTCAGCCAATTCCGTCCACAAACGCCAAAGTTATTAGACATAGAATTTTCAAAAAACCCATAGAGAAAAAATCCTAACTATATATACCTACTGGCGACCGCCAGTAGGTAATATATATATATATATATATATATATATATATATATATATATATTCCAAGAACTCCGCTTTCTTCCTCTGCTCTCTTCCAGAAAAACGAACTCGGACCCAGTAGGTAATTTGCCGCCATTATATATCTATATATATAAAAACGAAAGTATGTCTGTCTCTCTTTCTGTCTGTCTGTCCTTTATGCATTACTACACCATTCATCCGATCGCCATGACACTTTGGGAAGTTGTTAAGAACACTCCCACGAAGGTTTCTGGCATAAATTATTTTTAAATATCGCCCCCCCCCCCAGGGCCCTCATAATCTTTCAATACTGATGTACGCACCAGATGGAAAAACAACAAATCATGTATCCACAAGCACTCGAATAAATAAATAGAATTAAAACACCATTCATCCGATCGCCATGAAACTTTGGAAAGTTGTTGGGTACACTCCCGTGAAGGTTTCTATCATAATTTGTTTTTAAATATCGGCCCCCCAGGGCCCTCATAATCTTTCGAATACTGATGTACGCACAAGACGGAAAAACAAAAAATCGTGTATCCACAAGCACTCGAATAAATAAATTTAATTAAAACAGCATTCATCCGATCGCCAGGAAACTTTGGGAAGTTGTTGAGTACACTCCCGCGAAGGTTTCTGGCATAATTTTTTTTAAATATCGGCCCCCCAGGACCCTCATAATCTTTCGAATACTGATGTACCCACCAGACAGAAAAACAAAAAAACTTGTATCCACAAGCACTCGAATAAACAAATAGAATTAAAACAGCACTTTGAAAAGTTTTCCATATTAAAATGAATACGTTTCAATAAAAATGACACAATGTAAATTGAATGTTATCATAACGAGTTTCCTTGAATGTCCTTGACAAAAGGGGAAGGCCCGTGTGGCTCCCCTCCCTGAGCTTTATTAGTTCCCAGAGAATCTCATCCCTCAGGGTGATACCAATACAAACTAGAAGGAGAGCCAAGTGGCACCCCTCCTGAGCCTCATTAGACCCCATCCTTCATGGCCATATTTTTTCAAAAGAAGAGGGGGGCTCGTGGGCCCCCTCTCTGAGACTCATTTGGCCCTGGGGAGCCCATCCTCTGGGGCCTTTTTGTGTTAAAAGGGAGGGGGGCTGTATGGCCACCCTCACTGGGCCATATCAGACCCCGGGGACCCCATCCTCGAGGCCAAAACTTTTTGAGGAGGGGAAGCATGCAGCCTACTCCCAAGCCTTATTAGACCCCAGGCATCTTATCCTGGGGTGATACCAATATAAAAAGGGAAAGGAGCCACATGGGCCCCTTCCCAAGCCTTATTAGACCCTGGGGACTCCATCTCCCAATGTCGTATGTATTTGAAGGGGTAGGAGGGGCCACAGGAGGATCCTCCTCCCCAAGCCTTATTAGTCCCCGGAAACTCCATCTCCCTCAATCTTTTTATAAAAGGGAGGGAGCTGTGTAAGCCCCCACCTCATGATTCATTAGGCCCTGGGGACCCCATCCCACAGGGCCTAATAGATTTGAAAGGGGAGGGGAGGGCCACCCCGCGCCCCTGCCCTGAGTCTGATTGGACCCTGGGGATCCCATTGCTCAGGGGGATATATATTTTAAATGGGGGGCCAAGCCCCCCCCTCCCTAAGCCTCTTTAGACCCTAGGAACCCCATCCCCCAGTGCTTATTTTATTTTAATGTAGAGTGGGGCCACCTGGCCCCCTCATGAGTCTATTATGGCCCTGGGGACCCTCTCCCCAAGGCCATTATATATATACTTATTATAGGGGAGGGGGTGAGTGGGAACCCTTCCCAAGACTCTTTAGGTACGTGGTAGCCCCGTAACCCATGTATCATTAGGCCCTGGGTACCCCATCCCCCAAGACCATACATAATATATATATATTAAAAGCGGAGGTGTCAGTGTCTCACCCCCTTCCCGATCCTCTTTAGGCTCTTGGGACACCATCCCTCAGGGTCTTTTTTTTAAAAGAGGAGGCAGGCCCAGTGCCCCTCCCCCCCATGTCTATTATGGCCCTGGGGCCCCTTCTCCCAGGGCCATATATATTGTACAGGGAAGAAAGGCCATGTGACCCCCTTTCCCTAGGCCTCTTTAGACCCTGCTGAACCCATTCCCATGGCTGTTTTAATAAGAGGTAATGGGCAATGTGGCCCCCTACCTGATACTATTATGGCCCTGGGAACCCAATCACCCAGTGTCATATATATTTTAAAGAAGAGGGGGATGTATGGCCCCTCATTTCGGAGCATTATTAGGCCCTGGGGACCCAACCCCTAGGGTCTTCTTTTTTTATTTAAAGGTTCTGGGGATATCATCCTCCAGGGCCAGTAATTAAGTTGTAGGGGAGGGGGGCCGTGCAGCCTCTCTCCTTGTGCCTATTCTGGCCCAGGGACCCCCATCCCCCTAAGCCTGTATGTAATATAGCTGGGTGCCCAGGTGCCCACCCAGGGCACCCAACATAACCCAATGGGATCTGTAGGGAGCCCCAGCAGGCTCCCTGCAGAGGGAGCCGGCATTGCTACCACCCACAGGGAGCAGCTATTTATGCTGCTCCTTCTGGAAGGGGGCCATCTCTTGATCTGTCCTCCTGCCCACATCCATTTGGGCATATGAGAAGATCAAAGGTCTGCTACCAGTTGCAGGAGTATTTCCAAAGCTCCTGCCATCTGGGAGCATATTTTGTGTTTGCTCCCACGTGGTGGGAGATTAAAACAATGCTACTACTAGGTGGGAGCAAGTAGAGGATTGCCTGTCCATGCCAGTACGGTCAGGGAAGGCACTGTGTCCCAGGGTGGGCTCCCTGGGTCACAGCATGTAGAGTAAGCCTTGGGGATGGGCTCACTGGGGCCATAGAAGGCTTAGGTAGGGTGGACACGCGGCCCACTCCCCTTCTCTGAACATGTCAGCCACGGGGGTGTGCTCCCCAGGGCCTTTAATGGCTCGGGAGGGGGGCTCTGTGTCCTCTTCCCATAAAGAATGTGGCCGCAGGGGTGGGCTCCTGCAATTACTCGTAGAGGCCGTGTGCCCCCTTCAAATTATCAAATCTAGCCCTTGGAGTGGGCTCCCCAGGGCCTACAATGGCTTGCCCCCCCCTTTATGAAATGTGGCCCTAGTGGTGGGTCCCCAAGGCCTATAACTGAACAATGCAGCTGTATATATATATATCTACATATATATATATATATATATACACACACACACACACACAAACACACACACACAAAGGTTACAGGGATGTTATAGTTAGGTTCAGATTTTACACAAAACCATAGAAAATCTGAAAATCTGCAGTTATAGTTATTGTCATCGCAAGTAATTATAACCTATGCACTAAGGTAACTATAACTCCCACCCCCACCATGCACAGTTTTCTCATTAATAATTTCACTGCAAATGTTGCAGTGATGTTACCATTGATGTCATAGAAGATGTCATGAGTGATGTAATATATGGGATAATTAGCAGTGTATGGAAAGGGCATGAGCTATAGTTACCTTAGGGCATGGGTTATAGCTACTTGAGATAACTAAAACTAAAATGGAATAATTTTTATAGTTTTGTGTGTATAAAATCTAACTCTAACTATAACTTTCCTGTAATCTTTGGTTTTTAATTGATTTTCTAAGGGTTTTCTAATTCTACTTCCTAACTATAACGTCCCTGTAACCTTTGGTATTTTCAGTGGATTTCTACATTTTTTTAAAGCTATTTCCTAACTATAACGCTTCTTGTTACCCTTGTTTTTTTCAGTGAATTTCAATGTTTTTAAAATAAAATAGTATTTATTTACCATTCTTTAGTCCAACTGCTGCTGTGCACTGACTTAGGCCATGCATGGCCAGGCCCTGTGGTCAACCCCCAGCATGCAGCCAGTTCCACGGCATGTCTTCGGCTGTGAATGGCGGGGAGTTAGCCGCTGAGCCTGTGGCCAACACCCACATGCAGTGTACGTGACTGTGCAAGTGGATGTGTGAGTGGGTGTGTGAGTGGTTCTCTGGGTCTCTGAGTGGATTTATCAGTGACTGTATGGGTGTGTGAGAGGGTGTGTGAGTGACTGTATGGATATATAAGTGGGTGTCTGAGTGTGTGTATGGAGTTGTGGTTGTGTGGGAGTGTGAGAGAGTATGTGATTGTGTGATGGGTGTGTGTATGAGTTGGTATGGAAGTGGCTGAATTGATGTCTTAGTGGTGTGTGAGTGTCTCTGGGTCTCTGAGTGGATGTATCAGTGACTGTATGGGTGTGTTTGAGGGTGTTTTAGGGACTGTATGGATATGTGAGTGGGTGTAAGGATGTGTCAGTGGGTGTATGAGTGGTTGTGTGGGGTATAAGAGAGATTGTGAGTGGCTATGTGTGTGGGTATCTCTTTTTAAATCGGGATCTGGGTATGCAGATCTGTCTCAGATTTGGATCCTTGGATCTGTCATGGATTCACATTATAGGGCCACACTAAGCACCACAATGTATCCACGGATCGTCACTCATGTGAAATTAAATGTTTTTTCTGTGATTTCTTCCCCATGTGGGTCCCTCACAGACCCCTCCATCAGTCCCATGGTGATCTAGATACCTCTGTCCTGACCCCTTATATCCTATTTCTACTTCATCCCCCTCTGGAACCATGTCCTGATTGAAGAAATGGCAGCCACAACTTTTCCCTCAGCTTGTGGCCAGCCAATCACGGGATTGCTGTTGGCGTGAAGATCCACTGATCCACTGTGGTGAATCTGCATCTCTAGATCTACATACATCTTTTTTCTCTAATAACTCCAAAACTACTGAACAAATTTACACCAAATTACAAAAAGCACTCTTTCTGGGTCAAGCTCAAGCTTTCTTCAAAAGTTGGTGTAATTCTGTTCAGTGGCTTGGGCTGTAGTCATGTCTAAAATCCCTGTTGAAAATTGCAATGGGAAGATGTATTTTTGGACCCTCCCTTTTTTCATCCCCCGCTTGATGGATCACCCCAAAATTTTCCGAACAGCAGCTGCAGTTGGCGGCAAATGAGGTTTGAAAAATTTGTGAAGATTTATCAAAAAGTGCCAAAGTTTTTAGCAAAACAAAAAATACTTTTCCTATGGAAACTAGGTCCTAAACATAACTACCTACTGACACAGCATAAGGGCATTCGGATGTTAAACCTAAGCTGGGACTCAGACTGTGTTCTCTAGAACCAAAGTTGATAGCTCTGGCTGCTTAGCCACCTCCACATTTCTCAATTTATATGTGAAAGTCATACACAAATTGTATGGCTGTTTATGATGACATATAATGAGCATATTCTGTGGTGAAATGTCTTTGGGAAGTAAAACAACCACAGCAACAAATGTTAGAAGGTTTAACCGGGGGCTTTTCTTGGGAATACCTCCAAGGGTTCATTTTAAAAGTGACTTTATTTAGCAACTTGGCGCTGGTGCAGAAGCAGGACTAATCATTTTAAGCATTAGTCACATATAGACCAGGACTTTCGCAACCCACCAACAAAGGACTTGTGATCCACCAGTGGGTCCTAAGTCACATAAAATAAACAAAGGAGAAAGACAAAAACTTTACAAATGGAAAAAGCAGGAGCCTGCAAGATTTAGTTAAAGTGCCAGGAGTGCCTAGTAGTGGATTAAAGAGGCCTAAGGTGGATTCCAGACTGTGCTGCTTTGATATTAGGGGTGCTGACATGTGATAGCACCCACTATTATTCATTTATTTATTTATGCGTTTTTATATAGCGCAGACTTTACCCGAAGGTGTCAGAGCACCTCACAATAGGAACAGTAATGATACATGAGGAGAAAATTACAAGTGAACAAATTACAAAAGCAAACGTAAATTACATGAAGCAAAAGTGACAATTGTGAGCAAACAAAATACAAGAGGTAGCAAACGGTGCATTACAGGAGGAAAAAAGTGACGTGTGCAAGTTACTAAAGAGTACAAAGTACCAGTAGAGGTATAAAACTGCAATAAATGGCAGACACTCAAACACAAGAACAAACGTTACGTAGGCAATGGTGGCACTTGTGCAGGTATCTAAAGCAAACAAAATGTAAGAGGTAGCAAATGGTGTGTTACAAGAGAAAAGTGATGTGTGCATGTTACAAAAGAGTATCAAACACAGGTAGAAGGATAATACTGCGATATATGACAGACACTCAAACCATAGGAACTCACTGGGAAGGCACTTCCATAGTACTGGGGAATAGAATTTCTATAATGGAAGGTCTTCCTTCAGATAATAGAGAGGGCGTGAATTAAATTTGGAAGTGTCTGGGCTTCCGAGTTTACTTTCGGCACTGGCACTCATTCTTTTACAAATTAAGCACTGATTGGTACCACGGCTAGGAGCAACATTTTTCAGTTTGCCATTGTAATCATGGATTGCAGCTGTTAACAAAGGATCCATAGTTCATTACTATAAGATTGATGTTATGCTCTGTAGATCTATATGTAGAGCTCCGTTTCTGGAGCATTAGTTGTTTCCTATTCATTAAAATTAACGTTCGCCTCTTTCTACAGATATTTTATGCTTTGTGGCACTTCCGTTTCATTTCTATACAGTAATTTACGGCGTATCCTACAGCTCTGTTGACCTTTGCTGCTTATTTTACAATTTTATTTTGTGAACGAAGATCTATTTAAATAAACTGTTGTATGAAGTGAATAAAGCCTTAAATCTGTAAGAGAGAAACAACAAATCCACAAGATGGCAGCATTGGACATTAAATTACTCATTACTCCAATAGCCAAAATTGGAATATTTGCATGACACAAAGTACGTGCATCAAAACCTATGTTATTTGGTGACATTTAAAAGTGCAACATTGTGGTATGATAGGCTACATGTGCCAAGGGCTCTTCAGACAGCTAAACCACAGGTGTAGCATTAAACAGAAACAAAGTAACGTGAAACAAGCACTGGCAAAGCCAATAGTTCTGCGTTTGGCTGGCAGCCGTTAGGCATTATCAGTGCTAGTTTTGTCATGGGTTTTAGAATTCTTTATTGTTGGTAAAGGTGCTGGGATAAAAAAAAGCATGAACAATTTTTTTACTAAAAAAAAAGAACTCGTTCCCATAGTAGTCCCTGGCAGAAAAGAAAACTGCTTTGCTAGTGGCTATGCTCCTGGGGAAAGGGTTCTAGTAGGCCACGACTGGCTCAAAACTACAATAATACGAATATAACTGATATAATTTTAGTAAAATCGAAGAGCCATGCCTAACGCCACACTTATGAATTAGTACATTTACTACGTGTAAATAAAGTGATAAGAGTTAAATAAGAAGAAAACCTGTTGCAAACTATGTGTGTTTTTTAAAACCAAATCAGTTCTACCGTGCGTCGGGCGGTCATTGGTGGCCTTCCGCTCTGGGCACAGCACCCACACCCACAGACCACGCACGTAACCTTGGCTTCATCCTAGACTCCTCTCTCTCGATGTCCAGACAAGTCAACGCAGTTTCATCCTCCTGCTTCAACGTACTTCGCATTCTCAAAAAGATCTTCCGCTGGATCCCCCTCGAGACAAGAAAGACCGTCACCCACGCACTGGTCACTAGTCGACTGGATTATGGTAACACACTATACGCCGGAATCACAGCAAAATTACAGAAAAAACTCCAACGCATCCAAAACGCATCAGCGAGACTCATACTGAACATCCCTCACCAAGATCACATCACCGGACACCTAAAAGACCTCCACTGGCTTCCCGTCAACAAGAGAATTACATTCCGTCTTCTCACCCACGCACACAAGGCCCTCTACAACCTAGGACCCGAATGCCTCAACACTCGTCTGTCCTTCTACAAACCCACCCGCCAACTAAGATCGTCCAATCAAGCCCTCGCCGCAGTCCCGCGCATACGAAGGTCCACCATGGGAGGAAGATCCTTCTCCTTCCTGGCGGCCAAGACCTGGAATTCACTCCCCTCTCGCCTCCGCCTTACTCAAAACCACATCTCCTTCAGAAAAGAACTTACAACCTGGCTATTCGACAAATAATGAACCCCTCCCAAAGCGTCTTGAGACCCTCTGGGTGAGTAGTGCGCTTTATAAATGCCCGAACTTGAACTTGAACTTAAAATGTCCAATGCAAAAATTTTGACTTGTCCCTAATCCCACTGTCAAACACTTGCCTCCGAGGATGCCAGAAATGGCGCTATAAATTAGCCCAGACCAACAATAGACGGAAAGTGACTAAGGGCCACATGCACGACAACCAGATTTTTGCAAGTTTCTCATAGTCACTTGTTGCGACTCCCAAATAGGAAGGCACATTATGCGATGCACCATTGCATGTCAAACACATTAAGCAAATACTAATGGGGTTGTAATTGACCTACCTCATCAGTATTCATGTGGGAGAATGCAATTTGAGACCCAATGGGAAACTAAAAACACAGGGATGGTGGCCTGCTGGGGACAGGAGACCACCATGTCTGTGTTTGCTTTTCAATAAAGCATCTTAAAAAAAAATGGAAAAATGAAACATTTCAGTTACATTTTTTAAGCGTAGGCAGTGGTCCCACTACCTGCTCTTAAAAAAAGTTTTCATTACCATTCAAAAAGGTGAAGGGCCATGGGACCCCTTCCTGTTTGTGGCTCACATACCACCTATTTGAAGTAGGTGGTAAACTGTAAATGATCTGCAACCACATTGCGGTTGCAAAACATTCATACAACCCTCAGCTACTCACTATTAGGAAAGGATGGCCTTGGCATGCCCCTTCCTAATACCGACTCACAAACCCTATTTTGCGAGTCGCTAATAGGTTGCTGACTCGCAAAATAGGGTTAGTACATGGCAAAAGTTAGTCCATTTGCGACCGCTAAAACCTCTTGTACATGTGACCCATAATCCTTTTATCTACATTGTGTAGAAATGGCAGGAGTACGGCAAGGAGCACCATCTAAAACAAAATATAGTGACCTTAGGTGAGCGGTTCCGACTGAAGTATTACGTTGTGACCGCCCATAGGGCGGTCCCAATTCTCCATTTGTCAATGGAAGCTTGTGCGGCAGGCGGAAACGGCCCTCAGCACAAGCTTCCATTAACAAATGGAGCTTTGTAAACATCCCTGCACCTTGTGGCAGGCACCTCATAGTGCCTGCCGCATGGTGCAGGGGTTTATAGGGACGCACCACAGGTGCCCCCCCATTGCAGAGGGCCAGGGGAGAAGGGGGCCCTGCTAGGGACCCCCAATATTGCTTTCCGACAGCCTTTCCATGTCAGAAACACCAACGTGGATTGACTGTCAAAAAACGATATCATAATCCCAAAGGCGGAGCCATCGTCATCAAGGGATTATGCGGTCAGTCCTACAGACTGACGGTCTCCAGGCGGAACCGCGTCAGAATCTTCCCACTGTTGTCATTCTGACCACCTTAAGGGAAAAAGAGCAAGCTAATAACAAGCATGAATATATAAAATTGTGTCAGGACATCTTTCACCTAATCAAACGACATAGTGCTTGATTGTTATCAAAAAATATATTTTTATTTTGTGTGCATATTATTTTATAATTTTTTCCCAGAATATCAAAAATATATAATTCTGTATATTTTATAATCACAATGCATCAACACATATTACAACATATAAGACATAATCACATAAATAAGAGATTAGAAAAAACATGATACTGTTCTCTAATGATACAATATTTTTTCTCTTATATTTCCAACAAGGTCCAAATTGTGGACAGAAGGGATGGTCGGCGGTAGATGGAACTATCCGCGTTTTGGCAAGTTGCCTTCATCAGGACACCGTATCAACTTTCACTGCATTGGACACACATTTAAATACATTTCATTGATTACATGCACTTCTGTCAATTTGATATTACAATCTTAATGCCCTGTGATACATTTGTTTAATCTGTTTGAAATAAAGTCGACTAGTATATTAAAGGTTCACCCTACTGTGACATTTTAGTCTGCCTATAATCATGGTATATTCTGTGACCAAGTTCTTAAACGTCATCCTAATATGGAGATAGGAAGGAAAACTACTATGTGGGATGGAAAGCCTCCGACCGCTAGTTGGAGGCTTTCTGTCCGACATCGTAATCCGGCCCACAGTCTTTTTCATTCAAACCATAAAATGTATTCCTTATATAGTTACCATATCTCACAGTGAAGTTGGGGGAGGGTGTAGGTGCAGGAGTGATGCCTTTCACCCTTACATAGGAAGTACAGGCATGTGAATTGTGACATACTGTCACATTCAAATCAAATCATCTTTATTCGGTTTCCATTTATGAAGAACCATAAAAGTACAAAAAACACAGTATATATTTAAAAAACATTGAATTCGTTCAATACTAAAATCATACTTAAAAAAGCAATTTGCTGAAAGAATAGGTTTTAGGGAGGGAGCTCATTATTATTTTATAAGTTCGTACGGTGCCTAATACATAATTTTAGGTACTGTGCCACAGAATTTGTCATTAAATTATTTTCCAGAAATTGTAATGCCAGATAGGCAGGGCGGCATCTGCGAACTTTCAATGCTTTTAGTACAGGTAGTATCCACCTCCTGCGTAATGGCCCATAAAATTTACAAAAGAAAAGGACGTGAATTGTAGACTGTGAAGATGTTAAATCACAGGCACAAGCTGGTGCAGTTTGTGTCCAGGCGTTCTGGATGGGGAATAGAACCATATAATGATAAAGGTTGAACCTGAAACGAGTGAGAAGTAGTTTTTCAAATTGTGACAAATCGTATTGCAGATAAGGTTGAATAGTTGGAACCAATTGTATTAATAGGCAGTGTTGAACTGTTGGCTTTCCTATTTCGTTCAGCATCCGAAGTTGAGATAAATGCGACAGACATAAAGTTTTTAGTTCTTTTTTTGTTATGTCTGTTACTGACAGTGGTTCATCGAAAAATCTTGGGAGACCAATATCTGAAAGAAATGATTTTACGTAACCCAGCCATCTTATCTTTGTCATGTTCTCTAGTTTCATGCAGTCCTGGATTATTGCTCTTGTCAACTGGCACTCGTCCGTAACCCATATTCTGCGCCATAGCATGATAGGCTGGATCTTAATGATATCAGAGATGTGGTCCACCCCGAGTTCCAGATGTCATCCAAATGTGGTTGTGCTCTTTGGAACAGCCAGTAGGAATTTTAAAAAAGAATTGTCAACTATCTGTAACTGGTCAGCGTTTGTTATACCCCAGACTCCTGCTCCAAAAGTTGCTGTACTGATGCATTTTGCATTATAGATCTTTATCATCTCAGTGGGGGGTCTTATACCCAAACGAAGAGAGAAAGCTTTTAGAGCGCCGACTGTTTTTATCAGGGATAACTTTCGAGAAGTGAGTGCTTCTTTCCAGTTAAACGCCTCATCAATGGTGATGCCAAGATAGGGGTACGTTTTAGTTCTTTCAAGGGGCAGGCTGTCCACATAGATTTTCTTCACTTTTTTCCCCTTGGTGCCAGCATGCATCACGAAAGTTTTCTTTATATTCACCTTTAAGTTTAGATTAGTCATGAAGGTGCAATAGTTGTTTAGTACCCGTTGGAGCTGGACCGGAGTTCGTGCAAGGATTACCGCATCGTCGGCGTATAGTAGTGCTGGAATCTGCCGACGACCAGCTTCTGGGAGATCTTTTACACCCTGTAACATTGCGGCTTCAAGACCATTGGTATAAAGCGTGAATAAGAAAGGGGCCAGCACGCACCCTTGTCTGACCCCCTTCTGTATTGGGAAGCTGTTTGTTAATTGTCCGGCTGTCCCGAATCGTACCTTTCCCTTGGCTCCAGAGTATAGTTCACGCAAAAAGTCGACTATCGGTGATTCGATCCCCATTTGCAGCATTATTGACCAGAGTTTAGAATGTTCCACACAGTCGAATGCTGCTGTCAGATCGACGTAAACCATATGTAGGCAAGATTTTTTTACTGTTATGTATTTGCCAGCCAGTAATGTTAAGTTCAGGACTTGATCCACGGTGCTCAGACCTGCCCTGAACCCGTATTGTAGGTCTGAGAGTACTCCTTGTTCTTTTGACCACTCCTGGAGTCGGTCAAGCAGTATCCTCCCTGCCATCTTTCCGACCGAGTCCAGGAGGGAGATGGGGCGGTAACAGGAGGGGTTATCTCTGTTACCCTTTTTAAAGATGGTGACCAGGATCGATGTTGACCAGGAATCAGGAAGTTCGGTGTCCATTGCTACGTTTAGTATCTTGGTTAGAAGAGGGGACCAGAGATCTGGTAGAAATTTGTATAGATCCATGGGAACGGAATCTGGTCCTGGTGCTTTGCCAGTTTTTGCGATCTTTATGGCTTTCTCTGTTTCATTGATAGTGAACTGTATTTCTATGGGATATTTCACCGGTGAAAGAGGGGCCGGCGAAATTGAATCTCCGAATTTGACCTCTCCGAAGACCCCCGAGAAATGTTGCACCCAGTCCTCCGCACTTATGGCTACGTCCAAAGAAGGGCCGTCGCTGTTTTCTGTTAAAAAGGGACTCTTCACTATTTTCCAAAAGGCTGTACTGTCTTTTAAGGTGCTGCTGTATAACAATTGGGTCCAAAGGTTTGCTCGTAACTCCTTTTTTCTTTGTTTGATTGTCTGCGTGTAAGATTTCCTTAGTTTGATTACCTCTTCTCTGTTTCTTTCTTTTTTTGCTAGGGCTTTCTTTAAATCAGAGTAAGCTTTTGTGCAGTTAGTGTTAAACCAACCTTTTCTTGTTACTTTATTTTGTTTGTTGAATTTAGTTAGTTCGTTACTTATGGTTTTCACTATTACATTATAGCTGTTCATGATCTCTGTAGGAGTTGTAGAAGAGTCCAGGCATTTATCAATTTCATTCCTACAAGTTTTAATTATTCTTGCGGTAGTGGATTCATGATCTAAATTGCCCCATTTGAGAGTGTAACCGTTTAGTCTATCTAATGTTAATACTTCCTGGTGGAGCGGGCCAGAGTGGGCCTTACTAATCACATTCATGTCTGACACATGTTTAATTGCTGTGCATGTCATTGCAAAGTACAAAGAACAAAAGAAATACCTGCGCATGAAGATACAGTTGCATTATATGTCACATCATGAAAGGAGTTAGGATTAGGGTTAACTTGTTAAACAAGTAACTGTTTACATTGGGAGGGTTTATCGAAGTTACCTGATGCAATTTGTATTTTATATCCTATGTATATACATTTATATTTATGCTTTTTATGGATAGTACTTGCTTTTATTTATTAAGAGGCAACTATTTACTACTGTTTTAACATTTTTGTATGTATTGGGCTTTTATGAGAAATACTCTAATAAAGCCTCTTTGACTTGACTTGAAAGGAGTTACCAGAACTGAACATGGAACAGCCACTTAGAGCTAAACAAGATTGAGTCAAATTATGTGTCAAATAAATACCTTTGCACTCCATTATGAAGTACTGTCTTCCAACCTTTACAGTTAAGCCTTGGCCACTGACAATTCATTGTCCATCGTGCCTAAGGCTGTATGTTCAACAAATGAAGAAATAGAACACATCTTAAAGTGCTGACACCTAAACACGAGGTGCTTAATATGCCGTTATCATTCACATTTACATATCTATCCTTTATATGAACAGGAGAAGGTGCCTTCCAACAACTGGATTGTCCTAACACATCAGATACACCCATGCCATTGTCAGATGATGGAAACATCGTGCTGTTGCTGAGAATGTGATACAGGAATTTGATAACAATTTGGCTGATGTTTTGGTGTCAAGAGGCAAATGCACTGTTTCATAATCCAAGGCTCCTACACTAAAACATCAAGCAGTAATCTTTGTTACTGCAGCAAAAAGTACATAAGATCCTCTCATTTAATCAGAATATCATTTACTAATACACACAGAAACATTGAATGTAGTTGAGAATGGTGTAGTATCCATACTTATAGATCTACATAAAATATAAATTGAGTGTCCAGCAACATGAACTACTACCTAACAGTATGGATTATACACTCCTATAACAACAGCTCCTTGATGACCATTAAGGAGACACTGGGGGGGGGGGCATATTTACAAAATCATTTCGGAGCGTGGTGCTACGGCAAATTTGGCAACTCCGCGCTTCAACATTTTTTAAATGCAGGTATGGCAGTATTCACAAGAATACAGCGCACCTGTGTGTTTCCCCTAGCGCTGGTGCAAAAAAAGCTGCCTAGCACCAGCGCAGGCACCTTGCCCCCATGTTGCAAGGGTGCCTGTGCTGCAGGGACGATTGTTTATGTGCAGGAATTGACACCTTCCTGCACATAAACAATCAGTATTGGTGATTCTTCTTTCTATGTGTGCTGCAGAATGCAGCACACATAAAAAAGATCAAAAAACAAGGAGAAATTAATCATTTCTTCTCGTATCACCATTCTAAAACCAAGTATTCCCTGGCGTTCATTTTTGGTGCTGCCTCAGCCTTCTAAATTTGGGGCAACATCAAAAAGCAATAGGTATTGTGGTGGAACACCCACAGCAACACTCACTGCAAGCCCTTTTGCTGCAGAGCACTGCACCACCTTGTAACTATGGGTAATGGCGCTATGCTACTGGAGCATCAATAAAGGTCACGCACCGGTGGTGATAGGGGCTTGTACATATGCCCTTATCTCCCTGAGATTTTACATATCTATCCCCAGGATCTGTTTATTGGTGTCTTTTATGGTGTATAGAAGAAAAAAGTTTTAAGTATTTGTACCTCCTTTCTCTTTGTGTTATTTTTTCCATTTGATTCTTTTACAAGCTCAATTGTTCTACTTGGCATGGTTTTATTGTGTTATAGGTAGCACTGGTGTCAATGTGAATTTCTACTTCTTTTGATCCAAAACACACTCTCTGTACACAATACAGGGGGCTGGAAACAACGCTGGTTTCATGTTTTGATTCTAAAGCAAGTTAGCATTAGAAAGTTGTGGCATCATTTTTAGTTCATGTTTTTACAGTGTATTTTCACATGGAGCCAAAAACCTGGTGCTAATGTGAGGAGTAGTACTAAAATATTGTAGTAAGATTATAGCATAAATAAAATAGAAAATGTATACTCAATGGGAGGATATATTCGTAAACGGTATTCAGGACACAATATTTATGTCTGGTGATGTTTCTGACTAGATTATATTTCTGAAGTACAGTACCAACAAGCCAACCAGAAAACACCAACATACAAGCAGAGCGGAAGACAGTTCGTTTCTGGGTTAGTTGTTGCCTCATATGTAATTACTATCTAGATGCCATTTCATTCAACATTAAGCTTAAGGAAATGCAGGCAATTGCTCTCAGTCTATTTGGAGTGGATACGTAGGATCCATAATGCAGTTTATCATTCAAAGACTATTTGTATAGTGTTGGCTGGGGTTGAGCGCGGACCGGAATAACAGGCGGGGAGGCCGTATGTAGTTCGCTATGGTAGCTGGTTTTATTATTTAAAGTTTGTGATCCGGGTAACAACGAAAGGGTGATGATATCCGGTATTGCTGATCTCTTGGTGACGTCAGCTGGTAGGAGGTCTTCGGGCGTCCTCGGGTCACCAGGGGGCTCTGGTGGGTGTAGCCTCGGAGGGTACAGAGAGACAGGGCAGTTAGTCCTTAGGTATGGACTTTCAGAGTACCAACACCGACACCCGGGTCGTGAGGGAACAGAGCAGACTGTGAGGGTGGGGACGGTACGGGAGGTATCAGAGGAGTGGGAAAAGCCCATAAACAAGGGCAGGGGAAGAAAGTGTCCGGGTGAGGGGGGGGGGGTGGAGTCTATGGTACAACGCGATGTGCAATGACTATCCTAACAACAATACAGTGCTTCAGTGCTCTATCAGTGCAGCGCTACTACTTTACAGATATTTACAACTAACTACAAGGGGCACGGAGAAACGGTGATAGGGTACCCACGTGCCCCGCCAAAACTCTCCAGTGAGTCACGGCCGCTCTCCAGCCACCTCCTGAGGACTCCACCACTCCTCGGTCCAGACGTCCTCAGCTTCCTCTTCTTCGCTTCTCGCACTCCTTCCGCTTTCCGCCTCCAGTTCTCCAGGCTCCATCTCCTGCCACGAGTCCGCTGCTTGAGAGAGACTCCTGCTGTAGTTGCCGGCTTTTCTGTGTCTCGGGCTGCTCTTGGGGGCGGGACTTCCAGGTACACAAGAGGTCACTTCCGGTTCCGACCTTCCGGGTCCTCTGGGGTCGTAGGGGTCCGTTTCCGGGTCAGTGCACGACCCTGCCGGTCTGTCGGCTTCCTGCAGGGGGAAAAAGAAAGGAGAAGTCCTGGTAGTCATGGACGCAGGAGGGTTAGCGTGTATCGTGTTCCTGCTCGGGCGCCGCCCAGCCGAGGTGAGTGGCGCTACCCTTCTACATATAGATATTAGAATACTCTCTTAGTCTAAACACTGGGCGCCATAACAAGTTCTATATGTTGTGTTACTTACTGCACAACAGAAGTGGAATATGCTATACGGATTAGAAATGATTATTGAAATATTTTTTTCACAGACTGATATCTAACAAAGCTCAAAGGCTTTGCTCCTATACTGGCACAGTGGGTACTTTGTCCACAACTATCAACAGTCTCTGTTGATGTTCTTCCAAGAGTTTCCAAAAGATAATTAAGTGATCAATGAAGAACTGGATGTTCATTAAGCTTGTGTTCACTGGTGTTTATATCACAAGCCTCGGGAAGGAGATAGGCTGAGAAAATTTGTGCTTTCTACAAGTCAAAGAATCCCAAAAAGCAGAGTAGACAGTTGTTGCTCTCTCTGTAGCTGCTACTGGTATTTGGTAAAATCTACTTTGGCAGCATAGACCTCTGGTTAAGCTGTCTGAGGCTTCTTTATCTGAGTTATGGTGGTATTGTGTAGCTGTAGCATGATCTAGTTATTGACCTTGAGATAATTTCCAAGTATCCATTTTCTCCAGCCGCGGCCTGTGGTGGGACCCTGTGCAGGCGGGAGCAGGGGGATTGGGGGGGGGGTTTCGATGGATGATGAATAGGGGAAATTAATTATTTATTTAATTTCCACACGTCATCGTCCATCGAAATCCCCCCTGCGGGCCCCTCCACCACACACCGCTCTGCGAAGGCCACGGCTGACGTTCTTCCATGTTTTTTAAGCACTGCAACTGTAGAAGATGCACAAGGACTGATTGAGTCAGTAATGCTCCAGTCTCATTGAGGTCTACAGGTTTCTTCAGATATGTGAACATCCACTGCTTTACGCAATGTGATGTCTCCTATAGGTCCATGTGATGGCGCTTTCAGATAAGCATCTTTCTGCAGAAGGGTTGTAGTTTGAGACTTCTTGAATTCTCATCTCTAGACCGATTTATGAATAGCTGGTAAGTGGAAGCAACCCAGATATTATTTATTCCGACCAGATGCCAGGGCCGGACTGGCCATAGCGGGCACCGGGCTATCCCCCGGTGCGCCACACGGGTGGGGGCTGGTTTTGGGCCCCTGGGGGCTGTTTTTGTTACAGAGCCCTGCAAAATCGACCCTGTACCAAAATCGGCAAAGAGCTCGGTGGCATCTCCAACCACCCCCCCAACCCCCCCCGAGTGGGGGGGGGGGAGGGGGGGGGCGGCCGATAAATTTGCCAGGACCGGTTGTGGTTCCCAGTCCGGCACTGCCAGATGCTGTGATTGCTTATCAATCATTGTTCTAAGGCATTGGAAAATTGATAGCAGAAGCACTGTAGTGTGTGGCAGACACTTTGGGAAGCACAGCAGGTCACGAGCGCCGCTTATTTTCTCTTTAGAAACATTATGTATATCTCACCTGTTTTATTTAATTTCCTGGGAGGTTTCTATTTTTAAGATTAGGCAACTCTCTGGTCCACCGGCGTTGCCTGAGAAGGGCCGTTTGCTGTGGAGAGAGGCTGCCTATCAGTTCCCTGAATACGCTAGTAGCAGCGGCCATGTAAGTGTTGTTAGCGCTCTAGTCACACAGGCAGGGGGTATAAATTAAGGCAAGCCCTTCTGCGCCCGTCCGCGCCTGGGCGCTGCTGGCTGCCAGGAAGCGCTGCCCCTCTTTCCATGTGCAGGATGACTCCGATTAGCTATACTAAGGAGGAACTGCTGGGTCTGGGGGCTAACTCCTTGGAGCAGGGATGCAAAGGGGCTATGTAAGCTAAGAGGGCTGCCCTGTGGGGCCAATGTCCGAGTTGTGGGTGGTCGGGGAATTATGCAAGTACTGTAAGAAGTCTTCTGACCCCTCCGACATGAAGAGAACAGGGGGTGAAGCAGCCAAAGGGGGGAAACCCCAGCAAGGGAACCGAGCATATGAAGGGTCGTTCCATGGGCTGTGTATAAATGCTAGATCAATCCATAAACACTCGGTGGAGCTGTGGGACCTTCTGGAAGCAGAGAAGCCAGATATGTGCTTGCTGACTGAGACCTGGCTTCAAAGTCATTCGACCCCAGTGCTGGCGGTCGCATTCCCTGAAGATTATATTGTTACTAGACTAGATACGGTAGGCAAACAGGGCGGAGGGCTTGCCGTAGCAACCCCGGCTCCCCACCACATTAAAGTAGTAGATACAGTACTGACGATGTATATTGAACTATTGGTGTTTCATATAGAGTCTCTGAAGGGGGCCAAATGGATGGGGCGGTAGTGTACCATTCCCCGGGAGAGAGCAAACAATTGTTTTGCTCTACTCTCCCGGAAACTCTCGCCCCGTATATACTACAATCTGATTGTTTCGTGCTGACTGGGGATCATCATCTGGAAGAGCCCTCGACTATAGATTCTAGGTCCCTCATGTCGGCAATGGAATCGCTGGGTCTCCTTTCCAGAGTTCATGAGCCTACACATATTGCAGGGCATACCCTGGACACTATATTCACCAATGTCCTATTCCTCTCTGTAGAATTATCTCGGGAGATAACTTGGACCGATAATTGGGCCCTAAGATTCTCTTTTAGTCAGCCAGAGGGCATAAAGCAGCCTCAAGTTAGGGAGGGTCTGCGCAGGGCCTGGAGGAAAGTCACACCGGAAGCATTTGCGATGTTTTTTTTAGCCCCCTCGTAGGAGGGGGGCTAGATAGTAATAAGGCTTTGTAAAGATGGGATGACGCTGTCAGTTATGCCCTGGATATCATCGCCCCTCTAAAAAAATAGTGAGGGTAAAAGGGAAACGGGGGCCTGCGCCCTGGTACTCGGAAGAGCTTAAAGCAGAGAGGGGTTGTTGCAGAGGATGGGAAAGAAAATGGAGGAGGACCAAATGTCCAGGGGACAAGTGGGCATATAATCTGGCACATAGAGCATACTTAGGCAGATGTAAAACAGCTAGAAGAGAACATCTGGGCATGCGGATAAAGGAGGCTAAATATTCTTCACAGGAACTCTTCAAGATATTAAAGGAGTTCACAAATCCTATTGTGAGTGGTACAGCAGCTCCCCCATGCAAGAGCAGTGTGATGATTTGGCCACCCACTTCAGAGAGAAGATAGATAACATCTACAACTCTCTGGGTGGAGGAGGGGCCCGAAGGGGGCCGAACCTGGAGGGTTGGGACCAATTATCTCCTAGGCTTGACTCATTTTCCATCATCACTACAGAACAAGTTGGAGTGGCACTTGCAGCTAGAAAGTGGGGGTCATAGTCAGACTGCGCCCCTTTTTTCATCATGGCAAAACTTAGCTGCCTCTCTCTCGACAGTCTGTAACGTCTCCTTGGACACTGCCACTTTCCCGAATAAGTGGAAGAGAGCGTTGATTAAACCTCTCTTGAAGAAAGTGTCAGCAGATCCGGCAGATATGAAAAACTATAGGCCAATCTCCCTCCTCCCATGCTGTTTGAAAGTCTTTGGAAAAGATGATCAATCAACAACTGACAGACTATTTGGAACAGCATCAATTGCTGGACCCGTCTCAGTCAGGTTTTCGAGCGTGCCACAGCATGGAGGCTGCCCTGATGGAAGTTACTAACAGTATCAGGATGTCCTTAGATAGAGGGACTCCTACTATGCTGGTGCTTCTGGAACTGTTGGCGGCCTTTGACACCATCTCGCATAGTATTCTGCTTTGCAGACTGCGGGAGATTGGTGTCGGAGGCCTAGCGCTGGCCTCATTGCAACGCTTCCTGTCAAATAGAACACAATTTGTAAAATTAGACACATTTGTGTCAGCGACCACCTCACTTGACAAGGGGGTACCCCAGGGGTCCATCCTAAGTCCCACCCTGTTCAACATATATGTGGCTCCCCTGGCCGCCATCATAAGAGCTTGCGGTTTTGAGACGATCTCGTAAGCGGATGGCACGCATGTGATAATCCCATTCGAATCGGATCCCGCTGTAACCAGAGCCAAGTTTAAGATCTGTATGTTGAACATAGCTGCCTGGATGAGGGAAAATTTCCTCCAGCTAAACTCCAACAAAACAGAGATTCTCCTGCTTGGGAAGGCGGAGGAATTTTGGACGACAGATTGGTGGCCCTCTGAACTGGGGGAGCCCCCCTCCCCCACAAAGCAGGCGTGGAACCTGGGAATTTTGCTAGACAGTAAATTATCGTTCGAAGATCATATGAAGGCACTCTCGAGCACCTGTTTTGGGACCCTGCGAATGCTAAGAAAGATCTTTCCTTGGAACCCCTTAGATGCAAGAAAGACCCTTATCCAGGCGCTTATTGTGAGCAGGTTGGATTATGGCAAAGCACTACTGGTATGAGCCAGGGAAGAACTTTCCTCCAGGCTCCAGGTACTGCAAAACATTGCAGCAAGATTGGCTTTGAACAAGCCTAGGCATTTCCCCTCTCAACCCTTGCTGCAAGCCTTACACTGGCTGCCCATCAGAAAGAGAGCAGTGTTTAAACTCTTGACACTTGAGTTCAAGGCAAAGCTAGCTCTTGGGCCATTATACCTAAGGAAGAATGTAATGCCTTATGTCCCGGGTCACCAGCTTAGTTCAAGTAATCAGAACCTATTCGTTCCGTGTAAGAATAATAAATCAAGAATGGGAGAGCGGGCATTCTCCTATCTTGCCCCCTTTCATTGGAACAGGCTACCGGAAGAGATCCGTTTCTGTACCTCTTTGGAACATTTAAAGAAATGTTTAAAAACCTGGATGTTTTAGAGGGTCTGAGTGGGCGAGGGTCCTGTTTTTGTGCCGCCAAGCGCTAAGAGATCCCCCTAGGGATGATTCGCTGTGCCATATAAATGTTAAATAGATAAAAAAAATAGTTCATGATTAGCCTATCCACTTTTGAAGTAGCCTAGGGTCCCTTGTGGTTGCTCGTCAGGTATCTCAGGTGTTTTCTATAAAAATGTGTAAACGGTATGGTGACTTATGAACCTTAGTCCAACCATCACTGTGCGCATCAAAATTGGATCGCCTCAACAGTCTTGCAGGCTAGGCGGCATCAATGGTGTCTTTTGATTAGCAGTAACAATGGAGGTGGTTGGAACTTCATTCTGTAGTGTTTCTGGTAGCCTTCTAGAATATTGAGTGCTTGTTATTGGTTCAGCATCCAGTTCCTCCTTTACAAAATCCTCTCTTTCCACTACCCCCTTTCCCCCCCCCCCCCGCTCCCTGGGAGTGATTATTACAAGGGGCTTTTCATCCACTTGCTGCAATGATGAATGATGTGGGCAATGGACAATAACATGGATGCTATCTGCTAGACCTGGCCTCTTTTGGCATGGTTTCCCCTAACATTTTGCCTTCTAAGCTCCTGTTTTGACTATGAGCTAAACTTCGTTTTTGCTGGCTTTAGAACTCTGTAATCTTTTTTACTCCTGACCTGTGGGAAAGTGCATGTGCTCTGTATCTAAAATGTGAAGGCATTTTGCTTCTCCATGATTAGCATAACTGAATTTCTGATAAGTCCCTAGTACAGGGCACTATAAGTGCCCAGGGTCTGTAAATCAAATGAAACTACTAGGCCTGCGGCACTGAGTGTGCCACCCACATGTGTAGCCTTTTAAACATGTCACAGGCCTGCCACTGCAGAGCCTGTGTGTGCCTTTTTAAACTGCCATTTCGACCTGGCAACTTCTTGGTAGTGATGGAATGCACACCAATTAATCATTGATCAATTCTTATGGGTGATGCTCTTTTAACAAAGTTGTTGCATGCAGACTTGTTCGTGCTTTTTTGCCCCAACAGCACGTAGATAATTAATTTGAAAAAAGTGGGGCGTGAATACATTCCACACACATGTCTCACAACAAAGGAAGTGCAGAGAAACCTCTGTATTCTCTGCACTTTCTTTGCAGTGCGACATGTGTTTGGAACATATTTACACTCCACTTATTTTGAAATGTATTATCTACATTCTGCTCTGCAATTGGTGCCAGAGCCAGTCCTAGGCCTTTTGAAGTGAGTGATTGGTGCTGCAACCCATGAAACCAAGGCATCGACAACGAAGCGTCATTTGGAATTGGTGCATTTCTCTGCGATATTGATGCTTCATTGCTGCCTTCACCAAAGCTGTGGACATCGCTCGCCGACTGTGTGATGCAACAACAATGAAGCCCTGACTTTGCCAATGCGGTGCCTCCGAATCACCGCTGCTGGATGAGTCTCAGACACGGCTTCACTGACGTCAGCCACGCACAGTCCCCGACACATCTCTGGCCCTGCATGGCTTCACGCCAACGCATCGCCTAGAGCCCAGAGGTTTGACATCGACATCTTGGAACTGATGCACGGTGTTGCATCAACAACAATGCCCGCCTTCAAAACCAACGCATCACCTTCAACAGCGATGCATCCCCTCTATTTTTCAACTAATCGTCCCTGAGCTTCGCCACATCCAAGGTACTGTCAGTGGGTCCGTGTGCCTCCTGTGTCTGGCCTGCACTCCATCGTGGTCAGACTGAACTTTTGAATTTTCCCCAGTCAAGCGTGACCAGATAGCCCAGTTGGAGCTATTGACGTCTAAGCACTGCATTTTGATTTAATCTTTCAAAATTTATAACTGGGCCTGTGTATGTTGTATTTTTGTTGTTTTTATCTTGTTTTACTTAGATAATTATTGGGTATTTTCTAAACTGGTGTGGAGTACTTTTGTGGTGTTTTCACTGTGTTACTGTGAGTGTGTGTGCGTACAAATATTTTACACATTGTCTTTGTTTAGCTTGAGCCCTCTGTGCCAAGCTACCAGAGGGTGAGCACAGGTAAACATTAAAGGGCCGATTACGATGCCATAGGAAACATATTCCTACGGCATCATAATCTCCTGTTTGTATTAATTTCCGACCGATCCATTTTGATGGAGTCGGTCGGAAATCAATCCAAACAGGATTTCCGAATGGCTTACGACAGGCTCAGAGAGTCCGTCAGCCATTTGGAAAGCATCCTATAATCCCTAGGGTGGCTCTTTCTGCCTGAGAGAGTACAATGTTGGATTCCGACAGCCTTTCTGTCCCACCCTTTCCAACACAGAAAGGTTGTGGGAAGTCGACTTTGGGGGCCCTCAGTAGAGCCCCCATGGGTGTAAAGCCTCTGGATGGCAGACGAGGGGGCACCATAGGTGCCCCCCCTGTTGATCCCTGCACCTGGTGGCAGGCACCTCAGCTCTTTACAATGAGAGCATGCATTCCGGTCGGAATGCATGCTCTCATTGTAAAGAATAGGAGTGCGACCGAACAGTGTTCAGTCGCATCCTAGTTGCTGGTTTGGGACTGCTGACAAGAGGTCGGTCGGTCCTTGTTCTAGAACAATGTCAGACGGACTCAGGTCCATCTGACATTGAAATCATCCCATTAGTGTGTACTATACTTACCCTGACTAGGATTATGGTACTTGCTTGGACAGTATCCATACCTCTGCCAACCAGAAACCCAATTTCTAACTCTGTCTATGCATCTGTTCCAAAGCAAAATGTTTATTCTCACAATGCTGAGCTCTCTTATAATTTTAGACATATCTAGGCTCCTGATATTATTACACATTAACTCTTTTCCTGATAGTATGTTGCACCCTAGTCTTCTATTCTAAACATGAGTTAATGTGCATATAGAACCTCCGAATGTTGTTTAATTTATCAATCTTTCTTTTTGGATGGTTGGTGCAGAAGAAATTCCCTGGAAAAGCTGTAAGATGAGTTAACCACTCACTGGCCCTTTCAAAAATATAAGGAGCCGCACATGAAAACAAAAAATAGGAAAGGAATTGGTCAATAGACTAAAGTCACTATTGTGCTACTTACAACTCCCTACCTGGGGTTCACAGATAAAAGAGGTAATGAGTCACATTCAGTCAACTTAACAAAATTGATCAAGGACCAAACTGAAACAGTCCTAGGAATTCGTCATTTGTAGTTCTTGCCTCGGCAGCGCATGTGCGCTGTCTCTTTGAGCCATGCTGTATTTACAACATGGGCTTCCAGCACCGTCATCTTTTTCATTGGTTCCTCTAACTGTTATTTGTAAATGCCAGCTTTTGTTTGGTGAATATGCTTAATTGTCCCTCGTTTTGGACTTTTGTAATCTCACATGTCAACTGCCCCTGTTACATGTGCTCTTACTCTTCAGGTTATTTAGGATACTTTGAGTTAACTCTTTTTTTGTTGGCCTGCCTCTACTCCTGTTAAGTGTTCTGTTTTGTTTACTTTGCGCACTGGTTTGATGAATGGTTCGCAGCCACTTCATGTGTTGTGCTTGATCTTTCTTCATGGCTGCCATGTTTACCTTTGGAGCCATCTTTGTGTTTTGGTTACTTTGGCTTACTGTGGGCACCATGTTCAGAAATAAAAGTTATGCGTCGCTTTATTTTCAGTGCCCCAAATGGGCTTGTTTAGGACTTATTTTTTTAGTGACTTTGGGAGCCGTGTTTGGGTTTGGTTACTTTGGGCACCATGTTCAGAAAAGAAAGGAGTGTTGCCACTTAATTTGCTGCACCCCACTGGGCTTGTTTAGGACTTGCGCCCTGCACTTAGGAAACCTGAAAACCAGGCAAAGGTAAGTTACCAAGAGAGTATGAAGGGTGTCACAGGCTAATACTTGAAACAAAGACATTTCTGCCAAGCGGTATCCCGCCAACAGCCATCCAGCCTTTACAGCGTTGAAAACATCACTTCTTGAGGTCCCCTCCCACATGTCAGTCCCTATCAAGAACCTCACGAAAGAGACAACAAATGTTGTCATCTTGTGAGGCTTTGGCCATTGTGTTAGCCTGTCAGTGTTGCTATTGGGCCATTTACACCATCTTCGAAAAGCCCAGCATGTGGCCTTCCTCCTTACCCTTCATTACCTATGCTGCCCGTAGCACAAATGTTGACCACCTTCCGCTCATTAAAACCACCTCTGCCATGCCGCTGTCTTTTTTTTTGTACCACCACTGTTACAGTTAGAATGAGGCAGGCAGGTTTGTGGGCTGTAGCACATTGTGTGTGATTCATAAAATTATGAATGGCCCAACCTGCAAGATGTTCATTGTGTGTGTGCGGAGGGCGAGGGAGGGGGCAAATATGCTGGTTTGTTTTGCACTGCTCTGGAAGTGTTTGGTTGTGATGAAGAACCGGTTAAACCCACTTACTGGGTCTTGGCGGCGGGGGAACCGCCCAAGTCTTCCATACCTTCCATACTTAGTAAAAGGAGATACAGGAGCCTTCGTCTGCAAGAGGAACCCAGATTTATTTCAATAGCCCGGGCTATTGAACAGAGTTCCAATCTAGTAAGAGACAAGACAGAGGAGGCTGCTACTTCACTCTGTAGCTTACAAGCCTTTTATACATTTTTCATCCCAGTCTTTTGGTTGTTAGTCCATTGTTCAATCAGGGCAGTGTTTCAAGTTGATAACCAGATCCAGACGATGTTTGTAGTTGGTGACCTGGCCAAGGCTTGGTACACAGATCATTGTTCACTCAGCTTGATCAAAGCCATTCTTTCAAGTCATTGTTTAATCAGCCTAATCAGGGCCCAACAGTCAGACCATTGTCCAGATAACCTGATCACGGTGTCAAGGATGTTTACCAGGCTGCAGGCAGGAGATGGAAAACAAGCTTGTTTACACAGGGCGTGGGTGTCTCATGGCTTTCTGTTGAACTGCAAAGAACAGGGGGTTGGGTGTGCGACAGTTCCTGGGCAGAAATGCAGGCTGTAAGATGGTCTCTGTCGTGTCAGTTCAGATTTTCCTCAGGCATCAGCAGAAACGACCAGGTGGGTCGTGTGGAAATGTTTGACATGAGATAGCAATGAAAAAACAATGGCGTCCCGGTACAAATGATGCAGATCAGAAAAACACTTTTCCTCAGACCCTCCTTTTGCCTTTGAGTGGCAAATACTTTAACCCCTTCAGTGCTGCGCGAATTCCGCTGCGGTGCTGAAGGTTCTAAAGAACCTATGGACTCATGACGGAACGGTTTCGTCATGAGCACAGGCCAACCGACGCTCATGACGGAACCATTACGTCATGAGCACCGAAGGGGTTAAGAAATGTCAATGTTCATAAGACCATCTGTTTCTTGTTGGAGCATCATCATCATATTGGTGTTGTGAATGTTAGAGGGCGGAGGCTTGATGGTCTGGACACACATTGTACAGATCACTGGCAGGCACTGAAAGCATAAACAGCAGGAGACCAGGACAGCTACTCCCAAGGCAAGGAAGATGAGGGAGACAAACAGCGTCACATGGTGACCATGAAGCATCTACTATGTCGGAGGTTGACATCTTGTTTCTGAATTCGAGTGTTTTGGGTGGCGGCCATTTTGCTAAGCCAGGGACCTCTAGTGGCTGTCTGTGATTGGTGGTTGCTTCACTGGGCGCAGATGCGAAGGACCCTATGGCATACCTTAGTCTGACACACCAGCACTACTCTCATCTGGGAATATCACAGCCCTACAGCCTATCGGTACTTGGCGAAGTCAAGGGCAAGCCTTCCCTCGGGGGCAAAAGTTATATCGGTCAGAAGTAGGGACAGTATGGTCAGGAAACAATTGTTTTTTGTGCTGAGCAGAGTTAAGGGAGGGTTCCACCCTTCATTTCAGTATGCTGTCACTATCTGCTTCCGTTGATGTAGAATGCAATCTGGCATCGCTGAACGGGACAAACGTCGGGACTGTTTCTGTTTCTGCATCTCCTTGTCCTTCCCTTACCCACTGATCATAGCGGAGGGGCAGAGGCACAGGCCTGCAATGCGACGCATGCACCCAATTCTTCCAATCTTCTACATTCACGGTGGGGCGGTTGGCCAGCAACACCCAACGGGGCTGTGTCCAGCGGGGCTCGAGGCTCTTGGTCTGTTGAAAATTTCTTATTAGGACATATTCTCCAGGTTGAATAATGTGTCCTGGGCCCTCGCTTTTAGTCAGGTATGGCCTCGTGCACCTGGTGATAAACAGTACGAAAGGTATTAGTGAGACTGTACAGGTAATCAGTTAATACAGGGTATTCAACATCAGACAGTTTCTTAGCCCGTGGGACACCCCATATATTGGCAGGCCTCCCGAACACGATCTTGTTGGGGGATAGCCCTATCCTGGTGTGAGCCGCTGTTCTTGTCGACAGTAGGGCTAAGGGCAGAGCATCAACCCAAGTGACACCTATCTCGGCTACTATTTTGGCCATTTTAGTTTTTAGGATGCCATTGTACACCTCTACTAGACATGCTGACTGGGGGTGGTTAGCTGTATGAAATTTCTGTTTTATACCCAATGCTGTACAGACATATTCCATAATTTGGGCTGTAAAGTGTGTCCCATTGTCACTCCAGACCAAGCGGGGCAAACCAAATCGTGGAAGGTACTCCTTTAATAGTACTTTGGCGGTGCAGTCTTTGACGGGGTAGGCTTCCACCCATCGGCCGAAGGTACAGACCACCACGAGGACTTTTTTTTAATTGTTGCACCTGTCCATCTGGATGTAATCCATTTGGAGGACTTCAAACGGGAAGGTAGGAGGAGAGAATCCTCCCTTAGGAGTAACTGTGCCTTTTCCTGGGTTATATATCAGCCAAATCCTGCATGTTTTAACCAGTTTGTCAGCATATGCTGGTATCTTAGAGTTGTACTATGTAGGTTCCAACTGTTTACCTCTTGCACTAATATGGGCAGGACCATGGGCCCTCGTAACTACTGCTAGCACATGACTGTCAGGTAACATCCAGTGTCTTGCCATAGTCGTACGGACCCAGCAACCATCAATTGCCTCCTTTGCTAATTGCTCCTTCCACACCCTAAGTTCCTCAGGAGTAGTATGGGATTGAATATCAATCACACTCTGTACTGTGTTTTCAACCATGCCCTCGTCTGTCACCAACCTAGCGGGACCTCCTACATACATTCCTTCCCTTTTCCTAAGAGCTGTTTGTCTGGCTGTCTGGTCAGCCAGAGCATTGCCTTTCCCAACATCATCTGTCACTTTCTTATGGGCCTTACATTTTATAATGGCCACCTTTCTGGGGAGTGTCAGGGAATCTAACAGTCTGTGAATTAGGGGGCCATGATGAATCTTGGTCCCATGGGAAGTAAGGAAATTCCTTTCTTTCCACAACCTCCCGAAGTTGTGTGCCACCCCTAAAGGCACACTGACTACCAGTATAGATATTTACTGTTATTCCCTTGCTTAACTCACAGGCTCTAGTGAGGGCCACTAATTCTGCTGCCTGACAGAGCACTGCAGAATCTGAGCTGTTTCTACTACTTGCCCCAATGTCGTGAGGGCGTAGGCGGCTGAGGTGTTACCATCTGGCCCTCTGAGACATGATCCGTCCACATACAGTGTACCTTTTGGTTCTGCTATCAGGGTATCCTGTAAGTCAACCTGTCCCTTTGTCTCCTCCTCTGTCCTCAATATACAGTCATGTGGGTCTAAGCGGGCATCCTGAGTATCCAGTGGGAGTAATGTGGCGGTGTTTAGTGCAGTGCATCTTTTGAAGTTAATGTGGCTGGCAAAGAGTGCCAGTTCATATCCTGTAGGTCATGCGCTAGTGAGGTACTGTGTCTTGGAGGGTATCTACAGAATGGGGGACCATCAGAGTCACAGGGGAGTTTATGACGATTCCCGCACTCTGACGGACCATGAGGGTGGCTGCAGCTGTCGCCCATAAGCTTCCTGGGAGAGCCCTTGCAACAGGATCTAAGGTGGCTGAAAAATAGGCACATGGCCGTTGGTGACCTCCAAACATCTGGGTCAGGACAGCGCATGCACAGCCATCTGTCTCATGTACAAAAAGAAAAAATTGTTTGCTATAGTCAGGAGTACCGAGGACTGGAGCAGTGCACAGGGCCCTCTTCAAATCTTCGAAGGCCTGCGCATGCTTTGTAGCCCATGGAAAGGAACTGTCTGATATGTCTTTAGTGGTGAAGGTAAGAAGAGGTTTGACCATGGCTGAAAAATTGTAAATCCACTGTCTACAGTATGAGGTTAGGTCTATGAAGGCTCGCACCTGCTTTTGTGTTCGTGGGGCCGTCATAGCATTGATAATGGCTACACGATCAGCGGCGAGCTGCCTTCCCTCCTTCGAGAGGAGATGACTCAAGTAGGTCAACTTCTCTTGACAAAACTGAAGCTTTTTCAAAGAGACTTTGTGGTTATGGAAGGCAAGGTGGCGTAACAGACAGAGAGTAGCTTCTTTACATGTTGGGGCAGAATTTGCAGCAATGAGGAGGTCATCTACATATTGTAATAGTGTGGAATTATCAGGGAGTTCCAAGGAATCTAGTTGATATTTTTTAGGGCTTGACTATAGATACTGGGGCTCTCGGTGAAACCTTGAGGGGCGCGGCAGAATCTAAAGCTCCGCCCACCAAGGGAGAAACCAAAAAAATGTCTGCTGTCAGGATGTATAGGAATACTGAAAAAAGCATTCTTCAGGTCTATGACAGAGAAGTGCGTGGCGTCAGAATGGACCATCGTTAAGAGGGCTGTAATGTCGGGGACAACAGGATGTTGGGAGATTGTTATTTTGTTAAGGGCTCTCAGGTCGATCACAAATCGGTATATTTTAGGGGAGAGAGCATTTCCATTCGTCTTTTTAAGAACAGGAATAATGGGACTGTTACAGATATTGCCACGTGTTTCCTCCACTACGCCCTTGTCCATCAATTCACATATTATTGTCAACAGGGCCATTTCTCCTTCCGTGGATCGATACTGCCGGAGGCAGGGGAGAAGTGCGCCTGGCTGGATTCATACCACATGAGGGGGTATGTTGAGACACCCTACATCAGTGTCTGATGATGCCCAGAGTAAGCATGGGCGAATTTTGCGAACTCGCAGTCCGCAAATTTGCGAATTTGCGAACTCCCGATCCGCAAAATTCGCGAATTTTAGCGAATTTACGAATTTGCTGTTTTTGCCAGTTCGCGAGGGTTTTGTACAAGTTCGGGAACGCAAACTTACTTATGTGGTCACAACGGTCGCGACCATGTTCTTTCTACGTGTCCAGCCTGTTAGCGACCCTGTGGTACATCGCGGCCACCCTTCGGTTCATCACTGCCACCCTCTGGTTCTCCAATGCCACCCTCTGGATCATCACTGTCCCCCTCTGGTTTATCATAGCACCCTCTGGTTCATCACTGCCACCCTCTGGTTGATCACTGCCATCCTCTGGTTCATCCCTGCCACCCTCTGGTTCATCACTGAAACCCTCTCGTTTGCCACTGCCACCCTCTGGATCATCACTGTACCCCTCTGGTTTATCACAGCACCCTCTGGTTCATCCCTGCCACCCTCTGGTTCATCACTGCCACCCTCTCGTTTGCCACTGCCACCCTCTGGATCAGCACTGTCCCCCTCTGGTTCAAGGCTGCCACCCTCTGGTTCATCACTGCCATCCTCTGGTTCATCCCTGCCACCCTCTGGTTCATCCCTGCCACCCTCTGGTTCATCACTGCCACCCTCTGGTTCTCCGATGCCACCCCCTGGATCATCACTGTCCCCCTCAGGTTCAAGGCTGCCACCCTGTGGTTCATCACTGCCATCCTCTGGTTCATCCCTGCCACCCTCTGGTTCATCCCTGCCACCCTCTAGTTCATCACTGCCACCCTCTCGTTTGCCACTGCCACCCTCTGGATCATCACTGTCCCCCTCTGGCTTATCACAGCACCCTCTGGTTCATCACTGCCACCCTCTGGTTCATCACTGCCACCCTCTGGTTTGCCACTGCCACCCTCTGGATCATCACTGTCCCCCTCTGGTTCAAGGCTGCCACCCTCTGGTTCATCACTGCCATCCTCTGGTTCATCCCTGCCACCCTCTGGTTCATCCCTGCCACCCTCTGGTTCATCACTGCCACCCTCTTGTTTGCCACTGCCACCCTCCAGATCATCACTGTCCCACTCTCTCATTTGCCACTGCCACCCTCTGGATCATCACTGTCCCCCTCTGGTTTATCACAGCACCCTCTGGTTCATCACTGCCACCCTCTGGTTGATCACTGCCATCCTCTGGTTCATCCCTGCCACCCTCTGGTTCATCACTGCCACCCTCTCGTTTGCCACTGCCACCCTCTGGATCATCACTGTCCCCCTCTGGTTTATCACAGCACCCTCTGGTTCATCCCTGCCACCCTCTGGTTCATCACTGCCACCCTCTGGTTTGCCACTGCCACCCTCTGGATCATCACTGTCCCCCTCTGGTTCAAGGCTGCCACCCTCTGGTTCATCACTGCCATCCTCTGGTTCATCCCTGCCACCCTCTGGTTCATCCCTGCCACCCTCTGGTTCATCACTGCCACCCTCTCGTTTGCCACTGCCACCCTCTGGATCATCACTGTCCCACTCTCTCATTTGCCACTGCCACCCTCTGGATCATCACTGTCCCCCACTGGTTTATCACAGCACCCTCTGGTTCATCACTGCCACCCTCTGGTTGATCACTGCCATCCTCTGGTTCATCCCTGCCACCCTCTGGTTCATCACTGCCACCCTCTCGTTTGCCACTGCCACCCTCTGGATCATCACTGCCTCCCTCTGGTTTACCACAGCACCCTCTGGTTCATCCCTGCCACCCTCTGGTTCATCACTGCCACCCTCTGGTTTGCCACTGCCACCCTCTGGATCATCACTGTCCCCCTCTGGTTCAAGGCTGCCACCCTCTGGTTCATCACTGCCATCCTCTGGTTCATCCCTGCCACCCTCTGGTTCATCCCTGCCACCCTCTGGTTCATCACTGCCACCCTCTCGTTTGCCACTGCCACCCTCTGGATCATCACTGTCCCCCTCTGGTTTATCACAGCACCCTCTGGTTCATCAATGCCACCCTCTGGTTGATTGCTGCCATCCTCTGGTTCCTCCCTGCCACCCTTTGGTTCATCACTGCCACCCTCTGGTTTGCCACTGCCACCCTCTGGATCAGCACTGTCCCCCTCTGGTTCAAGGCTGCCACCCTCTGGTTCATCCACCGTCTGGTTTGCCACTGCCATCCTCTTGTTCACCACTGTAGATTATGGGGGGAAAGCAAAGCACACCTTCCCAGCCTCAACTGAGATGATTTAATTTGGGGCTGGTTAATGTGTCACTGAATTTGTGCTTCAAGTCAGGCACCTGCTTCCTTAGCTGTAAGACCTTCCTGTTGCAGTTATTTTTTTTACAGGAGCAATGTGCCATACTTGTAACTATTCTCTGACCCTGCTTTGAGGGTCAGAGCAGGGTCAGAGAATAGTTGAAAGTAGGCAACTGAACTCTGGAGGGGCCCCTCAGGAAGCACTACAGGGAATGGTTACAAATTAGTTTGAACTTTTGCACCTGCTAAGTGCTTTCAGTTTTCCAAAATTTGTTTTTCTTCCATTTTGCAAGATTTGGGGGACGCGAAATCGAACTTGCAATCTGCAAATTCGTGCGAATTTGCTGACTTCTCTTTTTTTTTTAATGTTCGGGCGGTTTTTCTTTTTTTTTGCGTGTTCGCGCGTTTTTTTGCTTCTTTGCGGGCCGCTTGCAGCGCACCAACTCCGAGGTTGCCCATGAGGTCATGTACAGGCTCGGCCATCTTGTTTGCGTGACGTGTTTCCGTTTCTGGCCGCTCATTGCGAGTTCGCGTCGTATGCGGCGTGCGATTACGTATTCGTGAGCGTTTTTGCGTGCTCGCGGGGGAAATATCGCGCGAACTTACCCACGCGGTCCTCTATGGGCGCGGCCATCTTGTTTTTCATTCACTGCTATGGTTTTGGGCATGCTACCTCTCTATCCACCTTACATCTTTGCAATCCTATGTTTTTCTGAACTTTTTTTGTTTTCTTTTTGCTTATTATCTCTCTCTTCAATTTCCTACATCTATATTTTGTGTCTTTTTTAACTTTTTGTTACTTTATTACCTACTTTATTTCTTTTGCTCTCTCTCTTATTTTTTTCACACCTATTCTTCTTTCCTTCTTCTTGTGCCCAGGACCATGGCTAAGGGAGGCAACAAGGGCAAGGGGAAGGGCCCAGCCCCACGTACCCGACTCCCTTGCGGGCGTTGGAAGGGGGAGGAAGTGAAGCCCAGGGAGATCTTTTCTGCGGTGGAGGTGGCCGCCTTGCTGGTTTTTGTCCGGGTCCACCTCCCTAAGACCGTGGCAGCAGGTGGGCGGATTGCTTCCAGTTACGGCTCCGGGAGCGTCGCCAGCTGTGGGACACGGTGTGCCGGCGCATGCATAAGGAGTCTGGGGTCCGGCACACCTACCACCAAGTGACGCACCGGTGGAGTGACATCTTAGACTGGGAGCATGACCTCGTCGACCTGCTTGGTGTGGAGATCCCTGGGCTTGGTAAGTAGCTATTTAATAACTACTTTTTTCCTTCTGCTCTGTTATATTGCTAATCTATTTTTTTCCTGAAGAGTACGAATGCTGCTGATTAGATTACATTGCAGGTAAATTAATGTTTAAATAGCTTCTGTTATTGCAGGTGCTCGCCTGGTTATTGGCGGTGATACTATGCTTACTTGTTTGCAACTTTTTAGTCATTTGAGAGCATTACTACGTAATGCTAGAGACAGTAGACTCAAGTCTAGTCCTTCTTTGTACTCCTGCTGCTGCCACTTTGAAGAGATAGTGGTGGATTGATACGTTGAGTATACTATTTATTACTTGTTCTAGGACATTTGTTAGTGGTCTGCAATCATGATGACGGACTGTGTCTGTCACGCGACGTCTCGTGCTGCTGAGTGATGGCAGTCGTAGTAGAACCTTTTTGTTGTTGATGTAGTTAGTGAATTACATAACTTTCCTATTAGATGGTCTGCGAATCCTGCAATACTGTATTACTATCCTCTTAGTTGACCAGATCAGATGCAATTGATGGTAATTTGTTTCCCCGACATAATTTTAGATTGAGTACAAAGAAATCAAATATTTCCCAAAAAACAATCATCCATGTTGTGTTTCTTTATTTCATGATCACCAGTAGAAACTCCCAGGGGCAAGGCGACGGTGACAGAGACTCCGGTGGCATAAGTTGGACAGGAGCAGTCCCTTCCAGGCTCTTCTGCTGGCCCCAGTAAGTTGTCTTATTGCTATCTTAATACTTATACTTCCCTAACTTTTACAGCCCCTATTTATTATAAACTGGTTCCTAATAATTCTATGTTTTACAAAATAGTCTTGGATCTTCTTCTAATGTAGACTACTTTCTACATTCTTATCCTGCCTCTACCATCACTCTCTGTGCTACTACTATTTACAATTATGAGTCGGTCTGTGTAGGTAGCTAAGCTTGCCCATTCGGCAAATGGTGTGAAACAAAACTCTGATACAGCAATAGCTCTAGGCACTGAGTGTAGTCCTCTGGGTTGCCCTTGCTGTCTATTCCAGTCTTCATAATGTAAGTGCTTTGACAATTTGCAACAACAAAATATAATTGTTTACACCAACTAAACGGTAGCAGTGTCCTTTTTGATTTGAGAGGAGCACATCCCATACCGCAAGTGTTTCAGGGACTATTCTGCACACAAAGGAGTATGGACAAGATGATAGGTGCAGTTCGTCTTTCGACATACCTCAGTCCGAACAGAAGTTGAACCCCCAATCCCCTGACAGACTATCTAGAATGTCTGACCAATGATTTTTACGACCCACAAGAACAGAAGAAGAGAGACTACCTCCGAGTCCCGGCCTATCTGAGTCACTGAAACATGACTGCCAAGTGCAGTAGTTCAAACCTTTCCGCTCACTCACTCGTAAACAAAAACCACACAGTGTTTGTTAGTTTTAAAGTTTTATTTTCAATTAAGAAATGAAAACACAGTACTGCTGGTGATGACTTACTAGTAGTTGGAGAATTGTCTGGCAGAAGGGCAATGTAATCTTCTTTCTGTAATGAGAAAAATGGTGCCCGTTAAGCAAGCATTCATCAGTTGTCATAAGAACAAGTGTAGCATTTAATGGAATAAGCATATAAAAGGTTAACACCCTCCCCAAAACCGTTATCTTTTGTTAATCCCAGTTATAAAAAAAATGTGTTATGTAATATTTTCTTCCGTTACGAGACAAAATAGGGGGTTGTGTATGGCATCTGAAAATATGACATGTTTTTCCTAGACGTCACAACATCTGACAACCAGTGCCGGTGCCAGCAGTGCGGAGGGGTCCACTCAGGATAGGGCGGCGCCAACAGGAGGAGCTGGGGGGAAGACTCAGCGGCAGTGGACGGTGGTAAGTTATTATACTCCTTACTTTTTGAAATATTTTGGAGTAGCCACGCAAAGGAGTGTATGATGTACTGTACAGTAGTACACAGTACACTAGTATAAGTACACTGTACTGTCAAGAACATTTACTAATTTAGAACTACTTTTTGGACTATCACGTAGAAGACAGTCAACCTTGACTGTTAATAGCATTAGCTGCGGTACTTCTCTGGTAACTAATGGCCCCCTCTATTTCACTTCAACTCAGCTGCCCAATTTTTATTGTGATTTGTGAAGCCAAGTCATATCAGATGAAGTTTAGGGGTGTGAAGAACGAAAAGTTAAAGAAGGGTGAAACGAAGGACAAGCGAGTCTTAATATTTATGACTGTAAAGAATGGTTTTGTTGAATGCAATTCAACATAAGAAGACAGCGCTTTCCAAAATATAATGAAAAGGGTGTTAGTTGGTTTTTGAAAAAAATTAATTTTGGTACATTTGAGACATCAAGAAGAATCATAGACGTACTTTCGAAGCCTGGATGTTATCTTCTTTATCCTTCTCGTCGATAGCAGAGGTGTATGATGTAGTAGAGCAGACGCTGAGTGGAAGAAGTATGGCCAGTGGCAGTGCCACCCCTATAGAAAATTAAGACATTCAGATCCCCACTTGCATGTACTGCTTAAAGTACTGCGAGTCTGCATCATCATGGCCTGTGTCTGTATTTCTTGGGTGAAAGCAGAGTGAGCTGCCATTATGGCGGCGAGCACAAGTTTACGTACCAGTGATTTCTTTTGCAACCCAAAAGAAAAAAAGTTTAAAAAAGGCCTTTTTTGAGTACTCTCTGACTATGTAAGTAGTAGTGAGTTCACCCATAGTGCTGCTAGTGGAATTCCTGAAACTCCCAGTAATGTCACAGGCTTACAAAGACGGCGGAAAGATACATGCCAAAATGTTATACTGTTACAACAGGTATCTGTGCACACGTCGCCTTTTACAGAGTAAATGCTGTAGGTAATCAAACACAACCAATAGACAAACAATGTGGAAGTAGTCTTGATAGAAGTGTTTCTTCAATTCAGATTTTATCCACCACGCCCAGCCAACACGTGTTTCGTCAGGGCTAGTAGCCCGCGACTTCATCAGGCCTCCCGCGGGCAGCGGTTCCAAAGCTATTGCCACAATGGCAATTTTTGTCTGGTTGTGTTGTTTGATTACCAACAGCACTTACTCTATAAAAGGCGACGTGTGCACAGATACCTGCTGTATCAATTATGTTTGGATCTTGGTCCTAATTGGAAGTTTAGGTTCTTCCTCCTATCTGGGGCACCCTCAAAATAGTGGTTAGAAATGATAAATAACGTCACATAAGGGAGGCGCCAGTTGTGGATCGACAATCACAAAAAACCTGGTCCGTTATCTTAAAAATGTTATACTGTGTTTGCTACTTGCTGGTGTTACTTATGCTGGTGTTACTGAGTGTCAACTTTCTGTTGAAATATTTTGACTTTATGTTAAAGACTATTGGCTACAGTATTTTTCTTTCTTTTTTCATAGATGCTACTCCCAAAAAGCTCACCCGTAAGGAGATGGCTGTCCGGGCCAGGGCCCGTAAGCTGGAGGCTATTTGTGTCGAGTATCGACGGTTGTGGGCTCGGGAGCATGAGGAGGAAACTACAACAACAACCTCCACATCCTCCTCCACTGCCCCCGGGTCCACCAGCCACAAGCCTCCAGCCAAACGGAGCCGTGGCCCGACAGCAGCGCCGCCTCCGAAAGCGAGTGGACTACCTGGAGCGCCAGGTCCGGGACCTCCGCAAAGAGCTGCGGGACATGCAGCACCAGCTCTCTAAACTTAAACGCCACTGGAGGAAGTGACTGTCCCTTGTCCCTTTTTTAAAGACTGTTGGGGGGGTGGGAATTGGGTTTTTGGGAAAGGGTACTTTTTGATTTTTGGACATTGGTTTGCTTAGAGAGGGGGATGAGTTGGGGTAATTCTATTTTTGTGACGACAACAACATCCATAATCTATATTTCTCAATAATTATATTTTTCATTCAAAAACACAGTATACGCGCTCATATTATTTTGTGTGGGGGTTGGCGGTGGTTACTGTACGTTTGGTTTATCAAACTTACCAGCATGAATGAAACATCTTGTCCTAAATGTACCAAAATGCAAGTAACCGAGTTAGTCAATTCAGTAGCCCTACTACTGTACTTTACTAGGAGTACTGTTAGTCTCTGCTCTCCTCCAAATTTAGTCCTAGCCCATTATTCTATATGCTTATCTTACCTGTGATTTGCGAATCACTGTTGGTGAATAAGGTTGGTTGTTGACTTGAATCCTCGACGGATGCAATATCATTGTTGTGCTGGTAGCAGTAGTGGTACACACTGGCAGTCACCATATGAAAAAAAGAGGAAATTAAACATTGAGTGGCATGAGCGTAGCATTAGAAACAGTACAATAGATAGTACGGTACAGAACAGTGCCGTGTAGGAGGAGGATGTTCTTATTATCAATCCAGGATGGCGCACATGAACTTCTGGTTGCTTTGACCATATCCTCCCCAGCAAGTGTGTGTGTGGAATTTATTGTTGTTGTCAGTCACACATCAATGAAATACCACACAGCCCGGGGGAGGAGGGTTAGGGTTTGAAAATTGGATGGGAATAGGGTGTTTTTTTTGGGAAAGTTTGGTAGTCTAGAACACCCCCAAACACATGGAATACTGCTGCTAGTGCTAACCCTAACGAACCCTAAGTTACAAAAAATGCAAAAGGCTTTTCAGCATGGATTTTGTCCAAACCACTTTTATCCGGTATTAGACCTTCCCAGCAATGCCCCAAGACCCGCCAACCCTTCCGCAAAAGAGCACAACACCCCCAAACAGGCAAAAAGCAAAAATGGCAAATCTCATACTTACAACATTTTTGGGCCTTCTTTCAATTCTGTCCAAACGCGCTGTGCAGCTAGGCCATAACTCCCATTTCCCACCATGGATTTCCTGAAAAACAAATGCAATCAAAATTAGACTGTGCCAGTAAGTAGTGCTCCCATACCACAAAACCCACCCACAACACCCGGAACGCCCCCAAAGAGCACCTCAAAGACAAGCAAGTCAGCAAAAACGCAAAAAAGTTTTCGCCTCCGATTTTGTCCAAACCAGTTTTATCCGGTATTAGAGCTTCCCAGCAATGGCCCCAGAGCCGTCAACCCAGGCGAAAACAAGTAGAAGACCCCCAAACAGCCAAAAAGCAAAAGTACAAAAATGGGGACTTAGTCACTTTTGAGGAAGTTTCCAAAATCACTCCGCGCGCAAACACCAGGAAGCCCCCCAAACCGGCCCCCAAAAACACTACATTGAGCGAAATGTCAGAAAAAGCAAAAACTTTTTCCTCATGGATTTGTCCAAACCAGTTTTATCCGGTATTAGAGCTTCCCAGCAATGGCCCCAGAGCCGTCAACCCAGGCGAAAACAAGTAGAAGACCCCAAAACAGCCAAAAAGCAAAAGTACAAAAATGGGGACTCAGTCACTTTTGGGGAAATTTCCAAAATCACTCCGCGCGCGCTCTGCAGCTAGGCCCTAACTCCCCTCTGCCTCCATGGATTTACTTCAAACCTCTTGCTATCAAAACTATCCATACCCAGCAGTGCTCCCAGACCGCGAAACCCACCCACAAACACCAGGAAGCCCCCCAAACCGCCCCCCAAAAATGCTGTATTGATCGAAATGTCGGAAAATGCAAAAACGCCTTTCCTCATGGATTTTCTCCAAAACAATTTTATCCGGTAATACACCTTCCCAGCAATGCCCCAAGACCCGCCAACCCACCCGCAAAAAAGCACAACACCCCCAAAGAGGCAAAAAGCAAAAATGGAAAATCTCATACTTAGAATATTTTTCGGCCTTCTTTCAATTCTGTCCAAACGCTCTGTGCAGCAAGGTCATAACTCTTTTCCACCATGGATGTCCTGGAAAACAAATGCAATCAAAATTAGACTGTGCCAGCGTTGCTACCAGACCCCAAAACCCACCCACAAACACCAGGAACCCCCCCAAACAGGCCGCCGAAAACATGATATTGCGCAGAAAGGCAAAAACTTTTTTTGCTCAGATTTTCTCCAAACCACTTTTATCCGGTATTAGACCTTCCCAGCAATGGCCCCAGAGCCGTCAACTCACCCACAAAGAAGTAGAACACCCCCACAAGTGCAGAGTCTTTCTTCATTGGGCGTAATCCAGCCATCTGCTTTGAGGGAAATAGGAGTCTGGAGGAGGAGGATAGAGGAGCATGTTCTTGTGAACTTGTGAACCTGAGGAATGCAGACTGCCGCACCTTCAAATCAATAAGCAAATAAGTGAAGACAGTTCTGCTGATGGGCTTCTTTTTGTGATTGATTAGGTGATTCATTTTTTTATTTATATTGACTTTGCCACACAAAGAAAGACATACACACAGGAATAAAAGTGAATAAGGACGAAAAAGAAAGTTATTGATTCATTGGCTCATTTTCAGGGCTCGGTGTCAGGGAAGCAAAGTTCGTCCTCATACTCTGCGAATTCAGGCGGGAGTAGGTCACCTAACAGAGAAGAAATTCCCTTATCTAAGTTGGTGTCCTCCTCGTCTTCTTCCAGCGTGTATTCTCGTACTTTGTAATCTGGTGGTATGAGGTGCTGATTCATCTTGATCATTGTTAACCTCTCCACATTTTTCGGCGAGAGGTGGGTCCTTTTGCAAGTTACAATGCCACCAGCAGCACTGAAAACACATTCAGAGGACACGCTTGCGAGTGGGCAAGACAAGTAATTTAAAGCCAGGTTGGTGATCTCTGGCCACAATTCTCTTTTCCCATGCCAATACACCAATGGGTCATCATGAATATAGACCTCTGTTGGGTCATTCAGATAGTTCTGCACCATCGACTCAAGGTTCTGCAGGGTTCCTCCGCTTTGCTTACTTTTTGCTGGGACCTTTTCAGAAGCAAACCCAAGCTGAGTTAGCCAAATGTCTTCTTCACACACTGTTCCTGTTGTGTCTGGTGCAGATGATCCGGTTGCTGGTGTCTTTAACGGCTGAGAGGTCACTTCTGTCACAGCCACAGGTGCAGGAGTGGATTCTTTGGGCTCCGGATGGCCTTCTGATGCTGATGTACTGCCTTTTCCTTCAATTTCCTGCCGTTCTCTTTCAAACCTCATGGCTGACAGACCTAGCCAACGTTTGTACTTTGAAACTTCTTCGTCACCAAAAGCAAACAATGCTCTGACTGCCAGTGCCTTTTTGTAGCGTGGATACAGAATAGTAGCACAAATGTAATGCTGTTCTGTGTTGATCTTTTGAAGACGTTCATCGCAAAGTAGGCGCTGTAATAATTTCTCCGCCAAATGAAAAGCTTCTTGCTTTTCTTCATCTTTTTGCAACGTAGAAGACACCTCCTTCAGTTGGTGCTCTAGCATGCGCAACAATGGGATAGCTTTTCCCAAACTACAGTCCTCCCTGCTGACTGTACGTGTGAAGACCTCAAAAGGACGAAGCATGTCTGTCAGGCTTTTAACTAGCTCCCATTGCTCCCCATGTAACCTCAGGTCCTTCGCAGCTGTACCCAGTGTAAGGAAATACTGATCGAGTACCATAAACTGCTCATACAGGCGCTCAAGCATGTAGAAGGTTGAGTTCCAACGTGTTGCCACCTCCTGGATGAGTGCTTTCACTGGCAGTTGACGTTCATGTAGCAGGCCTCTCAGATGCTTCTGGGCCTTAAAAGAATGGCTGAAATGTGTGCACATTCTTCGGCAGGTGGTCAGTACCTCGCACACTGGACTTTCTTCACTCAAGATTTTTTTAACAACCAGGTTTATACAGTGCGCCAAACACAGCACTCTGAAATAGTGACCCTTATCCATGGCCTTAACTACATTGGCGCCATTATCCGTGGAAACATAACCAATCATGCGTTTTTTGGGGGACAGCCATTTCAAGACCTTTGTGTTAAACTCCTGCAAAATGTTTTGTGCTGTATGAGTTGTCTCCATGCCAAACATGGCTAGTGTTGCATGTTTCCAAGCAGCTTTAAAAATGTTGTCCGTGTCAACACCTGCCCTTAGCTTTGCTGTAACTCCTGAAAAAGAGACCCAGTGTCCAGTGATGCACATGTAATCAGTGCCTGCGCCACTGGTCCACATGTCTGTTGTCAGATGTATAGTGTCAACAGCACTCTTCTTCAAAGCTGCCCCAATCGCCTCCAGCACATCTGCATGTAGTGCTGGAACCGCAACTCTGGCAAAATAGTACCGGCTAGTAACCTTCCATTTAGGGCAGAGCGTTGCCACTAATTCAAGAAAACCAACCCCTTCCACAAAAGAAAAAGGGAGAAGGTCCAGCGCTAGCATTTTAGCCAGCTTAGTGTTATACAGACGCACCATTGGGTGATTGCGTTCAAATGGCGCATCTGAAAACAACATGCTTCTAATGGTGGGCTGGACCATTTTTTTACGGGAAGATGATAACTTCTTCGACCCAGTTATGCTCGGTGATGATGAAATTTTTCGCATTGGTGTCTAACTCTCTCCCACACTCTTAGTGTGGCGCACAGGGGGTGTGCTGCTGACAGGGGTACTGGGTGTAGGTGAAGAAATGTTTGACGCTTCTTCCTCCTCGTCATCATCAGATGAAACATCAACGGATACAGTTTGTTGACTTCCAATTCGGGCTTCCTTGATCTCCTTTAGGTGCGCAAGCCATTGGACAAGGTGCTGTCTCTTAAGATGACCTCTCTGGCCTCCGGTACCATAGTTGGTACCAAGCTTACCACGACTAACTGCAAGCTTACAAATGCTACAAATGGCTATGTTTTCCCTTTTTGGGCAAACACTAAAGAAGTCCCAAACTGCGGACTTCAAATGTCTGTGGGGGGCGGAGGAGGCGATACTGCTGGTCATGCTGCTAATGCCAGATGAAGTGGAGGATGTGTGTTGCCGAACTTTACTACGTTGTGCACTTGCATCACCACTAATTGAGGTGGAGGTGGATGGAGGCACCTTCTGGCGAGAAAATATGGAAGCGGTAGGTGGTGGTGTACTAGTTAACTGCATTTGTGGTGGTCCCGTTGTCACGTCGCCATCATCACGCTCAGCAGCATTTCGGGATAGGGTAAAAATGTCTGTTTGCTGCATGCCCGCTGAGGCTGGAGTGACGCCTATGATGACTGCGTCGTCGTCAGGAGAGTCTTCATCAGCAGGAGTATACGCCACTTCTTCTTCAGCGTCATCATCACACTCCATAACTCTGAGACTTTCGGGGACCTTCCTTTTACGCTTAGCTACCTTTGTCAGATCATGGTGTGCCTCACTATCAGGCAGCAATGGTGGTTCCCAATTTTCATCCATATCATCAGAAAGAAGGGGGCTTGAAGAAGAAGTAGACACCATCCTTGATCTTTTCCTTGTTGGGTATCTGGAAGACAATGAATCATCAGGAGGAGTGGCTTCCTCATGTGATACCTCGGCTTGAATGTCGATTTCCTGATGTGCCCCTACTTCGGGAGGAACAACTATTGTGGGCACTTGTGCCGCTCCATGCACCTCTGCTTGCGCATCTCCTTGCGCTGCCTCTCCTTCCACATGTACTTGGGCTTGTACTACTTGCACAGGTGGTTGTTGTTGCGGCTGTGTTTGTTGAACACTCGTCAGATCAGTTACAACAACCTGTGTTGATTGAGGGACATTGCTGCTACTTTCTTGCGATGAGCCAACATCACTGGTCGATGGTGATTGAACAACTATACTGGCGGCCTCTGAAGCACTCAAGGGCTTGGACCTAAGTTGGCGTTGTGGTGGTGGCACTGAGCCCAATGCTCCCGGCAGCTTGGTCCCCAGCAGACCCCGCTGCTGCTGCAGGCGCACTTTTTTTTCCCCATAAAATGTGGCGGTCGGCACACCAGTCTCCTTGGTATGTGGCGCCACTTGCTTCTTCTGCTACTTACTGCCAACTTTCTTGCTAGAGGAGCTACGGGGAACTTTTTTGGGGCCATCTTCTTCAGAGGTCAGAACAGCAGGCCTCAGTTGCACAAGTTGCAGAGTTGTCTTGTCTGTGGGCACACGTGACGCCGTGTGACGTTATGCTGCACACACACCGCTGCAGGACTTCTTCCTGGCACTGGTGGTTCTCTTGTGCACCTACAAGCAATGGAAGACAGAGGAACATCAGTTATATACCCCAAAAAGTCAAAAAACACATAACAATCAGCACAATCCCATGCCATCCATGCCCTCAATGATGTTTAAATTCAAGAAGACACCCCACAGAAAGACTAGGCCCATGCAACACTCACTACCCCTGGGCACAATGGATGAAAGCTAGGCAAAATGGGTGCAGGCCTCAGAACACTGCCTGTCTTCAAAATGGCCCCTTGCACCCCAAGCACATGGCCAGGGCCTGCCTGTACCAGTCCAGCACTCAAAATGTCCACCACCCACATGGCCAGTCCCCATCAACAGTACACCCCAAAAAAACGAACAACACACAAAAATCACCACAATCGAATGCCATCCATGCCCTCCATGATGTTTACATTAAAGAGACCCAACAGACAGACTCAGTCAATGCACCACTCACTACCCCTGGGCAAAAGGCCTCAACAGCAGCCCCAAAAATCGAAAAACACACAAAAATCAGCACAATCCCAGGCCATCCATGCCCTCAATGATGTTTAAATTCAAGAAGACACCCCACAGAAAGACTAGGCCCATGCACCACTCACTACCCCTGGGCATAATGGATGAAAGCTAGGCAAAATGGGTGCAGGCCTCAGAACACTGCCTGTCTTCAAAATGGCCCCTTGCACCCCAAGCACATGGCCAGGGCCTGCCTGTACCAGTCCAGCACTCAAAATGGCCACCACCCACCTGGCCAGTCCCCATCAACAGTACACCCCAAAAAAACGAAAAACACACAAAAATCACCACAATCCAATGCCATCCATGCCCTCCATGATGTTTACATTAAAGAGTACCCACAGACAGACTCAGTCAATGCACCACTCACTACCCCTGGGCAAAAGGCCTCAACAGCAGCCCCAAAAATCGAAAAAAACACAACAATCAGCACAATCCCAGGCCATCCATGCCCTCAATGATGTTTAAATTCAAGAAGACACCCCAGAGAAAGACTAGGCCCATGCACCACTCACTACCCCTGGGCATAATGGATGAAAGCTAGGCAAAATGGGTGCAGGCCTCAGAACACTGCCTGTCTTCAAAATGGCCCCTTGCACCCCAAGCACATGGCAAGGGCCTGCCTGTACCAGTCCAGCACTCAAAATGGCCACCACCCACATGGCCAGTCCCCATCAACAGTACACCCCAAAAAAACGAAAAACACACAAAAATCACCACAATCCAATGCCATCCATGCCCTCCATGATGTTTACATTAAAGAGACCCCACAGACAGACTCAGTCAATGCACCACTCACTACCCCTGGGCAAAAGGCCTCAACAGCAGCCCCAAAAATCGAAAAACACACAAAAATCAGCACAATCCCAGGCCATCCATGCCCTCAATGATGTTTAAATTCAAGAAGACACCCCACAGAAAGACTAGGCCCATGCACCACTCACTAGCCCTGGGCATAATGGATGAAAGCTAGGCAAAATGGGTGCAGGCCTCAGAACACTGCCTGTCTTCAAAATGGCCCCTTGCACCCCAAACACATGGCCAGGGCCTGCCTGTACCAGCACTCAAAATGGCCACCACCCACATGGCCAGTCCCCATCAACAGTACACCCATAAAAACCCCCAAAAAACACAAAAATCACCACAATCCAATGCCATCCAAGCCCTCCATGATGTTTACATTAAAGAGACCCCACAGACAGACTCAGTCCATGCACCACTCACTACCCCTGGGCAAAAGGCCCCAACAGCAGCCCAAAAAAATCGAAAAAACCCACAAAATTCCGCACAATCCCAGGCCATCCATAACCTCAATGATGTTTACATTCAAGAAGACACCCCACAGAAAGACTAGGCCCATGCACCACTCACTACCCCTGGGCATAATGGATGAAAGCTAGGCAAAATGGGTGCAGGCCTCAGAACACTGCCTGTCTTCAAAATGGCCCCTTGCACCCCAAACACATGGCCAGGGCCTGCCTGTACCAGCACTCAAAATGGCCACCACCCACATGGCCAGTCCCCATCAACAGTACACTCCAAAAAAAAACGAAAAACACACAAAAATCACCACAATCCAATGCCATCCTTGATGTTTACATTAAAGAGACCCCACAGACAGACTCAGTCCATGCACCACTCACTACCCCTGGGCAAAAGGCCCCAACAGCAGCCCAAAAAAATCGAAAAAACCCACAAAATTCAGCACAATCCCAGGCCATCCATGCCCTCAATGATGTTTAAATTCAACAAAACAGTTGTATTATGCACCCATAACTAACCCTGGTCCTACTGGATACTGTGGCTACCCACAATATATTTTATTTAATGTTCTGAAAAAGTTCCAAAATTGTAGTTGCAGCAACTGTAATGCCCCAAACAAACTTACTTGTGAAAGTTGGGTTTCTAATCCAAAAGTGATCCAAAGAACGTCAAAAAGGCCTCAAATCCAAATATCCAGCAGCATCCACAAAAAGTAATCCTTCCAGGTCAAGATCCAAATGAAAGTGACCAGCACATGAAGAAAGCACTGGGAGGAGCCTGCTGGACAGGAACAGGAAGTTGGAGACTGTGGGGCACTTCCTTCCTCCCACCCCCCACCCCCCCCAAAATGGACTCCTTGCAAAAAAAAGTGCAGGCAAATTTCAACCTTAGGAGTTATTCTGATAAAAATCATCATTTTCAGAAGGTTTATGCTGCTTGCTGGTGGATTTCTTGTGCAGAATTGCAAATTTTGCAATTTCGCGAGTGCGAGATTGTTGCTGCCCGCCGCATCTACGTGTTCGCAATTGTTTACTCCCGCGATGCGTGATCGCGAGCCTTTATGACGTTCTCGCGTTGACAAAATCTCGCTGTGCAAGGTGGCGGCCGCGATGACGTAATCGCGGTCGACAAACTCCCGCGGGATCACGCAGCAAGATCCAAAATGGCGCAGCACATGCAAACATGGAGAAAAACAACTTTTCAAACGCTGAATGACAGTAAGTGAACGCCGCGCGCCGCAATATTGTATTTGTCAAGCGCGACCAAGCAAAAAAAAAATCCGCTGCGTTCGAATTTACGAATTTTCGGCACATTCGCGAGAGTTCGCGGCTCGCGAATTTCCCGAAAATCCGCAAATTCCGTTAGCGGAACGGATTTTACGCCCATGCTTAGCCCAGAGGGAGGAAGGTAAAGACTGCAACTCTGGTGGGAGGGGACCGGACAGATATATGTAGGAAGCTGCGGTGGGAGAAATTGTTAGGGATACACCTTGGGGACTACATGATATGGTCGCATACAGAGCTTTCAATAAATCCATGCCTAACAAGTTTTCACTGCAACCTGTAGTAAGGACCAAGGGAGCGTCAACATATGCAGGGCCAATATCGAGAGGGAGGGGTTCAGAGACAGGGCTGGTTACAAGTGTTCCTGCAGAACCCACAGAGACATTCATATTGCCAGAAAGGGGTGCCTCTGGGACTGACAGACATGCAATAGAAGACCTGGTGGCCCCAGTATCCCCAAAAAAATTCTTATCGTTCCCCACAACTGACATTTGAACATACGGGCGCCTTTCATACACTGGAATTTGCACTCTGGTAATACCCCTTTCCTGGCTGTCCTATGCTTGGTAGGATCCTGTCTCATCAACTTCATCATAATCATCATTGTAATAAGTGCGTGTTGCTTCGTACCCATCAAACCTATTGTCCGGGCGTGGCCGGACGGCAGCGTCATCCGTGGGCCTACGTTCTTTATCCTGTGGATGGGGCGGGCCATGGTCCCTAGTCGGCCTCGCTTCTCTAGGAGCGTGAGGCCGAGCCTTCCCTGTTCTTATGTTTTCAGCTAACACAGGACACTCATCTATCCAATGGCCGTACCCCTTACAATAAGCACACTGATCTGTTTGGAGGGCTCCCGTACGTTGAGAGCTCGAAGGGGTAGACTGGTGAGCCCTCGGAGGGGGGTGGGGTTGGGATCTAAAATTTCTACGGGCATCGGGACCTCGGGGAGGGTAAGCCTGCTGCAGAAGTGCCTTAATCTTAAGATCCCTAATCTTCTTACTTTCCCTGTCTCTATCTTCATTCTACCTATTCTCGTGATATTGTGCCATAGCCAAGATACCAGTCATAGTTTGGGCAGACCACGTACTTTCAACTTTCTTAAGCCTGGCGGAGATCTCAGGAAGCAAGTTGCTGACAAACTTATCGACAAATACTGGGCCAGAACCTGGTGTCCCGGGAGCCAAACCACTGTGTCCCTTGTATTCTGTCTCAAAACGGGTAAAGAAGTCAGCCAAATTCTCATCTTTTCGCTGCTTACAGGCGTTTATTTTATCCCAGTTAATGACAGTTTCTGGCAAAAGTGTTTTCATAAACGTCATTATTTTACCAGGCAAAGTCAGGGTGGCAGCTTCTGGTTTAGTCCCTCCTACCCTTGCTTCTTCCATAGCCTCTAGGTCAGCCCATTTACCTCCCAACGCTACTTCATGGTCAGTATGTCGACTTTTGTTCCAAATTTCAGTGGGGACAACGGTACCAAAAATGTAATCTGTATCCTCAAGAACAAGAGTACCTGCAGATATAATCTGACCTATTTCCCTGTAAAATGCAGCCGGATTCTTCCGGGGATCTGGTAATTGTCCCTTTAACTGCTTTACTTCTGACCTTTTCCAAGGAACATGAACCCAAAGCCTGCGCCAATGTGCTTCAACAGCCCCTCGGCCATTATTTTGGGCATCGGTAAGTGAGTTAACAAAGACAAGAACCGCCTCTCTCATTGGCATAGCTGTTTCCAGAGGGGTGTTGAGGAAGGCTGTCATATCACGGTAAGCCATTAAAGCAGATATAGCGCCAAACATCCCCTCTCCCTGAACATCGCCTCTTTATTTGTGACCTAAGGTCCATTAATCCGGCGGGTATCCGCATAAGTGCATTCTCAAATTTTTGCATGACCAAAGTACACATATATTCAGCCCAGGTGGTCTGTTCCATAATCGTTCACTGAGAAAAGGTGGATCATATTTCTTTAAAGGTATAAAAATTCCCGTTATTTATCCAACATTCACACTGTTGCTTCTGTAGGTCATTTTCTCGAAGGGACGAAAAGCTGACTGCAGAGCGCAGGGAGGCCAGTCAGGGGAATTCAACAATTTATATAAATCCTGCTTAACTGTAGACCACGGGGAAGTAGAAAAAGGGCAGGTAGGGGTAAGGCCGCAGGGGTTGGGCGGATGGAGACTTGTTGTTATTCCTGCAGCGAGGACAGGGTTAATGGGCATGGTTGGTGTCATAGAAAAAGTTGGGAGGGTTGGTGTGACAGGGAGAACAGTAGGAGGGGCAGTGGGGGCAGGAGTGGGCGGTGGCAGGGGGACATGCGGGGTGTTAGGCGTCAGGGCAGGGTACATTGGGGCATATGCAGGAGGGCTTTCTAGCATGGTATCAAGCAAGGAATATCTTTCTCCTCCCCCTTCTATATGGCACTTTCCTTTCTCCTCACGGGCTGGATAGCATTTTTGTACACGGGCCCCATGCTCCCTATCGGCTATTTCTACTGATTTTGTCATTTGATTTTGTAAATTTTCTCTGGCGTGGTCGGCCATTGACATAAGTTCTTGTTTTCTTTCTTGAGCCTTCTGTTTTCTAGCTCTCTGCTCTATCTCTTTCCTCCAAAATCGGACAGATTCAAACATAGACGGGCGCGTTTTTCTTTTAATTAATTGTTCCTCTAAGTTGGCGAGAACTTGAGAATTAAAGTAGCCATAAAGTGGCCACTGTAATTCCTCGTTACTTTTTTTTGTATATTTAACCCAGAATGAGGAAAACATTAAAGAGACCCCACAGACAGACTCAGTCAATGCACCACTCACTACCCCTGGGCAAAAGGCCTCAACAGCAGCCCCAAAAATCGAAAAACACACAAAAATCAGCACAATCCCAGGCCATCCATGCCCTCAATGATGTTTAAATTCAAGAAGACACCCCACAGAAAGACTAGGCCCATGCACCACTCACTAGCCCTGGGCATAATGGATGAAAGCTAGGCAAAATGGGTGCAGGCCTCAGAACACTGCCTGTCTTCAAAATGGCCCCTTGCACCCCAAACACATGGCCAGGGCCTGCCTGTACCAGCACTCAAAATGGCCACCACCCACATGGCCAGTCCCCATCAACAGTACACTCCAAAAAAAAACGAAAAACACACAAAAATCACCACAATCCAATGCCATCCTTGATGTTTACATTAAAGAGACCCCACAGACAGACTCAGTCCATGCACCACTCACTACCCCTGGGCAAAAGGCCCCAACAGCAGCCCAAAAAAATCGAAAAAAACCACAAAATTCAGCACAATCCCAGGCCATCCATGCCCTCAATGATGTTTAAATTCAACAAAACAGTTGTATTATGCACCCATAACTAACCCTGGTCCTACTGGATACTGTGGCTACCCACAATATATTTTATTTAATGTTCTGAAAAAGTTCCAAAATTGTAGTTGCAGCAACTGTAATGCCCCAAACAAACTTACTTGTGAAAGTTGGGTTTCTAATCCAAAAGTGATCCAAAGAACGTCAAAAAGGCCTCAAATCCAAATATCCAGCAGCATCCACAAAAAGTAATCCTTCCCGGTCAAGATCCAAATGAAAGTGACCAGCACATGAAGAAAGCACTGGGAGGAGCCTGCTGGACAGGAACAGGAAGTTGGAGACTGTGGGGCACTTCCTTCCTCCCACCCCCCACCCCCCCCAAAATGGACTCCTTGCAAAAAAAAGTGCAGGCAAATTTCAACCTTAGGAGTTATTCTGATAAAAATCATCATTTTCAGAAGGTTTATGCTGCTTGCTGGTGGATTTCTTGTGCAGAATTGCAAATTTTGCAATTTCGCGAGTGCGAGATTGTTGCTGCCCGCCGCATCTACGTGTTCGCAATTGTTTACTCCCGCGATGCGTGATCGCGAGCCTTTATGACGTTCTCGCGTTGACAAAATCTCGCTGTGCAAGGTGGCGGCCGCGATGACGTAATCGCGGTCGACAAACTCCCGCGGGATCACGCAGCAAGATCCAAAATGGCGCAGCACATGCAAACATGGAGAAAAACAACTTTTCAAACACTGAATGACAGTAAGTGAACGCCGCGCGCCGCAATATTGTATTTGTCAAGCGCGACCAAGCAAAAAAAAATCCACTGCGTTCGAATTTACGAATTTTCGGCACATTCGCGAGAGTTCGCGGCTCGCGAATTTCCCGAAAATCCGCAAATTCCGTTAGCGGAACGGATTTTACGCCCATGCTTAGCCCAGAGGGAGGAAGGTAAAGACTGCAACTCTGGTGGGAGGGGACCGGACAGATATATGTAGGAAGCTGCGGTGGGAGAAATTGTTAGGGATACACCTTGGGGACTACATGATATGGTCGCATACAGAGCTTTCAATAAATCCATGCCTAACAAGTTTTCACTGCAACCTGTAGTAAGGACCAAGGGAGCGTCAACATATGCAGGGCCAATATCGAGAGGGAGGGGTTCAGAGACAGGGCTGGTTACAAGTGTTCCTGCAGAACCCACAGAGACATTCATATTGCCAGAAAGGGGTGCCTCTGGGACTGACAGACATGCAATAGAAGACCTGGTGGCCCCAGTATCCCAAAAAAAATTCTTATCGTTCCCCACAACTGACATTTGAACATACGGGCGCCTTTCATACACTGGAATTTGCACTCTGGTAATACCCCTTTCCTGGCTGTCCTATGCTTGGTAGGATCCTGTCTCATCAACTTCATCATAATCATCATTGTAATAAGTGCGTGTTGCTTCGTACCCATCAAACCTATTGTCCGGGCGTGGCCGGACGGCAGCGTCATCCGTGGGCCTACGTTCTTTATCCTGTGGATGGGGCGGGCCATGGTCCCTAGTCGGCCTCGCTTCTCTAGGAGCGTGAGGCCGAGCCTTCCCTGTTCTTATGTTTTCAGCTAACACAGGACACTCATCTATCCAATGGCCGTACCCCTTACAATAAGCACACTGATCTGTTTGGAGGGCTCCCGTACGTTGAGAGCTCGAAGGGGTAGACTGGTGAGCCCTCGGAGGGGGGTGGGGTTGGGATCTAAAATTTCTACGGGCATCGGGACCTCGGGGAGGGTAAGCCTGCTGCAGAAGTGCCTTAATCTTAAGATCCCTAATCTTCTTACTTTCCCTGTCTCTATCTTCATTCTACCTATTCTCGTGATATTGTGCCATAGCCAAGATACCAGTCATAGTTTGGGCAGACCACGTACTTTCAACTTTCTTAAGCCTGGTGGAGATCTCAGGAAGCAAGTTGCTGACAAACTTATCGACAAATACTGGGCCAGAACCTGGGGTCCCGGGAGCCAAACCACTGTGTCCCTTGTATTCTGTCTCAAAACGGGTAAAGAAGTCAGCCAAATTCTCATCTTTTCGCTGCTTACAGGCATTTATTTTATCCCAGTTAATGACAGTTTCTGGCAAAAGTGTTTTCATAAACGTCATTATTTTACCAGGCAAAGTCAGGGTGGCAGCTTCTGGTTTAGTCCCTCCTACCCTTGATACTTCCATAGCCTCTAGGTCAGCCCATTTACCTCCCAACGCTACTTCATGGTCAGTATGTCGAATTTTGTTCCAAATTTCAGTGGGGACAACGGTACCAAAAATGTAATCTGTATCCTCAAGAACAAGAGTACCTGCAGATATAATCTGACCTATTTCCCTGTAAAATGCAGCCGGATTCTTCCGGGGATCTGGTAATTGTCCCTTTAACTGCTTTACTTCTGACCTTTTCCAAGGAACATGAACCCAAAGCCTGCGCCAATGTGCTTCAACAGCCCCTCGGCCATTATTTTGGGCATCGGTAAGTGCGTTAACAAAGACAAGAACCGCCTCTCTCATTGGCATAGCTGTTTCCAGAGGGGTGTTGAGGAAGGCTGTCATATCACGGTAAGCCATTAAAGCAGATATAGCGCCAAACATCCCCTCTCCCTGAACATCGCCTCTTTATTTGTGACCTAAGGTCCATTAATCCGGCGGGTATCCGCATAAGTGCATTCTCAAATTTTTGCATGACCAAAGTACACATATATTCAGCCCAGGTGGTCTGTTCCATAATCGTTCACTGAGAAAAGGTGGATCATATTTCTTTAAAGGTATAAAAATTCCCGTTATTTATCCAACATTCACACTGTTGCTTCTGTAGGTCATTTTCTCGAAGGGACGAAAAGCTGACTGCAGAGCGCAGGGAGGCCAGTCAGGGGAATTCAACAATTTATATAAATCCTGCTTAACTGTAGACCACGGGGAAGTAGAAAAAGCGCAGGTAGGGGTAAGGCCGCAGGGGTTGGGCGGATGGAGACTTGTTGTTATTCCTGCAGCGAGGACAGGGTTAATGGGCATGGTTGGTGTCATAGAAAAAGTTGGGAGGGTCGGTGTGACAGGGAGAACAGTAGGAGGGGCAGTGGGGGCAGGAGTGGGCGGTGGCAGGGGGACATGCGGGGTGTTAGGCGTCAGGGCAGGGTACATTGGGGCATATGCAGGAGGGCTTTCTAGCATGGTATCAAGCAAGGAATATCTTTCTCCTCCCCCTTCTATATGGCACTTTCCTTTCTCCTCACGGGCTGGATAGCATTTTTGTACACGGGCCCCATGCTCCCTATCGGCTATTTCTACTGATTTTGTCATTTGATTTTGTAAATTTTCTCTGGCGTGGTCGGCCATTGACATAAGTTCTTGTTTTCTTTCTTGAGCCTTCTGTTTTCTAGCTCTCTGCTCTATCTCTTTCCTCCAAAATCGGACAGATTCAAACATAGACGGGCGCGTTTTTCTTTTAATTAATTGTTCCTCTAAGTTGGCGAGAACTTGAGAATTAAAGTAGCCATAAAGTGGCCACTGTAATTCCTCGTTACTTTTTTTTGTATATTTAACCCAGAATGAGGAAAACATTATGGCAGAAGGGCCATGTTTAACATACATCATATGGCATGGGGTACCTTCTGGAGGAAGCAGATAGGCCACCTCCAGCTGGGAGTCCTACGTACACATGCATAATCTCTTGAATTTAGTACTGACTGGCATGCTTAAAAACAGATAACAGACACCAGCGGGTTTTTTAAAAACTCACCTCGCTTGCTTGGCGTTTGCAAAAGTCAATAACAGCAGAATCATAAAGAACAGACACCAGCTGGTTTTTAAAACTTCACCTCGCTTGCTTGGCTTTGGTAAAAGTCAGTAACAACTTGGCTTTTGCGAAACTCAATAACGGATTCATACAGACTTGGTGGATGATCAGTCTACCCGTACCTTACAGGGGTAGTTCTCTTCTGCAGACGTAGGGCTGTGTCCTGCTCCAGAAATTATTCGCTTGGGGACTCCAGCGAGGACGCGTTCATGTGGCCCAGACCGGGTGGGGAGGGACAGCGGGTGAGTCAATCGGTCTACCGGAATACAAGAATCCCTCGGGTAGGGCGCCTCCGTCGGAGTCTCTCCATGCACCTCCTCACATCCACCGGGCCTCGCCTTCGTGCTCGTGGAGTCCCTATTCGGGTGCCATTTGAAGAACCGGTTAAACCCACTTACTGGGTCTCGGCGGCGGGGGAACCGCCATAGTCTTCCATACCTTCCATACATAGTAAAAGGAGACACAGGAGCCTTTGTCTGCAGGAGAAACCCAGATTTATTTCAATAGCCCGGGCTATGGAACAGAGTCCCAAGCTCATCAGAGACAAGACAGAGGAGGCTGCTACTTCACTCTGTAGCTTACAAGCCTTTTATACATTTTTCATCCCAGTCTTTTGGTTGTTAGTCCATTGTTCAATCAGGGTAGTGTTTGCAGTTGATAACCAGATCCAGACGATGTTTGTAGTTGGTGACCTGGTCAAGGCTTGGTACACAGATCATTGTTCACTCGGCTTGATCAAAGCCGTTCTTTCAAGTCATTGTTTAATCAGCTTGATCAGGGCCCAACAGTCAGACCATTGTCCAGATAACCTGATCACGGTGTCAAGGATGTTTACCAGGCTGGGAGCAGGAGATGGAAAACAAGCTTGTTTACACAGGACGTGGATGTCTCATGGCTTTCTGTTGAACTGCAAAGAACAGGGGATTGGGTGTGCGACAGTTCCTGGGCAGAAATGCAGGCTGCAAGATGGTCTCTGTCGTGTCAGTTCAGATTTTCCTCTGGCATCAGCAGAAACGACCAGGTGGGTCGTGTGGAAGTGTTTGACACGAGATGGCAATGAAAAAACAATGGCGTCCCCGTACAAATGATGAAGATCAGAAAAACACTTTTCCTCAGAGCTACACATCTATTACCCCATTGCCCCAATTCCTCGGGCGGTATGGGTGTTAATGTCAGGCGCTGCTTGCTTTTACTAGGCAAGTTTTCTTTTAGCACTCAGATGGGTAGTATCCAAACACTGTTACATGCAACCTGTGAGATTGCTCACTCGGTTTATGCGCCTCCTGCAAAACTCCAACAGTGCAATACAATGACTTTAAGAGGAACACATTTTTGTTCTTTTTTTTTCACACTGCGCTTCATACCGCACTTTTAATGTTTCGAAGAACTGTAAATAACAGCTATGAACATTTCTCGTGTGTCGCGTGCTCAGAGTACTGCATGTATTTTTGCCATTGAGCTTGCTGCTTGAAGGTCTGCTCATCAAGCAAAGCATTACTCACTTTCTGTTCCCCAAGGGAATAAAGCCCCCCCACCCCTCCTGCCTTGAACTATCCCACTCACCACCACTACCTGTTGGGGCACCAGTGCTGTCACCTGCACCTGGTAATGGACCCTGCATGTCTTACCACAGTTGGATTTGTACTGTACTTGATGAACGAACCACTCACTAATGAGCATAACAAACAAATAAGTCACTGCAGCCTTTCACCAGCCCATGGTTGATAAACATATCCATGAAGTCTGCTAGCACTGCCATCCTGTTACAAACTTTTTAAAGGGCCTAAAAGACTTAGGAGTGTGTCTTGTGCACTGCACTTTTACATTGTTCACGCATGCTTGTGTTTTAATGTGTGTCCCTTGGTGTTTGTGAGTTGGGAGGCATTGAAATAAGCGCGACGATTCCCAGTGGAAAAAAACATACACTGTTAAAGATAATTTGTATAATAACAGGGATTACAAGACCACTGTGTTGTGGGCTGCAGCCACCCAAACATGCCTCGTCACTGCCAAATAAGGGGCCAGTCAGGAATGTGAACACTGTGACCCCGGAGCAGCCCACCCACTGTTTGGATAGGTAAAGATGGTTCTCGAGTGTGTCAGTACAGCAGGAAAAAAAACAGAATATTGGTTCATATGGTAACTAAGCATGGACCAATAATTATTTGTATTAACAGTTTTAAAGAAATAAACTCTCCATTTTAGATCAAAGTATCCACAGGTAGAATGCTAACAAGAATGTTTTCTTTTTTTGTCGTGCGCTGTGAGGTGAATCACCTTCAGACACTTCTAAAGCTATACAAAACAAGCACTAGAACAGGCAGGAAGAAGTTGCCAGCATTGCAAGGACAAAAAAACTAGAAGACGTTATTGTATGTTAATTCTTTTTTTAACAGGGTCGTTCAATTGTAGATAATATCTTCTTGATTAAATATAAGGTCACAAAAATAAAAAATGTTGTTATCACTTTGCAACATGATGCTCCGCAGCCACAATGCTCTACAACATAGTTTAAAGACATTGGCAAAGCCAATTGCGATTGCTAAACACGTATAAGGTCCCAAAGGTGAAACTATTGGCTATGCCAATGCTTGTTTAACATGGACTGATATAATGTTGGGAAATGGACTGATCGTTGTATACATACCCGTCTATGAAGCCAATTAAGGGCGAGCCCTGCGCCAAATGCATAACGTGCATCTCTGATGTCATCGGTGCGATCAGCATTACACATGGCTGCTATAATGCATGTGGCAGGGCGTACTCACACTAGCGCAATATTGAACAGTGGAAACACCATATCTTGGTTTCCCGCGCTTGTCTTCTCAGGCGTCGGAGATCTATATGGAGAATTGTAACTGCCACCATCTAAAATCGATTCCTGTGAAGCACTTTCCCACTCCCTCCGTGGTTTTGAAAATGGATTATTATGCTTCTTTTCAAAACAAACCTAATGTACCAGGATGAGATAACACATGCAAGTGCACCAGTGCTGGGTGCTCCCAGACCTGGACAGGAAGTGCCCGGGGATAGAGGCGTACTTTTCCATTCATATCTCCTCATCGCAGCACTTTACCCAACGTTCTCTGAAACATCACAATGTTAAAGACCATATCTCACACAACATTGCATAAATCAGAAGATGGAATCAAAAGCAAACTCAACTAAAAACGAGTCATTTGATGAAAATGTAAAGAAAGTGGCCACATTAGAATTTAAACCAGTTCCATTAACCACCCCATTGACAATAGGAGATGTGGCGTGTTTTATTAAATGACTGTTGCAGGTCATATCTATTGCTCTTGACTATTTATGATCTTCTGTTGCTGACAAAATAAGAGGAGATGTCTAAGAAATAAATCAGGAAACACTTTCATGATGATTTAAAACCATATATAAAACAAGCATTTACAATGCAACGGTTTCGCCTTTGCAAAAGTTAGAGCTATTGGCATTGTAAATCCTTCTCGGTGAAAACTGTTCAGCAATAGTTGGACGGATAGGGTAAACTAAAAGCGTCTTGCAACTTTCAAGTAAAAAGGTTTTGTGGGGGCGAGGGAGAGGGAAGAAACACGACAATGTTGTGGCTCAAATGGATTATTGCTGGTATTTTGCCTGACCACAAATAAACCGAACTTCAATGTATGCAAGTTTAACTATGCCTTTTTGTAAAGTGTTTGACAAATTTATGGGCATCGGGTGTGCCCGATTCTCTAGCTTATTGCTCCTAAACATACTGTTCTGGGCAAATAAACGTCATTGTACTAAACATGGTGATTTATGCTGCGCTGAAGACATGATCTATCGTGGAAGGCTGCAGAAAAGTCAACTAATTTATATGTAAAAATATATTTACATATTCAAAGCTTAGCTAAATCTGCTCAGAATGATACTACATTATAAATACTGCTTAGGAGCATGTGTGACACAGCATTCATCACGCAGTAGCATTATCGGCCAGCAATCTTCAAGGCTTCCAGCAAAGAAAGCCTCCCAATTAGGCATTTGCCTTTCATTAAAATGCACCCTACATTGTGTAGAAAAGGGAAATAAAGTAGGCAGGGCATCAGTGTAAAATGAGCATGTCAGTTCATTAATACGTTGGAGCCCCCGCTGTACAATCTGTGGCGCGGGCCTGCCATATACATCATCTGTTCCCGCCGCTGGTCCGCTTCATACAGACAGACAGACAGCTGCAGGACTAGAGCCCGCTCAACCTGGGCACCATCTGACTTTAATTGTAGCACACAGCTTGATGAGGCTCTGGCGACGAGAAGCCAAAGTGCGGCTGCACTGTAATAATCTGCACAGGCAGATCACTGCCAGCGCACCCAGGGCCTGGGTCGTCTGGAACCTGACAGGCGGCAGGAAATATGATTAGTGAGCAAGGCATAAGCCTGCCCCAACTTCTGGCACAAGTTCACCCAGCAGGAATCACCACTACGTGCACAAACAACCTGAGCCACGAGGCTTGATGCTGTAGATCAGAAATATCCAGATTCGGGAAGAGATAAAATGCACGGAAAAAAGCATTTCATTTCCAAACAGCAATTCATTTCATTTAAGCCAAGCAAGTCTAACATTATTAGACAGGAAGGGGTTAAGGGCAAGGCCCTGCCCTTCCAGCCTCCTGACCTGACTGTTCCTCCACCCGATGCCCCACCCGACGCCATTGGAATGATTGCTCGGGTATCGCTGTATACCAAGTCTGTTTTTAAAACGTCACCGCGCTCAAGGAAAAGCAGAGTTCATTTAATGTTTTACTGACTGTTTTACTTTACTGGTGGCAATGCCTATATAAGAGATCTGCTGCTGCTTCAAAATAACAGTGCCCGCCTCGAAGTCGCGCTCAACTGGTTACTCATGCGGTGGCGGTGCGCATGTGCCGGGGCTTGGAATTCAATTGGAAAAAAAAGTTACGCAGGCAGCCGCCGCAGCTCCTACCCCCACGGAATCAAATACTGCCCAATCAGTGGCCCGCCACCCGTAGCACTGAACCGAACGCAAATTTGCATAGATAAGGAGGATGTATTATTCACACTCTTAGCACAGCAACATTCTCGGGAGACTGTAAGTGTTTGAAAAACACAGCAGTAAGACAGTCAATTATATTTACTTAGAATTTTGACTGCACGTGCAGCGAGTCATTGATTTGAGGAGTTGCCCGTGGCAGGGTAGACCCGGCCCTGATTAATAAGTGCCGGTGCTTAGCACCGGCACAAATTAAGCCCTGGTCACATCGGAATTGCGCCGCTCTTCTGGATGTCTTTTGCTTTGGGTGGTAGCACCCTGTAACATATAGCAGGCACAGAATAGCACCATTTACGTTGTATGGAGACCAGAGCCACAGTCTGCATGAACACACATTCAATGTTGTACATACTCCATGCACAGTGTGTACACTGCTGCGGTGTTTGTGCTTGAAACAAGGCGCACTGCCCCAACACTACATACCACCTAGCAGAATGAAGGCCCCACCCTCACCTCCAAAAACACAAGCAGTCTCGTACTGGTCATGAGAAACATACGATCGGTATGTGCAGCCCCGCTGGACATGCCAACCTGGGTTCTGCACCAGCTCCGGTCTCCGTGGAAATCCCCGATACATTAGAAACTGAAGCATGGCACAGCATGGTGGGTGGCGTGGTGATGGAATATGGCATAAAACAACTAATAAACTTGGGTTTACTCTCCAGTGTGCCAAACGCACATCACAGACCTGCTGTCGGTTCATTCTGCATCATGACTCCCCAGATTCGAAACAACACCACCACGAGCACTCAGGGGCAAGGGACAGGAAGAGCAAACCGCTGAGAGTGATGGGATAAAGTAGTCGCTTTCTCGGCCATCCACACACCATCAGCGGGCAGCTCCTGACCCTGCCAGCAACACAACAGAAATCAAAAATACAACTCAGTCAAGCAATCCATCATCCTCAGTGCATCTTCTACACACGAGGAGAGAGAAGGCGATAACTCAAAAATAGTTACCGCCACTGTTCCCAAGAAGCTGCGCACGCGAGCACAGAGGTCACCTTAAGCACACAGTGTGCTGTAATTAGCGCGCACTCCCGTGATACCGTTCGCGCCGCCGCTTTTAAAATGCGAGCAGCGCGAGATTCTTACAGTGCACAGCTGCTGATTGTGGTCCTTTGAATTAGTAACACGAATACTATTTCAATGGACCCCAATCAGCCCCGCAGCTGTGCACTGTAAGAAAAGGAACACAGCGTGCGCTAAATCACACGTCGTGTTTGAGCCTTTGCTTTTCCTTAATGTGCACAACTGCGGGCTACTTATAATCCTTTGTGTCTCCTTCCTCCAGCTCTCCTGTAAGCGAGAGACGAACGATCTTCGATAACAAACAGTAGCTGCAGAAATGCAGCACTGTCAACTCACGCTCGGAATGGCTTACGAAGATCAGGCTTTTAACTACCACCTCAGCCTACTAACCCTTGAGGTAGCGCCACGGAGTTCTGTTTACACCCGAGTGGCACTCTTTATACCGAGCAAGTATTTAATTGTACTTTAAATATAAAAGACATAATGGAATGACAGAGTGCCTTCGGTGATCTAATGCTGCCCATAGGCCACTGTAAGCGTCTTCCAATACTGACAGCACCCTCGGGTGTCGCCTGTGATTTTTTGGTACCATTGGGGAAATCTTCTACACGACTGGATCCGTAACTTTACACGGCTGAGTATAACTTGCTTCACAAACTGCACAACGGGCTCGTGTCGGCTTGTTTCAGCAAAAAACCCTCAGCAGTGCTTAGTGTACAGTTAAGTACCGTTTTCTGCCTTGAGGTGCCTGTCGCACCTATAGAAGATCTTCCAACTAAGTGACCACACTTCGGTAGCAGATGATCTTTAACAGGACATTAACTATTTAATGAATGCATGAATGAATGGTTCCTCATCACTGTGGGGCGTCTAATTCGATTGGGCGTGTCCGCAGTTATCTCCCTCGGTAGGGATGATTCCCTTATCCTAATCGGCGAGGAACCCTGTGCTCTACTACCAACGCACTGGGGGTGCCTCTGCAGCGCTCTTGGCTGACTGACACACAAACACCATTCAGGTGCCCCGTCTATCTGAGTTAGCTGCGGCGCCTCCCTCTTCCTACCCTCCCGTCATCGGCGCTCCCCTAAAATTATTCACAGGAGCACCGATTTCTGCTGTGGCTCCTCACTGTCTCTGGAGGTCCTTCCTTTCACCCCTACGGTGTCCGTGCAGCTCCACTTTCCGTACCTTGACAGCCTCTGAGCCCTTGGGGCTCTTTTCCCCTATGGCTCCTCTTTCAACACCGTTGTGGTTGCCCCCCCTCTTCCTGGGGGGGGGGGCTCCCCTTATCCCGACAGTGCTTCAAAACCCTCCCCTCTCTTATCTCCGCCCCTTGCCAACCGGGACGCCACCTACTACGGTGTCGCTCCCCTCTGTGCCTCCTCAGCTGGCGCCTCTCAAGCCCGCTTTGCTTCCCGCTACCTCCCATAGCACAAACTTTTCCAGCAATCCCTACTGCAACAGGGACAAGATGGCAGAGCGGAAGTGACGCGCATTTGGGCGGGCAGCAGACTGGAAGCGCACAGGAAGTGAGATTTCAGCGGACAGTGGTGGACATGCAGCCATCTCTGTGAGGACAAACACTTTTAAGATTAGCAGAGAAAGTATACGCTGCACAAAATATAATGCTAACAGTACGGACCCCACTACATTACCAAGAGGCATACTGAAATATAACAGAAAAACAAGTATGAATAGCACAAAACGCAAGGGAAAATACAGGTATAACACTAGCTCTGAAATTCCGACACCACAATGTAGGGGGCAGACACAAACAAAGCAAAAACAAAAATACAAAGGATGACCATAAAACCCGTCACTAACAAAAACAAGTCAGGTCCCGGGCCGGCAGCCAATCACAGCGCGGCCCGGGAATGACGTCACGGGGGTGTCCCGGGCCGGCAGCCAATGGCAGCGCGGCCCGGGACAAAGGGGCGGGGCTTAAAAAAAGCACCAGAAACGCCCCCGAATCGCGTTTTCGTGAGAAAGCGCGATTGACAGCCTCTGCCTCCCAATGGCTAGCCTCCATTTATGGAGCTAGCCAATTGGAAACAGAGGCTGTCCTAACCTCACTATTAGAAACAACAGATTTCGATCTGGGAGTGGCTTCGCCCCTCGCCAGGTTACGAAACCTAAAAATGACTAGATTTGGATCTTCAATCGCAGCTTTTTCCATTGCAACACTATGCAACAAAAGCTTTCAATGGAAGTGAGCTGCATAAGTCGAGATCTTTTATTCCCATCTTTTAACTTAATGTGAGTTTTATGTAGCTCAGCATCACATGCATTGTTCTGCTCCTTGAAATGTGGCAGGCAAAGTACCCTGTTTATGTGTGGGGGTAATAATAAACCCTCTTTCAAATTTGACTGTCATTTTCGTTTTGCAGACTTTTGTAAATGCATACATATTAAGTAAAATGCATTTAGATATAGGTGTTGACTGAGGGTCGGTGAAAATTGAGGGTAAGAAAAAAGGAAACAAAGACAGGGAGGTAAAACCAAAGGGTGTGATGGGATATGGCTTTAGGCTGTATTTTTCAGAATTGTTGGTTAAAATTAGTAGCAGCCTTTCATGGATACATATGGATTAAATGAAGGCAGACAAAGAGAAAAGGAATAGAGTCGGGAGTTGGGGGTTGTACTGAGGGGCATTACAACAGGGAGGCCAGATGAAATGCAGTCACTTTGACTACAGTTTATGTACTTGCCAGATAACCCCGGTTGTGTAGGATTTAGAGGCTGTTTGAGATAGCAGCTTGACAACATTTTCATCTGTGAGGCTCGGTTGCATGGTATGCCTCGAGGCTCGAATCAGGCTGCCTGGTGAGTCTATGCACACACGTGTGATACTTTAATGCTTGTGTTTCACTCAGATGTTCTTTCTTCCAAATGGATCCGTTCATGGAACGGTTATTGAATTCTCATCTTAATGTCACAATTCCTGTTCTTCTTTCATCTTTTGAGCTCATAAGGCTTAAGCCACTACCAGGAAATGCACTGTTCTTATCACTCTGTCCCGACGTTTTCACAGTTCTTTTGATGCGGGATTTTCGAGTTGAGGCCCAAATAGTTAGTCTACTGATGGGCATTGAGATCTTACAGAGAAATAAGACATGGACCACAGTCTAACTTCTGGGGCTGCAGCAAAGACATAAGGGTGTTGTTGCCTGATTTCTTTGTGTCAGAATCTTGTTTACGAGCACATTATTGGAATGTGCCTAGAAGAAGAGTCTTTTTTAGGGGGCGTGGCTTGGCGCCGCGGGTAATGGCAGCGCCTGAGTGAGGCTCCGGCAGGACACCGGGAGAATTCCTTTTCTGACCACATAGTTCCTGCTTTGAGGCCATCTCTTCACGTCGGACCGTCTCCGCAATGCAGCGGCACACTTGAGGACTTTTCCCCGGCGTCGGCGGCAGAGGTATTTACTGCTACGCTTTTAGGGACGCTCCGGTGTTCGCCGCCGCCATCTCGCGGCTCGAGTCACGGAGCAGTCCCCTGGCAAAGGCGTCTGTGTTCTGTGCCCAGAATCAGCATTATTACCGCTATGCCTCAGAACCGCCTCTAACTCCCTCCCAGGGACCGCGCTTCATGTCTCGCCTGCTCTAAGCCATACGCCTGCAGCTCAATATTTCCTCACACAGCGCGGCCGCCATTTTGAGCGCTTTGGAATCTTTCTACATGTCTAGCGGTATTCTCCTCATGCTTTCCTTTCACCTCACGGCTTGCCTTTCATGGACTCATTTTTTTTTTTTTTTGGCTACTTATTGAAACGACTTTTTCCCTTCATTTTTCGTTTTGATACCAGTAGGAACAGTAGAGTGCTTACTGTCCCCACCAGTTAATATGTTAATATGGGAATTACTTCAACTGTGCAGATGCTTCATTCCTGCTCACCACTAACTTTATTGGCGAACTGGTGATATGTATTACTTATCTACTGTGCAGTTTGGAAATTCTCTTCATTCCTGCTGAGTTCCATTTGTACTTCAATTTTTCATGAGCTCCAGACCTGCACTCAATTTTTTTTAATTTTTTTTATGTGATATAATTCACTGCACATGCCCATCCTCCTGCATTGCGCACCCCATATGCGCACTTGTATTTTCATTGAATTTTCTCGTTACCACGTGCATGGGTAATAGTTGTCTGAGCTCCATCTTTATTTCCTTCAGCCTTGCGCCCTCTTAATTGAGGTTGTGTCTAGTGCGTTTACTTGCTACCACCAATTGTTCTCCATTCTTCGCTCTTGGCTTTTTTCCATGGGAACACAACAACAAATGTCTCGCTTTTCATCTAAGGCAAATACAAAGGTGGCGTTTGTTAAGAATTCTAAAGTTTTTTCGGCTCTATCCCAACTAGAAGACTCTCTTCCTCTTTCAGACTCGGAAGCACCCATGGAAACGCCCTCTCCTAAGTCCTCAGGAAAAGTAACTGCTAAACGGCTAAAAAAACACCCTCCGTCCCCACCCAAATCATCGTCACCTGTATCCATGGAGCTATTATTGGAAGAAATCCGGTCTTTTCGTCCTTTCCTTGAGGAAATTGGAACTTTGCGCCCTTTTATGGAGGAGACTAATACTAAACTCCAAGTTCTCACAGACAATTGGTCTCAAATTGAAACGAGAGTCTCTACGGTGGAGCAATCTGTCGCATCCTTTCAAGAATCTCAAATTAAAGTTACACACTTGTCTTCACAGGTAGGAGCTCTTCAAAAGCAGGTGGAGGAGTTGGAAAATAGAGGCAGGCGTAATAATCTTCGCATTTACGGCCTGGCGGAAGGTCTCGAAGGGTCCGACCCGCCTGCCTTCTTCAAGTCCTTCCTTCCCAAATTGCTACATCTACCACAGGATACATCTCTCAACATCCAACGTGCGCATCGTCTAGGCCGTTTGCCTACATCCCTCTCCATGTCACAAAGGCCAAGAGGTATTATCCTTTATTTCCTAGAGTACACTGACCTCCTGAAAGTTTTAGCGGCTGCCAAGGCTCTTCCCAAACTGTCTTGGCTTGATTCTCCATTGTTCTTCGCCCAGGACTATGCCAAAGCAACTGCTAATCGTAGAAAAGCTTTCCTTGACATGAGAGAGGTCCTCCGTGCCATGGGTGCTCGATATGGCTTGTATCATCCATGTCTGTTTAAGGTCACCTACAATAACAAGACTACCACCTATGAGGATCCTGTAAGATTGCAGAGCTTCATTAATGCGCATCGTACTTCTACCATGGATACATCTGGTCCTTCGTCATCCTCACCTGGCTGACTTCTCGCATCACAAGCCTGTTGGTAGATTCCAGCTCTCTCACTGATGTGTTGTTGTTCATCTCATGTTTTTGGCTGACTTTTTGGTTCTGTTGGCAAATTCTTGTTCTCATCTTGCGTTCTACTACTCTGTTTTCCCCTTGTTGCAATTTTCCGATTGCTTGTTCATTCCACTCCTTTTTCATATTATGATGTATTTTATTAAGTTTCGTTCCCTTATCTTCATTTATTGTTCTTGCTCTTTGTATTATCGTCTCAGTTTCACCTCGTCTTTGTTCCCACAGGAACTCCTCATCGTACGATGACGTCTCCCAAGTTCCATGCCCGGCTGCCCTCAGTTGTGTTGTCTTACCTACCTGGCTCCTCCCCCCCTCAATTTCTTCTCGTACTTCCCCCTCGTAGGTATGTTTTCTTCATGTTTTTTGTACCTTTCTTGTTTTTTGTTCCTCTTCATTTCCCCTTACATCATCAATGAATTCCTGTTCTGCTTTGCGATGATGGTTTTTTTCTCCTCAGGTTATCTTTCATCTTTCCTCCCTTTCTTTCATTTCTGTTTCTTACTCCTGTCTCCATCCTTTCGCGTTCCCTTTCTATTTCTTAATCTTTACTCGTCACTCCTTGCTCTCTTTCCTCTTTCTGATCTCAATCTTCAAGTATATTTCTTCCATCTTCCTCAGTTTCCTTTCATCTTTCTTCATCTCTTTTTCCTCGTTCATTCATTTTTCTCTACTTTCTTTTCTTCTATTTTTCCTTACTTCTTTGAATCATTGATTGACCAGTTTATGGCTTTCATGTGTACACTATGTCTTTAAATTTGGTTTCATGGAATGTTAAGGGTATTAACTCCCCAATTAAGCGTCAGCGCATTTTATCTCACTTAGCTAAATTAAATATCGACATTGCATTTCTTCAAGAAACTCACCTTTCAGACATAGAGTCTGACAAACTTAAAAGAGGTTGGGTGGGTGACGTCTTTTTCTCACAGGGCGATGGGAAACGTAATGGTGTTGCCATTTTGTGTCGTAGATCCCTTCCTCTAACGGTCATATCTCAAGAATCAGATACGAATGGCAGATGGATTCATGTCAGACTATCACTTAGAGGTGTTCCAATCTCTCTCCTTAATGTTTATGGTCCCACGGCTGGTGAACCCCATTTTTGGGCTGACCTTTCTCCCCGCATCACCCAATTCATGGATGATAACTTCATCCTTGCGGGAGATTGCAATCACCCTTTTGATCCCTTTCTGGACAGGAAATCTGATGCCACTTATATTCCTACAAAATCGCACAAATTGTTCACCCAAGCTATTTCGCAACATAAGCTTGTTGATTCCTGGCGTTTATGTAACCCAACTTTACAAGAATTCACTTTTTATTCCCCCCATCATCGGTCCCAATCACGTCTTGATTATATTTTTGTCTCCCACGCACTTACTCAAACCCTCCAGGCAGCAGAAATTGGCCCGATTTTACTTTCTTATCATGCCCCTGTACTGGTTAGTCTTGAAGTTTTACCCAAAACTGAAGGTCCTAAACGATGGCGTTTCAACGATGCCCTCCTTCTGGATCCTAACTTTTCTGCTTCTTTTTCTGCCTTTTTTGATGAGTTTTTCCTTTTTAATGATATCCCACCCATTTCGAAACATACTCTTTGGGATACCTTTAAAGCAGCTGCTCGTGATTTTATTATTAATTTTGTTGCTAAAAAACGTAAATCTGCCCGCCAATTTACCAAAACCCTTCTCCATGACATTAAACGATTGGAACACGCCTATTTCACTTCACACTCCTCAGATAGTCTGACATCTCTGGTTGCTGCCAAAATTAAATTTAATGAAAAGTCTACTGAAGATGCTTCTCTTTATCTGCTTAAATCTAGTGCCAAGTTTTATGGTGGTAGGAACAAAGCCGGGAAGATTCTTGCTAATTACTTAAAGGTTAAACAAAATAAAGTAAATATTGAATCAATTTATGATGTTGCTGCCCATTTACAACACAAAGATGCTGACATTCTTGCTACTTTTTCACATTTCTATAAATCCTTATACACTTCAGACACATCGTCCTCTCCTCAAACTCTTGCTAATTTTTTTCTCCACCATTCAAAGCCCTACTTCCTTCCCTCTTGACCTTTCTTCCTTAGAATCCGATGCCTCACAGACAGAATTGCTTGCCGCCCTTCATCGTTTAAAACTGAACAAAGCCCCTGGCCCTGACGGGTTCACTGTTGAGTTTTATCTTCACTTTTCGAAGCTTCTTATTCCTAAACTTCACTCCCTTATACACTCTTTTACTGAATTAGGCACTTCTTCCGGTACTTTTTCAGACGCCCATATCTGTCTAATTCCCAAACCTGGAAAAGACGTCCAATATTGTAAAAATTATAGACCTATTTCACTAGTTAATATAGATTACAAAATTTTCGCTAAACTATTGGCAATGAGATTAGATCATTTGCTCCCTGACCTGCTTGGAGATGAACAATCAGGCTTTGTTAAAGGCCGTTACATTACAGATAACACAAGGCTCTTGTTCAACATCTTAACAAAATCTTCCCATCTCCAATCTCCTCTTGCAGCCATAGCCTTAGATGCTGAAAAGGCATTCGACAGGGTCGAATGGCCTTACCTTTTTCACACTCTTAATTGGTTTGGGTTTGGTCCTAAATTTATCTCCCTAGTCTCGTTGTTATACTCTCATCCCCGAGCAGCAGTTTTCGCTAACGGCCAAATTTCTCCTTATTTTGATCTTGGTAGAGGTGTCCGTCAAGGTTGTCCTCTCTCACCCTTACTCTTCAACTTGGCCCTAGAACCTTTTTTATCCAAACTACGTCAAAACCCTAATATTACTGGTTTTCGTACTACAGACCTTTCCGTAAAACTAGCTGCTTACGCGGACGACATTTTATTATTTATTTCGAATCCTACTGTTTCCATTCCTGCTTTTTTAGCGGAAGTACAACATTATTCCTCAATCTCTGGTTATAAACTTAATAACGATAAATGCGAAATCTTACCTTTGACAAAGTTTACTTTTAAGAATGATTTCAATGCCTCAAACTTCACCTGGAGTCCTTCCAATATTAAATACCTAGGTTTACATATTACCCCCTCAATCCATGATACTGTCTCCCTTTGTTTAACCAAATGTATCCAGAAAATATCGGATCTCACAGCTAGGTGGCATCCTCTTTACCTGTCCTGGTGGGGTCGCCTTGATACAATCAAGATGATGCTCTCCCCTGTTATTCTTTACACCTTATCCAATATTCCCGTTCCCATTCCGGCTAAATTCATAAAAAAAAAAAATTCAGTTTTATCTTCCTTTCTTTGGCATAAAAGCAAACCCAGAATGTCTTTAGCTAGGCTCAGTCGTCCTGCCTCCGAAGGTGGGGTCAACTTTCCAAATTTCTCCGCTTATCACAAGGCCTTTCTGCTACGTCAGTCATCCTTCTGGTTACAGGACCCTGATTCTCCCTGCCCTTTGTGGACAAAGGTAGAGCGCCTTTTTCTCTCACCTTTCTCTTTCGCTGAATGCATCTCCTTTTCCCGTAAGCCTGCCTCACTTCTTACCCCTATTCATAAGTTCACCCTTAAACTCCTCCTCTCCTCTCACCCTCCGCCCCCTACTTGTATTGCTGACTTCCTCACCTCCACTATATGGCATAATAAGTACCTTTTGATCCGGGGTAAACCCATTCTATGGAAGTCTTGGAGATCCAAGGGGCTGCTTTGGGTCTCCCAATTTTTTTCACAATCCACCTTCCTACCCTTTTCCACTCTTCGTCTCGCCTTTCACTTGCCCCTCTCTTGTCTTCCCCAATATCTTCTCCTTAAGGCGACAGTCATGGACGTGTATGTTAAACTTCCTGGCACTCCTCCTCCTATACCTACTCCTGATCCTATTGCTCACCTCCATTCTACTTTACTAACCCTTCCCAAAGCTTCTGTTCTTTATAAACAGCTTCATATACACACTCTTCCCAGACTTAAAAGCAAAGTTGAGGAGCAGTGGGAGACTGATCTTTCCCTATCCTGGCCAACTCCCCTTTGGGATAGGATCTGGTTAAAGATTCGTAAATCGTCCAGGGCTGCTTCCCTAACGCAATCCCTATTTTTCATTTATAACCGTCTATTACACACTCCTTCCACCCTTCACAAACGTTTCCCCAACACACCAGACACCTGTTGGTCATGTACTTCCCCACATGCTACCTTGTTTCACATGTTGTTCCTTTGCAAGAATGTTCATGCCTTCTGGTTACAAGTATGGGCACAAATCAATGTCATTTTTTCCACTAATATTCCGTTCTCAAATGCTCATGTTTTCCTGGGTAGCCTTTCTCCTTGTTGGGACTGCAAAGACCTTAATGTTCGAATTGTTGACTTATTATTAGCAGTTGCCTTTCAACAGATCACGATCAATTGGAAGTCTACGTCCAGTATTACTTTTAAAGCTTGGTGGTATAATGTATGTCACAACCACAGACTCGATACTGCTTTTGTTTTTCCTCCACAGATGGCGACTAAACGTGCTGACTTATGGCTTCCTATTACATTGTATTTAGATAAATGTACAACCCGTTCTTTTCGCCCTAGACCTGCTCAGCAGGAAGTTCCTAAACCTCCTTGATACCCTTCACTTTTCTTCATGTTCAACTATTCTATTTTACTGCATACCCGTATTTGCATTTTATTACATTGCTTATTTATTGTGCCCTTCATTTTGTATGCTTTCTCATTTATGATTCACTTTTATATTTTGTATTGATTATTTCGAATTCATTGTTCTTCTTTTTATTACTCCATCATTGTAAGTTTCTATTTCCCCTCCCCCTTCCTCCCTTATTATTATTTCTCCACCATTGTTTCCCTATTAGTATTTGTTCCTAATATGTATTATTACCATGCTCTTCTTTAATAAACTTGATTTTTGAACTCAAAAAAGAGTCTTTTTTAGAAAGTCCATATCATTAGGTTCATGTAGAGAATAGGTTTCTTTTTTTCTGGTGTAAATATGTGGCATGTTATGCTTTTCCTTGCTTCTAGAGCAACTACTGTTTTAGGAGCACTTTTGTTGTAACCTTATCTTTGTTTTAATTATCTGAGCAGCCAAGGCCTTATTTTAGGTCGAGATACCCCCAACTCCTTCTTTAGCTTTGTCATTTGTTTAGGCCTTGCAGGAGAAGATTGTGTCTCACCTGTGCTTAATCAGGAAATTAGTTTGTTGCGCTGTATTTTCATCCTAGTGTGTAGAATAGAGGTGCATTGCATGCACTTTCCTGCGTAGAGGAATATCCCAAATCAGCTTCTAAGGCACAAGTGACAGTGGATTGAGGAAGCCTTACCACTTTCCTCCCAAAGGGGTGTTTGAACCTTTCCGTTGTTGTGGTGTATTGACCGCAGATCTCAACTTCATAGCATATGACACTTCCTACTGTAGCCTGGAAGATTCGGTTAAAGTTGGCATGAATTTGATTTCCTGATTAGATCCTGAAGCAACACAATAATTGTATCCATCCCAAATGCTTTCCTGGAGACCTCTTCAGGGATGGTTACACACAGAAATGTTGGCTACTTTCTGGATAAGTTGTTCTTCTAGAAGCAGTGGCTTCTTTAGGTATCACCTTTGCGTAGGGGCCCATATCGTAATTCTTGACTTGGATAGATTAGTTTTCAGCTTGATCCATTCGCAGTTCCGTATTTCTGAACTGAGCTTAAAGGGTGTTTCAGGTCCAGACTAGAAATATTGAGTCATACATGTAAAAATGACTCCTCTGATGTGAGTCTTTTCAGCTGTTAGTATAGCAGAATACATGTATGTTTTAAAGATTGAACAGAAAGGTTACCAGCAGGCATCCTTGCTTCACCCCAAAGTTAGTTGAAAGTTTGTTCGTCTCTTCACCAGTCATAACGACTCTGACCTGCGCATCTGAGTTGGAGTACAGACTCATCACGATGTTCAATAAATACTGGTTCATCTGAACATTGTTTCACTTTTGCCACAGGAGGTTCCTGTCTACCAAGTCGAAGGCCTGGAAGAAGTCCAAGAAGTCTGCAAAATGGAGCATCTTTTTCCTCTCTGGAATATTTACTGACCAAATGGCACAGATTGAAGATCTGATCAACAGTTGACAGATTTTTCTGGAAGCTTTCCAGTATGGGAGAGAGAATATCATCTTCTTTAGCAACTTTTTAATGTGCGTGGGGTGACCTCTGACCCTCTGGGCCGGTCACCCCACGCACCGCGCACACTCCCCGTGAGTGAGCCCAGGCTGCCCCCCCGTTCCCGCCGAGTGCCGCCGCTGCCCACAGCTGTGCTCCTGGCCCTCGTCCGCTGTTGGTGCATTTCGCCCTGTTTGCGCTGTGTTGTACTATCCCTGTGTTAATTTTGTTCTTTGTTTAATTTTGGTGCATTTCTCCCCCTGTTTGCCCCTTGTTGTATTAATTTTGTTCCTTGTTTAATTTTGGTGTATTTCTCCCTCTGTTTGCCCCTTGTTGCGCCCAGCCCCTGCCGCGTTTCCCGCCACCTCCCCGCTCCCCGCCGCTGCCCGCCTGCGCCCCGCCCCCTTCCCTCTGTCGCCCTTCCCATTCGCCGCCCCGCTCCCGCCTCCCAGCTGCTCCTCCCTCCCACTGGACCATATATGGCAGAGTGCGCGCGGTGGTGAGCCGTGACCTCTGACCCTCTGGGCCGGTCACCCCACGCACCGCGCACACTCCCCGTGAGTGAGCCCAGGCTGCCCCCGGTTCCCGCCGAGTGCCGCCGCTGCCCGCAGCTGTGCTCCTGGCCCTCGTCCGCTGTTGCTGCATTTTGCCCTGTTTGCGCTGCGTTGTACTATCCCTGTGTTCATTTTGTTCTTTGTTTAATTTTGGTACATTTCTCCCCCTGTTTGCCCCTTGTTGTATTAATTTTGTTTCTTGTTTAATTTTGGTGTATTTCTCCCTCTGTTTGCCCCTTGTTGCACCCAGCCCCTGCCGCGTTTCCCACCACCTCCCCGCTCCCTGCCGCTGCCCCCCTGTGGCCCCGCCCCTTCCCTCTGTCGCCTTTCCCATTCGCCACCCCGCTCCCGCCTCCCAGCTGCTCCTCCCTCGCTCCGCCCCCCCACTCTCCACATATGGCAGAGTGGCAAACGCGCAGCGTTGACGCGCAGCGGGCGCGCCAAAGGTAAGCCCGTCTGCGCCCGTCCGCGCCTGGACCGCGCCCAGCGCCAGGACCCCTGGCCCCCACCAACGCAAGACGACCCGACAAACCTACGACGCCGCGGCCCTCAACGCACTCAATACCGGCCGGACCACCACCTGCTGCCGGGCCGCCCTGAAACGCTTCCACGAACCCTTCACCTGCACAACCTGCAAGTTCACCTGCCTCCGATCAGGCTCCGCACCCGCCAAGCCAAACCCCAGCAGCAACCTCAAGTGCATCCTGCTCAACACCCGCTCCGTCCACAGACACGCCGTCGAACTCTGGAACCTGCTCGACACAACATCACCAGACGTCGCGTTCCTCACTGAAACATGGATGAACGCCTCCTCAGCCCCCAACATCGCCATCGCCATCCCGGATGGATACAAGATCATCAGGAGGGACCGCGTCAACCAGACTGGGGGAGGCATCGCCATTGTCCACAAGAACACCATCCGCATCACGACCGACGCCAACGACACCTTCACCGCCACCGAACACCTCCACTTCCAGATTCACACCAACCCAAAGACGACCCTCAGAGGCACCCTCATCTACAGACCCCCGGGACCACGCACACAATTCAGCGAAGACATCACAGACTTCATCAGCCCACACGCCCTCCCCTCCGCCGACTACATCCTCCTAGGGGACCTCAACTTCCACCTGGAGAACAACAAGGACCGCAACACCGTCACTCTGCTGGACAACCTCGCCAACCTCGGACTCAAGCAACTGGTCAACACCCCCACCCACTACGCCGGCCACACGCTTGATCCCGTCTTCTCATCCAGCAAGCACATCGCCTTCAGCCACTCCACCGGACTTCACTGGACAGACCACAGCTGCGTCCACTTCAGCTTCAGAAAAACCACCACCCACCACCACCCGCAACAGGCTCCTCACAGAAGCTGGAGCAAGATCACCGCCGACCAACTCACCACCTCCCTCAGCCAGAACCCACCTGCCAGCACACCGGACCCCAACGAAGCAGCCCGCAACCTCACGCAGTGGCTGACCGCCTGCGCCGACGACCTCGCACCACTAAAGAACCCCCCCAGCCAACCCAGAAGCAAGAAGGCCCCCTGGTTCACCGACGAACTCAAGCACTCCAAGAAGACCTGCCGCACCCTCGAGAAAGCCTGGCTCCTCGACCAGACCACTGACAACATGACCGCCCTCAAACACGCCACCTGCAAGCACCACCAGCTCATCCGCACCACCAAGAAGAAATCACTGAAGGAGCGACTGGACAACAACCCCCCCAGACAGCAAGGAACTCTTCAGCATCGTCAAGGAGTTCTCCAACCCCAGCACCGGCAACAACAACATCACCCCATCACAAGATCTCTGCGACTCCCTCGCCTCGTTCTTCCACCGCAAGATTGCCGACATCCACAACAGCTTCGGCGCACCATCCTCACACCCTACCGTCGAACCAACGCACCCCACCGCTACCCTCCACACCTGGACCGCGGTGACCACCGAAGACACAGCCCGCACGATGAACACCATCCACTCCGGATCTCCAACCGACCCCTGCCCCCACCACGTCTTCAACAAGGCCGACTCCACCATCGCACCCCAACTCCGAGACGTCATCAACACCTCCTTCGACACCGCCACCTTCCCGGAGAGCTGGAAGCATGCCGAGCTCAGCGCCCTACTGAAGAAACCAACAGCGGACCCCACCGACCTCAAAAACTTCCGCCCCATCTCGCTCCTCCCTTTTCCTGCCAAAGTCATCGAGAAGATCGCCAACAGACAGCTTGCCGCCTTCCTCGAGACGAATGGATCCCTCGACCCCTCGCAGTCTGGTTTCAGAGCCAACCACAGCACCGAGACCGCCCTCATCGCAGCCACCGACGACATCCGTACCCTTCTCAACAACGGGGAAACAGCGGCACTCATCCTCCTGGACCTCTCCGCCGCGTTCGACACTGTCTGCCACCGCACCCTAGTCCAACGCCTCAGCAACACCGGCATCCAAGAGAAGGCACTGAAGTGGATCATCTCGTTCCTCGCTGGAAGAACACAGAGAGTCCGCCTCCCCCCCTTTCGCTCCGAGGCCACCGAAGTCACCTGCGGCGTCCTGCAAGGATCATCACTCAGCCCCATCCTCTTCAACATCTACATGAGACCTCTCGCAGCCATTGCACGCCAACACAACCTCAACATCATCTCCTACGCCGACGACACCCAGCTGATCCTCTCCCTCACCAAAGACCCTGACACCGCCAGAGCCAGCCTCCACGAAGGGATGAAAGACGTCGCCGAGTGGATGAAGAACAGCCGCCTAAAACTGAACACAGACAAGATGGAAGTCCTCATCCTAGGAACATCAGCTACCGCCTCGGACGACTCCTGGTGGCCCCCAGCCCTGGGCACCGCCCCCAAGCCAACAGACCACACACGCAACCTGGGCTTCATCCTGGACTCCTCCCTCTCGATGACCAGACAAGTCAACGCTGTCTCCTCTTCATGCTTTCACACCCTCCGCATGCTCCGCAAGATCTTCCGATGGATCCCGGTCGAAACCAGGAAGACGTCACCCAGGCCCTCGTCACCAGCCGTCTGGACTACGGAAACACCCTCTACGCCGGAACCACAGCCAAGCTACAGAAAAGACTCCAACGCATCCAGAACGCCTCCGCCCGACTCATCCTGGACATCCCTCGACGCAGCCACATCTCCGGCCACCTGAGGAACCTGCACTGGCTCCCCGTCAACAAGAGGATCACGTTCAGGCTCCTCACCCACGCACACAAGTCTCTCCACAACCTGGGACCCAAGTACCTCAACGACCGCCTGACCTTCCACACGCCCACCCGCCAGCTATGGTCCGCTAGCCTCGCCCTCGCCGCCGTTCCACGCATCCGAAGAGCCACCGCCGGAGGCAGATCCTTCTCCTACCTGGCGGCCAAGACATGGAACTCCCTCCCCATCCACCTTCGGCTGACCAAGGACCACCTCGCCTTCAGGAGACAACTCAAGACCTTGCTGTTCGAGCAGTAACGGCCCCCCTCCCCCAAGCGCCTTGAGACCCTTCCGGGTGAGTAGCACGCTATACAAGTGCCATGATTGATTGATTGATTGCTGGAGTAAATTCATTGAAAATATCTTGAAGTCAATTTTTATAAGGCTGTGCAGGAATAAAACAATGAGACACCAGTATAACCAACTCAACAGCCTCACCCACACTTTTGAAACAGCTCACACTGCAACCTGGTCAGATTACTCAATTTACTACTTTGCTGCCTGATATGTCCTGCTTGGCTCGTTGGAGGGCATACAACTGGACACCAGTCCAATAAAACACACATCCCTTGCTCTGTCTCTTGGACTGCCCTGGAAAGGCTGCCCAAACACATTTATTAGTAATACTATGCATGTACTACACCAAGAAAACACCACTCGGATAAAGACCTGTTCACAAGTTTTATAATCCCATCACACGTCACCACACAGTCCAGCATTGCACAGTTGCACCAACAGCAAAAATAAAAAAATGACATTTGTACGGCACTATTGTTGCAAAAATGAATGTTTTAGACCACAGAAGTGCTGTAAGTTCACTTCAGCAGTTCGAAAATATCTAATTCACGTCTTAGCCACTTAAAAACATAGTCCACAAATACCACAATATACCCATTCATCAGAGGATGTAGGAAAGCTATAAGCATACAACTGCTGATGGTATTTCAGACAGAAAACAACAGTGGAAAATTCCCAAATAACCAGCACCTAGTCAAAATTTCTCCCAGATTTTTCTTATTAGGCGCACCCTCTGGTACTAGGGGCGGTATGTGTGCACACTCCAAAAATACCCACTGGTACAGTATAGGTTCAAAACATGAACTAAGAAGTTTTAAGAAAGGACAAGGTGCACCACTTAAACGTTTGTAGAAACTGTTTTCTCTAATAGGATAAACAGCAATGATCACAATCAAATGTTTCTTGTATTTTTGGTAGTTCTTTATTCGATTCCTTTGAAAAGAAGGTTGTACACAGGATCTACAGCCGACGCGTTTCGTCCTCAAGGGACTTCTTCAGGGCTGTTACAAAAAAGACAATGTACAAAACATACAATTAAAACTTTAAACATAGATATTTTAAAAAACAACTAGGCTAGTGCATAAAAATGCCAGGCTTCAACAACAGTTCATCACATGAATTTATTCTGGTACAGAACATGCATTTTCTATACCCACACGTTTAGGTGTAGTTACCACCAACTTCAGGAGGTTGTTATACAGAACAATGGCTAACAACTTCATACAAAGTAATGTGATTAGGAGAGAACAACATCTATCTCTGAGTTTTTATGTTTGGTTACACAGTGAAGCAAGTTGTGAATTATGAACCATACTTGCAGTGATCACAGCAAACATTATTACTTTTAGAACAAAACCCACTTCGGGCATCTCACTAGTTCTTGCATATTATTTTCCATGTCAGTATGACCCTCCATAATCGGTTGCCCCCATATCCTAGATACGATATTCACCATGAGAGTCTTAGGACTGGGAAGGAACCCCAAATGATAAAAGAACAGGAACTCAGGGAAAGAAAATGACAAAGTTATATAATATAAACCATTCATCATACCAAAAAAAAAAAAATCACTAACGATGATGTCCCTGGATCCTTTCACGTGGTTAAAGGATGCGTGAATTTATCCATGCAGTTATGTAGTGGACCAGTGGCATCTATGAGTGATTAACAAAGAAAACATCAGTGAAAGAGCAGCTAAGGGACAGATGAGCCACACGTACAGACATTAATGGAGGCCACAGATGTAACAGATAGCCAAAATGGAATTGGGAAGGTAAAGCCTACCACGTTTTTAGGGCACCTGTCCGTTTACGGATTTCTGTCCCGACAGATCACTTGGTCAAAGGTGGACTACAACCGAGTCACACCCGTAATATAAGGTTTTAGATATTGTATGTTAGTAGCCACCTATAGAAAGATCAAAAGTTTTTGTTTCAATCAAAGAAAAAACTAGTGCTTACTTGGTTTTCAAAAGGTTTTTCAAGTATAAAGCTAAGCAGGTGAGGGGCAGAATTATAACACTCACATCCGAAAGTCAGGATGATGATCCAGTAATAGTTGAAACCAGGGTAGAGAGATGGAGGGGACCTCCGTATGTCATCTGTGAACAGTAACAAGATAGACAATTTGAAACCCCATTTAATCATAAATGTCATAGCGACGGGCCCAGATTAAATTGCAACGCCGCCCTTGTTTATCATGCCCACATGTGGCAAGACAACTGTAGTATATGACTACCTCTCAATTACTGTTACTAAACAATCAGATAATTCTTACCTACTAAATCTTCTATTTAACTATTATCTTCTTCTTGTAGAGGGACGGTGTAAGAGTTCTATTGCCAAGATACTCTAGGGAGAAAAAGAATTGACTATTTATATTGAAAAAAAAAGGAACCTTAAAAGCATTCCTTTCTATTTTCTATGAGACCTCTCAGCAAAAGTAGTTCTTTGTTTACATTGGTTAAGAAGAGAAAGGATAGTAATTCCTATCCCCTTCTCCAATATAATAGCAGTACCCAGTGGGCGTGGTAAAAAATAACAATGAGAAAAGTAGCAGGGCCCATATCAATACATCAAGCAAAAAAAAAGAAATTTCAATTATCTACCTAAAAGTGTCAGAAGGGCTCCTGGAGTTTAGGAGTCCTTTACTAAGTTTTTTTTAAAAAATGTCCCCTTTACCTTGATAAAGTAGCCTGCAGCATCCCCTGGTTCCCTCGGTGGCTCGAAAAAGCGGCGTACAAAACGACGTCCTCCCCCTTCAAACGCGGCAGATTGCTGACCTATTCTGCTGGGTTTATATACTATATTCAAATTCCCTAATTCTCTGCACTTGGGTTCAATTCGTTAATCAGGTCGATGCCAATTGCGGTAGCCATGTTGGGTGAGTATTCAGTTCAAGTGTTAAACTGCAAAACGAAGCTACGTGGCCGCCATATTATGTAAGAACGAAAAGTTTCACAAGATGCTAGACCCAAGGTTTGTTCGTAATGCCTTGGATTTAGCGAAAAACTATCCGTATGGAAAACATGGGAGCAGCACGTAAATCCTTAATTTATTAATCGGATCGAACCGAGAAAAAGATATTTGTCGCAAAGATCCTCGATATTGCTATAACATGCGGTAGCCATTTGTGTTTGGGCAAAAAGTATAATGAATGGATAATGTGGCAACCATTTCGGTTTGGGAAAGGGAATAATCCATTCAGGGCGGCCATTGCAGTTAGGGCTGATGTATTTCTAGGGAAAGTACGACGATCTGTCTTTTTTTAAAAATTTTAGAATCTGCTATATCATTTCTGATTTAAAAATGTAAAGGACAAATTAATATAAATCATCAGGTCATACTTCTTGCAAATATGGTTTTAATAAAAACCACAAAGATGGTTTTATCTACGTAATAACAATAATTTCTCACAAATATTTAAGTGCAAAAAGAGAATATTATAGCAATAAGTATCACCATTTATCCCAAAATATCTTTGAGACAATAGGGCCGTATTACAAAAAACAAGTCTTGTCATAGGTCATGGTAAGTCCATGGTGCAAAATAGCGTGGCAGCCACCAGGGTAAGAGTCTGGTTGGGGGAATGGTATTCTAAATATATACTTTCAAATATGAAAGGGACTAAGGGAAGGACGGGGGATAGACAAGTAACCCATGGGGAACCCCTCAAGATAAAAATCATCCTTTGAATAACGGACGACATCCTGTTGTATAATCACCCCGTGTGGTAAATGACACAACCTGGGCCCCAAGTACCTCAACGACCGCCTGACCTTCCACACGCCCACCCGCCAGCTATGGTCCGCAAGCCTCGCCCTCGCCGCCGTTCCACGCATCCGAAGAGCCACCGCCGGAGGCAGATCCTTCTCCTACCTGGCGGCCAAGACATGGAACTCCCTCCCCATCCACCTTCGGCTGACCAAGGACCACCTCGCCTTCAGGAGACAACTCAAGACCTTGCTGTTCGAGCAGTAACGGTCCCCCTCCCCCAAGCGCCTTGAGACCCTTCCGGGTGAGTAGCACGCTATACAAGTGCCATGATTGATTGATTGATTGCTGGAGTAAATTCATTGAAAATATCTTGAAGTCAATTTTTATAAGGCTGTGCAGGAATAAAACAATGAGACACCAGTATAACCAACTCAACAGCCTCACCCACACTTTTGAAACAGCTCACACTGCAACCTGGTCAGATTACTCAATTTACTACTTTGCTGCTTGATATGTCCTGCTTGGCTCGTTGGAGGGCATACAACTGGACACCAGTCCAATAAAAACACACATTGGTCATCCCTTGCTCTGTCTCTTGGACTGCCCTGGAAAGGCTGCCCAAACACATTTATTAGTAATACTATGCATGTACTACACCAAGAAAACACCACTCGGATAAAGACCTGTTCACAAGTTTTATAATCCCATCACACGTCACCACACAGTCCAGCATTGCACAGTTGCACCGACAGCAAAAATAAAAAAATGACATTTGTACGGCACTATTGTTGCAAAAATGAATGCTTTAGACCACAGAAGTGCTGTAAGTTCACTTCAGCAGTTCGAAAATATCTAATTCACGTCTTAGCCACTTAAAAACATAGTCCACAAATACCACAATATACCCATTCATCAGAGGATGCAGGAAAGCTATAAGCATACAACTGCTGATGGTACTCTGCTTCTGTAGTTTGGTTCACCCCAGAAGACATGCTATGCACGGTAACACATTTTTACTGTCGGGATATGCTGCACACCATTCCTCCACTCAGGAGCCGTTAGCACAATTCTCCTCAAACATCTGGTGGCCCAAACATTTCCAATCACACCAATTGTGTATCTTTTATAAATAACTCTTTCCTTACCGCTTCTAAACCTTTGGTACAACCTGGCCATCCTTTCACCACATACTTTTTATTACCAACAAGTTGTCTTTCCACCCATCACACAAAAATGAATCTTCCACCACCTTCAGCCACTCTACTACTCTATTCAGTAAGCTCCCGTCATTGCCCCCCTTCACCCATGGACATTTTTTGACAAGAAATCACCAACAACATTCCACATTATGTTACATTCACTGCTTCAAAAGAATGTTATTTTGAGGGCATTACCTCCTCATAACGCATCCTCTTCCAGCCCTCAACCCTGAGGTGCAGCTGTTACCCTGGGACAGGCAATTTTACTTGTTCCATTCTATTTCTTTTTTTCCAATTTCCCTCGCCTCAGCTATATCTTCCTAGTGAGAATGCATCAAGGTTTGTCGATCTCCAGTTGACAACTCTAGATATAGAAAGGCTGTTCATTCAACACCAGACGCTCGAGAATGTGCATTTTCTCATATCCATCCACTCAAGTTTTCAAAGTTACCTGAGGTTTGCTGTGGAAGCAACTCATTATAGTTTCATGTACCTTCTTTCATTTTTTTACAGCTCCTTGTTAGCTTTATTTAGATTTTGAGTCATGTATTTGCTTTTTTGCTTGTTAAGGGAGTTACAGTGTTTCCTTACGTGGAAGACTCACTTATTGCTTTTCTTCATTTTCCAAGACTTTCAGAAGTCTTTCATTTAGCATGCAATATTAAATGAACTATATAATAATCGTTTTAAATGTCTTGCTCCTTATCCACTCAGTACCCTTCTTTAATAACCCCTTGAATTTTGCAACACTTAATCTGAAACATCATGTATGAATTTAGCATAATGCCCCATCAAGTCCAAAAAGTAATTTAATTGCTCTTTATTTACTGGTGGTTCTGACTCCATCAATGCTTTGACTAATGTAATCCCTTTAGACAACACTGTTACAGAAGAGGTGCCAATTTCTCTCTTTGACCTCTTTAAAATCTCCTATTTTTCTTTCAATTTACTCCAAACATAATTGTAACAACAAATTAAGCTCCTCCTGCTAACACGTGTCAACCATTTAGCAAGTTCTGCTTCTCACAGCAGTAAACAATGCTTTGAAACACTGAAGACCTGAACGCTAATTGGCTCCTATTCTTGGTAAATTTTGTGCCATAATGTTGTCTGTCACCTTTCATTATTGACTACCTGCTGCCTGAATTTACTACTCTGAAACTTTCACTGATGTTGCCAACTCAAAAAAGTATCTTTCACAACATAACATTTTCATTTAGGCTCTCAATTGATAAACTCTAGTCTTCACTCCTTATATTTCAGCATGGAAGTGGGCACCTAGGGCCATTTAACGGTTTCTCATGCAGTGAAGCCGCCTCAAATGCTGCGCTATGTGCGAAGGAGAGACCAGGAGAGCGCCATAGTTACAGAATTATGGCAAACTCATCCCCTCTCCCTAACGCTGGCGCAGAAATGTGCAGCTGTACACCACGGACACACCTTTGCACCATAGTTAAAGTGTGTCTCTCTGAGTGTAGCATACGTTTTGTACTGGAAGGATATCCTTCCAGTACGAAATGCTATGCTTTGACTAACTTTAAACATTTTCCCACTTTGTATGTGTGCTGTATAGTGCAGCACACATGCAAAGTCAGAAAATAACAGGGAATAAAAGCATTTCTCCTTCATAGTGGCTCTCTGAAATGGGAGCTCTTTTCTGACTCTAAACCTTGTCTTTATTTATAAATAAAATAGGAGTTAACATCCTAAAGCTTGGGTGGTTACATGGGGATGCCCATGCCCAACCCATGGTATGCTCCCTTGGTGCCAAGTAATGCAAAGCAGCACTATTCACTGCTTTTAATTACTTTCAAGTGATTTTCTAGCATAAAATAGGTTATCCGTTGGAAAGTAAATAGGTAACAAAAGATTTAGCATCGTTAGGCATCACTTTTATGATGCATATACGGTGTTAAATCTTAGCAAATAGACCCCTTAAAGTGTTCCATTTCTGCAAAATCCCTGGTATTCCCTTACATTTTGTAGTATATATTTCCTTGGACACAATGGTATATGCTGAACGTGAATCTGACAGTACTTCCACTGGTACCATACCAAATCTGATCCCAAAAGAAGGAGACAGATTGCACATCACGCTGCTTCGCCACTGTTAATACTAAGGGGCTTATTACGATGTCAGTTGGAAAGCCTCCAACCGACAGTCAGAAGCTTCGCGACCGCGTCAAAGCCCTTCCGACCGACTCAGTCAATATATGGTCCGACCACCCGATTATGATGTTCGTTGTCGGAACATACACCGTCGGGGCGTGCCGACTCAGTTCTGACCGGCTCTCAGAGTATTCCTGTTGGTCGGAACCACACCGTAACCCCCTATGGACGGCCTTTCCGCCATTGGGATTATGATGTCGGAATCTGACAGCCTTTCCGTGCCGGCCCTTCTGACACAGAAAGGCTGTCGGATAGTGACTTGGGTGCCCCTGGCAGTGCCCCCTTCCCCCACAGCTGACAATTGCTGGGTGAGGCCTGCCCTGTCTGGCAGGCACCATGTGGTGCCTGTGAGGGGAGGTGAAGGGTTTTGCATACACACACCATTTTCCCATAGGATCTTGTGTTACAGCCAGTTTATGGCCATAAAACAAGCTCCCACAGGATCCAACCAAACAGTGTTCGTTTGCATCGTAATCTGACGATCAGAACCGCAGGCCTCCTGTCTGTCGGTCTCGAATCTGAGACCGTGTCGGTGGGAGGCTTTCCGACAGACATTGTAATGAGCCCCTAAAAGTACAATGCCCTTACCAGCATATCTACTCTGATTTATAACACACCTCATGTACTTTCAACTCATCATTTTCTGAAGTGTGGCATACTCTTAACGAAATGACCTTTACACCCACGTTTACAACATTCTTCTTTTCATCATGGACGGTCTTTATCTTGTCTTCTTTGTATCATATTTCTGCATCTAAAACGTAATAAAAACCGTAATAATTTTAAACTACCAGAAGAGCCACCTCCTTCAGCCTCACACACAACTTGATCTTTATACCAGCATGGGGCACAACACAAGTCCCTGCCGCCCCTGCAGTTTAGGCCGGCCCGTCCCGTTCAGGGGTCCCTCAATCCTTCAGACCCCTCTCCCCTTTCAGGCCAAGGTCAATGAATATCGATGAGATATGGGAGACTCCAGGGCTCTCCTGACATTTCGTCGGGCACCCCATAATTTTATGTTTCTCCACTGTATGCCAGCTACCTTTTGGTTCCATTTCTCCTTCTTTATTCCCTGACTGTTATTCACATCATTCACCCCTTAATTCTGTTTCAAGTCCCCCATTTTAGTACCCTTAACTTTTGTGACACAGTTTCTACATAACATAATGTCTTGGGGAATAGTTGTAGCATCTTTCAAAACATTATCAGATGCCAGCATCATACTCTCTGGTATCTTTGGATTGCAAATTTTCAGCATAGATTTATCTCTTAACAATTCATGATTTTCCCCAATAACCTCTGTAAGTCACAAAAACATATATTTATATATTGTTGTACTGACTCTCCTGCAATGTGGCCATTTGAGTAAAAAATTGAATCTTTCTGTGACAACATTGTCTATCTTTCCAAAATATCAATTTAATTATCTCATTACTTTTGTAAAAGTAGATTCTCAATCTCCACCTGCTCCCATCTGATCTTCTTATGGAAGCACCCTAAATAATCTTAACACTTTTACTCCCAATCTGTTTGATAACATTGTCAGTTTACCATCTTCACTCATCTCTATCCTGCTGAAGCAGTCATATGCTCCCTGGGGCCGTATTATGAAAATGGTTCACTTTCCCTGTTTGCATCTTGGGGCCCCTTTCTAAAGATGCGCCGGGCACAAACAGGGACAGAGCATGGTATTACAAAGAATGTGCTGCTATTAGGTCAAAGCAAGCTTGTGCTGAACTAGGGGCAGCGCATTCAGCTGAAGTACAGAGCGATGGCTTCAGAGCCACTCCAGTTTCCCAGTGCATGTCACCTGCACTTTCAAGAGGAGAGAGAGATCACCTTGCAGGCGGTGCAGTGAGGACTGCATCCGCCTGCAGGATTAAGTCTGGGGGCTCCATGGAACCCCCTTCCTCTCGCTCAGCGGGCTGCCTTTAAGAGTCACACTGAAAGTGCACCATCTTTTTGTGGTGCACTGGCAGTGTGCCTCCTAAAGGCATGACTGCCAATGTCAGTAATACGGCGCAAGTGAAAAGGCAAAGTGATTCCTTCATTTGCATGAGGTCACGCCCCATGCAAATGAGGGAACATCCTTTCATGATAGCACTAGTGCAACATGTGCGGCAGTGTTGTCAGTATTACAGAAGGCACAAGCATCTGCAACCCCTTCTGTAATACCATTGTGCCATGGAGGTGCTCAAGGTGGGTGCATACGCCTTCTGCGCCCCTAGAGCACAATGCACAATACAGCCCCTGGTGTTCTATTGTATAACTATTCCCACAGATTAAACAACAACATAGGGAGTGCATTAGCTGTTGTTGTAAATGGCTTTATTTCGATATTGTTGATATCATAAAAAGCAATACATATACATTAAAAGACAGTAAAAAACAACACACATTAAAATTACATAAGCTCTGTGCAACTTTACATGTGTAAAAACAGTCTAAAATACTCTCAGACAAGGTAAGAAAGTCTATTAAATCTAATGCGCCATGCCCAGCCTAAAAACGTAGCTAATCCACTAGCAAACAGGGGGCGAGGGTCCGTTTTAAGAATTCTTAAGGCCTCCTTATATGACCTAGTCCCAAATTCTCTACAGAGTGGCTTCAGCCATCTGCTACGGGGGACTGCGTAGGCCGGGCATTCAAACAATAAATTGGGAACTGTCTCTAATCTGTCCAAACAACAAGGGCAAAAAGGGGAGGTCTGCGCCGGGACCTTCCAATTGGCAGTCACAGTTCCCACTGGAAGAACGCCTACCCTGAATTTAAAATAGAGGGCCCTATCCCCAGGGACTGTGATAAAATCCAAATATGGCTCACGAAAGGGCACATCTTTTACCAAGAGAAATTCTACCGTTGACCTGCACAAATTAACATTCCTCTTTCTGCCCTCGACCACCCAGGACCAAAAGAGTTTTTTCAGAATTGACGTTGGCGGGGCAGATATATTGATCCAGTCGACCTCAAGGCCCAGATCTATTAAAAGGCATTTAACTTCCTTTAACCACTGAATCTTAGCCCAGCCAAGCAATGCAAGAATCTCTTTTAGGCCATCAGCATAGCTGGACAATTCAGGGGCTCTCCAGATACGAGCCCATAAAAGGAGTGGGCGCAGCCTCACTTGATCACTAATAGGGCGAGTGCCCATATCTAGGAGAAGAGGAAGAGTTGGGGTGCTGTAAGGGAGGGCCATTAGATCTTTGTTTTCAGAGCGGGTCAGCTGGTCAACGTTCTGCACACCCCATAGTTCTGCCCCATAGAGAGCTGCACTGACGCCTCGTGCCCTATAAATATCAAGAACCGGTGCAATTGGTTTGTAGGAGGAGCCCCGATGTTCCTTGAGAAGGGCACCCGTCACTCTCTTATGGGACAGTAGCATTTTTTGGAGATGGAATTTCCAACTCATGGAGTCGCAGAGACGAATGCCAAGATAGTCGTACTCCTTAACTGTTAGGGGTGCTACAGGCCGTCTTGTCTAGTTTTGAGTGAATCACATTCAATCCATGATTTGTTTTCATTATTGGTTCAACTATTTTTATAAAAAAAAAAAAAAAAGATAACAAGTTTTGTTTTGTAATTTACATTTTTTATTTCCTTGTTTAAAGTGGATTTAGGATTTGCATTAGCTTATGCTTGATGGAAACTAGTCTGGGTTTTTATTCCTTGAGCCTTGTTGTTAGATTGTGCGCTCTTAGAAGAGACAGGCTCGCGCTGGCTCTTCTGTATGTAAAACTCTAATTGGTTGTTGAGCTCGCGCTGTCCTCGAGGCAGTGTGAGATTATAAATAGGCTTGGGTTCCAACGGTCGGCGCTTCGTCTCATGTTGCTGTTCCTGACGAGCGCTTCCGTTTTATGATGCAGCATAGGAAACCGATTTAGTTTCCCATTCGGTATTCCTTTCACTGCGTCCTGATCACTTATCTTGTACCTTCGAGCCCCTTTTTTCCCCGTTTGTTGTGAAGAGAGACCGGCACATAACTAATGAAAGGAAACCTGCGTCTTCTTCAGCCCAATCAGACCTCCGTGAGTCAGTTTCCTTGTCAGCTGTTGTTAGGATTCTCGGAGCACTTTCCCCGCCCCTCTGAGACCCCAGCTGATTCAGCGCGAGTCGATTTCATCTCGCAGCAGCTGACTCAAGTCACCAATCTCCGCCTTCAGCTACAAGCCAGTCGGTGCAGATAGCTTCACGCGGCAGCAGTTCGAGACTCCTGTCTTCAGACCTGGTTAAAGGGACAGTAAGCTTTAACCTTTTATTTAAAAAGAAAAGGAAAAAAAAAGGTGAGACAGATTTAAGAGCTTAAAGACTTCTTTTGAAAGGATCTTCTGCATTAAGCAACGCTCTTTCTGTTTCCTGTGTAGTTAAGGTTGTGGGTTAAGACTGTCTCTTCTAAAAAAACAAACCTTGGTAAATCCAAGTAAGATTCAAGGTAGAACAATTGCAGAGTGGTTTTAAGAAGGCAACCAAGTACTTTAAATTCAAGACTAGACTTTGCTGAGAAACAAGCCTTGGCAAGACAAGGAACTTTGGCTACAGAAGTTTTGAACATAAGTGTAAATAGGAAGTTGTTGAAAGATTGGAGAAGAAGATTCAATGCCTAAAATGACTTGCTGGTTTAAGCTTGTTTAACTCCTGTATAGATGTAGGCTGTTGTATTTTCTCTCTATCATCCTGCTGCAGGTTAGACCTTGAGTGGTGAATTGTTGAAGTCTCCAGGTATGAATCTTGCATGTTTTTAAATCAGTTTTCGTTCACTAATCCAATTAACTAATATGTTTGATTTGGGGAAAACCTGTTCTGACACTTAACTTTATTTCTTAAAAGGAGCCTTGGTTTTTGAGACTGAACAATACCGTATTTACAGAGTGTGAACAAAGGCCACAAGAATTCTTGGTCAGTAGAGATGTGTTTTAAATAATTTGAGACTTGAGCAACAGTAGTGAGGAGTTATTTACTGTAATTAACTTTTACTGCAGAATTGCATGAAATCTTAAGAACATTCTAAGGAAAAGTCTAAGGCCTTGAACACTACAGTGAGAAGCAACAACAACCGAAGGAATTGTCTCTTATATGTTGTTAGTTTCTCTGTCACTTCCCCTTTCCCTTAGGGAAAAGTTGATTCAGTCAGTGTTGTAAATTCCTGATTGGGTTAATTGATCCTTGAGGGAGTTGGGAGTTTGCAGCTTAAGAGGAAACGTCAGAAGTGACTCACAGGACTTCTCAACATTAACCCTCTCGAGTGGGACTAAGTCAAGGGTAGGCGGTTTGACTCATTTCTTCGGGGGGTTTAAGACCAGGAACTTCGTCTTCCCCTTGTTTATGGCTAGACCTCTTGAATCGCAGAAGGTCTTAAAGCTGTTTAAGAGACTCTGCAGGCCAACTGGTGACTTAGAGATCAGGAGGGTATCGTCTGCAAATAAGAGGGTAGGTATTTTCTTGCCCGCCAGGGATGGTGCGTCTGCTGGATGTTGTAGCAGATGCTCCACCACTCCGTTAACATATAATGAGAACAGAGTGGGGGCCAAAACACAGCCCTGGCGGACACCTCTATTTACAGGAATTCGCGATGTTTTTTGTCCCTGGACACCCCACCTGATCTGTGCAAAGTTGTCTGCGTGGAATCTTATCAGCATATCCAGAAGGTAAGAGGGAATGCCTAGCGCATCGAGAATGCTCCAGAGCTGATTGCGTGGGACCAGGTCAAAGGCAGTCCTTAAATCTATAAATGCAAGGTACAGGCTGCCTTTGCCCAGTACAACCACTTTCCAGTAAAGCATCAGCAACCGGAATGCTTGCTCGATCGTCCCCGTGCCAGTTCTAAAACCGGCTTGGAAGTCTGATAGAATGTTGTTCTCTTCGACCCACTGCGTAATTCTTCCTAGGACAACTTTACCTGCTACCTTCTGCGAAGAATCCAGCAGGCTAATAGGACGGTAATTGGCAGGGTCGTCCCGACTTCCTTTCTTAAAGATAGGGACGACCTATCCACCCTTCCATGAATCTGGTAAGGCCGCACCAGCTAAGCCAGCATTCATTACGGAGGCAATAAGTCTCCCCCACTCGACTGGGTTGACACAAAGCAGGTCCCCTGGAAGGCCGTTGGGGCCCGCCGCCTTGTTGGGGACCAGGTGCTTAATCGCCCCTTCTACTTCTTTGCTAGTGAATAGGAAGTCCTCACTGGGCTCTAATTTACCCGGGGCATACTGACCCACCTCGGTATGCTCAGGGCCCTCGGCCGCTGCATAAAGCTTGGAAAAATGGTCAAACCATACTCCCTCAGTTATATTACATGTTATGAGCGAGTCCGTGGGTTTGTCCTTAGTTCTTATTAGGTCCCAAAAGCCTTTGGAGTCCTTCCTAAGACTAGCTGCCAATAGGTCCTGCCAAAATAAGATCTCATGCTCAGCCCTTGCCTTTATTAAGGTCTTTCTATAGTTACGCCTAGCAAAGCTAATCTGGGGCCCATCCTTAGCTTTTACCGCCCTGATCAGCTCCCTTTTGGCAATACTGCAGGCGTGTGAAAACCAACCCGCGTTACGCATGGGTCTACCATTTCCGCTGCCCCTTGAGCCTGAAGAGTAAGCCACAAACAATTCACCTAACGCAATAGTTGTTTCAGAGAACATGTTAGGAACCTCAAGATCAATGGCTCCTAAGGAGTCTAACCGCATCGCGGTGTTGGACATTATAGATTTGGCACCCCGGATCTTATCCTCATTTACCACAAAGGTATTCCATTTTAGGCGTCTGGTGCAATTAGAAGGGATTACTTCATGCGTTAATTTCCAGACATGAGGGGTTGGGGCTGGAGACACACCCGTCCAGAGGGAAGACAAGGACAGGAGTAGAGGATTATGGTCACTGACAGAAGACTGGAGGACCTCCATGTCAATTAAGTGTGCCCAGAGGCTGTAGTTCAATAGGATGAAGTCAATTCGCGAGGAGTGACCCACTCTATTAAACGTATGAGCTCCTGACTGATCTGAATTAGATCTACCATTAGTGGCCCCAAGGCCGTGTTCTAGACAGAGGGCATTAAGATCGATGACATTTTGGGACCAGCTTCTAATGGGGGCCAGTGAGAGGGGTGGAATGCCTCTCCTGGCATCATCCTCCCAGGTGCCCAATACATCTTCGCTAGCCAGGGGTTCAAATGTGCAGTTGAAATCCCCTGCTAGTATAACAAGGGCGTCGGACGCACAAGAACTAAGACCCTCCTCGATGCCCGTAAGAGACAGTGTGGAGGACCCGCTCCTTGCCCCTCTAACATAGATGTTAAAAATTTCAAGCCTCCTCCCCCCATGTGGCCCTCTAACTGAAATTCTCTGTAGGTCAGGTGATTTATTGGCAATATGCCTAATAGAAAGACCCAGCGAGATACTAGCCCAAATTAGTAGGCCGCCAGAGGGACGGCCTTTCCCTCCCGGAGATTGTATCGCAGGAACAAAGTAGGTGGTGAAACCCACCTTATGGTATGGTTCTAGACACCAGGTTTCCTGGAATAGGCACAACCCGAAGGGTTCAACAAATGTGTTCCAATCGGGTATGTCTATATTCCGCGCAAGGCCTGCTATGTTCCAGCTAAGCACCTTCAGTCCTTCGCCACCAATTCCCTCTAGGCCCCGTTCCTGGTCATTTGTGGGAGGGGCAAAGACTATGCTAGGGGCAATACTAGAGGCCTCAGCCGGGGTCAGAGATACAATTTCCCTTCCAGAGACCGCCACGGGGGAGCATAGAAGCTCCCCCCCGTAATCAACGGCGGCGGTGGAGTATGGCTGCTGGCATGAGGTCCCTCACCTCGAATGGCCACTTCGGATGGGGGTAGCTCTGGGGAAAATTATCCCTCTAACAGTAGCCTGCCTGTTCCAAACGACTCCCTAAAGAGGAGATTGCCCTTGGCATTATGGTGAACTGGGTCTACCTGGGCTAATTTATCGTCAAGGGACTCAGGGACTATTTCAATTAGTCAAGATTTGGCAACTCTACCCTCGTTGGGCAAAGCCCTATTTTCCGACAAATTACAATTATCAGGGATGCATATGGGTAGCACAGAGACAGGGCACGGTGAAGGGGAAGGTGGGTCCTCTGAAGAAGTTGTACAAGGTACCTTGCCAGTGAGTCAATCAACATCCTCAAGACAGCCAAATCTGTTATAGGTGGGTGCCCCATTCCACCTGCCTTGTGTGCCCATGCCAACAATCTGCTGGGCCACCCCATGGATGATTTCTAACCATAGGCCAATTCCCCCCATTTTTGGAGCGTGGTAGTGGGGGATAAAAATAGGTTAGGGGTCTAGCTACTATGGTCGAATTCCCCCCATAATCGCTCCATGTGCATATATGATGTACTGTATTGGGGTCATCAAAAGAGATAATTATACAATCACCTGCAATTGATTTGTGCGAGGTGCCTATCCATGGTACCCTTCGCACCATAAGAATTTTACTTCTCAGGTGGATGGGTAACGGCCTGTTTTCGTTTAGCCAGTGTGTTACCTTGTTTCTCAATGACCCGAAGTTTTCCTGCTGGTGATATGCAATTTCCGGAACTCCTGTTAGCACCACTACATAGGGCCTAACATCCGGGGGGAGATCAATGTAGCCCCCACGCTGTTTCTCCTTAGGTTTTACCGCCTGTGTCTTCGGATAATAGATCTTAGGTTCTTTAGCCCTCGAGGCTGCCGTGACTTTCGGGACTAAGGCAGGTTGTACAGGCAGTTGATTAGGTAACTCCGCTATAGCATTAATGGTATTACTTATGGCAGCCTTGGATCGGGGTTTGGGAATAGGTTTGGTCACAGGAACCATAGGTGGGATCGCTGTGGTTGTTGGTGTAGGATGAGTTACACCAAGTGTGCTATTCGGTTTATTATCAACTATACTAAGAGTTGCTAGGGTTAAGATGCTCTTTTCTGTCTCAAGCAGCTGGTTTTCTATATGCGATAGTCTGACTTCCAGGGGGGTTAGAAGTTTTTTTAGCGTTTCCCAGACAATCGTTAAAAATTCCACATCTCTTCCCTCTATCACACACACAGGAACCCCATCATTCTCACCTTCTATTACTAGATAGTGGTCCCCCACTGAAGCTGCCCGACTAGTTTCTGCAGCAATGGGGCTGTTATACCCCGTAGGTGGTGGTACTTGGGGGGATAAGTGGAGGGGTATGGCGGCCACCCCCCCTACTGTAGGATTAGCACCCGTGAAGATCTGAGCCTTTGCAACCTTCGCCTTCTTCCTAGAGAAGGCAGATGTAGTGTTGCGCTTACGTTTTTGGACGGCACCCTCTTTGATTGTGAAGGGATTCCTCCCACCCTCCCCCTTAGGATTAGGGGATATCTCCATTGGGGCCCCCTTTACCGGCACCACCCCACCCAAGGAAGGACTATGGTTGGAGGTTGATGAAGGGGGTAGCCCCACCATAGGGGCTGAGAGTGGGGAGCCCGATACCTGATGGACAACTGCCTGCGTCAGAATAGGAACAGGGCCCACCCGACGCTCTGGAGTTTTGGCTGAGGCAAAATGACCTAGAGATGATTTCCTCACCAAGGACAGCTCCTGGGATATTCTTCTAGCTGCATCAAGTTCCATAGAGACTCTCTGCTGCATTTTATTGATTTCCACATCAATAGCAGTGTTAGTCCTAGTTATAAAATCATCAAGTGTCCCATTCAGTTTCTTCCCTTTAGCTGCCCTGGTTCTACATTCGCGCACAGACATTGTACCTGTACCTTGAGTTCGTCAAGGGCTAGTGGGAACAGGACAAGGATTGGAAATACAATAAAGGAGCCAAGAGGGGTGGCCCGGTCCGGTCTCTACCGTTCTCTAACGGCCTCAACGGCCCGCCCTTGTCCCAGGCTTCTCCCGGGACGCTCCCGCGCAGCGGGCGTACAGCCTTCTAAAATAGCAGGAGAGGGGAGTGATGGGCAGGGGGGCGGGGCCAGCAGGGAGAGCAGCCCAGGTGGAGCAGATTGGGCTCGCAGGGACTCCTGGGTGATTGAGTCCCTGCTACCGTGCTCGCAGCCCTGCCAGCAACACCACGCCCCAAGCCCTAGCACAGGTGACCGCCCCTCTCCCAGCAGCAGCTCCCGCTGTTCTCAGCCACGCTGCGGGACCCGCGAAGCGGGTCCGGCGAGTTGCTGTTGGTTTCCCCAAGGGCAGAAGTCGTGAAGGGAAGTAGCAGCAGTCCGGTCCAAACAAAGGGCAGGTAAGCGTCCCACCAACAAGTCCTGCAGCCTGGTTTTTACTCCGTGGGCGGGGGGGCGAGGCCAGCAGGGAGAGCAGCCCAGGTGGAGCAGATTGGGCTCGCAGGGACTCCTGAGTGATTGAGTCCCTGCTACCGTGCTCGCAGCCCTGCCAGCAACACCACGCCCCAAGCCCTAGCACAGGTGACCGCCCCTCTCCCAGCAGCAGCTCCCGCTGTTCTCAGCCACGCTGCGGGACCCGCGAAGCGGGTCCGGCGAGTTGCTGTTGGTTTCCCCAAGGGCAGAAGTCGTGAAGGGAAGTAGCAGCAGTCCGGTCCAAACAAAGGGCAGGTAAGCGTCCCACCAACAAGTCCTGCAGCCTGGTTTTTACTCCGTGGGCGGTGGGTCGGGGCCAGCAGGGAGAGCAGCCCAGGTGGAGCAGATTGGGCTCGCAGGGACTCCTGGGTGATTGAGTCCCTGCTACCGTGCTCGCAGCCCTGCCAGCAACACCACACCCCAAGCCCTAGCACAGGTGACCGCCCCTCTCCCAGCAGCAGCTCCCGCTCTTCTCAGCCACACTGCGGGACCCGCGAAGCGGGTCCGGCGAGTTGCTGTTGGTTTCCCCAAGGGCAGAAGTCGTGAAGGGAAGTAGCAGCAGTCCGGTCCAAACAAAGGGCAGGTAAGCGTCCCACCAACAAGTCCTGCAGCCTGGTTTTTACTCCGTGGGCGGGGGGGGGGTGGGGCCAGCAGGGAGAGCAGCCCAGGTGGAGCAGATTGGGCTCGCAGGGACTCCTGAGTGATTGAGTTCCTGCTACCGTGCTCGCAACCCTGCCAGCAACACCACGCCCCAAGCCCTAGCACAGGTGACCGCCCCTCTCCCAGCAGCAGCTCCCGCTGTTCTCAGCCACGCTGCGGGACCCGCGAAGCGTGTCCGGCGAGTTGCTGTTGGTTTCCCCAAGGGCAGAAGTCGTGAAGGGAAGTAGCAGCAGTCCGGTCCAAACAAAGGGCAGGTAAGCGTCCCACCAACAAGTCCTGCAGCCTGGTTTTTACTCCGTGGGCGGGGGGGCGGGACCAGCAGGGAGAGCAGCCCAGGTGGAGCAGATTGGGCTCGCAGGGACTCCTGAGTGATTGAGTCCTTGCTACCGTGCTCGCAGCCCTGCCAGCAACACCACGCCCCAAGCCCTAGCACAGGTGACCGCCCCTCTCCCAGCAGCAGCTTCCGCTGTTCTCAGCCACGCTGCGGGACCCGCAAAGCGGGTCCGGCGAGTTGCTGTTGGTTTCCCCAAGGGCAGAAGTCGTGAAGGCAAGTAGCAGCAGTCCGGTCCAAACAAAGGTCAGGTAAGCGTTGCATTAGCTTGCATTGTGGTTCCAGAATTTTTCTTTCACAAAGTAAAAACAGGATTTTTCTCGTTTTTGATTTACCTTTTTTGGTCCCAATCCAGAGTCACTCTTATTCCCATTGCCTGATTCTCACTGTGGCTGTCCTTACTAGGTGCTATGTCTTTTGAATGAACACCAGTCATCTGTACAATTGCATATGTCTCAGTTGTCACACTGATAATATAACTTTGCATTGCCCACGGTTTCAGCCTAATGGGGTATCTCTTCCACACCGCCAATCCTGTCTGATCTTCAGGCAACCTTGTTGCCTCTGCGAAACACTACAAACATTTCACCATGCATCACATTCAATGTCTTATATCTGCAGACCCTTCACCTCTCGGTTATCACACAGGGGTGTAGTTAATATTGGTGCAGCTGTTGCAGTAACATTGGGTCCCGAAGCTGTGAGGGACCTACTGATCCTTGATAATTGATATATTTTACTAACCCCAACAGCATTCGAAGGGGTCAATGTCTGCTTGCACCAGGGCCCGGGTCATCCTTTCTACTCTACTGTTAGCACACATTTGCGGCCCTGGGTTCACACAACCATTGTGCATTGCATAAGGCATGCTCCTCTCAGAGTCTATGCCAAAGCAGTCCAATTAAGGATGCTGTATTAGCAAGTGACTGGTGTAGATCCACATGCAGTTTGGTTCCAAAACATAAGTGGTCTGGGGATACAGCTGCATCCTATCTGACAAAGTTCACACTCATGGTTTCTTCAGAGGTGAATGGCCCCTGCGTAGACAAGGCTTACAATTTACTTCCCCTTATCTTTCCATTTCAGCCAATTCTTTGCACATCATACGTTTCCCATACAGCAGAAGGAGAATTCCTGTACCACTAAAAACAAGCATTTACAATGCAATGGTCTCGGCATCATTAAATGTAGAGCTATTGGCATTGCTCATGACATTTCTTTTTTTTTCTTTAAATCATAAATAAATGGCATTGTCATTTACATTGCCAATAGCTTAATCGTTAAATAAATGGCATTGTCATTTACAATGGGCAACTGCAAGACTTTGTTTGTAATGTAAGCCATGCTTTCGCAGTACTGTTGAATTTCATTATCCTCGCCTTGTGCTATTTTGCAGCCGTAAATAGCGTGAGTTTTGTGGATTTAAGCATAGTGTAACCTACCTTTGTGTTTTGGAACCTTGTGTAACAAGACGTGTTCAGCTGCTCTTTGTTTTAGCTCCCATGTTTCAGTGCACGTGTAAGCGTACAAGCATACCCTGCTCTCTCTGGAACAGTCACTCTGCACTCTGCCCTCAACGGCACTCTCCCCTCAACAGCACTCTGCCCTCAACAGCACTCTGCCCTCAACAGCACACATCACTCAACAGCACTCTGCCCTCAACAGCACACAGCACTCAACAGCACACAGCACTCAACAGCACACAGCACTCAACAGCACTCAACGGCACACAGCACTCAATAGCACACAGCACTCTGCCCTCAACAGCACTCTGCCCTCAACAGCACTCTGCCCTCAACAGCACACATCACTCTGCCCTCAACAGCACACAGCACTCAACAGCACTCAACAGTCCTCAACTGCACTCTGCCCTCAACAGCACTCTTCCCTCAACAGCACTCTGCCCTCAACAGCACACTGCCATCAACAGCACTCTGCCCTCAACAACACTCTGTCCTCAACAACACTCTGTCCTCAACAACACTCTGCCCTCAACAGCACACAGCACTCAACAGCACACAGCACTCTGCACTCAACAGCACACAGCACTCTGCACTCAACAGCACACAGCACTCTGCACTCAACAGCACACAGCACTCAACAGCACACAGCACTCAACAGCACACAGAACTCTGCCCTCAACAGCACTCTGCCCTCAACAGCACTCTGCCCTCAACAGCACTCTGCACTCAACAGCACTCTGCACTCAACAGCACTCTGCCCTCAACAGCACTCTGCCCTCAACAGCAATCTGCACTCAACAGCACTCTGCACTCAACAGCACTCTGCCCTCAACAGCACTCTGCCCTCAACAGCACTCTGCCCCCAACAGCACTCTGCCCCCAACAGCACTCTGCCCTCAATAGCACACAGCACTCAACAGCACACTGCACTCAACAGCACTCAACAGCACTCTGACCTCAACAGCACTCTGCCCTCAACAGCACTCTGCCCTCAACAGCACTCTGCACTCAACAGCACTCTGCACTCAACAGCACTCAGCACTGCACTCAACAGCACTCTGCAATCAACAGCACTCAACAGCACTCTGTCCTCAAGAGCACTCTGCCCTCAACAGCACTCTGCCCTCAACAGCACTCTGCCCTAAATGACAATGTCATTTACCCATGTGCAGCATTTAAAAAATATTACAACTCCTCAAACATAGGTCAACCTCTAAAGTAAGATAGTTATGTAAAAGCAGGGTTACAAGTTGACTTGTACTTTAGAAACACAACCAATAATTTTACATGAAGGCCCATAATAGCGAAAATAAGAAAACGGGAAAACGAACAAAACAGTAAGGAAATCAGGTGAAACCACGTCAGGCTATATGAACCCAAAGTAGGAAATTCAACCAACTGAGTTAAAGGCTCACAAATGCATTAAACCCTCTTTGCGATTTTAGACCATTTATAACAATACTCAAAGCAATACTACAAATCCCAGAATGCAACGTATTGTTGTTAAAAAGCCAGCACTGTCTGGACGTGTTGCATATAGCATGAACTCGCTTGTCAATTGAAGATAAGTGCCCCTGGCTAGAGGAGAAGCAATGTGTTGAATATACACCTAAAGTCCTGACTGATATGGGGCATACAAAAGTGTGTGAAGCATCTAAGACACACATCGTGGCTTAAGCTCAGGTTAGAAATGCATAACAACGAAGGGTTCGGAGGTGAAGGGGGCTCAGGTAGGTGAGCTGACTTAAAGTCTTAAAAGCTATGGGGCATATAAAAGTTGTGAAGCAGCTCTGACACATGTCATGGCTTACGCTCAGGTTAGAGATGCATAACTATTTAAACAATACATTATTTTACCTGCTATTTACAATACCTCTTCATATGATAAGGAATGAGATGCCAGTGCCACTTGTCCCTCCTGCCTTGATTGATTGAGAATTCGTCGTCATTCAGTTCTTCTTTTCTAATTGTCAATAATAACACTCATGAGCAATGTGGCAAATGCCCGAGTTTATCGCTTAGTATCTATTTGAAAGCAAGAAGCCCAGATGCCTAGGTTGTTGTCTCACTCATCATTTTGCCTTTCCTCTGATCCATGTCTAAAATATTGCCATTAATCACAGGTTCCTGGATGGTGCCAATGTGGAGAAGCATCGCTTCCTTATGAAGAGACCAGATCCGAATATTTTTTAAATAAAAATTGTCCTAAACATCAACAAAATGTGAGAGGACATTGCAATAGATTAAAAATAACTGGCAGCAGTAGGACTCGAACCTATGCCTCCGGAGAGACAGGATTCTTAAAACGGCGGCTTAGACCGCCAGGCCACTCTCCTTCCCATTGGAACCATGTTCAATTCTAAAATACAGACTGCAAAAGGGAACCAATTATGAACCGCTTTGGATAACATTAAAATAAGGTGTGCAAATATGCATTTTGCTGGCGTCTGCCTCTTTTCTTCGGCAGGAGCACTTCTTAAAGGTTCCTATTTCCAACAGCCTTTGACATTGAATGTGTCCCTTTCGGACCCTTTATTCATGTTCTTAACTCTCCATGCAAAAAATGTGATCGATTTCTGAACAGACAGCAACAAAACATTTATGTAATTAATGTCGTTCCTGCTTATTTTTTACATGCTTTACTTAATCTTGCATCACTTAAGTGTTTGCTTTTTCCAGGAGGCTTTGTTACTTTTTTCATGTTGTGTTACTGTTTTTTAGGCAGCATATAACTGTTGCCTAGTGCATAATTTGATCTGAGTTTCATCCAGGTGTTTCTATGGGGCCACAATTAAGTTGTGGCTGAAGGCAGTGCAAATTTCTCTCAATGCCTATCAGTGGGATGGGGGGGCGTGGCTTGCGCGCCGCTGCGAGATGGCGGATCGCGCTCCAGCTCGGGAACCGCAGCGGCTGTCGGGACAATTTTGGACTCCCGTTCGATACCGTTTTTCACTCCTGAATCTGTGATACTGCTTCGGAATGTGCCGTGAACGTTTTTCTGCACATTACATCTGCTGAAAAAGGCTGGAACTGCTCTTTTCCTTGTGTGAAAGCCTCGCTATTGGAGCTGCTGCGAGCGGCCGCCATTTTGTTTTTCCGGTGGCGACGCTCGTATTTCTTCTCACAGGCACAATGTACTACAACTTCACTCCTATTTGACTTCGGCATGAGGTGATGTTTTTTACTTCTATATATATATTGCTGATTCCTCTGAAGTGTTTCACTGTTTGCAGTCGCAGACATAAGCTTTTTGGCTTCTGTGGATTTCTTACTGACATTCCTTACCTCCCTCTGCTGTCTTTTTATGATGCCTTACCTCACCTGGAGTGTTTGCGCTGTGTAACCTGTTATAGAGGTTACCTCTCACTAAAAAGACATTGTTCCTTCTGCGCTCTTGTAGTACCTTCCATGCTTTTTTCAAGTACCTCAGCTGCTTCTAGCCGCCATTTAGTGCTCTACCTGTCACAGCCATACTTTGAGCTTTTTTGAGCATACGGTGGTTATTTTTGGTGTGACTTGCTGAAGTGCCATTTGTGTCACATTTGGCCTTTCTTTTTTGGTTTTTTCCCGCTACGCATTCCTATTCTGCTACATTTTTTGGTGCGTTTATTGGATCTTGCTCCTATGGCAGACACCATGGGCCCTTCCCCCACTACTAAAGACTCTAAAGAGACTCTAAAAAGGTCTAAACAACAGTCCCCCATTCCTGAGTCTTCTCAGAAGGATTCTAATACCACTCTGGATGCTATTTTGGCGCGCCTCAATGCTGCCCATGATATTGCGCAATCTACCAAGACTAATACTCATTTATTACAGGTTGAGGTTGCAGCTATCAGGAATGACTTTAAAGCTTTATCTCTCAGAGTTACAACTGCAGAATCCCGTATTAGTGTAGTGGAGGATAATACCCATCAACATTCGAAGGCTTTCCACCAGATGGAACGTTCAATGGCGGCTTTGCGTAGAGATCTCACAGAGCAAGAAGATCGTAATCGGAGGAACAATTTACGTATTTTTGGTCTTCCTGAAGATGCGGAACAATCAGCCTCCTCAATGATTGATTTTCTATCCACTTGGCTTCCTTCTACCATACAAATCTCCTTTCAGAGAGACTTTGAAATTGAGAGAGCCCATCGAGTTCCTACGTACAAACCCAAATCTTCCACACATCCGAGGGCGGTAATTTTTAAACCGCTGCGTCACCAGCATTCGGAACAAATTTTGGCTCATATGAGGAAGGTTAAATCGGTGACTTGGGAAGGACATAGGATTTCTATCTCACAGGATTTTGCTAGAGACACTGTAATTCGAAGGAAAGGATTTCTTAATCTGCGCAAACGTCTTCTGGACATGAGCATTCCCTTTTCTTTTGCTGGTCCTTTCAAGTTTCGTATCACTTTCATGGGTCGCTATCGTATTTTTGACGAACCTGCTGATCTTTCTTCCTTTTTGGATAACCAGTCTGAGACACAGATGGACTCTTCGTCTGCTCCTGGCCCTTCGTCTTCTGCTCCTGGATCTTCTGGAACTCGATTCTTTTTATGTTCCTCTTTTTGTGTAAATCCTTACATATTTCTGTCTGCAACAGGTAACTGTTTCACTCCTACGTGTTGCCTTTGACTCATCTCACCTTCTCAGGTGTTTTTTTCTTCGTATTTCTTTCATCATGGCTACCTATGTTTTTCTTCGTAGCCTATATGTTTCCTTGTTCTCCCTGACGTTTTGGTCTCTTCTTCTTTTTATGGTATTTCATTTGCGTTAGTTCTTCTTTTTGTGTTCTCAGTTATTATTCTTCTATTTTAGTGTTCTTTGATGGCGGTGCAGTGTTACTATCTTTGCCATTCGTCTTTTGTGTTTTTTTTGTCTTTTTCTAGCTGTTATAATTTTTGTCAGGATTTTTCGCTTCCTTGTCTTTTCCTCGCGTGGTATTAACCTCACGCCGTATTGTCTTATTGCCTTTCCTTCCCTGCATTGTCGCTTGCCTTATATGTTGTTTTGGTTTTTCATTCTTATTACCTGGTTTTCTTTGTATATTCTTCTTTTTTATACGCCACCATTGTTCCTTCCTCGTTTTGTTGTAAGTTTTCTTTGTAATATTTCTGTTTCATTATTGCCTACAGTCACAGGTCTTATTCCTTCTATCTTTGTAGGCTGCACATTGTTTGCTTGTTGGATTTCCTGTTACACACTTTCACAGTACTTCGCACGATGCCAGTTTTTCTTTCTCTTCTGTTCATATTTTCTTCTATGATTCCTTTCTCCTTGTCTCTATTGATCATATGTTGCTCTATATCTTTTGGTTCTGTGCCTATGATGTACGTTCAGTGGATCACTGAAATAATATCGAGGGACAGAATATCGACCAACAAAAATATCGTTGACAAAATATCGAGAGACAAAATATCGAGTTTCTATCTACAAACAGGTAAGTACAAAAATATCGAGTTAAAAATATCGTTTACAAAAATATAGTTGTAAAAAATATCGACTTTAATAAAAACAATGTTTAATTACATTAATATAAAAAATTAATTACTAAAATATACTTAACAACACTTAAAATAACTTTTAATAATTAAATAATTAATGAAAGTAAAAAAATAATATTTTTTTGATCATATTTCTTAAAACATGTATATATATAGTAACAAAATGTAATTAAATAATAGCCAATATTATTAACGTACAAATACAAAAGAGTAAAAATTACTATTCCCACTCCATTGGGGGCAACAGTAGGGAAAGCGTTGGATAGCGTAGGGGTTAAAATTACTATTCCCACTCCAAGGAGTGCAACAGTGGATATATGACCTTACAACGCAACTTTTATAACGCACTACCATTACAACGTAAGTATTGGTAAGTATATAATAATTTTAATAATTTAAATTATTTAAAATTAATTTAATATAATTTAATTTAATTTAATTTCATTAAAATAAATTAATGTAAATTTAATTTTACTTTATTTTTACACTGTACCCCTGTACCCCAAAAACCCAAAACTGACCCTGAACCCTAAAAAAAACCCTTTACCCAAAACCCCAAAACTGACCCTGAACCCTAAAAATACCCCTTTACCCAAAAACTAAAAACTGACCCTGAACCCTAAAAATACCCCTTTACCCAAAAACCCAAAACTGACCCTGAACCCAAAAAATACCCCTTTACCCAAAAACTAAAAACTGACACTGAACCCTAAAAATACCCCTTTACCCAAAAACCAAAAACTGACCCTGAACCCTAAAAATACCCCTTTAATTTAACATAATTAGCAATTAATCAATTAAATTAAATTAATTACCAATTACATTTTAAATAATTAACAAATATTATTTAATTACCAATTAATTAAATATTACTACCAATTAATACATTTACATATTTAATTAATTATAATTAAATTACTTCCCACCCTATTCCCCTATAAACCCACAACCCGCTACAGGAAATACATTATTTTAATTTACATAATTAGCAATTGATCAATTAAATTAAATTAATTACCAATTACATTTTAAATAATTAACAAATATTATTTAATTACCAATTAATTAATTATTACTACCAATTAATACATTTACATATTTAATTAATTTTAATTAAATTACTTCCCACCCTATTCCCCTATAAACCCACAACCCGCTACAGAATAAAATTACACAATAATTTAAAAAAATCATTAATTAAAAATAATTATAACATAAAATGACACTTTTCACACATATTATAACATAAAAACACTATAAATAATTAAATATTATTTAAAAAACGATATTTTTTACTATCTAGATTATATACTTGGATATTTTCACTTTCTATATTATTTACAGTCGATATTACTTCACTTACCTTAAAAACGATATTTTGACTGTCGATATTCTGTCCTGTCGATATTTTGTCCAAACGATATTTAAAACTCGATATTCTGTCCAAAGGATATTTTGGAGTCGATATTATGTCTGTGCACCACGTTCAGTTTATCCTCGGTCCACTACTTTATAAACTCACTGTTCCCTCTATCTAACGGACTCATTATACGTCTTTTTTGCTTGCACTTGTGATGAATTTCTATTTATTGTTATTTCTAGTTCATATTCATTCATGATGTTTACTAATATAATACTTATTAGGCATTAATTATGCTGATTCATCTGTTTCCTTACTTTACTGTTGGTTTATACCGTCTGTATATAGTTCCTTATATCGTTCAGCTCCTTTCCTGATTTCTACTACCCATTTCTGACTCACAGTTTTGCATTATGGTTCTCTCTCATAGCATTTCTTATATGATCACTCTGTGTACTTTGTACTTTTGGTATATGACAGTGTACTTGTTTCCCTTTTTTTTCCCATTTAGTGGTCTGTTTGCTTTTTAGATTGCCTTCTTTTTATGATGATTGCTTGCTTATATATTTCATGATGTTTTCATTTTTCTTACTATTGCGCTTCTTATTTTTCTATTTTTTACTCAACCAACAGTCCTCTTACGACCTTTTCACTTTTCTTTTGCTCTTTTTCTACATTGCTCTGCTACCTTTATTACCCTTTTTAACTATCACCTACTTTTCTCGCTATTATTGGGTTGTTATTTTTAACTTGATTATTGGATGTTTCCCGACAGTCTGCTTGCTCCCGCATCCATGTCTCCCCTGGTATGCATTTGGTCCTCTCTAGACCTCCCCTGGTGGGTCTCTTTTCTCTGTTCTCTCTATTCTCTTCTGATACTTCTCTTTCTTCTTTCCTTTTCCTCTTCCTCTCTTCATTCCCTTTCTTCCCCTTTTTTCTTCTGGATCCTCGTGTAGTGCTCTCTTTTGCAGCACAGTGCTGTTGGTCCTCGATCTGTGTTTTGTTTCTCGTCTTACTCCCCCTACTATGTGTCTTGCTCGGTTTTTATTTCTATGTTAACTTATGTCTGGGTTGAATGTAGTTTCCCTTAATGTTAAGGGATTAAACCATCCGGTTAAGAGGGCTAAGGTTCTTGACTATTGTAAATCTCTCTCTTCAAATTTAGTCTTCTTACAAGAAACAAAGGTCTCCTATAAAGAAGCATTGTTATTACGGAAAGAATTGGTTCTTGATGTGATGTGTTCGGATGCCCTTGGCAAAAAGAATGGGGTCATAACACTTATTTCTAAAAAATCTGGGTTGTCAGTCATTTCTGTTGAGCATGACTCTGAGGGACGATAGTTGCTGTCTCGCTTGTCTAATGGCTCTGCTGATCTTTATGTTTTGAACATTTATGCTGATGATCCTTCTTTTTGGCAAAAGATCATTAAACAACTAGCTCTTACTCCACATAATGGTAATTTGATCGTTGGTGGTGACTTTAATTTACCACTTGATCCAGTGTTAGATAGAAATTCGGCTTTCTCTTTCCGCCCTCCTAGATCTCACAAACAATTGTTGAATATGTGCTCTTCTGCCAATCTCCAAGATATTTGGCGCCTCCATAACCCTACAGGTAGTGATTTTACCTTCTTTTCCTCTCCTCATTCTAGCTTTTCCCGTATTGACTATCTCCTAGTGCATTCGTCTTTAGTACAACACTCATCTTCTCCGTACATTCACCCTATTCTTATCTCTGATCATGCGGCTGTTTCTTTTTCTCTCCTAAATCTCGCTCCTAAGAGTAAACCTTCCTCTTGGAGACTTAACACGGAAGTTCTGCATGATGCTGATCAAGTTCAAAACATACATGATGATATTGAACATTTCTTCTCTGATAATGAAGGCTCAGTTAGCTCTCCGGTGGTCTTCTGGGACGCTTTTAAATTTACTCTCCGAGGACACATTATTAAAGTTATGGCAAAAAGAAATGCTGACATCAAAAGGGAACTTGCAGAGTTAGCAGACAGTATTAAACAGCAAGAGCTTCTTTTTCGACGTACTAATAATAAACAATTGTTGCAATCCATTAAGAATTTGAAATATTCCTATAACACTATCGTTACCAAACGGGCTCATATTGGGGTCCAGGCCCAGAAATCCAAGAGGTTACTCTTGAAGAATAGAGCTGGTAAGATTCTTGCCGCAACTTTGAAATTTCAGGAATCTAATTTTAAATCCTCTCAAATCTCTGCTATTACTGATAGATCTGGGGTTAAAAAATTTCAAACTAAAGAAATTCTTGAAGTGTTTCGAGACTTTTATAGTTCTCTTTATACCCCTACCAACCAATCATCCTTTGAAGCCTGTCAGGAATTTTTAAAAACTATCCCTCTACAATCTGTCTCTTGTGCGGATGGAGAGAAATTGGGTGGCCCCATTACATCTGCTGAAATTATTAATGCTATCAAGTCAACCCGGTCTGGCAAAGCTCCTGGGCCGGATGGTTTTCCCATCCTGTTTTACAAGACCTTTCTTCCTTCTATGGTCCCTCATCTTAAAGCTTTTTTCGATGTATTTGTTCACGAGAGCGCGGTTTCTGGTACTGCGGCAGATGCTACTATTGTCGTAATTCCGAAAGACGGAAAAGATATCTCAGACCCTAAAAACTTTCACCCTATTTCCCTTCTTAATATGGAGGCTAAAATCTTTGCTAAGATTCTTGCCAAGAGGTTGGAATCCTATATTCCCTCTTTAGTTCATTCCTCTCAAACGGGTTTCGTGAAGGGTAGGCTTGCTAGAGACAACATCCGCACCTTTTGTCATATTCTAGGTACAGCTAAACGATCTACGCTTCCAGCGGCAGCTCTCGTCTTAGATGCCGAAAAAGCTTTTGACAAGGTATCTTGGCCTTTTCTTCATGCTGTTCTTCGTGCCCATAATCTTGGTGACTCGTTTGTTAACATGGTTATGTCCTTATATGCCCAACCGAGAGCTAATATCCGTGTCAATGGGGCCACTTCCGAGTTTTTTAATCTCCGTCAAGGTACCCGTCAAGGTTGTCCTTTATCCCCGCTTTTGTTTTTATTAGCTATTGATCCTCTTCTTAGACTCATTGACCTACATCCAGATATCAAGGGATTTACTTTTGGCCCGCATCGCATAAAAACAGCGGCTTATGCGGATGATGTTCTTATTTTTTCGGAAGACTTTGCTTCAGCTCTTCCCGCGCTTACAGATATTATTGCTAGGTTTTCCCAGGTCTCTGGTTATACGCTTAACAGAGATAAGACTGAGATGTTTCCCTTGAATGCTTATTGTTTTCCTGCACATATGGGTACTGCTGGCTTCAAGTGGCAATCGAAACATCTCAAATATCTAGGGATTTGGTTTTGTGGTACGCTCTATGATACGGTGGCACATAATGAAGCGCAGACTCTTCTCAAAGTTCGTCAACTCCTAGATACCTGGTCCCCTAAATACATCTCTTGGTGGGGTCGTATCCAAACTCTCAAAATGATGGTTACTCCTATTATTAACTTTGTTTCCTCTATGCTGCCGGTGAAATTGTCCTCTTCCTTTTTTCGTGAGATTGACTCCATTACTTCTAAGTTTCTTTGGAGTGATAAGAGGGCTAGAATTGCATATACATTTTTGAGGAAACCTTATGAGATGGGTGGTTGTAATTTTCCTGATTGGGAAAGATACCAGCCTGCTTTTTTAGCTTCCCAAGGTGCTTTGTGGTTTTCCTCCTCTCCTGTGCACACGCCTTCATGGGTTTTCATTGAGCAACATCTCTCCTTTCCCTTACCACTTTCTTCTTTTTTAACCATATCCACCTTATCTATTCCTTTTTCCCGTTCCATTATCTTAGATACTATTGCAGCAGTAAAGTCTGTGGATAAGAAGATGGCTACCCCGATCCATAAATCGAAGTGGTCTTCTTTATGGCGTAATCCTAGGTTAAAAATTGTTATTGATCCTGTGTTGATCCCTTACTGGTCCTCTAAAGGAATAACTTTGGTTCGTCATCTGTATGACTCCAATAATGATCCATTGCCCTTTTCCTCTTTAGCTCAACAGTTTTCGCTCTCCAATTTGGACTTCTATACTTTTCTAAGAATCAAAGTAGCTCTTGCTAAAGTACGCCTGGAGCCCGATTCTCCTACTGTTATGTTATTTTCCTTGTGGCTTCGATCTGGTCATATAGCTTCGAAAATCTATAACTTTCTGTCTTCTACTTCCTCTGCCTTACCTACTGTTACCCAAAAAAAGTGGTTACATCATTTTGATAAGGATCTTACCGACCATATTTCGCCAGAAACCTGGAAACTGATTGGTAAATTTTCTCTCCGTGATAAGATTGCCCCTTCTTTAATCCAATCTAAATTTTTTCTCTCAACCTTCTCCATTGGACTCCTGTGCGTTTGCATTCACTACACTTGAAAGATGATGATCTCTGTTGGAGCTGTGGCCTGGCTACTGGTGATTATTTGCATATGTTCTTTACCTGCTCTCTTTTACAACCCTTCTGGGATCTCATAATTAAACACCTCATATTAATTTTCAATACTGATTTTCAGCTTTCCTTCCCCATGATTCTTTTGGGCCCTTTGGCCTCCCGAATACCCTTGCCTTTGGATGCCCTTGACTTGCAATTGCTTGACCTTTTGTTGACGGTTGCTATTAAGGTGATCCTTATGGAGTGGAAGTCTTTTTCTTCCGTCTCATTTCATACATGGTGGGCATGGGTTTCTTTTTTACGTAGCGCACACATTTCAGTCGATGTGGCTCATCTTACCCCTATGATTTCTAGTAATGTTTGGAAAGCCCTAGATGCTTATATGGATTTTGCTTCGAAGGGTTTGGTTGCCCAATATCCTTTTGTGTCCTCTACTTGATTGTTGTTTGTTATTTGTGTAATGTGTGTTTGGAGTGGATCCTTCCTTCTCCTTCCCCTTCTCTTTCTTCTCCTTCTTCTTGCTATCTTCTCTTCCACTTTCTGTTTCTCTGTCTTCTTTTTTTTCCTTTTTCTCTCTTTTTACTTCTTCCATTCATGATAGTGATACCTTTTTACGGACACTTTGGCTCACAGATATTCCCATTATGAGTTTCTTATATTTTACATTTATGTTGTTTTGAGGGAATTATTTGTACTTGATTTACTCATCAATACTTTGTCTATGGATTTCTACTGTATCACTATGTATTGTATTTAACTACTTCTTATACTTTTTAAAATAAAAAACTTATTGAACAAAAAAAAAAAATGCCTATCAGTAGGATAAAAAGGTGGGAGATTAGGTGGTCATCCAATCCTTGGCCTCTATGCAAAGGCACGGAGCAATGATCACGTATGCCGGCTGCAGTATTTTTTTAATGCAAACGTGTGGGCAGGGTGTCAATCTAAGTAAATGTTAGTGTTGCAAGTTTAAGGCATATCCATAATTATATAGACCTCGTTTCCTTTCATGGTTCCACTTTTTTCATCCCACTTATAGCCCTGCGTAATGAATAACGAATTAGCAAGCTGAACTACAGCACAGGTCCTAGTTAGTAGCCTGCTCTCTTGTGGAGAAAGTTGTTCGAGGCGAACACTCGTCTAGAGAGAGAGACTGCCATCAGGCAGAGACCCCTTTGAACTCATTATGGTCAAAACTGCATCCAACAGGTGCGCAATGGCGTGTCAACTGATAGTTTATGAGGAAATCGATAGTAATCGTTGTGTTAAACAACATATTTGGCAAAAATCATTTAGGTGCCTAAGTTGGCAGAGGCAGCCGAGTGATTCGCTCCTTATCCCAATCAGCACAGGAGCCGTCCTGGAAGATGAGAATGCCTAACAAATGCAAAATCCCTGACTTTCAGTGACCCGTGACGTCTCTTACTCCCAACTCGGTGTCACTTTAGGTCTTTAAGTAGGCTGCAGCACAGCGGGTGTTGCTGGTGTTTACACAGGATCGCGAGCAAGAGCTCTGGAGTCTCTGAAGAGGTTGTTTGATGTAATGATGTATTGGGATCTGTACTGAGGTAACCTCATTTAGCACACGCCTTGACGCAGTCACCAAATGCCTTCGTGTTCACGGTTTAAAGGGCTCTGAGGTGACCTCAGGATTTTCTCTGAAACCACTAATTGAGCAGCACAGCCTGTTTCTGTAGGCTTTCCCTCGTTCTTCCGAGTACTCGCCAGCACTACCTTGAGTGACTCAGCTCGGGGGTTGCTGTTTCACGAGCAAAGTGTTACAAACGCTCCATTGTTTACCAGCATGCTGGGTTTCCTTTACCACCGACGTTTCTCTCTATCGTATCAGAGTGTGTAAACACACCTTACAGACACGTGGGGCTGTGCCTCCCAGAGTTTATACCAATTCAGGGCTTTAAAGAAATTCAACAGTTCTTCCAACCCCGTTTATACATTAAATGACCTGATCCGCCGCATATATTCAGTAAACAAAGGAGGAGACATGCGATTTGTCACCGTTCAAGAAAGCTCTAATTTATCTAATTTATCAAGAGGCAGACTTTTGGCACGCATGTGTACAATGCAGAACATCGCACACATGCGAGAGAGACAGGTCAGGCAAAAGGAAGTGCAAACAAAGGCAGCCAATCATATGATAAAAAAAAAAGCCTCGGCCTCGCGCGCGCTCGCCACTGCAGGCATATGTTTTCAATTATCTCGGCCGTGACGCCGAGATAATTGAAGATATATGGCCTTCTGCTGCACGTAACCGAACACAATATGCAATAGGCGGAGGTAGTCTACCGCCTATGGCCTATTGCTTGCTATCTTTTAAAAGCACAGGCATTCGAGGACCAATTGCCATGCAGCTGGCACAAAAACATGGCAAAATTCACGAGCTTCTCTGGAATTCGTAGGTTAGATTTTCGCAGCACTCTCAAAAGGACTCAAGCCACGCCCACTTCGTGGGAGGTAGGCCGAGCCCTAAAAATCTTTCTATCGTTTCCAACGCTGCTCTTTTATTTGTAACAGTTGGGTGCAGCAGACCTGCTTGACAACGTCTGACATGTCATAAAACATAGTAAAGAATTCTTCTCTTTGGTGCAGGCAAACTGATTGAAGCTTTTGTCAGCAACCTCACTTAGGAGTCTCTTTTAAGCAGTCAGCTCCAAAAGGATGCTAGATTTTATATCCTTCATTTTATCCACAGAACGTATATCTTACCAGCTGCCAACTAGGCTGGGGTGAATCTCATTTCATTGGCTACTGACCTGTCAGTTTTACGAGGCAGAGAAGACAGCACCTGCTGTGGATAGCGAGTAAAAGATCCCTGAAGCCAGGAAATGAAGATTGGTGCTTGTTTGTCACAAATGTTGTTTCCAAAGCCCTGCTCTGGACAGTGTTATTTTGACAGCAAAGCCTGTAAGACTAGAGTGTAATGTAAGGATCCAGTTTTCGCGGTACTGTAGAGCATAGAGGCAGATATATTGCAGCAGTATTCTTGAAGAAGTTGAAAAGAAATTCAAGCTCAAATTCTACAGCTCTTATTTTGTGAATCACAATGTGTACAAACATCTGAAAATTCAACTAACCCAAGTGGTTTTCTATATGGCCCCAATGGGCAAAGGTAGCAGTGGTAAGACAGGGAATCTGCCTATGTGTGTCTCAATATTGCACTCATTTCAGAAATACTGCACATGCACAACATAAGTGTTTATGCTTGCGAACATACAGCACACACGAAATAAATCCTCAATCTTATAAAACAAGATATGGGATAGCATTAGGGACAGTTTGAGCAGGCCAGCTTTAGGACTGTGCGACCAGTGCAGGCCCACCTGGTGCTGACCTTTGAGGGCATGGGGGTGCTGCGTTTAATAATAACTTAGAGGTTTAAAAGCAGGTGCTGCAGAGTTCCTTGTGTGTCTAGCAGTTTTCAGACAACAATAAAAATGACAAGCTAACTCTGGTGATCAATGTTCCTGCTGGAAAGAGATCCAGTTTTATCTAGTGGCAGTTTTGACTCATCCTAAACTGGTGCAGAGAGCAAATGTACTTGCTGGAAAGAACGTTTACCACACGGATTACAAAACGTAGAGTGACTGAGCTATGAGTAGTGCTATTACAAAGTGAAATGTATGTCAGAGAAGAGCTATGGAGAGATGTGTTCCACTGTTGGAGGGTGGTTATCAAGGAGTTAGTGGAAAAGGAGATCATGGGGGGGGTGCGCCTAAATGACCGAGTTCCACCAGAGCTAAAGCAGGCACTGAGTGCATTTGCTCTAGTACTAAGGAGGTCTGCAATAATAGATTGAGTGACACTAGGAGGTGTGTTTATGCATTCATATAAGACCATCAGAATGAGAGTAATACAAAATGTGGTGGACCCATCCTTGTCTAGAGACAGAATTCATAGGAGGAAAAGATGCAGATTGTTGTACATCACATCAATTTTGAGATTCCACACAAGCAGACGGTATTGGGGAATAATATAATTCCTGCACAATATCGCTGTTTTCCGCTTTGAAAGACATAAAGGTACACACATATGCCACTCCAATTTATGACAGTTTACTCATACTTATGTAATGCCTCTCCATTCTGCTGCTCTCTTCTACACTCTGACATTTTACTTCACTGTACACTATGTCACTCCACTCTGCTTCACTCTACTATACTCCACTCTACAACACTAAAATCTATGACTCCACACTATACAACACTCTCCTCTGCTCTACTGTAAGACACTAGTGTGTGACATAAAGTGGAATAACATAGAGTGGAGTGGCATAGAGTGGAGCTGCATACAGTGGAATAGTACAGAGTGGAGTAGCTTTGGGTGGGGTAGAGTAGAGTGAGGTAGATTGGATTGGGGTAGAATGTGGCATAGAGTGGAGCAGTGTACAGTGGAGTGGCATACAGTGGAATGGCATACAGTCTATTAGCATACAGTGTAGTGGTGTAGAGTAATGTGGCATAGATTGGAACAGCGCAAAGTGAAGTGGCGAAGAGTGGAGTTGCCTACAGTGAAATTGAGTGGAGTGGCGTAGAGTGCAATGGCGTACAGTGAAGTGGTTTAGACTGGAGGGGTGAAGACTGGAATGGCCTAGAGTGGATTGGCGTAGAGTGGAATAGCGTACTGTGGAATGTTGTAGAGTAGAGTGGAGTGGGGTAGAGTGTAGTGTCATACAGTGTAAAATAGAATGGCGTAGAGTGCAGTGGTGTAGTACGAAGTGGTGTAGAGCGGCATAGCTTAGAGTGTAGGGGTGCAGAGTGGATTGAGGTAAAGTGTTGTGCCGTAAAGTGGAATAGCATAGTAAAGTATGGTAGAGTGGAGTGGCTTACAGTGGAATAGAGTATAATGAAGTGGCGTACAGTGTAGTGGTGTAGGGTGGAGTGATATAGAGTTTAATAGTATAGAGTGGAGTGGGGTGGCATAGAGTAAAGTGGCATAGAGTGGGAAAGCATAGAGTGGACTGGGGTAGAGTAGAGTGGCATACAGTAGAATAGCATACAGGTAAGTGGCGTACAGTATAGTGGCATAGAGTGGAATTATGCAGAGTGGAGTGGAGTAGAGTGGGTTTAAATACATTGGAATAGCGTACAGTGGATTGCCATACAGTGGAGTGACAGACTGGAAAGGCATAGAGTGGAGTGAGTTGAATAGTGTACAGTGGAGTGCTGTAGAGTGTAGTGGCATAGAGTGGAGTGTGGTACAGTGGAGTGGCATAAAGTGGAATAGCGTACACTGAAGTGGCATAGAGGGGAGTGATGTAGTGTGGAGGATGGTATAGGGAATGGCTTAGGGTGAAGTGGTGTAGAATGGACTGGCATAAAGTGGATTATCGTAAAGTAGAGCGGCATACAGTGGAGTGACGTAGAGTGGAGTAGCGTAGAATGTAATAGCATACAGTGAAGTGGCGTAGAGTGGAGTGTCATAGACCGGGGTGTTGTAGAGGGAAGTGTATTAGTTTAAACAGACATACCATGAATGTGGGCAAATGGATGTAGATGTAATGTGACAGGGATTATGGAGTATAAATGGTAATTTTGGTGTTGTGGGTGAATAGTTTAAGGTGTTAAAGTTATAAGTCTGAAAGTATTTAGTTATATATTATACTATGGTATACAGTGGTAACTTTGCTGTATACCCTGGTAAATGCTGATAACAAGGCAGTATAGGATTCGATAATGGATGTTTTTACAAAACCTAAATGGCAGCCATGTAGTTTTTATCACACTTTGGCTGGGTTCTGGGCTACGTCCTTTGATATAGGAAAGCTGTAGGTTTCATTGCTGTTCCTATCTATTATCACTTTATTAATGTGTTAATAGGGAGTAAAATGTGTGTATATTTTTCTGTATATATTTTAAAACATTTAAAGAGAACTGCACTAGTACCTACGAAGTACCGTGTAGATATAGAATATTTTTTTTATATATATATATCCAAACTGCCAACACTCCTAATGAGACGGGTACCCGTGGGAGGTGATGCACACACCGGGGGAGTACCCGATAATTCACATAAACGAAGTTTATTTTCGCGACCTGACGCAAAGTAAGTGCAGATTGCAGATAATTGCGGATATTTTACATGCACTGTATTAGTCAAACTAGTGTGACCTCTTACGGCACTTGCCCAGAATGGTATATACAACAGTAAGAATTATGAAGTCTATCGAGGATACTTTATTAGGTCTTTTGAGTACATATTTACGTCCTCCCACACAGTCATGTGAGACTTGCCATTATCTGGCACTTGCCAGAAATGTGTGGGGTACCTCTCTTCCCCAGATATATACAACAATTATTTTCTGTTACTTTCGATCAATTGATCATGTCGCGCTGAGACTGACATAAATTGCACTTTGGTTAATATTTGCACATTGTCACTTTCACAGGTGGTACCAGGAGAGGCTGCATATTAATAAATGAGGCAGTGCCAATCTATCGATTTGACAAACAACATTGTACACTATTGTGGGATCACAAGATACACACTGTTCCATCATGGCCATCATTACTGTCTTTCTCATATCAAGTAAAATGTAATCTATGTTCTCCTGCCTGTATCCACATGGGTTTTCCATTATGCCATAAGAAAGTTATTTTTTTTTAATTGTATAAATCTGGCAAATTGCAAATATCGGCAGTATGATGGAATTTCATCGCGATTTAGACATTCAAATATGGCCACCATGTTTATTGCATTTCAAGTCATGTAATGGTCCTATGTCGCTGTGTATGTCTTATTCATGCCATTACATCCTGGTATATATCACGGACTGTATGTATGTTTCTTTTGGTGTGTACAAGGCATAGCTGCTGAAACACGTTGCATTAAGAGAAGAGTAAACTACCTGAACTTTATATGATGGGGGCCTGAGAGTGCACTTACTTTGCGTCGTGTCGCGGAAACAAACTTGGTTTATAGATATATATCTATATATATTTTTTTCAAACCAACGATGCCCAAACTGTGAGGATGCACTCATCTCTAGAAAAGAAAGAGAGGCTGAGGCTATGGACTATTCCTGACCAAACAATGCAATTAGCCTTAAGAAAAAGACTTTCCATGTGTCAGGAACCTCAGGATAGCTGTCATTAGTACCTCTAAGTTATGTACTAGGAGACGCCCCTTGTCCAAACCCAATAGCATAGGTGTTTGGTTTCCTTATTCCCCGATTACGACCTTCTCCCAAGATGGCCGTCGCAAGTGCCGTCTTGTGTCCCAGAAGGATTAGTGCAGTCTAGTGTACCTGAAACGCTTGCGCGCTACTAACTGCGCACTTCAACAACGTTTTGGTTTGAGGCAGTCACGCTTTTCCGTTTCTCCATGTCAATAATTCATGACAGGAGGTAGCGGAGTTTTCGTAGAGAAAGCAAGGTTCGAGTGAGTTACAGCCAGCGTCTTGGGGCTCTTCCTGAGAGAGTTTAAAGTTGGCTGATAATTTAAAGTGAAGAGCAGCGTCGGGGTATATTTTCCACAGTACTTCGTGCAGCGTCTATGAGACTTTTTCTTCTGTCAGTCGGACAGACAAGACTCAGTTTTCCTGCACTCCGGAATATCGAGTGAATTCATGAGTAAAGGACTTCCGCTCGTCTGGAGTAGTAAGTGAGAACAGAGCTGCCACAAGACAGTAAGAAAATAGCACCAGAGCGCCAGCAATGTATCTTGCTCCCTCATTAATGCGCTTGTCCTAGCCTTTCCTTTTCCTCCTTTACTCCCTTGTACCTTTTTGCGCGCTTCAGGAGAATCCTTGGAGTCAAGACTGAACATTGCTTGAGTTTAACTGCAAAAGCAGAAGAACCCCAGTACAAGGAATTTACAGGAGAGTTTACAGCAATACACTCCCTGTAGAAAAAACTACTATAGAAGAGAAGCATTGCCTAGAGAACTCCTGGTAGGATCAGATTCAGTTAATTCATAACGTCTCAAATGTAGAGAAGAGTGTAGTCTTATGTTTCCCCTGTTCTGTGCATTAGGTATTCCAGAAGACAGGTCGCAGAAGTTTCATACCTACCTGAGCCGACCGAGAGGGTACCAGCAGTTGTCAAGGTTTTCACTTCTCTGTCCACTTCCCCTTATCCCCCTTGCTAGTGTATCTGCTTATTAAGAGGAGGCACTGGGAGGTGGGCAATTGGGACCAGCATCATACTGCTCCTGCGAAGGTTCTGGAAACTTCTGACAGATTGAAGTGCCCACGTTAACTTCTTCGCCTGGGCAGTATGGCTGAAAGAATGGATTGAAAGGTCTTAGGAAACATTTCGGAAGGAATTCAAAGGGAAATCATTGCAGTCAGGGAGGAAAATAAAGATTTAAAACAAGAGTTAGTGACCTCTCGTCAAGAGACAAGAGTGTTAGCGCAGAAGGTAGATGATTTAGCATTGGGAAATCCTGTCAAGAGCCCTTCGAACCCCAGTTCTAGTTTTCCACACACAGACCCCAAGGCGGTAGCACAGGTCATTCACTCAGTCTCTCCCTTAGTTCCTTTAGCTGCCCCTGAAAGGTTTTCAGGGGATCCCCAGAAGGCGCAGATTTTTTGACACAGTGCTCATTACATTTCATGTGTCGTCCCACCCTTTTTCCAGATGCTCAGTCTAGAGTGGCCTTTATTCTTTCTTATTTAAGTGGGGATGCAGCTAATTGGGCTATGCCATTGGTCAGTAGAGATGATCCTTTATTATGTGATTTTGCCAAATTCAAGAGTGAATTCCTTAGAATTTTTGACAGGAGAAGGATTTCCCAGGCTACCGACAATGAGTTGCTAGAATTGCGCCAAGGATCAAAGGATTTAATCACCTATCTTACCCAATTCAATAAACTCCTTTTGGAAACTAACTGGCCCGAGGAGAAAAGAACTGCCCTGTTCTATCGGGGATTAAGAGATGAGATCAAAGATGTTTTAGCGCAAGTCCCGAATCGTCCTACGGAATTAACAGCATTGGTGGATCTAATGTTGGAGTTGGATTTTAGAAACTCTGAACGTAAAGGAGAGAAAAAGAAGGATTGGAGGATGAATTTTCCCCGATTTGATCGGATGAGAAGTGAGAAGGGAGCTGGAGTCAGTAATGATAGTGAACCCATGCAAATTGGAGCTGTGAGAGGTCCCTTAAGCCAAGAAGAGAAGGAGCAGCGACGTCAAAAGAAATTGTGTTTATATTGTGGAGGCTCCGGTCATTTTGTGAAAGAATGCCCCAAACGTCCAAAGACCCCGATGAAGGGAAACGATTCGAGCCATCAGTAGGCGGAGTCGCGCTGGTGGCAAAGGAAGAGAAGACGGCTCCTACATCTCATTTAATATTGAACACCTTACAGACTATGACCCCACATGTGATCTTGCACATGACAATAAGTTTTCGTGAACACCAAATTACTGGAGTAGCCATCATGCTAGACTCTGGAGCTACTGGCAATTTTTGTGACATTAAATATGCTCGCAGAATGGGCATACAGGCCATTCGAAAAGAGAAAAAAGAACCAGTACGTGCTGTGGACGGTACAAACTTGTCTTCGGGTCCAATCACTAGTCACACAGAGGAATTGGAATTGATTCAAGCAGATGGTCACCGGGAGGTGTTACAATTCAACTTGATTGATGCCCCACAGTTCCAGTTAATTCTGGGACTGCCTTGGCTTGCAACGCACAATCCCACTATTGACTGGGAGAATCGGACAGTGAATATGCAATCTGATTATTGTCGAGAACATTGCTACCATGCAGAAAGAAGCATAGCCAGCATATCAGAACCATCAGTGGCTTCGCTATTGTCCTTTGGGGGTCAATCCATTGGAGTCATCCATTGTGGAGAGATTCCGAAAGAATATCAAGACTTCGAGACCGTGTTTAGCGAACAAGAGGCTGAAGTACTACCTCCTCATCGGGTATACGCTGTACTATTGATTTGGAGCCGGGAGCTAGCCTTCCATGCAGTTGCATTTATGCCTTGACCGAGGCAGAGAATGTTCATTTAAAAGAGTATTTGGACCATTATCTGGCTAACGGGTTCATCCGACCATCGCAATCACCAGTATCTTCCCCGCTCTTTTTTATACATAAGAAGCAAGAAGGAAGTTTAAGAACTTGCATCGATTATCGAGCATTGAATCAAGTAACCATAAAGAACCGTTATCCGTTACCTTTGATCTCAGTGTTGTTGGATCAAATCAAAGAAGCCCAAGTATTCACTAAACTCGATTTGCGTGGTGCTTACCACCTTATCCGTATGAAAGAAGGACATGAATGGAAGACCGCCTTTCGCACCAAGTTCGGACTTTTCGAATATTGTGTGATGCCCTTCGGGTTGTGTAATGCGCCTGCAGTGTTTCAACACTTTATCAATGATGTGATGGGGGATCTAATAGACAAGATTGCAATTATTTACTTGGATGACATTTTGATTTACTCCAAGGATGTACAAGCTCATTCCAGGCATGTCAGGGAGGTGTTGGAGAGACTGCAGACCCATCGGTTATTTGTGAAGTTGGAAAAGTGTATCTTTCATGCTACAAAGGTGGAAATTTTGGGATTTGTCCTTTCCCCTCAAGGAATCACCATGGATCCAGGAAAAGTGCTTGCGGTGAAAACCTGGCCGTCTCCTCGGAACATTAAAGAAATTCAGAGGTTTCTGGGATTCGCCAACTTCTATCGGCGCTTTATCCAGGGGTTTTCGCAATTAATTGCACCAATTACTCGTTTGCTGAGAAAAGGGGTCAAGTTTGAGTGGTCCGCTGAGGCAGAGCAAGCTTTTACTGACCTTAAGGGCCAATTTCTGACGGCTCCTATTCTGTTACATGCATATCCCGGAGAACCTTTCTTTGTGGAAGCGGACGCTTCTGATCAAGCCATTGGAGGGGTTCTTTCGCAGCGTAATCGCACCACAGGACAACTCCATCCGGTGGCGTATCGCTCCAGAAAATTGAATGCGGCAGAACTGAATTACACAATCGCCGAAAAAGAGCTGTTAGCAGTAAAAGATGCATTCGAGGATTGGAGGCATTATCTGTTGGGTGCTAAACACACAGTCACGGTATTCACGGACCACAAGAATCTCCAGTTTCTCAAGTCTGCCAAGACCCTTACCCCTCGACAATTGCGTTGGTCTCTTTATTTCGCAGATTTTGATTTTGTAATCACATATCGTCCTGGTACCAAAAATGGCAAAGCAGATGCATTATCCCGTCTGAATACCGAAGACTTTGAACACTCAGTAATTCCACAACCAATCATCCCTGAAGACAAGATTGTATGTACCATCTCGTTAGATAACTTTCAGGAGGAAGTCAAGAAGAGTCTATCCAGAGAGGAAATCCAGCAGTGGGTCCTTCAAGGAGAAGACAGACGTGAACTTCAGCAATTGCCTTATTTTAAGGAAGCGTTATATCTTCCTACATCTGTACTCCAGCAGAGGGCTTTGCAAAGTTGTCATGATCATCCACTGGCTGGACACAAAGGAATTGCTAAGACCTTGGATCTGGTTCAACGTTATTTTTGGTGGCCTGGGTTGTCCTCTCATGTCAAACAATATGTGCAATCCTGTGAGTTATGTGCTAGGCGTAAACCTACTAGACAAGCCCCTCAGGGATTTTTACAGCCACTTCCCACACCGAACCATCCATGGCACACTATTTCGATGGATTTAATCGTGGACCTACCTTTGAGTAAAGGTTTTGATACCATTTTGGTGATTGTGGATACCTTCACCAAAATGAGTAATTTTATTACCATGTCTGGTACTCCCACAGCCCCTGAGCTAGCTCAAGTTTTTGGAGAAAACATAGTGAGAATTCATGGAGTGCCCTAGGTAGTAGTATCCGACCGAGGCCCTCAGTTTATTTCTCACTTTTTGGCAGGATTATCTTAAGGGGTTCGGAATAGAGAGTAGACTATCGACCAGCTTTCATCCTGAGTCAGACGGTCAGACGGAACGGATCAATCAGGAACTAGAACAGTATCTCCGTCTGTTCCTTATTGATCAGGGTGGAGACTGGGCAGAGAAGCTATGGATGGCGGAGTTTGCTTGTAATAACGCAAGGAGTACCTCCACGGGTTACTCCCTGTTTTACTTGAACTTCGGTCGTCAACCTAACCATTTGGTTACTCGAGAAGATTTGAAGGTGCCTGCAGTACAAGATTTGATGACAGATTTAGCATCCCTTCATAAATCTGCAGAGCAGAATTTACTTAAGGCCAAAAAATCATATAAAGAGTGTGCGGATAAACATCGGCGGGCTGCTCCGAAATATCAGGTGGGAGATAAGGTGTGGTTATCCACTAAGAATTTACATTTGAAGGGCAACAGGAAGTTTTAACCAAGGTTTGTGGGTCCGTATTCTGTTGAGAAGGTGTTGGGGCCAGTCACGGTTAAGTTGAGGTTACCAGCTAAGATAGGAATCCACCCAGTTTTTCATGTATCTTTACTGAAGAAAACAAGATCCCAAATGAGATTGAGTAAACCTCCAGATCCACTAGAAATCCAGGGTCACACTGAATATGAAGTTAAGGACATCCTTGATTCCAAGTTAAAAAGAGGGAAACTTTTTTATCTTGTAGACTGGAAGGGGTATGGTCCGGAAGAGAGGACTTGGGAACCAGAGTCTAACATTCATGCCCCACAGTTAATATGAAGATTTCATGCACAGAAACCATTCAAACCTGGACCGATAAATCGGTCTTTGAGAGGGGGTACTGTCAGGAACCTCAGGATAGCTGTCATTAGTACCTCTAAGTTATGTACTAGGAGACGCCCCTTGTCCAAACCCAATAGCGTAGGTCTTTGGTTTCCTTATTCCCCGATCACGACCTTCTCCCAAGATGGCCGTCACAAATGCCGTCTAGTGTCCCAGAAGGATTAGTGCAGTCTAGTGTACCTGAAACGCTTGCGCGCTACTAACTGCGCACTTCAACAACATTTTGGTTTGAGGCAGTCACGCTTTTCCGTTTCTCCGTGTCAATAATTCATGACAGAAGGTAGGGGAGTTTTCGTAGAGAAAGCAAGGTTCGAGTGAGTTACAGCCAGCGTCTTGGGGCTCTTCCTGAGAGAGTTTTATAGTTGGCTGGTAATTTAAAGTGAAGAGCAGCGTCGGAGTATATTTTCCACAGTACTTCGTGCAGCGTCTATGAGACTTTTTCTTCTGTCAGTCGGACAGACAAGACTCAGTTTTCCTGCACTCCGGAATATCAAGTGAATTCATGAGTAAAGGACTTTCGCTCGTCTGAAGTAGTAAGTGAGAACAGAGCTGCCACAAGACAGTAAGAAATTAGCACCAGAGCGCCAGCAATGTATCTTGCTCCCTCATTGTTTCCTTAATACGCTTGTCCTAGCCTTTCCTTTTCCTCCTTTCCTCCCTTGTACCTTTTTGCGCGCTTCAGGAAAATCCTTGGAGTCAAGACTGAACATTGCTTGAGTTTAACTGCAAAAGCAGAAGAACCCCAGTACAAGGAATTTACAGGAGAGTTTACAGCAATACACTCCCTGTAGAATAAACTACTATAGAAGAGAAGCATTGCCTAGAGAACTCCTGGTAGGATCAGATTCAGTTATTTCATAACGTCTAAAATGTAGAGAAGAGTGTAGTCTTATGTTTCCCCTGTTCTGTGCATTAGGTATTCCAGAAGACAGGTCGCAGAAGTTTTATAACTACCTGAGCCGACCGAGAGGGTACCAGCAGTTGTCAAGGTTTTCTCTTCTCTGTCCACTTCCCCTTTTCCCCCTTGCTAGTGTATCTGCTTATTAAGCGGAGGCACTGGGAGGTGGGCAATTGGGACCAGCATCATACTGCTCCTGCGAAGGTTCTGGAAACTTCTGACACCATGACACCCGGAATCCGACTAAGGAGATTATTTGCTTTTTACATTCACAGGTAACAGAAACCCACTTAGGGAAGATTGACGCTCGAATGGTGACTACATGTCCTAGCATGCCACAAAGAACATTACGCACTACGCAAAGCTCACAGAGGGCGATTAACTAATTAACCATGCAGGAAGTGAAATAAAAGAGAGCCTCTTCTGTTGCAATTGTCCAAGCAAGCCTATGAGTAAGATGTGAGTAGCACCAAACGTATCAGGCAACGAGAACTATCGGGAAGCCAAGGATAGCCATAAATAAAAACTGCGTGGTTGGCTAACTGCCGAGTGCCCTCACAGAAGCTTTTGGGCATTTGGAGAACAATATATATATATATATATATATATATATATATATATATATATATATATATATATATTCACTGAAAAAACCATAGGTTATAGACCATATATAGTTAGGAATTAGCATTTAAAAAACCTTATTTTACTCACACAAAACCAATGAAATTCCATATATAGTTAGTTGCACTAACTATATATCGCGCACCCGCAATCCACTGCTGATGATGTCACATATTACATCATTCATGACATGGTCAGTGACATCACTGATGACATCACTGATGACATCTCAAATGACATCACTGATGACATCTCATTTGACATCATTCTTGTGCTAATACGATGAACCTCTTCAGACTCTAATATAACCTTAGATACACTCAGTGTATACAGACACTCACACACTGTCACTCATCCATGGAGTTACTCACACACCTAGTCAGTCATGCAAAGAAACAATCTCACCTCCATTTCCTCAACTATACAGTTATACACACCTTACTTATTCAAACATATACTAACACATATTTACTCTCTTATACAATCCCTGATACAAGTTCACAATGATCCATACAGCCACTCACACATTCAGTGGCTCTCATGCACAGTTATTTATATATGCCAACTCTCACATGTACTGTGTTTTACATATGTACTTACTATGACATGTAGCATTCAGATATCCATTCACTCATCAATACACTCATGCACACAGTCAACCGCCCATGTAGCTGTTTCCACATGCACTCTTGAACTCATACACCTAGTAAATCAACTACTCACACATCTATGCACAGAGTCACACACCTCCCAGCCACCCCCACACAAACTCAATCTCCCATACAAATACTTGGGCAACCAATCAATAACACATATAGCCTCTCGTATAGCTAATGATCAACACATGCAGCAGTTTACATCACAACAGACATACTGATGCACACATTCAGACAGTTTAGTCACTAACCCATGCATTTAGTACGACACATTTATTCACTCACTCATACAGTCAGTCACGCACCTACTAAATCCTTCATCCAGACACTTATACATCCACTCATTCTTCAATATATCAAACATATTTAAACTTTACAGAAACACACAGTCACTGGATGATGTCATCACTGATGTCATCAGTGATGTCATCAGTGATGTCATTTGAGATGTCATCAGTGATGTCATCAGTGATGTCACTGACCATGTCATGAATGATGTAATATGTGACATCATCAGCAGTGGATTGCGGGTGCGCGATATATAGTTAGTGCAACTAACTATATATGGAATTTCATTGGTTTTGTGTGAGTAAAATAAGGTTTTTTAAATGCTAATTCCTAACTATATATGGTCTATAACCTATGGTTTTTTCAGTGAATTTTCAAGGTTTTGTAAATGCTAATTCCTAACTATATATGGTCTATAACCTATGGTTTTTTCAGTGAATTTCAATGGTTTTTTAATAGCAAATATCATAAGCTGTCGAATGTCAAGTACGTGGTAAGTGAAAACATTTTCGTGTTTATGCACACTGATCTGCTTTGAATGGTGCCCCCCCCCTCATTTCTATTAGGAGTACTCTCTCTTTGCAGATAGTGAAAGGTAGTTAACGCAGGCCTTTGCCCCCGTTGTAATCCGTCGTGCCTGCTTCTCTCTCCATTTGATTGATTGTTATCCAAGTATTTACTGTTTTAGAATTAGTTCTCTTTGGTTCATTCTCTATTTACAAACAAACACAGAGTCGCAATACTCTGTTTAGTCTTTGCAGATAACGAAAAATCGTGTAAAAAAAAAGAAAAGGAATCGAGCAAAATCAGTAGGCCACTAATGGGATCTCTTTTTGACCTCGCTAAAATAGAAACATTAGGAACAACCTCTCATGACAAATACAAAACTAGTGAGATGAACTGAACTCCACACAATGATGGCTGCAAAACAGCTCGGCTCCGCCACCCACCCCGCCCAAAATAACGATAAAGAGCGGCTGCCATGATTGGTTGCGGAATGGCCACGACGGAGCTACGAAATGATGCTGCTCTCATGCTAACCCCAGCTTCAGTCTGAAACATCCAGAAACACTGTAGACTACCAATTCGATCAGTTCCGGTAGCGCCCCAATGTAACCCGGTAGAGAAGAACTAGCCCTCCCCTCTTTGACTGATGGTTCTTGTTGCCTGTCCCTTCTGTTCTCATTTAACAGAACTATTTAGCCTGCTGAAAGGGGTTGTGTTCCGACCGCTGGTTGGTGGAGACATTTTGACTATATTCTGGACCTGCGTTGTCGCGTAATGCGTCATATGACGTGCCGCGTTAGCGCATCCGGAAGTCATCCGGGGCGCGCAGCGCGTAACGTAAGCATAACAAGTCATGTGACTTGTTAATAAAACTTTTCATTGGTTCATTTTACTTTTCTTATTGTAATGATGAAAGGCTTGGTCATATGACCTAAAAATTACGCTTTTCATTACTTCCGAACATTATTTTTTCTTAAATATATGTTATAATGTTCCAGGCTAATGTACTTTCCCGGAAATTTTACAACTGTCCTGCAAGTAAAATATATTCTTTTTTCGAGAAAAAGAGCGTTTCTTCGTCCCATGATGGAGCCGTTGAGCAAAAGAGGGTCGACCTGCTGTCTTAGTCGCCGATACGCCTGAATATGAGATTCTTATCGATCACTTTATGTTGCAGGAATAGAAAACACAACAGCCCTTGACCATTTATCTTTACTGCGTTCCTTCGTATTATACCTTTTACCCTTCATGTAATTGGTCTGCTTTATTTCACTTGCCTTTTAATGATTCTAAAACAGTGACTATTATTACAAACTTTACCAATGTATATACTACTACCATGTTTTCTTTTAAAAACCTTTATTGTGAAAATTTCATTATACAAATACGAGCCTATAACCACGTGGGCCGGCCACGGAGCAAACTGTAATCGTATGTGATGAGTAGACATTTACACTGTAGAGGAACGTAACGGGCGGGCCATTAGGTTGCAAGAACTAAGGTGTCTAACAGTTACGGAATCGGTGGACGTACATTTTATAATTAAAATACGACAGGGCCAGTTACAATAAAATTATCTAGATATACATTTGCGGGCAAGTACCATGGGTGACGTTAATTCGAACTTTCAACAGTACAGTAATCAATAACACATCAGAACTTAATATCAATAGGGATGTCGAAATATTCAATCAATTCTCGTCCCCGCCCGCCATGTGCTTCAAAACTGCATACGTATCTCGTGATTTCAAGGTTCTGCAACCAGTACACAACAAGGAGTTACGAGTCCCATTTATTCCGGCGCCATTTTGGGCGAGGACGGGCAGGTCCAGGATATAGTCAAAATGTCTCTACCAACCATCGACTATGATGATGTTCATATGCTGTATTTATTAGAGTAACACTCATCTGTCCACATGAAATTAATTTGCCACAATCTAAACATGTCATTTTAATCTTTCCAAAGTTCTTCTAAATATTTGGGACCGTTTCCCTTGCCTCTGAAGCTCTCAGTGCCACTTCTTTGATGAATGTACTAGCAGGTCAGGGGTTCTCCTCCAAATCTCTCTTTTATGCAGCACTATAATTAATTGGTGCCACCTCTCCATATGACGATGCATGGTATAGTTACCACAACTATATTTTTTTTCGGTTCCTCTGGAGAGTTCATCGTGGCAGATGAAGCGTGTAACGTACCGGGCATTTACCTTTTTTTGCATGTACAGGAAAGGAAAAAAAAATCGAGCGTCCGAGTTCTAAGGTGTCCCAGGGCCATTTTAGTGGAGGACATGATACAGCGATAATGCCCTGGATAAGGACACTTCCTTCGGGCACCCCACGCCGTCTTTCGGCGCAGCATTGTAGGATGGCCACACCAGTGCGGCAACTTGCTAGACACCACCTCGGTGCCATCCGGATCTCGGCGCCCCACTGCAGATGAACTGCCTCCACATGGAGAAGCGGGAGAGGCTCGTTTGCGCCGCCTCCCCCCCCCCCTTCGGGCACCCCACGCCGACTTTCGGCGCAGCATTGTAGGATGGCCACACCAGTGCGGCAACTTGCTGGACACCACCTCGGTGCCAACCGAATCTCAGCGCCTTGTGTTGTCTTCCATTCCGAAAATATTGTTGGCAGCATTTTGAAAGGAAAGACAAACAGCCGTTTGTGGCCCTCACTACACCGTTCTCCTAGTGAGTCTCACATTGTTACATTTAGGAAGAATGTTGAAGAGTAGTATGTTGAAAATCTGAAGCCATTGTTATACAAACTCTCAACCAGCCTTGGATGGAAAAATCCTGAAGAATGTACAAACTGAAAACCAGTTTTTGTCTGTATAGCATCAGCAGCAACGCTTGAGTCAGCTTTGTGTGAAGCCGCCATTTTGATTCAATCAATAGCGTCCCCCTGCACACATTCAGGGACCTGGTCGTGTCTTCAGGTCAAACGGATTGTGGGACAAGATGCACAAAGGAAAAGGAAAAAAGTTCCGCCGGACCCCGGGAGGTGGCCGCCTATGTCATGGGCGATCTTAGGCCACACCAGGGCAATAGTGAAGCTGCAGCAGGTGCAAATAAGCTTCAGACAGTGTTACAAGCGCTGCTCAGAACTCTCAACTATGACACCACCTCGGTGCCATCCGGATCTTGGCGCCTTGTGCTGGTTCCGGCCTATTCACACATCGGTCCGCTACTGACGCCACCTCACAGGCCAACGGGGCACCCCCCGCCGACTTTCGGCGCAGCATTGTAGGATGGCCACACCAGTGCGGCAAATTGCTGGACACCACCTCGGTGCCATCCAGATCTCGGCGCGTTGTGCTGCCTTCGGCCTATTCGCCACAAGTGCGCACGCAACTCAGCTGCATAGCGAGTGAAACACCAAGGGGCGCCCCACTGCAGCCGAGGAACCTCCATCTTGGGGGCGACGCACAGCATCACATTGCTTTCCAATGCAGTCAGATCCTCAAACAGCCCCCACTGACTGACGCGAACTCACAGGCCAACGGGGCGCCCCACGCCGACTTTCGGCGCAGCATTGTAGGATGGCCACACCAGTGCGGCAAGTTGCTGGACACCACCTCGGTGCCATCCGGATCTTGGCGCGTTGTGCTGCCTTTGGCCCCATTCGCACATCAGTCCGCTACTGACGCCATCTCACAGGCTAATGGGGCGCCCCACGCCGACTTTCAGCATTGTAGGATGACCACACCAGTACAGCAACTTGCTAGACATCACCTCGGTGCCATCCGGATCTCGGCGCCCCACTGCAGATGAAGTGCCTCTCAACTATGAAACCACCACTGTGACATCCGGATCTTGGCGCGTTGTGCTGCCTTCGGCCTATTCGCACATCGGTCCGCTACTGACGCCATCTCACAGGCTAATGGGGCGACCCACGCCGAGTTTCAGCATTGTAGGATGACCACACCAGTGCAGCAACTTGCTAGACATCACCTCGGTGCCATCCGAATCTTGGCATCTCAACGCCTAGTGGTATCTTCCATACAGAAAATATTGTTACGCTACCTTTGGCCCCATTCGCACATCAGTCCGCAACTTAGACATCACCTCGGTGCCATCCGGATCTTGGCATCTCAGCGCCTTGTGGTGTCAGTCAGAAAATATTGTTGCGCTGCCTTTGGCCCCATTCGCACATCAGTCCGCTACTGACACCATCTCACAGGCCAACAGGGCGCCCCACGCCGACTTTCAGCATTGTAGGATGGCCACACCAGTGCGGCAACTTACTAGACACCACCTCGGTGCCATCCGGATCTTGGCGCGTTGTGCTGCCTTCGGCCTATTCGCACATCGGTCCGCTACTGACGCAAACTCACAGGCCAACGGGGCGCCCCACGCCGACTTTCAACATTGTAGGATGGCCACACCAGTGCTGCAACTTGCTGGACACCACCTCGGTGCCATCCGGATCTTGGCGCGCTGTGTTGCCTTCGGCCTATTCGCACATCGGTCCGCTACTGACGCCGCCTCACGTGCCAACGTATTTTCTCCGCATTTTATACCCTATGCCGCATAACAGGTCATGTGACTTGTTTATAAAACTTTTCATTGGTTCATTTTACTTTTGGTTTCCTAATGATGGAAGGCTTGATCATATGACCTAAAAACAACACTTTTCATTGGATGAAAACTTTTTTTTTTTCCAAACGATGAAAGCCCCACCTTGTTTCTGGATGTTTCAGACTGAAGCTGGCGTCAGCATGAGAGCACCACCATCTCGTAGCTCCGTCGTAGTCATTCCGCGAGCAATCATGGCAGCCGCTCCCCACCAGAAGCCTGCAGGAGTCGGGGCCCCCAAAACTTTTGATGAATTCTCAAGGCGGAGGGGACGCTTTCGAGAATGGGGTCCAAGACCTAGCAGACAAGCGTCCGATTTCCAAGGTGTCCCAGGGCCATTTCAGTGGACCAGGCCCAAAAAGGAAAGAGCCTGCCGCCATTTTGAGAGTCCTGTGACAGCCGCCTATCGCTGCACCGCAAGAGTGGGCGCAACTCAGCTGAATTGCGGCTTTTGACACAGTGGACCAAAAACGGACGGAATGGCAACTGAAACGGTAAAGGGGCGCCCCACTACAACAGATGACACTCCACCTGGAGAGGCCCGTTCACGCCGCCTCCCCCGGGGCGCCCCACGCCGTTATTCGGAGCAGCATTGTAGGATACCAAAACCAGTGCGGCAACTTACTGGACATCACCTTGGTGCCATCGTTCTGCTGCCTTGGAACTATTCGCACAACAGTTTGCTACTGAAGACCCACCCCCCGCGACGCCCCACGCCGTTATTTGCTGGGTGGCAACTTACTAGACATCACTTTCGTGTCATCTAGATTTCAGCGCGTTCTGCTGCCTTGGAACTATTCGCACAACAGTTTGCTACTGATGACCCGCCCCACGCCGGAAATCTGGACGTTGTGCTGCGTTGGGACTATTCGCACAGCCGACCGCTACTTCGTTGTTTTTCCCTAAAAATGTTTATATGTTATTACTATTTTTGTTTTCTTGTATATATTTATAAATTATTAAAGTTTTATAATCTTACTACTTTGTCGGAGTGCTATATATTTTTAATGTGACACATAATTGTAAAAACTTTGATGTACAAAGAGTCATCCCTGGAATCTTCCGCTTCACGCTCGGTCCCCTCCCCAATCACAATACAGGATGGTTTTCAGATAATAGCAACGCTTCTGCTGTGACGGATCTCATCGAGTGTGGGCCTTGATCTACTATAACTCCTTTGAAGAGGGGTGAATCTTTACAGCTGTGGCCATAAACTACATCTGCAGGGCTAGCTGATACCCTAGGACCAGCCTGGACAATCGGACACAGAGGAAAAGGAGTGTCAGAGGGTGCAGTAGTGAATAGGGCGAAAGGGAGGTGTCGGGCGGGCACAGGGTGTGATTCTCAGGAAAGAGCAGCGCAGATGGGGGAGGTTTATTACCCATGCATAAGACAGAGAGCGGGGGTGACCACTGCCTGGGGGAGATGCTTGCGAGGGTGGGGAGCCATGCTAAGGATCGACAGCGTGCACAGAGTGGGTCTGGTCAAGGCATCTAAAATGGCTGCCGTGCACGACAAAAGTGTGGCATTTGAAAAAAGACAAGATGGCGCAGACAATGTTTTTCAACACTTCCTGATTTCCTTCGAATCGAACGTTAACAGACGTTGGGGCATATTACCAAAGTTAAGCGATATTTATCCCTAACGATGCATTGCAAAGATTTTTTTACCGTCAGAAATTATCGCAGATAAACCTTGCTATTATCAAAGTTTATCGCAAATACGATAAAAACCGACCGCAATGCATTAATATCGCTGAAAACTCAGCGATATTCATGCATTACCGAGCTAATCCTCTTAGCCATGTTATCCACCTCCCATAGGATAACATGGCTAAGAACTGCTCAGGGCAGCTGTTACTTTTTGGAGATATTCGCGCTTATCTCGAATATTTCCAAAAGTTGATAATAGGAGATAGCGATGTTAGCGACTGTTTCCAGTCGCTAACATCTTGGCATGCCCACTTTGCATGTCATTAGTGATAAATATCACTCACATGCAAAGTGGGGCCCAAGATGGTCGCTATCTCCTACTAGCCGTCGCTAACTGGTGTTAGCAACAGCTAGGTAATACAGATATAATTTTATCTCCGCGAAGCGGAGCGCTGTTACAGATATATATCTTGTTTTTGAACGTTAATTTCTCAAAATGCACTGAAGCACATATATTGAGACCTAGCAAAGGCACATCGGGCTACCAGTCCCTAATATTTTACCAAGTTTCGTGCAAATCCATTCAGCCGTTCGATTATTATTATTATTTATTTTTTTTGCCCCGCGGGGCCCTTTTAAAACCTCCACATCAAACCTAGGGGATCAGCGAGGATCTACTATGCCCCCTTATGGTCATTTGCCCCTTCGCTTTGGCCTCCTCTTGTCTCTCGATCCTACCGAGAGACAAGATGGCGGCCGCTACGGACTGTTTGGAATGTTTACAGACACCGGAGAGCCAATCAGCTTCGCTTCGCAAAGCTCCGTAACGCGAAAAGTACGCGAAGCGGTGCGCTGTTACAGATATATATCTTTTTTTGAACGTTAATTTCTCAAAATCCACTGAAGCACATATATTGAGACCTAGCAAAGGCACATCGGGCTACCAGTCCCTACAATTTTGCCAAGTTTCGTGCAAATCCATTCAGCCGTAAGATTATTATTATAATTTTTTTTTTTTGCCCCGCGGGGTCCTTTTAAAACCTCCACATCAAACCTAGGGGGTCAGCGAGGATCTACTATTCCCCCTTATGGTCATTTGCCCCTTCGCTTTGGCCTCCTCTTGTCTCTCGATCCTACCGAGAGACAAGATGGCGGCCACTACGGACTGTTTGCGGCCACTACGGACTGTTTGGAATGTTGACAGACGCCGGAGAACCAATCAGCTTCGCTTCACAAAGCTCCGTTGCGCGAAAAGTACGCGTCCTAGGCCGCTGCCCGGTCCGCGCTTACAGATATATATCTTTTTTTAAACGTTAATTTCTCAAAATCCACTGGAGCACATATATTGAGACCTACAAAAGGCACATCGGGCTACCAGTCCCTACAATTTTGCCAAGTTTCGTGCAAATCCATTCAGCCGTTCGGGCTAAAAGTGAGGCCAACCGCCCTATGGAAATTAACATGGGAAAAACGCGTTTTGGGACCCCCTTTTTTCTCGGCCCCCCCTTGACGAACCCCCCCCCAAATTTTCAAAGGCTGCTCAGAAACAAAATGTGCCATTTTCCTGAAAATTTCAGCCAATTCCGTCCACAAACGGCAAAGTTATTAGACATAGAATTTTCAAAAATCCCATAGAGAAAAAATCCTAACTATATATACCTACTGGCGACCGCCAGTAGGTAATATATATATATATATATATATATATATATATATATATATATATATATATATACAATACATACACTGAGGTACACTATATTTTTGAAGTAACAAAGTGGTAATAGGTAAGAAAACATACAAAGCCTAATACTTACCTATATCTAAGGCCCTAACCCAGAAAACAGCCAAGGTGTACTAAAAAAGACATGGCTGCCTTTAACTTTTGTAAAGATATTCATTATCCAATCATATAGTGCCTTGTCAACGGTAGGTACTACTGTACTCTTTTGAGAAATTTTGTGAAATGACTGTGGTCACAGATGTACTAAGTTATTTTATTGTATAACTTTGAAAATACTTAAAATACTTGCCCTACTAACCTGTAGTACCACAAAAGATCATCTGCACACCATCATTTAAAATCCTGCCAAATTCTATGGGAAACTGACTGACCATTTGGCGACTATGCATGAGTACAAAGTCTTTGGAAAATGAATTTCTGGAAATCAGAACAAGAACGTCTGCATGAGCTGTAGGTACACAATAACAAAACACAAAAAAGGAATCTGGCTTTGCCAAACTGTCCTGAGATAGGTTGCACACAGGCAAGCAGTCATCCAGCACCTAAAGTGCAGCCACACTCTCTAGTAATGAAGTACAGAGTAGCATTGTCAGACCAGTTAGTGTTTGACTGGTACTACACCATCTGTATACAGAAGACATCTTCACAAGATTAGGTAGGACAGTAGCCAAAATGATGGTTCATCTCCATCAAGTTCAGAAACACTCACTCCAAATAAACAAAACCACCAGCCTGCACCACCTTGACTGAAGATGTGCAGAACCATATGCCCTACTCAAAATAAGATTACAGGTAGCAGGCAAACACCAATATAAAATGCCCACAAACAGGTGTGGCAGCTCCGGACAGTGCAGGCACTAGTGGCAAGCTCAATATCTCTGAAAGACATCATCAGTGAACAGAGTTGACTCTATCTGATCAATTGTTCCAGAGACAGGCATCAAAAATGTACAAAGAGGTATAACAGGACTTGTCTTAATCGGCCCAAATTGAGCATTAATGGCCAGTTCCCTGTTAACAAGTTGGAAATAAAAAAGTGTATTCATGGCCTAGACATGCTCTTAGAAAAACATGTGAAAACTTTTGGGCCAGTGGCCTTAGTCTTTTAAAGGCTCAGGAAACTGATATCAACAGGGTAATTTTCCTCCTCAGCACTTTGCAGCATGCAATAATCTGCCCCTTTACTGGTCGGTGTTCTACACCGACTGCCTTTGACACCACCAGAAACATTGGTAGCAGTGCTTTGTTTGTAAGAAGAATTAGTCCTGTACCCTCGTCCGTCCACTCCAACTTGCGCCACCCAATGCCCCTGCCAGGGCTGCCAATGACAGTACCAATACAACTACTAAACATCACATTCCTCTAAGTATGACAATTCAGACTATTCCAGGCCCCCAAAGCTATAATAATGGCTTTGACTGCAGATATTAGTAATTTTTTTATGTATATTGATTTTATAAAGAACTGTTGTTGTTCACTTGAAACAGCGCCAACATGTGGCAGACTTTAATAAGTGACGTCGTTGACAATTATGTGCCGGTGCTGAGCAACGGAAACCACCCGCTCAAATCAAGCACTGTTGGGTAGCCAAGAGGATAAATGTACTAGGAGGGGAATAGAGGAAGAGATATCAATGTTTATTGGGTTATTTGGGATTAGGGTGGCAGTTGGAAAGCAGATATGCTTTTGGGATCAGTTTGGATTTGGAGTGTGTGTGTGGGTTCAGTTTTGTGGGCTTGTGTGAGGGCTAACAATAATATTTGTTTGGAAGCGCATCCTAGCTTGTACGAATTATTTAAAAATGTCAAAATCCTATGCTTTGACTACAGACCCTTTCTTTGGAAAGAACTGGAATAGTTTTGTAACAATGTTCTCAACTGTACCCCTTATGCCTCATATTAAGATCAGGCAACACCAAGCTAGTCGTCTATGTGTATGGACTCTAAGGCACTGAAAATAGTCTAGAAGACAAATAAAAAAGAGAACACTGGCAAAACCAGCTGGTTTGACGTTGCTGTGGTGAGCTGACCGGCGAGTGCACCTCATACAAATTTGAAACTTATTTGCATTGGCAATGCTCTATTGTTTATTTTGGAGCGAGCACAGACAAAAGCGCTTGCTAAAGAGTGAATGCTACAGAGAAAAGAATTACTTTCTTTTCTATACCATCCATTTTTCATATTCATCGGTCAGTGCTCGCTCCTCGTGCTGCTGGACTGCTCGCTTACTTTTATGAATGCAGCAGTCACGGTGGGCTAGCAAAACAAGAATAGAGTATATGGAATACTATTTCAAATTTGCTGCCAAGTTTAGAATCACTCTGTAGCCCTGGAAAGTGAGCACTGGCAAAAGCTTCTGAAAAGTGGATGCTACAAATACAAGCCTTTGCAATGCAATCGATCTCGCCTTGTGGACCTTATATGTATTTAGCTATGCAGCACACTAGCCTGGGTGCTGAAACATCTACTGTTGTTTAACATGAAGGAAAAGTGAGCCCCAAACTGCGTGACACGCCAGGTATGGGAACACATGGAGAGAAATATTGCCTTTCAGTGGGAAATGGTATAGTCCAAAGCTCTGTTTTTAATATAAAATCAGGGCCTTCGGTGGTCATACCACTGAAAATACAAGGTTTGAAAATGATGTCATTGTCTACGGGTGCTCGTGGAAGACAATTTCTATGGGCTGGAATGTAGAGAATGCTAAAGTGATTCTGGTATTTTACTGACCTTTGCTGGTCGTTTTCTAACAAAACGTTAAATAGAGGCAGTTGCCAGAAATTTTTTAAAAAGAAAGTCCCTCAGCAGAAAGCAATTCTGGGGGTTTTACCTAACTCTGCTGGTTGTGTTTTATAAAGACTATAAATAGAGGCAGTTGAACAGAAAAAAAAGTCCCTAAGCGGAAGCAGACAGGTCCTAGGACTGATCTCCAGATCCCACAAAGTACATACACATATAAGTATATACTAAAGTATATATACTAAAGTATATACTAAGGTATATACAAGAGGTCTTGAATGCTCGACCTAATACAGCAATCCTTTTTCCCTAACATCTGTTGTTTCAGATGATTTAGTCAGCGATCGCTCCCCAGTGCAACCAGGCTGCTTTGATGATTGCGAGGTAAAATCATCCCTCATGCATTCCAATGGAAGTGGAATGACACATCCAAACAGCCCATAGAATAACAGTGAGACTACAAACATCCTGTGGGCTCATAGCACATGCAATTGACAATTACTTGTGCCACTAGTGGCGGCTAAAGGAAGCAAAAAAAAGCCAACGCAAGAAAGTGGCGGACTGAATTCCCATTTAAAAAGTATACAGGACAATATTCTTGTTATTAATAGTGCAAGGTCCATACACGTCAAGCCAAAAAATCATTTTGTCCAGGATTCATCACTGCTTACATTTAGCTCTGCTGTCAAACGCTGATGCTCAGTGGGTGGGTTGTAAACACATTACAGCCCCCTTGAAGCAAAACAGTCAAGATTATCTCCAGGTTTATGGACATGTTGCTACTACCAACAAAAATGTTCACAATGTGGTGGAAGTCAGTTAGTTTCCCTACCGCAGAGGCATGGGCGAGGGATGTAGCCTACTGGACTGACTTAGAATACAAAGCAATTTGGCAAGAAGAATATAAAGGCTGGCACAAACATCCCATTTCAGAGGGATGGTAAACCATGATGAAGGTTCTGACTGAACCAGTAAAGGATGACACTATGATACCATAGGTAGATTTACACTTCCTGATATTTCTTAACCATACACCTCTTTCCAGTGGCATAGCTCCTCCCCCCGACCTCATTGATACGCTAATCCTACACTATATGTACACAACCTGTAATTTACCCTAGAGCTCCACCTCATGGTCTAACGAGAATAAAGCTGGTGCCCCCTCCAACCCAATGGGATCAACCCTATCGAAGTGAAATACCCCAGCTGGAGATCAACACGCACTTGTTAACTGCAACAAAGACCGACCCACTGTCGATCAGAATTCATGAGGAATACAACTGTGACTCTCACAGAGGGGTTTTCTTGGGAGATGTATTGACTTCTAAAGCTGGTTAATTTTCTGTTAATACTGTGCAGCTGTGATGAGTTGAATAATATTACCTACATTTGCAAAAGACGAATGTATGTTATACTGTCAACTGTATTGAAAAGATCAGCACTTTTATTGTATAACCAACTGAAAAGTTTTTTTTTTCTTTTAAAAGCGTTTTAACATTTGTATGAATATTCAGATATAAAATAAACTGAAAGATGAAGACCAAATGGGGCTATATTAAGCATAGTGCCGAAGGGCAGCAATGGCTGGGTGTGCCTACTTTTTGACCCCTGAGCACTATGATATTACAGAAGGGACTGAAGACACTTGTGTGATCCCTTCTTTAATACTGATAGCAAGGCCGTCTTTAGCACTGGTGGTGCCCTGTGCGACAATGTTTTTTGGCGTCCCCCCAATGACCACCTCTGCCACGGATTCCCTCCCTTCCACCCTTTAACTGTCTCCAAAAACCACTCTCTCTCAGTTGCATTTAATTAATTGTATAGCATCACTCATAAAAATGAAGGCGTCAGAGCACTTTACATAACACACACCTTACACAGAGACAATCAATCATAGGTGTGTAAATCATTGTATAGGAAATGTTACATAAGACAGAGGACAACAAGGGATGGATTCACATGTCATCCATATAGTTGGGCAGTATAGTTGAAGAGTACTTGGTCTGGAGAAGCACAAACTCTGAATTTAAAATGTAACACAATGGATTGGGGCTCTCTTTACCCCTTTGCATGCAAAATAAAGGGTGGGCATGGTTCAGATGGCCCATGGCCGTCCTCCGCACATGCCCACCGTGACGTCAGCGCCCCCCGGCCACTCGACGTATGGAACGGGTTGATAACAAGAACTGATTTGTACCTAAATTAGCCCTTTTCGCAGCATTAGCATGTTTGAAATGAATGAAAGTCTTGGGAAAAAAATCCATATACTCTAATCTATACCTTGAAGTCTGCACACAGTTCTTTAATGACAGTTAATAGCTCAATGTAAACTGCAACTAACAGGAAGTCTCTGACAAAATCAGTAACCCACTGACCTGTTTACATTATATTCACATTGTGATCTGCATGGTACATGTTCTTTGCAGCAGGCATATTAACCTTCTGCCATACCTTACCATGAATCAAAACTTCCACTAGTCAAAAACAAAACTCCCATCTTGCCAGGAAGAACATTAATCACCAGAGTTTTCTTAACATTTTAATTGTTGCCTGAAAATTGTTGGAGGGTAGGAACACGGCAGCAGGTGCTTTTAAGCACAATGTAAATAGAGCTCCCGGTTTTATGGTATTTATTATTGGGCCATTTTCATCTGTATTTATCCATATTTATTTTTTGGTCATTTTATCTGTATGTATCCATATTTATTTTGTGTTTTGCATATAAATGAAGTTGTAAAACTGTACATTTCCATATCTATTTAACTGATAGACGCGCACTAAAACTTTGATGTCTGTGGTGTTTTAGCTATTTAAGCTGACATATATTACAGAACAATACAGTCACTAGTAAATACTAACATTATACCATAAATGTATGTTGACATATGATATCCATTTTTTTAAGTTCCAATGCTGTTCATCTGCTCATCTGCTGGCCTCTAATTCATGAAAGACAGCACAGAGAGTCACTTAAAAGAACCACAATTTTCTGCACTTATCCACTTTTAAAAATAAATGCAGACAGAAAACACATTGTTTTCTGTCTGTATTTTTCTGTAAAAATCCATAGAAACAGAAAACAGGGAGCCTTAAATATAAACCAGCAAACAGGCCCCCCCATGCGAAGTCAGCACCCAGTGCAGTGGCACCAGTCGCACTGTCCTAGACCTGGCCCTGACTGATGGTGCTGGCACATGAAGTGCCAGAACTATCTTCCGAGTGGGTACCCTCATTTGCATGTGGGTGTGACCCCATGCAAATGAGGGAGTCACTTTGCCTTAGTCCCTGCACTGTATTACAGAAGCAGGTGCAGAGGCAAACATGGCCTTAGGAGGCGCTCACAAAGTCAGCCACAAAATGGTGGCGCACTGCAAGTGTGCCCACAGAGGGCAGCCTGCTGGACGGGCTCCCATCGTGGGTGCAGTCTCTCCCTGCACCCTTTTCCAGGTGGGATCTCTAACCCCTCTTTAAAGTGCTGATGGGTCGCCATCTGCACAAAGAAACGCAGAGCAGCTATGAAGCATCCGCTTTGTATTCCACTGGATGCACTGACCCGGGGGCAGTGTAAGCTCGTGGCTGCCCTGGGGCAGCACATTCATTGCAATAAGGTGCAGTGTCCCTGGTTGCACCTGGCACAGATGCTTAAAGGTGCACCATGGCGCAAAGAAGGACAATGCAACCTATATGTAAAAGGGACCATGGTTGTTTAATTTTGAACTGTGATGGGACAGAAGAATTATCTTTAAATATGTGGTGATAGACTTCATTGTGACTATTTATGGATAAAACATTCAAGATGTTTAGATATTGAACAAGCCAATATTGCCCACTATTTTAGCACCCAATAGGAACTGCCTTTATTGAGTGCACTGGTTTTGTACGCCGAGAAGTGTGCAATTAAGAATGCAGTTGGTTGTATTTTAGTGAAGTTTTGTGTATCAGACCCTTAAGAATCTGTGTCTGTAGTAACTTCAGAATAGCTGTAATCAAAGACGGAGCTAATTTTCCACCGTTGATTGAAATAACACAGTGCTTAAAACCTGGAATAGCAGAAAAGACTGTATGATACATTGCCAAGATGGAAATTTACGAATGTTTTGCAGCCACTTCTTGTATTTCTTCATTTTAATATTCATGACTTTCCTTAGGAACCTCTCAAGGAGCCTTGTGCATAAAGGGGCTATTTTCAAATGCAATGTACAGAAATACTTGCCTGCAGTGTCTAAATCCCAGGCGTCTTATATTTTGCATATGTTGAAGTAAACTGTAAAATAATACAAAATGTTTGTTTATTTCAATCGTCGAATTGTTGCATAAACAGAAACAGTTATCCATTTAGCCCATAATCAAAGTGCTTTGTTAAACAGTAGTGATAACAAATACATTCTTGATGAACATGGAAATTGTCTTACTCACTTCTCCCACACTATGGAAGGTAACAACATGCAAGCTATCATGGCTGAATTAGATATGGGCTTTGCCAACCTATTAAAACATCCCATGACTCAATTCACTCCCACCTTTCACGGAAGAGGTCTCGAAACTTTGATTGATTACATATTAATATCTAGTAATAAAGCTACACGTATCAAGACCTTTGAGGTGCTCAATAACGTACTCAGTGATCACTTTCCACTAAGACTAACGTACCAAGAACTGATTCACCGAGAGAATAAAGATAAGGTGAAACTCGGAATGCTCAATCAGGAAGCACTAACATTGGACAGACTTAATGGGTTCACCCTTAAATGGAGTACAATGGATCAAGAGGTTGTCAGTAAAAGAATAATTACTGCATGTAAAAACCAAATAGATAGGTGTTTAAACCCTTCTACAGAACCAAAAGAGATTATGATCAATTTCGAAGAAATTTTGTTGAAAATAAGAAATGAACTAACCAACCCCTACAAAGCCAATAAAGCCCCCAGAACAGGATGGTTTGACACAGAATGCACTAAAGCATATTCCGAACTAAAGAAGGCCTTAACGAAAAAAGATAGAAATAGACGAGAGGTAACTAATTTACGAAAAACCTACAAACTGGCAATCAGGAAAAGAAAAACGGACCTGAAAACAAACCTCTGGACACAACTGTTAAAAAGCAGTTCTCTAAAAGACAGCGCAGCGTTCTGGAAAATAGTAAAAAATCCTTTTTTAAAAGATAACAATAATGAGCCCTCCTTGGATGTAGTAATAAATGCACAGGATTGGGTGCAATATTTTTCAGGAGTATTTGGACATGATGAATCTGCAGACTTAACTGCTCAGGGATCTCTTCCGCCTGTGAATTATCCAATAGCCATTCACTTTACATTGAATGAAACAATAAAAGCCTTAAAATCGGCCAAAACAGGCAAAGCACCAGGACCTGACTCAGTCCCAATGGACTTCTATAAACTTTTACCTGATCTTTGGTCTCCTCTCCTTAACAAGGTACTAAATGCGGCAAAGAACACTAACCTCCCAGACTCTTGGTCCACCTCGATACTGGTCCCTATCTTTAAGAAAGATAATAGGGACAGTCCTTCCTGTTACCGCCCAATCTCCCTCCTGGATTCGATCGGAAAGATGGTGGGGCGCATACTTCTCGATCGTCTCCAGGAGTGATCAAAAGAACATGGAGCGCTTTCAGATCTGCAATATGGTTTCAGGGCCGGACTGAGTACCGTGGATCAAGTGCTAAATCTAACATTACTGGCCGGAAAATACGTCAAAGCAAAGAGTTCCTGCTTACACATGGTCTATTCCGACCTCACAGCAGCCTTTGACTGTGTCCAACATTCCAAACTCTGGAGAATAATGCTGCAAATGGGGATTGAGCCATCAATCGTTGACTTTCTCCGCGAATTATACACTGGCGCCACTGGAAAGGTCAGATTTGGGACCGGAGGACAACTGACAGACAGTTTTCCCATACAGAAGGGGGTCAGACAAGGGTGCGTACTGGCCCCCTTCTTATTCACGCTCTATACCAATGGCCTTGAGAATGCAATGCTAAAGGACGTAAAAGATCTCCCTGAAGTAGGTCGTCGGCAGATTCCCGCATTATTATACGCCGACGACGCGGTAATTCTTGCTCAAACCCCTGTCCAACTTCAACGGGCTCTAAACAATTACAGCTCCTTCATGACCAGCTTAAATTTGAAAATTAACATCAAAAAAACGTACGTGATGCATGCAGGTACCAAGGGGAAAAAAACAAAAACTATATACGTGGATAACGTACCCCTCGCAAGAACAAAAACGTACCCTTACCTAGGCATCACCATAGACGAGGCCTTCAATTGGAAAGATGCAGTAAACTCTCGAAAATTGTCCCTCATAAGAACTATAGGGGCATTAAAAGCTCTTTCCCTCCGTCTTGGAAAAAGGCCCCCGACCGAAATTATCAAGATCTATAATGCTAAATGCATAAGTACTGCTACCTTTGGAGCAGGGGTATGGGGAACGACAAACGTCGAGCAACTGCAAAAAATCGAAAATTCCTTTTTCAGATTTTTACTGGCTGTCCCAAGAAGCACAACAACGTATGGATGTCATCTCGAACTCGGGGTGGAATTTATTAGTGACATTATTAAAATTCAACCAATCATGTTATGGCGCAGAATATGGGCCACGGATGAGTGTCACCTCACAAGATCAATAATCCAGGACTGTCTGAAATTAGACAACAGGAGAGAGAAAAAATGGTTGGCCTATGTGGAATCCTTTTTTACAGATATTGGTATCCGGAGGTTTTTTTGATGATCCATTTTCAGTGGCAGACATATCAAAAAAAGAACTGAAAACAATCTGTATGTCGCATCTATCTCAACTTCGGCTAATGACAGAAATAAGGAAGCCATCAGTCCAGCATTGTCTAATGATTCAGCTGATCCCTACCATCCAACCCTACCTGCAGTTTGATTTAACACAACATGAAAAGTTTCTTCTCACACGTTTTAGGTTTAATTTATATCACTATTTGGTCTTGTTTCCCAAACAAAACGATTGGACACATAACATTTCAGTATGTCCTTGTGACTCAATGTCACCCCAGTCCACTATTCATGTCTTATTTTTTTGCAAATTTTATATACCATTACGTAAAAGATGGATAATACCAGTACTTAAAGTCTTAAAAATCCGTAGATGCCGCCCCGCTTACCTGGCACTACAATTTCTGGAAAACTACCTGGTGTCCAAATCGGTCGTACAATATCTTAAACTTTGTATCAGACACAGACTGAATTTATGATCAAAGATGACTCTCTCTATTTCCTTTTATATGTATCGTTTGATTCAAAATGAATGCATTTTAAAACATTTTTTGTGCTTTTATGTACTTTTATGGTTTTCAAAGAAAAAGGAAACCGAATAAAGTTGATTTGATTTGATTTGACATTCTTGAATGGGTGGTCAGATTTCTAAAGTGTGAGTTAATCCTTATAATTTTTTTTGAAAAATGGTTTTATTAGGTTTTACATTTTTGGAAGGAGAGAAGGGAGAAAGTATGATTCTCAATTGCATGAGTGAATTAGCGTTCAGTGTTACACGTAGCTAAAGGACAAAGTCTGGTAGACCATAGCCACATCAACAATAGGATCTTAGCATTTGCAAGAGTTCATGTTTTGGGTTCCAGATCTTGTAGCAGTGCTAGTCAAGCGCGCGAGGACAGATTTACACAACTGTTAAACTGAGGTGGACTTTTTTCAACTTTTGGTTGGTGTGTGTAAGGGCCCTTGGACGTGCTACTTGTTGTTCCCCAGGGACATAACCGATCAGGTTGCAAGAGTGTTGTCTCCCACTTATAAGCCTAGCATCCCTCTCTCTTGAAATTGGGCATTTATAGAGCCTCCTGGCTTCCTCTCAATGGAATTCTGTGCTCTCTGCGGTTGCACAGAGGATGAGAGCGTTGTGCCCGGTGGTGATTGGGAGGGGGTCTGTGTGTCCTCCAGTGCAGTGTGATTGCGCACGTGGCCTATAAAAGCGCTAGGTAGGCTAAGCGCGCCACATCTATATAGTGCTTCTTATACTTATAGATGCTCAAAGAGCTTCCTGCCCAATTACTTAGGTCAGAGTACCCTTTTATCTCTCCAAGTGTATTGTGTATAGTCTCCCAGTATTGTGTGAAGGCTGGGCGGGACCCCAGCCTATGTTGCAGGTCGGCCGTCTGCGATCGACAGTGAGGGCATCTGAAGAGTGCTATAGGTAAGTATTGATTAAGCTTGGTGAGTGTAAGCTAAGCCCTGTTTAGTATGGAAATTCTTTCTGTAGTTATTCTAGTGCATTTGCTCATTCAGTGTCATCGATTTCTCAGCCCATCTCTTCCTCCCACATCTCGTGCAGGGCCATGATTGAAATCCCAGCATGTTCACTTTATATTTCCAGGTAACCAGGTATTGACCTATGCTCAGGAGTAACAGCGATAATAATGCAGCATGTGTCTGTGGTTCTTCGTCATTCATGTTCCATAGTGTGTGGACGGTCACCGTAGGTTGTCTGTTTGTAAGGATTTGGCCAGGAGGGGTAGCATAGTCCCCTGTGGATTTTTCAAATGTAAGTAGTTATCTGTTAGGGAACATAATATCTCTCACAGTGGCCACAGATGATTCATGCTAGGCGGTCAATTCACCACTGATGAAGAAGCCAAGGAGAAGTACCGGAGCATTGGGTGGCACCTGTTGTGTGAGCTGGAAGATTCGGGACATACATTCCGTGCCACCATCACCATCACATGTTGGGGCCATGGTATCTTGGAGCTTACTTTGGGAAGAAGGAATTTGTTGACCTGACTTGTAAGAGGTACTGCCATCTCATTCAGGCATTTGCCGTTGATCCTTCACGACAGCCACTGTGTAATTGGGCTGCTAAGTAGTAGGACTCAATCGGTGGTGCACCTAGACCTCCCTCACCCACCCACCAGAAGTTGGAGTTTATCCAGCGCAATTCATTGACACTTGTTTCCCTAGATTAGTGCTCTAAGCATAGTGTCTAGCTCTCAAAAGGAGTCAGGTGGAAATTACATGGACATTAACAAAGTAATATAGTAGCCTCTGGAGGATAACCATTTTTGAGAGCGCTATTTTACCCATTGTTGTAATTCGAAAGATTCTTCCAGAATTGAATCTGAGATTTTATGCAGGATTGTGCTTGTCGCAAGTTCCCATAGAATAGGTTGTCCTTGGAATATCCAAAATAAATGTTGAGATGGTGGACTGCTCTCCCTTTCCACTGGATCATTTCTTGTTCCAGTTTCACCTCCTGTGGGGTGGCAGCAACATGCAGTGGAAGGCACATGACTCATTCCAGTTAAACATTAGGACCGCCAAATGCCTGCAATGTATTGTGGATTGGGGAGAGACTGCACTGATGTCTTCGACATACAGCAGCATATCGTTGACATAGAGTGAGAGGACATGCATTGTGTCATCATCTAGGGGTATTTCCCATTGTTCTCCCTCCTGGAGGAGGTTAATAGCCAGGGGTTCCATTGTTATGGCAAATAGAATAGGGGAAAGTGATCATCCCTGTCTGGTGCCTCTGCTCACCGAAAAGGGGAATGTTATTAGTTTGCTTATCTGTACACAAGAGGAAAGAGCAATTTTGTGTAGGCTCTGAGCTATTTTCTAAATCCTATTAGTGTTAGGACCTGGAAAAAACTAATCCCACACAAATGTGTCAAAGGATTTTTCTAGATCCAGTATTAGATAGATGGAATTGTGAAACTGTTGGCGTGCCCTACCCATTATTAGTAACAATATTTGTATGTTCCATGATGTGCAACGCCCTGAGACAAATTCTTCCAGTCATTATGAATTATTTGTGGGAGTACCTGGAGATATCGGTCTGCAAGGATTAGCCCAAGGATTTTATAGTCTGTTCCGAGTATGCTATTGGTCTGTACAATGCTAGTAGGGCTGGGTCCCTATTTGTTTAATGATGGGTACTAGAAGTGATTCATAAAGTGGGTAATGGGTAGTACGCTTTGTTTGTTATAGACCACTGCTAGGAGTCTAACAAATGAGCGGTAATATTTAAGGGGAAGACCGGGGTTTTGTTTCCGTCTAGACTATGGATCGCGAGTTTCACCCTGTTGACTGTTATTGGGTTGCCCGGTTCTCTTCCGACTTCTTCTGATATGTGAGGGATAGGCAGGTCCAAGAGAAAGTCATCTATTGACTCTCTGATTGCCATGGGAGTTGCTGTATAAACAGTAGCGTAATAGTCATTAAATGTTTGCTGAATTTCATCTTGGGCGTATGCAGTTGTGCCAGTGCTACAGGTAATGTCGACTATAGGGGCAGCCTGTGACTCATGCTTAATTAGCCAGGCTAGGAGGCTTCCTAATCTACCCCCTTTAGCATGGGTTCCTAAAGTGTATGCTGTCAAATTATAGCAGTGGTGACTTTCCGGGAGACCTGCAGGGTTGGTAAGGGCTTCCTCCAGTGGAGTCATCTGTGTGACGACATCGTAGACCTCTTCATGTTCCAGGTCGGGGAGGATTTATTCAATTTCTTTGATTTCCCTCTCTAGGACTCTAGGCACTCCTATGACCTCCTGCATACATACCCTCCCCCCCGGTAAGCACCTTAAATGTGTCACACTCCACGGATGTATGACGTTACAACGCATACATTTACATCGCTGTACATTACATCACGGTTTTTACAACACAAGTCATTACAATGACTTGCGTTGAGGGCGCTGGATTTCGGAGTAGTATAATTTACTATTTCAACTCCAGTCTACGTGCAGTAGGGAAGGTGTCGGATAGTAAATTATACCATTCCTTGTGCTAGAGCACCATCCAGCGCAAGTCGTTGTAACGACTTGTGTTGTAAAAACTGCGATGTAATGGCATCGCGATGTAATCCCCGCATTGTAAACGATGTTTCCCCACTCCACTGCTTTCGTCGAGGCTGTCGAGTGGTTCTCTTCAAAGTAGTGTATAATGTAGATTGAGTATGTTCCACAGAATACTGTGTCCTCTAGGAAGTATTGTACTAGACACCAGTTGGGAAAGGATGGGGACGTGACCCCAATTGTATATTCGATATTTGTGCATTGTGGTCTGATATGACTCTCCCTAGGTACTCTGCCTGAGTTACTTTAATTAGTGCGATCTTAGAGCATAGGATACCATCTAAGTGGACGTAGAGGTCACATGGGGCGGAGTAGTGTGAATAGATTCTTATTGTGGGTGGGTTACCCTACATGTGTCCACAAGTAACAAGTTCGTAATCCACCTTTTGAAGAAGCCTGCCTGTAGTGTGGTCTGAGCCTGGGGCAGAGGGGGGTATGACCTATCTAAGTATATATCTAACACACAGTTGTTGTCTCTACTGAGAAGCCATGGAATGCCTACCCATTGCGTCAGTTTCTTGGAAACAGTCGCCAGGAAATCTGATCTTTTCACATTGGGGGCGAAGATCCTGCCCAGCATCACCCGTGTCCCATCCATTTCACCTTTGCCAGCACATATGGATCTTCTTGTAAATCATACTGGCTCCTGTCTTGAAGGGGACCCCTGAGGCATACCCAAATCAGTCGTCCTCTAGCATAGGCCGACTAATGTGCTGCATGGAATGAGCCCAGGCAGTGATTCTGGAGTTTGATCAACACCCTGGCTAATGGTGTAAGTTTCCTGCAGATAAATGATATGTGCATTCTGTTATTTAATGTACGAATGTATGGAGTATCGGCTATGCGCTGTATGCATCCTCCTTATGTTCCATTTGAGAAAGTGTATGTCAGCGGTTGGGGCCATCTGAGTTAAGTAAGGTCATGCTTAATGGATTGTGCCATAGCCATGTGCACCCTGCCCATGTCCCTTCTTCGCTGTTTAGTGAGAGTATGGTGTCTGGAGTGGAGCTGTGTAAACAAAAAATTTCTGGGTTAACAATTAATAACCATAACAATGCAGAGGACCTGCAACAACAGCCTGCACATCCAAACATAGTCACAAACTGTAGTCGTACTTTGGCGAGGAAGGAGTTGAGAATGCTATATAAGAGTCGAGCCATTTTTGAGTGGCTCTCAGATCCTTATCAGTCTTCATGGCACATGTCTGTTATGCATAGTATGCTGTAAGTTATGTGAATGTTAGTGCGTATTTGACAGCCAACAGGAGAGATTACCTGTTGGCAGGTCCACAATTGTTTAGGATGTGGAGTAGTTCCTACTAGGTAAACGACCAAGTGTGGTGGAGTAGCAGGTCAAGGGACAGGAGCTTCCTCCACCCAATGATTGTGGGTGGTATATTGCAGTTGAGCCATACCTAAATGTTATCATCAGTGGTTTGTGCAGTGAATGTGGGTCCTGTGCTTCTTTCGCTAACGAATGATTGTGTGGAGTCAATTTGATGGCCGCTGTCACTGTAATTATGGACCACATCCATTATGGGCTCAGTACTGTGAAAGAGGCCTTTGCCTCAAAGGCTAAATGCAGCCCATCTTGTAGTTGGTGCTTGGTAGGTGTATGGGTGGCACTCCGCGGGTGGGAAGAGCATCAATGCTGGCGCTTCCCTCACTGGTGGCCACCTTGGAATTCTAGCTTATCTGGTTATGGCCCCACTCCATTCCCTCCATGTTGCTCTATCCAGTCCCAAGCAGCAGTTGGGTCTGTAAAGAAGAAAAATGTGGTGGTCCAAGATGGTCTTCAATTTTGCAGGGTATTGCAGGGATTATTCAATCAATCAGTCAAGATATATAAAGCATGGCTAATCACCAGATACGGTATGTATCCAGGTGCTTGCAGATCCTGGAAAAAAAGAAAACATGTATTCCACTTCTGTTCTTTAGAACTTGTATTTCTGACACCCAATGGTGAGACCGGTCTTCTCCAACCTACCCAGCACCTCCTTTAGACTCACGTCATGCTGAGCTCTATCCTTTCCCCATACCAAAAACATCATCTTGGAAAACCAGTGCATTTGACATATCCTTCAAAATGCTCTGAAATACTTTGCATGCAGATGCCAATTCAAAGGGCATGCCGATAAATTGGTAAGCCCCCCAGGCTTAATGAAAGACTTCAAATGCATGGATTCTGCATGCAACTGCACCTGATGGTAGGCACCTGACAGATCCAGAGTGGTAAAACACTTTCCCCCATACACACCATGCACACTTGCAAGAGTCTCATTGATATGGGGAAGAGGATGCCAGTCAATAGAGCTAGAGGAATATTCAGCACCTTGTGTACCTTGGGTACGACCACCTTTTTCAAAAAGATCCGAGACTCAAATTTCCTTAAACACCCCAATTTGTCCCTAAACAAACAGGGAAATTTTGCAAAACCCACTCTTTCACATCCTGTGTTTCTGTCAGTAGGACCTTCTACGTATGGTTGGGATGAAGTACCATCCCCAACATATATTGCACTTTTCTACCACATAAATTTTCCCTTCAGCCTTCTTGTCTTGGAACCTTAGACATGCTGTAAAATATCCTAGCACAGGTAATTTTTCGTCACAATATCGTTCTGCCAATACATCTGTGGGACTCAATCTACATGATCCCAAACCTTGCCAGATGTATTTATCTATTATGATGAAAGGCAAACATAAATCTGCCCATACATGCACTTCTTTCCCATTCACCAGGATAGTACACTTCGGTGGGTGATATTCAATGCAATTAATTACAAACATTTTCACCTGTTGATTTTGCCAAACATTTAGCATCAACACTTCTACATCGTCAACATCACTAATGTCAGAATCCCCTTTTCGTGAATTTTCAAATTAGAAATTCTGTTCATCAATTAGTCCCTTTTGATCCTGTCTCTGAGATCACTAAACTTACATTTGACTGCCAACCTCCTCAATATAGCCATATACTGTCAATGGACCTCCCAGGCTCCTGTGCACAAGAAAATAATCTGTGTTGCTCCACCACAATACTAACTTTCCTCCCATAATGCTTTAAGAGCATCCTCACATAAATCATCCTCCTCATTGTCTGAACCATCCACATTCCTTACCACCATTTTAAGTTTTGGCAGAGTTTTCAAAACCTTCCTTCCTGCAATACAAAAACAGTGTTTAAGAATGGCTAATTTCCTTTTGGCCACATACACACCCCCTTCAAATATGTTTGAAATGTCTCCTTCTAATCTTACCGCGCCATGCAGTGCAGACCAGGATCTTGTAGGAAACTAGGTGGAGCAGAAATAGATCTGGAAGACATGGTTGGCTCAGAAACTATGTTTATATGACTATCAAGAATGTTTGTCAGACAATTATCTCCATAAGTAAGCTAGATCTATCCAACACAACAATCTAGTGAGGCAATAATACTAGGCAATTTGTGCCAATCAACACGTAAGTAAAAACGAGTTAGTAAAGGAATACCCCATGAAGACAGTGCCTAACACAAAGCAACTCTTCCAAACCAGTGATCCAAAAATTGCACTGGGTGTTTGCCGAAATGGTAAACAAACTAGAGTACTGTATCAATCCTTTGGACCATGCCAGTCGCTGATGTGCTTTCAGCAGGCTAAACTATGGTGTGCCCATCACCACAACCAGATGCGCTAGTTCTTACATTAAGCTGATCCATTGTGTGCCTGTGTGTTTCCTCTGATAAGCCGGCCGCGTATGCTTTTGGCTGTTATCTTTCCTGATGCTGATCTGTGACACAAAAGTAATATAGTTAAGTTTGGGTTCGTCTCTTTACAAATATGGTGGCATGACAGCATGTCATCAACGTCACAAGTTACCCAGGCTACAACTGCCAGGGTATTGTGCACCCTGTGCCAGACACAACGTGCCCTACGTTGGCCATGTCACGCCCACCAACAGACTGCAGGAACACAAAGCAGGCTCACTCTCCATACACACAGGCAGATCAGCACATTCTCCCCTTCAAGTGTCACTGCTGCGGGATCCATTGTGGCCCCTGGGGAAAGTAGGGTCGGCAGACCAGTCTTCCCCGGCGCTCAGCGCCATTAGGATAGGGTCTCAGTTTAAATTGATCCACCCTCCCACCATACAAGTTACAGAAGTATGGAACAAGTTAAGGACCCGGAATAGAGTACCAGTTTTAGGAAGGATTGAAGTTGGTAGCAGGACTGTGAGACTGTGGAGGGATGGGGAGTCTATGATGGGCATACTCACCCCCCTGGGGAGGGGGTTACAGGTGCATGATGGGGGTGCAGGATGCAAGAGTGCGATGGCTGGAGATGCTGGAGGAGGTTGAAAGATAAGTGTGGAAGGAATGGAGGAAGGGAGGAGATCGCTGAGTGAAGCGGGAGAGAGTAAGTGGAGTATGGGAATGGATGATGGATGAAAGACTTGACGTTGAGGATTGTTGATAAGCTATTGATGTTTTTGGTTAATTGTTGTTGTCAACCCTGTCCTAAATAAATGGCTTTTTACGCTAACATTCAGCGTTGGAGTGTTTATTGCACAAACAGTGCAGTTAGCCCAGCAAGCTCTCATCTTCAACAGTCGCTGCTGTGGTGAGTAAATCTGATAGTGCCCACACAAGTCACTGCCAGGCCCGCGCTGGCCCTTGCGCTGCAACTCATGCAGACGCAAATTCAAACACCTGGTTCTACACAGTAGCTCGTGCAGCACTCTACCCAATGCAAATGTCACCAAAAAACACAAAAATTCAAAGCCAGCCCAGTTCCATTAGCTAGAATGATAGTTGCCCTTTGTAAGGGCATTCCTTGGACCTGGGGTCGCAATGTCTCTAAAGAATTGCTGAAAAATTCAATGTTCTTGCTAAATATGATTTCCTGCTCACAAATTGGTCTTCAAAGAGTATCACATCCTAGTTGACAATTTTGGAGAGATGAGGCACAGGAAGCCTGTAAAAGTGTTCTTTATTGAGCCAGTAAGAACAACCCCGGGTTCTCAGAAACAGTGTACTTCACAGCTTCCTAGAATTCACACAATGGATTCCAGAAGTGGAAGCACACTGGTAGCACAGAAACAGCATAACCAACACCAAGGAAGCAGCATCATACAATAACACTTAAGAAATAAAAGGATATAACAAGTATCAAAAGGGTAAATTTATGTGACAGATTTGGTGCTGATTGAAGGGTATTGCAGTACTTCTAATTTGAGATTTTGAGGCTTGCAGATTTGTGTGGTGTTGTGAGTTATAATGTGGGTTAGCTCTTGCACTATCCAATTTTAATTTGCGGGTCATTACAGGGGGTTAGATTTCTGTGATTTTGATGTTTGTTTAGTTGTATCTATGAAGAGTTCGATTGTGAAGCTTGTTTTTGGATTTTCTTATGAGCTGTGAGAGTTCAGGAAGTGCGTGTGTCCAAGATATCTAATTGTTGTGATTGTCTGTATTTCACTTTAATTATTTAATAAACCTTCACAGTTTCAAAACACCATCTTCGATCCTGCATAGTCGCTCGATATTAGATTATGTGATAAAATAGCATCAGCACCTCCATTATGGGTGGATGAGCAGGATGCAGCGGGTCCTAAAGAAATATTACGGGAGGGTGTTGGTGGGCCAGGGATCACTTTGGTATATATGTGAACGTTTGTAAGGTTTTCAATTCGCAGTTGGATGGGGAGCTCACTGCAGAGAACAGGCTGATGGTCGCCAAATGGCACACAGCCCGACTAAGTCTTGATTAGCTCAACATTTTTTAAATTGTGTAAGCTACTTATGCACTTTGCATAGTCAACCATTTTTTTTAAACAATGCCTTGTTGAGATACATGAGGCCTTACAACTTCAGACACCGCATTTATTAATAGGAGTGTGCAAAGTTGAGAAGGATTTAATAAGGAAAGTTCCTGGTATTGTTTACACATCTTTGCAAGTTTGGAAATATTCTACAAAAACAATTAACTGTGGGAAAATTCAGTTTTAATTGGAGATGTTTCTTTTGCAAGATGTTCTGTGTCAAAATCTTTATACAAAACTTTTGTTGAAAGACGTTTGTTCGAGATACAACATTTTGCAATGTTAGAAAATGTTGCACGCTCTACAAAGTACAAATAATCTTTGTAAAAAGTTATGGACAACATTCAAATTTTGTCTGCCCATGGTCATGAAGCCTGTGAGGCCTCTAGTTCTACCGTTCTTTGTAAGACAAAAATACTTTCCCTTGCACAATCCTTTAGAAGATAATTTGACTTTGTGTTGACTTGGAATCTCATCAGAGTTTGATATAAGCACTGCTCTTGCTAGTCCTTATTGGTACAGTACTATTGGTCACATGGCGAGAGTTATGGAACCTTCCAACTGAAATGAGACTATATTTGGATTTCAATATCTTCAAAAACAATCTTCAAATGTATTTCTTCACAAAATTTCAAGTCTGTTAACTGTGTTCATTCCATCACAGATTACATTGGTGCTCAAGTGCAATAGTTAATTACGGCGACTTTTACTGCTTTTTCAGTGTTTAACGTTCTGTAAATATTTGTATAAATAAATGCATGTAAGTAAGCTAACGTCATGTCACTGAAAGGTGGAGATGACTTCTATTCAACAGGTAACGAAAAGGACTAGGAGGACAGTGAACTCATCCCAAATCTGCTGCCTGAACCAGAAAAATGGAAGTAGATGGATTGGATTGGCACAAGGGCTGGCACCTGAACTACAATAAGAAGACAGGGCACTGCTCAGATAATTCTCAAGCATGTTGTCCGTCACTTCCAGTTTGCCATCTTTGTATACAGTAAATAATAAGGCATTTTATAAAGTGCATGGTTACACCCAACGGAGTGTCCTCGTGCTAAGACCTGATCTAACCATATAAAAAAAGTGTGGGGGGGGGAATAGGGACGACTCACCATATGACCGTCGAAGCCGACTTAAACAGACAGGTTTTAAGTTCTATTCAGAAAGTCTTTTCCACTGGTTCGGCTCTCAAGTGTGCTGGGAGGGAGTTCCAGATCTTAGCCACCAAGTGGCAAAAAGAGAAGGCTCCTAACCTAGCCCTCTTCACCCGGGGTACCCTCACTAGGTGGGCTCTTTAGGATCTCAAGTTGCATGAGGGTAAGTAGGGTTGCCCCAATTAAAGCAGATATTTGGGGCCATTGCCATTAAGGACTTTGTGGCAGTAGCACATGGCCTTGAACGTGATTCTTTTATCCACTGGGAGCCAGTGACGAGAAGCAAGGGCATCGGTGATCAACATCCTTTTAGGGACTAGGCGAGCTGCCTCGTTTTGTATCTGTTGGAGTTTCTTCAGACTTCCTTTGGCTGCACCAAGATATAGAACATAGCAGTAATCTATCTGAGAGTTTACCTTAGCGTGCACAATGGTCTTCATAGCCACATTAGAGCGCAGGTCCAGGGTCTTCCTCAGGATTTTAAGGATCCCAAAGCATTTCCCCGCTATATTAGACATCCGATTCTCAAAGAACAATTTAGGGTCGAACCATGCACCCAGATTTTTGGTTTTGGATTTGGAAACGGGAGCCTGGGCCAGGACATCAGGCCACCAAGCTGATGTTCAAATAGAAGGGGATTTGCTGACTATCAGTACCTCAGTTTTATTGGCATTCAGCTTAAGACAGCTATTTCACATCCAGGAGGCCAGTTCTTTCAGACATGAATTAAAAACTGTGACATGCCAGCATCCCCGTCCTGAGATAGTGTTACAATTAGTTATGTACCGTCTGTACATGTCCCCATTTTCACTTAGTGGGACATATTTACTAGAGAAGTGTCAGAGCGTGGTGTTAGCCTTCTTGGACTAGCGCCACGCGCTGCTACTTCTGGAACGCAGAGCTGCACCATATTTAAAACAATATGGGCCAGCCCGGCCTTTCCCCCTGCTCTGTTGCTAAATATAGCAGCCTAGCGCCAACGCAGGCACCATTGCACCATAGTGCAAGGGTGTCTGTGTTGAGGGGAAGATTTTTTATGTGTAGGAAGGTGTCCTTTCCTGCACATAAACAATCTTTAAATTGCGTTTTAAAACTTCTATGTGGGCCTCTTAATGCAGCACACATAGAAGTTGCAAAACATAATTTTTTGTTATTGATTGTTTATGTGCAGGAACTGACACCTTCCTGTACATAAGCAATCAAAGGCCTTTTGCTATTCTATGTGTGCTGTACAATGCAAAAACTAGGAGAAATTTAACATTTCTCCTCGTTGCGCCTGAGTAAGACCAGGTTTTCCCTGGTCTTAATTTTGGTGCTTCTCCATATTTACGCCGCTCTTGTAAATATGGGACAGTGTCAAAATCAATGGATGTTGCGGTGGAACGCCCACCGTAACACCCATTGCCCACCCCTGTCACGCTAACTATAACGTGAAAGGTGGTCTTATTTACAAGGCAGTGTTAAGCCACTAAAAGTGACGTTCCTGTGGTGATAGGGGCTTGTAAATAGGCCCCAGTGTCTTTCAACGATCTGAGCTAGGGGGCAGATGTAGAGATTAAATAAAGTGGGACTCAAACTAGAGCCCTGTGGTATGCCTTGAGATAGTGGTTTAGTCTCTGACATAATCGGTCTTTGAGTGACTTGAAAACTGCGCAATTGGAGAAAAGAGGCTAACCATTGTAGAGCAATGCCTCGGACAACACACTACATGAGCTTCTGTAGGAGGAGGCCATGAAATACGGTGTCGAAGCCTGCGCTGTGCTCTAATAGAACAAGGGCAGCAGTTTTCCCTCCATCTGCATACCGCCTTTAGGTTACAGTGGCCAGCAATAGTGCTGACTCAGTAGAATGAGAATCCCTGAAGTCTGATTGAGGGAGATGTAACAGATTATTCCATTCAATGGACCCCGTTAGTTCGGTGTCTGATTAGGGGGGATGTAACAGATTATTCAATTCAATGAAGCCCGTTAGTTGGGTGTTTATTAGTTTTTTGGATATTTTAGCAAAAAAGAAAGGAGTGAAATGGGTCTGAGATTCACGAATAATGTGGGATCAGCTCTATGTTGCTTCCATAGGGGGAGCATAACCACATGCTTCCATTGTTGAAGAACGTCGCCTGATAGAAAAGACATTGAAATGAGCTGTAGTAGGTAGGGGAGGATAACATTCATCCCTTGCATTAAGATTTTAGGCGGCATTCTGCCAAGAGGGGATCCTGATTTTATTTGCATGGAAAGTCATTATAGCTCCTCGAGAGAGAGAGGGGGGGAACAGTGAGCTTTAGAAGGGATTTCTCATTAGCCAATTCTTCTAGTGAAGTTCCTAAGCCACAGCAACTTCTAGCCTCATGGGGGAAGGTGTCATAGTATGGACAGTGGAGAAGGTGTTCTAAATACGGGCAGAATTTGCAAAATGACAGTTAAGGTTCAGGACTGCCTCAATGAAGGTGTGGCAAACTACTTGCTATCCTGGTGGCAGACAAATCTTTCTCCAGGCCCATGGCCAAGAATTGTCATTCTTATTCTGAAACAAAGCATCAAAGACATACATGTTTTGTTGAATAATGGCCTCAACCCTAGTTTAAGGGCAGATGAACTGGAGGATAGGAGAAAGGTCTCACTGACAGGACTAAGTATTTACTGAAATATTGTGTGGGTATTGCGTGAGAAGCGTGGATCCCACTTCGTCTACTCTGGCAGTGATAAGAAGATATGCAACTATTTTAACTATGGTAGAAAGCAGAAGGCAATATCATCTATTGAGCAGGGTACACAGGATACAGAACTAGAGATGGATGGAGAACATGTTACATGACCGAATCTGCTAACAATCATATCGTAGGCAGATAATTATAAATTGGGGTATTTGCTCTGGTAAAAGATACAACATAGCTATGGCTGTGACAAGGAAAATCTCCAGTTAATGTCACTGAATTTTACTTGTTTACGGATGGCTTTGTCCCTCCAAGCTTACACTTTGAGAATATATAGATCCTTTAATTTTGCCAGGAATGTAATGCCTTGGTGACCTTACAGAGTACTGATTGTGAAGCTCTGTAAGAATATGTGTTTGTACTGCACTTTGCACGGTTTCTGCATATTGATTTTTTGCACCTTTAACCCCTTGGATGCTGGTGACGGAACCACTCCGTCACTAGCCACGGGTGGTCTGTGCTAATGACGGAGTGGTTCCGTCACTGCCCGGCCTCCGCGCCTGCGCTGCATTAATTTCGCGCCTGGGTGGCGCGTTCTATGAGGCGGGCGGGGCAGTGACGGAACCACTCCGTCACAAGCACAGCGCGCCCGTGGCTGGTGACGGAGTGGTTCAGTCACCAGCATGGCAGCGCCGGGCGGCTCCCCCTCCCCACCAGCGCCGCGGCAGAATTACGGCCAAGGGGTTAAAAACCTTGTTTTTCTATTTGTTTTGCCATCAAAGAGCATTGGAATTGCAGCACAATTTTCACAAAGAAGACTGTCTACTATATACATTCAAATGGTAGTGCTGTTGTGTTTCTCTGCGCTGTTAATGCTACTGTTTCTGCTGTTAATATTTAGATGGCATGCCTTCATAGCCTTACATGTGTCCCTATTGATGTACGTAGGTATATCAGACTTCTTTAATCCTTGTCTTACCACCTTCAAGAAGTTCATTGTGAAGTAGAGAACCTTTGTAGGAGATGCAAAACCTACAGCATAGCCCAGCTAGTGTACTCGGCAAAGATCTTCAGGTAAATAGCACTGAAAATGAAGACCAAAGAAGTGTTAAATCCAAATGATTTGCGACTCGCTAAATAGGATTAGCGACTCACTATTAGGAAGGGGCATTCCAAGGGAGTCCCTTACAAATAGCGTGTCTGAGCCCTATGTAGGACTGTTTTGCGTTCGCAATTGCGGTTGCAAAACAGTCGCAGTTTACCACCCTTCTCAGAAGGGTGGTAAAGCACTCGCAAAAGGGAAAGGGGCTCCAGGGGAGCCCTTCCCCTTTGTGAATGCAGGGGAAAATATTTTTTAAGGGCAGGCAGTGGTCCCAAGGACAAAACTACACAAAACTACAAAGGTAATCAATTTTATAGAAATGTGTGGACTTCACTGCGGAACATAAGGCACGACTGTCACTAGTGAATGTTGATGGATGTTCTTGAAAGTTTTTGCTATAGATCAATGAGAATATCTTATAGAAGAGTAAGCTTTATGTCTGTTTGGGCGGGCTGGTTCTTGGTATAAATGGCTGTCCAGGGCTCAAAACATGAGGTCCATTACTTTTATGCATCTTGTTGGCTTCATGCTTCTTAGATCAGAGAATTTAAATCAAGAGTTTTCTCAATTGATTTGCTGGGTAGAGGTGCATATAACAAATATGCCGAATCAAAGTGGACTAGGCTATGGTAAGTCTCATGGTGGGTAGCAATATCAATGAATGGCTGCCCTTTTCCAAGTGACCCTGCTAGGATGATTTATGAGGCCTCATGTGTATAAATGTTAAATCCCCGCATAGATGTTGGGGTGTGCTTATGTCTCACAAGGGTATGGGGAACACTTGCCTGGACTCCATGAATGTGATCCACATTGCTGATTTTGTAGTGAAGGCAGGGCCTTACTGGTTCACATTGCTATGTTAGCATAGGCGTATTAAAAGTTTAAACGCCATTTTACCTTTTTGCTGCTTTTGCACACAACACTGTATATAACTGGTGTTGTAAGTTAGGCTGCATGTATTTCTTCACATGAGAATGGCTTGTTTTCAATGTCCCTAGACTTACATCTCGACCTTAGTCTGCACAGTGAGTGCTGAAGCCTCCAAGGTTATCATAACAATGTTAGCTGTTATTCGGGCTGATCGGCTCACGCTTAGACACAACATACACGCAGCTGCTGCTAACTGAGATTCTGGTGCCTTTAATATTGCACTGCATGCATGATCTAGGCACTTGGAGAAAATCCGTTTCCAGAGAGAGAGAGCTTTTGCAGATTCCAATGTGATTCACCTCTGCTGATCATGGAGGTATGGGATCCCCATTCAAGCCTAAGAGACCTTCTATATTATATAAAACATAGTTCCTAGCTAGGGAGAGTGGCACATAAGGCACTATAGGACCTATTTCCACTATCATTATGATATGATTTCTCCCTTTGCTTTTTTATGGAATTGTAACAATGCTGATCGTATTATTTTTAATCATAAGCCTGCTATGTTAGCAAAAATACTGCATCTTAGAGCACGTCGTCAAAATAAACATTTTAAACTTTTACTTGTCTCTATTTACTCACATTGTGGACTGGTATGAGAATAATAAACGAAAGAGTGTTCTTGATTTCCATCATTCCTGAGAGTAACCTAAGTCGCATGTTCTGAGTAGTCTAATCATTGGTAACTTTGCTATAGGACGAAGAGCTAATGTGACACTGATGCTAGTCGGTTAGGGGTACTAGGTACTGAGGTGAGTTTTATGCTCCACCACAATTCACTGAGGTCCTAGGTCTCTGTGCACAGTTCTGTGTATGAGCAGAATCATTGCAACAATTTCAATTGAAGAGACTGTGTCTTGCTCATCATGTTTTCTTCTTTTGCCTACTTTAGCACTACTCTCTACTCCTCCCTGCCCTTGGAATCCCTGTCAATTCCTGAAAGTTTTTATCATGCCTGAGTTTGGGTGGTAATCTGTATAAGATATGGCTTAGAGAGGAAGCCAAAGGCACTAAGCAGAACTAGCAGTTGCACAATAAATAATTCTCATAAAGACATCCGTGCATTTGTCGCAGAAAACCACAATATCTCTTTTTTGGCTTATTCTACTTGACACTAAACAGATTCACCCTAGCCAGGTCATATGTCACTTAGCTGTTGAGGTAAACCTATAAAATGTTAGTGTCCATGGAGCAAGTTCATCGCACTTGGCCACGCAGATAAGCCAAGGAGAAAAATAACTTATGCTAAGTCCAAAATGTTGAGTTGGATCACAGGAGTTAAGTAAAAGTTTAAGCATTATAAGCAACCGAACCCATGCTGATGCCAATAAATCCTAAGTATGGCCAGATAACAATAATTTTGAAGAGCAAAGGATATCTTTCTACCTTTACAATGAAAGCTGGGATATTCACATTCTACTTATCTGAAGCAAATTCTGCAACATGTGAGTGAGAACCACAGGCCATCAGAGAGGGGTGTGTGATATTAACAGGTTCATTCTGAAGCCATTACCATGAGAAAAAGGAGTCAAATCCACAACCTTCAAAACCATATTATAGTCACTACCTGATGCAGCAACCCCACCTATCCCCTTCTAGTCAATTTGAAAACATGGGATAGCAAACAGAATGCTAGATAGCAAAGGGAAACCAAAGAGTCTACACCTCATGCTAGAGCATCCCTCACAATTGAATAATATTCTCAGAGCAGGGGAATCGTCTTGGAGGTAAATGTGTCCATTATCAAAGAACAAAACTTTGGGACTTGTACTCTGATAAGTATAACTTAACATAGTAAAATGGGCTATTATACAGCTAATTGATATCATGTGAGTATTACCCCAAAGAGATCTCAACAAAAAGGCATAGGTAGATAGTCTTGTTTACCTTCTTCAAATAAGTGATAGGACAGAAAGCCTAAAGGATTCCAGGACTGAAAAGAGAAGGGAAAACATATTTGACACCCTGATTTCCATGGTACAGGGAGGACTGCACCTTTCATTCAGTAATTTCTGCTTCCTATACTGAAGAGGTCCAGAACAGATATCAAATGCAAAAACAACAGTTGATGGACATAATGCATAACAATGTCATACATTCAACCCAGTACAGAGATTTGGGCCTAAATCCATCATTTTTTTTGCTCACCATTCCATTCCAGTTTGAACCCAGCCATATGCAAATCAGTCTTGACCCTGTTCCCCATGGGAACAGTCCAGCCGAACTGCCAAGCCAGGGCCTCCCTGGACTGGAAACAAGCATCCTAGGACCAGTTTCTGGCTTTTAGCCCTCATCAGCCAGGATAGCTTGATTCTAGTGGCACGGGACTCACGTCTGAGCATACCCGTCCCACTCGGGGTGACAAATGCAAAAACAACAGTTGATAGACAAAATGCATAACAATGTCATACATTCAACCCAGTACAGAGATCTGGGCCTAAATCCATCATTTTTTTTGCTCACCATGCCATTCCAGTTTGATCCCAGCCACATGTAAATCAGTCTGTACCCTGTGCCCCATGGGAACAGTCCATCCCCAACTGCCAAGCCAGGTCCTCCCTGGACTAGAAACAAGCATCCTAGGGCCGGATTCGGGCTTTCAGTCCTAATCAGCCAGGATAGCTTGATTCCAGTGGCATTGAGAGCATAAGGGCTCACGTCTGAGCATACCCATCCCACTCGGGGTGACAAATGTAAAAACAACAGTTGATGAACAGAATGCAGAACAATGTCACACATTCACCCCAGTACAGAGATCTGGGCCTAAATATTTCGCTTTTTTTGCTCACCATGCATTCCAGTTTTGCCAATGTGCAACAATCCGTCCATCATCTTGTGTGTTTTGCTGTTCTCCATATGTGGGAAGGGTATGCCGAGACGTGGGTCCCGTACTCACTACGTCACTGCAGTCAAGCTATCCTGGCTGATGACGGCTGATAGCCAGAAACCAGTCCTAGGATGCTTGATTTCAGTCCAGGGAAGACATGGCTTGGCAGTTCGGACTGAACTCTTCCATGAGGCACAGGGTCAAGACTGATTTGCATATGGCCATGTCTGAACTAGGGTGGCGTGGTGAGCAAAATAACGATGGATTAAACCCAGATCTGTGACTGGGGGTGAATGTTTTGCCATTGTTCAACTTTCCGGCCATAATCTTGTGTGTTTTGCTGTTCGCCCTATGTTGTAAGGGTATGCCCAGACGTGGGTCCAGTGCTCACTACGCCACTGGAGTCAAGATATCCTGGCTGATGATGGCTGATAGCCAGAAACCGGACCTAAGATGCTTGATTCCGTTCCAGGGAAGACATGACTTGGCAGTTCGGGCTGGACTGTTCTCATGAGGGCCGGGGTCAAGACTGATTTGCATATGGCCATGTCTGAACTGGGGTGGCGTGGTGAGCAAAATAACGATGGATTAAACCCAGATCTGTGACTGGGGGTGAATGTTTTGCCAATGTGCAACATTCCGTCCATCATCTTGTGTGTTTTGCAGAACAGATATCAGACACATTCCTTTTTCAATTAAAGGAATACATTCTTGACACCGTTTCTGATTTGAACATTTGTGTATTTTGCCTGAATTTCCTTAAGGCATTGATTTATGACTGATGTGTTCAAATCAATTGTCAACAAATTATTCCTCTTTTCCAAAGATGAGTATGTCTGATATCTGCTCCAGACCATAATTATTGCATATATCTGGACTGGAGGTTCAGTCCCATTAGACATATCATAACACCAAATTCATCACCAGAACAGGACCTTCTGGGATAGTTCGCCCTAATAGGTTTAGACTGACATCAAGACAAAAGCTTTGGAAGACATTGGAAGCCAGTTGCTTGCATTGCCTCACATATAATGGTCCACAACCCACATCTTTACACAGAACGATTACCAATGGTCAGAAACAGCAGCTCAATATAACTTAGGAAGTGTGAGTCCCACATACTTTTTCACTTTGTCAGAGCAAGTAGCATACCTTGAGTCTACCTCAGTACAACCAGATTGGCTCCAGAGTAATGAGCCTAAATCCCAATACCATGGTATAACTTCACTTGCAGGCCTGTAAATGAAACTTGGCTCTGAATCCTTCTCAGACTCCATCCACTCATAACTGACAATGTTTCATATTCTTTGGAGTAGCAGCTGCTTCAGAAATGTTAATAGGGATGAGTATTTATTGCCTAGGCTCTCACTGTAATGGCAACCATTTGTTTCCAGCAGTGATTTAGGGCTACCTCAATCATTGCTGGAAACAAATGGTTGCCTGTTTATACACTTACCCTCACCTATGTATAAAAGTGACCTGCATACAACACAGGTGTACCCAGGTGCAACCTCATTGAATGACTCTACTCGCTGTAGCTCAGCTGAGGCAGAGAGCTGGGAATAGGCATTATGGGGCATATTTACAATAAAGTGGCAAAGTGGGTTGTTAAGCCAAGAAGACTAACAACACGCTTCGTCACTTTAGAAACACTGGGGTGCACCATATTAACTAGAATATGGTGCAGCCCTGCGTTTCTCCCTGCGCTAGCACTAACTTTAGCTGCCTAGCGTCAATGCAGGCACCCTTGCACCACAGTGCAAGGGTGTGTGTGTTCAGGGGAAGAATATTTATGTGCAGGAAGGTCCCCTTTCCTGTACATGAACAATCTTTAAATGCCATTTTGTAGCTTCTAGGTGTGCTGCTTAATGGAGCACACATAGAAATTGCAAAACAGCATTTTTTTAAATTAATTGTTTATGTGCAGGAAGGGGTACCTTCCTGCACATAAACCATCATAGGCAATTTGCTGTTTCTGTGTGTGCTGCACAAGGCAGCACACATGGAAACAGCAATAAAATAGGAGAAATAAACCACTTCTCCTTTTTTGCCTGTTTAAGACCAGGTTTTCCTTGGTCTTAATTTTGGCGCTGCCCCATATTTATGCTGCCCTTATAAATAGGGGGCAGCTTCAAACTCAATGGGTGTTGTGGTGTATCGCCCACCACAACACCCATTGCCCTCCCCTTTCACGCTAAGTAAAGCGTAAAAGGGGGCCTCATTTACAAGGAAGCGTTAAGCCACGTTAATTGGCTTAATGCTGCTAATAAGGTTAGGCCCCTATAACCACCACAACATCACTGAAAGTGACATTGTGGTGGTGATAGGGGCTTGTAAATATGCCTCTTTGTCACATACCAGAGCCTCCAGGGTTTGAAAGAGAACAGCTGCCCTGCTTCTCTTACTGCCTCCGCATTGTCACAACAGAGATATTATACAATCATACATCAGAGAGTGAACAGAGGGTGCTCTGAGACAGCATTAATCTGCTGTTAGCTGTTTAAGCTGTGTTTTTTAAGGATTGTACACATGTTTTTTGGCTAGGAAAGTGACAAAAGTTTTGTACAAACAGTATTGTTAGAGGGCAAAGTTTGTTAGGCCCTTACCTGCAGGACTCCAAAGTGTGGATTGAGCCTGTCTGTCTCCTAGGATATTCTGAATTGAGGCGCAGCTTTCCAGCCCCCTTGGGCAGCAGACTGTGTTTGCCGATTGGCTCCCTAGCTTCCAAGCAACCTGAGCGCTCCTCTCACACCTGCCTGGGCCCCGTAAAAGTTTGTTGGGGAACCCCAAAGCATTCACCTCCATTTTGTGAGCTGCAGTTTCCCTGTGCCCAAGATTGCTGTGAGCCAAGGACCAAGAGGTCGTAAGAAGGCAGACGAGTGATGTCTCGTTCCTGGAATTTAAAAATTGATTTTCCCTACCCACGATTGCATAATTTACACCTGTTTTGCGTGTGATTGTTACAGTTAAAAAAATTTAGTTTTTACCTGCCCATGATTGCATCATTTGTCACCTGTTTTGTTTCGAAGTGTGTGGTTTTTACTTGCCTGTGACTGTTTAATTTTATCTGTTGAATTGTGGATCTGCAGTCAAAAATCTGTGTTTTTTTCACATTGCCCGTGACTACCTGTGTTTCCCTCCTAATATCTCCCTTGCTCTGTGCTCAAACATGTGTGTTAGGCAATTCACCCCCAGCTCCCATTTTATGTTAGTAAGTGAGTGAAACCAGATTCTCTCTGCTTTCCCCCTTAGCAGCGGAGATATTATACATTAGGGAGTGAACAAAGGGTGCTCTGAGACAGCAGTAATCTGCTGTTAGCTGTTTAAGCTGTGTTTTTTAGGGATTGTACACTTGTTTTTTGGCTAGGAGAGTAAGTAAAGTTTTCTACAAACAGCATTGTTGTCGTGTTTTGGCAGCTCCTGAGTTAGCGTTTAGCACAGCTACACGGTCTTTTCTGTTAACTTGACCAAAACGAACGGGGGCCATTTTGAATCCCTCTGACTTCCGTTTTCTATGAACACGCTGCCTCGTGGTCAGTGTGCCCTTTCGTCCTTCCTTGATACCCATGGTCCCTATTCTGCTCGGCAACAGGCTATTTTTAGTACTGGTCAAGCGCACATGCGCACTATGCATCAACTGGTCACTCTTTAGGAATGTTAGCACTAACTGACCAGTGCTATTGAACTCCTCCCCCATACTGGCTGTGTTCCAAAAATGACCTTATATGTACCTAAAATGTGTAACTTGTAACCGCCTATCTTTTTATTGCTATTAAACTGTATAAAAGAGGTCGTGCACCGATGTTCGGTGTGCTACTTCTTACATTGCCGAAGGGTGCTGTAGGAATGTATCACCACCCCATGGGGTCTTAATAAACTTGTCTTTTACCTTTTCCAGTGTCCGTGCCAACTTCTATACTAAGGTGTTCGAGAGTTTAGCAGAGTATGTAGGCCTGATTTGAACCCAATACCACAATTGGCGACCACGAAGGGACTCATCGGCGACTCGGATGCCCGAAGGAGAGGTCGTGACGAAGGTCAGGAAACTCGCCATGGACGCGTACGCTGCCACTGACTGACCCGAGTCTCGGCACCCACGGTGTGTTTTCCCTTCCTTCCGATCTGACCTTCCAGGTGGCGCCGGTCTTCGACTGAGATTCTGATCTTGGATTGTCGTGATGTGCCGTTTTGGCTGATTTGACCACAGAACTTGGCAGTTGGACTTTGGACGTTTGAAAATATTTGGTAAGCTTTTGATTGGTGAGGTAGTCTACTGACACTTACTGCGGCTTGTTGAATTTTGAATTTGAATTTGAATTTGTTAGCTAACGTTTGAATATGTGTATTTGAATTTGAATATGTGAAGTGCACCTCACATAGGCAGGCATGTAGGGATATTTCTCTGATTTATTTGATTTGAACGGTGCACCGCGTTAGGTGTCATTTTTGTAGTATCGCGTTTTCGTGGTACTTTTTGAAACATGCCTGTTTTTAGCACACTCCGAAGGATGTGTTGTTCTGAAAATGGTACCAATTATCGATTAAGTAAAAAACAGCCGGCTCCCCCAGAGGGGACTCCAAATCGTGAAATGTATGTTAAATTCGGTATTCCTCCAATAATGTATAGTACATTATGGCACAAGTATACTAAGGCTGATCGTGAATTACAGTGGCCACTATATGGGTCGTTTGACCTTCGAAAGGTACAATATGTAGAGCAGTGTTTGTTTCAGCGGAGGTCTAGACAAGATATGTTTGATTGTGTGCGTATGTGGGAGAAAGAGGTGCGTGAACGAGCGAAGCGTGAGGAAGCCTTGGCGGAGAAAGTGCAGCGGAAGGCTGCACATGACAAAGCTTTACAGCTACAGGAGAAGGAGTTACAGGAAAAGAAAGAGAGGGAGAGACGAGAACGCAATTTACAGGTTAATGGTCAATTTCCTATCAGGCGTCCTCTCTATCCAGTCCTTACTAATGAAACAGATGATTTTTCATTACTAGATCGTTGTCCGCCTCCGTACGTCGCACCCACGGCTCCGAGCGAGGAATCAGACGAGGATAGTGATCGAACACAGCGTACCAGGTTACATGCAGAACGAACTGCGGAATTACGTTCGTTTGCACGAAAGCTAAATATTAATACTGTTACTGTTTCTGACATTACTGCAAAAATGGAACAGTGGTCTGATCAGGAGCGACTGTATTTTTTAGATCATTTTGGAGATGAAGTTGTTGAGCGGTACAGAAAATATTCTCTCGAGTTAGAACCAAAGGAGATATCCGAGGGTCGTGAGAATTTTCGTAAAGGTCTTTTTGTTCTTTCAGATGCGGACGACTTCTTCAAGCGTTTGATTCAACTGCGAAATGAGGCGACAGGGCTACGGGAGGTGGCAAAGTCGAAGAATTCGTCGGCGTCCGGAGCGACGGGGATATCCAAAGAATGCCCAATCTTTGAAACAGATAAGATCGCTGCGATTAATGTTAGACCTATGCGAGAAGCTGCGCCTTTATATGTCCCTCATAAAGGGGATGGCACAGATGATGATAAAAGATCCAAAGATGCGAAAGGGTATTTTGTATATAATTGGGTTTATACGCCTTGGAATAGAGCAGATGTTATGGCACTTAAGAATGCTTTACCTGATCCCCGTAAAAATCCTGCGGCTTTTTATGAAAATGTTGAAAGCGCAATTTCTTCGTGTATCATGACGTTAGTTGATATTGATCTATTTTTCGGGTTGATATTGCCCCCTGATATGTGGAGAGCGATTCGTAGGTTTGATGACCACACGACTCTCGGGGCCACTTGGAAAGATCTTGTTCAGGCTGACTTGGATAGGGAACCAGCATGTAAGCCGTGTCAATTAATATTAGACCTTCCAGGGGCCATACTGACAAAACTAAAGACTCTTGCTCCCGCTAAAAAGATTGATTGGACTATATTAGCTTCTTGTAAGCAGAAGGCGGATGAATCGGTTTCCGATTTTTTCTCTCGCTTCGAGGAAGCGTTCCATGATTACAGTGGTCAATTATTGACAGAAGATACTGGCAGGCATCTATTCGTTGATAAGTATGTGGCTAATCTCCTACCGGAGATTGCGAAACGATTAAAAGCGAGTGAAAGTTCATGGACCACAGCAACCCCTGCTTCTTTATTGACTATGGCTCAATATTATGAACGACAGGAATTGGAGGCGAAAGAATGTAGTGAAAAGAAGGCGAAGGATTTGAAGACGAAGGTAATGGTAGCTCAGGTTCAGGCTACGAGAGGAAACAATAGAGGAGGGCGAGGATCATACAGTAATGCTCCTCCCCCTCGTTCTGACATTTCTGTGAATCAATGTGCATACTACAAACAGTTTGGGCATTGGATTGCAGACTGTCCGGTGTTTCGAGAGCAGCGTAATTTGAGGGGACGAGGAAGTGAGAGATCTAGAAATAATTACGGGGGGTCAAGAGGAGGTTATGGTACGAATGATCGAGGAAGTTATGGCACGAATGACCGCGGAGGATATGGAGCAAGGGGTCGTGGTCAGGCAGATTATAATACGTTTGATAATCGCAATCAATATCAGATAACTGAAGGTGGTTCTGCTGAACCACGGGATGAGCATTATGCATAGGATTGCGTAGGATGGGGTGTGGAATCGGTTGAGGTACCAGTTGATCAAAGGGGTCCATATATAGAAGCACATGTTCTGGGTTCTACTGATCAATTTCTGGTCGATACAGGAGCTACTCGTAGCGCTTTGTCCAAATACTTGGCTCCAAGGGCTCCCCTGTCTGGCGAGGTAATTACAGCAATAGGGTTCGATGGAACACCTACTTCTAGCCCACTGTCTTAACCAGTTGCATTTCATGTTGATAAATTTGCTGCCCCTTGTCCTTTTTTGTTGTCTCCAAATACACCAGATAATATTATTGGACTCGATATGTTAAAACACTTTCGAGCTACTATTCGCTGTGCCCCAGAAGGAGTGCGAGTTGTGTTGAATGAGAATTACCCAGACTTTGAGCGAGTGTGTTTTCTCCATGAATCTGAAGTATTGGCCTCCTTACCAAAAAGGTTGTGGGCCACTTCAGACACGGATGTAGGGCAGATGATAATTCCTCCAGTACGTATTACTGTGAAGGAGGGAGTATCTCTACCACGTGTCCCACAATATAAGATTTCCAGAGAAGGTGAACTTGCTTTGATACAGATTGTGAACGATTTGATTTTGGCAGGAGTAGTTGAGGAAGTCCCCTACAATGTTTGCAATAGCCCAATTTTACCGATCCTTAAAAGAGATACAGACGCTAAGGTCTACCGTTTCATTATTGATTTGAGGGAAATAAACAAGATAGTAGTGCCTCAGTACCCGGTGGTGTCTGACATCACCACATTGCTTACGTTAGTTCCATCGACGGCAACTACTTTTACAGTCATCGATTTGAAGAATGCCTTCTTTTCGATCCCTGTACATCCTGACAGTCGATATCTATTCGGCTTTACATTAAATAATAAATCGTACAGGTTTTGTCGAGTTCCTCAAGGCTATACTGAAAGTCCTAGCATTTATAGTCAGGCATTAAAAAGACAGCTTGATTCCTTTGAATTACAAGATGGAGTGGCTCTTATTCAATATGTAGATGACATCTTACTTGCTGCAGACACGCCAGAACAATGTGAGAAGAGTACCTTGTCCTTGCTTTCCTTCCTGGCCAAACATAATCATAAAGTTTCGAAGAAAAAGCTGCAATATTGTAGACCAAAGGTGACCTACCTCGGTCATCTTTTGTCTAAGGAGGGCCGTGCATTGACACCAGATCGAATTCAAGCAATCCTAGACACTCCAGTTCCTCGCACTCAGAAGGATGTTCGTGCCTTTATAGGTTTGACGTCTTTTTGTAGGCAATGGATATTGGGTTTTTCACATATCGTTAAACCATTGTTGGCATTGTTGTCCAAAGATACACCGATCCCCATTGAATGGACGGATGAATGTCAGAATGCTTTTGAACAATTGAGACAAGCTCTTTGTTCTGCACCAGTGTTAGGTACACCTGATTACACGAAGATTTTCACATTGTATGTGCACGAGAAGGATGGGTGCGCATTGTCAGTGTTAGTGCAGACACACGGAGACAAACAGAGGCCTTGTGCATACTTCTCGGCGGTGCTCGACCCTGTGGCTCGAGGATTGCCTGGATGTTTTCGAGCAGTTGCAGCAACAGTAGTTGCGATACGACAAAGTGAGGGAATAGTTTTGTCACACAAATTGTTGGTGCTAGTTCCCCATGCGGTAGATGCGTTACTGAATCAAACGAAAACACAGCATCTAACCAGTGCCCGCCTGACAGGATATGAGCTAACGTTGTTGGCGCCGCACATCACACTAAAATGATGTACGATACTGAATCCTGCTACTTTACTGCCGGATCCTGTTGCTGAGACCCAGAAGGAAGAACAACATGATTGTGTTTTTCTGACTGAGGAACAGACAAAGGGTCGTATCGATTTACAGGATACACCGTTTCCAGATGTAGATGGGAACTGTGGGTTGATGGATCGTGCGTGAGGTTACCAGATGGTACGACTTCTGCAGCCTACGCGATCACGACACTTAAGACAGTTGTAGAAGCAGCACGAATACCTCAGAAATCGGCTCAAGCAGCTGAACTGATAGCCTTAACGAAAGCATGTGAGTTAAGTGCTGGCCTATGTGTGAACATTTACACGGATAGTCGTTACGCTTTTGGAGTAGTGCATGATTTTGGCCTACTCTGGAAGGAACGAGGATTCTTGACTTCACACGGAGTACATATCATGCATGGAGAATTGGTACGCGATCTCCTGAATGCACTGTTATGCCCAAAGAAAGTTGCAATAGTCAAGTGCAGTGCACATAAAAAGGTGACGGACAAAATAGGGCAAGGCAATGCTTTCACAGATCGCATTGCGAGAGAGACCGCTATGCTACAAAATAATTTCCCCATGTATGTAGTGAAGTCACAAGCCGAGCGGTGGCATGATGCTAGAGAAGAAATACTAGATATACAGAAGTCAGCATCTGAGGCAGAACTTACGAAATGGGCCACTGAAGGAGTATTGGATGATGAGGGTTGCTGGCGTAGTAAAGATATGGAGAGATGGAAACTACCCATGGCCTATTTACAAACAATGGTGCACATGACACACGGGCTGGCACACATTGGAGCTCTCGCAATTACTAAATTGCTTACACGAGTCTGGGACAATGCTGACATTGCTAGCACGGCTAAGAGAATAGTGCAGACCTGTCTGATATGTTTACAGCACAATCCTGGACAAGGGACTCATACTCCCAAAGGAGGGTTTGTTCCACCTACTGCACCATTCGAAGTACTACAAATGGATTACATCCAGCTGGAGCGCTGTAATAATCTCAAGTATGTCCTAGTAGTGGTGTGTGCCTTCAGCAAATGGATTGAGGCTTACCCTACGAAAGACAATACAGCATTGACAACAGCTAAGGTGTTACTCAAAGAGTACTTCCCGCGCTATGGTGTTTGTAAACTTATGTGGAGTGATAATGGCCCTCATTTCATTGGGAAAGTAGTGGAGTACGTCCTGAAAGGATTGGGAATCAAGCAATGATTCCACGCTGTCTTTCATCCACAATCAGCAGGTTTGGTCGAGAGATACAATGCAACTCTGAAACTGAAGCTAGCAAAGATAGTGGCATCCACATCTCTGAAATGGCCGGATGCTTTGCCTCTGGCATTGCTGTCCATTCGATCAGTGCCACATTCTCGATCTGGCCTCACACCCTATGAAGTGGTGTTTGGAAGGCCGATGAATATTTGGGGAGTTCCAAAACCTCGTTTGATACATGATGTGCCTTGTATAATGATGAACGATTATTTGGCACGATTAACAAATGATTTGCTTTCTATTCATCAACAGGTTCGAGAGGCGCTCCCTGATAACTCCACTGGTGAGGCTCACGATCTCCGCCCTGGGGACCACGTGATGGTCAAAGTATTTGAGCGATCCAGCAGCTTGGAACCGAGATGGCATGGCCCTGAGCAAGTGCTGCTGGCGACGCGGACTGCTGTGAGAGTCACCAATAAGAAGCGGTGGATACATTCAACGCACTGCCGACGTGTCTCTCCGGATCTGGTGAGCCCTGTGGTGCTATCCGACTTCAGAAAGATTTTGGATACAGAAAAGAGCCCAGCTGTCACGCCTGATGAATTGGAGGGAGCCTTCCCGGACCACGTTGTTTCTGATAAAGTGAAATACAATCTACGTCCCAGGAAATAAGATTCCCTTTGTGTTTTTGAAACTGGTTGGTAACCGCTCTGAGGTTTGTGAAACGGAAGCCGGGAATATCAAGGGGGGGGGATCAGTTCTGCCCAGTGTAGCGACACCCGTCTTGAATCCCGGAGAACAAATCAACGGCAGCCTCGGTCCAGAACCATCGTTTTATTTTTCCGCTTAGTGTTGCTTTTGAAGAGTATTGTTTTGTGAACTATGGCATCTCCTTCGACACGAAAAGGGAGAATTCTTGGTGCTGTTTTTTTTGTCCTGACCGTAGTGGTGATCGCAGTACTAGCCTGGACTATAGAACTATTGTTTCCTGTACGAGAACATTTGCTGTCCACCACTCCAAGTCCATCTGAACATTTTCATTTTACTTTGCCTTTTCACGAAGAAAGACATAGGCAGACTTATTTGAATAACAGCTTTATTCAGATTTTGCATCATACTCATAACATGACCAACACGTCCAATTGTTGGGTATGTGGAATGTTGCCCGGACATCAGAAGAAGGGAGGAACACCACTCATTCCTCTCCCGTTTTCTCATAATGGTTCTTGTCATGCTTGGTACACTCTTCTTTTTACTCTGCGATGGCCAACGAAAGGTGGACTACTTTTTCGGTTGAATAAAATATGCTATAACGACAAAGATGGCTATCCACAAGCTGAAGGAACTAAATTTGAATGGGAAGAGTATCGTCCGGACAATGTTTCTACACCTCGTGTATATACGAATCAAAGACTTATAAATGTGACGAGCATGCATATGATAACATTTATTGATACAAAAGCAGATTTGTGTATTAGAAATAAAGGTACAATCCCTGTAGGCCGCAGTGAATGTAACATTACACTTACCTTTGATACACCAACTGGAATTGCATTTGTAGCTTCACGTAACACATATTTCATTTGTGGAAATAAGGGATACCATTGTCTACCATTGGGATGGTTAGGAACGTGTTATATAGCTTTTGTATTACCACCTGTATTTATTGCTCCTCCCATGTACCACAATGATTATGTTCTGTACCATGATTTCATACTGAACAGAGTAAAACGAGCAGTAGATCTTGATGAAATAGACCAGACTGATACCACGTTACAACAATATGTAGATTTCAACTTGGGGTTATTTTCATTTGTAGGAGCTGCACTGAATAGCAGGAAGATAAGGCGGCTTACACGTGTGGTGGAAGCTGTCGCTAATGAAACTGCCTCTGCTTTAGGGAATATTACTGAGGAATTGCAAATTACCAGAATTGTGGCGCTCCAGAATCGAATGGTTCTAGATGTGATACTAGCTGATAGGGGTGGAGCATGCCGCGTCATCGGAAGTAGTTGTTGCGTGTACGTACCAGATAACTCACCTTCCGTATATGATTCGATTACAAAATAAATTACATAAGATAGCTGCTGAGATCCACCCAGAAAATGGAACATGGACCTTTTCTGGTTGGTTCTGGACCCTGCTTAGTACTTGGGGTTGGAAATTATTAACGATTCTCTGTGTTTTTATTGGAGTACTATTTTTCCTTTGTCTATGTATTCAATGTGGCCCTACATTATGTTCTGTATGTATCACAGCCTGTATTCCGTCTAAACGAGCTATTGTTAAGCAAGAGAAACTGATCAATGACGAAGTATTGAAAATAATGGCTATTAACATTGATGATGAACATTCTGATCATGTTCAGTATGAGGTAGCTTTTGCTAAACGCTAAAAGGACCGTCTGTCGTGTTTTGGCAGCTCCTGAGTTAGCGTTTAGCACAGCTACACGGTCTTTTCTGTTAACTTGACCAAAACGAACGGGGGCCATTTTGAATCCCTCTGACTTCCGTTTTCTATGAACACGCTGCCTCGTGGTCAGTGTGCCCTTTCGTCCTTCCTTGATACCCATGGTCCCTATTCTGCTCGGCAACAGGCTATTTTTAGTACTGGTCAAGCGCACATGCGCACTATGCATCAACTGGTCACTCTTTAGGAATGTTAGCACTAACTGACCAGTGCTATTGAACTCCTCCCCCATACTGGCTGTGTTCCAAAAATGACCTTATATGTACCTAAAATGTGTAACTTGTAACCGCCTATCTTTTTATTGCTATTAAACTGTATAAAAGAGGTCGTGCACCGATGTTCGGTGTGCTACTTCTTACATTGCCGAAGGGTGCTGTAGGAATGTATCACCACCCCATGGGGTCTTAATAAACTTGTCTTTTACCTTTTCCAGTGTCCGTGCCAACTTCTATACTAAGGTGTTCGAGAGTTTAGCAGAGTATGTAGGCCTGATTTGAACCCAATACCACATTGTTAGAGGGCAACGTTTGTTAGGCCCTTACCTGCAAGACTCCAAAGTGTGGATTGAGCCTATCTGTCTCCTAGGAGATTCTGAATTGAGGAGCAGCTTCCAACTCCCTGGCCAGCAAACATTGCCTGAGGTAGCAGGGACCATAAATAGTCTGCTATTGGATGCTACATGTGTGCACTGATTGGTGGTTGCATCTGGTGTTTCTATTGGATTAGGGTTGATACAGCCACGGCCCGTGGAGGAAGTTGCGGTGGGGCAGAGAGGCGGGGCGGGGGAGGGGCAGGGTGGGGGGGGTACTAAAAACCGGCATATGGATAATTGGAGGTAAGTAAACAATTTATTTAATAAAACGAATTTCGTAGCGTGCACTACATCGCAAAATGCGATGCAGCGTGCGCTACAAAATTTGTTTTATTAATAAATTATTTACTTACCTCCAACTATCCATATGCGGGTTTTTAGCACCCACTCCCCCGCCCCGCCTCTCTGCCCCACCGCAACTCCCTCCACGGGCCGCGGCTGGGTTGATGTTCTCATTGTTTGGGTATTTGAGGGTAGTGGTTGGTTTCTGGGTCAGTGATTCTATTGAAGTAGGGATTAGGGTTAGTGATCTGATTGGTGGATAGGTTTAGGTTTTAGGATTGGTTACTGGGGCTGGGATTTCATTTGGACATAGAGTTTAGGGTTTCCTGTATGATTGGTGGCTGCTGGAACTAAGGTTGGGACTAGGGCTGGGGTTAGGCTTTCGATTGGACAAAAAGTTTAGGGTCTCCTGTCTGATTGGCTGCTGGGACTACGTCTGCTGTGAGAGCAGAGACTAGGGTGAGGGCTAGGTTTTTTATTGGACGCAGGGCTTAGGGTTTTTTGCCTGATTAGGTACTTGGACTAGGGCTGTGATTGGTTGTAAGGGCTTGGTCTCCTATTTGTCCTAGGGCCTAGGTCTAGTGTTGTGATTGGTTAGAGTTAGGGCTAGGGTCCGCATTGAATGATGGGGTCACCTGAATTCTAGGGCTATATAAGGCTAGGGCTTAGGGCGTCTCAGCTCGGGTGTTGTGGTTAAGAGCGGCGAGGACAAGGGCAAGTGCCTCTTTGAGCCTGTTTGAGACTGGTTGGGACCAGGATCAGAAATGCTGCCCAAATTCACATACACCAGCACCAACCTTACCCCATCCACATACACAACCAGATTAACACACTCACACCAAATGTACTCCACTCATTTACTACAAACTAACCCTATGCACAATTCAATGCCTCGGCACCGACTAGTAAACCACACAAACCAACCTATACAACCTCCTATCCCAGCTACTGCACATTTGCACCATCACCTTCAAACAGTACACAACAATATCCTATAACATAACATAACATGTGTATTTGTAAAGAGCAAGTTCACCACTAACCAAACCACTCATCACTAACACATCCCAAATCCACACCATACTTAACTATATCCCATCCAAACACACAGTCCCCACTCTGATTACTCCTAACAGACCCCCTTTTGTCACTAACAAACCAATACTCAGCCTTCCATCATTTTCCCACCAACACCCTCCTTTTCTTCCTACTACAGTCACACAAACACACCACACTTGCACACTAGGTCACCACACATATTACCTCTTGCAGCAAACAAGTCTAAGACAAACACTGGTAACTCTACTTCACCCCTTCTTACACACAACATAAACTCTACTCACAAACACATCACCACCCCCTTTACCTTCCAACTTCCACTCACAAACAATACTATACAAACAAATCCATCTCATAAAACAAATATATCAGCACCTCTTTTCAGTACTCCTCAAAAATAAAACATATCACACACACAGCACAACAAAATCTCTCAAGTGCAACACCTCATGATACTTACCATCACAAAATACAAACATACACCAAACTTTCAAACTACACAAATGAACACACTCCAATGCCAAGCTTTCTCTCTTCTACCTCACCTAACAAACATACAGTAGCACAGCAACTCTCTTCTAACTGCCTCTCATCCATTAAACAATTTAGAACCTTACTACATGACCCACATGTTGCACCACCACCCCTAACTCATGCACCTTCCAACCTAAACACACGCAAACAATATAACAATGTGCCACACCTCACAACTTCCCTTCTCCATGTCTACTGCACATCAAGGTCACACCACAAAAACAACAAAGCGCACCAACTCACTCTCAAACACTGTCTCCACCACCTGCACATGCAGACCTATCAAAATGCCTTCTTAGCCTGCTGGATGAGGAACACGATACAGAACAGCTACACTATTGCTATGCTCATACAGCTAATACCAGAACTAAGGACACACCTGCTACAGGCAAACAAAATACAGCTCACTCTTCTACAAAACAAAGTCGCACTATCGCCAAATCACATTCTCTAAACTGTCTACTAATAAATGCTCTATCGCTCTCTAAAAACAAACCTCACCTCTACCACCTCTACCACCTTCCCATTGACGCAAACCAGACATACTGTTCATAACTGAATCATGGTTGGGAGATGATATGGCTCCAATCCTACATGAAGCCATTCCTCTAGGCTATCAAACAATCACAAAAGAAATCGTACAGGCAAAAAAGGAAGTGGCCTAGCTGTTGTGTTCAGGCAAACATTACCTATCACTAACGTTGGATGGATGGATGGATGGATGGATGGATGGGTTTTTATATAGCGCAATATCACCGCCAGGTCTCAAAGCGCTTTGCATTGGGAACCCGTCCTGGTTTTTCCCTGTGAGATAGCCCCTACTGGGTATCCCCAAGGTGAAAGCCAGGCATCCCGCCGCGGGGGGCCGTAGTGGAGATTAAGCAAGCTATTGCCCAGAGTTGCAGAGTGTGAACCTGTGATTCGAGTAGGCACCGAAGCGAGAATTACCAAGTCCGTGGACATTTTGGGCTCAAGACCCTGCCGCGTCGGGAATTGAACCCTGGTCCCGGGTCTGATCTCAGCGTCCGGGTCTGCCTCCTCTAACCAGTGAGCCACATTTCTCCACATTTCTATAAAAAATTGCTAGGCTCTTTTCACCAGATGTAATCCTACACCGTCTTCCTCCTGTAACTTCCTACTCCTTTACAGACCTGCGCCTAGCAAAGGGACATTCCCAGGCACACTTCTAGACAAACCTGATAACACTAGACTCAACATTTGGTTTGGGAAACCCAATATGTCCCAAACGCAAACAATCATCGCTGGCCTAGACACACTGAACCTGCAACAGATCATCCATAAACCCACACACAACGCTGGACACATCCTAGATATAATTTTTTTTAAACATTCTTTTTTATTTAAACAATTAACAAAAAACAACACCTTACAGACAACATCGTACATTAGTATCGCAATCTGCAATGCTCCATGTTCGAGATTTATCTACAGTTGGGGTAACAATATACAACAATATATCAATCAGGTGGCAATCAATCTATGTCCATGATTGGTAGAACTCTTGGTGGCTCACAAATGTCCCCCCTGTAAGCGTTCCATTTTTGCCAAATTTGCGACCATTTATTTGGGCATCATCATGAAATATATACAGTTTTTTCTGTGAACATACAATGGTCCATGTCGTTTTTCCAAAGCCTCAAGGACGGTTTTTCTCTTGCTCCCCACTACTTTGCAATATTTTGTTTGGCTACCATCATTCCCAATGATACCCGTACCTTATCTTTGATGTTTAAATCTGTAGAGACATAATTTTATGTTGCAATCTGTAGTTATCCCCATGACTTCTATCATGCAGTTTGTTACCACCTCCCAGTATCTCTGGATTAACAGACACTCCCAAAGTATATGTAGAAATGTACCATCAAGCCCACAGCCCCTGACCCACAGGCCGTCCTCCCTAAAATCCATATTCATCAATGTTTGCCCCGAATAATATAATTTTGTAATATTTTGAGTTGAACAAGTCTTAATCTGGATGAGACTGCTGTTTCCTCTGGGGATGCTAGCGCTTCTAACCATTCCTCATCATCCAGCCCGGCTACATTATGATGCCAATGTGAACGGAGTCAGAGAAGGATATCAGGGGAATTATTTATACATTTTTTATATATAATGGAAATTGCCTTCTCTGGGAGGTGGCCATCTAGTATTCTGTCCTCTAGCGGTGAGGACTCGGGCGGATTTTCACCCTTTGGATATCACCGATTGCAACGCATGCTTAACCCGGAGGCCGCCAGGTCATATTCCTCTCTCACCTGGTCAAAGGAGAGTACTTCTCCATCTCTCCATAGGTCACCTACTGAAGATAAGCCAATTAGGTCCCATTTGTCAAATCCTTTTGTGACTCTCAGATTCCCAAACTGGGCTGTGTCCAAGAGTGGGGTGGCCAACGTGACTTTACCCTTCCACCCCAAACTCAGAGTGGCTTCTCTCCATACGCTAACCAAGTGGTTGGTAGGCCCCGTTAGTTCCAATTTGGAAGGATTGGCATTTAGCGCTCCCCTGTAGCTCCTCCCTGACAGTAGTCATTTGTCCATGCTGAACCTGGGATCCAACTAGGGCTATACGTACATTGATGTATGGCAGCGAGATGAGTTGCTCAATAATAATGTCTAATATCGGAGAGAGCAATGCCTCCATCGTACCACCCCTTTGTGAGCTTAGCAAGTGACACTCATGGAGGTTTCCCGTCCCACAGGAGCTCCCTCAAAAAGGAATCAATTGATTTGAAATATGTTTGTGTGACCGGGAGCGGTGCATTTTGCATAGCATAAAGGAAATAGGGGAGTGACTTCATTTTAAACAAGGTGGCCCTCCCCAGGAGGGACAGAGGAAGCGATATCCAGTGCACAACATCACTTTTTAAGTGTTGCACAGGGGGAAGTAGATTCTGACCGTATGACTGTCAAGTCTCTGGAGACATGAACCCACAGAAATGTAAAACTGGTGGGGGCAATTGTTGGTGTAACCTCTGGCTAAGGTTGGGGTTTTCCTGCTCAACACATATAAGACCGATTTAGACCAGTTGATGGTGTATCCTGAAAATTCCCTAAAGACCAAGAAGATGTGGAGTGCTCAGTTTAGAGAGGCTGCCGGTGAGGCCAAGTAGAGCAAAATATCATCTGCATAAAATGATAAAAGTGATATGCGGTCTTACAAGTTTGGCGCCCATTTCAATCCTCTAATTATCGGATCCCTCCTTATTCACATCGCCTGTGGTTCTAATATGAGGGCAAAAATTAATGGGGAGAGGGGGCAGCCCTGACGAGTGCCCCTGCCCAGCGCAAATGTGGAAGATACCCGATTGTTGACTACTATCCGCGCCCGGGGGGGCAGCATAGAGGAGACATGCCTAACTGAGGAAGCCAGGGCCGAATCCTAGTTTTTGCCACACAGCCAACATGTATGGCCATTCAATTGAATCAAAAGCCATAGCTGCATCGAGTGATATTACCTCTGAGTCTTCCTGAAAAGTGTCAGCCCTAGCCAGAACTCCATGAAGTCTCTGCAGATTCAGTGAAGTATTCCTGGCTGGCATAAAGCGGGACTTGTCGGGATGTACGAGTTTGCTGTCAAAAGGCGGGTAGCGAGTATCTTGGCGAATATCTTGGCCTCTGTGTTTTTAAAAGCTATATCGGCCTCTAGGAGGGGCATTGGTGGTTCTGTTTACCTTGCTTGTGGATTACCACAATATTGGCCAGTCTCGAGTCCAATGGGAGCTGTCCTGCGTCTCGACTCTCCTGGAACATTTTAACTAGATATGGTGCTATTTTGCTTGCGGTCAATTTATATAGTTCGACCCGCAAGCTGTTAGGACCAGAGGCTTTGCCCCCATGCAAATCGTGGATAGCTTTCTCCACCTCTCCGGCCTCTAATTCTCTATCCAAGTCCAATTGCTCCACATCGGAAAGCATAGAGAGAGGGATGTTGTGGAGCATAGAGAGCACCTTGTCTTCAGTGTAATTTGTACGGGAGGTGCACACATCCTTGTAATAGTTGGCGAACTTAGTGGCAATAACTAGGGGGTCAGATGTGAAGCCACCGTCTATAATGGCTAGTTCTACCACTATACGACTCGCCTGATCTCTGCGGTTGAGCCATGCAAGAAGCTTTCCAGCTTTGTCTCCCAACTCATAGATTCTACATTGTGTGGCTCTATGCTGAGTTTTGCCCTCTTCCCTTGCCACAGCCCTAAACTCATTCTGTTTAAGTAGCAATTTGTGTCTTTTCTCTTCTGAGTCAAACACCTGGAGATCTTTCTCTAAAGCTAATATATCTGTTTCCAACTGGTCAAGTTCCTCGAGCTTCTCTTTATTAGAGGTGGCAATTTGGGAGACAGCAGTCCCTCCTATAACCGAGTTCTCATTTTCATCAAAATAATGCTCAGTGTCACTAACTGTTTGTTTGCGTATCTTGGGGTTCTTTAACCCCTTCCGTGCTCCCGTTGGCCCTCCCTCCCCAGTGCTGCGAATGGCCAATGGCTGTCGCAGCCCCGCCCACTCAATAGAACGCTGGCACCGCGGCGGAATTTAAGGCGTTAAATACCAGGGATTTATTGGCATTGTTCTTCCTCTAGATGTAATTTTTGCTATACCCAACTAGTTACCTTTCAAACTATAACTTCGGTCACATGGTCAGACCACCATTTGCTTGCTTTCCAACATAAAACAACAATAAGCGACGCACCAAAAATTACCTTACGTGCATCCACCTATCGACCGTGGAACAAACACAATTTGGAACACTTAGAAACACAACTAACATCCAGTACAGATCTAGAAACAATAAATTCTGTTAAAAAACTATATGAGTAGCTACAGGAAGCTTTTGATATCCTGCTAACACTAAAAACCACACAACAGAACAAAAGAAAAAAAGCACCTTGGAGAAATTCAGAGATAAAAGACATAAAACAACAAATTGGAAAGCTGCAACATGCCTGGCTCAAAATAAATGATAATCAAGACAAACGTTGCCTACAGAAAATTAGCAGATTAAACAAGTCAGCTATCAAAAAAGGTTAGAAAAGATACTATTCAGACATAAATCAAAATGCTAAATGTGCAAATAAAGAATTCTATAAAATACTCAATGAATTTTGTAAACCAAGAAGGAGCTCATTATTGTCAAATCATTACACAGCCAAAGCAGACACATTGGACTCATACATAAAACAAAGACAATGCACTAGCACTGACCCTTTTACAAGACAATAATCTAAAAATACTCTAACCACAGATTTATGGCGCCTCGCACACCCTGTGGACACACAGTACACTTTCTTTTCGGGGCCGCACCATTCTTTCTCCCGTCTGGACCATATCCTTACTCCCCTGCACCAAGACACAGAGGTGCGCACAGCAACTCATCTGGCACGAGGTATCTCTGACCACTCGCCAGTCCTGGTTCATATTACCGTAGGAATCAGGTGGGAGGGGTGCGTTGCGCCCATCAATGCCTGGCACCTGCACAACGAGGACCTCCGAAAGGCATTGACTATCTCAATTGCCAACTACTTTGAATCCAACGATGGCTCGGTGGACTCGACGGTCAATCTATGGGAGGCCTTCAAAACGGTCCTCAGAGGAGAGGCCCTATCGGCAGTTGCTGGTCGACATAAAGAGAGGGAAGCGCAGCTGATTAAAATTGAGGCTGACCTTGGGACGGTGGAGGAGGTGGTACGCGCTGAGGGTACACCCGAGGCGCGCCACAGGTTGTCCTTAAAAAATGTGGAATATCAGCCGATGGTCACGGAGGCTGCCAAAAAGATGGCAACTACTAGAGAAGGTAACATTTATTATCAGGGTGACAAGGCGGGTAAGCTCCTAGCATGCCTCGAAAAAAAGCAAAAAGCTAGCAGAGTAGTGGCGGAAATTCAAACAATGGATGGCACAGTGCTCACCGAGCCTAAAGACATAGCCACGGAATACGCCCGTCACTTCCGGACAGTTTATAGCAAGGGATCTGACCTCCCGGAGGAAGACGCGGTTGCCCTCTTAGCGGATCTGAGGATGCCTACCCTCTCTGACACGGAGCGCGACCTTTTGGAAGCACCGCTCACAACGGCGGAAGTGGAGCGTGCCATCGGGGACCTCCGTCCTGGTAAAGCGCTAGGTCCCAACGGCATACCGATTGAGCTTTACAAGCTCAAGCCGGACTACTTCAGCCCCTATCTTAAACGAATGTTCGAATAGAGTAGGTCCAAGGGAGTATTGCCCCGTGACCAACGACTAGCAACAATTGTCGTGATTCCGAAGGAAGGTAAGCCCAGGGAGCTGTGCGCCTCCTACAGGCCCATCTCCCTATTAAATGCCGAGCCCAAAATAATAGTTAAGACCTTGGCTAATATATTTCAACCGGTCCTTGCCACCTTGGTCCACCCGGACCAGTCCGGGTTTATGCCCCACCGAAACACAGCACTCAATCTCCGCCGTCTGAATGGGGTACTGGGGAGATGTCACACACTAAGAGAAGACGCAGTGGTGTTATCGCTGGATGCCACAGTGGCCTTTGACACCCTTGAATGGCCGTACATGATGGCTGTCCTCCATAAACTAGGCTTCGGCCCCAATTTTATTTTGTGGGTGCGACTCCTCTATTCGGAACCGCTGGCACAGGTGGTTGTCAACAATAAGGTCTCGGAGGCCTTTACGTTAGAGAGGGGGACGCGCCCGGGGTGCCCGCTCTCACCCCTATTTTTGCTCTTTCTCTGGAGCCTTTGGCCACCTGGATCAGACAAGACGTAGCGTTAAAGGGGTTCCGGTGGGCAGACTGTTGGGAGGACAGGATATCGCTATACGCCGACGATATCCTGCTTTATCTCGCACGACCCCATAGATCGTTGATCGTAGCTCTTGATATTTTCACCAATTTTGGGAAGAACTCTGGATATACTATTAACTGGAGTAAGTCTCTCCTGTACGTCCTCCAGGGCAGTGCCCCCGCACCCCCAAAGGACTGTCCCATCAGGGTGGTCACCGAGGGTTTCACATATTTGGGCATCTATATATCCAAAGACAAGGCTGCAATGTATAACAGGAATTTTCTCCCGCCCCTTCAGAGGCTTAAGCGCGACTCTGCGCCTGGCAGAAGCTCCCAGTCTCCTTGTTGGGCCGGGCGGCGCTATTTAAAATGATGGCGCTGCCCCGGTTCCTGTATGCTCTCCAGAATTACCCTGATCTTGTTCCGTCTTCCTATTTTACGGCCATAGAGGCGGCGCAGAGAAACCTATTATGGACTGGCGCACCACGAATTGCCCTACAAAAATTAACTCTTGGTTGGTACGATGGTGGGATAGCCCTACCCGACATCCGCAGGCACTACTGGGCAGCGCACCTCGCGGTGATCAACCAAGGTACCTATTGCGATGGCAACGACCCGGGGTACGGCATGGATAGGTGGCTCCTGCCTGGTGGAAACTACGAAGTCGTGCTTTACTCACGACAACTCAAACATGCCCATACGGGCCCGACACTCCACTCTGTGCAAATTTGGCACCTTGTTTAGCGGAAGATGGGCTGGCATAATGTGCTCACATTGGCTACCCCACTACGGGTGTCGGAACGACTCAGCTTCCTGGGTCGCACTCGGGGATTCCGTAATTGGGACCTCATAGGCATCTCTTGGATCGGGGTCCTACGGGACAAAGGCGGGGTCAAATCCTTTCCATCCCTGTAAACTGCGTATGAGCTCGCAAACACTGAGTACTTTCGATATCTTCAAGTCCGTCATTCACTGCAAAAAAACATCCCACGTGGTACACTGCCCCCGCCAGCCTCCCCCCTGGAGGATAGATTGTTGGATGGATACCTGCCTGAAAATGTAATCTCACTCACTTATAAGAAACTGATAAACAACCTCCCCGACTTACTGCAGGGCCTCAAAGGAAGGTGGGAGGCGGATGGTTTGGTTATTGAAGATGAGGAGTGGAGATCCGCGCTGGCCTCCCACAGGGAGGTTGCTATCTCATCCAGGCTACGGCTAATTCAACTAAAAATTTTACATAGAGTCTACATCTCCATCACCAGACTAAAGGGTATGGGTAGAAGTGAGGATGACTGGTGTAGGAGGGGGTGCGGAAAGAGTGGCTCCTTTTTCCACATGATATGGGAGTGTCCGGTGTTGCCGGCCTATTGGGTGAAGGTGGTGCGCTGTATGCAGGATGTTTGGGGGGCTGAATTGCACCCAGAGGCGAAGCGTTGCATTCTGAACATCTGGGAACCAACAGACCTGCCAGCTATAAGCAAATTGTGGGTCACACTCGGCCAGATGGTGGCGAAACGAAACATTGCAAGACTTTGGGGGGCGGTCACATCTCCGCGTCTCGCGGAATGGAAGCGTGACATGGGCTGGTGCATGTTACAAGAAAGAACTGTTTATGTATAACGGGGGTGCCCCCAAAAATGGGGGAGGTATGGAGCAAATGGAATGAGCATAGAGGTAACATATGCGATCCCCCCGGCCACAACGTGCAGCGCTTGAGGTTGATATTTAACTAGTAATGCTAAATCCCATTGCAATAACATGAATATACCTGATAGTCCCACATGTGTTCTACTGTGCGCCTTCGTAGCTTGCTTCTGTGACCATTGTATCTTTTGTTCGTTCTCAAAAGCAATAAAATGATTTATAAAAATTAATTAAAAACATTTTTTTAAAAAGAAAATACTCTAACCCAGCTTTTCCGTTCCTTCCAACACATTTCACACAATGAATTTATGGACCTGGTCAAAGCAAGAAGGCCTGCCGGCAACCCTTCTGACCTGTGTCCAAAGCAAACCTTCACGACAATTCTTCTAGCAAACTCTGCTGCCACTCCAGTAAGAAGAACCATCCACATCTCCTTAACTACCGGACTCAAAAAGTCATACATACGCCTATTACTGAAAAAAAGAAACTTGGACCCACTGAACCCTGACAACTGCAGACCGATTACAAATGGACCTTTCCTGGGCAAACTGATAGAAACAGCAACATTGCCAGATGTCACAATTCATTGAACAGAAAGTCAAATTTTCAGACTTCCAAAAGGGATTGCATCCAGGAAAAGGCACAGAATCTGCCCTTTGTTGACATCTGGGATGACCTGAAGAACACATGTGACCGCAACGGGGTTGCTGCGCTACTTCTTTTGGACCTCGGTCACCTTTGACACAGTTGACCATGACACCCCGATACAAAGACTCTACGAAGCTGGCATAGAGTGGACTGCTCTAGACAGGATCTCATCCTACGTTTGCAACAGAACTAATGTAATACATACCCCACCTTTTTTGTCCAAACCGTACTCCTCAAAAGCTAACTCCACTCTTCAACTCTATCCTACAAAATAACATCATTCCGCCCACTTGGCAGGGATCGATTCTTGCACCAATCTTCAAAGGCGGGGACAAAAAATCTCCTGGGAATTACCGCCTAATTGCCCTTATCGACAATGAAGCAAAGTATTTTGCCGGGATATTGCTCAACTCACTCCGAGCATGGGCTGACGACCATTCTGTAATTCCTCCGAATCAAACCGGGTTTACAAGCAACACTGGTACCTCGGTCAATCTTATGACTCTCTCCTGCTTGATAGATCAGGCGGAGACCAGCACTTGCTCTCTCTATATCGGATTCATAGACTACAAAGCCACCTTTGACAACGTCAACAGGGCCAAGCTCTGGCAGAAGCTTTCTAGACTAAACATCCCAAATGGCCTTTTAAGAGCCATCCAGCTCCTGCATCAGGACACATGGGTCAGGATCAAGATCGGGGACGGCTCTAGACTGTCAAGCCCAATCCTGACGACAAAAGGTCTTAAACAAGGATGCGTACTGGCACCCACTCTTTTTAACTTACTTTTATTAGACTTTCCTGAAGCCTTAAACAAGGTAAACTCTCATGCTCCCAAAGTAGCTGGTCTCCTTCTGTCAAATCTTCTTTAAGCCGACAACGTGGTTCTTCTAGGTGAAACAAAGATTGGCCTGCAAAGACTCATGGACGCTACCTCCGAATACTCAAATAAGAACGAGCTCTTGATAAATAACAAGAAAACAAAAATTTTGGCGGTACGTCCAGGAATGGCAAAGAAGCGGTTTTGGGTCCTAAATCATGAAAGCATTGCAGAAACCAACTGCCACTAGTTGTTTTTTTCAACAACAACGGAAGATACAAAACTCACTTAGAAGAACAAAAAAAGGCGGCTGCAGCACTAGCTTTTGCAGTTAGTTCTATTCACAAGAAGTTATTCGGCCCAACTTTCGCTCCAACCCTGCTGGCGGCACAAGCAAAAGTCATTCCTACATTAACTTACGGAGGTGAGGTCTTAAAAGGATTGGACAGTGGCCAATTAGACAAATTTATGACTAAAATCTACAGAACAGTGTTCAAGCTGCCTACACAAACGTCACCAGCCTAAATTAGGCTGGAACTGGGCATCTGTAACCAATCACTGGCCAGATCTAAGAGTTTCTTAATGTGCTGTCACAAATTGAGGTCGTCGAAGGAAGGCAGCCTAGCGCAACACCTATGGTTTTGTCTTAACACAAAACTATGGCGTGCAGGTCATGAATATTGGGAAAGAGGACTAAAAACTTTAGGCTTGAATGAAGTTTGGAACCTTCAAGTAAGCCACAATGAATTTAAAAGGCTAGCAAAATTAAGTGCAAAAAAACTCTCCTTATTGGAAGACAAGGCACGTCTGGCAGGAAGAAGCCACGGCTGGATGACCCTGCTATCATACGTCCAGCTGACACCTCAGAGGTATCTAACCTTACCATTTACAGCACGCACCAAATCAAGTTTTTTAAAATTGAGAATGGGAGTTATCAACTTGTCGTGTCACCTGCCTAAATGGAAACGAGATCACGGCAAGGAACATTGTCGACTTTGTGGAAACCATAAGGAAGACATAATACATATCCTATGCCTTTGTCCAAACCTGTTGAAGGAAAGACGGCCCCGCTTAAGGAAACTCTGGAACATCAACGAGGCCAGATGTAAATGTAAATGTAATTGAGCTTGTAAAGCGCACTGCTACCCGTCAGGGGTTTCCTGGCGCTGTATAACTCTGGGAAACCCGTTCTGGCTTTCCCTGTGGGATGGTCCCTGCTGGGAGTCCCCAAGGTGGAGCCAGGCATCCCCGGAATTGATGGGGCCGTTGTGGAGATTAGGCAAGCTAATGCCCAGAGTTGCCGAGTGGAACCCCTGATTAGAGTAAGCACCGAAGCGAGAATTATCGAGTCCGCTGACCCAAGTCCACGACCCTGCCGCGTCGGGAATTGAACCCTGGTCCCGGGCCGACTTCTGCTCCCGGGTCTGCCGCCTCTAACCAGTGAGCCACACCACTCCACTATGCAGATCATGCAGAGCCGAAGTTTTGGCCTGCTTTGACCCACGGAACACCAAAAGTAACTTTGCTTTAGTAAGGTTTATGGATCGAGCTGTAAAGAAAATAGGGGAGGGGACCCAAGAACATGATCCTTCATCAGAATAATAATTTGGCAAGTCCCTCCTGCAGCTAACTAGGAAAGGCCAACCGGTCAGAGTCATCATACCAACTGACTAAAGGGGCTGGGCACCCTGGCTGGACTACTCGAGGCCAAACAAAAAAGGGGGGGTACTTCTTACTACAAGGACCTGAACTTCCACTTTCTTTTAACATGTATATTTTAATATTTTGTACTTTGCAAAGGTTTTTTAAATCACGCAATAAAGTTTCCTTACTCCTCAAAAGCAGGAGCCCCTCAAGGCTCTATCATCTCGCCCATGCTTTTCAACATCTTCATGAAGTCATTACGGACACTGGTCAATCAATTTTACCTCACATGCTATACCTTCAAATACTCCTTCAACTGGAATGCCCCAAAGACATTGGAAACACACCAATATTCAGTTGTCTCAGATCTGTGGATCAATGGATGACATGGAGCCAGCTCAAATTGAATGCTTCCAAAACAGAAATACTCATGTGTGGCAATTAGAAACATTATGACCTGCTTGCCGCCTGGCCTGATGATCCGGGAACACTGCATAAAGTATCAAATGAAGTAAGAAACCTCGGATTGACCATAGACTCCAAGCTATTGATGAATGCCCAAGTGGACAATCGAGCAAGATCAAGCTTTGCTACTATAACTACTCTGTGACAAATCTTCCCCCATTTGGGATTTTCACACAAGGTCCAAGCTACCATTGCCCTTGTTCTGTCCAAGCTTGATTATGCCAATAGCCTCTACCATGGGCCACCTTTAATGACCATGCAAAGACTAGAACGGATTCAGAACTCAGCTGCCAGACTATTCTTACATATAAAACCGCAAGACCACATCTCGCCTGTCTTGAAAACCCTGCATTGGTTACTGGTTGCCAGAAGATTCACGTTCAAGATGCTTTGTATCACCCAGAAAGCAATACATGAAACGGGACCGCTCTTCATCAATTATAAAACCACCAAGCACATTCAACAAAGGAACCTCTGCTCTAGAGTGGCACCTCATCTCAAAATCCCAAGATTCAATAAAAAAACATGGGTGGCAAATCCTTGTCTGTTCAAGCAGCAAAACTATGAAACTCTTTACCCCCTACATAAGATCCACAGATAACCACCTTATCTTTAGAAAACTACTCAAGAATTGGCTCTTCCCCACATAAGCACCATACACAAACAGAAATATCGAGCATATCCCTCTGTATATAAGCATTTATTTATTTGTACTGTATATATGTACCTATATATTTGTATTGCTTTGTATAAATGTGTAGAATAATTATGTTTAAAAAAAAATACAGATATTCATTAGTTCTGCAAAACAAGTGTACATATTACTGATAGCTACATTATTCTATGTTTTTAACATCTATATAAGTGACTGCATAAATAAGTAAATCTTTTATCAAAACTATTCATTTACAATTGCTTCATTATTGAATTACCAAACATATACATATATATATATATATATATATTCACTGAAAAAACCATAGGTTATAGACCATATATAGTTAGGAATTAGCATTTAGAAAACCTTATTTTACTCACACAAAACCATTGAAATTCCATATATAGTTAGTTGCACTAACTATATATCGCGCACCCGCAATCCACTGCTGATGATGTCACATATTACATCATTCATGACATGGTCAGTGACATCACTGATGACATCACTGATGACATCATCTAGTGTCTGTGTGTTTTTGTAAAGTTTAAATACGTTTTACATATTGAAGAATGACTGGATGGATGGAAGACTGAGTGTGTGTGTGGCTGGCTGGGAGGTGTGTGACGCTGTGCATATCAATGTGTACTTGTATCAGTGATTGTATAAGAGAGTAAGTATGTGTTAGTATATGTGTGAAAAGTATGGTGTTCTGTGTTTAACTATAGATGAGGAAATCGAAGTGTGATTGATTCTTCACAGGACTGACTAGGTGTATGAGTGCATATGATAGTGTTCTAATAATAACTGACTGTATGTATGAGTAATTGTATGGGTGAATGAGTGAATGTGTGTGTAGACGTACGAATCAGTGAGTGCGTATGTAGTAACTGGTATTGGTGTGTCATGATGTCATCAGTGATGTCATTTGAGATGTCATCAGTGATGTCATTTCAGATGTCATTAGTGATGTCATCAGTGATGTCACTGAAGTATGGTGTTCTGTGTTTAACTGTATAGATGAAGAAATGGAAGTGTGATTGATTCTTTACAGGACTGACTTGGTGTGTGAGTAACTCCATGGATGAGTGGCAGTGTGTGACTGTCTGCATAGGTGTATGAGTGCATATGATAGTGTTGTAATAATGAGTGACTGTATGTATGAGTGATTGTATGGGTGAATGAGTGAATGTGTGTGTAGACGTAGGAATCAGTGAGTGCGTATGTAGTAACTGGTATTGGTGTGTCATGATGTCATCAGTGATGTCATTTGAGATGTCGTCAGTGATGTCATCAGTGATGTCATTTGAGATGTCATCAGTGATGTCATCAGTGATGTCACTGACCATGTCATGAATGATGTAATATGTGACATCATCAGCAGTGGATTGCGGGTGCGCGATATATAGTTAGTGCAACTAACTATATATGGAATTTCAATGGTTTTGTGTGAGTAAAATAAGGTTTTCTAAATGCTAATTCCTAACTATATATGGTCTATAACCTATGGTTTTTTCAGTGAATTTTCAAGGTTTTGTAAATGCTAATTCCTAACTATATATGGTCTATAACCTATGGTTTTTTCAGTGAATTTCATTGGTTTTTTAACAGCTAATATCTGTAGCTGTAAAATGTATTCTTCTTTAAATCCAAAAATATATTTTATATGTTTATTAATAATTTTTTTTAAAAATATTTTTTTTCTTCATTCCCGCTTCGCGAATCGGGAAGCTTCCCGTTAGCTGACCTTGATGCCGCAAAATAGACCACGAGCCGGTAAACGTTTCTTTACCGCAACTGCCGCGTTACAAAACAACATCGTGACGCCTCCCGTCCGCATGACGTTTCGCGTTGTCGCGTGATACGTCATATGACGTGCTACGTTAGCGAACTGGTACGCTTACCGAGTCGCAAAGCACAGGTTTCTGGAAGCAAACCGGGAGGCCCTGCAAAGCGCTTAACGTAAACACAGCAGGTCATGTGACTTGGTAATAACACTTTTCATTGGTTCATTTCACTTTTGGTTTCCTAATGATGTAAGACTAGGTCATATAATCTAAAATGAACACTTTTCATTGGTTGAGAACTATTGTTTTTCCCAAATGATGAAAATCCCTCCTTCTTTCCTCACTCTGACTTTCATCATTGTGAGAGAAAGACCCTTTGTTACCAGTGAGCAATGGCTTCTTTAGTAGCTTCAGCTGGTGCTTCCCCACCACCTCCACCACATCCAAGGAAGAGTGGACCACCTGCTCAAGTTATAATGCAGCAAGAAGAGGAAGAAGAGGAACAGGACGACGAGCACGAAGAGAGGCACTTTTTGCCTGAGGAGCCCAGGACGTCTCACCGGAAAGAAAACTTCATTTGGCAATTTTTTTAAATTCCCAAAGGTCAGAAAAAAGTAAATGCAAGATACGTAACTTGCCTTATATGTCAAGATAGACTGTCCAGAGGGACCGACAAAAAATACAGTTTCGGAAACTACACAATGCATCGCCATATGACTAGGTGGCATCCTAACAACTACAGTGCTGCACAGTTTCGTAACGACCTAGATAATCTCCCTATTATGGCCAGAAGATCTGTTGTACCGGAAGTAACGGGACCAGAGGGCAGGGAGATGGTGCCAAATATACAAACGAGATTTCATGAAGTAAAACAAGTCTGCGTATATTGCAGTGGATTCATTTGCTACGGAGAAAGAAGCATCACTCTGATCAACAGAGCTATTGACTATCATATGCAAGTTTGTACGAAACGCCCCAAATAATAAATACTTTTTTTTTGTTTTGTTGCTCCTGTTGAGCCCTTTACAATGAATCGTTTTCATTGCCCCCTCCAAGAATAACCCCAAAAAATATAAAACTGTTCAGAAAAATTCAAAAAAAGTAACAAAATGTTCAGAAAAATAATAAAAAAAATATAAAACAACAAAAACAATAAAAAAAAAAGTTCTTTTCAGAACTACCTCCCCGTTATTAAAAAATTGGTACAATATTTGGAACTGTGCCAACCTCTATTTCTCGTAGTTCGCTTTCCAGTTCGCTCGCCGGTATGCGAACCGGAAGTGAACCAAAAATGTTTTCTAAAAAAAAGAACAGTAAGTATAAGGGAAGGAAACAGACACTTATGTTAAAAGAAAGACAGCTATAGGGGAGTAAACTAGAGATACTATTACCCGTAATCCACTGCTGATGATGTCACATATTACATCATTCATGACATGCTCAGTGACATCATCAGCAGAGGATTGCGGGTTTTTTGGCAACGTGCCTTATCCACGGTTTAATAACGCTGCCTTTTGCTTTATATAAGTTTTCAAATTGTATGAAATATATACCAATAGGTCGTTATGAACCTTTAGGTAGTGCTTTTCTTCATGAGGTCTGGTCGCTTCCATACACATACAGATGTTTCAAAGATGATCAAGAAGTTTATCTGAATGGAGAGGAATGCACTGAGACGCCAGATCATTCACTAATGTGTAGGCACATACAGTTACACGGTTCATGCAACAAACACCGACCAAATATGGCTTGCGTGTTGCAAGGCACGCCAGTTCCTGCTATCATCCCCACGTTCAAGTTGTTGGAAAATGGTAGTTATTTGATGCTCAATAATGAAGATTGTTCTGGGTTAATTAAAAGTATTCCTTTTATCGTAACAGTAAGTGAACGGGTTATTTGCTGCAGAAATGTTCTATTTCCTCCCACACATGAACATAGGGAGTTTTCAATCTGGCCACAAATACCAACCTTGGGAGCAGATTTCAACGGCATGGCAAGAATAAGAGCTCTTTTGTCTCAGAGAGAGGTGGCCTTGAGTTCGGCCCGTGAAACTTTCGTACTTCACATAGCGAACACCCGTACAGAGGTGCAGACCCTTTTCAATACTGATTCGCCTTTCCATTTCAGAAAGATGGTTCGGACTATCTTTAACGCGTCCTCCACAAAGGCCCTGGCGCACTTTTTCAAAGTTGTTACCAGTGGTCTCGTGACTTCATTTGAGAAAATCTTTGGAGTCATCCCTGCTTTCTTTCATTCTTTTTTTTCCACTCTGCTTCGTGGATTCCCATTTTTACTTGCATTACCAGCGGACGCTCTTGTGCTTTTTTACATTTTTAAATATGGATGTCCCTCCTGTGCAAGCTCCCGCCCTGCAGCTGCTGACACTGTTCCGCAATCGCATGCTAGAATATTATGGCACAATGCCGTTGGCGATATTAAGCACGGCATATGGATTATCTTTTCGATTCTCCTACTTCACCTGTGTCCAGCCTGTATTTCACTGCCTGACCTGTGATTTCGATTGGGCCATTGATTTGTGTCTCTGCGGACCGGTTTCTCCTGACGTCGACTTTAATCAGCTGATGACTCCTATCATTACTCACGAGTTGGTTTGTCCTGGCGAAAGGATTATGGCTGTGGCATTGATGCATGGACTAATTGGTCCCTGGAATTTACTGGCGGCAACACAGTCTTTCTTGGAACAGAGCTTTCTTGAAAACCCACCGAGCTGTCCTCTGATGGTGATAGAGGATCCGGTGCTGGGAGAGCACGTATGTTCTTTTCCGCTTTTAAATTGGATGGCTGAACTCTTTTCGGATGAAGACGGTGACTTCCTATTGGAGGCTGTTGCAGCTTATTTTGCATACACAGTTATGTCATAGACCTTTTTCATGTTTGATATGCTGAGTACTAGCATTTCATTGACAATTCATTGACTTATTTGTCAAGTTTTTATTATTTAGCTTGCCTATTGGCTTAAGACTCGATAAAGTACTTGGCTGTTTTATTTTTCTTTAGCATAAAATTTTCCTAGTTTTTAATGTTTTACCTTGCGGACCGTCCACATATAAAGTTGCAATCTGCTCTCATGAGATGGCACTTCTATTATCTTATTCAGTTCGTTTCCGGATCATGGGGAGGTGTCATCTAGGTCCTGGATATCTTTACACCGTGTTAAGTTAGCATGGGCTCATTACCGGTTTAAACGCCATTTTTCCTTTTTTGCAACTTCTGCACACAACACTTAGTTGTTGCTTTAGCTTTCAACCTAGTAGTTCATCGTGGTTTACATGAGAATAATATGTTATTGCTCTACTATCTGCTTTGCTTGTTAAACTATATCTGTACAGCGAGTGCTGAAGTTTCAAGAACAACACGATACAGAATTGTTATGAGGTCTGATCTCCACGACTTCAAGGAACCCGTTCATGGGGCACGCCCTAAACCAACACAAACAGACCTTCTTAGCAAATAATATAATATGTGTATTAGGGAGGGTGAGATATAAGCAGCCGCGGGCCGTGGAGGGAGTTACGGTGGGGCAGGGAGGCGGGGAGGGGGAGGGGCAGGGTGGAGCCCTCTCCACCCTACCCCTCCCCGCCTCCCTGCCCCACCGTAACTCCCTCCACGGCCCGCGGCTGCTTATAAGTGTTGCTAACTCTTATTCATTTACAGCATGTTAACATACTGTCACCATTCGCTTTTTATGTACTAGTAACTATGCTGGTAATTTTGCTACTGATAATATGTGTACTTGTATTATCTAAGATACTACGCCTGAGAAGACGGCATTAGTAAATAAACATTTCAAATACACATGTGTTCTTCTTAACTCCATGTTCTGGTTTCTAAGAAATATATAACGACCGACTGTTCATGAGTTCCACGTATCCTGAGGTACTATAAGTTCATATTCTGGATTGTCTAAACATTGAGAGTTTGTTATATCCAATGTGACACTGTACCTAGCTTGCTAAGGGGTTTTTGATTACTAAGGTGAGTTTTGGGGCACCCTAATTCGCCGAGGTTCCAATCCTCTGTCCACAGTTCTGTGTGAGAACAGAAACCCTGCGACAGGGGCACCCCCGACCCTTGCTGGAGCTTCATCACACTTGCGATACAACTCCAGCAATGCGCCACCTTTACGGCACAGATACATCACGCATCTGTGCTGTTTTTGCCCCATGATGCGCCGCATTGTAAATGCAGCACACCATAGGTGACGGAACAGCGGCACAGAATGACTAACACATCCCTGGTGATGCGCCAGTCATCATAAATCTATCCCTATGCTTCTTATCTTGTTAGAGATGAACCGCCATATGTATCATCAAAGTTTTTTGCATTTCCTAAATAGCGAACTTTAAGGAATAAATAGCGATTCTTTACCATTCCTAGTTTGCGATGAGCTATTTGCTAATTACAAATTACCCATTCATTTCCTTCATTTCCATAGGGCGGTTGGACTCACTTTTAGCTCGAACGGCTGAATGGATTTCCATGAAACTTGGCAAAATTGTAGGGACTGGTAGCCCGATGTGCCTTTGCTATGTCTCAAGATATATGCTCCAGTGGTTTTTACGAAAATTAACTTTGAAAAATATATATTGGGCTACATTGGCCTATATATATGTTGGAGCCCAAATATAGCCCAATGTAGCCCAATGTAGCCCAATGAAGCCCAATGAAGCCCAATGTAGCCCAAAGATGGCCGCCAGAGACAAAAAAAACAAATGTAGCCCAAATATCAGCCAGATGTAGCCCAACTATAGCCCAGTGACAGAATGACCAATCAGCTTCGCAAACCTCTGTTACGCGAAGCGGAGCGCTGTTACAGATATATATCTTTTTTTGAACGTTAATTTCTCAAAATCCACTGGAGCACATATATTGAGACCTAGCAAAGGCACATCGGGCTACCAGTCCCTAATATTTTACCAAGTTTCGTGCAAATCCATTCAGCCGTTCGATTATTATTATTATTTTATTTTTTTGCCCCGCGGGGCCCTTTTAAAACCTCCACATCAAACCTAGGGGGTCAGCGAGGATCTACTATGCCCCCTTATGGTCATTTGCCCCTTCGCTTTGGCCTCCTCTTGTCTCTCGATCCTACTGAGAGACAAGATGGCGGCCGCTACGGACTGTTTGGAATGTTTACAGACGCCGAAGAACCAATCAGCTTCGCAAAGCTCCGTAACACGAAAAGTACACGAAGCAGAGCGCTGTTACAGATATATATCTTTTTTTGAACGTTAATTTCTCAAAATCCACTGGAGCACATATATTGAGATCTAGCAAAGGCACATCGGGCTACCAGTCCCTACAATTTTGCCAAGTTTCGTGCAAATCCATTCAGCTGTTCGATTATTATTATTATTTTTTTTTTTTGCCCCGCGGGGCCCTTTTAAAACCTCCACATCAAACCTAAAGGGTCAGGGAGGATCTACTATGCCCCCTTATGGTCATTTGCCCCTTCGGTTTGGCCTCCGCTTGTCTCTCGATCCTACCGAGAGACAAGATGGCGGCCGCTACGGACTGTTTGGAATGTTTACAGACGCCGGAGAACCAATCAGCTTCGCTTCACAAAGCTCCGTTGCGCGAAAAGTCCGCGAACCGGAGCGCTGCCCGGTCCGCTGTTACAGATATATATCTTTTTTTGAACGTTAATTTCTCAAAATCCACTGAAGCACATATATTGAGACCTACAAAAGGCACATCGGGCTACCAGTCCCTACAATTTTGCCAAGTTTCGTGCAAATCCATTCAGCCGTTCGGGCTAAAAGTGAGGCCAACCGCCCTATGGAAAACTCAATGTTAAAAACACGTTTTGGGACCCCCCTTTTTTCTCGGCCCCCCCTTGACGAACCCCCCCCAAATTTTCAAGGGCTGCTCAGAAACAAAATGTGCCATTTTCCTGAAAATTTCAGCCAATTCCGTCCACAAACGCCAAAGTTATTAGACATAGAATTTTCAAAAATCCCATAGGGAAAAAATCCTAACTATATATACCTACTGGCGACCGCCAGTAGGTAATATATATATATATATATATATATATATATATATATATATATATATATATATATATATATATACATATGTGTGTGTGTGTATGTGTGTGTTTGTGTGTGTGTGTACATAAATATATATATATATATATATTGTCTCCAACACCTCCAATTCAGAAGTAAACCTGGACACCCAGCGCTTGTAGTAAATCCTTTAATTCTTTAGACAGGAAAAAGTCGACGCGTTTCACCTTTACGGCTTGATCACGCTCGTCTGGTCGGCAACAAACGACCATTTTTAAAATCCCTTACACCACACCCAAAGTGCAGGTCATGTGATGACCAATGTAAACGTGGAGGACATTTTGGGCTAGTCAACAAATGGATCAATTGTCAGCATAATATACTATATACATTATTTAAATGCGATATGAGTACCACGAATGCATTATTATGGCAAGTTGTTAGTCCTGAATTAAATATTTTCCAAGATACAATGAAATTATTGTAGTGCCATATAAAGCGCTACCTAATTTAAAGCAAATGTTCATCATCCACATAAATATCGCCCCAGTGGGCTACAATGTCGAGCTGCCAAAATTCCAACCAAATGTTAATTATAGTTTCACCAGTTAACCATGACATATGCATAGTAAAATAAAACACAGGTACTTCGCTCGACCGGCAAAGCCAGACATATTCTGCCCAAGTGGGCTAATACAAATTGTCCTGATGGTTCAGTTGTATGGATGCAATATCCGATTGTAGTTTCAGGATCTTGTATACTCATAACATGTCCATCAATAACTCATATTCTATATTGGACCAGCCACCAATCCTCCACACAAATCTGAAATGTTAAAAAAATTAAAATCAGAAGCAGACGACCGAATTATCTCCTGTAGCACAGGTAACATTCATTCATATAGATGCACTTTTAGATCTTCACTCATATTGAGGCCCACGGGGTATAGACATTGGAAATCAATGATGTACTTTGATTCCAATTTTCTGAGTGATAGTTCTGGATTACCACCCCTTATGCCCAAATCAACAGCATCAATTACCACCATTCTCAAAAGTGTTTCATCTTGCATATGGGTGTCAAAGAAATGTCTTGCAACAGGGTATAATTTGTTATGTGAGCGTATAGCTCGTAAGTGCTCCAAGACTCTTTTTTTGGCTTCATGCTTGGTACTGCCCACATACCATCTGTTGCATGGACATATCAAGACATACACACTGTATGGGGTATTACAAGTCAGATTTTTTCGAATAATAAATTCTCTGTCACTCCCTGGAATCATCAGACTCTTACAACTTCTACTGTTTTTACATGCCTTGCATCTACCACAGCATGTGAAGCCTGTACGCGTATCTTTCCTCTTTCCCCTTTCAGTTACATAGTTCTGACTCAATTCGTCACGCAAAGTTCTCCCCTTGCGGAATGTAATCTGGGGATGTTCCTCAAGATATTTTTTCAAATGTTCATCGGTATTTAAAACATGCCAGTGTTTATTGAGGATTCTACGTACTTCGTGAGACTGGCCTGAGAAGGTCGTGATAAATCTGACAATATCCTTAGGCTCTTTTTCTTCTCTAAGATGGAGCAGTTCCTCCCTTGTTTTGGTATCAACACGTTGTGATGCTATGTTGATAACTTGTTTGCTGTACCCTCTATTCCTGAAACGTTGACACATAACCTCCCGTTCCTCCTCGAACCCTGCTGGTGTACTGCAATTCCGTTTGGCGCGTAGTAGCTCTCCATACGGAATGCTGTATAAGAGGTTCTTAGGATGGCAACTTGAGGCTCTGAGGATACTATTCCCTGCTGTGTTCTTACGGAATAATTTAGTTGTAAGTTTATCCTCTCTCACTTCAACTTTTACATCCAGAAATTCCATATCTGTTTGACTGATGTGTTCCGTTAAGAGTAAGTTGAGACTGTTGCTGTTTAGTTTATTGACAAACTCCTTTGCCGAAACAGCATCCCCACTCCAAATGAAAAAAATGTCATCGATATATCGCAGCCACAGGGCTACGTTGTCAAACTCTGCCATTTCCCGGACGACCTGCTCCTCCCACCAGCCCATGAACAGATTGGCATAGCTGGGGGCAAAGCAGGTCCCCATGGCTGTGCCCTGTGACTGCTGATATAAAACATCATCAAAATAGAAAAAATTATTGGTAAGGCAAAACTCGATCATTGTCTCAATCATTTGTGAGTGGTGTAGCAGTGAGATTGATCTTGTTCTTAAAAAATGTTTCACTGCCGCCACTCCTAAGCTGTGTTTGATGCTCGTATATAAGCTGCTCACATCAAGGGTTACCAATGTGAAGGAAGATTCCCAATGGATCTCATTGATGGTACTTAGAAAATGAGTGGTGTCCCTAATATATGAGGGTAATGCAATTACGAAGGGTCTCAAATAGTGATCTATATATCTGGACGTATTTTCCAATAAAGATCCAATAGAAGAAACTATTGGACGCCCTGGGGGGTTTACTTGATCTTTGTGCAGCTTGGGGAGAAGGTATAGGATGGGTGTCCTTGGATGGGCACAGTATAGATACTGGTATTCTTCCCATTCGATTAGTCCCTTATCCCTCCATTCCAACAATAGTTCTCTAAATGTTGTATGGGATTTCAACATGTAGTCCCTATTACATACCATGTAGCACTCTTTGTCACTTAGTTGTCTAATACCTTCTAGGAGATATTTATCCTTGTCCATTACTACAACGTTACCCCCTTTGTCAGATTGTCTAATGACAATATTAGGGTCTCCTTTCAATGTTTCTAACGCCAATTGCTGTTGACTCGATAAGTTTTTGTTACTCACAGGTGTTCTGTTGTACCTTATCCTAGATAGATCATTAAGAACCCCTCTTTCAAACACTTCAATTGCATCACATTGAATTGCCGGCAAAAATGTAGATTTAGGTTTAAACTTTGAACCCGGATTGACGTTGCATTCACTGCCCCATGAATCCCACTCAGGTACAGTGCCTGTATCTGCTCCATCCATGTGCAGCTCATGCAATAGTTCTACATCATTCGCATCAAGGTTACTAATTATATCAGAGTTACTCACAGTTCCTATGCTCTTAGGCTTGGTGCAGAACCACTTCTTCAGTTTGAGCTTGCGTGAGAAATAGAAAAGGTCAATCCGTGTTTGTGCAAAGTTTAGATTTTGAGTGGGACAGAACGATAAACCCAATGCAAGTGTATCAATTTCATCCTGCGTTAGCATCCGCTTTGATAAATTCACCACTGTCATATTTATTTCTGCATTTTGCTCCTTGTTGCCATTCCCATTGGAGCCATTGCATATGTCATGGTTAACTGGTGAAACTATAATTAACATTTGGTTGGAATTTTGGCAGCTCGACATTGTAGCCCACTGGGGCGATATTTATGTGGATGATGAACATTTGCTTTAAATTAGGTAGCGCTTTATATGGCACTACAATAATTTCATTGTATCTTGGAAAATATTTAATTCAGGACTAACAACTTGCCATAATAATGCATTCGTGGTACTCATATCGCATTTAAATAATGTATATAGTATATTATGCTGACAATTGATCCATTTGTTGACTAGCCCAAAATGTCCTCCACGTTTACATTGGTCATCACATGACCTGCACTTTGGGTGTGGTGTAAGGGATTTTAAAAATGGTCGTTTGTTGCCGACCAGACGAGCGTGATCAAGCCGTAAAGGTGAAACGCGTCGACTTTTTCCTGTCTAAAGAATTAAAGGATTTACTACAAGCGCTGGGTGTCCAGGTTTACTTCTGAATTGGAGGTGTTGGAGACAATTTTGAGGGTTTGCCGGTAACCCGACCTGGACCGCTCAGGACAGCGGCACTGCTCGGAACTGGCAAAGGTGGAGTGCATATATATATATATATATATATATATATATATATATATATATATATATATATATATATATTACCTACTGGCGGTCGCCAGTAGGTATATATAGTTAGGATTTTTTCTCTATGGGTTTTTTGAAAATTCTATGTCTAATAACTTTGGCGTTTGTGGACGGAATTGGCTGAAATTTTCAGGAAAATGGCACATTTTGTTTCTGAACAGCCCTTGAAAATTTGGGGGGGGTTCGTCCAGTGGGGGCCGAGAAAAAAGGGGGGTCCCAAAATGTGTTTTTAACATTGAGTTTTCCATAGGGCGGTTGGCCTCACTTTTAGCCCGAACGGCTGAATGGATTTGCACGAAACTTGGCAAAATTGTAGGGACTGGTAGCCCGATGTGCCTTTTGTAGGTCTCAATATATGTGCTCCAGTGGATTTTGAGAAATTAACGTTTAAAAAAAGATATATATCTGTAACAGCGGACCGGGCAGCGCTCTGGTTCGCGGACTTTTCGCGCAACGAAGCTTTGTGAAGCGAAGCTGATTGGTTCTCCGGCGTCTGTCAACATTCCAAACAGTCCGTAGCGGCCGCCATCTTGTCTCTCGGTAGGATCGAGAGACAAGAGGAGGTCAAAACAAAGGGGGAAATAACTATAAGGGGGCATAGTAGATCCTCGCTGACCCCCTAGGTTTGATGTGGAGGTTTTAAAAGGGCCCCGCGGGGCAAAAAAAAATAATAATAATAATAATTGAACGGCTGAATGGATTTGCACGAAACTTGGCAAAATATTAGGGACTGGTAGCCCGATGTGCCTTTGCTAGGTCTCAATATATGTGCTCCAGTGGATTTTGAGAAATTAACGTTCAAAAAAAGATATATATCTGTAACAGCGCTCCGCTTCGCGTAACGGAGGTTTGCGAAGCTGATTGGTCATTCTGTCACTGGGCTATAGTTGGGCTACATCTGGCTGATATTTGGGCTACATTTGTTTTTTTGTGTGTCTGGCGGCCATCTTTGGGCTACATTGGGCTACATTGGGCTTCATTGGGCTACATTCGGCTAATTAGCAAATAGCTCATCGCAAACTAGGAATGGTAAAGAATCGCTATTTATTCCTTAAAGTTCGCTATTTAGGAAATGCAAAAAACTTTGATGATATATATGGCGGTTCATCTCTAACAAGATAAGAAGCATAGGGATACATTTATGATGACTGGCGCATCACCAGGGATGTGTTAGTCATTCTGTGCCGCTGTTCCGTCACCTATGGTGTGCTGCATTTACAATGCGGCGCATCATGGGGCAAAAACAGCACAGATGCGTGATGTATCTGTGCCGTAAAGGTGGCGCATTGCTGGAGTTGTATCGCAAGTGTGATGAAGCTCCAGCAAGGGTCGGGGGTGCCCCTGTCGCAGGGTTTCTGTTCTCACACAGAACTGTGGACAGAGGATTGGAACCTCGGCGAATGCATTGCTGGAGTTGTATCGCAAGTGTGATGAAGCTCCAGCAAGGGTCGGGGGTGCCCCTGTCGCAGGGTTTCTGTTGTCACACAGAACTGTGGACAGAGGATTGGAACCTCGGCGAATTAGGGTGTCCCAAAACTCACGTTAGTAATCAAAAACTCCTTAGCAAGCTAGGTACAGTGTCACATTGGATATAACAAACTCTCAATGTTTAGACAATCCAGAATATGAACTTATAGTACCTCAGGATACGTGGAACTCATGAACAGTCGGTCGTTATAGATTTCTTAGAAACCAGAACATGGAGTTAAGAAGAACAGATGTGTATTTGAAATGTTTATTTACTAATGCCGTCTTCTCAGGCGTAGTACCTTAGATAATAAAAGTACACATATTATCAGTAGCAAAATTACCAGCATAGTTACTAGTACATAAAAAGTGAATGGTGATAGTATGTTAACATGCTGTAAATGAATAAGAGTTAGCAACACTTATAAGCAGCCGCGGGCCGTGGAGGGAGTTACGGTGAGGCAGGGAGGCGGGGAGGGGGAGAAGCAGGGTGGAGAATACAAGTACACATATTATCAGTAGCAAAATTACCAGCATAGTTACTAGTACATAAAAAGCGAATGGTGACAGTATGTTAACATGCTGTAAATGAATAAGAGTTAGCAACACTTATAAGCAGCCGCGGGCCGTGGAGGGAGTTACGGTGGGGCAGGGAGGCGGGGAGGGGGAGGGGCAAGGTAGAGAGGGCTCCACCCTGCTTCTCCCCCTCCCCGCCTCCCTGCCCCATCGTAACTCCCTCCACGGCCCGCGGCTGCTTATATCTCACCCTCCCTAATACACATATTATATTATTTGCTAAGAAGGTCTCTTTGTGTTGGTTTAGGGCGTGCCCATACTTTAGTGTCTTAGATTTGAAGGAATCACATCACCATACACCAGCTCTCTCTTCATGTGAACCGCATCAACTGTTGTGTATGTGTGTTCGGCAAAGCAATATAAAACCCGCCTCATGCCCAGAATTGGCAGAAGTTGCACTTATGTTATGAGTATGAAGTCGTGGAGATCAGACCTCATAACAATTCTGTATCGTGTTGTTCTTGAAACTTTAGCACTCGCTGTACAGATATAGTTTAACAAGTAAAGCAGATAGTAGACCAATAACATATTATTCTCATGTAAACCACGATGAACTACTAGGTGGAAAGCTAAAGCAACAACTAAGTGTCGTGTGCAGAAGTTGCAAAAAAGGAAAAATGGCGTTTAAACCGGTAATGAGCCCATGCTAACTTAACACGGTGTAAAGATATCCAGGACCTAGATGACACCTCCTCATGATCCGGAAACGAACTGAATAATATAATAGAAGTGCCATCTCATGAGAGCAGATTGCAAGTTTATATGTGGACGGTCCGCAAGGTAAAGCATTAAAAACTAGGAAAATTTAATGCTAAAGAAAAATAAAACAGCCAAGTACTTTATCGAGTCTTAAGCCAATAGGCAAGGTAAATAATAAAAACTTGACAAATAAGTCAATGAATTGTCAATGAAATGCTAGTACTCAGCATATCAAACATGAAAAAGGTCTATGACATAACTGTGTATGCAAAATAAGCTGCAACAGCCTCCAATAGGAAGTCACCGTCTTCATCCGAAAAGAGTTCAGCCATCCAATTTAAAAGCGGAAAAGAACATACGTGCTCTCCCAGCACCGGATCCTCTATCACCATCAGAGGACAGCTCGGTGGGTTTTCAAGAAAGCTCTCTTCCAAGAAAGACTGTGCTGCCGCCAGTAAATTCCAGGGACCAAGTAGTCCATGCATCAATGCCACAGCCATAATCCTTTCGCCAGGACAAACCAACTCGTGAGTAATGATAGGAGTCATCAGCTGATTAAAGTCGACGTCAGGAGAAACCGGTCCGCAGAGACACAAATCAATGGCCCAATCGAAATCACAGGTCAGGCAGTGAAATACAGGCTGGACACAGGTGAAGTAGGAGAACCGAAAAGATAATCCATATGCCGTGCTTAATATCGCCAACGGCATTGTGCCATAATATTCTAGCATGCGATTGCGGAACAGTGTCAGCAGCTGCAGGGTCGGAGGTTGCATAGGAGGGACATCCATATTTAAAAATGTAAAAAAGCACAAGAGCGTCCGCTGGTAATGCAAGTAAAAATGCCAATCCACGAACCAGAGTGCAGAAAATACAATGAAAGGAAGCAGGGATGACTCCAAAGATTTTCTCAAATGAAGTCACGAGACCACTGGTAACAACTTTAAAAAAGTGTGTCAGGGACTTTGTGGAGGATGGGTTAAAGATAGTCGGAAACATGTTGCTGAAATTGAAAGGCAAATCTTAATTGAAAAGGGTGTGCACCTCTGTACGGGTGTTCGCTATGTGAAGTACGAAAGTTTCACGGGCCGAACTCAAGGCCACCTCTCTCTGAGACAAAAGAGCTCTTATTCTTGCCATTCCGTTGAAACGTGTCCCAAGGTTGGTATTTGTGGCCAGATTGAAAACTCCCTATGTTCATGTGTGGGAGGAAATAGAACATTTCTGCAGCAAATAACCCGTTCACTTACTGTTACGATAAAAGGAATACTTTTAATTAACTCAGAACAATCTTCATTATTGAGCATCAAATAACTACCATTTTCCAACAACTTGAACGTGGGGATGATAGCAGGAACTGGCGTGCCTTGCAACACGCAAGCCATATTTGGTCGGTGTTTGTTGCATGAACCGTGTAACTGTATGTGCCTACACATTAGTGAATGATCTGGCGTCTCAGTGCATTCCTCTCCATTCAGATAAACTTCTTGATCATCTTTGAAACATCTGTATGTGTATGGAAGCGACCAGACCTCATGAAGAAAAGCACTACCTAAAGGTTCATAACGACCTATTGGTATATATTTCATACAATTTGAAAACTTATATAAAGCAAAAGGCAGCGTTATTAAACCGTGGATAAGGCATGTTGTCAAAAAACCCGCAATCCTCTGCTGATGATGTCACTGAGCATGTCATGAATGATGTAATATGTGACATCATCAGCAGTGGATTACGGGTAATAGTATCTCTAGTTTACTCCCCTATAGCTGTCTTTATTTTAACATAAGTGTGTGTTTCCCTCCCTTATACTTACTGTTTTTGGTTCGCTTCCAGTTCGCGTACCGGCGAGCGAACTAGGAAGCGAACTAAGAGAAATAGAGGTTGGCACAGTTCCAAATATTGTACCAATTTTTTAATAACGGGGAGGTAGTTCTGAAAAAAACTTTTTTTTTTATTTTTCTGAACATTTTTTTACTGTTTTTGAATTTTTCGGAACAGTTTTATATTTTTTTGGGTTTTTCTTGGAGGGGGCAATGAAAACGATTCATTGTAAAGGGCTCAACAGGAGCAACAAAACAAAAAAAAGAAGTATTTATTATTTTGGGCGTTTCGGACAAACTTGCATATGATAGTCAATAGCTCTGTTGATCAGAGTGATGCTTCTTTCTCCGTAGGAAATGAATCCATCGCAAAATACGCAGGTGTGTTTTACTTCACCAAATCTCATTTGTATATTTGGCACCATCTCCCTGCCCTCTGGTCCCGTTACTTCCGGTACAACAGATCTTCTGGCCATAATAGGGAGATTATCTAGGTCGTTCCGAAACTGTGCAGCACTGTAGTTGTTAGGATGCCACCTAGTCATATGGCGATGCATTGTGTAGTTTCCGAAACTGTATTTTTTGTCGGTCCCTCTGGACAGTCTATCTTGACATATAAGGCAAGTTACGTATCTTGCATTTACTTTTTTCTGACCTTTGGGAATTTTAAAAAATTGCCAAATGAAGTTTTCTTTCCGGTGAGACGTCCTGGGCTGCTCAGGCAAAAACTGCCTCTCTTCGTGCTCGTCCTCCTGTTCCTCTTCTTCTTCTTCTTGTTGAATTATAACTTGAGCAGGTGGTCCACTCTTCCTTGGATGTGGTGGAGGTGGTGGGGAAGCACCAGCTGAAGCTACTAAAGAAGCCATTGCTCAGTGATCACAAAGGGTCTTTCTCTCACAATGATGAAAGTCAGAGTGAGGAAAGAAGGAGGGATTTTCATCATTTGGGAAAAACAAGAGTTCTCAACCAATCAAAAGTGTTCATTTTAGATTATATGACCTAGTCTTACATCATTAGGAAACCAAAAGTGAAATGAACCAATGAAAAGTGTTATTACCAAGTCACATGACTTGCTGTGTTTACGTTAAGCGCTTTGCAGGGCCTCCCGGTTTGCTTCCAGAAACCTGCGCTTTGCGACTCGCTTCGCGTACCAGTTCGCTAACGTAGTACGTCATATGACGTATCACGCGACAACGTGAAACGTCATGCGGACGGGAGGCGTCACGATGTTGTTTTGTAACGCGGCACTTGCGGTAAAGAAACGTTTACCGGCTCGCGGTCTATTTCGCGGCATCAAGGTCAGCTAACGGGAAGCTTCCCGATTTGCGAAGCGGGAACGAAGAAAAAAAAATATTTTAAAAAAAAATTATTCATAAACATATAAAATATATTTTTGGATTTAAAGAAGAATACATTTTACAGCTACAGATATTAGCTGTTAAAAAACCAATGAAATTCACAGAAAAAACCATAGGTTATGGACCATATATAGTTAGGAATTAGCATTTACAAAACCTTGAAAATTCACTGAAAAAACCATAGGTTATAGACCATATATAGTTAGGAATTAGCATTTACAAAACCTTGAAAATTCACTGAAAAAACCATAGGTTATAGACCATATATAGTTAGGAATTAGCATTTAAAAAACCTTATTTTACTCACACAAAACCATTGAAATTCCATATATAGTTAGTTGCACTAACTATATATCGCGCACCCGCAATCCACTGCTGATCATGTCACATATTACATCATTCATGACATGGTCAGTGACATCACTGATGACATCACTGATGACATCTCAAATGACATCACTGATGACATCACTGATGACAACATCCAGTGACTGTATTTTTCTGTAAAGTTAAAATATGTCTTGAGTGGATGTATAAGTGTCTGGATGAAGGATTTAGTAGGTGCATGACTGACTGTATGAGTGAGTGATTAAATGTGTCTCACTGAATGCATGGGTTAGTGACTAAACTGTCTTAATTTGTGCATCATTATGTCTGTTGTTCTGTAAACTGCTGCATGTGTTGATCATTAGCTATACGAGAGGCTATATGTGTTATTAATTGGTTGCCCAAGTATTTCTATGGGAGATTGAGTTTGTGTGGGGGTGGCTGGAAGGTGTGAGACTCTATGCATAGATGTGTGAGCAGTTTATTCACTAGGTGTATGAGTTCAAGAGTGCATGTGGAAACAGCTACATGGGCAGTTGACTGTGTGCATGAGTGTATTGATGAGTGAATGGATACCTCAATGCTACATGTCATAGTAAGTACATATGTAAAACACAGTACATGTGAGAGTTGGCATATATAACTAACTGGGCATGAGAGCCACTGAATGAGTGAGTGGTTGTATCGATCATTGTGAACTTGTATCAGGGATTGTATAAGAGAGTAAATATGTGTTAGTATATGTTTCAATAAGTAAGGTGTGTTTAACTGTATAGTTGAAGAAATGGAGGTGAGATTGTTTCTTTGCATGACTGACTGGGTGTGTGAGTAACTCCATGGATGAGTGGCAGTGTGTGAGTGTCTGTATACACTGAGTGTATCTAAGGTTATATTAGAGTCTGAAGAGGTTTATCGTATTAGCACAAGAATGATGTCAAATGAGATGTCATCAGTGATGTCATCAGTGATGTCATTTGAGATGTCATCAGTGATGTCATCAGTGATGTCACTGACCATGTCATGAATGATGTAATATGTGACATGATCAGCAGTGGATTGCGGGTGCGCGATATATAGTTAGTGCAACTAACTATATATGGAATTTCAATGGTTTTGTGTGAGTAAAATAAGGTTTTTTAAATGCTAATTCCTAACTATATATGGTCTATAACCTATGGTTTTTTCAGTGAATTTTCAAGGTTTTGTAAATGCTAATTCCTAACTATATATGGTCTATAACCTATGGTTTTTTCAGTGAATTTTCAAGGTTTTGTAAATGCTAATTCCTAACTATATATGGTCCATAACCTATGGTTTTTTCTGTGAATTTCATTGGTTTTTTAACAGCTAATATCTGTAGCTGTAAAATGTATTCTTCTTTAAATCCAAAAATATATTTTATATGTTTATGAATAATTTTTTTTTTAAATATTTTTTTTTCTTCGTTCCCGCTTCGCAAATCGGGAAGCTTCCCGTTAGCTGACCTTGATGCCGCGAAATAGACCGCGAGCCGGTAAACGTTTCTTTACCGCAAGTGCCGCGTTACAAAACAACATCGTGACGCCTCCCGTCCGCATGACGTTTCACGTTGTCGCGTGATACGTCATATGACGTACTACGTTAGCGAACTGGTACGCGAAGCGAGTCGCAAAGCGCAGGTTTCTGGAAGCAAACCGGGAGGCCCTGCAAAGCGCTTAACGTAAACACAGCAAGTCATGTGACTTGGTAATAACACTTTTCATTGGTTCATTTCACTTTTGGTTTCCTAATGATGTAAGACTAGGTCATATAATCTAAAATGAACACTTTTGATTGGTTGAGAACTCTTGTTTTTCCCAAATGATGAAAATCCCTCCTTCTTTCCTCACTCTGACTTTCATCATTGTGAGAGAAAGACCCTTTGTGATCACTGAGCAATGGCTTCTTTAGTAGCTTCAGCTGGTGCTTCCCCACCACCTCCACCACATCCAAGGAAGAGTGGACCACCTGCTCAAGTTATAATTCAACAAGAAGAAGAAGAAGAAGAGGAACAGGAGGACGAGCACGAAGAGAGGCAGTTTTTGCCTGAGCAGCCCAGGACGTCTCACCGGAAAGAAAACTTCATTTGGCAATTTTTTTTAATTCCCAAAGGTCAGAAAAAAGTAAATGCAAGATACGTAACTTGCCTTATATGTCAAGATAGACTGTCCAGAGGGACCGACAAAAAATACAGTTTCGGAAACTACACAATGCATCGCCATATGACTAGGTGGCATCCTAACAACTACAGTGCTGCACAGTTTCGGAACGACCTAGATAATCTCCCTATTATGGCCAGAAGATCTGTTGTACCGGAAGTAACGGGACCAGAGGGCAGGGAGATGGTGCCAAATATACCAATGAGATTTGGTGAAGTAAAACACACCTGCGTATTTTGCGATGGATTCATTTCCTACGGAGAAAGAAGCATCACTCTGATCAACAGAGCTATTGACTATCATATGCAAGTTTGTCCGAAACGCCCAAAATAATAAATACTTCTTTTTTTTGTTTTGTTGCTCCTGTTGAGCCCTTTACAATGAATCGTTTTCATTGCCCCCTCCAAGAAAAACCCAAAAAAATATAAAACTGTTCCGAAAAATTCAAAAACAGTAAAAAAATGTTCAGAAAAATAAAAAAAAAAGTTTTTTTCAGAACTACCTCCCCGTTATTAAAAAATTGGTACAATATTTGGAACTGTGCCAACCTCTATTTCTCTTAGTTCGCTTCCTAGTTCGCTCGCCGGTACGCGAACTGGAAGCGAACCAAAAACAGTAAGTATAAGGGAGGGAAACACACACTTATGTTAAAATAAAGACAGCTATAGGGGAGTAAACTAGAGATACTATTACCCGTAATCCACTGCTGATGATGTCACATATTACATCATTCATGACATGCTCAGTGACATCATCAGCAGAGGATTGCGGGTTTTTTGACAACATGCCTTATCCACGGTTTAATAACGCTGCCTTTTGCTTTATATAAGTTTTCAAATTGTATGAAATATATACCAATAGGTCGTTATGAACCTTTAGGTAGTGCTTTTCTTCATGAGGTCTGGTCGCTTCCATACACATACAGATGTTTCAAAGATGATCAAGAAGTTTATCTGAATGGAGAGGAATGCACTGAGACGCCAGATCATTCACTAATGTGTAGGCACATACAGTTACACGGTTCATGCAACAAACACCGACCAAATATGGCTTGCGTGTTGCAAGGCACGCCAGTTCCTGCTATCATCCCCACGTTCAAGTTGTTGGAAAATGGTAGTTATTTGATGCTCAATAATGAAGATTGTTCTGAGTTAATTAAAAGTATTCCTTTTATCGTAACAGTAAGTGAACGGGTTATTTGCTGCAGAAATGTTCTATTTCCTCCCACACATGAACATAGGGAGTTTTCAATCTGGCCACAAATACCAACCTTGGGACACGTTTCAACGGCATGGCAAGAATAAGAGCTCTTTTGTCTCAGAGAGAGGTGGCCTTGAGTTCGGCCCGTGAAACTTTCGTACTTCACATAGCGAACACCCGTACAGAGGTGCACACCCTTTTCAATTAAGATTTGCCTTTCAATTTCAGCAACATGTTTCCGACTATCTTTAACGCATCCTCCACAAAGTCCCTGACACACTTTTTTAAAGTTGTTACCAGTGGTCTCGTGACTTCATTTGAGAAAATCTTTGGAGTCATCCCTGCTTCCTTTCATTGTATTTTCTGCACTCTGGTTCGTGGATTGGCATTTTTACTTGCATTACCAGCGGACGCTCTTGTGCTTTTTTACATTTTTAAATATGGATGTCCCTCCTATGCAACCTCCGACCCTGCAGCTGCTGACACTGTTCCGCAATCGCATGCTAGAATATTATGGCACAATGCCGTTGGCGATATTAAGCACGGCATATGGATTATCTTTTCGGTTCTCCTACTTCACCTGTGTCCAGCCTGTATTTCACTGCCTGACCTGTGATTTCGATTGGGCCATTGATTTGTGTCTCTGCGGACCGGTTTCTCCTGACGTCGACTTTAATCAGCTGATGACTCCTATCATTACTCACGAGTTGGTTTGTCCTGGCGAAAGGATTATGGCTGTGGCATTGATGCATGGACTACTTGGTCCCTGGAATTTACTGGCGGCAGCACAGTCTTTCTTGGAAGAGAGCTTTCTTGAAAACCCACCGAGCTGTCCTCTGATGGTGATAGAGGATCCGGTGCTGGGAGAGCACGTATGTTCTTTTCCGCTTTTAAATTGGATGGCTGAACTCTTTTCGGATGAAGACGGTGACTTCCTATTGGAGGCTGTTGCAGCTTATTTTGCATACACAGTTATGTCATAGACCTTTTTCATGTTTGATATGCTGAGTACTAGCATTTCATTGACAATTCATTGACTTATTTGTCAAGTTTTTATTATTTACCTTGCCTATTGGCTTAAGACTCGATAAAGTACTTGGCTGTTTTATTTTTCTTTAGCATTAAATTTTCCTAGTTTTTAATGCTTTACCTTGCGGACCGTCCACATATAAACTTGCAATCTGCTCTCATGAGATGGCACTTCTATTATCTTATTCAGTTCGTTTCCGGATCATGAGGAGGTGTCATCTAGGTCCTGGATATCTTTACACCGTGTTAAGTTAGCATGGGCTCATTACCGGTTTAAACGCCATTTTTCCTTTTTTGCAACTTCTGCACACGACACTTAGTTGTTGCTTTAGCTTTCCACCTAGTAGTTCATCGTGGTTTACATGAGAATAATATGTTATTGGTCTACTATCTGCTTTACTTGTTAAACTATATCTGTACAGCGAGTGCTAAAGTTTCAAGAACAACACGATACAGAATTGTTATGAGGTCTGATCTCCACGACTTCATACTCATAACATAAGTGCAACTTCTGCCAATTCTGGGCATGAGGCGGGTTTTATATTGCTTTGCCGAACACACATACACAACAGTTGATGCGGTTCACATGAAGAGAGAGCTGGTGTATGGTGATGTGATTCCTTCAAATCTAAGACACTAAAGTATGGGCACGCCCTAAACCAACACAAAGAGACCTTCTTAGCAAATAATATAATATGTGTATTAGGGAGGGTGAGATATAAGCAGCCGCGGGCCGTGGAGGGAGTTACGATGGGGCAGGGAGGCGGGGAGGGGGAGAAGCAGGGTGGAGCCCTCTCTACCTTGCCCCTCCCCCTCCCCGCCTCCCTGCCCCACCGTAACTCCCTCCACGGCCCGCGGCTGCTTATAAGTGTTGCTAACTCTTATTCATTTACAGCATGTTAACATACTGTCACCATTCGCTTTTTATGTACTAGTAACTATGCTGGTAATTTTGCTACTGATAATATGTGTACTTGTATTCTCCACCCTGCTTCTCCCCCTCCCCGCCTCCCTGCCTCACCGTAACTCCCTCCACGGCCCGCGGCTGCTTATAAGTGTTGCTAACTCTTATTCATTTACAGCATGTTAACATACTATCACCATTCACTTTTTATGTACTAGTAACTATGCTGGTAATTTTGCTACTGATAATATGTGTACTTTTATTATCTAAGGTACTACGCCTGAGAAGACGGCATTAGTAAATAAACATTTCAAATACACATCTGTTCTTCTTAACTCCATGTTCTGGTTTCTAAGAAATCTATAACGACCGACTGTTCATGAGTTCCACGTATCCTGAGGTACTATAAGTTCATATTCTGGATTGTCTAAACATTGAGAGTTTGTTATATCCAATGTGACACTGTACCTAGCTTGCTAAGGAGTTTTTGATTACTAACGTGAGTTTTGGGACACCCTAATTCGCCGAGGTTCCAATCCTCTGTCCACAGTTCTGTGTGACAACAGAAACCCTGCGACAGGGGCACCCCCGACCCTTGCTGGAGCTTCATCACACTTGCGATACAACTCCAGCAATGCATTCGCCGAGGTTCCAATCCTCTGTCCACAGTTCTGTGTGAGAACAGAAACCCTGCGACAGGGGCACCCCCGACCCTTGCTGGAGCTTCATCACACTTGCGATACAACTCCAGCAATGCGCCACCTTTACGGCACAGATACATCACGCATCTGTGCTGTTTTTGCCCCATGATGCGCCGCATTGTAAATGCAGCACACCATAGGTGACGGAACAGCGGCACAGAATGACTAACACATCCCTGGTGATGCGCCAGTCATCATAAATGTATCCCTATGCTTCTTATCTTGTTAGAGATGAACCGCCATATATATCATCAAAGTTTTTTGCATTTCCTAAATAGCGAACTTTAAGGAATAAATAGCGATTCTTTACCATTCCTAGTTTGCGATGAGCTATTTGCTAATTAGCCGAATGTAGCCCAATGAAGCCCAATGTAGCCCAATGTAGCCCAAAGATGGCCGCCAGACACACAAAAAAACAAATGTAGCCCAAATATCAGCCAGATGTAGCCCAACTATAGCCCAGTGACAGAATGACCAATCAGCTTCGCAAACCTCCGTTACGCGAAGCGGAGCGCTGTTACAGATATATATCTTTTTTTGAACGTTAATTTCTCAAAATCCACTGGAGCACATATATTGAGACCTAGCAAAGGCACATCGGGCTACCAGTCCCTAATATTTTGCCAAGTTTCGTGCAAATCCATTCAGCCGTTCAATTATTATTATTATTATTTTTTTTTGCCCCGCGGGGCCCTTTTAAAACCTCCACATCAAACCTAGGGGGTCAGCGAGGATCTACTATGCCCCCTTATGGTCATTTGCCCCTTCGCTTTGGCCTCCTCTTGTCTCTCGATCCTACCGAGAGACAAGATGGCGGCCGCTACGGACTGTTTGGAATGTTTACAGACGCCGAAGAACCAATCAGCTTCGCAAAGCTCCGTAACACGAAAAGTACACGAAGCAGAGCGCTGTTACAGATATATATCTTTTTTTGAACGTTAATTTCTCAAAATCCACTGGAGCACATATATTGAGATCTAGCAAAGGCACATCGGGCTACCAGTCCCTACAATTTTGCCAAGTTTCGTGCAAATCCATTCAGCTGTTCGATTATTATTATTTTTTTTTTTTTTTTGCCCCGCGGGGCCCTTTTAAAACCTCCACATCAAACCTAAAGGGTCAGGGAGGATCTACTATGCCCCCTTATGGTCATTTGCCCCTTCGGTTTGGCCTCCGCTTGTCTCTCGATCCTACCGAGAGACAAGATGGCGGCCGCTACGGACTGTTTGGAATGTTTACAGACGCCGGAGAACCAATCAGCTTCGCTTCACAAAGCTCCGTTGCGCGAAAAGTCCGCGAACCGGAGCGCTGCCCGGTCCGCTGTTACAGATATATATCTTTTTTTGAATGTTAATTTCTCAAAATCCACTGAAGCACATATATTGAGACCTACAAAAGGCACATCGGGCTACCAGTCCCTACAATTTTGCCAAGTTTCGTGCAAATCCATTCAGCCGTTCGGGCTAAAAGTGAGGCCAACCGCCCTATGGAAAACTCAATGTTAAAAACACGTTTTGGGACCCCCCTTTTTTCTCGGCCCCCCCTTGACGAACCCCCCCCAAATTTTCAAGGGCTGCTCAGAAAAAAAATGTGCCATTTTCCTGAAAATTTCAGCCAATTCCGTCCACAAACGCCAAAGTTATTAGACATAGAATTTTCAAAAATCCCATAGGGAAAAAATCCTAACTATATATACCTACTGGCGACCGCCAGTAGGTAATATATATATATATATATATATATATATATATATATATATATATATATATATATATATATATATATATATATATGTATACATATGTGTGTGTGTGTATGTGTGTGTTTGTGTGTGTGTGTACATAAATATATATATATATATATATATATATATATATATATATATATATATATATATATATATATATATATATATATATATATATATATATATATATATTGTTTTGAACAAAGGAGGCGGCACAGTCAGAGATCGATTTAAGCCTTATTTATTTCAAGACTTCACCCCACCAACGCGTTTCGGCCACACACGGCCTTGTTCACGGTTGGCTAGTCCCTCTACAGTGTTTATATTTATACTAACCCATTTGTAGCCAATTATGAGGCATTATGGGTGATGTAGTTTTAGTGCAAATAATTTTAAAAAGAAAAGAAAGACTTTGCATCTTTTTTGCACTTAGATAATGATTATAGTTCAAAATCGAGGGTTTAGTACCCATTGTCTTTAATTAGATGTTCCATTTTGGAGTTGTTCTGGGTATAGTACCCATCTTAGTTCTGAGGTTCTATTCCAGATGAACGTGCAGATCCTCTCCAAAGTTCATCCCCCTCGGGTGTTTGGTTCGGAGTCTAATTATCATTCGAGACTCCATTTGTCGCAATCTTCTGACCACATCACCTCCTCTTTCCATTTTGTCAAGAACTTTCACTCCAAAGAAATGCATTTGTCTCCAGTCCCCATTTTGGTATGTGCTCATGTGCTTCGCAGTCGCATATTGCATGTTGGCATTTTTTACTGCTCGAATGTGCTCTAAAATCCTTTTTTTTTAGCATGCATGTGGTACATCCCACATATCTCATTCCACATTTGCACTCAATTATGTAGATGACGTTTTTCGTGGTACATGAGATTTGTTGATCAATTCTCATTAGCTTGCCATTTGGTTCTTCGATTGTTTTCATGCTCTTTCCAATTTTGCAGGCTTTACAGGTGTTGCATGGTTGAAATCCCTTTCGCTGCATTTCTAGCCAGTTTTCTCTCGGTTTTTCTTGGAAGTGGCTTTTGACCAAAAGGTCTTTGAGTGAAGTGTTTTTCTTGTATGTGATCTGCGGTGAATTGCCAATGGTGTTGCCAATATCAGAGTCATTTTTCAAGAGATGCCAGTATTTTCTCATTATTTTGGCAATATTGGAGCTTTCTTTACTGTAAGTCATTACTAGTCTTGGAGGTGTGTGGGTTTCACTTTTTTTGGGTTGTTCCAACAATGTTTGGGTGCGTGTTTTCTGATCAATTTTCTTTTTGCAATTCGTCAACACTCTTTCTTCGTAGCCTCTCGCTCTGAACCTGCATTTGCTCTCCTCAATGATTTTCTCCGCATCTTCAGCTACTGAGCAGTTCCTTTTTAGTCTTGTGAATTCACCATATGGTATGCTTCGCAGTAGTGGTGTAGGATGGAAACTTGTCCCATGAAGCACACTATTCGTTGCTGTCTTTTTGCGAAATAGAGTTGATTCCAACTTTTCATTGTGCACGTATATTTTTGTGTCCAAGAAGTCTATTTCTTTGGTGCTTGTGTTGCTTGTGAATTGCAGTCCGACATCATTGTTATTGAGTTTATTGAAATATGACTGGAATTGCTCATTTGTACCGTGCCATATGATGAACAGGTCATCAATGTACCTGACCCACAACATTATTCTTTCCAGATCTTGCTGATTTTCTTCATTCCACGCTATGGTCTTCTCCCACCACCCCATAGTTATATTGGCGTAGTTTGGTGATAGAGAAATGCCCATAGCGGTGCCACAGGTTTGTCTGAATAGTTGCTTGTCGAAGAAAAAAACATTGTTCTTTAGACAAAGATCAATCATTGATATTAGCATTTTCGAATGGTCCAGGTATATGATATTGCGTTGTTTGAGAAAATATTCACAGGCTTGCATTCCAATGTCATGGCGGATTGAGGTGTAAAGTGAGACCACATCAATGGTTACCAGCAGGAATTCAGGGTTCCAGGTCACATTCATTAAAATCCTTAGAAAATCACCCGTATCTTTTATATACGATGGAAGATTCTGCGCAATGGGAGCCAAAAATTTATCGACATAGTTTGAGACATTCTCATATAAAGATCCGCACGAAGAAACAATTGGCCTCCCTGGTGGTTGGTTTAAGGTTTTATGAATCTTCGGGAGAAAATATATACACGGTGTTATGGGGTGGTCAATGGTTAAGTACTTGTTTTCGTACGGATTAGTTGACAAAAAGAACTGCATGAACATTTGGAAACATGGCATAAAAATGGTCTAATAAATGAAGAAGAAAAAAAGTACTTAACCATTGACCACCCCATAACACCGTGTATATATTTTCTCCCGAAGATTCATAAAACCTTAAACCAACCACCAGGGAGGCCAATTGTTTCTTCGTGCGGATCTTTATATGAGAATGTCTCAAACTATGTCGATAAATTTTTGGCTCCCATTGCGCAGAATCTTCCATCGTATATAAAAGATACGGGTGATTTTCTAAGGATTTTAATGAATGTGACCTGGAACCCTGAATTCCTGCTGGTAACCATTGATGTGGTCTCACTTTACACCTCAATCCGCCATGACATTGGAATGCAAGCCTGTGAATATTTTCTCAAACAACGCAATATCATATACCTGGACCATTCGAAAATGCTAATATCAATGATTGATCTTTGTCTAAAGAACAATGTTTTTTTCTTCGACAAGCAACTATTCAGACAAACCTGTGGCACCGCTATGGGCATTTCTCTATCACCAAACTACGCCAATATAACTATGGGGTGGTGGGAGAAGACCATAGCGTGGAATGAAGAAAATCAGCAAGATCTGGAAAGAATAATGTTGTGGGTCAGGTACATTGATGACCTGTTCATCATATGGCACGGTACAAATGAGCAATTCCAGTCATATTTCAATAAACTCAATAACAATGATGTCGGACTGCAATTCACAAGCAACACAAGCACCAAAGAAATAGACTTCTTGGACACAAAAATATACGTGCACAATGAAAAGTTGGAATCAACTCTATTTCGCAAAAAGACAGCAACGAATAGTGTGCTTCATGGGACAAGTTTCCATCCTACACCACTACTGCGAAGCATACCATATGGTGAATTCACAAGACTAAAAAGGAACTGCTCAGTAGCTGAAGATGCGGAGAAAATCATTGAGGAGAGCAAATGCAGGTTCAGAGCGAGAGGCTACGAAGAAAGAGTGTTGACGAATTGCAAAAAGAAAATTGATCAGAAAACACGCACCCAAACATTGTTGGAACAACCCAAAAAAAGTGAAACCCACACACCTCCAAGACTAGTAATGACTTACAGTAAAGAAAGCTCCAATATTGCCAAAATAATGAGAAAATACTGGCATCTCTTGAAAAATGACTCTGATATTGGCAACACCATTGGCAATTCACCGCAGATCACATACAAGAAAAACACTTCACTCAAAGACCTTTTGGTCAAAAGCCACTTCCAAGAAAAACCGAGAGAAAACTGGCTAGAAATGCAGCGAAAGGGATTTCAACCATGCAACACCTGTAAAGCCTGCAAAATTGGAAAGAGCATGAAAACAATCGAAGAACCAAATGGCAAGCTAATGAGAATTGATCAACAAATCTCATGTACCACGAAAAACGTCATCTACATAATTGAGTGCAAATGTGGAATGAGATATGTGGGATGTACCACATGCATGCTAAAAAAAAGGATTTTAGAGCACATTCGAGCAGTAAAAAATGCCAACATGCAATATGCGACTGCGAAGCACATGAGCACATGCCAAAATGGGGACTGGAGACAAATGCATTTCTTTGGAGTGAAAGTTCTTGACAAAATGGAAAGAGGAGGTGATGTGGTCAGAAGATTGCGACAAATGGAGTCTCGAATGATAATTAGACTCCGAACAAAACACCCGAGGGGGATGAACTTTGGAGAGGATCTGCACGTTCATCTGGAATAGAACCTCAGAACTAAGATGGGTACTATACCCAGAACAACTCCAAAATGGAACATCTAATTAAAGACAATGGGTACTAAACCCTCGATTTTGAACTATAATCATTATCTAAGTGCAAAAAAGATGCAAAGTCTTTCTTTTCTTTTTAAAATTATTTGCACTAAAACTACATCACCCATAATGCCTCATAATTGGCTACAAATGGGTTAGTATAAATATAAACACTGTAGAGGGACTAGTCAACCGTGAACAAGGCCGTGTGTGGCCGAAACGCGTTGGTGGGGTGAAGTCTTGAAATAAATAAGGCTTAAATCGATCTCTGACTGTGCCGCCTCCTTTGTTCAAAACAATTATCTGGGTCAGGGTCCGACCCCTTGGCAGAGCACACACTGTGGAGCGCGCTCCCATGGCTATGGGATCTCTTTGGTTGCTGATATATATATATATATATATATATATATATATATATATATATATATATATGATCAAGACCGTTAGGTCGAAACGCGTCATGCTGAGCACTGGCTCATGAATATTTTTGCTTAATTTGAATTTGCACTGCTGAAAAAATAAAAGACACTTGCTGGAATACGTTGTGGTCCGCACCTGTTGTTTCGCCGTCAATTGGTGGAGCAGGATTGTATTGTTCCATATATATATATATATATATATTCACTGAAAAAACCATAGGTTATAGACCATATATAGTTAGGAATTAGCATTTAAAAAACCTTATTTTACTCACACAAAACCATTGAAATTCCATATATAGTTAGTTGCTTCTTTTTGGAGGTATTCCCTGTTTGCAAATATACGTAGGAAAATCTTTGCAAATAGTGAAAGGGTACGTAATGCGGACCTTTCTCCCCCGTTGTAATCTGTCATGCCTATCTACTCCCCACTGATTGATGCACCTGTTTCACCCGGACCATTTACTAGAGATACGTCATCTGGCCCGACCAGAGAGCACCCCTAGTGAAAAGGACATATGCAATAATAACGAAGTGATCACTGTATCCTGTTAACAGAAACTTTAGCATGAAACAACCTGGAAAGAAAAGAATAGGAAAACGAAAATCAGTAGGCCACTGATGAACATGAACTTTTATTAAACAACGAACAAAGAAACGATAACATAACGTAATGATAAAACCTATTAATGTCCTAGAAACAAGAAAAGTTTAAAATATGCCAGTGGTGAGAGACCAGAAAAACAGTAATAGAAACCAAATCACCCCTCGCTGTCCCACCGCCTGCCACGCCAAAAAAATCGATAGACTAGGGAAAATGCAAGTCAGTAGAACATCCGCCCCCACTCTGGAAACTTCCAAGGTGGGGCAGGGTTGTGGCTACGCCCAGCCGGGAGCAGCCCATATAAGGCGGGTCCTGCTGCCACGCCTCAGCCAGGAGATCCTAACGTAGGGTGTAGCCGGAGGAGAGGCCGAGGCCAGCGGGACCCGGCCAGGGGATTGCCTTTACAACGCTGAAGAGTTGCAGGGGGGGGAGTATCTCCTCGACCCTCCCCTCTCTCTCCCAGTCCGGCCGCGGTGGCCCTTGAGAGTTTCAGGTAGTCCCGCCATATGCTCTTCCGGTCCGGCCACCAACGGTCGGGGGGCCGAGGCCGACGGGATCCGGCTGCAGCCGATAAACCAAGGAACCCGTTCATGGGGCCAGAGCCAGGGGCGTCCGGCCGACATCCACCGGAAGCCCGGCCCGAAGACGGACGGGACACTTCTTCTTTCTTCAAAAATGGCTTTGACAACACTGGGGGGGATGTCTTGCACATGCCTCCGACCCCCCCCCCTCGTCCTCATCGCCTGGTCCGGCCATAACAAATCTCAAGCGAGACGCCGTGGGGTGCACTGGGAGGGAGAGACGGTGCGAACAGGCCTCTCCCGCCTCCCCAGGTGGAGGCTTCCCAGCTGCGCCCTCAGCGCTCCAGGCGCCCGGAAAAGGGCTCTTCCACTGTGGCCATGCTGCAACGTCTCGCCCGGCAGGGTGGAGCCCGTCCGCTCATTTGACCCCGCGATCGCCAGTAGCTACCGAACTCTCAAAATGGCGGTCGACCTGGCAAGAGCGGGCCCAGCATAAAGAAATGGCCCGGTCACTGGTTGACTCCACCACCGTAGTCCTCCACGACCTTGAAGATTCTAGAGGAGCCGCGGGAGTCTCTGACCCCCGATGGGGAATGACTGCCATGATCGCCCGTTGAGTGACGAAACTGTATCCGCGGGACGTCGGCGCTCCCATGCTGGCGCCAGCCTCACTTTGAATTACTAGAATCCTGCAGACCTCAGTTCCGGTGAAAGCACAGTGTGACCCGGTAGGAAAAATTGTTGCACCCCCTCCCCTTTTTGACTGATAGTTCAAACCACCGATCCTTTCCTTTGCCCTTTTAACGGAACTTTGGACTGCCTCCCCCTCTTTTACATTTTCTAGAGAAAACAAAACATTAACCACTACATTAGCATAGCAGTTGACACCAGAACTGTTTTCAAATTGAAAACCAACAACATCTTCAACAGAATCCTTTTTGTTTCTGCTGTGACCCTGCTACAGCACAGGCATTGTCCCCAGCAGTAATTCTGCAATGCCGGTAAGAATAGCTGTGGTGCCTACTGGACTCACTCACCCCCGCGGCGCCCCACGCCGTTATTTGCTGGGCGGCAACTTACTAGACATCACTTTCGTGCCATCTAGATTTCAGCGCGTTCTGCTGCCTTGGAACTATTCGCACAACAGACTGCTACTGACGACCCACCCCCAGGCAACATCTTCTGAATTTTCATAATTTGAAAGAACTAGTAACATGTCCTCATCAGGAATTCAAAAGAAATTGCCACGGTCTCTTCGTTGTTTAAATGTTTTTACTGTTTTTGTTTTGTTGTATATATTTATATGTTATTAAAGTTTTATATTCCTACTACTTTGTTGGAGTGCTATATATTTTTAATGTGACACATAATTGTAAAAACTTTGATGTACAAAGAGTCATTCCTGGAATCTTCCGCTTCAGGCTCGGTCCCCTCCCCAATCACAATACAGGATGGTTTTCAGATAGTAGGAACACGTGTAGTGTGACGGATCTCATCGGGTGTGGGCCTTGATCTACTATAACTCCTTTGAAGAGGGGTGATTCTTTACAGCTGGAGCCATAAACTACATCTGCAGGGCTAGCTGATAGCCTGGACAATCGGACACAGAGGAAGAGGAGTGTCAGAGGGTGCGGTAGTGAATAGGGCGAAAGGGCGGGCACAGAGTGTGATTCTCAGGGAAGAGCAGCGCAGATGGGGGGAGGTTTATTGCCCATGCATAAGACAGAGAGCGGGGGTGACCAGTGCCTGGGGAAGATGCTTGCGAGGGTGGGGAGCCATGCTACGAATCGACAGCGTGCAGAGAGTGGGTCTGGTCAAGGCATCTAAAATGGCTGCCGTGCACGACAAAAGTGTGGCATTTCAAAAAAGGCAAGATGGCGCAAACAATGTTTTTCAACACTTCCTCATTTCCTTCGAATCGAACGTTAACAGACGTTGGTGCATATTACCAAAGTTAAGCGATATTTATCGCTAACGATGCTTACCAACGAATTTTTTACCGCTAAGCATCGTCAGAAATTATCGAAGATAAACCTTGCTATTATCAAGGTTTATCGCAAATGCGATAATAAACGGCCGCAATGCATGAATATCGCTAAAAAGTCAGCGATATTCATGCATTACCGAGCTAATGCTCTTAGCCATGTTATCCACCTCCCATTGGATAACATGGCTAAGAACTGCTCAGGGCAGGTGTTACTTTTTGGAGATATTCGCGCTTAGCGCGAATATCTCCAAAAGTTGGTAATAGGAGATAGATATCTTGCATGTTGTAATGCAAATTATTGTGGTATATGGAACTCATACCATAATCTCTCAGGAAAGCAGAAACTGATCCTTTTGGGACCGCCTGAAAAGGCCTAGGGGGTGAGGGGTACTCTACTTTGCCCCCTTTTCACGTTCCAAACTATTTTATTTTACTCTCTTCTGTAATTACACAAAATAGCAGCGATAAGATGCATCGGAGACACACAGTGAGAGAAAGGAGGCCGGAGATGAAGAAGAAATGTCAAATACACATTGGAGATAATATAGTGGCAGAAGGGAAGTAAATATGAGTAAACTTACCATGTAACATAAAAATGTTGCACTCTATACTATAAGTCTCATTTTATACTACAATCACTTCGCTACAACCTCATAAATTAAAAATAAAAATGAATAATATCTCAAACAATTTTTGATTTCTAAATATAAATTTATTCTTCAGAATTTTCTAAATTTGAAAGAACTACTAACATGTCCTCATCAGCAATTTCCTCTTCAATCATCTCATCTGGAATCTCCTCATTAAAAGTCTGCAATGATGATTCTTGTAACTCTATGGTCTCCAAACATTCGATAAATTCGCCATCAACAGATTGATCAAAAAAATCATTCAAGTCATCTCCTCCTTGTGACAATATTTCATTATTGGTGCTGTCAATTTCAATCAATGTAGTGGAATCATTCAAGTCATCTCCTCCTTGTGACAATATTTCATTATTGGTGCTGTCAATTTCAATCAATGTAGTGGAATCATTCAAGTCATCTCCTCGTGACAATATTTCATTATTGGTGCTCTCAATTTCAATCAATGTAGTGGAATCATTCAAGTCATCTCCTCCTTGTGACAATATTTCATTATTGGTGCTGTCAATTTCAATCAATCTAATGAAATCATACACGTCATCTCCTCCTTGTGACAATATTTCATTATTGGTGCTCTCAATTTCAATCAATGTAGTGGACAATTCAAAAGAAATTGCCACGGTCTCTTCATTGTGAGCCATTTTATTTTGAAATTGCTTGCTGTAAATTGCAGAAAAAAATAATCACTTTCATTTATCGTTTTTAGTAATACATAATATAAAACTAACTTTATCAAGTATTTAGTATAACAGAAGGACTGCAAATAAATAACAGAAAACATTTTTCAAATTATCTTCAAGTGTACAACATAGTTCCCCTTACAAATTAACAACTCACCTTTTTAAAAGTAGGAGAAGTGTTAGTACTGTGTAAATCAAACACCAGAAATTCACCACCAAAAATTCCTCACAAATGTACCTCAGACAGTAGTATCACAAAATGGCTGTGGTTTCCTCTCATTTGACATATATACATAACCAATTAACTTTCATCACACACAGATACAAAACCAAAGTAACATTTTAATTGGTTCTAAATTTCAACACTTTCAAATGTGTTTTCCCCATGCAATTTTCCATAGGACATTTACATACGTCTACAGCCTGAATGGCTGAACGGAATTACACCAAACTTGGCAAAATGGTACATCAAACCTAAGAGGTCAGGAAGGATCTACTATGCCCCCTTATGGTCATTTGCCCCTTCGCTTTGGCCTCCTCTTGTCTCTCGATCCTACCGAGAGACAAGATGGTGGCCGCTACGGACTGTTTGGAATGTTGACAGACGCCGGAGAACCAATCAGCTTCGCAAAGCTCCGTAACGCGAAAAGTACGCGAAGCGGAGCGCTGTTACAGATATATATCTTTTTTTGAACGTTAATTTCTCAAAATCCACTGGAGCACATATATTGAGACCTAGCAAAGGCACATCGGGCTACCAGTCCCTAATATTTTGCCAAGTTTCGTGCAAATCCATTCAGCCGTTCGATTATTGACATTTAGATACGTCTACAGCCTGAATGGCTGAACGGAATTACACCAAACTTGGCAAAATGGTACATCAAACCTAAGAGGTCAGGGAGGATCTACTATGCCCCCTTATGGTTATTTGCCCCTTCGCTTTCGCCTCCTCTTGTCTCTCGATCCTACCGAGAGACAAGATGGCGGCCGCTACAGACTGTTTGGAATGTTGACAGACGCCGGAGAACCAATCAGCTTCGCTTCACAAAGCTCCGTTGCGCGAAAAGTCCGCGAACCGGAGCGCTGCCCGGTCCGCTGTTACAGATGTATATCTTTTTTTAAACGTTAATTTCTCAAAATCCACTGAAGCACATATATTGAGACCTACAAAAGGCACATCGGGCTACCAGTCCCTACAATTTTGCCAAGTTTCGTGCAAATCCATTCAGCCGTTCGGGCTAAAAGTGAGGCCAACCGCCCTATGGAAAACTCAATGTTAAAAACACGTTTTGGGACCCCCCTTTTTTCTCGACCCCCCCTGGACGAACCCCCCCCCAATTTTCAGGGGCTGCTCAGAAACAAAATGTGCCATTTTCCTGAAAATTTCAGCCAATTCCGTCCACAAACGCCAAAGTTATTAGACATAGAACTTTCAAAAATCCCATAGAGAAAAAATCCTAACTATATATACCTACTGGCGACCGCCAGTAGGTAATATTCACTGAAAAAAACATAGGTTTCAGGAGTTATATAGTTAGGAATTCGTTTTTAAAAAACCTTTGAAATTCACTCAAAAAACTATAAGTTTTAGTGGAGTTATAGTTAGCTGGACATTTTACTCATACAGCGCTCTAGTTGTTCTTTAGAACACTCTGGGACATTCTGTCATTGGGCTATAGTTGGGCTACATCTGGCTGATATTTGGGCTACATTTGTTTTTATTTGTCTCTGGTGGCCATCTTTGGGCTACATTGGGCTACATTGGGCTACATTTGGGCTCTAACATATATATAGCCCAATGTAGCCCAATATATATTTTTTCAAAGTTAATTTTCGTAAAAACCACTGGAGCACATATCTTGAGACATAGCAAAGGCACATCGGGCTACCAGTCCCTACAATTTTGCCAAGTTTGGTGGAAAACCATTCAGCCGTTCGGGCTAAAAGTGAGTCCAACCGCCCTATGGAAATTAACATGGGGAAAACATGTTTTGGGACCCCCCTTTTATCTCAGCCCCCGCTTGACGAATCCCCCCCCCAACTTTCAGGGAAGGAGCGGAGCGCCGTGAGGCAAAGTTAAGGAAACTTTCAGGAAGATTCCTCAACTGGCGCCAAAGTTATTCCCAATAGAATGTTGCGATTTCCCTATGGAAAACAATCCTAACTATATATACCTACTGGCTATCACCAGTAGGTAATATATATATATATATATATATATATATATATATATATATATATATATATATATATATATATATTACCTACTGGCGGTCGCCAGTAGGCATATATAGTTAGGATTTTTTCCCTATGGGATTTTTGAAAATTCTATGTCTAATAACTTTGGCGTTTGTAGACGGAATTGGCTGAAATTTTCAGGAAAATGGAACATTTTGTTTCTGAGCAGCCCCTGAAAATTTGGGGGGGTTTCGTCAAGGGGGGGCCGAGAAAAAAGGGGGGTCCCAAAACGTGTTTTTAACATTGAGTTTTCCATAGGGCGGTTGGCCTCACTTTTAGCCCGAACGGCTGAATGGATTTGCACGAAACTTGGCAAAATTGTAGGGACTGGTAGCCCGATGTGCCTTTTGTAGGTCTCAATATATGTGCTACAGTGGATTTTGAGAAATTAACGTTCAAAAAAAGATATATATCTAGAGCCGCGCCTGGAGCGCTCCTCGGTACGCGTACCGGGGAGCGCTCCAGGCGCGCAACGCGACTTGCGCACGGCAAGCTGATTGGTTCTCGGGTGTCTGTAAACATTCGAAACAGTCCGCAGCGGCCGCCATCTTGTGTCTCGGTAGGATTGAGACACAAGAGGTGGCAAAAATCAAAGGGGGAAATGAGCAAGAGGGGGCAGGGTACACACCCCCTGACCCCCTAGGTTTCATGTGGGGGCCATAAAAGGCTCCCGCGGGTGAAAATTTTTTTTTTTTAAAAATCGATTTTCGCGGGGGTGAGCGCCCGGTACGCGCACTGGGGAGCGTACGGGGGAGCGTACCATGGAGATTAAAAATGAGAGACTTTTAAAAAAATAAAGCTTCTTTTTAAAAATTGGAGGTAGTTCTGAAAATAACTTTTTTTTTGATTTTGTTGTTTTATATATTTTTTTTGTTTTTGTTGTTTTATATTTTTTTAGACTTTTTAAAACAATTTTATATTTTTTTTGGATTTTTTTCAAGGGAAAAACAAAAACAAGGATTCCAAAACTGCTCAACAGGAGCAAAAAAATTTGAACATTTAGGGACTGGAAGAGCAGCGGTGTTGCTGTTTCTTTAGGGCAATCAGTTCAACACTCTGCTCCCCATAGCAGAGCAGTTCGTCACACTCTGTGCACGAAAATTTGATGCCCGCAAACACCGGCTGAATGTTAGGGACCATTCTTCCACGGGGTGGTCCCGAAGGTGTTGCTCCACCAGTGGAGGTGCTGCCGCCATCTGTGGGTACATTCCGTGCCAGCTCTCTGACACTCTCCCTGGCAAAGTTGTTAGGGTGTCTTCTTTTCACATGCCGGATCAAATTAGCATTCCCAAAACTATATTTTTTCAGAGGATTGCCTCTGGATAAACTACTCCCACATATTTTGCATGTTACTTTGGGAGCGTTGACTTTTTTCTGTCCTTCTGGGATTTCGTAAAATTTCCAGATGAAATGGGTTTTTTTCTTTTGCTGAGGAGGGTCCTCATCTAAAAATCCCTCTGAATCACTGCTGGATGACTCTCTTGCAGCCATTGCTGGAGATCAGAAAAGTAGGAGATAGAGTAGACACAACAGCTCTTGCTCTCTCCAAGTACAAAGCAATAGTGAGAGAAATGGGTGGGTTTCACACAATTTGGAAAAAAAAAAGTTCTGAACCAATGAAAAGTGTTATTTTAAAGTCACATGGTTTGACGCGCTTACGCTACGCGCCCCGGGGCGCGTCCCGGGCGTGTATCGTAAGCGCATCGGGGCGCTTACGTTGCGCGATCGTATGCGCTTCCGGGTGCGCTTACGCGGTGCGTCATAAGACGCATCTCGCGGCTACGCGATACGTGTCTTATGACGCAAGGCGTGGCGGCTACGCGATACGTCACAATGTTGTTTTCGTTCTCGGCAATAGCGCTTCCGGGACGCGCATTAGTACGCGCCCTGGGGCGCGCCGCAAGATTGCGCTTACCCGTGCGTTCACCTGTCCGCGCCCCGGGAGCGCACTAAAAATAATATTAAAAAAAAATAAAAAAATTATAAAATATAAAATTAGATTTAAAATGTATTATTTTTATAAAGATTTGCCATTAAAAAACCTATGAAATTCACTGAAAAAACCATAGGTTATAGACCATATATAGTTAGGAATTAGCATTTACAAAACCTTGAAAATTCACTGAAAAAACCATAGGTTATAGACCATATATAGTTAGGAATTAGCATTTAAAAAACCTTATTTTACTCACACAAAACCATTGAAATTCCATATATAGTTAGTTGTACTAACTATATATCGCGCACCCGCAATCCACTGCTGATGATGTCACATATTACATCATTCATGACATGGTCAGTGACATCACTGATGACATCACTGATGACATCTCAAATGACATCACTGATGACATCACTGATGACATCTCATTTGACATTACTCATGACATCATTCATGTGATGATACGATGAACCTCTTCAGACTCTAATATAACCGTAGATACACTCAGTGTAAACAGACACTCACAGACTGTCACTCATCCATGGAGTTACTCACACACCTAATCAGTCTTGCAAAGAATCAATCACACCTCCATTTGCTCAACTATATCGTTAAACACACCTTACTTATTGAAACATATAATAACACATATTTACTCTGTTATACAATCCCTGATACAAGTTCACAATAATCCATACAGCCACTCACACATTCACTGGCACAGTTATTTATATATGTCAACTACCACATGTACTGTGTTTTACATATGTACTTACTTTGACATGTAGCACTGAGATATCCATTCACTCACCAATACACTCATGCACACAGTAAACCGCCCATACAGCTGTTTCCACATGCACTTTTGAACCCAAACATCTATGCACAGAGTCATACACCTCCCAGCCACCCACACACACTCTCAGTCTCCCATACAAATGCTTGGGCAACCAATCAATAACCCATATAGTTACTCATATAGCTAATGATCAACACATGCAGCAGTTTACAGAACAACAGACATAATGATGCACAAATTAAGACAGTTTAGTCACTAACCCATGCGCTCAGTGAGACACATTTAACCACTCACTCATACAGTCAGTCATGCACCTACTAAATTCATCATCCAGACACTTATACATCCACTCATTCTTCAATATATAAGACATATTTTAACTTTACAGAAACATACAGTCACTGGATGTTGTCATCAGTGATGTCATCAGTGATGTCATTTGAGATGTCATCAGTGATGTCATCAGTGATGTCACTGACCATGTCATGAATGATGTAATATGTGACATCATCAGCAGTGGATTGCGGGTGCGCGATATATAGTTAGTACAACTAACTATATATGGAATTTCAATGGTTTTGTGTGAGTAAAATAAGGTTTTTTAAATGCTAATTCCTAACTATATATGGTCTATAACCTATGGTTTTTTCAGTGAATATATATATATATATATATCAAACCATACAGATGCCTGCTGTAGAGAGATGAATTTGTGTTTGCAGGGTTCTTTCCTCGTGGCACCCTCCAATAAATGATGATTGTGGCAAAGAACTTACCTGGCGAGTGATCTCTCTACAGCCGGTATCTGTATGGTTTGATATATATATATATATATATATATATATATATATATATATATATATATATATATATATATATATATATTCACAGAAAAAAACATAGGTTATAGACCATATATAGTTAGGAATTAGCATTTACAAAACCTTGAAAATTCACTGAAAAAACCATAGGTTATAGACCATATATAGTTAGGAATTAGCATTTAAAAAACCTTATTTTACTCACACAAAACCATTGAAATTCCATATATAGTTAGTTGCACTAACTATATATCGCGCACCCGTAATCCACTGCTGATGATGTCACATATTACATCATTCATGACATGGTCAGTGACATCACTGATGACATCACTGATGACATCTCAAATGACATCACTGATGACAACATCCAGTGATTATGTGTTTCTGTAAAGTTTAAATATGTTTTACATATTGAAGAATGAGTGGATGTATAAGTGTCTCAATGAAGGTTTTAGTAGGTGCGTGATTGACTGTATGAGTGAGTGATTAAATGCGTCTTACTAAATGCACGGGTTAGTGACTAAACTGTCTGAAAGTGTGCATCAGCATGTCTGTTGTTGTGCAAGCTGCTGCATGTGTTGATCAGTAGCTATATAAGTAGCTATATGGGTTATTGATTGGTTGCACAAGTATTTGTATGGGAGACTGAGTGTGTGTATGACTGGCTGGGAGGTGTGTGACTCTGTGCAGATCAATGTGTACTTGTATCAGTGATTCTATAAGAGAGTAAGTATGTGTTAGTATATGTTTTAAAATGTAAGGTACTCTATGTTTAACTGTGTAGATTAGAAAATGGAACTGTGATTGATTCTTTACAGGACTGACTAGGTGTGTGAGTAACTCCATGGATGAGTGGCAGAGTGTGAGTGTCTGTATAGGTGTATGAGTGCATATGATAGTGTTGTAAAGATGAGTGATTGTATGTATGAATGATTGTATGGGTGAATGAGTGAATGTGTGTGTAGACGTAGGAATCAGTGAGTGGGTATGTAGTAACTAGTATTGGTGTGTCAATGGTTTCAAAAATTATACTCTGTATTTAACACTGGGTGTAACAGAGGTTATATTAAAGTGTGAGGAGATGCATTGTATTGTCACATTAATGATATCATCATTGATGTGACCATTGATGTCAAATGAGATATCATCAGTGATGTCATTTGAGATGTCATCAGTGATGTCATCAGTGATGTCACTGACCATGTCATGAATGATGTAATATGTGACATCATCAGCAGTGGATTACGGGTGCGCGATATATAGTTAGTGCAACTAACTATATATGGAATTTCAATGGTTTTGTGTGAGTAAAATAAGGTTTTTTAAATGCTAATTCCTAACTATATATGGTCTATAACCTATGGTTTTTTCAGTGAATTTTCAAGGTTTTGTAAATGCTAATTCCTAACTATATATGGTCTATAACCTATGGTTTTTTCTGTGAATTTCATTGGTTTTTTAACAGCTAATATCTGTAGCTGTAAAATGTATTCTTCTTTAAATCCAAAAATATATTTTATATGTTTATGAATAATTTTTTTTTTTAAATATTTTTTTTTCTTCGTTCCCGCTTCGCGAATCGGGAAGCTTCCCGTTAGCTGACCTTGATGCCGCGAAATAGACCGCGAGCCGGTAAACGTTTCTTTACCGCAACTGCCGCGTTAGAAAACAACATCGTGACGCCTCCCGTCCGCATGACGTTTCGCGTTGTCGCGTGATACGTCATATGACGTGCTACGTTAGCGAACTCGTACGCTTACCGAGTCGCAAAGCACAGGTTTCTGGAAGCAAACCGGGAGGCCCTGCAAAGCGCGTAACGTAAACACAGCAGGTCATGTGACTTGGTAATAACACTTTTCATTGGTTCATTTCACTTTCGGTTTCCTAATGATGTAAGACTAGGTCATATGATCTAAAATGAACACTTTTCATTGGTTGAGAACTATTTTTTTTCCCAAATGGTGAAAATCCCTCCTTCTTTCCTCACTCTGACTTTCATCATTGTGAGAGAAAGACCCTTTGTTACCAGTGAGCAATGGCTTCTTTACTAGCTTCAGCTGGTGCTTCCCCACCACCTCCACCACATCCAAGGAAGAGTGGACCACCTGCTAAAGTTATAATTCAGCAAGAAGAGGAAGAAGAGGAACAGGACGACCTAGATAATCTCCCTATTATGGCCAGAAGATCTGTTGTACCGGAAGTAACGGGACCAGAGGGCAGGGAGATGGTGCCAAATATACAAACGAGATTTCGTGAAGTAAAACAAGTCTGCGTACATTGCAGTGGAATCATTTGCTACGCAGAAAGTAGCATCACTCTGATCAACAGAGCTATTAACAATCATGCTCATGTTTGTCCGAAACTCCCCAAACAATAAATTCTTTTTTTTGTTTTCTTCCTCCTGTTGAGCCCTTTACAATGAATCGTTTTCGTTGCCCCCTCCGAAAAAAAAACAAAAAAAATATAAAACTGTTCAGAAAAATTCAAAAAAAGTAAAAAAAATGTTCAGAAAAATAATAAAAAAAATATAAAACAACAAAAACAATTTAAAAAAAAGTTCTTTTCAGAACTACCTCCCCGTTATAAAAAAATTGGTACAATATTTGCAACTGTGCCAACCTCTATTTCTCTTAGTTCGCTTCCCAGTTCGCTCCCCGGTACGCGAACCGGAAGCGAACCAAAACATTTTTTTTATAAAAAAGAACAGTAAGTATAAGGGAAGGAAACAGACAGTTATGTTAAAAGAAAGACAGCTATAGGGGAGTAAACTAGAGATACTATTACCCGTAATCCACTGCTGATGATGTCACATATTACATCATTCATGACATGCTCAGTGACATCATCATCAGAGGATTGCGGGTAACAGTATCCCTAGTTTATTCCCTATAGCTGTGTTTCTTTTAACATAACTGTCTGTTTCCTTCCCTTATACTTACTGTTCTTTTAAAAAAAATTTTTTTAGATCTGTCAGAAACAGTGAAAGTAATGAAATATAAAAGACTACGTAGAATATGAGCACTGTATGCAACAACTTTGACACTGACAGAAGCCTCACCTTCTCCATGCCTCCTACACAGTTCTACATGTACATCATAAATGCAAACAGAACAGAATTAATTATACATGTTAAATGGTTTATTTTTGCTGTTCTCAGAATGTATCAAATTTCACTAAAACAGTGACTTGAAGGTATTCATCATATAACAGCGGGGAAAAAAAAACACAATCAAAATGATTGTGTTTAAAAAACCCATACATTACAAATCAGAATTCAGAACTCCTTAAAGTTAACTTACTTTCCATGACGGCCAAGGATGTCCTATGAACAGCTTACACTCTGTTGTGCTGTTATTACTTTCAACCCGCCACTTTCTGAAAGAAAACTTCCATCGTTTTCAAAAACATGTTACATACAATAAATGACTTCTCGCTCTCTACCACACGATTCCACAAGGCCAAATCGTGTCAGAGCCATGTATAACTCTTGGATTTCTTGTAAGCCAATCCCGTCTTTTCGCATTTCCGCAACTTTCAGAATTAAAATGTTGAAGATCATTTACACAATCCTGGACTAGTAATATCTTCCCCTTCTTGCTCAATCATGTTCTACATTTCCTATCACACTGATACTGCTTACTATGAAGCAGACTTACACTACCTTTATGACTAGTACAATCATTTAATTCTCTACATCACTTTTAATCACAAAGCAATGTAAAACAGTAGACAGCATTGCAGACTTACATTCCCTCTACTCCATGTTTTGATTCGCTGCTTCAATTAGCTTATAAAAAGAAATAGTTTTTCTGAACTCATTCAAAGTGCAGTTATTTTTCCATGACGTCCAGTCTTATGGTTAGAAGTTATGTCTCTGTACTACACTTATCCTCAAGGCCAAATAGTGTAGGAGCCATAAGAACTTCTTGAAATTCCTCAGAGCACATCCCGAGATTCTTTCCCTAAAATTTTGGTTTTAAAAACACCAGGTAAGAGTTTTTAAGGTCATATGGCAATTTTTTTTTTAAAATTAAAACAGAATCATTGCAGAATGACCAGCCATTTCTACACTTTAAATAAGCTGTATAATGTCCTGATGTTATTGAAGGACCATCATGATATATAATTGCTACAGTTACAAAAGTCCTTCCTGATATTGACAACTGTGAAGCCACAAAATTTTTAATTAAAGTTGTCAATTTTGTTCCATCAGGCCTACATCGTTGGAACATTAAAATGACATACTGGCCATATGTTCGTATAAATAAAGTGGACATCATTTCAGATTTACATTGGCTACACTCCATGTTGTGATCAGCTGCTTTTACTAGCTTATTAAAAGAGACTGATTTACTGTCTGGCAAAGTTAAATATATAAATCTTTCTGAGTCTACACTAGTAGTAGCTGATACCCTACAGTTCTCGCAGTCATGCTGCCATTGATAAGAAAGCCCAAACAGGTGATCTACATCTACACCTTCATCATGCAATACATCAAGCATATACATTAAAAACTCCTGACAATCTTGCTGACTATTTTGAGAGAATTGTGTTTGGCCTGAACATCTGTCTAACAGATTTCGAATTTCAGACACACTTTCTATGTTTGTTCTATCAGTGCTACATTTCTCTAACACAGAATTTAACAAACTGCAAAATCTTTGATCCGAATTGACCACAATCTGTTCTTTTAAAGTTTCTAGAGAAAAGACAACATTAACCACTACATTAGCATAGCAGTTGACACCAGAACTGTTTTCAAATTGAAAACCAACAACATCTTCAACAGAATCCTTTTTGTTTCTGCTTATAATTTCAGGTTCATCAACTTTTCGTCTTTTTGCTACAACCTCCCCAGTATTGGTCACATTTCTTCGTTTCCGGCCTACCACACGTTTCTCAAACAAAGGATACTGAGGCAAATGTGGCGCATACTCTCTTCTCAACCTATTGTATTCCTTAACACAATCTAGATCCGCACAAATGTTTGTGACATCACACTCAATCAAGTACAATCCCGATAAAGTCCTAACTCGTGACAATGCCACATATGCCATACCCTCCTTGAACACAGAACTGCCAATATTCACCAATGCACAGTCTACACTTAAACCTTGCGATTTATGGATTGTCACCGCATATGCCAAGCAAACAGGAAACTGCTTACGACGAACATATAAGTCTTTTACAAGCAAAAATCTAGCAGAACAACGAGCAATTAGCTGTACTTCCTCAATGCCATCAAATTTAATTTTTAAAAATTCAATTCCATCTCTATTTCTGTATTTCACAAAATCAACAACATTACCCATTGATCCATTTACCAGACCTCTTTCAACATGTAAATTCCTTCTTAAAATTATACGGCAGTTCAAGCACACATTCAGAGTCTTTTCAAAACCCGCAGTTTTAGATATACTCTTCTCTAATGAATCCAATTTTGTTTTCAGATTCTCAGACAAAATAATTGTTGATCCCATATGCTCTACTCTGTCAATAGCTTCCAATTTCACAATCTCTTGCTTTTCTAAATGCAACATTTTGTTGTTGAATTTGGCACATTCTGCAAGAGTTGGCATCAAACATATTCCAGATTTTTTCTCAGTAACTTTCTGAAAAATATTCTCAGGCACAACATCTTCGTCTGGATATAAATTTGTCAGTAATCGTGCATGTAAAGCTTCTTTCCCATGCTCGGTCACTTTTCCAATTCTAACATCTTGTAGAATAGTCTTGTAAACTTCATCCTTTGCCTGACGCATATTTTCATGCAGTTCAGCATAATTGAAGTTTAACCATATATTGACGTTGCCAATACTCCCTAAGCACTTCCTGGTATCTTCATGCGTGAGCATTTTGAACACAGGTTGCCCTTTCACTGGTGTCAGCTGCAGAAGATCTCCAAAAACAATGATGTGTTTGCCACCAAATAACACATCATACTCTGTTTTGAGAACTTCTTGCATTCTCAAATGCACAAAGGCAAGCATAACATTGGAAACCATGCTTACTTCGTCAATGATAAGAAGTTTCATTTTCCTCAAGACTCTTGAAACTTCAAAACAAGCATCTCCAGATAGCTTGTGATATTCTAATTTGTTGTCATGCTCCACTGGCAGCATCAGTAAACGATGTAAAGTAATCCCTTTAATGTTATGTGCTGCCAGTCCAGTTGGAGCGGTGACAACACAAGACAGCGATGACTCTGTCCTTTCCTGCAAATAACATGAAATTGCTTTAATAAGGAAACTTTTTCCAGTTCCCGCTTCTCCACTCACGTACAGTCGGACAGGCTTCAACGACGTACATGAGCACTCTTTCTTATCATGACTTAATCCATGATCAATTTGCATGGTAAGTTCGTCATATATTTTCCTCTGCTCAACGTTGAGTTGTCTTTCCAACTCTTCTAAGTTAACCGCATCCTCCTGAGCATGTGCCATGGCTCTTTCCACTTCATTCATAGCAGTGGCAGCTTCATTTTCGATAAGAGGTCCTCCTAGTGGATCCTGACTCAATGAAGCAGAACTCTGACTGTCCTGAGAACTGTCTCTGGCAATCTCGGCTGCAATCGTTGCTTCCTGCTCAATTTCCACATTCAACATTTCTACATATTTGAGAAAAGCAGGACATTCTATGGTCTCCTTGGCAGCATTGAAAGAGTCTTCGTAACAGAGGAAATCTCCAAGCAGTTCCTCTTCTGCACGCCAAGGCTTAAAAAGTTGCAAAAGTGCTAAATAGAAAAACTCCTTTTTTTCAGGAGATTCGCCACTCAATTTTCGATGGTTTATCAAGTGGCATTTTCTTTGCTTGACCAGACATCCCTCACTTCCTATTACAGCATACACTCCTTTCTCAGTATCTTCTTTGATGTTCCTCTTGAATATGTAATTTTGCAGAACCTCATACAGACAAACATTCTCGAGGTGACTGCTTCGATTTGGATAATATGTATCCAACATGTTGCTCTTCAAAATGTCGGTACTGTTTGGCTCCTTTTCCGCCAAATACTCAATTTCCCGCACAGGTTTCAGAACTCGATTACGCGTTGCAGCAAGACCAACACTCGCCCAAACGATACTCCTGGACTTGGCATAGAGACTTGCTGAAGACAACCGGTCAGAACATTCGTAAGCTCCGATTTCTCGATGCGACAACATCTTCAGACTGAAACTGTACAACTTCTTGCTGAGGCTCTTTTCATGGGAAATGTCCTCCCACATATCCTTCAATTCTGTCTTCTCTTTTTTGGTGATGTAAGATGTCACATACCTAGCCACAGCCATACAGTTATCAGCCACAAACTGTATATCCATGTTAGCATTCCACATGGACAAAATCACCGGGTTGTAGTCGTTGATGTACTTAGACTCTTCGTTCCTCTTCAAATTGTATGTGTTTTTAGGTGATTTCTTCATCACATTATGTCGCAGCGAAGACATCAAACTGTTCACTCTTCCTTTAGAAATCACCGATCGTGGAAAGCCGAAACGACATTTGGTGTAGAACTTGTCTTTGTTCCGGAATTTACGACGACAGTACTTTCCACATCGATGGCTTTGGAAACGTAGAACTTTTTCTCTTAGGCTTTTTTTCTCCTTTGCGTTTGGAACAGCACACGTAGAATACTGTTCTATGAAACTCATCACTGAGTCGTCTGCATCCGTTCCAAATTTAGGTGCATCCTTGATCCACAGCAACATATGTATATGAGGAGCACCTCTTGCTTGGTACTCCTTCCTCCAGAAGAAATCCAACACCTCTCCAAGAGGTGGATTCTTCTTATTCATGATGAAAGACATCATACCTTCAAATCTATGATTGAAGTACCTACATACATTGACTGGATCCAAAGAGCACAGTTCTCCGGGTGTCTTGAATTCGATGTTTTCTACGTTAGCATTTGCCTCTCGTAGAAATTCAAGTAAGTCTTCCCAGCCATACTCAGCACAGCTCAAAGTGAGGAACCATGTGGGAGTTCCTAAGTTCCTCAGCATACATTTTAAATCACCATGACGACGGTACCAGTACTCATTAGTACCACGCTGACACGCCATGAGATTAATCAGGTGAGAATCCAAAATACTGTCTTGGACATTGACTTTATCCATAAAGTCACTTGCCGAGATGTTTTGCATGTGTATACCACTTTTCAAGATGTGGTTCACTGCATATGACAGTCCAGACAGATCGCTTTCAAACAGGAGATGAAACAAATAAGGAATGCATTGTCGAAACCTAGGATCTCCTGCATACAATCGCAAAGTCCGGTATTCAGAAGCAGGAATTTGATGAGGTCGCTCATCATATCTTCCTCCCTGACCTGTTGGAAAAAGCTGTGGGAAACACCGAGCTTCCAAACTTTCCTCCCAAACACTAATGGGACTCCCTTTCGCTTGTTTCATTTGAAACAACTCAATAGCATTCCCCATGACTTCCTTGGAATGCAAAGGATGAACACTATAATGTTCATATATTTCTTCACTAGTACAGGGTTCTACTTTCTCAATTTGACCAGCACACAAATCGCTATCCTCTTCCTCACTTACTTCCTCTTCTGCAACATATAAATTTTTATAGTATTTATTATATTTTTTCAAATACAATGTTGCCCTTTTGACTTTCCTAACATCTACTAAATCTTGCCATATTTTCTTATTCTTTGTCGGAACCCCATTAACTAAGATAACCAGAGGTTCCTCTTCCACTTTTTCTACTCCAATTGTGTTAATGTTTTTCTTCAAATCTAGAGGCAAATAAACAACTCTTCCCTTTAATCCTCTCTGTAAATCTGATGGAGGCAATTTCCCTGTCTTTGGCTCCATTCTTACAATAGCCTGAAAGGGATGGATACTTTGAATCAAAATAGATTCATAAGTATTTAAATCCTTCAATTCAGAAGGAATTTCAACCAATTCCAGATTATTATGAACTGCTCTAGCAGGCATCTGGTTTTGATTTAATTTGTTACAACAATAAGTACACACACGTTGATCCAATCCCAAATCAAAACAATTTTCTACCATCAAGTATGTTGTAAAATCCTTCCATTCACTATTATTTTCCCTTTCACTTTTTCCATATAAATCCACTAACTTAGTTTGATTCTTATAATAAGTGCGTCGACAACACACACAAGTGAAATTTGGCCTCTCACTTGATTTCACCTCAAACGTCGCAATTTCCCTCTGGAAATTATCTGTACTGGAAACCTGTACACTATCTTCCACATTACTCTCTTCTTCTTGGTCAATTTCAACATTCTCCTCTTTACTTCCAAAGTAACAAAACTCAATTTCTTCACATATATTTTTCACATCTATTTCAGAACCATGCAAAAGAGCAGCGCATAATTGTTTTAGCATAATTGCTGGACTCTTAGCATAATACAACATTCTAACTAATTTCCTCACTTTATTATGATGCACTGCTAGCATCCTGAAATGATGAAAAACACTCTGGCATACTCTCCTGGAAAGACAAGCCAGTGAATGACCATGCAAACCTATCACTTCTCTCACTCTGCAAGGATCTAATTCTTGCAACAACTTCATTTTCTGCTTCAAACTTTTCTTACTAAATGACCGTATAAAATCACAAAGCAAATTGATGGAATCCTGTCGTACACTGCAAATACTACTACACTTCCAGGTGTACACAGGACCCTTAGGACGTCTCCCTAAAACCTCATTACCTAACACCTCTTCTATCTCTGTTCTCACAAGTTTTTCTTTTTCAACTGGACAACCATCTTTCACTTCATAAGCTCGACCACTGGTGTCAACTGCATGCACCAAATCATTATCCTGGAAATAACTCTCCTCATTAAAAAATGCCTCAGAGCTTGAACTATGCATCCATTCTCCAGAAAAAACTTCACAAAAATTACTACGATTAACTATTCTCTTCCATCTACTATTTCTTTTGAAATCATAAATTACCTTGTTTAGCTTCCTAATTCTATTGATTGTCAAAATAAATAACTTACGTTTAATTTCAAAGGCCTGATCAATAACTTTCTCAACTATTTTTTTTCTCTTATAAAAAACCACTTTCTGCTGACCTTTCTTAATATTTTTTAACAAATTCCCAATTATCCTGTTGCGGAACATTCGTTTACGAATATCCCTAAACTGTTGTTTCCTTCTACTTTCATGCATAGAGTTATCTCTTACTCTAGCAGTAACATTTCTCATTGGCCTTTCCTTACCATTTGAATTCGGTCTCCTTTTCTGGAGTGAAACATTTTCTGTAGTAATATTTTTTTTACTAGACATATTTCTTATGACTGTTTTTCGACTCTTACCCGGTGCTTTCTTGGTGACTTGACAAATCTTTTTGTTAGAGGACTGCTGCAATATTCCATGCTCCTGCTGTCTTTGACGTTTTCCAGCCTTTCTTACTCTTTCTTTGCTAGGCATCCTAAAATCTTGAAATAATGTGCAGTTGAATCTGTGGTAAAATATAATAAAAAATGTTATTAACCACTATTACCCAACAGTAAATTAATAACAGTCATCAAAAACTTAACACACTACTTAAGTATATAATATACTGAAGCCTATCTTCAATTTTTCACTGAACAGGACTCATCTCTTCTTAACCTTGGATAAACCTCACCTACTCTGTGTCCCCTGCACATAATTAAATGTAAAGGGGCAGATTTATATTAACTAGCACATCCCCAGGGATGCACCAGTTAACGTGCACCGCTGCTCTGCCACCCACGGTGTGCCGCATTTACAATCAGATAGGACAAAGCTACATCAAAACCCTGCGCCTGCTTGAAGCAGGCATAGATCTTGACGCAGGTAGGCTGAAAGCTAAAGCAACAACTAAGTGTCGTGTGCAGAACTTACAAAAAAGGAAAAATGGCGTTTAAACCAGTAATGAGACCATGCTAACGTAATACAGAGTAAAAATATCCAGGATCTACATCAGTTTGGGGTTCACGAACCTGGCAGGTACAAGGCACTGAGGCTTTCCACCGTGCATGTCTCATCCCAAAACATATGTTGTTTGTGAATGAAACAATTTCCCAGACCAAATGCTTTGGATTGGCTACTTCTAAAAAATTAAACACCCCTACTATCCCGGAGTTAGAGGAATACGATGGTTGGAGTAATTTTACTCGTTGTCTATTAAAGATTTACAGGCCCTACTCCGTAATTCTTCCTTTAACATTTCCAGTATAAATCCAAAAGGTTGACTGCTTTGGCAACGTGCCTTATCCACGGTTTAATAACGCTGCCTTTTGCTTTATATAAGTTTTCAAATTGTATGAAATATATACCAATAGGTCGTTATTAACCTTTAGGTAGTGGTTTTCTTCATGAGGTCTGGTCGCTTCCATACACATACAGATTTTCAAAGATGATCAAGAAGTTTATCTGAATAGAGAGGAATGCACTGAGACGCCAGATCATTCACTAATGTGTAGGCACAGACAGTTACACGGTTCATGCAACAAACACCGACCAAATATGGCTTGCGTGTTGCAAGGCACGCCAGTTCCTGCTATCATCCCCACGTTCAAGTTCTTGGAAAATGGTAGTTATTTGATGCTCAATAATGAAGATTGTTCTGGGTTAATTAAAAGTATTCATTTTATCGTAACAGTAAATGAACGGGTTATTTGCTGCAGAAATGTTCTATTTCCTCCCACACATGAACATAGGGAGTTTTCAATCTGGCCACAAATACCAACCTTGGGAGTACATTTCAACAGCATGGCAAGAATAAGAGCTCTTTTGTCTCAGAGAGAGGTGGCCTTGAGTTCGGCCCGTGAAACTTTCGTGCTTCACATAGCGAACACCCGTACAGAGGTGCAGACCCTTTTAAATACAGATTCGACTTTGCATTTCAGCAAGATTACCCATTCATTTCCATGCAGCAGGAGGCCCATAGGAATGAAGGTGCAATTTGCGATTAGCAATTACCTCATCGCAAATTACGAATTTTTCCGACGGTGCAGGGGTATCTCAAGAACACCCTGCTGCACCCCTGAAAAAAAAATTTGGGGTCATATGGCGCACATAAATTTTGAAAACATTCCTTTACCTCAAAAACGATTTTCAACTCATAATTTGAAAACACTGCACATGGGGAAATGACTTAAAATGTCCTTAAGACACATAAAAGCATTTTTTGATTGCCTTTGCAGCATGTTTCAGTCACCTTTAACATGCCTATGTAACGGAAACATTCAAAATTTAAATTTGCCATGCACAGGTGGGAGCATATTTACAAGCAATTTGCTCCACAGACAAACTTCTTACATTGAAATGGGAAAGACTCTCAATTACCTTATAAAGAAGCAGACACCATTATGTCCTTCTCATCAATATTAAAACCATTGCTTTTTCTCAAAAACGATTTACAAGTCATAATTTGAAAACACTCCACAGCTCCTATGCACATAAAAGCCCTGTCAGTACTAATACTTCACATTTTCTCCAATTACAATTTCTCAAACAAACAAAATCTATTTGTGAAACACTTGAGACAAAGCAACATTTGAAAAACACAACTTTCTTCATAATTTTCTCCTTAAAGCACACTATTTTCTATCTAAATTAAAGAAATTTTTTCTCACCTTAGCAAGTACTTTGAGTTGCAAAACAGTCTCAGAAACACACCAATTTGTCTTCAGCAGAGCAAAAGGTATGCACTCCAGAGTCTGCAGCTATCAAAAGCACAGAAATGCTGTAATTCCTCACACAGATCTCTCATGTCACCCAATCAAAACTCTTCCCTCACTTTTTTTCAAAGCAAAACCCTTCCCCCCTCTGCCCCCTCTCTGCTTTTTCTGCATAGCAACCACCTCTTGCAAGACCTCTCACACAACAATGTTGCAATTGAACTCTGAACTCTCAGTGCACCTGCATATCCAGAGCATTCTTTCATTTAATGATTTTTTCTTCGCCACTCAAAATACATCTTTCAACGAACTCATCCATGCACACTAACTTTCTGTTTTCAGCAATCAAAATCCACCAATCACTGTTACTGCTTCATTAACACAGAAACTCCTCAGTTTTTTTCATTTTACACTCTCATTTTTTCAACTGCCATTTCATTGCCACACTTCATCTGACTGCAGCAGAACCTTCTCTCACCATGTTTTCTGTCTGGATTGTTGGACATAGTTACATATATTGGGCTCAAAGGTACGCTGAAAACAGGAATTTACCTAACCTCAATTTACAAGATGTGGAAATTAAGTGGTTTGGCCACAGAGGATTAAAATGTCACCAATTGATACCATTGGTGAAAACCTTTATGCATTTGCCAAAACCTGACCTGTTAATTGTGCACTGTGGAGGTAATGATTTGGGCACTTTGACTGGGGTAGGTCTGGAAATGCTTTTAAAGGACACCTTTGAGCAATTGATGGCACTTTTTCCTCAGACTGCCTTGGTATATTCAAATATATGCCAAAGACAGAAATGGAGGTGGTCGAACCAATTTTGTCCACAAATTGAGAAATCGAGGAAGCATGTAAACAAATCTGTTTCAGCTTACATGAGAGACCATGGAATGGGCTCCCTGTACAACAATAACTTGCGTTACTACATGCAAGATATCTACAGAGGAGATGGAGTTCACTTCTCAGATGAGGGCAACAGAGTTTTCACTCTGAATTTAAGAATGTGCATTGGTACCTACTTATAAGTACCTAAATGTACCATAAACCCAAAAGCTCTTCTCAGAGCTACCCTACATCTGATCACTCACAATTATTATTGTACTCTAACTTTTTTCACTAATTTTCAAGAAAGTACGCTCCCCAGAACGCTTCCCGGTTCGCGAACCGAGCGCACTCCACGCAAAAAAACTAAAAAAACGGTATATATTTTTTTGCCCTGCGAGAACCTTTCAAAGCCTCCACATCAAACCTAGGGGGTCAGGGACGATCTACTATGCCCCCTTATGGTCATTTGCCCCTTCGCTTTGGCCTCCTCTTGTCTCTCGATCCTACCGAGAGACAAGATGGCGGCCGCTACGGACTGTTTGGAATGTTTACAGACGCCGAAAAACCAATCAGCTTCGCAAACCTCCGTAACGCGAAAAGTACGCGAAGCGGAGCGCTGTTACAGATATATATCTTTTTTTTAACGTTAATTTCTCAAAATCCACTGGAGCACATATATTGAGACCTAGCAAAGGCACATCGGGCTACCAGTCCCTACAATTTTGCCAAGTTTCGTGCAAATCCATTCAGCCGTTCGATTATTATTATTATTTTTTTTTTTGCCCCGCGGGGCCCTTTTAAAACCTCCACATCAAACCTAGGGGGTCAGCGAGGATCTACTATTCCCCCTTATGGTCATTTGCCCCTTCGCTTTTGCCTCCTCTTGTCTCTCGATCCTACCGAGAGACAAGATGGCGGCCGCTACGGACTGTTTGGAATGTTGACAGACGCCGGAGAACCAATCACCTTCGCTTCACAAAGCTCCGTTGCGCGAAAAGTCCGCGAACCAGACCGCTGCCTGGTCCGCGCTTACAGATATATATCTTTTTTTAAACGTTAATTTCTCAAAATCCACTGGAGCACATATATTGAGACCTACAAAAGGCACATCGGGCTACCAGTCCCTACAATTTTGCCAAGTTTCGTGCAAATCCATTCAGCCGTTCGGGCTAAAAGTGAGGCCAACCGCCCTATGGAAATTAACATGGGAAAAACGCGTTTTGGGACCCCCCTTTTTTCTCGGCCCCCCCTTGACGAACCCCCCCCAAATTTTCAAAGGCTGCTCAGAAACAAAATGTGCCATTTTCCTGAAAATTTCAGCCAATTCCGTCCACAAACGGCAAAGTTATTAGACATAGAATTTTCAAAAAACCCATAGAGAAAAAATCCTAACTATATATACCTACTGGCGACCGCCAGTAGGTAATATATATATATATATATATATATATACATACATAAAAACAGTTAAATAAAATTTATTTTAAGTACAACAACACTTGAAAGCCGGAGTTTATTTAACGCATTTTTTATCTACATATACTGACTTCCTTTATGCATCTAAGTACCTTCCATGTGCTTAGGGATCTATATATTTATTACTTTTCTTCAAATTCAGCACATCCAATTCACTACCCTATTTCTCACCCTATACTCCTCTCAATATATCCTCTACCTCAACTCTCCCATTCATCCCAAACCCCATACCACTAATATGATTCCCAAAATAACCCTTTCTAGACACTTCCCTACTCTACCCCTCCTTGCATCATCTCATACCTCTTTTACTATTCTGATGCCACAAAGCAAACCTTTCCAATCCCTTGCCTCTGACTCTTCCCCCTCCACATCCCTTTTACTCATCCTAAGCCTCCTCCTACTGTATGACCTCCAAAAAAAAGTCTAAATGCTTCCCTTTTCTGTACCTCCACTATCCTTTTCAATCCAAATATCAGACTAACATGCCCACCTCTCAAATTATTTTTATATTTCACTATACTAATTAACCACTAATCCTTTTTGGGTCCTGGAGTAGTGTGCTACTCGCTGAAAAAGCACTTTAGCACCTCATCAGGGGTAGCAAGCTCTTTATAAATGCCAACCTTTTCCCTCTTTTATCCCTCCGCTATCCTTCTCAATCCAAATAACTGACCAACGTATCCACCACTCAAATTACCTTCATATTTCACTATACTAATTCATCACTAATCCTTTATGGGTTCTGGAGTAGCATGGTACTTGCCGAAAAAGCGCTTTGATGCCTCGTATTGGGTAGTAAGCTCTACGTCTGTGGTTCCCAAACTGTGCGCCGCGGCGCCCTGGTGCGCCGTTATCAGGAGCCAGGGGCGCCGCGGGCACGATGTGGAAAGGAAGTGTGAAAGTCACACTAAGAATGTGTCACTTTCACCCCCCCTCGCCTCCGAGATGAATAGGTTGCTCTGCCCCTAGTGTCTGTCTTTCTGAAGCAGAGTATCACGGCGGCGGGGGCGGGGGGGGGGGTGCACAAACAGCGCACGCAGGACTCGGCTACAGACATAGCTGAGAGGCCCGCCTGCCGATGAAGATCCAGTCACTTCTTACTCAAAGGGAAAAGAAGATGCCCATAATCCCGCATTTTGGCGCCTGGCAGTTCTAACCATTAAAAAAGGCAATCAACTCTTTCAGCTGCTGATGAGCTGTGAAAGAGATGCCGGTCAGTGGCTGAAAGGAAGGTGTTACAGCGCAGGAGGGGGTCATGCTCCTTGTGGAGTCACGAGCACCTTTGGTTATTTAGATGCAAATAGCATTGAAAGAGTAAATGAAACTAATTTTTTCATGTTTTTCCCCTCAATTTTTATATAGAGCAAACTCAACCCAAACATATTGGAGTGCTTTACATGAGCACTAATGACATTTCATAAGGAGTGAGTGCTGGGTCAGGGGCCTGGTGGAGAGCGTTGGGTGGGTGGGTGCAGGGTGGGGGTCCTGGTGGAGATCGTTGGGTGGGTGGGTGCGGAGTCAGGGGCCTGGTGGAGAGCGTTGGGTCGGTAGGTGCAGGGTGGGGGCCTGGTGGAGAGCGTTGGGTGGGTGGGTGCAGGGTGGGGGTTCTGGTGGAGAGCGTTGGGTGGGTGGGTGCGGGGTCAGGGGCCTGGTGGAGAGCGTTGGGTGGGTGGGGGTCCTGGTGGAGAGCGTTGGGTGGGTGGGTGCGGAGTCAGGGGTCTGGTGGAGAGCGTTGGGTGGGTGGGTGCAGGGTGGGGGTCCTGGTGGAGAGCGTTGGGTGGGTGGGTGCAGGGTGGGGGTCCTGGTGGAGAGCGTTGGGTGGGTGGGTGCGGAGTCAGGGGCCTGGTGGAGATTGTTGGGTGGGTGGGTGCAGGGTGGGGGGCCTGGTGGAGAGCTTAGGGTGGGTGCAGGGTCAGGGGCCTGGTGGAGAGCGTTGGGTGGGTGGGTGCAGGGTGGGGGTCCTGGTGGAGAGCGTTGGGTGGGTGGGTGCGGGGTCAGGGGCCTGGTGGAGAGCGTTGAGTGGGTGGGTGCAGGGTGGGGGTCCTGGTGGAGAGCGTTGGGTGGGTGGGTGCGGAGTCAGGGGCCTGGTGGAGAGCGTTGGGTGGGTGGGTGCAGGGTGGGGGGCCTGGTAGAGAGTGTTGGGTGGGTGGGTGCAGGGTGGGGGGTCTGGTGGAGAGCGTTGGGTGGGTGGGTGCGGGGGGGGGGCTGGTGGAGAGCTTAGGGTGGGTGCAGGGTCAGGGGCCTGGTAGAGAGCATTGGGTGGGTGGGTGCAGGGTGGGGGTCCTGGTGGAGAGCGTTGGGTGGGTGGGTGCGGAGTCAGGGGCCTGGTGGAGAGCGTTGGGTGGGTGGGTGCAGGGTCAGGGGCCTGGTGGAGAGTGTTGGGTGGGTGGGTGCGGGGTCAGGGGCCTGGTGGAGAGCGTTGGGTGGGTGGGTGCGGGGGGGGGGGCTGGTGGAGAGCTTAGGGTGGGTGCAGGGTCAGGGGCCTGGTAGAGAGCATTGTGTGGGTGGGTGCGGGGTCAGGGGCCTGGTGAAGAGCGTTGGGTGGGTGGGTGCGGGGTCAGGGGCCTGGTGGAAAGCATTGGGTGGGTGGGTGCAGGGTGGGGGGCCTGGTAGAGAGCGTAGGGTGGATGCAGGTTCAGGGGCCTGGTGGAGAGCATTGGGTGCGTGCAGGGTGAGAGGCCTGGTGGAGAGCGTTGGGTGGGCGCCTAATGCCTTGATGCAGCCGCACTCTGCCAGCTTCTGTCTTTGCCTCACTCCTCGTTGAGGGGTCGTCACTCGTGACTGCTGCATGTTAGAGAGTGTGAGGGGAGAAGGGTGCAAGGCAAAGGGGAGAAGGGTACAAGGCAGAGGGGAGAAGGGTGCAAGGCAGAGGGGAGAAGGGTGCAAGGCAGAGGGGAGAAGGGTGCAAGGCAGAGAAAAGAAGGGTGCAAGGCAGAGAGGAGAAGGGTACAAGGCAGTGGGGAGAATGGTGCAAGGCAGAGGGGAGAAGGGTGCAAGGCAGAGGGGAGAAGGGTGCAAGGCAGAGGGGAGAAGGGTGCAAGGCAGAGGGGAGAAGTGTGCTAGACAGAGAGAAGGGTTCAGGGGAGAAGGGTGCAAGGCAGAGGGGAGAAGGGTGCTAGGCAGAGAGAAGGGTGCAAGGCAGAGGGGAGAAGGGTGTAAGGCAGAGGGGGGAAGGGTGCAAGGCAGAGAGAAGGGTGCAAGGCAGAGAGAAGGGTGCAAGGTAGAGGGGAAAAGGGTGCAAGGCAGAGAAAAGAGGGGTGCAAGGCAGAGAGGAGAAGGGTACAAGGCAGTGGGGAGAATGGTGCAAGGCAGAGCGGAGAAGGGTGCAAGGCAGAGGGGAGAAGGGTGCAAGGCAGAGGGGAGAAGGGTACTAGGCAGAGAGAAGGGTGCAATGCAGAGGGGAGAAGGGTGCAAGGCAGAGGGGAGAAGGGTGCAAGGCAGAGGGGAGAAGGGTTCTAGGCAGAGAGAAGGGTGCAAGGCAGAGGGGAGAAGGGTGCAAGGCAGAGGGGAGAAGGGTGCTAGGCAGAGGGGAGAAGGATGCAAGGTAGAAAAGGGTGCAAGGCTGAGGTGAAGTAGGGTACAAGGGGAAGGGCGAAAAGGGTGCAAGGTGGAGGGGGAAAGAGTGCAAGGGGGATGGTGATGAAGTTAATAATTTCCCCCCCGAAAACATTTCTGCTGATACCCATGATCAGAGCCCACCTCACGTAAACTTCTTGTAACGCCACAGAGCTCCTTGAGCCTTTCTCTAGCCTGGTTACTTTTAGTGGGAGTGCTTTATACTACTCTATGTATGCATTGAGATGTACTTTATAAGATCTTTGTGATTGCAAATAAAGTTGTATGACAGTGATGGCTACTCTCTGAATCCTTCATCATGTCTAGGCTTGATTCTTCATGTAGACCAGTGGTTCCCAAAGGGTGCGCCGCGGCACCCTGGTGCGCGAGTAAAAAAATGGTGGGGAGCCACGGCCAACTGCCAATTAGGTCAAGGGAGCCACGGGTCAAAAAAGTTTGGGAACCACTGCTCTACGTAAATGTAATTACAATACAATACAATTTTTCCAGCACAGAACCAGTGCCCCTCCACCCCTCTCCCCCCCACTTCCGGGTGCATTACATTTGTCTACCCGCGTGAGAGTGGAACAACACACTGGTGGTAGTAGTGTGGAAGTGCCCACATGGTGAATTGTTTAACACTTCATCACTTGCGGCTGCCACAGGAAAGGCCTCTATATATCCTTGGGTGATCTAGTTCACCACAAGAAGGCACGCAAACCATGTCCATTTCCTTTCCTTTTTTCGAATAGTTGCAAAAACCAACATGAATGTGTGTAGGACACACTTTACTTACCCCACAAACTTGTCTCCACAAGGCTACTACCTCTAATGGAGGACAACGAAACATTGAAGGTGGCTTTGCATGGTGGGCTTATACTCCCTTAAAGGAGAAGAGTTAATGAAGCGGGCTCAAAAGGCTTTGAGTAAAGTAAATGGGGTGCTATATATTTAAAGCGAGGTATCTGACTGATGAGTGGTTAAAACTCTTTTGATAATGACTCTAATGAGGAAGAGAGACGAGGTGATCATTTTGCACCACCACAATACATATGCTGTTTTCCATTTTATATTGCAACTGTTCTGGAGTGCCCGTCTATATTTAATTTGTTCCAAAGAGTTTCATTGAACATCTTTGAGGCACATCTTTAATGCCACTTGCTAAATATGTAGTTTTGTGCTACCTTATTCGCTTGCATGATAAAACATTTGAGACATTACACATACTCTGAAGTGAGCGGTCACAAATTAAACTTCACAATTGAATGCATATAACCTTTCCCCTTGTACAGTTTTGTGCATCTGTGAAGTAGAAACTAAACAAAAGCGAGAGTGTATTACTTATTGCGCTATATCCTGAAAATAATCATACAGTAAATGAGACACAGACAATGGAACTGTTATGCCACTGTATTGCTGTTAGGTGGAATTGAAAATACCAGATGTCAGTGCTATATATAATTCCTACCTCGGGCTGTTTTGGCTCTAAAACATACTTTTCATTAAGGAACTCAACTGCCAGTTTAATTCTGTCAAGTTCTGTAGTAAAAAAAAAACTCACAAGGAGTCTGCTGTGCATTTGTTAAAATCTATTAAAATGCTTTTAAGCATATGTGGAGGCATATAAATACTTCAAAAGTGGATGTAACTTGGAAACACATTTTTCGTTTTGAAGCTCTGGCTGCATATATATTCTATGTGAGTTTTAGTCCAATGATTCTTAGTGTCATTTGACTGTGATGGTAGTTGTAGGCTCATGAATATGTATATGGTGGGTGCTTTGATTGCACAAACTGTAGCGATTTAAAAACCCATACTTCACAGCGAAGGGTGAAATAGGGGAAGCATGGCTTTCATTATCCTAGTTCAATGCGAAGGTATCAACCCAGGCCAAATTACAAGACAAACACTGGCTATTTAAAGACAAAAATTATGCAAAAAATTATTAACTATAACACAGAAAAATATACTGTTGTAAAAAGTTTTTTTTTTAATTATATTGATAAAAATAGATTAAACACATACATCATGTATACAAGATAAATTGATACAATAAAAAGATTTTTGTTAATGATTAAAATGAAACATTTGTTTTAAAAAAGGCTCGAGGGAGTTCTATATGTTATTGGCGTGGCTGTAGTCTGTCAACGCGTTTCGACACGTCGTAGTGTCTTCCTCAGGACAATATTTTTTGCAGCCAAATTTTCTAAAAAGAACAAAACATCTTTAGCTTTTCTCAACATATCGTAGATTGTGTTATAGTGCATTATTCTCTTATATTTTATCTAAAAAATGAACTTTTTCTTTAATTTCAGGTATTCTTTTTTTAGCCAGGTACAAGAGTCTGATCAATGATTTTTCCACTGAAGATAGTCAAAAGAGCGGTCCTGACAGGAATCTAAGAACACAATCCCTATAGTGAAGCTTGGCATCAGAAAGAGAGTATACATATATCTAGAATTTAAAACAAATGTTGTAATTTGGCCTGGGTTCATACCTTCGCATTGAACTAATTTCCCTGACCCAGGAACTTTATCCTTACCAGGGGGTCCTTGATATATCACATAATTTCATTATCCTAGTGACACTTCCAAAAAACACTTTTGGGCTATATCATTGTCAGGGCTACTAGGATTATGTGGTATGTAGGAGCAAATTATATGGCAAGGTTATCTAAATTTTGTGGCAAACCGGGAAATTATGCGGCACATTCTCTGACAGTGTTAATTCATCGATTTGAGTTCAAAAGAACACTTTTTTTGAAATCTGCTAATTAGGCCACTTATGTGGCAAATTACGGGTTGGGAACAGTGAGGGGTGGCCACCCACAGTTGGATGGGATCTCCGACCGGTGTTATGCTGCAGAGAAGATAATCATTTCAAGGAAGTTTGATGTGATATATTGTAAAAACAAATCCTGAAATTCAGTGAAATAACACATTAAATAACAACACTTGCTCAAACCAATTAATACTACTACACTACTACCATCATAGTGTTTAATGGTAATGAGATATGTAATCACATATGTAAGATAATTTGTAACATTTGCAATTGGAAACATCACCTCAAGGATGAGGTCATGAGCATTATATCTGGTGTGAGAGTTATAATTTGCATGGCGGTTTTGCAAATTATGGATTACAAAGGAAACCATGAATTGGAAACTTCAGTGATGTTTAGGTCTAGATAGAAAATCTTTCTTGTGCATGGCTGAATACACATGTTATGTTACAGCATATGTAAGAAAATGAAAAGCCTTTTTTCATTATTTCAGTTATTCTTAACCACTCTTCATTTCCAGTTGGTTCATGAAGCTGTAGGTTAACTTGGCTTCTAGATCCAAAGGCACTTTGAAAAAGAAGCTACATTTTTTTAAACTTATTTTCTTTTATATAGCCCAAAAATAGATTTGACTAATTAGCGAATGTGCAATCATAAGTGATACAAATATAATAATTTTGATGTTGGTTGGATTAGAATTATTTTCCCTAGATTCACACATGTTTTGGATCATTTGGGGTTTTAAAATTCAGAAGGCATTATTTGCTTGGCTTTTCATTATTATTATTATTTTCAAAATGCCGTAATCAAAGTGCCGTCTGGGGCAGCGCTCTTACCCCTGCTCACCATTGTCGATGTCTCCCTTCTCTGAAGCTCTCAAGACAGTCCAGAAGCTCCCACTCCTAAACAAACCTACACTAGACTCCAAAGACTTTGCCAACTACCAGCCCATCCCTCACCTACCATTCATCTGCAAGGTCATTATAAAAAAAGCAGTTTGTGTTGAATTCAAAGTCCACATTAATGCTAAGCATATCCTGCACAACTTCCAGACTGGCTTCATGTCAAGCTGCATCATGGAGACTGCTACCTTCCACTTCAGAGACAATGCCCTCCTAAACACAGCTCAAGATGACTCCTGCCTTCTGATATTGCTAGACTTCGCAGCTGTCTTAAACACAGTTGACCATCCCACTCTCATATGCAACTTGTAGCCCTGAATGGGATTCACCAGGAATGTCCTTCACTGGTTCTCCTCTTACCTTTCTAAACAACACAAGTTTTTTAACATGAGCACCTCCAGGCACCAAATGACTTTTATCATCTGCGGAGTTCCCCAGGGTTCTATACTGTCCCCTATCATCTTCAGCCTCTACACAGAGCCACTTTGCGCTGTACTAAGAGATGACCAATATGCCAATAATACACAACTCTACTTGAGTGTCTGCTGTTCTCTTGAAAGTCTCCTTCAATCCAATGCCTCAATCACTACCTGCACATTATCTAGACCTGGATGTCCAGTGCCTATGTCAAACTCAACCCAAACAAGACAAAGCTCCAGATACTTGCATAAACAACAAACAAGAACCAGTACACACCTAGATCAATGACATTACCGGTTGATAGCGCCAAACACAAACTTTCACCAAATGTGAAGTCACCTAGATTCACCTCAGGTCTCAATCTCTCAAACCCACCCTCAAGAGAAACTTTGCCAAAAACCAAAGCTGGACTGGGACTACCTCTCTCTTCCAAAGAAATTGTAACTGTTCCTCCCAGGAAGTAAATTTAGAACTGCTGTTTAAGTCCTCGTACTCTTGCATCTGGATGGTGGTAATGCCTTATTCCATGGCCTCCCAGACTTCACACTTGCACCCCTTAAGGGCATCCTATGCACCTCAGCATGTCTCTTCCAGGGCCTGAATAAATATAATCACCACCGATATATTAATAGAACACAATTGGCTCTCCTTGCGACTGCACCTTCTTCAAAACCAGCTATATCAACTACAAGCCATCACGGCTAGCACTACTAGTTTTCTTGCAGATTGGCTCACCATCTTCAGTGGTTCTAGGCACACCCACTTCCAGGACACCATCATACTGCAGATTAAGAAGTGTAAAAAAAAAAAAAAAAAGGCAGTAGTTATTTTACATTTATGCACCAGGGGTCAGGAACAACATCCCGGTATTGATCAAGCCTGCTCCAATGCTGCTCCAATTTAGGAAAGAGTTGAAGATGCACCTCTTTGAAGAGCACATCAACGTGCTTTAACCCTCACCCTATACTGCACTCTGCTGCTTTTTGGCTAGGATTGTGCTATAGAAATACCACATAAATACATATATAGATGCATGCATGTATACAAATATTATTTGCCGACATTTCTATCATGTCTTTGCCCTTTCAATCTGGAATTGCAGAAGACGCATCTATTATCATGACTACCTTGATGTGAGTGGCTACGGCTTTGCATGTGGCAACAGTGAGAAGAGGTTCTGGACATTTGAGCATGGTAAGAGATGAGATACATAGACCTGAAAGCGCTGCCATCCACCCCTAGGGGAAAATATTGTGGGAGAAACAAGGTACCCCAAAATGTAGAAACCCCAAAATTAGCCTTATTCAGTTATCCCACAGTTTATTTGATTGGAGGCAGTGTTAAACCTCAGTTTCATGAGACAATGCGTCCAGCCTTACTGCACCTTCCTAAACATTGAATTAGCAGAGTAACCATTTCATTAAGTAATGAGGACTACTCAACCATTGAGTTCTAGATCATAAAGGGTTTTATTAAAAAATTCAAAATCAGAAACATAGAGTAAATGCAATGGAGGCCCTCAGTTGCAAAGTTTTACAGAGTAGGTAAATGCCAGAAAACAGTCTGACTCCCAAAGGGGCAACAAAATCAGAAAGAAATCAGGCAACATCCCTAGAGTAATAGGAAGGTCTTCAGAAAGGTTTCTTAAACCCTGGAATCAAGGATATTTTATACATAATTCGTACATGTTATATATAAAATATGACTCCTCCCTCCCCATGAACCAACAGATCAATGCCATATCTTCTGCATGCTTCAACACCCTCCGCATCCTACGAAAGACCTTCAAACGGATCCCCCACTGAATCCAGAAAGATCGTCACCCATGCACTAATAACCAGCAGAATGGACATACGGGAACACCCTCTATGCCGGAATAAACAGATCACTACTCCTCAAACTCCAGACCATCCAGAATGACACAGCTAGACTGGTCCTCAGCATCCCAAGACAACAGCACATCACCCGGCCCCTCTGAGAACTCCACGTTGAAAACAGAGTGAGCTTCAAGCTGCTCACTCACACCTACAAATCCCTCCACACCATCAGACCCATATACCTCAAAGAAAAAATCTCCTTCTACGCACCCAAAAAGCCTCCGCTCTGCCAATCTTGCCCTGGCTGAAATCCCACGCATCCTGAGAGCGGGGGGGGGGGTGTGTGATCCTTATGCTACATCGCAGCTAAGACCTGGAACTAACTCCCTCTCAGCATCAAACAAACCCCCACACTGCAAGCATTCAGGAAGAGCCTCAAGACCTGGCTCTTCGGATGAGACGGAACTGCTCGATCCCCCCTACCCTCCGCCCCAGGGCCTTGAGACCCTCCTGGGTGACTAATGAACTTCACAAACCCCTGATTGATTAATAGATTATATGAACAGTTCAGCAGATTCATTGTGGTGCGAGCAAATGTACAATTTCTTCCACAAATCAGAACACAAGAAAAATAAACGTCATTAACTTTATACATAAGCACTATCCTATTTTCTCAAATAATTACTCAACATCCTCTCTGCTAAAGTCATCCGGAGATGTTCACATAAATATGAAACATTTAACAATACAGTGAAGAAACAGAAAAAGAGCTACTTGTTACAAGTTTACATCCAATTGACTGTGTGCTGCAGAACTTGTGGTGAGAATCATGTGTGAAATACATAGCTCACATTGTTAATGATGCACAAAAAATATAAACCCATACAATTCTCCTTTACTATTACTATATGATACAGATTTTTAAAGGGGTACCCTAAATGTGCAAAGGGTCCTCCTGAATACTTGCAAGTCTAAATTGACCAGGAACTATTTATACACAGTACATTTTGAATAGGAGAGTGTCATCATTGAATATTTGCAGGTCAATTAAAAAAAAGAAAAACATACCAGACCTATTTATGATAGCATGGTGTATTTTCCACTGCTATAGGTACAGTGCTAGGGTAGAGATCTTGAGAGATTCTAACAGAGTCAAGGGGTGGCATTTGAAATGTTGTGAATATACTAAAAGGTCGGTGTAAATGTTTTAGCATTCAAAAACAGCCTTAATCTTAGTGGTAAAAATTCAAGATCAAATGGGGACATTGATTGTTTATTGGAAAAGAGATTTTCTTCGTGGAAAAATGTCTTGATTTGGGCCAAAAAAAAAGGAAAAAAGGGAAAAATATGCCAATTTTCCGAAGCCCTAAAGCAAAAGGGTGTTCAGCAAATAAAAATCCCCAGCTGTGAGCTTAGTGGAATTGCAGGTGATTTTAGTGAATAATCAAAAATACGTATATTTACGCAAATTGCAGTGTTCATCAGTGACATGTTGTTGAATACATTCATTTGTGACTGAGGCCCCCCATATTTTTCTCAGAGACTAGAAGCTGGCATAAATTGACTTATTTATATACCTGTTTGGGTAGTCACTAGCAAATTATTTGTTCTATGTCAATTATATTTTTGGGGGCTTTTGCTACATACTTAAGGGGAAGATTTACTAACATTTTGCACTGGGTTTGCATCACAGAAGTGCTGCAAACGTATGTAAAATGATTATTAAGGATTTACTTTCCATGGCACAACTTGTTTTGACCTGGATGGAAATTTGACTGAAAGTTAAATGCATTCTTCTGCGTCAATGGTGCTTTCCATTAGTGGTGTACCCATAAAACCATTCATGGCTTTTGACAAACATCCCGGTCTACTAACAATACTGGGGAGGACTTTATGCCAAAAAATAATACCTCTTTGAAACTGATGTTAAAAAAGAGAAATGATTTTATTTCTCCTACGAGTTCCCACTTTGCATGTACGGTGTGCTGTTCAGAACGTGAGAAAAGTTAGTCTAACCATAGTTTTCTGTACTGAAAGGAGACCCTACCAGTACAAAACTGATGCTAGACATGACTCAGACACCTTTGTATGGCACTAGACAGCCTGATTGTGCACCAGCACTAGGTAGAGAGCAGGACAGTCCCATATCTTAGTAGATTTGCTGTTTTACTATTCTCTCTCTTTCTCATGCAACACAGTGCAGCAACTTTGGGTGGTGTGCTTCATGAATTCTTTTTTACATCGGCCTCCAGGTGTATATTTTTATTAAACAAATAATGGACTCAATACCAATTGTACTATCAGAGGAATCCCTACTCTGTAAAATGTTATTTAAAGAGCTTTACATGGCCCCCTTTGTATATATGGAGTTAATTAGTAATGATCCGTTTTCGCGCCATGAAAATTACAAAGTCTATTAAATTTTCCTCTACCATAGTGTAATAAAGTCACGGGAAACCAATTCTCAGAAGAAGCCTATTCACTTTGGAAGTATATATTTGTATTCTTGGCTTGGAATTAAATAAAAAATATTTAAAATTGCTTTCACTTCTTTACATACTAAATAGACAATATTTAAGCAGCGCCACACATTAAATTGAGAACAATGTAAGGTTTCCAAGCAGCTACCATGCTTCTCATTTCACGTGCATTATATGTGACATGTAGATAACCAATATTGCAAAATCAATACATCATCTTGGAAAAAGAACAAAGTCACTGTGTTTGCCTAGAATTGGTTGAGGTGTGGCGCGGAGGCCAGGGTGTCTGACTCCGGACCACGGGGGTCACGGTTTGATCCCCGCACCGGAGGCATGTCATCCCAGCACCATGTGACTCTGGGCAATAGCTCGCTTAATCTCTCTGAGGGCACCCCAGCGCTGGGAAACCACTTTGGAGGTAGCTGTGCGCTTTACAAATTAAAGATTATTATTATTCAAGTTTATTATTAGAATTCATTGTTATGATATAACTACTTGTTGATTCAATTTGTTGTTTCCATGTAGCACAGCCCTTGACTGCTTCAGAGTGATTGGAGAGCAGAGTTGGGGGTTTCCACAAGACATCTATAAGACAGTTAGTAGTGGTCTGTGAAGTTGATTGATGCAGTGCCAAATCTTATGGTGACCAGCAAAGACCAACAAACTTACACAGTACGACAGTGCGTTGCTAGGGTTTGTTTTTCAGCACACTGGTACCCATTGAAGAGACTTTCTCACAAAAGGCAATGTTAAAATGAGCTGGGAACCTACAGTGTGTTTCCAGCTTGTGTGCGGGGGCTCAGTACTATTGTAAAATTATTATTGAATGGAGTCAGTGGACCTCACATCTCGCATAATATGCTGTTAGGTGTCATAAGGTTCACCCCGTTTCCTGTAAGATCTTCAACATTTACATGCTCCCTCTGTCTCAACTCCTAGAGCATTGTCAAATAAACATCCCAATATTAATAGAAGTTATGACACTTAAATCAATTTCCAGCTGAAAATCAGGATTTAAAATCAGACCAAGTTCACATTGATCCTGGACCAAATACTAGATAAAGGAGAGCTTCTCTGAAGACAATCAAGACCTTGGTTGTAGTTGGATCAGAACTCAAGGCTTCCCTCTGCATGAGTTGGCTCCCCCCTAGCTGTACCACCCCCACTGCATTTGAATTTAGGATCTTTAGAGTTGTTTCTGATGCTTAGTTCTCTTTTGTGCTCAATGCAGTAGGTAAGAGTATTGTAAAAGTAATGACATACTTGCGATAGCTTATAGAAGTCTAAAACATGTATACATAAAAAAGAACAAGCAAGCATAAAAAATAAGCCAATGGGGACATGGCTAAGATTGCAGTTGAGTAACAACACCTCCGTGCTGCCCCGCCACCTGATCCCATCAGCTGGGTGCAGCGGTGCCCTGCATGCGCAGGCGGAAGTCTGTGAGCACATCATTACTGACACCACTCTAACACAGGCGGGGGAGGCGCTCCACACCGTTCCGGCAGAAAGCTCCTAATGACTGTACTGAGGAGGAGCCTCATGCTGGGGAGCACTGGATAAGCAAAACTGATGCCACTCTCCTCACCCTTGACCTTGGGCAGCTCCACTGGTCCCCCACGCAACAACATAGAACCAAACTCCGAATCTACCCTGGGAGAAGACAGTGACAGTTTCCTAAAGAGGCAACCAGGGTACCAGAGGCAGCAATGTTATGTGCAGCTGGATGGAAGTAGGAGACCCAAGCCCTCAAAAATGCACGGGGACACTGAATATAATAATTTCCACAACCTAATAATGCCTACCCTGAACTGGAGGCAGTAAGACTAGAGCGTGTTTAAACCAACAGTAGTCTATGTCACCTGCCCACTCCTATTCTAAGCAAAACGACACATGGAGACTAGGCCTGGGCGGTAAATTCCGTTCCGCTCGCGGAATTTGTGGAATTTGGGTAATTTCGCGTTCCGCGGAGAACGCAAAATTGCCCAAAATTCTGCGTTCCGCGAGTTTGCGAAATTATTTGCTTGTTCACGTTTTCAAAATGCGTGTTCGCAAGATATTTCCCCCCGAGCTCACAAACAGGGATTGTGACCAGGAAAAAAGTATCGCGAACAAGCAATTCCGCGTGTTCATGGAATTTCTGCATGTTCGCGGAGATTTTTTACCGTTTCGTGGAGATTTGCGTAACGGGATTGCGCAAATTCTGCCCACCCCTAATGGAGACTGCGCACTGGACACGCTCTGGAAGAGCACTCGAAAGCCCCACTTGTTTGTTGACTTTTCTTGAGTGAGAGTCACCCACTCCAACAGAGCAATTCCCCCTATGGTCAACTTTATGTAGAGGCCTCAGATCAGCCTATAACTAGGGCTCAGCTGTCTAGGGAGAAAATACGGCTATGTGTGCTATTAATGCTGCTATCTTAGGCTCCAGAGAGATGACTGATATGGGTGCAGCCTCTCCACAGCCACATTTGTGCCCCGTACCCTGACACAAAGCACCCTGTGGTAAAAAGAGACATCCCTAGGTAACATGGCAGCATATAGGTAAAGAAAAGACACTACCCATAAAGATATCCTTACCAAAGCGTCCAACAAGAGACTAGATTCACAACAAGATGCTGCCTCTAGGGACTACCTAAGCCAATCAATCAATCAATCAAATCATTTGTAAAGCGCACTACTTACCCGTGAGGGTCTCAAGGTGCTTGGGGTGTGGGGTGCTGCTATTGCTCGAAAAGCCAGGTCTTGAGGAGTCTTCTGAAGGTCAGTAGGTCTTGGGTCTGCCATAGGTGGGTGGCTCGGGTGTTCCAGGTCTTGGCGGCGAGGTGGGACAAAGATCTGGCACCGGAAGTTGCTGTTTGGATGCGGGGGACTGCGGCGAGGACGAGGCCGGTGGAGCAGAGCTGGCGGGTGGGGGTGTAGAAGTTGAGTCGTCTGTTGAGGTAGGCTGGCCCAGTGTTGTGAAGTGCTTTGTGTGCATGAGTGAGGAGCTTGAAGATTATCCTCTTGTTGACGGGGAGCCAGTGCAGGTCTCTCAGGTGGAGTGTGGTGTGGCTGCGGCGGGGGATGTTGAGGATCAGCCAAGGTGCCCTGGCACTAAATCCTGATTGAGATGAGCAAGATGCACTACTCACTTCACATTAAAGATATCAAAACAGATGTGGTGGGGATCGGACAATGAGTGGCGACCCTTGAAAATGGTAGTAACGCTGAAGAAGAGGAGCTTGAAAATTAGAGACATGAACTGAAAGGGGCTCAAGAAGCAAGTATGGAGTTGCAGATCCATTTAGAAGACCAAGAAAAAAGGTTGTGCCTCTTGAACATCAGGATCAAGGATGTTCTACTCCATGCTGAACCAGGGGATCTAAAGTGCTATGTTATCTGACTTTTCAAGCATATTCTCCCAGACTTAGCCGAGCAAGACAGCTCTCTCGACCATATGAATACAGTTGGCCTTTCAACTTATTTTTGTGTGGAGCCAAGAAACCCACAAGATTTGCACCATGGAAGTGGCTCAGTCTATTCTGGGTCTGAGAGATTCTCCGTAGGCCTGACCCAAACACTCAACACTACATATCCCCAACACGTTGTCTGTTGAGCAAACAGCTTTGATGCCCCTCTTGGAGGAAGGCTTAGCAGCCAATGGCAGACAAGAGCTGGTATGAACACGCAGTGCTGCTTCACTGGCTCCAGATCCATGATGCTGCAGAGGAGCCAGACACCTAAAAACTCGCACCCATCTAATACTGCAGTCCACTGCACATGATCCCCCCATTCTTTGACTCTACTACCCCTCCCATTCTGGAAATGTGGGACTCTTCCTCCACAGGGGCCAAAGCTGCAAACAACTTTTTAGAGACATCCATCAGTGTTGGTAGAGAGACGGCATCCCCTTTCATGAACCCTCTGCTACAATGTCTCGATACACGGCCCCCACAGACATGGAAGACTCCCGTAGTAGTAGAAACTGAGTTATTTGTTCTAACCACAGTTAGTTCTGACCCCAGACCTAGGGTTCAGCCACCTTGCCTGCAGACTGCCTGAGAGATCAATGAAGCTGTGTGCTACCCTAGGTTGCCCGCTGCCTCCACAGTCACAAAAGTCATCTGACAATATTCCGCTGATTAAAATAATGAGTCGTAATGTCTGAGGCATCAATGCCCCAGCAAAATGCCTAGCATTTATCTCATAGTCTCCCATTGCGATATCTGCCTTACGCAGGAGACACACCCTCTTGGAAAAGACTGAGGGGAATGCAATCTTGTTGGTTTTATAGATGGTATTTCTCCTCAAGGCCCTGCAAAATAAAGCAGAGATGGCAATCCTACTAGCTAGGATATTTCAATGACAGGTCCTTCATACCCAAGCAGGCTATTTTCTTTGAGAATCTCTTTGGATAATTACATATTCACAGTTGCTACACTATACATCCCTAATGATCATCAGGAACATTTTATCCTTAAATCACTGGGCATTGTTACCTGCACCATAGACGCTAATGTGTTGTGGGTTGGAATTCAATATTGTTCCAAACTCAAACAAGGCAGTCAGGGGCTTTCGTAGCCAATGCTCTACAGCGGCTTCATAACATAAAACTCACGGATGTCTGGTGTGCCCAGGACTCTACCTCTAAGTGCCAACTGTCTGAAGCCCAACACTGACTTGACCAAAGTGCTTGTCTTTAGCAACCACGTCTCCCCTGGAATTACATCAGGTGGCCCACCAAACTTGGACCCACTTCCACACCGACAGACCATGCCTACAAACTTGGCATCATCCTGGACAGCAAACTCACCATAAAACAAAAGATCAACGCAGTCTCCTCCACACGCATTCATGCTCTCCGCAAGTTCTGAAGAATCTTCAAATGGCTCCTCATCGGCATGAAAAAAACAGTTACACAAGTTCTAATCACCAACCTGCTGGACTACAGCAATGCATTGTACGCAGGAACTACCACCGAGCTCATGAGAAGACTCCAGATTATCCAGAACTCAGCAGCTAGACTTATCCTCAACCTGCCCAAATGGAGCCACATCACCCAAAAACCTTCACTGGCTACCCATCCAGAAAAGATGCAAATTCAAAATATTGACACACGCTTTCAAAGCCCTCCATGACCAAGGACCAGCATACATAAACCACTGCATGAACTTCTACTAACCATCCAGAGACCTTCGCTCCACCTCCTTTGCCCTCACCCATGCACAGATGCTGCACATCCACTTAAGCCACAGCAGAGGCCATTCCTTCTCCTACCTCATGTCAAAGTCCCGGAACGGCCTTCCCCTCACCTCTGAAATTCAGCCTCACTGGTTGACTTCAGGAAGAGACTCAAAGCCTGACTTTTAGACTTAGGCCAGCAACTTAACGCCTGTATACCCTCACTGGTGATAAGTTGCGCTGTACCAATACTGATTGAGTGATTGATTGATCTCCACCTCCGACCTGACATACGCTCGTATTACTTTCTGACCTCTTCCCATCTTTTGGCATCCATCACCCGGACAGATATAAGGGTCTCAGCACTCTCCGATCACACATCCATCATGATCTCCTTCCACCGACCTGGGCTAGACATTTCCAGTCGAACATGGAGAATCAACACAAGGCACCTAATATACGACTCTACATTGAAGGATGTCAGAGAAGTGATTAAACACTGCAAATAAACGACACCCCTGCCACCCCATCTCCTTGCTTTGGGATATGCTAAAGGCTTTGGTCAGAGGGACCCTCATAGTGATCTCTGCCAAATTTAATAAAAACAGAAGAGACAAACTTGCCACTTTAGAAGACCATTTGAGGACCCTGGAGGAAGTGCCAGCTCATGCAGATAACTGGTGCTCACCAGGGACCAGCTCAAACATCTAGATTTGGATAGAACTGAGTATGCCCTTCTCTGCATTAAAGAGAAAAATGATGTGGTAGACAATAATACAGGGAGGCTCCATGCCTGAGATACACAAGAGAAGGATTGCAGAGATCCTGACAACAAAGGGCTATTGAACCACCAAAAATTAACACATAGCGCAGGCATTTGAACATTTCTTTGGTGACCTCTACATGGCTGAGGAGAAAGACTCCGAAGAGGCTTTTGCATATCTCTCAGTGGCCTTGACCACACCTTTACCGACATGGAGACACTCCTTCTGCAGGCTGATATCTGTGCAGATAAGGTCCTCTCAGTCATTGCCCGGCTTTATGCTGGCAAGACCCTGGGACACGATGGATTCATGCCAGGCTTTTATAAATTATTCTGCGCCTAACTGGCCCATCGCTTTGCCTGCCTTTATAACTCCTTTAGCAAAATGGGAAAACTCACTGAGATGATGTAGGAAGTAGGGATCACAGTGATAATTAAACCCAGGAAAGTCCCCACGTTATGCTCCTCCTAGAGACCAATATACCTGCAGAATGTTGATGCCAACATTTTTAAGGCATATTGGTTGCTCGTCTCAACCGATATATGCAGGAACTCATACATCAGTATCAGTCAGGCTTTAAACCGAAAAGAGGCTGTTGTGATAATAACAAAGGATTACTGCACTTAATAGATAAGGCTTCCTATTTCATAGTCTCAGAACTTCTCATGTTGCTTGACGCAAAGAAGGCATTTGATCATGTACACTTGCCTTTCCTGCACAAGTACTGAATGCGGTGGACTCGGGTATGGGATTCAAACTGTGGGTATTGTGCACTGCAGCTATTCCAACCTGCCGTTCTGGTGAGGGTGAACGTCTTATTCTGTCAGGGTTTTGCAAAAGCTAAGGGCTCAGACCAGGAATGTACCCTTTCCCCATTCCTCTTTAACCTCTCTATGGAGCCATTGGCTGACTAAATACAGGCTGACTCACTGATTAGTGGCATCATCGTACGCCAGCAAGAGGAAAAAAGCTATGTTTGTGAATGATGTTCTGGTAGCACTCACCCCGCCCCATTCCTCGTTACCAGCTCTCCTGAGGGAACTAGAGATGTTTGGCAGCTAACAATATTCAGAATTCCCAAACTCATAAACTCACTGACCCACATGCAGATAAAGCCCAGCTGGAAGTCCTTTATCCTATTCGTTGGGTGAAGCACTGGGTCCACTGTCTGGGGTTAAAAATCTTTCCTTCCCCGGAGAAAATAGTGGAAGACAACTAATAACCACAGAGAGTTCAGACTTAAAAACATGGGGCTTGGGGGGGCTTTCATGGGTGGGCAGCATTGCAGCAGTGAAAATTAACCTACTCCCCAAAATACTTTACATAATGCAGAACCTCTTGCTATGGCCACGCCTACTTACTAGGCAAACTAAGGCAGTTGTTTAGGTTGAGAAGAAATCATGAATAGTGAAGAGAAGGGCCGACGTATCTGCAGCAGATAGAGGCTGTGGCATCCACCACATACACCTCTATTACTTCCCCGCCCAACTGTGGTACATGGAGGAATGGAACAGGCCCAGGACAAAGAAACACTGGGACTTCATTGACCAAGCCATAGCGGAAATCCATATTTGGAAAATCCAATAGCTCCTCAAAAAGAGCCGACCCATGGGAGCCTACATATCAGCTGTCATATGAGCGACAGTGGCGGTGTCGGATAGGGTTGAGGTCACCAAAGGTTTGTCTACCTACCCTTCCCCACTTTCACCCATCATTTCCAATCCTGCTTTCCCACCAGCATTGTCTAGTGTTGAATTCAATAACTGGCTGAGAACAATTGCAAACAAATTGGCTACCTCTTCAAACAAACAGCCCTCATTTCCCTGCCTTCAATCCAAATATGGTATCTCGGCAGAGGAACACTGGTGGTACATTGCTATCAAGCATTGAGTCACTCAACTCAAGACCCAATCCCAAGCTAGCAGGGAGCTCTTAGAATGTGATAAAGGGTTGAGTACCCAAAAGGATGACACGGGCCCACTCTCAGACATTTCCAGCAAATCCTGGGAGGCAGACGTAGATCGCCACTTCACCTCAAAGAATGGACTGACATCCTCCATAGAATGTGCACCTCCTCATTCTATAAGTTCGTAATAATTTTGTTGATAATAAGCACAATACAAAGACATTACAAAAAATAGTACAAATAATCGAAAATACCTCAGTAACAATATATGACCTACTTCATAGGAAGAAATTACAGTAGGTAAAAAAGAGAAAATTCATAAATGTAAATTAACATAAAAGGGGAAGTAATAAAGGGAAACAAGCAAATAAGCATCGTAGACAAACACAAATTTATTTATTTATTTATTTATTTAGCGATTTGTAAAGCGCCTGGTGACCCGAAGGCATCCCCGCGCTATATTGAATGTATTATCCAGAGGAGAGGGGAAAAGAGGGAAGGGACTTTATTTTGGGAACAAGAGCATTTTCAGTTTTTTTCTGAAGATCAGATAACTGGGTTCCAGTCTAAGGGTTCGGGGGAGGGAGTTCCATCCGGCAGATGCCTTCACTGAGAAGCGTCGGCCTCCCGTCCGGTACTATATCCTACAGTATAAAAAGCATTCTTTTAAATTACAAAAACCTAAAGCCAATATAGAGATATATACAACATTAAGAAGATAAATAAATATCAACAGGTATCAGAATGATTGATAAGAGATAGAGTTATGATTAATCCCATTCATGGATAATTGAGCCCTTTTCTAATAAAGATAACCCATGACCACCAAGCAAGGACAGATAATTTAGAAATATCTTTCCAACAAAAAGTAATAGATTTTAATGCAGCAGAAACAAGAAAATTAAAGAGTTTACTCTCTAACTCATTCAACTTTGGAAAAAGTAATGCAGATTTACATATAATTATAGGAAATGAAATAGTAACATGAATATTCAAAATCTTTTTAATGATAACCCAAACTGCAGACCAAAATTTAAAAACTAAAGGGCAATCAAAAAGCATATGTTGTAGGGTACCTGGATGTAATTTACAATGCCAACAATCAGCAGAGGGAATAAGTTGAGCTTGAAATAATCGTGAAGGAGTCCATAAACGATTAAATAAAATATAAGAATTGGTTTGATATATTGACACAGGTATCCAGCCAGATATACTACTAAGCCAAATAACTTGCCATACGCCAGCAGATAATGAAATAGAAAGTTCTTCATTCCAAAAGTTGGCAATCGTATCAATATTACTACCAAGCGTATCTGATAATTTTTTTAATAAAATGGAAACACCATGAGAGCAATGTGCAATTGTTTGAATATAAACAAATAAATCAGCTTGGACATTAGAGGGGATAGCTGTTTGGAAGGAATCTAAGATGGAGTTACACAAAAAGTGATATTTAGGAAGATCTGACTTAGCCAAACCAAATCTTGATTGTAACAATTCAAAAGAGATAAAAGTATCATCAGTATATACATCTTTGAGGTAAAATATATCAGCTTTAATCCATGAAGACCAGTAAGTAACCTTTTTATTTAATTTAATAACAGAACTACACCATAATGAAAGATCTTCAGTAGTATTCACGGGAGAAAGAAAAATTAAATCAAGATCATTAAATATCATTTTTGTAGATTTAATAATAACCGATTTATTATTGTTGGACATGGTTAAAAAAGTAGGCAAAGGAAATGGATTTACAATAGCTTTCTCAATAAATAGCCACTTAGGGGGATTATTCAACAAAGAGGAATGAATCCATAATGAACTTTGCTTTAAAATAAAGGCAGAATGATAAAGAAAAAAGTCAGGGATACCAAATCCCGCATTGCGTTTAGGTACTTTTAACATTTTATAACTGATTCGAGGAGCTTTATTACTCCATAAAAAACTTTGATAACAGTTTATCCACATCTTTATAAAACTTTAATGGAAACTGTGTAGGGATCATGGCCAAAGTATAAAATATTTTGGGGGCAATATTCATTTTGATAGAATCTAATCTACCCCACCACGAAAGATGTAATGACGACCATTTAGAGGTTTTATTTTTAATAAAAGTTATGATAAAATCACAATTTAAGGTAATTGGTGATTTGATGGAGGAAGAAATGAAAATACCCAGATATTTTAACTTAGTCTTTTGCCAAATAATTTCATGCATAGGGAGCATATCAGGAGTACACTAAACATTTAAAGGGAAAAATTCAGTTTTATTGGTATTTAGAGTGTATCCGGAGACTGCAGAGTATTGCAAGATAATATCCATTAACAGGGGAAAAGAATATATAGGGTCACTAATAAATAATAATACATCATCCGCAAAAGCAAGAGTTTTAACAGTGACACCATTAATAGTAATTCCCTGAAAATTGTCACAATTTCTAATAGAGGCAAGAAAAGGTTCAATGCCAAGAAAAAATAAAAGAGGAGAAAGAGGACACCCTTGTCTTGTACCTCTAAAAAGTGAAAAAGGAGAGGAAACCTGCCCATTAATAAATAAACAAGCAGTAGGAGCAAAGTATAAAGTTTTAATCATGCGGATAAAAGAATCTCCAAAATTAAATGAGGATAGCACGTGGAATAAAAATTGCCAATGGATTTTATCAAAAGCTTTTTCAGCATCTAAGGCCAAAATACCGGAAGCTAGCGTTAAAGTAGAACTTTGTTCAATAATTTATTTATTTATTTATTTATTTTTTGCTATTTTTAAAGCGCGCAAATACCCATACAGGTGTCTCGGCGCTGGTGATCACAGAACTCCCTACCCTTTGATGGGGTGGTTAGGCAGAAGAGAAAAGCCATGTCTTGAGGCTTTTTCGGAATTTAAGGAGCGTGGGGGCGGTTTTGATATGAAGTGGGAGGGTGTTCCACAATTTAGCAGTGGCTGTAGTGAAGCACCTGTCTCCCCAAGTGGCCTTTTTTGACCGAGGGACATACAGCATGAAAGCTGTGGAGGATCGAAGGGTTCTGCGTTGCTCCAATGGACGAAGAGCTTCTTTTAGGAACTTAGGCCCTGAATTGTTAAGGGTCTTATAGGCTATACAAAGAGCCTTACATTTTATTCGGCTCCTGATTGGGAGCCAATGGAGCTCTTTGATGTGATGGGAGACAGATGTGAATTTGGAAATAGAAAGTAAGGTTCTGGCCGCCGCGTTTTGCACAGTCTGGAGTTTGTTGAGAACTCCCTCCTGAGCATTAAGAAACAGAGAGTTGCAATAATCCGTTCTTGAAAACACTAAAGTACTGATGAGTGTTTTGCCGGCTGACTGTGGTAGGTAAGGGAGAAGTTTCTTGATTTTTTTGAGGGTGTAGAAGGCAGATGATACGATGGCATTGGCGTGATGGTGGAAAGTTAGTTTATTATCAAAGGTGACCCCCAGGTTGCGGGCCTTAACCACCGGTTGGGGGGGGGATCCCAACTCCGGTGGCCACCATTGTGGGGACCATATTGGTCTCAAGCTCCCGAATGTCATCACCTCCGTTTTATCGGAGTTAAGTTTGAGGCAGTTTGATGACATCCAGGAGCCTATTGCCTTCATTCCCTCCTGAAAGTTGGCTGCCACGCTAGCTCCATTATTGTACACCGATAGTACTAGTTGCGTGTCATCGGCGTACGTGGTAAGGGCAATACCATAGGATTTTATCACCCTCGCTAAGTCCGATACATAGATATTGAAAAGCGTCGGACTTAGCGAGGAGCCCTATGTAACAACGTTCTTGTATTATTCGCAGAACACCTATTCTTCATAAAACCAGATTGATCAGGGTGTATAATAGAATCTAAAACAGGGCCTAACCTAGTAGCAAGAATTTTGGCATATAATTTACAATCTTGGTTAATCAGGGATATAGGACGATAATTGGATACAAGAGTGGGGTCTTTATCTGGTTTCGGGAGAACAATAATTAAGGCTTCAGTAAAAGACCCAGAAGTCGGTTCTGAGGAGCTAAATAAAGTAAAAAGTTGGGATAAAAATGGCAAAAGGTGCGATTGAAATTCTTTATAAAATTCTGCCGGAATTCCATCAGGTCCGGAAGATTTATTCTGTTTCAGAGATTTAATGGCAGATACGATTTCATCTTTAGTAATAGGTGCATCTAGACTGGTTTTGTCTGTATGTGAAATTTTGGGTAACTGACAGTAGTTTAAGAATGAATCTAATACAGAAACATCATTGACATCTGGTTTATTATATAATGTGGAATAAAAATTCAAAAATTCATTAACAATTTCATTATGAGAAATAGCTATATTACCCTGAGAGCCATGAATTGATTGGATATGAGTTTTATCTTTTTTGATGCGTAAATAGTTGGCTAGCAATTTACCAGATCTATTAGCATTAGAACTAAATCTAGCTTTAGTATTAGAAATTTGAATGCCTGCCCGTCTACTAAGTAGTGAATTAAATTCATAACGTAATTTTTGTAGTTTGAATTTGTTTTGAGGGTTATTAGATGTAATCAAAAGGCGTTCAAATTTAGCAATTTCTTTTGTTAGGTGTTTAGTAGTCGCATTAAATGATTTATTTTCATGAGCCATAATAGAGATTGTTACTCCTCTAATATAAGCCTTAACGGCATCCCATCTATTAATCATAGAAGTAGAGCCTTCAGGATTGAGAACAAAATATTCTTGCATAGCCGCTAGGAGTTTTGGTTTATTGGACTCATTTAAAACTATACCAGTATTCATTCGCCATCTGGATTGTTTAGTAAAAGTGGAATCCAAGTGTAAAACTAAAGAAATCATAGTATGATCAGAAACGTCAATGTTTCCAATAGTAGGAGAAGAAATCGAGGTAGTGAGGTGTCTAGAAACAAATAAAAAGTCAATTCTGCGGATTTGAAAAAAATTTTGAAGCTTTTTGCAGTAGGGTAGTGTAATCTCCAAATATCAACTAATTTAGTAGTTTGAAGAAAGGATTTGAAAGCAAAATAACTCTTAGAAGGATGAAATTTAGTTTGAGAAATTCTATCTAATAAGGATCATAAATAACATTAAAATCACCTCCAACAATTAAAGGTACATTACCAATTTTAAGAACTTCTGTGGTAAGATTAGACCAAAAATTAGGGTCATCCGCTGTAGGACCATAAACATTTAGCAGAAAAAGAACTGAGTCATGAACCTTAATTTTAACAAGAATGTATCTACCATCGTTGTCAGAAGTTTTACTCAAAATTTGACAGTGAAGTTTCTTTGCAAAAAATATGGCTACACCATTTTTCCTACCATTTGCTGGAGAAGAAACAAGTGCATCTACCCATTTCTTCCTCATATAACTCAAAACTTTATCATCAATATGAGTCTCCTGTATAAAACACACATCAGCTTTGCAACTACTTAAATAATCTAGAATTTTCGTACGCTTAACTGGATGGCGCAGTCCTTTAACATTTAATGAAACAATTTTAAGCTTATGTGAATTAGCCATAATAGGAGAAAGGATAAAAGAGATCGAGAAGAGGAAGACAAAAGAAGAGGAAATAAATGAAGGAAGGTAGCTCCAGAGCAAGAAAGAAGTAGCTCCAAGAAATAGAAAAGAAGTAAAGAGAAAAGAAAACATATAAAAAAAGACAAACACAATACATATATAAGAACTGTGAAACGCACACACCGCTTACAAGCATGGCTAGAACCGCTGAAGCCCCAAAACAAATTCAAAGGTTAGTCAGAAACCTGTCAGTAAAAATTAAACACAAAAGAGTCAGGTAGTAGGGTCATGAGTATCCATCGAATGTTGATCGTGCTGATCTAGAAAGAGCCGCAATTCTTCTGGACGATGAAAGGATTTGGAAAAGTTATCTTTCCATATGCGCATTGTAGATGGATCCAAGAGTCCATATTTGAAACCTAGGCTTCTCAATCGTGGACGAAGGGCAGCAAAATCTTTGCGTATAGCAACAGTTTCCTTGGCAAAGTCCTGGTAAATAAAAACTTTATTGCCATTCACCAATAATGTAGGAATTTCTCTTACAGCTTTCCTTATCAAAACAAGATGGTGATGACGAAGGACTTTGAAGATCATTTGCCTAGGCTTAGCATTACGAGGGTTACGATGTGAAGGGATTCTATGAGCTTTATCCACTTCAAATTTTTCTGGAAATTTGATATTTAAAAGGTCAGGAATCAAGTTTTCCAAATATAGACGACAATTAGAACCCTCAACTTCTTCAGGCAAATTAAAAATGCGAAGATTGTACTGTCTATTGCGATTTTCCATATCCAAGAGCTGAGATTGCATAGGGAGTATTTTTGCCACCAACGGTGAAAAAGCATCCTCTTTGGACTTATTATCTTGAATTTTTATGGAATTATCAGAAATTTTCATAGACAAACAAGCCATTTCTTTACGTACATTTTCAATTTCTGATGCAATATTGTCAGTATTAACTCGAAGAGCTTGAATTTCTTCCAGAATTAATGAAAGGGAAGGCTCAGAGGATTCCACAGCCTTAGATTTAACTGGGGAGGTGAAACTTGTTGCTTCCTTTTATTATTGGCAGAGTTTTTATTATCCATTTTGAGGAGAAAAAGACACCCAAAAGCAGAATTAAAAATCAAGTATGTAATAAAGCTGCAGAGAAAGGAAGAAAAATTAAGAAAAACAGTGTAAAAATCATTAAAGTCACTGGTGCAGCAGCTAAAAAGGACTGTGGGTGTGGCTAGGCCCAAGCCAGGCCCTTTCCTGCTGGTCACTCCGCCCCCTATTCACACAAGTCAAGCAGTACCTGAGACAGAGGCTGGGAGCAGGATCCAGAGAGCCCAAAACAGCACTTACGGGAGGCAGAACGGCAGGAAAACTCTTCTGAAGGTAGGAATCTTGATTATAAGAGAAGCGACCCCATTAGCGCTTTGTTTCTGACAGGAAAATTGTCTTTTAACAGAAAAACAGGCGTTTTTCACGAAGGAGCTCAAGCGGCGGGAGCCATCTTGATTCGCGCGCTCACGCGTCCTGCACCTCTTCATTCTATGCTTCGGGAAAAGAAGCAACGCTCAAGATAATGCATTATTGTTACTGCACCCTGGCCATACTGGCTTGATGGAACCCTAGCAGTCCGAATGGCTGCTGGTGTAACTGTGTCAGCCTAGGCACTCTGACTCATCCGCTATGGCCCAAACTCACACAGTACTGGGAGGCAGTGCTGACAGATATCAACCAAACTTTCAACAGAGTCTACCTAGCTATGTCTTACAGGGGTCCCTAATGTCATGACCTACCCTCCCCACTTTACCAAAGGCAAGACAATAACTTGTCACAGTTAAATGGGACATAAACACTGTGCAGGCTCACTCAGATGGACTACATAAACTATTGGGCTTCAATGGGACGGAAAAGTTTACAGCCTTGCTGGAAGTTAATTTGCCGTAATTTGAGAAAATGTGGGACTTATGCATCCAATTTCTGGCACGAGACTATTAGGAACTCACTTGTATTCTTTATCTACAAATACTCGGGCTTAGAGGAGGCAGGGACATGGCGGATTAGCAGGACAAAGCCTAGCTACGATGCACTGTTGGTCCTAGCCCACTGCAACTGTATCTGTTATGACAGAGTTAAACTTGGCGGGGGAGGCCACGCTCCATGAGTGAAAACAACCACTATCCTATTGCCCCCTCCCCACCTGCCTGCCCCCAAGCTATCCTCATCCTCCATTCCTATACTGTTTTACTTTTCCCACTGTTCTACCTCACCAACTTTTGGATGTAGGTGAGAGTATTTGTTATTGGATAAATTAATAAAAAGATTTGAACTATGAAAAGAACACCATATCAATGTTCCGAGCATCCCCCACTGGTCAGTTGGAGCCTGTAAAGCTAAAATACAAACACTTTTTTACTACTGCATGAAGGAAAGAACAAGTGGTAAGTAAAAACTGCAGATGGGTACTAATGAGCAGGTGCTGGGCTCTTCTCAAGGGAAGAATACAAGAAGGCCTTGAAAACTAGATACATACCGCATGTTTGAATAAAATGCCAAACTTCTCAAATGTTTGCAGTTCCCTCTTCAGTGTGGCAACTTTAGAATGAGGCTACGCTTACTAGAGCAGTTTGGTAAAAATTTACAACATGGAATACGAAACTGGCAATGCATTTAAAATACATGAAAAGGTGCATTAATGCGAAGGTTTTTGTATGCTTTAAGTAGGTATACAACCGCAATTGTTAATACAAACAGAACAGCATTTTGAAATGTTACATTCTTAAGTTTCTAGTGCAACTCTTTATACTTAAAAAAAATACTCTCACTCCTCAGACTGGATCATCAGGTGGAATTGATGAGAGTCATGGGGGCATCATGATTAAACTGTTGCAAGAATGTGTACACATGTTCCTACTTTGCAAGGCTCGACATACTTTTGAGTATTTCAACTTCAAATACCAATAAAATCAGGTGTTAATGTTATCTCTGCAATGATAAGGGCCTGGAGGATGGGGCAAAGTGCCCAGGAATGATTAAATCCCAAATATATGCATTCCAGGAAAATGAGCTATTCCAGGTTGCTTTAAACGTATATTGCTCTAACTTGGGACTGTGAAGAAATAATGACCACTGATTGCAAACTTGCTCATCCTCCACTGCCCTTCACTCCACTAGGATCGCATTCTGTTACATTTAGTAGCACTTTGAAGTAACCAAAAGGTGGGATGTGGCACTTCACAAAACTTCTCAACAAGTACACAGATAAATAATCAATTGCAGGTTTTGCGAACTAAAGCCGTGAGGTGGCTCAAGGTATTTGAACTATGGGAAAGGAATGATGTGGCGTTAAAGCAGGTGGGACCTCTTAGAGCTGTGTCAATAAAACAGACTGTGTGGCAGTAGAAAGGGATCAAGTGCGCAAGAATGAGGAAAGCTACCCCGAGATTTTGCAAACAGACTTGAAGTAGTAGGCAGTAGTTAGACTTTTCCCTAAAATATTCCTGGTGACACCCGGGATATACTTCAACTTCAAATGCTGGTAAAAGTAGGTTGCGGGTGATGTGCCTGCCATGCTAAGGGTTAGCAGTATGGGGCCACAGGAAAGCTTCATCCGAGATACTGTCAGTAGACTTAAAGTAGTAGGCAGTAGCAGCTCACGGAGGTAGTGCTGCGGGGCGGTAGGGTGAGGGAGGGGCAGGGTGGGTGGTAGTAAACTCTGGCATACGGCCAATCGGAGTTAGGTAAATAAATAAATAAAAACAAAATAAATTGCGCACGCTGACATATGCCAGAGTTTACTACCCCTCACTCTGCCTCTGCCCTGCCCTGCCCCACCGCCCACAGCACTCCCTCCAGTAGCCGCTACTGGATGTCTGCTTCTAGTTTCAGGGCTCAACATACTCTAAACACACCTCAACTTTACATAGTGATAAAAGCAGTTTGCTAACAGTTTTTCCACCTGCATTTTCATGTCCCAACCAGAACTTAAATGAGAAAAATGACCTTAGGCCAGTATTGTTTTTTTCTCCTTATCAGTACATACTTTAAACAGTAAATGTAAGAAGAACATACTTAAAATGTGTACAACAGCTGCCCTAATGAACCCTGATTGATAATAAAAGTTTAAAAAAATAGAAAGGCCATGTTAAAAATCAACACGGATGATTTCATGCAAAGTTCTATTAGATAATCATGTCCAGGCCTTTTCAGACTGTAAATATGTGAACAGATTGCTGGTACTTTTCTCTGGGAAAGGTGGCAACCGTATTCGTTAGTGATAACACTGTAGTGCTAAGGTTTAGCAGGATCAGATCAGCTGACCAGCCGGAAATAGGGTTGGGAAGGGTAGCCTGATATTTTCACCTTGAAGTATTAGGAATTAGTCTGATTTGTTCACAAAATGTTCATACAAGACCACAATGCTAGAATTTCTGGATGAACAAGGCAGGTAAAGGCACTCCTGGGACAGACATAAACTGACGTGTCCAGCAGATTCAATCAACGCACAGTTTAATGACTTGAGCTGGTATTCAGAGAGGCTTAATGTGGGGGTGTCTATGCAAGGAAATTACTCCAATTTGCCTACTAATTTTCTTTAGGATCAAAGACCTCTTGATAGAGTTGAGAGCAGAGTTACCGGGAGATGGGTAGGCAGGGAGGGAGAAGAATGGGAAGGATATATGCTGAAGTGATCAAAATGAAAGTTAATTAAGGTTGAACAAAATTAGACCTACCAAATTTTGCCATGCTGCTTTCCAGCTGAAACAATAAAAGTAGGGATGAGACTCCGTTCACTGCATTGTCTCTTTTTTACTCTAAATGCTATTCCCTATTTATAAGGAAAGTGTAAGTTGCAAAGGAAAAAATTCTAAACGGGCAGGAGGATACCTGCTCTTGTAAACTAGAAAAAGAAATTGTTTGTGGGAGCTAAGAAAGGTATCCTGGAGCTGTGCCTGGAGGGGGAGCACAGAAGGGTAACACAGGGTGAGCCAAAATTCATGCTTTTGTTTCCAGCACAGAAACCTGCCAATCACTTTGTAATTCATACTTTCATCAGGAGAGAAAGAGGAAACCACCAAGGCATATGCCTCCTTTTTTAAACATATTCACATAACCAGTAGAAACAAGATTTATTTATGAGCTGAAAAAACGGTTTTCAAGAAGGGAAATTAGGATTCTGGAAAGGTCCCCTACCCTTCAGCTTATCGTGGGATGCTTCCTCATATGTGGCTTATCCATATCAGAGTAGGAAAATGCCACTCTGGTGGGCACAACCTGTGAAAGGAGTTCTTAGATAAGTATGTCCTGGAATAAAGCACTGATCCATATACAAATATCTCAAGGGTGTCGCCTTTATTTGTTTGGAACCTTAGATATTGTTAATAAATAAAGCTTTTTTGCTGATGATTTAGTTGAGTGAATACATTTGGAGTAGGACAGTCCAGCAAGGGTCCTAACCAACTAAAGGGGCCAATTGATATCTTGGCAGTATAGATGCTATCTATACCACCAAGAGAAAGGTCTGCCCACCAAATTTATATGCAGGCAGACCTTAGGTTTAATCACAGTGGAGACTACTCAGTTTCAGCTGTGATTAAACCCCGCCGACAACCCTACGGAGTAAAGACCATCAGAGGCAGACCTCTAATTATTCCCACCTAATTCCCACCTAATTTTGGGGCCGATTATGATGGCGGGCGGACCTGAATCCGTCCGCCACCAAAGTGTAGGAGGGACTGTCCACAGGGGCAGCGGCGGTCCCTCCATGCAGATTAGGATTTGACCGCCAGGGTGGCGGTCACATCCTCTATTTTTAACATTGTGGCGGGTGCAGCTTCAAGCTGCACCCGCCGCAATGTTAAAAATGCATGCACAGCATTTGGGTGCACAAAGCAGCAGGCACCGCGCAGTGCCTGCCGCTTTGTCCACGCAAATGCAGGAGGGTACCATAGGTACCCCCCATGTGCACCCCCCACCCCCCCTTCACCAAGGGGGCCCGCTACGGGCCCCCGCAGTGAAGATCCGTATGCTTTTCCACGGCGGAGAAGCCGCCGTGGAAAAGCATACTTCCTACTCCATCATAATATGGCTGGCGGTGTCTGATAGACACCGCCAGCCATGTTAATGCTTTTCCGCCGTGGTCGGAAGGCGACCGCGGCGGAAAAGCGGAGGACAGATTCAAAGACCCACCAGCCATCCTAAATTGGCGGGGGGTCTTTCATTCATCCGCGGCGGATTTCCCGCATCCTCCGGGCCGGGGGTGGCTTCCGCCGGCCCGGATTATGCGGGAAATCCGCAATCTTAATCCCCTTAGATGGCCAGAATTCACTGGCCCTTATTTATGAGGCCTTGCAACACTTTTGCGCTTCCGTTGCATCACTTTTTGTGACGCATCTAAGCAGATGCGTCACTTTGTAAACCCCTGCACTACATTATACCTGTCTCAGGTATAATGTAAGCAGGGTGGGCGTTCCCAGGTAAGTAAGCCTTGTAGAAGTGATGCAGCGAAATCTACCAGATTTCACTGCGCCACTTCTAGGATGCAAATGCGTAAATATCTAACGCCTGCTGTGAGGCTGACGCAAGCGCTTTCACAAGCGGCTTGCCCCATGTGAAAGGACACATTGCTGGAGTTGCGTCACTTTCGTGAAACACTCCAGCAATGTGTCACTTTTGCGCATACAGATATGTCAGAAATACTGACGTATCTGTAACTCCTTGAGACATGATGCGTCATACAGTAAATATGACGCATCAATCCTGTCGCAAGGGGGGCGCACTGAGAAGTGACGCATCGCTGCTTTCATGCAGCGATGTGTCACTTTTCATAAATGAGGCCCACTGCCTTATGAACAAAAAATAAAAACCACTGGAATTCACCAGTTGTAGTTAGTAGCGCTAACTATAACTTCTGCCCCCACCATGCACTGCTTATAACCTCACATATGACATCAATGATGACATGTTCTATGACATCATTTATGACATCACGGTTGACATCTCAAATGGCATAATTGATGACATCACTGATGACATCATCCAATGAGTGTGCTAGCTTGTTCTATATTTTACATAGTGGTTGGTAGTTGTTACATTACTTTGCTACCTAACTTTGTACTGCTTGGATTCAGCTAATACATGTAAGTGTTTAAAAAATGCATGTGCTCCTAATGCACCATAGCTATGTAGAAGTATTAAAGATCGTATCATTTTTTTAATTCAAGAGTAACTGAGTGCAAGTGACAGTTGGCTTGTGTTCATTATGCTGCAGACACGTTTTTTGTTTCTACAGAAAACGTCTCCGGAAGGAAAAATATTCTACTTAGTACATATGCTATGTTATAGCAATTCATTAAGCGCACAAATACTTGACGAATAGCCATCCTGAGCAATACATCCAGCCCTAGTTAATAAATAACCAAGTTTTATGATTTTTCCTGAACGTGGTTAGAGTGGGTAAAGCCCTAATATGAGTTTGTAAGCTGTTCCATAGTTTAATGAATCCTGTAATAAAGCTTCAACCCCCCCTCCCTCCCCTCGCCCCAGTTAGTCTTTTGGATTCTGGGAAGCACCATAAGATTGGCCCTGGATGAGCGATAGAGTCTGTTGGGAGAATACCATTTCAACGACTGACTAAGGAATTGAGGATCTATATTGTGAAGTGCCTTGTAGGTAAAGCATAAGGCCATACATTTATTCTGACTTCTTATGGGAAGCCAATGAAGGTTTTTAATATCCTAGGCCGTTGAGTGGAACTTGGGAATGCCTAGTATAAGTCTGGCCATCGCATTCTGCACCCTCTGACGTTTAGTGAGATGTTTTCCCTGCATGTTCAGGTAGAGGCCATTACAGTAATCTAACTTTGATAAGATTAACCCCTTCCATGCTCATGACGAGCTGCTGCTGTCCTCATGACGAGCTGAGCTCGTCATGACCACACCCGTTTTTATTGCTGTCCAGCACAGCAGGGGAATCGCTCTAGCAGCGATGAGGTTAAGGTAGTAATTACTGTCTTCTTAGTTTGGGCCAGAATGAAAGGCAAGATTTTCTTTAGAGATTTAAGTAAATAGAAACGGGAATAAGTGATAGTGTTAACCTGCAGCCCAAAGTTACGTTTTTCATCAATGATCACTCTCAGGTTTTTTGCTTTGTTCACCGGCGGGGGCAGAGGGTTATAGATTGTATTATATTACATTTTATTATATAAATCTGTTTTTTAAATGTGTGATTACTCACTAGAGTTCTATTTTTTGTTTTAATCTAGTGTCTAGAGTTCTCTTTTATGTGTTCAGTTATTATTTCTAGTTAATCTGTAAAAAAAGAGGCATTAGTTGTAATATTCATTTTACTTTTTTTATTTTTAAAAAGGTGGTAACTCATGTGAGACTCTCAAGGGAGTTGAACACACAATCGTCAGCAGTGTTTTCCTGTAAATATGAACAAAATAACAGGTTACAGCAGTTGATTATGATAGTTAAATTGTTTATGATTTTTTTGATTGAATATATAAAGCAATAATATTTTTTACGATCCCTGGAGATACTCGCGGGAGCCGAACAAACAATCCCCAACCTGGACTCCGAATGGGCTGTACTTTGTGTTCGGCTCTTACGATCTACACCTGAGATCGTGCATTTGCAATTAAGTTAATAACAGGGGTTTCTTGTAATTCTGAGCAAATTAAGACATTAGAGATGTTTATTAGCTTTGAAAAATGTATTATGTATTTTTCCATGAAATATATAAAGCAATAATGTTTTTACTATCTCACAAGATGTTTGTGGGTATCTCACGAGAGGTCCGGGAGAGGTACCACACCCTACGGAAGGATTGTAATTGGTTCATATGGATGTTTTTATTTAGAAGAAGAAGATTGCATCCTTTTCGCTTTATTTCACTATTAGATTTTGGTTAGTGTAGACAGATTTGGCTTGCTCTAATTTCCTGTTTGCCTTTCTTCACATAAGATTCAGATAAACAGCCAGGGGTTTGTGCACCAGCTCAATCATTTCAGCCACCCCACCCTTGGTGTGGCAATTCTTTGTAATAAGGCTAGGTGCCATGAAGGTTTCGGCGAAGTACTTTACCTGTAAACTTTGCAGTAAAGAGTTTAGCCGGGGGAGCAGAAATAAACAATATAGCATGAATATCACAGGGATGTGGAGACACCTGTGGTCTATGCATCTGCAAAGGCTTGCACGGGTAGTGTTGGTTCATGCTGCTGTACTAGACAACTCTACAGGGGCTTCAACATCATTTTCTCAAGGCGATACTGTGCCTGCACAGGTTTTAAGTGCACAAGCGGACAATAACCCTGCTTTTTTAATGAAGCACTATTTGCTGCATTTGTAAGCAGATCAATTTTTCATCAGAGACAAGCAGGTCTTCCCAGGAGAAGCTAGTCCAAGAGCACCCCTAGGCAGTAGGTTTTTTTACATTGTTCTTTTTGTATTTAAAGAGATGCTGTTGGTGTTTGTTACACACTTCACGTTGAATACATTTGTTGTATCCTTTTAAAAAGGTTTTAAAAGACAAACAGCATTTTAAATGTTAGAAAGCACCATTTTGTTTTATAGTTGTTGAAAACTGTTTAAAGAATGGATTTTTTCAGGCCTACACTATAGTTTCATGATATATGTTGTTCACACTATGTTTCCCATTTCTTCCCTTCTGCAATGTTCTTGCATGACCCTTGCTAGAGCCAGGGAGGCAATCCCTTGTGTGCAGTGCTTTCTGGTTTGCTTTCAAGAGCCACCTGCAAGATTGTACTATTTATTATGGAATTTGCATTTACACTGAATATATCCTGATGTAGTTTGTATAATTTATATGTACTAGAATGTACTAGAATCATAACAGTGTGTTTATTTTAATGAAATGCAATCCAATATATAATTGAGGGATAAATTAAATCACTTAGGTTTATTAAAAAATCCCACATTTTTTATATGCATGACACCAACATTGGTACATCGCACACATTAATACTCATTTAATTACTTTAAGTCCATTCATTATTATTAGTAAAAGTTCAATCACTACTTTATTACAATCACACAAGAGTCTTGTGAGACCATAAACATTTTTTAGAGGAAGAATTTACACCTTCCTTTATTACAGTATGTATGCCTTTTAGTCCCTATTAGTAGGATGTGGGGATAAAGAAGACTCTCAAATGAGACATTTTTACAATATAACAACAGTGCACGGCAGGGTGTAAGGAAACACTGAGATCTCACTGGCACCTCTCCAGGGCCTAACTTCAGTGTATGGTAGAATATGGGGAGAGACTGGCCTCTTCAATGAGACCTCATATGAAGGTAACAAGTGTGTCGAGTAGGGTGAAAAGAGTCAGTGCCTCTCCACTCACACCTTTCTCCAGCCTCAGCAGTATGCATTGTAGGGTGGGGAAGGTACACACCTCTCATACAAGACCTTACTATTCCATGGTAAGTATAACACGTTCTGGCCTCTCTACTGAGACCTCTCCCCAGGGAGAAACCCTTACACAGCTCTCCCCAGCATGGCAGACGTACATTAGTGTGTAAGGAAACATTGTCTTCTCCACTAACATCTATCTCCTGGACAACATGGGTATGCAGTACAGTGTGAGCAGTCAATTGCCTCTGCACTGACATCTCGTCCTACAGCAACAGCGATATGCAGTGCTATCTGGAATGGAGTGAGCTGAGTTGTCCAATAATACATCTTACCATGGAAAGAGATGTCGGTAGTAGGGTTTGTGAAAAATGTATCTCTCAGCTCATACCTCTTCCCATGGTGCCAGGTATGCATAGCATACTATGAGGAGGAAGTGCCCTGTTTGCTGACACATCTCTCTTGCATGATAAGTCTTTGGAGTACAGTGTGGAGAGAGACTGTGGGGATGAAATTACTTCTATGTGGAGTAGTCTGTCTTGCATAACAACTATAGAGACTATGATGTATAAACACACTGCCCTGTCAGATTAGACATCTCCCTAGAATAGTAGATGTGCAAAATAGTCTGTGGGTAGTAGGGTATAAAAATGGTGTATATGCTCTGCTGAGAAATGTGTCTTGGTTGACTGGTGTGGATAGTTGAATGTGGGGACACACTCACCACTCCCTCTGTCCTCCTCCAATGGGAATATTGAGGCATAGTAGGGTTTGCACAGGAACAGACTTCTCCGGTGAATCATCACTCCTGAGTCACAAGCATATATAGAAACATGTGCTAAAGAACTACACTCTCCACTGTCACATCTCTACCAGCTGATAGCAGTGCATAGTAAAATATGAGAACACACAGACATACACATATATATGTATATTTTTTTTCAAACAAACAGTCCCAATTCTGCGCGCACTTCGCACAGCAGGTGCCCAGGTTTCGAGGTCGGACTTAACCTCGTATTACATCCCTTAGCAAGGAATCACCGCACTCCCCCAGTTTCAAGTTGTCAGCTTGTTTATTTTTAGCGCAATAACCACCATCATCACCACCAACGTTTCGACCAAGAAATGGCTTGTTCACAGTTTGCATGAGTCCTTTTTCTCTTATCATTATATAAGCGTGCCATACTAGCCCATTATGAGGCATAATGGGACTTGTAGTGTTCTCCTTGCCAAAGTTCATTTCAGGGAACATTTATTTTTACTGCTGAATAATTTCATTATCTGTTATTTTTCACATGTAGGAATTTTTGATCTCTCAACAAATGTTGCAAATGTATTTTGCTGTTGATTAACATTGTGTCAATTGTTATGTAGGTAATTCAGCCCTGTTGTATGCTTGGATTCTATAATCAACATATGGTTTTGTTGCTAGTGAACAAGACCATTTCTCGGTCAAAATGTTGGTGGTGGTGATGGTGGTTATTGCGCTAAAAATAAACAAGCTGACAACTTGAAAGTGGAGGAGTGCGATGATTCCTTGCTATGTAATATATATATATATATATATTACCTACTGGCGGTTGCCAGTAGGTAGTTATAGTTAGGATTGTTTTCCATAGGGAAATCGCAACATTCTATTGGGAATAACTTTGGCGCCGGTTGAGGAATCTGCCTGAATTTTTCCTCAACTTTGCCTCGCGGCTCTCCGCTCCTTCCCTGAAAGTTTGGGGTGGATTCGTCAAGCGGGGGCTTAGATAAAAGGGGGGTCCCAAAACGTGTTTTCCCCATGTTAATTTCCATAGGGCGGTCGAACTCACTTTCAGCTCGAACGGCTGAATGGATTTTCACCAAACTTGGCAAAATTGTAGGGACTGGTAGCCCGATGTGCCTTTGCTATGTCTCAAGATATGTGCTCCAGAGGATTTTGAGGAATTTGAGTTAAAAAAAATATATATTTCTATAAGCACGCCCCGGTACGCGTACCGGGGAGCGCACCAGGCGCGCTACGCGACTTGCGCAAGGAAAGCTGATTGGCTCTCGGGTGTCTGTAAACATTCGAAACAGTCCACAGTGGCCGCCATCTTGTGTCTCGGTAGGATGGAGACACAAGAGGTGGCAAAAACAAAGGGGGAAATGACCAAAAGGGGGCAGGGTTCACCCCCCTCCCCTGACCCCCTAGGTTTGATGTGGGGGCCATAAAAGGGTCCCGCGGGACAAAAAATGTTTTTATTTTTTTTTCGATTTTCGCGGGGGGAGTGCCCGGGACGCGCACCGGGGAGCTTACCGGGGTGCGTAACAAGAGGCAAACCCAGTGAAACAGTAAAATAATAATTTATAGTGATTAGAGGTAGGGTAGCTCTGCATAGAGTTGTTGTGTTGTTTGGGTGTTTTAAGTACCAACATGTAGGTACCAAAGCTGAGTCTTAAATTTAATGTACACCGTTTCCTCTGTAGATATCTTGCATGTTGTTACAGAAGTTATTGTGGTATATGGAATCCATAGCATAGTCTGTCAGGAAAGCAGAAAGAACATGGAGGCAGGAGATGAAAAAGAGATGTCAAATACACATTGGAGATAATATAGTGGGAGAAAGGAAGTAACTGTGAACAAAATTACTATGTAACATAAAAAAGTTGCACAGTATACTATAAGTCTGAATTTACATTATAATCAATTTGGTACTAGTTTATGAATTACATATAAAAATGAATAATGTCTTGAAAATCTTTTGATTATTAAATATAAATTTATTTTTCTGATTCTTTTTCGAAATTTAACAGAACTTCTAACAACACATTGTCGGAAATGTCCTCATTTTCAATCAGCGAATCTACTGCTTCTACACATTGAACTAATTCATAGTGCCGTGATTCATTCATGAAATCTTAGCCTTCATTATCTACAATACATTTTTCACCGTTGTTCTCCAGAACAATTTTGTAGGAAATATTCTGCTCTCCTTCCATTTTCTTGCTGTAATTTGCATAAAAAATAAATATATCAGTAGAGATAGGGCACTGTTGGGTTTAAGTCCAGACAGGTAGTTTTGATTTTTTAACAGTGAAGTTATCTTTGGGCAGTGTATGGTATCAGGCTGGAAGTAGAAATATAAAATAGTGTATATCATAAAGCCTAAGTAAATTCATAATTATACAAGACAAGCCTAACTCCATCCATAACTATAACAGAGAAGCCTATCTCAATCTATAACTATTACAGAGGGATAGTATATAACTATCAGAAAATGTTTTCGAAATTAACTTAAAGTGCACAACATAGTTCAGTTTTCAAAATAACATCTTACCTTTGAAAAAGAAGTTTAAGTTCTCAGTGAAAATCCTTTTGAAATGTACTTCAGGAAGTAGTAGTCAAAATGGCTGTGTTTCCCTCTCTTTCTTTATATATATTCATGTACATAACCAATCAAATGTCATGAAATAATAGTAGAAAATGAAAGTAACATTTTAATTGGTTGTAAATTCTAACACTTCAGATGTATTTTGTCAAGTAATTCACCTCAGGATATTTAGAGAGGGCTACAGGCCAAATGGCTCAATGGAATTCCACCAAATTTGGGAAAATGGTAGGGACTGGTATGTAGTATGGCCTATTCTATATTTGGTGAAAGTGTCTCCAGTGGTTTTTATGTAAATTAACTTTTAAAAATTTCTGGGAGCGGTTCCCGGTGCGCGCCCCGGTACGCGTACCGGTAAGCGTAACGGGAGTCCTCCATTTTGTGTTTCGGTAGATTTGAGACAGAAAATGGAGGACAAACAACGTTGGGAATGGGTATAAGGGGGCGTCGTAGGCACTCCCTGACCCTCTAGGTTTTCTGAGGGGGTCTTAGGAGGCCCATATAGGCGAAAAAAAATAATAATAATTTTTCGCGGGGGGAGCGCCCGGTACGCGCACCGGGGAGTGTACCGGGGAGCGTACTTTGGTGAAAAATAGTGAAAAAGTTAGAAAAAGATAATCATTTGGAGTGATCAGAGGTAGGGTAGCCCTGAAAAGAGCTTTTGGGTTCTGTGGCTGATTTAGGTACCTACAAGTAGGTACCAATGCACAGTCTTAAATTCAGGAGGAATATTCTATTCCCCTCATCTGAGAAGTGCACACCATCTCCTCTGTAGATATCTTGCATGTTGTAACGCAAGTTGTTGTTGTATATTGAACCCATTCCATAGTCTCTCATGTAAGCAGAAACAGATTTATTCACATGTTTCCGTGCTTTCTCAAATTGTGGACAAAATTGGTTGGACCAGTTCCATTTCTTTCTTTGGCATATATTGGAATATACCATGGCAGTTTGTGGAAAAAGTGTCATCAATTGCCCAAAGGTGTCCTTTAAAACCATCTCCAGACCTACCCCAGTCAAAGTGCCTAGGTCATTTCCACCACAGTGCAAAATTATGAGGTCAGGGTGCGGCAGATGGTAAAAGGTTTTCACCAATGGTATCAATTGATGACATCTCAATCCTCTTTGGCCAATCCATTTTATGTGCACATTTGGTAAATCAAGGTTGTGAAAATTTCTGGTAGCTGCATACCTTCGAGCCCAGTGAATGTAGCTATGTCCAATACTCCAGACAGAGTACATGGTGAGAGGAGGTTCTGGTGCAGTCAGATGAAGTTTAGGAATGAAATGGCAGTTGGAACAGTAGGAGTTTGCAAAAAAAACTGTGGAGTTTCAGTGCTCTTGAATCACAAGCAATGATTGGTGGATTCAGATAGTTGAAAACTGAAAGTTAGGGTGCATGGTTCTGTTATGTGAAAGAAGTACTTTGAGTGGTTAAGAAAAAGTAATTTAAAGAAAGATTGCAGTGGATAAGCTGGTGTATTGAGAGGTCAAACATGCTTGCTGATTTGATTTGCAACATTGTAGAATAAACTTTTACCCATGGGAGCTCAGTGAGGAGGGAGTTGCTATGGTAACAGGTAGAAAGGGCTGAGGGGGGGAAGGGTGTTGATTTGAAAATAGAGAGGGAAGAGTTTTGATTGGTTACCATGAGGAACATGTGTGTAGAATTAGAGGTTTTCTGTGCCATTAATGGTTGCAGTGCCTGGAGAACATACCTTTTGCTCTGCTAAAGAAATATTGGTGAGTGTATCTGACACTGTTCTGAATCTCCTAAAGCATTTGTAAAGGTGAGTTATGATTCATTTAGATAGAGAGTTAAGATTAAGAAGCACATTGATTTTCTTTGCTGTTGGTTTGTGTGATGCTTTTTGAAAATGCATGGTTGCAATATTTGTAAAATAGAGGATTTGTATTTTGTGAAATAGTGATGTTTCAGTAGTGAAGTTGAATGGTTGTATATAGGACTTGCACTCTGTATCTAAAATGTTATTTTAAAAATCAATTTTAGGGTAAATGAATGGGTTTGAGTAGTGAAAATGAATGCTTGTACATAGGACCTTTGTTGTGTTCCTAAAATGGTAATTGAAAAACGATTTTAGTGCAAATCAATGGGTTTCAGTAGTGAAAATGAATGCTTGTATATAGGATCTGTGCAGTGTTTCTAAAATGTTAATTGAAAAACGATTTTAGCGCAAAACAATGGGTTTTAGTAGTGAAAATGAATGCTTGTAAATGGGATCTGTGCTCTGTTCATAAAATATTAAATAAAAAACGATTTTAGGGCAAATTGATGGCTTTCAGTAGTGAAAATGAATGCTTGTACATAGGGCCTGTGTTCTGTTCCTAAAATGGTAATTGAAAAACGATTTTAGTGCAAATCCATGGCTTTAACACTTTTAAGAAGGAATAAATAGTGTGTGCATAATTATATAAAAATATTTGAATCTTTTACAAACATGTTACCTGTTTTACCTCAGATTGGGAAGCAGACTGAGTTTCTTTGCTGTTGGTTTGTTTCATTTTTTGGGTAATGCTTGGTAGGAATGTTTGCAAGAGATAGGAAATGTATTTTGTAAAATAGTGACTTTTCAGTACTGAAATGGAATGATTGTACATAGGACCTGCACTGTGTTTCTAAAATGTTATTGAAAAATCGATTTTGGGACAAAGCAATGGCTTCTACATTTTTGAGAAAGAATAAATAGTGTGTGCATGATTACATAAAAAAATTTGAAGCTTTCACAATCATGTCACCTGTGTTACGTCAGATTAGGAAGCACACTGAGCTTCTTTGCTGTTGGTTTGTGTTATTTTTTTGGTAATGCTTGGTAGGATTGTTTGCAAGAGAGAGGAAATGTATTTTGTAAAATAGTGAGTTTTCAGTACTGAAATGGAATGATTGTACTCCAGCAATGCATCCTTTCACATGGGGAAAGCCCCATGTGAAAGCGCTTGCCTCAGTCTTATGCCTGCTGTGAGGCAGGTGCAAGATTTTGACGTAACAATGTCCTAAAAGTGACGCAGTGAAATCTCATAGATTTCACTGCGTCAGTATTACGAGGCTTTTTGCGGAGAAATGACCCCTCTGTGTACATTACACCTGACAGAGGTATAATGTGCCGCAGAGGTTAAAAAAATTACGCATCTACCTACATGCGTCACTTTTTAAATATGGCGCAACAAGGCACATGTTTTATGCCGCCAATGCGTCACAAAAAGTGACGCATCAGTAGCGCAAAACTGACGCAGGGCTTTATAAGTGAGGCTCATTTTTTTTTGCACACTACTCCAGTTTAGTCCTGTCCACTGCACTCTTGGACACAAGCCTCACGTTTTGTTCTCCCCTGGACAGGCTTCATCACATGAGCACTCCTGCTTAGGCGTTATAATCTTTTTTTACAATAACATTTGAAAAACAGAGAAAAGGTCATATGTATAAGCTTTTCATTACACTACTAAAATATTTTTGGTGCAAATTAATGAGTTTTACAATTTTGAGAAAGAATAAATAGTGTGTGCATGATTACATAAAAAAATTTGAACTTTACACAATCATGTCACCTGTGTTACCTCAGATTAGGAAGCACACTGAGCTTCTTTGCTGTTGGTTTGTGTTATTTTTTTTGGGTATGCTTGGTAGGATTGTTTGCAAGAGACAGGAAATGTATTTTGTAAAATAGCGAGTTTTCAGTACTGAAATGGAATGCTTGTACTCCAGCAATGCGTTTGCCTCAGTCTTATGTCTGCTGTGAGGCAGGCGCAAGATTTTGACATAACAGTGTCTTAAAAGTGACGCAGTGAAATCTATGAGATTTCACTGCGTCACTATTACGAGGCTTTCTGCGGAGAAATGACCCCTCTGTGTACATTACACCTGACAGAGGTATAATGTGGCGCAGAGGTTTAAAAAGTGACGCATCTACCTACATGCGTCACTTTTTAAATAAGGCGCAACAAGGCACATGTTTTATACCGCCGATGCGTCACAAAAAGTGACGCATCAGCAGTGGAAAACTGATGCAGGGCTTTATAAATGAGGCTCATCTTTTTTTTGCACACTACTCCAGTTTAGTCCTGTCCACTGCACTCTTGGACACAAGCCTCACCTTTTGTGCTCCCCTGGACAGGCTTCATCACATCTGCACTCCTGCTTAGGCCTCATAATCTTTTTTTTAGAATAAAAATTGAAAAACAGAGAAAAGGTCATATGTATAAGCTTTTCATTGCACTACTGAAACATTTTTGGGGTAAATTAATGTCTTTTACATTTTTGAGAAAGAATAAATAGTGTGTGCATGATTACATAAAAAAATTGACCTTTTCACAATTATGTTACCTGTGTTACCTCAGATTAGGGAGTAGATTGTACAGACGAGGTGAGGCATGTCCAGAGGGACAGAGGAGGTGAGGCTTGTGTTCAAGACTGTAGTGGGAGAGAGGCTTTTCTTAGAGAGCATAAATGGTGAGCCCTGTGTCTAAGAGTGCAGTGGACTAGGCTTCATGAAACCTATCCCCCACTGCACTCTTAGACACAGGTCTCAAGTTCTTTGCACCCGTGGACAGACCTCTCTTCTACTACACTCTTCAATAGAGGCCATACCTCTTGTGCACCCCTAGACAATCCTTACCTCATCTGCAACCGTGAATAGACTTCAACTAATTGACATGCTTAGACAGGCCTCAGCTTATTTACACCCTTGGACATGCGTCACCTCATATGCACCTACTTACTATCAATTATACTCAATACATTGAGGCCTGTTCAGAGGACAGAGATGAGGTAAGGCTTGTCCAAGGGTGAGAGGAGGTTAGTCCTCTCCACTGTAGTCATGGACACTGAATGCTTGTACATAGGACCTGCACTGTGTGTCTAAAATGTTATTTAAAAAACAATTTTGGTGAAAAAAAATGACTTTTAGTTTTTTGAGAAGGAATAAACAGTGTCTGCATGATTAAATACATATATATCATCTTTTCACAATAATGTCACCTGTGTTACCTTAGATTAGGAAGTAGATTGTGTAGATGAGGTGAGGTATGTCCAGAGGGTCAGATGAGGTGAGGCCTGAGTTCAAGACTGTAGTGGGAGAGAGGCCTTTCCTGGAGAACATAGGTGGTGAAGCCTGTGTGTAAGAGTGCAGTGGACTAGACTTCATGAAGCTTATCTCCTACTGCACTCTTAGACACAGGTCTCACTTTCTTTGTACCTGTGGACATACCTCTCTTTCACTACACTCTTCAATACAGGTCTCACCTCTTCTGCACCCTTGGAGAATCCTCACTTGATCTGTAACCCTGAATAGACCGTTTGCTTTTTGTCATTGCTTTGTTGTTTGATAATAGTGGTCTATAATGTGCTATTTTTTTTTAACACAGATTGAAATCAGGATTTTAAGAGTAAGGAAAGGTGCCCTCAAGGCAAAGAAGAAGGAAAAATGAAATACGGTTACAAACAAAAACAGCATCGGAATTACAGCAGTCCTCCACAACAAAGACTTCAAAAAACAGGAAAGAAGCTCCTGGTAAGATAACTAAGTCTTTCTTACGGAACATATGTAGAGCAAAAAAAAATGTTGGACAGCATGTAGAAAAAGAGAAGGACAGAGTAAGTTTGAAAAGGAAGGAGAGGCCCTCTAAAAATGTTAGTACTGGAGCAGGAGAGAATAATATGTATCGGAATAGAAGGCAGAATCAGTTTAGAGACATTCGTAAACGAATGTTTCGCAATAGGGTGGTTTTAAATTTGTTAAAAAACATTAGGAAAGGAAAACAGAGAGCTGCTTTTTATAAGAAAAAGAAAAGTGTAGAGAAGATTTTTGATCAGGCTTTTGAAGTTAAGAAAAAATTATTTATTTTAATAATCAATAGAATTAGGACACTTAACAAGACAATTGATGTTTTCAAATCAAACAGTAGATGGAAAAGAGTAATTAATCGGACTAATTTTTGTAAAGTTTTTTCAGGAGAATGGATGCACAGTTCAAGTTGTGAGCCATTTTTTAATGAGGAGAGTTACTTCCAGGAGAATGATTTAGTGCATGCAGTTGACACCAGTGGTCGAGCGTATGAAGTGAAAAACGGTTGTCCGATTGAAAAAGAGAAACTTGTGCCTAGAGAACCAGAAGAGGTGTTAACTGATGAAGTTTTAGGGAGACGTACTAAGGGTCCAGTGTACACTTGGAAGTGTAGTCGTATTTGTAGTGTGCGACAGGAATCAATTGATTTGTTTTGTAATTTCTTACGTACATATAGTAAGAAAAGTCTAAAGCAGAAAGTGAAGTTGTTGCAAGACTTAGATCCTTGCAGAGTGAGAGAAAACACAGGTTTGCAAGGGCATTCACTGGCTTGTCTTTCTAGAAAAGTCTGTCAGAGTGTTTTTCATCATTTTAGGATGTTAGCAGTGCATCATACCAAAATGAGGAAATTAGTGAGAATGTTGTATTATGCAAAAAGTCCAGCACTTAAGCTTAAACAATTAAACAGTGCTCTTTTGCATGGAACTGAATTAGATGTGAAGAAGATTTGTGAAGAAAATGAGATTTGTTATTTTGGTGAAAAAGAGGACAGTGTAGAAATTGACACAGCAATTCAAGGTAATGTGGAAGACAATGTACAGATTTCAAGTACAGAAAAGTTTGAGCAGGAAATTACCAGGTTTAAGGTGAAATCAAGTGAAAGGCCGAATTTTACTTGTGTGTGTTGTCGACGAAGTCATTATAAACATCAAACTAGATTAGTTGATTTATATGTAAAAAGTGAAAAGATGAATAATTATGAGTGGAAGGATTTTGCAACTTATTTGTGGGCGGAGAATTGTTTTGATTTGAGTTCTGATCAGCGTATTTGTAAATATTGTTATGATAAATTAAATCAAAACAGAATGCCTGCTAGAGGTGTTCATAATAATCTGGAGTTGGTAGACATTCCCCGTGAATTGATGGATTTAAATACATATGAGTCTATTTTGACTCAATGTGTCCATCCTTTTCAGGCAATTGTTCGCATGGAGCCTAAGATAGGGAAATTGCCTCCTACAGATTTGCAGAGAGGATTAAAGGGAAGAGTTGTTTATTTGCCTCTTGATTTAAAAAAAAATATTGATACAATTGGTATAGAAAAAGTAGAAGAGGAACCTTTAGTTATTCTAGTTAATGGGGTTCCGACAAAGAGTAAGAAAATCTGGCAAGATTTAGTGGATGTTAGGAAAGTCAAAAAGGCAACGTTGTATTTAGTCAAAAACAATGAGTATTACAAAGATGTATGTGTTGCCGCAGAGGAAACAGCTGCAGATGAAGACAGTGATTGTTCAGGCGGCCAAATTGAAAAAGTTGATGTGTCTAGAAGTGAAGAAATATATGAACATTATACTGTTCATCCTTTGCATTCCAAAGAAGTAATGGGGAATGCAATTGAATTGTTTCAAATGAAAGCAGCAAAAGGAAGTCCCATTAGTGTATGGGAAGAAAGTTTGGAAGCTCGTTGTTTTCCACAGCTATTTCCAACAGGTCGAGGTGGACGATATGACGATCGACCACTTCAAATTCCTGCATCTGAATATCGAACTGTATGATTATATGCTGAAGATCCAAGATTTCGTCAATGCATTCCCTATTTGTTTCATTTACTGTATGAAAGTGACTTGTCTGGGCTTTCTTATGCAGTAAACCATATACTGAAAAGTGGAGCACATCGGCAAAATGTTTCGGCGAGGGACTTTATGGAGAAAGTGAATCTGCAAGATAATATTTTGGAATCTCATTTAATCAATCTCATGGCATGTCAGCGTGGTACAAACGAGTATTGGTACCTTCGTCATGGGGAATTGAAATGTATGCTAAGAAACTTAGGAACTCCTACATGGTTCCTCACTCTTAGCTGTGCCGAGTATGCATGGGACGACTTACTTCAATTTCTACGAGAGGCAAATGCAAAAATAAAAATATAGAATTCAAAACACCTGGAGAATCTCCTCGCCAAATGACTTCGTTGCTCTTAACACTACGCTTCTGAACACGCAAAGCTGGCTCACCAACAACCATCTCATGCTAAACACCAAAAAAACAGAATTCATCCTCATCTCACCACCAAACTACACCCCAAAGATAGACCTCTGGTTAAAACACCTAACCTCCTTTGACTGTGTCCCCCTCATCATAGACTCGGCTAAATCCCTAGGTGTCACCATTGACAAACATTTGAATATGCAGGCGCACATCTCTACTGCCACCAAGGGAGCTAATCACAAAATGAATATATTAAGAAAACTTAACCCTTCCTCACCCAGGCTGACCTAAAAGTTGCTGTACAAGCTCTGGTACTACCTAGACTAGACTACGGAAGTACCACCCTCGCTGGTCTCCCGAAATACAGGCTTGCACCGTTGAGAGTAGCTCTGAATGCTGCAGCTAGACTGGTATCAGGAACCAAAAGAAACAATCACATCTCACCAACCTTGAAAGCACTGAACTGGTTGCCTTATGAAGCAAGAATACACCTGAAAGTGGCGTGCATGACGCACAAAGCAATTCACAACAATACACCCAGCTACTTGGCGCTAAAGTTAGAAAAATCAGGTGGCTGCAGACAACTACGAAGTGCGACCACTCTACTTTTGAAACCCCAATCCTTCAGAAAGAAGAGAACAGGCTGTAGAGCTTTTTCAGGGATTGCTCCAAAGATCTGGAACTCTCTTCCACCCAGAGTGCGTGGAATCACATCCCTTACTGTATTAAAAAAGGAAGTAAAAAGTCTATTAATGAACAAACTAATGTCCTGAATCCAAGTATGGGACGTATCTGGCTGCATGTCTTTTATCACATCCCATGTTGCTCCACAATTGTTTGCTAATTAATGTTTTTCGTGGGATATAGATCTGTGCGGCTGATAGCACAATGTCTAATGTAATATGTTCTGCAGATGCTATTGCTCTACTATGACAATTTGACATGTTGTTTGTATTGACTACCTTTTCTATGGCTTATTCTTCTATTGTAAAGCGCTCTGATACCCTCGTGGGTCACGTTCGCGCTATATAAGACTTTATAAATAAATAAATAAATAAACTGTGTTCTTTGGATCCAGTGAATGAGAAAAAGTAGAAGAGGAACCTTTAGTTATTCTAGTTAATGGGGTTCCGACAAAGAGTAAGAAAATCTGGCAAGATTTAGTGGATGTTAGGAAAGTCAAAAAGGCAACGTTGTATTTAGTCAAAAACAATGAGTATTACAAAGATGTATGTGTTGCCGCAGAGGAAACAGCTGCAGATGAAGACAGTGATTGTTCAGGCGGCCAAATTGAAAAAGTTGATGTGTCTAAAAGTGAAGAAATATATGAACATTATACTGTTCATCCTTTGCATTCCAAAGAAGTAATGGGGAATGCAATTGAACTGTTTCAAATGAAAGCAGCAAAAGGAAGTCCCATTAGTGTATGGGAGGAAAGTTTGGAAGCTCGTTGTTTTCCACAGCTATTTCCAACAGGTCGAGGTGGACGATATGACGATCGACCACTTCAAATTCCTGCATCTGAATATCGAACTGTATGATTATATGCTGAAGATCCAAGATTTCGTCAATGCATTCCCTATTTGTTTCATTTACTGTATGAAAGTGACTTGTCTGGGCTTTCTTATGCAGTAAACCATATACTGAAAAGTGGAGCACATCGGCAAAATGTTTCGGCGAGGGACTTTATGGAGAAAGTGAATCTGCAAGATAATATTTTGGAATCTCATTTAATCAATCTCATGGCATGTCAGCGTGGTACAAACGAGTATTGGTACCTTCGTCATGGGGAATTGAAATGTATGCTAAGAAACTTAGGAACTCCTACATGGTTCCTCACTCTTAGCTGTGCCGAGTATGCATGGGACGACTTACTTCAATTTCTACGAGAGGCAAATGCAAAAATAAAAATATAGAATTCAAAACACCTGGAGAATCTCCTCGCCAAATGACTTCGTTGCTCTTAACACTACGCTTCTGAACACGCAAAGCTGGCTCACCAACAACCATCTCATGCTAAACACCAAAAAAACAGAATTCATCCTCATCTCACCACCAAACTACACCCCAAAGATAGACCTCTGGTTAAAACACCTAACCTCCTTTGACTGTGTCCCCCTCATCATAGACTCGGCTAAATCCCTAGGTGTCACCATTGACAAACATTTGAATATGCAGGCGCACATCTCTACTGCCACCAAGGGAGCTAATCACAAAATGAATATATTAAGAAAACTTAACCCTTCCTCACCCAGGCTGACCTAAAAGTTGCTGTACAAGCTCTGGTACTACCTAGACTAGACTACGGAAGTACCACCCTCGCTGGTCTCCCGAAATACAGGCTTGCACCGTTGAGAGTAGCTCTGAATGCTGCAGCTAGACTGGTATCAGGAACCAAAAGAAACAATCACATCTCACCAACCTTGAAAGCACTGAACTGGTTGCCTTATGAAGCAAGAATACACCTGAAAGTGGCGTGCATGACGCACAAAGCAATTCACAACAATACACCCAGCTACTTGGCGCTAAAGTTAGAAAAATCAGGTGGCTGCAGACAACTACGAAGTGCGACCACTCTACTTTTGAAACCCCAATCCTTCAGAAAGAAGAGAACAGGCTGTAGAGCTTTTTCAGGGATTGCTCCAAAGATCTGGAACTCTCTTCCACCCAGAGTGCGTGGAATCACATCCCTTACTGTATTAAAAAAGGAAGTAAAAAGTCTATTAATGAACAAACTAATGTCCTGAATCCAAGTATGGGACGTATCTGGCTGCATGTCTTTTATCACATCCCATGTTGCTCCACAATTGTTTGCTAATTAATGTTTTTCGTGGGATATAGATCTGTGCGGCTGATAGCACAATGTCTAATGTAATATGTTCTGCAGATGCTATTGCTCTACTATGACAATTTGACATGTTGTTTGTATTGACTACCTTTTCTATGGCTTATTCTTCGATTGTAAAGCGCTCTGATACCCTCGTGGGTCACGTTCGCGCTATATAAGACTTTATAAATAAATAAATAAATAAACTGTGTTCTTTGGATCCAGTGAATGTATGCAGATATTTCAATCATAGATTTGAAGCTATGATGTCTTTTATTACCAACAAAAAAAATCCTTCCCTTGGAGAGGTTTTGGATTTCTTTTGGAGAAAGGAGTATCAAGCGAGAGGTGCTCCTCACATACATATGTTGTTGTGGATTAAAGATGCACCCAAATTTGGGACAGATTCGGATGAGACAGTGATGAGCTTCATTGAAGAGTATTCAACATGTGCTGTTCCGAAAACTACCGAAGAAAACAGTTTAAGGCAACACGTTTTACGCTTTCAATCCCATCGTTGTGGAAAGTACTGTCGTCGAAAATTCAGAAACAAGGACAAGTTCTACACAAAATGTCGTTTCAGCTTTCCACGACCAGTGATTTCTAAAGGAAGAGTAAATAATTTGATGTCTTCTCTGCGACATACTGTGACGAGGAAATCACCAAAAAATACCTACAATTTTAAAAGAAACGAAGAGTCCAAGTACATCAACGACTACAACCCAGTGATTTTGTCCATGTGGAATGCTAACATGGATATTCAATTCGTTGCTGACAACTCTATTGCTGTGGCTCGATATGTGACGTCTTACATCACAAAAAAAGAAAAGACAGAACTGAAGGAAATGTGGGAGGACATTTCACATGAAAAGAGTCTAAGCAAGAAATTATACAGTTACAGTCTGAAGATGTTGTCGCATCGAGAAATTGGAGCATATGAATGTTCTGATCGATTGTCATCAGCAAGTCTCTATGCCAAATCTAGAACCATCATTTGGGTGAGTCTAGGTCTTGTTGCAACACAAAATCGAGTTTTGAAATCTGTACAAGAAATAGAGTATTTGGCGGAGAAAGAACCAGAAAGTACAGATATTTTGCAGACAAACATGTTGGATACATACTATCCAAATAGAAGTAGTCATCTTGAGAACAGTTGTTTGTATGAAGGTCTGCAAAACTATATTTATAAGAGAACCATCAGAGAAGATATTAACAATGGAATATATGCTATCATTGGGTGTGAAGGATGTCTAGTGAGACAGAAAAAAGGCCATTTGATTAATCATCGGAAATTGAGTTGCGAAAATCCAGAGAAAAGGGAATTTTACTATTTAGCTCTTTTGCAACTCTTTAAGCCATGGCGTACAGAAGAGGAACTACTTGGAGATTTTCTCTGTTACGAAGATTCTTTTAATGCAACCAAGGATACCATAGAATGTCCTGTTTTTCCAAATTATCTGCAAATGTTGAACGAAGAAATAGAGCAAGAAGGCACAATTGCTGCAGAGATTTCTAGAGACATTTCTCAAGACAGTCAGAGTTCTGCTTCATTGAGTCAGGATCCACTTGGAGGACCAATTATTCAAAATGAAGCTGCCACTGCCATGGATGAGGTGGAAAGAGCTATGGAACAAGCTCAAGATGATGTAGTTAACTTAGAAGATTTGGTGAAACAACTAAACCTTGAGCAGAAACAGATATATGACGAACTCACAGATCAGATTGAACATGGATTCACTCATGAGAAAAAAAGTGCTCATGTACATCATTTAAACCAGTCCAACTGTACGTAAGTGGAGAAGCGGGAACTGGAAAAAGTTTTCTGATTAAAGCAATTGCAACTTATCTGCATAAAAGGACTGAATCACCGCTATCTTGTGTTGTTACCGCTCCAACTGGGCTGGCTGCACATGACATTAAAGGGATTACTTTACATCGTTTACTGGTCCTGCCAGTGGAGCATGATAACAAATTGCAATATCACAAGCTATCTGGAGATGCGTGTTCCGAAGTTTCGAGAGTCGTGAAGAAAATGAAACTTCTTATCATTGATGAAGTAAGCATGGTGTCAAATATAATGCTTGCTTTTGTGCATTTGAGAATGCAAGAAATTCTTAGAACAGACTATGATGTCTTATTTGGAGGAAAACATATTATTGTTTTTGGAGATCTACTGCAGTTGACTCCAGTGAAAGGACAACCTGTGTTCAAAATGCTTACGCATGAAGATACCAGGAAGTGCCTAGGAAGCATTGGAAACGTTAATATATGGTTAAACTTCAAATATGCAGAACTACTTCAAAATATGCGGCAGGCAAAGGATGAAGATTATAAAAATATTTTACAAGATGTAAGAATCGGAAAAGTAAGTCAGCAGGGGAAAGAAGCTTTACATGGACGATTAATTTCAAATTTGTACCCAAATGAAAACATTCTTCCAGAGAATATTTTTAAGAAAATTAACGAGAAGAAATCTGGCATATGTTTGATGCCAACTCTGAAAGAATGTTCCATGTTCAACAACAAAATGTTAAAGTTAGAAAATGAAGAGATAGTGAAACTGGAAGCTATAGATAAAATTGAACATATGGGAGCAATAATTATTTTGTCTGAAAATTTGAAATCAAAATTGGATTCATTAGAGAAGACTATATCTAAAGCTGCTGGTTTTGAAAAGACTCTGAATGTGTGTTTAAATTGTCGTATCATTTTGAGAAGGAATTTAAATGTTGAAAGAGGTCTGGTAAATGGAGCAATGGGTCATGTTGTTGGTTTTGTGAATTACAAAAATAGAGATGGAATTGAAATTTTAAAAATTAAATTTGATGGCATTGATGAAATAGAACAAATTTGTCGTTGTTCAGCTAGATTTTTGCTTGTGAAAGACTTATATGTTCGCCGAAAACAGTTTCCTATTTGTTTGGCATATGCGGTGACAATTCATAAATCTCAAGGTTTAAGTGTAGATAGCGCTTTGGTGAACATTGGAAGTTCTGTGTTTAAAGAGGGTATGGCATATGTGGCATTATCACGAGTCAGAACTTTATCAGGATTGTACTTGATTGAGTGTGATGAAACAAAGATTTGTGCAGATCTACATTGTGTTAAAGAATACAATAGGTTAAGAAGAGAGTATGCTCCACATTTGCCTCAATATCCTCTGATTGAAAAACGTGTGGTAGGCCGAAAAAGAAGAAATGAGAGTAATTGCAGTGAGGTAGTAGCAAAAAGACAAAAAGTAGATGAAACTGTAATTGTAAGCAGAAGGAAAAAGGATTCTGTTGAAGATGTTGCTGGATTTCAGTTTGAAAACAGTTCTGGTGTCAACTGCTATGCTTATGTAGTGGTTAATGTTTTTTTTCTTCAAAATATACAAGAACAGATTGTTGAAAATTGGGATCAAAGATTCTGTTGTTTGTTTAATTCCGTGTTTGAGAAATGTACCAGTGATAGAGCAAAAATAGAAAGTGTTTCAGAAATTCGAAATCTTCTAGACGTATGTTCTGGTCAAAATCAATTTTCACAGAATATTCAGCAGGATTGTCAGGAATTTTTAATGTATATGTTTGATGTATTGGAAGATGAAGGTGTAGATATAAAAAATCTTTTTAGCCTTTCTTATCGATGGCAGCATAACTGCGACAACTGTACTTTATCAAGTACTACTAGAATAGACACTGAAAGATTTATATATTTGACTTTACCAGACTGCAAATCAGTGCCTTTTAATAATCTAGTTAAAGCAGCGGATCACAATATGGTGTGTACCCAATGTAAGTCTACAATGCTGTCCACATTATTTCTACAAAATTATGGTCAGTATGTCATTTTAATGTTCCAACGATGTAGACCTGATGGAACTAAATTGACAACTTCTATTAAAAATTTCGTGGCTTCACAGTTATCAATATCAGGAAGAACATTTGGAACTGTAGCTATTATTTTTCATGACGGTCCTTCTACAACATCAGGGCATTACACATGCTATTTAAAAAGTTGTAAAGGTTGGACCCACTGTAACGACTTTCAAACAACGTTTGCCTTTTGGCTTAAAAAATTCATACCTAGTGTTTTTACAACCAAACTTTAGGTAAAGGTAATTGGCCTATGAAGACGGGAGCAGTTAATAAAGGTTATTTTGCTGTTTAAAAATATATTCTGAGTAAAAGTGATCCAGGTAATATAAAAAATTGACTTGTCATATAGGTACTGTATGTGGATCTCATAGTAAGTGATATTAGTATTATACAAAATGATGAACATGAGTGAGTCAGAGATGGTTTTACAAATACTTAAATATTGTGAAAATGTTGTATAGCCTTTCTTTCAGAACGTCGGAAAAAAGGTAATTTCAGAGTTTCTTAGAATAAATTTGAAAATATACTCATACATCTGACACTATTTGGCCAAAAGGAAAGGTACAGGAATGAGTAAAGAGTCATGACTGAAAAAAGGAGTATATGAAAATAATGAAAATATTTCAGATGTTCTTGGAGCTTTTCTTCTAGAAAGTCGATGAAATGGATTTTTTAGTGAACAGCAGAGTACTTTGCAACAAGAAAAGGACCTCCATGATATACTATTTGGCCTCAAGGAAAAGTAAGTCAATCAAAGATTAGTGTACATTTGTCATTTGTCAGTATCTAAGGTTTTTTTTAAAACACAATCTTTTAGATTGTGTTTTTTTTCCCGCTGTCATATGATGAGTAATTTGAACTCACTGTTTTAAGTGAAATTCAATATATTCTGGGAACAGCAAAAATAAACTATGTAACATGTTGTACAAGTTATTCTATACTTTGGATTGTGTAAATTAAATTGTATTCCCATTCTCTGACACTCACTTTCCTTTTTCCATCCTCTTTCAGCTCTTTTTACTCACTTATAATGTCTTTCTCTCACTCTCTGTAACACCCGTTCCTTTACTCCACTTCTTTGACAACCCCTCATCCTCATTTCAACTGTCTGCATCGCCTCTCTCCCTTGCATAACTTTTCAGCTTTCAGTCTCTCTGCTTTACTTTCCTTTTCCGTATTTTCCTCCTTTGTTCTTTTAGTAATTCCTGTTTACTCACTCAGCAGTATTATCGCACTCTATCACTATAAATCACCCACTCTCCCTCGCTTATCTTTGTTTGCTCCTTTCTTTTGACCTCTTCTCTCTATTTTTCGTTCACTACTTCTATGTCCTCAGTGCCTCACTCTCCTTGTGTTATGTTCACTTGTGTTTATCTACCTTATATCATTTCTTTTACAACAACTTCAGTGCTCCTCTCTCATCATTCTTCATCCCATTTCTTTTACTCTTGTTCCATTACTATCCCTCATTTCCTTTCTTTCAATGTCCTTCTCTTTACTTTCATCACCAAATTATTTTCTCTCAGTACCACTGTTTTACTCATCTCCTCTCTTTCCTTTTTTTGCTACCTTACTCATTTCCTTTTCTCACTCATTGTACTCCACCTCACTCAGTTTTTCTCTTAGTGTGTCTGTCTACTAACTTCCTCACTCTATTTCACTCAATCGTTGTATATTATCCTCTCTCCCTTCATCCCTTCACTCTATGACTGTTCTTCACTTACTCTCAGTTATCTTCTATTCCTCATTCTTCTAAATGCATCCTTAATTAGATTCTTTTCTGTCTCAGTCATTATCTTTTTACTTACTACTGTTTCCTGATTTAGTTTTGCTAACTCACATTGTTTTAGTATCTTTCTTACCTTCAGTTCATTTCTCTGTTCTTCTCTTCCTCTCTGTCAGTGAATCCATATTCCTTACTCTTATTAATTTGCTCTCCTTCTATTTCTTTTTCTCTCTTTTAGTCCTTCTACCTTACTTTATTTCCCTTTCTATGTCCTTCACTCTTACTTTATTTCTAAATACACTGTTATGCTTTTTAACCTCTTCATTTGTATCTTTTAATTTAAAATACATATTTTACTAATTATAACTTATTTTTTCTTCTCTCTTTCACAGATACAAAGTGTAGTAAAAAAATGTAATTAAAGTTACATTTATTATATGGTAAGTATGACTAAAAAAATGTAGTTTGTCATCACCCTTTGTTTTAACCTCACTAATATTTTCTCAACAAACCTCACTCCTGTTTCTTTACTCTGCTTCCCTCACTTATTCTCCATATTTACTCCCCTTTCCCTATTTCCCCTCTCATATTCAACTTGTTTCAGTTTCCATTCTTTACTTCACTTACCCTCTGTTCCCTTCCTTTACTTATTCACTCATTCTCTTTTTCTTAATTATTTACTTCACTCCTACACACACACCTCATCCCCCTCCCAACACATACACACACCTCTGACATACACCCCCCACACACACACTACACACACACCTCACACACACACACACACCCACACACACTCTTCACACACACACACACATTCCATACACACACATACATCCCACACACATACCGCCCACACCCATACACCCCTCACAGATATCTCACACACCCTCACCTCCACCCACACCGAAACACCCCACACACCCACACCCACAGACACACCTTAGACACCCATATCCCGACCTACACCCACTGAATCCCTATAAGTCACACACACTGCATTACTTACCTTTCTTTGCTGTTTCACTCAAACCCATTCAGGCACTGTTTCCTTTACTCTCTTTGTCCTTTCTCTTTGTCACTCCCCATGTCTTATCCTAATTCAATTTTTCACCCTCTTTCACCCCTCTTTACTTACACTAACTGGTCTTTTCTCACCCTCCTTCACCGTTCTTCATTTATCCTGGTTCCGCCACTACCCTTCTTTCTCCATTTTTTACTGTCCTTTCTTTTTCTTTCAACACCCATTCACATTCTCCTACTATCTCTACTTTAGTCTTCTTCCTCTCTCTTCCTTTCTTTCGCTCCTTTAGTCATTTTACTTTTCTCACTTTCACCCTATTACACCTTCTCTGTTTTTTACTATGTAATAAACAATTCCTCTGTGTTTATCCCTCTAGCTCTCTTTTTCTTAACATTACTCTCTTTGTGTTCTTCTCTCATGCTAACTCCTTCATTATTTTTTTTTTCTTTTTTTTTTGGTGCACGCCTCGGTGCGCACCCCGGTGCACGTACCGGTACGCGTACCTTGCAGAAAAAAGATTGACAGAGATTCTTTAAAAATATAGGTTTATTTTTATAAAGTAAAGGTAGTTCTAAAAAGAACAGTTTTTTTTCTTCTTTTTGTTGTTTTATATTTTTTTAATGTTTTTCTGAACATTTTGTACTTTTTTTGGCTTTTCTGAACACTTTTATATTTTTTTGTATTTTTTATGGGGAGAAACAAAAAACAGGGAATTGTAAATGGCTCAACTGGAGCAAAAAAAAAATCAAGAAAAATTAGGGTTTTCGTGTACACTTATGGTTATCACCAGCAACCATGATAAGTTCGATACTTTGCTCACCATAGAAAAGTGTCTTGTTACAATATTTGCACACGATTTTGTAATCGGCAAACTTAGGTTGAATAGTAGCCAATGTGTCTCTTGACCCCGGACCCGATGGAGTGGGTTGTTTTGATGTTGAGGGTCTAGACGTTGATGGGGGTAGTTTACTGCAGAGGTCCCTTAACTCTGCATTAGAGTAATTGTTTGGATGCCAACGCATCATGTGGCGAATCATTGTATGATTCCCGAAGAAATATTTTTTGGTAGGGTTCCCCCTAGACAGCTCAGCACCACAAATCAAGCAAATTACCTTTGCAGCGTTGACTTTTTTAAAACCCCTTGGGATTTTGTAGAACTACCATACAAAGTGCTCTTTAGGTTTGTAGGGCTATTTATCTTCAGGCAGGAACTGCCTTGTCTGTGCCTCCTCTTCATCATCCTCCTCCTCTTCCTCGTGACCACCAATGTAATCTTCTCGTGGTCTTTTAGATGGTGGTGGTGGTGGTGGGGCAGATGCTCCAGCTGTTGCTGCTACTGTAGCCATTTTATACTAGTAAAGAGTAGAGATAGAACTCAAAACAGGTCTTCCTCAGTCAAAGGACAAAGTCAGAATAAGGAAAAAAGGTGGGGTCTTTCATCATTTGGAAAACAAAACTGTTCTGGACCAATGAAAAGTGTTATTTTCAAGTCACATGATCCAGGCTTTCATCATTTGGAAACCAAAACTGATCTGCACCAATGAAAAGTGTTATTTTCAGATCACATGACCCGACACGCTTATGCTACGCGCCCTGGGGGGCGCCCCGGGGCGCGTGGCGTAAAGCGAGTCGAGACGTTACGCGATCGTATGCGATCGCGTGTTTCCGGGTGCACTTACGCAGTACATCATATGACGCATCACGCGGCTGTGCTATACGTCACAATGTTGTTTTCGTTCGCGGCAATAGCGCTATCGGGACGCTCACCGGTACACGCCCCGGGGCGCGCCAAAACATTGCGCTTACCCGTGCGTTCACCGGTACGCGCCCCTGGAGCGCTCCGGGCAAAAAATATGAAAAAAAAATTTACATTTTTTTTTACATAATTATAAAATATAAAATTCGTTATAAAAAAAATATTACTTTTCATACCTATAGAGATTTGCTATTAAAAAACCATTGAAATTCCCTGAAAAAACCATAGGTTTCACACCAGTTATAGTTAGGAATTAGCATTTAAAAAACATATTAAATTCACTGAAAAAACCATAGGTTTCACACCAGTTATAGTTAGCTGGAAGTTTTACTCGCATAAAACCATTGAAATTCCCACGTTATAGTTAGTTGGACGTCACATATTACATCACTCATGACATGGTCAGTGACATCACTCATGACATCAGTGAATATATATATATATATATATATATATATATATATATATATATATATATATATATATATATATATATATATATATATATATATATATATATCTATATATCAAAGCTTCAAGGTTCCCACCTGTTGGAGACGCACTCTGAAATCCACTGCAGCAACCTTCATGTGGTAAAAGCCGGATCGGCAAGTGGATCCAGCATGCCTGTCGATTCACGCCGGACGCGATTTGTGCTCATTGCAATCTTCAGCAGTGCGACAGTCAATTTGGCATAGAGGCCACACCTCCCACTTAAAAATATGAGCCCTCCAATGGGCGATTCGAAGGAGTCCGCATTGGTTTTTGGGTCTTGTAGTGTGTGCTTCAGTTATGTGCCGCTGTCTGAGCTGTTTCAAGCCCACCAATGGGCCTCCACTCGCACATCCGGCTTTTCAATCCTCCATGGATGCCTCCACATTGAGACTCCGTGATTCGGAGGTCCATGGCCCCAAATTTCCGGGTGGTTCATCTCCCGTGGCTAGAAGGCCGCCTATAAATCAAAGCTCCAAGGTTCCCACCAGTTGGAGACGATATATATATTACATACTGGCGGTCGCCAGTAGGTAGTTATAGTTAGGACCTAGTTTCCATAGGAAATCCGCAACATTCTATTTGGAATAACTTTGGCGCCGGTGAACAAATCTTCGTGAAGTTCTCCAAGAAAATGGCCAGCTCTGCTCTGCTCCTTCCCTGAAAGCTTAGGGTTGACTCGTCAAGCGGGGGCAGAGAAAAAAGGGGGTCCCAAAACGTGTCTTCCCAATGCAATTTTCCATAGGACCTTTAGCCAGGGCTACAGCCCGAACGGCTGAACGGAATTACACCAAATTTGGCAAAAAAGTAGAGTTCGGTTCGCAGATTACCCTTTTTGGTGTAAATCCATTCAGTAGTTCCTGAGAAAATCAAAAGTAAAATCTTAGATATATCTATAGGCGAGTACCCTACGCGTACCTTCCCGAGCACGAGCTGAATCTAATTGGCTGTAAATACTCCAAACCAGGAAGTGTTGGCAGCCATCTTGTGCCTCGGTAGAACCGAGGCACAAGAAAACAGAAAAACAAACATGCAGAACGCAAAAAGGGGGCAAGGTAGAAACACCCTGACCCGCTAGGCCTGCTCAGGGGGTCTCACAAGGACCCCCAAGGCCCAAACAAATATTTATTTTTAAAAATCGCATACCCCGTGAAGAAAAAAAACCCGGTCTGCTTTTTTTCAAATTAGCCCCCGGGGGGACTAAATCCCGGGGCCTAATGCAAAAAAGTATGTGGGGACCCAAACCCCCCCACACTGCCCCGGGGACCGCCACCCCCCCGCGCAAAATAAATAGGATAGCGTGGGGCACACGGCCCCCCCGCAGCCCCGGGGACCGCCACCCCCAGGGGCTTTGATATTAATGATGGGGGGCCTCTAAGGCCCCCGAGCCGGGCTTTATTACTAAGTATGCGGGGGCTAACGGCTCCCCACACGCCCCTGGGACCGCCACCTCTCCGGGGAACTAATATTTAAAATAGGGGTGTCCATGATGGATCCCCAGCCCCGGGGACCACCACCCCCCGGGGCTTTACAATTGTTGGGAGGGGGGCAACGCAGCCCCCCTCCTGGAGTCCTTGATGGCCCTGGGGACTGCCACCCCCCAGGGCCGGCTCCTACAGTATCCTGAGGTGCCTTCCCCCGGGACACTGCTGTTTGATATGGTAGGGCGGGAGCCTCGCGGCTCCCGCACTACCATAGCAAACTTCTTTGGTTTTAGGAAGAGAGAGCAGGAAACCTGCTCTCTCTTCCAAAAACCAAAGACTATTGCTTTTCTGCATGGAGAGCAGCATGTTAGCTGCTCCCCATGCAGAAAATCAATGCTGGCTACCGCAGGATGCGAGGAGCCGGCAGCCCCTGTGGGGGGCTTGGGGACCCCCCATGGCCCCCAATGAGGAGGGCCAGGCCCCCGGGGATGTGGTCCCCTGGGCCAGAAGTGGCCCCGGGGGAGGGCCACATGGCTTCCCTCCCAAAAATAATAAAAAATAAATTAAAAAAAAGGCCGGCCCCGGGGATGGGTTCCCCGGGGCCAAAGGTGGCCACAGGAGGGGGGCAAAGCAGCACCCCCCTAATTTTTAAAAAATAAATAAAAAAAGGCCCATGCCCGGGGAGATGGGGTCCTCGGGGCGGAGTATGGCCCTGGGAGGGGGGTCATGCGGCCCCCTTCCCGATTAAAAATAAATAAATAAATTGGGGGCAGGCCCCCTAGGGCCAAAAAAAAAAGAAAAAGAAGGGGGTCTACACAGCCCCCCTTCTTAAAAGTAGTTATTCATTTTTTTAAACGGGATCGGGAGGAGGCCCCCTGGCGCGTTTGCAGAGGTGGAACTAATTCCACTTGCATACTGGGGGTCCCTGGGGGCCAACTAGCCCACCAGGAGCCTCCAGTATGGGCCAGGGGGCTCCCTTGCAGAGAGGTGTAATGAGGCCACGCCCCATTTTATACCTCTCTGCATTGCAGCCCCCTGGTGCATATTGGAGGTTGCTGGTGGGCTAGTTGGCCCCCAGGGACCCCCAGTAAGCAAGGGACATTAGTTCCCCCTCTGAAAAAGCGCCAGGGGGCTGCGTTGCAGAAAGGTGTAAAAAGGGGCGTGGCCTCATTACACCTCTCTGCAACACAGACCCCCCTCTGAAAAAGCGCCAGGGGGCTGCGTTGCAGAGAGGTGTAAAAAGGGGCATGGCCTCATTACACCTCTGCAACACAGACCCCTGGCACATACTGGAGGTTCCTGGTGGGCTAGTTGGCCCCCAGGGACCCCCAGTATGCAAGGGGAATTAGTTCCCCCTCTGAAAAAGCACCAGGGGGCTGTGTTGCAGAGAGGTGTAAAAAAGGGGCGTGGCCTCATTGCATCTCTCTGCAACGCAGACCCCTGGCGCATACTGGAGGTTCCTGGTGGGCTAGTTGGCCCCCAGGGACCTCCAGTATGCAAGGAGAATTAGTTCCCCCTCTGAAAAAGCGCAAGGGGGCTGCGTTGCAGAGAGGTGTAATGAGGCTATGCCTCTTTTTACACCTCTCTGCAATGCAGCCCCCTGGCGCATACTGGAGGTTCCTGGTGGGCTAGTTGGCCCCCATGGACCCCCAGTATGCAAGGGAACTTAATCCCCCAACTTAAAATGCGGTACGGGGCGTGATTGCACAGTGGTGAAGGTAGGGGGTGGGGCTAGAGGTGATATGTGTGCAAACATGTCCTGTGGTGCGTCTTAAGTTGGGGAATTAATTCTTCTTCAATCCAGAGGTCCCCTAGGGGCCAACTAGTCCAACAGGTACCTCCAGTAAGCACCACGGAGCTGCGTTGCAGAGTGATGTAAAAAGGGGGCGTGCCCTCTGAACACCTGTCTGCAATGCAGCTCTCTGGCGCATACTGGAGGTACCTGGTGGGCTAGTTGGCTCACAGGGGACCTCAGGATTAAAGAGGAATTAATTCCCCAACCTGAAACGCGCCACAGGGCGTGTTTGCACACATGTTACCTCAGGCCCGCCCCCTTCCTTCACTATTGAGCAAAAAATTCCTCTAAAACCAACCGAACTACGAATTCCGATTTACTCACCTGTTATCAGGAGAGACCACAGTGCTGCATCTTTCAGCCCACTATTGATCCTGAAAAGTAATTCTAATCGTAGTTACAGTAACTTGAATTTCCTTCCATAGACTAACATTGACTGGTTTCACTTGGAAATTTTTCGAAGTGTGGAGTTTTGGAACTTTAAAAAATTCCTCAAAAATCAGCCGAACTACGAATTCCAATTTACTCACCTGTTATCAGGAGAGACTTCAGTGCTGCATCTTTCAGCCCACTACTGATCCTGAAAAGTAATGCTAACCGTACTTACAGTAACTTGAATTTCCTTCCATAGGAATCAATTGTCTGGTTTCACTTGGAAATTCTGCTGAGTGTGGAGTTTTTTAAACTTAAAAAAATTCCTCTAAAATCAGCCGAACTACGAATTCTGATTTACTCACCTGTTATCAGGAGAGACCTCAGTGCTGCATCTTTCAGCACACTACTGATCCTGAAAAGTAATTCTAACCATACTTACAGTAACTTAAATGTCCTTGCATAGGCTAACATTAACTGGTTTCACTTGGAAATTCTTCTAAGTGTTGAGTTTTGGAACTTTTAAAAATTCCTCTAAAATCAGCCGAAATACGAATTCCGATTTACTCACCTGTTATCAGGAGAGACCTCAGTGCTGCATCTTTCAGCCCACTACTGATTCTGAAAAGTAATTCTAACCGTACTTAGGGTAACTTGAATTTCCTTCCATAGGATATCATTGCCTGGTTCATAAAATATATTTAAATTAAAAAGAATATAAAATAAAAACAAACAAATATTACAATTTCAATATTTTAAAAAACGTTTTTTTCAATTTATATTAAAATTATGTAATGTAATTTAAAAAATAAAATATATAAAAATAAATAGTTTAAAAAATGTAGTAAATCAGTATAAAAAATAAAATAACAATTAATACATATAAAAATTGCCATTTACAAAACCTTCGAAATTCACTGAAAAAAACCCATAGGTTTCAGGCCTGATATAGTTAGGAATTAGCATTTAAAAAGCCTTTGAAATTCACTGAAAAAACAATAGGTTTCAGGCCTGATATAGTTAGGAATTAGCATTAAAAAAACTTTGAAATTCACTGAGAAAACCATAGGTTTCAGGCCTGATATAGTTAGGAATTAGCATTTAAAAAACTTAGAAATTCACTGAAAAAACTATAGGTTTTAGGGGTGTTATAGTTATCTGGACATTTCACTTGTACAAAACCATTGAAATTCCTTGGATATAGTTAGTTGTACTATATCTCGCTGCTGATGATGTCACATATTACATCATTCATGACATGGTCAGTGACATCACTGATGACATCTCAAATGGCATCACTGATGACATCATCCACGTGACAATCACATACACCTCTTCATATACTAGTAAAATATTTCATCACTCATTGTAAAATACAGAGTATCATATTTGAATCCATGTACACAGCAATACAAGTATCTAAAAACCCACTTAGTGATACCTAGATGTATACACACATCTAATCACTTACCTATAGATTCACTCATACATGCTGTCAATGAACAATAGAACAATATCAAAAATACTTATACACCTATATCGACATCACACACCAGCACACATCCTATTCACTTATGAAGTCATCCTACTCACTTATGCAAACAATGGATCATAATTACATACTTACTTAGCTACACACTTATACAAACACCACTTCATCTATTCATATAGATAGTAACTCATACTTAGTGTATTATAAAATCACTATTACAAGTATACAGTTATCTATACATTCACTCATACAATCATTGAGTCTTATGTATACTTATTTATGTACAACTGACACATATACTGCCTTTTATTTTTCTAGTTTGTTGGACATGTACCATTGAGAGATATATTTGCTCATCGCCACACCCATAAAGATGTTCACTCACCCAAACAACTGTTAGAACATGTAGTTTAACTTCATATACCTAATTACGATTAATCAACTAGAATGTTCAAACCCAAATCTATTATTTGCAACCAATTAATGCAAATATCGAAGGCTAAAGACTGAATTCTGATGAACCAGTTGGAATATCTTCTTGTCAATGTCGATGGACTCGATGCAATTTCTAAATTCAAATAAGTGAACTGCAGTTGAATTAATTGTTTCCATCTGAATTCTGATGGATGGGCTGAAACGCCTCAACACACAAGCCTGAACTTCATTTGGCCCACTGGGTCATCTAAATCCAGAAGTCCAAGTTTGAGTTTACCAGTTGCAACGTCTAATTGTGTATCTCTGAATTCTGGCCTTCGGCTTGGAGTATCCGAGCCTGAATGTCTGATCCCGTAATGGCCGCTGCCCGAAGGACGCTCCACTTGAAGCACTCCGACCAACTGGATTTGGCACCCCCAAGAACATGCAGCCTCCACGGTGGGTCGTCTGTGATCTACTTCATTGAGATGGGGGCCCTGACTCAGAATGGGGGCCCTGGGTGCAACACGCATGGAGCCCCGCCTGCCTGACCCTGGAATGGCCGCCTACCTCAGACGCCCGACCTAAGCTGACAGGAACATTCACCCCAATGAACTATAGTGAACCCCCCACGAACCTGCATCCACGGTCTTCACTCTCTGTCCCGCCTGAGGCTCAAGAGGAAGGTCCTCGTCCTCTCACGCATGAATCTTCAGACCCTAGGGGGGGCAATGCCGAACAGACCCCCCCAGACACCGAAATAACCCCTCCCTCACCACCTCAGACACCGAACCTACTTACCATCCCCCGGGCAACGCCTCAAACACTGAACCAGCCCAAAGAGGAGGAGAGCCTGGAAGTGTCTGCTCCGGACCCGCTCAGCGGCACCGCATGGAGAACTCCACTGTGGCACCTGTGAAGAAACGGACCTGCTTTCTGAATGCCTTGCAGCAGATCCATGGGAACTTTTTAGCGAACTACCTACCCCCTACCCCTCCCTGCTCTACTCCTCTCCTCTTTCCTGCTACTAACCTTTGCCCTCACCTGTCCTTGCCCTAGTCCCCACCCTGTTTACCTGTGAATTTCCCACGTCATTTGAGAGCTAGCTATTTTGTCAGATGCCCAATGGAGCTACCTGGTTTAGCTATAGGGGAGACCGGTCGGGGATTCCCTCCTTGGACATCACCTAACAAGTCGTTCTTTAGCCAGACTTCCTTTCGTCTCTCCTGTCGTCTCTTCCCGCTTCCCCCCTCTATTTATATCTCTACTTTTCTCCTCTCTCAATGTATTGAGACTGAACAATTTTGTCTGATGCCCGATGGAGCCACCTGGTTTAGCTATAGAAGAGATGGGCCGTGGAGTCCCTCCTTGGTCGTCACCTACCCAGTCGGCCTTTAGACAGATTTCATTTTGTCTCTCCTTGTTGTCTCTTCCCCTATCCTCCCTTCCTCACCTTCCCTGTTCCCTACCCTCTACGCTCCATTTATTTTGCCCTCCATGTTATTTAAATGTTTCCCATTGAGACCTATCTATTTGGCCATAGCCCGGTGGAGCTATCTGATAGCTATAGAGGAGATGGGTTTTGGGACTTCCCCCTCGACCGTCACCTACCCAGCCGGTCTTTGGGCAGATTTTCCTTCGTCTTTCTGCCGTTTCTCTCTCCCATCCTGTTTTTCCGCGAACCTTTTCCCTTGACACTTGAGACCGAACTACTTTGTCTGATGCCCGATGGAGCTACCTGGTTTAGCTATAGGGGAGATGGACCGTGGATTCCCTCCTTGGTCATCACCTACCCAGTCGATCTTTAGACAGACTTCCTCTCGTCTCTACGGTTGTCTCTTCCCTTATTCTCACGTTCTCACCTCACCTATCGCCCACTTCTTTTCTCTCTCCTTCCTCTCCTCTCCTAATGTATTGCTGATGGTTTAATGTAATGTGTAATTGTTGATCTTTTTCTGTTATACTGTTAAACCACATTGTTGCACTTCCTTTCATCCCTCCTGTCGTCTCCTACTGCATCCTCCCTCTATTTATGTCTCTCCTTCTCCCCTCTCTTTCAATGTATTGAGACTGAACTTTTTTGTCTGATGCCCGATGGAGCTACCTGGTTTAGCTATAGGTGAGATGGGCCGTGGATTCCCTCCTTGGTCTTCACCTACCTAGTCGGTCTTTGGACAGACTTCTTTTCGTCTCTCCGTATTGTCTCCTCCCTTATCCTCCCTCTCTCACCTCCCCTACCCCCTCCACTACTTTTCTCTCTCCTTTCTCTCCTCTCCTAATTGTATTGCCTAATTTTTTGGATTTATTGTGTTATTGTTGAACTTTTTCTGTTACATTGCTGTTTCTCATGTAAAGCCCTCTGATACCTCCGGGTCTAGCCAGCGCTATATAAAACTCTTTAAATAAACTATTCACACATCTTTGGGCAGCCACACCCCCCACCGAACCACACACACATTCACTCACCCATACAAATACTTAGTTAACTAATCAATAACTAATATAGACTTCCACATAGCTAGTAACCAACTGGAGAAGCAGTTTACACAACAACTGACAAAGTTATACAGATATTCACACAGTTTAGTAACTATCCACTATATTTAGTGAGACACTAGAAAATTAGTCAAGTAAACAGTCAATTACACTGCTACTAAATCCTCCATCCAAATATTTATATTTATATATCCACTCATTCTTCAAAGCAAATTGCTATATATATATAATACATATTTAAATAACGAAGCAAACCACATTCACTGGATGATGTCATCAGTGATGTAATTTGAGATGTCATCAGTGATGTCATTGGCCATGTCATGAATGATGTAATTTGTGACATCATCAGCAGTGGATTGCGGGTGCGCGAGATATAGTTAGTACAACTAACTATATCGAAGGAATTTCAATGGTTTTATACGAGTAAAATGTCCAGCTAACTATAACACCCCTAAAACCTATATTTTTTTCAGTGAATTTCTAAGGTTTTTTAAATACTAATTCCTAACTATATCAGGCCTTAAACCTATGGTTTTTCCAGTGAATTTCAAATTTTTTTCAATGCTAATTCCTATCTATATCGGGCCTGAAACCTATGGTTTTGTCAGTGAATATATATATAAATAAAAGCACTTCTGCACTCCCTGAAGTTGCAACTGCCAGTTTTAGTAACATTGCAATACTGCAATACTATTCAAATCTATAACAACAATTAATCAAACAAATCAGTAGTAACTATAAACTTTTATCACAAAAAACAATGTAACAACATTACAAAGCTGCACCAACAACAACTACTACATTAATAAACTATTGCAAAAATTATAAATCAAATAAAAACACCAACTTTACTAATTTATAATGTCTTCATCACATTATGATGCGCAGCCTTGTGTAGCAGCACTACTTCTGCCACCTCAGCCTGGAAAATAGTCTTTGGTATGGCAGTTTTTTGTTTTGAGGCCCTGTAGGAAGCTGGCTCTGTATATACTATACCAAAGTAAGGTATAGTGTGCACAGAATCCAGTGGAACCCCAAAGGTAGGGAGAGGTAAAGTTAGATAGACCCTTACTCTCCATTTGTGGTAGTGTGGTCAAGCAGTAAGGCAGTATCAGAGGACAGTGTTAAGCATTTGTTGTACAGACTCAGTCAACAAATGTATACCAATTGTTTTTGTATAAAAATATTCTTTTACTTATTTTATTTTCTAGAACCAAGCAAGCCTGGCACAGGTAAGCAATAAGTACTTTACAACAGTAATGCAATTGTAATACAGTTTGAATGATACTTGTATATGCACTTTGATTTGATTTGCAGTATGGATGCGGATAAATGCAATACTTATTAAATGCAGTACATAGACTTGAGTAGGTTTTTTGGTAAAGTAGCAGGTAGGTAACTTTTGAGGTTACTAGGCTTTTACAGAGTAGTATATCTAGATACTACTCTGGGACATTTCCTGAAAACAGGTAAGTAAAATCGTTATTGTTAGATTATGCAATTTTAAAGAATTTCTTTCGTTTCTCAAACTCCACCCTTAGAAACTTTTCACAGAAAAACAGTCAATATTATCCTACGAAGGAAAATAGTGTTATCGGTTTTCAGGTAAGTATTTGGTAGTGGGATTTGAGGTTCCGGAGGTAGACTCAGGGGTCCCCCAGGGTCAAAGATGCACTCTTGTTACACCCTCAGTGGCACTAAGGCGGCCAGGTGCAGAGTGCTGAGGCCCAGTGTTATCCAATGGGGGATAGGGGGCCTCCGGTTGGTGGCTGCTGACTAGCAGGCCACTTGGCTGTGGGAGCAAAGCTCCTGGACTTTATCTCAGGGCAAATGGGGAAACAAATTAGCATCAAAGGTGCACCCTCAGCGGCACTAGGGCGACCAGGTTCAGGGTGCTGTTTTAAAGTTGGATGCCCTGTTGGTTTCAATGGAGAACCTCTGGTTTGCAAAAGCGCTGCAGGCAGGGAGTGGAAGGTCTTCTGGGTGTGACCACCACTTCGAGAGGTAAGTTGGGAAGTTAGGGGTTGGTTAGGCACCGTCGGTTTGGGCACAAAAGGCTGCGGGGTGTTGGATGCAGTGGTGCCTTTTGGGGTTGGATCTTCTTCCTAGCTCCTGGTCGTGGTTAGGGGGGCCTTCTGGATTTAGACTGCAGGCATCGGCTGGAGGCTTGAGGCAGGTCAGGGATCACCGGATCTTGGGTCAAGATCGCTGGGGTGACCTCCTCGTGGTGTCTGCTCACTCAAGCTCGGGCCATGGACGGCGGGTGCAGAGTGGGGCGGATTTGCGGTGTTGCATGAGGTTGCAGGTGATCAAATCCGGTGTTCACTGGAGATAAAGTCTTTGTGCTTAAAGGCAGACAGGTCCTCTGGGGTTTTCAAGGCTGCTGGATGCAGGACACACCGGGATTTTGCAGGAGCAGATTCGAGGTGGAGACAGGCTGATAGGGCTGGGCCAAGTCAGTGGGCGTCTTCCTCTTGTTAGCTTTGGCACAGCTGTTCGGTCCTTCTTCTTCCTTTCTTGTTGCAGGTTCTTGTCTGATGAAGCAAGGTTCAGGGGTGCCCTTAAATACTAGATTTAGGGGAGCTACAGGTAGGTAAAAGGCGGAGACCAATGGGTCCCTTCCCTGGGGTGGGTACACCCCCTATTATGCCACCCTCCAGTGATAGGGGGCATGAGCCTGTCCCTGGTTGGCTGAGTACCCCCATCTTCAAGATGGCGTGGACTGAGAGTTGTGCTTTGCCTCGCCTCCCCCACCTGAGGAGTGGAGTTGGCAGAGGTGGGCACACCTCTCTTCTTTATTTCTTTTTCCCACTGGTTCACCCGCCCAAGGTGGGGGTCAGAACCAAGGGGGACCAGTTGCTGAAAGCAGCAAGTGGCCTGGGGAAGCTCACAGAGGCAGCAAGCCTTTCAATCTTCCCCTTCGTGAACCCTGCTCATCCTGAGGGAGGAGGCTTGGCACCTCGTCCCAGCATGTGCATTGTTTCAGGCCCCAGAGAGCAGCAGGCACTCGACCTACGGGTCTAGAAACATGTCTGGTGGTGGCAGCTGAAAGCAGCCACTCAGCCTGGACACTAGTGGTAGGTTTTCAGGGGGCATCTCTAAGATGCCCTCTGTATGCATTTTCCAATCCCACACTGGCATCAGTGGGGGTGTAATTTGCTGAGAAGTTTGTTATCAAACTTGTCAGTTTTCAGTGTAGCCATTATGGTGCTGTGGAGTTCGTAATTGCCAAACACCCAGCACCATATACTCTTAATGGCAGCACTGCACTTACAGTGTCTAAGACTGGACTTAGACACTGTAGGGGTATAGGGCTCATGCATCTGTACCCTCACCACTGGTATAGTGAACCCAGCTAGAGGGGTGATTGACCAATGCCGGGGCAGTGGGTTGTAGGCATGGCACACAGACATGTGTGCCATGTTGACTCTTAACTTTGTTCTGCATCAAAACACGCAGCCTGCAAAGGCAGTGTGTGAGTGTAGTGGTACAGTGTTGCAGCCCTTAGAGGCCTTCTCTGGTCACAGTGCCCTCGGTACTGTGGTACCATTTACCAGGGAATGACCTGTGGCCAGAGATGCCAATTGGGTTTAAGCTGCATTGCAGTTTTAACGAAAGAACATAGGCCCTGGGTACCTGATTAGCAGGAGCCCAGGGCACACTCAGTCAAAGTACATCAGCAATTCAGCAAAAAGTGGGGGCAACCATGTAGAAAGAGGGCACTTTCTCACAGGCCAGGGTAGTAATGATGACATGCTGGTAAGTTGTAATCCAAGTAGGTCATCAATAACAGGTATATACGTCCTGTAAGGCAGTTTATAAGTTGACATCAACAGGTAGGTCATCATTAACAGCAGCCCCACCAGGAGCAGCCTGCTAGCTGCTCAGCCCCATCCACCAACTGTCACTCCTCATCCAGTCACCCAGGCATTTTACACATAGCCAACACACCAACATTCCACTCAGAACACTCACAATGGCTGAGCAGCTAGGGAACAGGATAACATAGGAGAGAAACCATAACATCAGAATACTACATTATCTCTTCCCTAATGTACAGAAGAATAATAAAACTATTGTATTGAACTATATACATAAAAATACAGAAATAATAAATAGTCCACAACCCAAAGATGAAGAAAACAAAACCCACATAATAAAGAGGAAATTAACTATTTAAAACAGAGTAAAAAGCCCATACCCTGGGATAACGGGAACACCGTACCACGAGAAGGAAAGGAACCAAAGACAAGAACCAAAGATTGATACAGAATACAATACCCATCCCCCACCTCAAATACGGAAAATAAATATAAATCAAAATGTCATGTGGACTAAAGGGACTGAAACCCAATGTTCAGCCCCCATCATTAACAAGGGACAACCGTACATGCTCTCCGTGAGGAGAATCAAGTTATGTGGACTAGAGGGACTAAAACCCAGTGTCCTGCCCCCACCATCTACATGTAAGAAGGCATACAAGGTCTAAACCTTACACAAACAAAACGTGCGACAAAAGTAATAATACGCACTCAGGGGAAATAACGTGCAGCACAAGGTGTCTTACACACACAGGGTACCCACCTCTGCAACAAACAAATAATGTGCAGCACAAGGTGTCTTACGCACTCAAGGAATAAAAATCTCCTTGCAACATGTCAAAAAGGGAACACAACCCTAAGAGCCCACCCTCATGTAAGGGCACAATGTCATAAACCCTTCCTACATAAATATTGTAAGAAATATACATTACAAAATCAGCAATAATTAGCAAAACATATTTCACTATAGAAGGCAGTGAATGCAAACACCAATTCTATGACTGTTGTAAATACTTATAAACTATAAGCCATCGCCGGTGAGCGATCTCACACCCGAATTATGCTAGATTTAAGTTAAATGTAAGCACCAGATGTGGACTGGAGATTCATTTAATCAAAATAAACATCAAATAACAACTTGGCACTGGATGGCAACATAACACTTGAATAAGTCACTGTTCATGTTGCGAATTCACCGCCACTCCAAACAACCTCTCAATCATGTTCTGCCCATTTTCGAATATCTTCTTGTTACTCTTTCTTTATGTCCAAGTGTAAAACTCTGCCACCGGACTGTCAGAGGATGGAAGACAAAGCAAAAAAAAAACTTCCACTCACCACCGCTGTCCAAAACTGCAACTCTGTCCTCTGTAAAATAATCAACCCGAACACGGGGCTCATGAGATGCCCATGCAGGAAAACAGAGGAAAACCACTTGCAGCAACGATGTGAAGACTCGAGGCTGCACCACCAAAGAAGACGCAATACTAACTGAGACGTGGTTGGCATATTGATGCTCAGAGAACCAGCAAAAGACATGGGCAATTGCCAACCCCAAGATGGCAATTGCAAACACAACAGTGATGGACAGAATGTGGATCAATGTCACACATTCACCCCAGTCCAAAGATCTGGGCCCAAATCCATCGTTTTTCCACTCCACACCACCCTGGGTTAGACAATGGCGATATGCAAATCAGCGCTGACCCTGTGCCCCATGGGAACAGTCCAGTCCGAACTACAAAAGCCATGTCCTTCCCAGAACGGGAACAAGCATCCGAGGACCGGCCCGGTTTCGAGGTAACACCTCTCATCAGCCCGGCTAGCTTGCCTCCAGTGGTGTGGAGTGCCTGGGACTCACGTCTGAGCATCCCCAGTACACTTAGAGCGGTAATTGCAAACACAACAGTGATGGACAGAATGTGGATCAATGTCACACATTCACCCCAGTCCAAAGATCTGGGCCCAAATCCATCGTTTTTCCACTCCACACCACCCTGGGTTAGACAATGGCGATATGCAAATCAGCGCTGACCCTGTGCCCCATGGGAACAGTCCAGTCCGAACTACAAAAGCCATGTCCTTCCCAGAACGGAAACAAGCATCCGAAGACCGGCCCGGTTTCGAGGTAACACCTCTCATCAGCCCGGCTAGCTTGCCTCCAGTGGTGTGGAGTGCCTGGGACTCACGTCTGAGCATCCCCAGTACACTTAGAGCGGTAATTGCAAACACAACAGTGATGGACAGAATGTGGATTAATGTCACACATTCACCCCAGTCCAAAGATCTGGGCCCAAATCCATCGTTTTTCCACTCCACACCACCCTGGGTTAGACAATGGCGATATGCAAATCAGCGCTGACCCTGTGCCCCATGGGAACAGTCCAGTCCGAACTACAAAAGCCATGTCCTTCCCAGAACGGAAACAAGCATCCGAGGACCGTCCCGGTTTCGAGGTAACACCTCTCATCAGCCCGGCTAGCTTGCCTCCAGTGGTGTGGAGTGCCTGGGACTCACGTCTGAGCATCCCCAGTACACTTAGAGCGGTAATTGCAAACACAACAGTGATGGACAGAATGTGGATCAATGTCACACATTCACCCCAGTCCAAAGATCTGGGCCCAAATCCATCGTTTTTCCACTCCACACCACCCTGGGTTAGACAATGGCGATATGCAAATCAGCGCTGACCCTGTGCCCCATGGGAACAGTCCAGTCCGAACTACAAAAGCCATGTCCTTCCCAGAACGGAAACAGACAGGGTCAGCGCTGATTTGCATATCGCCATTGTCTAACCCAGGGTGGGTGGAGTGGAAAAACGATGGATTTGGGCCCAGATCTTTGGACTGGGTTGAATGTGTGACATTGATCCACATTCTGTCCATCATTGTTGTGTTTGCAGTTACCGCTCTAAGTGTACTGGGGATGCTCAGACGTGAGTCCCAGGCACTCCACACCACTGGAATCAAGCTAGCCGGGCTGAAGAGAGGTGTTACCTCGAAACCGGGCCGGTCCTCGGATGCTTGTTTCCGTTCTGGGAAGGACATGGCTTTTGTAGTTCGGACTGGACTGTTCCCATGGGGCACAGGGTCAGCGCTGATTTGCATATCGCCATTGTCTAACCCAGGGTGGTGTGGAGTGGAAAAACGATGGATTTGGGCCCAGATCTTTGGACTGGGGTGAATGTGTGACATTGATCCACATTCTGTCCATCATTGTTGTGTTTGCAGTTACCGCTCTAAGTGTACTGGGGATGCTCAGACGTGAGTCCCAGGCACTCCACACCACTGGAATCAAGCTAGCCGGGCTGAAGAGAGGTGTTACCTCGAAACCGGGCCGGTCCTCGGATGCTTGTTTCCGTTCTGGGAAGGACATGGCTTTTGTAGTTCGGACTGGACTGTTCCCATGGGGCACAGGGTCAGCGCTGATTTGCATATCGCCATTGTCTAACCCAGGGTGGTGTGGAGTGGAAAAACGATGGATTTGGGCCCAGATCTTTGGACTGGGGTGAATGTGTGACATTGATCCACATTCTGTCCATCATTGTTGTGTTTGCAGTTACCAACCCCAAGATGGCAGCACGCTGTATCACGCTGCGCCGGGTGGCTTCCAGGATCAGCGGGCGCCAAAACAACAATGAAGATCGCCGGAGCTGAAGGAATCACTTTCGTCACAGAAACTGACGATGAACTCTCAGCACGAGACAAGAAACTATCACAAAGGTAAGCACGTGCAGTACTACTCACGAGCTTCGTTTTTTTTTTTAAAATTGCAAATGTCAGTTGGTTTCTCATCGCTGCCCAACAATCAAGAACCAAAAACATATTACCTGACTATTACCAAAGGGACAATTTTGACACCAATGCGGACCGTCCCGTCTTTGCCTCAGGTTTCATCTTCTAGAAGCTAGAATTATCATACAATTTCATTGTCTTTCAGAAAGTCCACTCCCATCGAAATGTCATCAGCCTGTAGACAAAAACACTTGCCGGGTGCAGCACACAAATGCACTGTGCAGTTGGACACATGCAAAGAGTGTGTTAAGATTGTCTTGGAAAATGCAGCTATGTGGCCACAAATACATCGTCATATCAGTTACTGTTCTGTGAGCCAGCGTTACTGTAAAGTCATTTAAATCTGTTTGCACACCTCCATGTGTGACATTGAGCAAGTCCCAGTGCCTAAGAAACAGTGCTCCAACGCAGACGAAAATAAGGCACACACATGTTAAAACTTTAAGTCTTGTTTGATATAAAATGTACATGCAAGTTACACAGTGCGCATCATGCACTGTGCTTTTATGCTCACTTTGCGCAGCATCCTTTAAATAAAAGTAGTCGCTCACCATATTTTGAGTCTCAAATCCTGTTGTAGTTGACTCTTGAAACTAGGTACAGCTCGATTGGGTAGGGGCTGGCCGCTGTAATGAACACTGGTGGGGCTGCACCACGTGCTGTTCTCTTTGTTGCTCCTTAAGTTTCTATGTTTCATCTTGTGGTACCTGTTTTTTCCATCTTGTTACTGTTGTCTGTGCCTAGCGTCTTCTTCCTGTGGTAGCTTCTTCCCAACATGTTGTAGAAGGCATCTTGATCAACTGTAGAGGGTGGGGAGATCCCATCCTCGTCGCCAAAATTAATGTAGTAATGATGACATGCTGGTAAGTTGTAATCCAAGTAGGTTTTTTCATATAAGTAGACGGCTCATCAATAACAGATATACACCTCCTGTAAGGCAGTCTGTAAGTTGACATCAAAAGGTAGGTCATCATTAACAGCAGCACACCAGGATCAGAATGCTAGCTGCTCAGCCCCATCCACCAACTGTCACTCCTCATCCAGTCACCCAGCCATTCTACACATAGCCCACACACCAACATTCCACTCAGAACACTCAGACAGGTTGAGCAGCTAGGGAACAGGATAACATAGGAGAGATACCATAACATCAGAATACTACAGCCAGCTAGCAAAAAAAGTCTCAGCAAAGATTCTCATGCATACAGTTTTATAAAAAAGGAGTTCAGAAAGGCTAGCTTGGGCAGAGTTAGCTCGTGCCGCTGAACTGCTGAGTCTTCGTGTGCTTCCACATCTTTTCAACCTGAATACACTGGGCCTGCTCAGGTACTCACTGCTGATCAAGACAATAAGCACAGCACAAGCGTGTGCAACATCACAAGTGTTTCCCTATGCAATGCAAACATTATCACTTCTGTAAATAATAGTTTTGTTTGTGAGTAACTATTTCCTATTTTTTCTTAAAAGTGAACAAGACTTCTTTTCTCCTTCAAATATTTTCTCATATGGTAGTTTTCTTGTTCACAACTTCTGTTTTTTTATTTGCCTCCTACAAAAAGAGAAAACAACCAAAGAATTTCGAAGTTAGATACTTCTCAATAAATCACAACAAGCATTCTTCACTTTATTCTGTAAAGTTTTCTCTATCCTTCACCCACAATCACATATTTCTATCTAGTGTACCACTAACCTGTGATTCCTTTCTCAAGACAAATTCTACACCCTCACCCAGTGTATTTTTTCACACATAAATGCCATCAAACCTGATGTGATAAAAGTTTATAAAGTAACACATTCCTCTTGAGAGACCTTTGCTAACACTGAGCACCGCGTTTCACTCTTGAAATAGCAATATCACCACTCAAACATCTCATAGGCTGAAAGAATATGTACAGTGAGGTTAATAAAAACACTAGGGCTTGTATTAACACATTCCACATTCTTTTTTCTATAATTTGATAAACATTGCCGCCTTTACTTGCATTTGGAACACTTCATATTTCAACACAATCTGCAATACTTGCCGATATCTCTCCACATTCTAATGTCTACCTCTCAATAGATATATGAAGAGATTTACACCTCCTCAAACAGCTTTTCACACTATAAACATGCTGCGGAATACGTTTACCAACTTTACAACAACTTGGAGATATTTCTTAAATGCAGATGAGGACACCAGTCTCTTTTAGCGCCAAGTAAATTCACTTCTGCTGACTTCCTTCTCTTCCAAAGCACAAAGAAAAAATGGAGCTATCTCTGGTTCTGCACACAACCATATCATATCATTTCTTCAGCCATGTAATACGAATGGTAACTATTGGTTGAGCCTTGTCCCTTTTTGTTTACTTCTTCCCATATTGTCCTGTGAGACACTTATGTGATCATTAACACCTTACTGAAGCTGTGCATCTTTCTATGCGAGTCTTGAGAGATGCTCACGAGATCAAACAAATGCATTGCAGCAAGTTTTAATCCCTCAAGCTTGCACTCTACTCTTGAGAATCTCTCGGAGGATTGCAGGAAGATTGTAGGACTATAGTACTTTATGCGAGAGACTAGCCTCTCCACTGAGAACCCTCTCTTGGATAACAATTGTCCATACTAGGGAGTGAGGAGGGACTACCCTCTCTTTTGAAAGCTCTCTCTTAAATTACAAGTATGCATAGTAGTGTGCGGAGAAGTACGGTCATCTCCTGTCAGACCCTTCTCTCAGATAATGGGTGTGCATAGTAGACTGTATGGCTAGACTATCTTCGACTTTCAGATCTCTGTCACAGATAACGAGTGTGCATAGTAGTGTGTGTGGAGAATGACAGTCCTGTGCTTTGAGAGCTCTCTTTCAGATAACGGGTATATGTAGTAGGTGTGGGGAGGGATTGGCATCTCCCATGAAACCACTCCCTTAGATGACTGGTGTGCGTAGTAGGGATTGGACAGGGACTGGCCTCTCCTTTCAGACCCCTCTCTCTGCTGTATCTGGTCTCTCTGCTGATACCTCTCTCTGTTATGATTGATCTGCTTAGTAGGGTGTGGAGAAGGACTGCCCTCTCCTTTCATGCCTCTCTCCCAGATGTCGGGTGCCCATAGAAGTGAATGGAGAGGGACTGCCCTTTTCTCTCAAAACTCTTTTTGATATGACAGGTGTGCATAGTAATGACTGGAGAGGGACTGCCCTTTCCTCTCAAACCTTTCTCTGACATTAAGGATGTGCCTAGTAGTGAGTGGAGAAGAACTGGCCTGTCCTGTGATTCCTCCCTCTCAGATGTGAGATTTGCATAGTAGGGTGTGGGGAGGGACTGGCCTCTACTTTCATACCTCTCTCAGATGACAGGTGTGCATGGTAGTGTGCGGGGAAGAACTGGCCTCTCCTGTCAGAACTCTCTTTCAGATGATATATGTGCATAGTAGGGTGTTGGAGGGACTGGTCTCTCGTTTCAGACCTCTCTCACAGGTGATAGATGTGCATGGTAGGGTGTGTGGAGAGAGACTAGTCTCTCCGCTGAGACCTTTCTCTCTCTTGGATGACGGGTTTGCTTAGTAAGGTGTATGAATGGACTGGCCTTTCCTTTCAGACCGCTGTCTCAGGTGACAGGTATGCAATGTAGTGTGAGGAGAATGATTTTAGACCTCTCTCTCAGATATCAGGTGTGCATAGTAGTGTGTGGGGAGGGACTTGCCTCTCCTGTCAGACCTCTTTCTTAGTTGATGGGTGCGCATAGTAGGGTGTGTTGAGAGAGATGGACCTCTCCGCTACCACCTCTCTCTCAGATGACGGGTGCATGAAGTAATATGTGGAGAGGGACTGTCCTCCCTTCTAAAACCCCTCTCTCTGATAATAGGTGTGCATAGGAGGGTGTGGGAAGAGACTGCACTCTACTCACAACTCTTATCAAGCAGATGGGTGCAAATAGTAAACTCTGATGAATATAATCTCCAGTAATATTCCTTACTACAGTAGCAAGTGTGAATACTACAGTGCATTCAAAGATCACCTACTCCTTCCTACTTTTCATAATTCCTCGAGAGTCTCACAAGATAACATTTTTGAAAATAAAAATTAACTGTTTCTCATCACAATACTTATCTATTACACACTTCCTTTCAAAAACAATGACCCCAATATGCATTTCCAATAATAGAGTATATTGACAACACATCTACTCCTTCTTGCTATTCACAATCCTACAAGAGTCCCACAAGATCGTAAAAATGAGTTAAAAACAATATATACTCTCCTCTAAGTCTAGGGGGACAGCATGCCTTCCTACAGCCCCCCTACATAGCATTTGTACTTAATTTCACAGCATCTCCAATTTTTCACAGTAAACCGTAATAGCGGGTATTTCATTTCTAACATTCTGTAGAGTGTTTATCTAGGTACCTGAATCGATATTCCTATTCTTTGCCCTTGTCCGGTTATAAATCAATAATATCCCTACAACGGCATAGAAACCCGTTTCATAATTTAGTCATAGCGCATGCTGTCACATTAAGCAAGCCTATTCCTTCAGCCCCCTAGAAAGCACACCGAGTTCTTAAACAAATCCAAGCCTCCAGCAACCTGGGAAATCCCCGCTGCTTTGTTTTGATTTCGTCCAAGAACTCCTGTAAAGCACTGTAAGAACAACCAGTTCTTAGTGACATCTTTATTGACGTCTTATGTCCAGCCTTACGTCAAACCCGGCACCTTTCAGGTATAAATATACCAACGTTGCCTTAAGCAAACACACGGTGGTAATCCTGGAGCAGAGCAGCTATCTACTTCCGAAGAGCCCAGCTGATGCGAGAGCCCACGGACGCTGCCCCTCCCTTTTGACGCGCCGAGAAAGACGCTGTCTTTTCTCCTGCCGGGAAATCCAGCCTCCGGTGTTTCCAGCCACCCTTGCGGGTGACTGGGATACCGAGTCCTGAGAGAGAGATACCAGCCCTCCTGCCTTCTAATACCCAGGTACTGAACTGACTAAATCCTTACAGAGAATTCTTGAGTCAGATTCTTGGCAAAACAAACTTAACTTAAACTGCTACTTACTTACTCCCTCCCACGTATTAGGCTTAGGTCAGATACACCAGGGTAGGCGTAGTTGGAAGCACCAGTTGAGTACGATTAGTCAATGTATATATGTATGTATCTATTTTATCCATTTTAAAGTATCATATGGCTAAGAAACCATATCAATGCTTGTACAGTATTATTTCATAATCCTGCTTTTACTGTATGCACTTTACTTAACTATAAGTATTGCAATTGTAGCAATTCATTTCTCTTGTATGAGGAAAGAGACTGCTCAATAAATAACACCTTTTATTGAAAACGCCCGTCTCTCTTTTTCTCTACAATCTGGTGAAACTAAGTACGCACCTTTGACTGAGTGAAATAGCTATCTTTTGTTTTCACACGACTCTAGAGATGTACTCTTATTCAGGGAGAGCAAAGTTGTCATGTTTTATGGTTGTCAGAAACTAAATCCCTTCTTGTCTACCCAGGGAGGTTAAACTCCTCCTCGCTTATTCGAGAAAGTTTCTAGTGAACTCTGAGCTAGCTGGCACAAAACTTAAGTCTAATATAGTCAATAGAGTCCTAGTTGACCTCAGTCCTACGTCTACACTACTGAAGATATTATTCCAATGCGCAGAGCCTATTGGGACTATAGGAACTACACTACATGGCGCCCAACGTTTGGTAAGGCGATAAATCTAACGCAAGACGTTAGAGTAACTCAGTCGTGCTTTTTCACACAGACCCTTTCTCCCGTAAATACTCCAAAGATGTCTGGAGTGGGTCAAAGGTTAAAATCCACCGGAACTTAGTAGGAAGAGATTTCTATGTATAGTTTTTGGTTTATTCAAGGTTGAAGGATACAGTGTTCCAAAATATTGTGCACCTAATCTTTGTTTTCTTGAAAACCTGATCTGCAACAAAAAACCTTCCTGTCAGTAAAATGTCAGATGGTGAAGGAGATAGGGAGACAGCTAGAATAGCAGCTCGTCTCCTAGTGGAAGACAATAGTCTCCTGCAGTCCGACCCGGATGTAATACTCATCCCGGTCAACATAAGAAAAACTATAACTCTTAAACTAATAGAAAATGGACTAACATCGAGAGGTGGTACAGTCATATTCATAATTGAGGCACATGAATATCGGCAGACAGAGGTATTCTATTCATGGATAAACTTTCCAGCAGCAAACGCTGTCACACATGAGTTCCACTATTACAAAATAGAGGAACCACCGGATAACTACACTCCTTTCGAGGAGGTGGAAATCCCACTAAAATACCAAGAGCACCTGCTCTGGTTTAAAGGCGCCCTAAAACATAATAATCACATCACCAGGCTCGGTCCACTAGGTAGACCAGGAGCAACGTGGCCGGTTCTAGCCAGCTACACACCACATCCGGACATTACTAAAATGTCAAGCGAAGAACTCTTAGTTAAAATAAAAGAATTAACACAGGCATATAGAGACTTAGTTCAAGTGGCAACTGAGGATATAAAATTCCTTCAGAAATTGAAAGAAACAGATATAGCAGAGCAGCCATTTGAACTTGCCAGAATCATAGAAAAATCCTATGAAGAGCTAAGAAGAGATAGGTTGGGTGGGAACCAGTAAAACCCCAACTAACTGAAAATCCTGAAAAGATATTTATTAAAAATAATCTAAACACTCCAAAAAAGAGCTGGGATGGAAATAAACAATCCACTCCCAAAGAAAAAAGATTTCAGTCCAGAGGAAAGTCTCCTCGGCGGAGAGAAAGATCTCCGGACCAAGGACACAAGTCTCCCCAGAGGGAGCCCTCTGAGAAAAGGTACAACCTTAGAAATAGGGATAAGTTGAAGAAACCTGATAGATATCAAGATATTGATACACGTCCCTCTCGATCTTTTCAGACTTCCTCACAGAAATCGGAAAGAAGAGGACGGTCAGAACACAGGGAAGAGCACGTCAAGTCCAAAGACAAAGAACCTGCTCATCAAAGTAAAAAACTACAATTTCCAAAAAAGAAGGTAGCCAGTATAAAAGTAATCAAACATGCCGAGGATCCTGAGGACACAGCTGAAAAACGGAGAGTGGGCTCAGACAATGCTAGACAGCGCAGCAGAAGTGAGCATTAAGCATGGGCGTAAAATCCGTTCCGCTCGCGGATTTTGCGGATTTTCGGTAAATTCGCAATCCGCGAACTCTCGCGAACTTGCCGAAAATTCGGAAAATCCGTGCGAATCGGATTTTTTGCTTGGTCGCACTTGCCAACTAGAATACTATGCAATTTCGCGGGAGTAAATACTTGCGAACACGTAGATGCGGCGGGCAGCGACAATCTCGCAATTGCGAGATTGCAAAATTTGCAATTTCGCACAAGAAATCCACCAGCAGGCAGCATAAACCTTGAAAATTATGATTTTTATCAGAATAACTCCTCAGGTTGACATTTGCCTGCACTTTTTCTTTGCAAGGAGTCCATTTTGGGGGGTGGGGGTGGGAGGAAGGAAGTGCCCCACAGTCTCCAACTTCCTGTTCCTGTCCACCAGGCTCCTCCCAGTGCTTTCTTCATGTGCTGGTCACTTTGATTTAGATCTTGACCTGGAAGGATTACTTTTGTGGATGCTGCTGGATATTTGGATTTTTGCAAAACTGAAAGCACTCAGCGGGTGCAAAAGTTCAATCTTATCATTAGTAACCATTCCCTGTAGTGCTTCCTGAGGGGCCCCTTCAGAGTTCATTTGCCTACTTGCAACTATTCTATGACCCTGCTCTGACCCTCACAGCAGGCTCAGAGAATAGCTACAAGTATACAACAAAGGTCCTGTTAAAAAAATTACACTGCAACAGAAAGCAATTACAGACAAAACTGAAAGCACTCAGCAGGTGCAAAAGTTCAATCTTATCATTAGTAACCATTCCCTGTAGTGCTTCCTGAGGGGCCCCGTCAGAGTTCAGCAAATTACAGATAAGGAAGCAGGTGCCAGCCAGACTGGAAGTTTAAATTCAGTGACACATTAATCAACCCCAAATTAATTCATGTCAGTTGAAGCAGGGCAGGTGTGCTTGCTTTTTTTCACCCCCATAATCTACAGTGATAAACCAACCAGAGGGTGGCAGTGATGTACCAGAGGGTGGCATGGGTGTACCAGAGGGTGGCAGTGGTGAAACAGAGGGTGCTGTGAACCTGTAATGATGAACCAGATGTAGAAACAACATAGTCGCGGCCGTTGCGAGCCGACAAGTAAGTTCGCAATTGCGAACTGGTACAGAACCCTCGCGAGCTGGCAGAAATCCTTGCGAACACAAAAAAAATTAAAAATCGGCAAATTCGCGAGAGTTCGCGGATTTTGCGGATTGCGAATCCGTAAATACGCAAGTTCGCGGATTGCCAATTCGCAAAATCCGCCCATGCTTAGTGAGCATAGCTCGCAAGATCCTGATGAATCATCTGGAGACAGTGGACACGAATGAATACATTCAGGTGGAAACTGCAGACACCAGAGTTAGCAAACCTCATAAAATATAGGAAATAACATTACGTATAGAGGGAGAAAAAGACTGGCCACCGGAGTTTGTCAGGGAGTGCCCTCATGGCGAAGAAATGATTTTGCCTGCCTTCTCAAATAACATTCCAATTCATAAAAAATATACACTTGCAAGAAAGTGGGCAGTAGCCCAAGCACCTGCATTATATAAAAACCATGTTGGATGGGATGAGGACTCTCCTCCTCACAAAATCCAGTTAAAATGTCAACCAACTGCACAGAGGCAGTACCCAATTAAGCAAGAAGCTAAGAAACAGGTCAGGGAGATCTTAGATCAACTTGAATACCAGGGGGTGATTGAAACATGCACCTCACAAATGAACAATCCTTTGTTTCCTGCCTCCAAGCCAGACGATTCATATTGTCTAGTTTTGGACTACAGACACCTTAACTCATGTTGCAAAACTTTTGCAGTACAAAACTCACATAGTGCAGCACTAATGAATAACATCGTGCGCAAAAAATACAAAACAACATTAGACATCTCTAATGGATTCTTTTGTCAAAATATAGCACCTGAAAGCAGGTATTTGACCGCTTTCTCAATAATGGGCTCGCAGAAAAATTCTGTCGACTCCCACAGGGGTTCAAGAACAGCCCAGGATTATTCTCAGCAAGAGTAACAGAGTTACTACAAATGTATGATGATGAGGCATTATCTTATGTCGATGACATCTATCTAACAGATGATGACTTGGATACTCACTTGAAAAGAGTGAACACCATAATACTTGGGTTCGCAGCAGAGGGTTACAAATTCAACTTTAAAAAGTCACGAATTGCCCATCTAACTGTCCTGTTTTTAGGATATGAATTATCAAGTGAAGGCAAAAGCCTGGCAGACAACTTCTTAGAGAAGTGTGCTGTAATCCAAGCACCAAGAACGCTGAAGAACTTACAATCAATTCTAGGTTTCCAGAATTTCGGAAGAACTTACATTCTAAATTATGCAGAGAGGGTTAAACCTCTCTATGAACTAATAAAAACAGATTTTAAAACAATCAATTGGACTCAAAAACACACAGAAATTTTGAGATCATTGCAAACAGACATGTTAGCTAAAACAAAATTGCAAACACGCGATAACACACGCAACCTTGTGATCCGAGTCATCCCAGGAAGACGCGGATTCACATACCTAACTTCTAATGAGGGAGAAACGGTACCAATAGCATACAAATCACATTTGTACACAGTAGCTGACAAAACATTCAGTATTAAGAAAAACATTGTACATGTGGTTCAAATAGCTGTAGCAAAAGAAAGAGACCTAGCCGAAGGCAGACGGATTACTGTTAGAACAGCAGAATCAGCCTTTGAGGCATTAACAAGCCCATGTAATTTACCTACTGTGGCATTAAATCCAAAATGGATACAATGGGAAAATTCTCTTGCTACAGACAAAGTGAAATACTATTTTGACCCGGAAATGAAAACATTTAAAAATCTAGAATATGAAAGAGAATATCCTCTGCCAATCGACATTTGGCCCATACAACAATACGCCTGTGTAATATATACAGACGGACATGCACAACCCTCAGTTTGGGGAAAACAAGCCTATAACGCCACATGCGAGATTGTTAAATACGTGTGGCGTGGAGGTAAATTGAGACCTCTGGTAACAAAATCACACTCTGTAGAAAATAATTCAGAAAAACAAACTGAAGTAATAGCGTTGAAAATAACGCTAGATAATGCCGATGGCGAATTCCCGACACTCATAGTGTGCGATTCATATTACTGCGTCAAATCATACAATAACGACTTGCAGAAATGGGTTCAAAACGGTTACAAAGATGACACAGGTGCCACAATAAAGCAAAAATCGCTTTGGGAACAAGTAGTTCTTTTACAGAAAGAACTACCAAAGACTCACGTGATACATTCATTGAGTCATGAACGTGATGGCGTTCACGTTCCAGGGAATTCATTGGCTGAGACAGCCACAGCGGAAGCAACTAAGCAGGCTTCCGTAGCTACAAAAAAGCGTTCAGGAAAATACGTAGACGGGGAAACGATGCTGGCGGTAAAAACGTCATCAAAAGGCGACTGTGCAGCGCTACCTGTCAACTATCCACTCAATTATACATACGTAATCGATGCAAACTCCGTTCCTTTTGCTCAAATCCCTGGAGTGGGGGATAGAGTAATTACAAACACGAACAGGAAAGACTTATTAGTGGCAGACGCACATATGGGTGAGGGTCTAAGACACCTTAAGATTAAGGAATCTCTGAAAGAATTACAATCAATATACTGGTGGCCAGGAATGAGCCTGCAAAACTACAAATTTGCATTTTACTGTCAAAACTGCAACAGAGACCGCAGTGGCGAAATCCCCGGAGTAGTACCAATGCCCTTCTTTTAGATATCATAAGAATATCAATGAAAAATACCCAGGAAAAATGCGTCCCTTTAATAATTATTTAAGACTAGTTTCACTTAAAATGTAGACCCCAGCTCTCGGCTGACGTCTGAACTGTTATAAAAGATTTGCGAGTCTATAGCGGCATAGACGCAATTGGCATGCTACATTCTGACCAGGATCCCGCTTTTAGCTCTCGAGCTTATGAGGAGGACATGACCAGCATGGGCATTGCATTGCGGGAATCTTATCACTTCCTTCCTGAGGGAAATGGGATGGTGGAAAGAAAAAACCGAGACATAAAGCAATCTATAACGGCTAAGGTATTAGGTTCGGGTGTTGGGTGGGTCAAACATTTAATAAGTGTCCAACGTAGTCTTAACAATCTGCCAAGAAATTCTCTAAAAGGTTTCAGTCCGTACGAACTATTGTTCGGGACTAGAATGCATATCCAAGATCTCGATAGTCAGACTTCAGTGGTAGAAGGAAAATGCTTTGATATCAAAGATCGTTTGGCTATTTTACAGGACTTAAATGAAACAAGAAAAGACCTGAGCAACAAAAAGTTGAAACAACAGCCAACAGCCACTGAAGAGAAACCACCTGTCCCAGCAAGGCCTGTCTGGATTGCAAAGATTGGGGATCTGGTCAGAGAGAAAATCGCGGTGAAGAAGGAATTTGGGCCTTCTTACAGAAAAGCAGTACCTGTCTTAGCTGTCAACGACACAAGATCAGTTGTACTACCGCCCCTTGCTGGTAAAAAGGAGAACCGAGTTGTATCCATCGACCTGGTTAAACCACAATCATGTGGCCAATAATAAGTAGTAGGCCAAGTGGACTCCCAAGAAATAGCAGAACACCAAAGTTTGCTACAAAACAAGAGGTTCAAAGTGAGAGACTAATCACATTTGATAAACCTACAGTGAATCAACAAGGACTATGCAACAAAGCCATGGAACTTATGCCTCTTGAAACCCAAATTGCAACAATTCGTCAAGAAACACCTTTCTACAACGATGTAGCCACAGACTATGCTAATAAAACAAAGAAAAATCCAGAAGCAATTCCAATAATTGACAGAACTGCATCAGGCTACTTCATCAATTTCTTTTTTTTTTTGTAAAACAATTTTTATTGCAGGGTTATGCAGAACACACAGTGACATAGTGAGCATCATACAGTCCAGAGGTACAGTATATCGAATGTTTTCCAGTTACGTTAGACACAGCCATTTAGCCCACATCCCGGAGGCAGGGCGGCGTCAGTTCGCTATATTGTACACTCTTCGGGCCGAGCCCGACATCACCGTCAATGTCACAGGATCTCCGCTCTCTGCTTTTATCCGTGTAATGTGGTGCATCGCACTGTTGGTCTGAGAGTGATGTGCGTAGTCTACTGTGGAAACCCTTAACAGTGAACCCCCCCTTCCCTCCCCTTCCTGTGTCTGCGTCACTGCTCAGTGCAAGCAAATGTGCTTAAATCGTGGGAATACGGAGTAATGCGTTTTACTGCATGTGTGCTTCCAGTGGAAGTGCTGCGGACGTGATTGTCCCTGTTCGGGTTGTCGCGGCTTGTGTCTCCTCCGCTCCATCCTCCTCTATAACGCTATCCCTTAATGCCTGCACTAGCATTTCCCACATCATTGCCGCTTCTTGCGCCTTGTCATCTGAGCTACGGCGAGCCATTTGGTAGCGTATCGTGCTCTCTGCAGTCGCCCACTTCAGGAATTCATTCAACCATCTTCTATGTGTCGGTGCCATCTTCGATTTCCACTCCTTAGTCAACTCTCTCTTTGCTATGAGTAAACCATATCAATAAATTTACTCGACAGCTTGTTCTTCTTCGTGTGAGGGAACCAATGTAAAATGGATACAGCACTATCATAGTGTAATTCCCTGTCAGTGACTGCGTTCAGGGTCTCTTCGATTTCCGTCCAATATTCTTGTAGTCCTGGGCAGCTCCTTAACATATGGACCAAGTCAGCTCCCACTTGATTACATCTAGGGCATGCTGCGTCTGCTACGTGAAAGTACGCTGCGATTTTGCTCGGGGTGAGGTAAGCTCGGTGGAGGATATAAAGATGTATCAATTGGAAGCGCGCGTTCCTAGTGCTCTTCCTGGCTCTCCGCACTAACTGTGACCATACAGTGTCTGGGATGTCTAAATGCAGGTCCGCTTCCCATTTATTCTTAAGTGACGTGAGTGGCAGTAGGGTTTCCGTGTGCATTCTGCGATAGAGGCACGTAACGGCTTTAAATGTTCCCGCCGCCATCATGGTATACTGGCACGCTAGCGATGTTACAGGCTCTATCAGGCCCCCCCCCAGTGCACCTGTATGGCTCTCACCACCGCCGCATGCAGTAGGTAGTCCCTCCTCGGAAGATTGTACCGTTCTTGCAAGGTCTGGTACGGGGACAACACCCCATCCTCATAGAGGTCACCTATCATCTGCAGCCCCACCTCTTCCCAGAGATGCAGTCCCGACCAGTCACCGCCATGCGGGAGCGCCGTCACCATACCCAGCGGGATTTCTGGAGCATACGGGTGACCAGGTCCGGTTCGCCTTTGCGAGCGGTTCCAGCATAAGCGAAGGGTCCGTTCCTCCTGGGAGAGCTCCCGTAGAAGCAGTTTCTGTTGTAGAGTAATATATGCTAGGACATGGCGGGGCGTGCCGAACTCCCTCCCCTGCTCCGGGCCGCGGTACACCCTCGCTACTTCCTGCGTGAAGAATTGCAACTGAGCTGCTAAGTAGTAGAGCTCAAAGTCCGGGACAGCGAGCCCCCCCTCGTCCTTAGGGCGGGTCAGCGTTGTTAGTGCTATTCTGCGTCTGCCCGTTCCCCACAAAAAGGACACCAGCATTGATTTCAGTTGTTTGAAAACTGCTCCAGGTATCCACACGGGGAGGGTTCGGAAGAAATATAGTAGTCGCGGTAGAGCCACCATTTTCAAAAGTGCAACTCGTCCCGCCGTCGAGATCGGCAGAGTGGCCCAGAAGTACATACAACTCTTCAGGGAGCGGATGCAGTGGCCTATGTTACCTTCGAGGAGATCCGTCGGGTCATGGTAGACGTGCACCTCGAGGTAGCTCAGGCAATGGGGTTCCCAGCGTAGGTTCTGGCGGAGTGAAGGGCTTTCCTCCCCCCTCCGTAGTGGGAAGAGACAGGTTTTTGACCAATTCACCCGCAGTCCCGACATATTGCCGAAGTGCTCCAGTAGCCTCTCGGCACCCTCCACAGCCTCTTCAGCATTGTCCAAGAAGAGGAGGAGGTCGTCCGCATATAAGGAAATATAATGGAGTTCTCCTCCGTGGATCAGCCCGGTGTAATATTCCCCCTTTCTAGCCTGAGCCGCAAGAGGTTCCACCGTAAGCGCAAATAGCAGGGGGGACAGTGCACACCCCTGTCTGGTTCCCCGAGTTACTTCGTATTGGTCCGACACTAACGATCCGACTCTGACCCTCGCTCTCGCTGAGGAGTAGAGCACCTTTGTCCACTGTATGTATCCCTCTCCTAGGCCGAAGTTGTGCATCACCTTATATAGATAGTTCCATTCTAGGCTGTCAAAGGCCTTCTCAATGTCGACCGCCAACACCAGGGGGGATCGCGCCTCGGAGGGCGGAGTGTCCACTAACCTAAGCAACCTACGAATGTTGTGTGTAGTGTTTCTTGTGGGGATAAAACCTGATTGGTCTTTATGGACCAAATCTTGCATATGGGTTAGCAGCCTGGTGGCCAGCACCGTACTCAGTATTTTGTAGTCGGTCGTTAGCAAAGATAATGGTCTGTAGGATGCAGGTTCTGTACTCTCTCTACGTGGTTTTAATAATGGGATCATTATGGCCTCGCTCATCGATCGGGGGAGTCTGCCTACTTCCTTGGCCTCGTTATAAATCGTTTGAAGTCTCGGGCTAGTTGGTCTAAGTATCTCCCGTAGAACTCAATGGGCAACCCATCAATCCCCGGTGTTTTATTACGCGCCATTCGCTTCACTGCTCCCCTTATTTCAGCCAAGGCAATTGGGCTTCCTAGGGCGTCCGCTTGTTCTTGCTCTAGGTGCGGTAGCTGCAGGTCACTCAGAAAAGCGTCCAGCGCTTCAGTGTGGTCATTCAGCTCCGCACTATACAGTCTCTCATAGTATGACCTGAAACAGTCTAGTATTGCAGATTGTGCAGTATGGGTGTGGCCCTCACTTCCCCGTAAGGCTAAGATCGGTTGGCTATTCCTATTGGGGTTTGCTAGCCAGGCCAAGAGTGTTCCCGTTTTGTCTCCTTCAGCTAGAGTCTTTGTTAAGTATGCCTTATAATCGAAGCTACGAAGGCGCTCCATCTCCACCGCTACCGCTTCCCGCGCCCCACTCATTTTCTCCTGCAGTTCAGGACGATTCGGTCGGTCCAGTTCCACTTCACGAAGAGTGCGCTCGGCCTTGTCTAAGACGTCTATTAACGTTTTGCGTACTCCCGCGTATTTCCCAATGCTGTGTCCTCTCACCACTATTTTAAACGCGTCCCACTCTACAGCCCTGGACGAGGCGGTACCCTCGTTCTCCACAAAATACTGAGCGAGCCGCTCCCCCAGCTCAGCTCGGAAGGGCGGGTCATACAGCGTATCGGTCGCAGTTGCCATGTCGGAATTTTAGGAGGTTCAGTCATCCAGTCCAGCGTCAGGAGGAGCGGATTGTGGTCAGACAACGTACGAGCTAGGTATTCCGTCCGGGCCACCGCAGTAAGCACCGGGGGGGAGCATAGGAAGGAATCTAGGCGTACATGTAGGTCGTGTATACTAGAGTAGAATGAGTAATCCCGCGCAGTGGGGTGCTGTGCGCGCCAACAGTCGGTTAGGTCCCATCATGTGCTCTGCCATTCAGTTCTACATTTCGCCAGTCGGTGTACAGGGGAGGTGCGAAGTGGTGGGTGCGATCTGTCTAATGTAACATCCTCTACAGAGTTGAAGTCCCCTCCCATCAGCACTGGACCTGTGAAATAGCTGGCAAGCCCCCTGGAGAGACCTGTAAAGTATGACGCTTGTTCCGTATTCGGTGCGTAAATGCTACAGAGCACTATGTGTCGGCCTCTAAGTAGTCCCTTGACTGCCACATACCTCCCGTCCGGGTCCTCTGTGTGCCTAGTCACCTGAAGGGGGAGTCCCGCTCTAACCCAAATTAGCACTCCCCTAGCAAACGCAGAGTACACAGTGTAGAACAAGTGACCCCTCCACCTACGCTGGAGCGCGATACCCTCTTTTTTGGTTAAATGGGTCTCCTGTAGGAACGCTATATGCACCCCTCTACGAACCAGGTACGAGTGGATCTTGTGTCTCTTCGCCATTGTGTTTAAGCCCCGCACATTCCAGGACACGCACTTCAACGGGCCAACATTAGCCATTATCCCATTGGAGATAAAACGGATCTCTGGTATTTAGCATCCTGGCCACAGACTTGACCCCTCCCCCTCCCTTCCCCAACCGTCCCCTATCCCCCCCACCCCAAGCCACTCCTAGAGTCACCCCAATCTGTCCAGGCCCTCCCTCCCCCAGAACAGGACTTAACTTCAAAAGAGTCGCTCCCATCCAAACAGTTGAGCAACGTGCTCTCTAAGTCTCTAATACGTAGTCAGTGCTACGTTGGCCTTATGGGCCTCGGGGTGCGCACACTAGCCTCTCGACCCTCCAGGTGCTGTCTCCTATCCCCCCGCCCTACTACACACAACAAGTCCCATACCATTTCAGTCTCATAGCAGTCTACTCCAAAGTTCCTAGAAATTGCAGCAAGCCCCCTCAGCTCCACCCGGTACCTTGTCAAGGGTTCAGCTCTCGATGATTTCTTCCGATGTCTGCGGCGTGACCTTCGGGCCTCTGGCTCCTCCCAGTTCCGATAGTTCAGTGTCCGAGCCCGTACCCTGGTCCTCCGAGCCCGAACCCTTCTCCGATTGGGTCAGTGCTGCTCCCGATACCTCCTGCACCGCCTGCAGCGCCGCTCTCCGTTCATCCGCTGTTTGAAAGTTCGTCGGCCTTTTTGAGCCCTGTCCGCGCCCCCTGTGTCGTCTCGATCGCCTAAGTGATTGTTCCTGGCGCTCCTCCTCAGCCCGAAACCGAGCCCTATCCGTGCCAGCTTTGTAGGTGTCCCACCAGGCCCATGCCTCCGCCGACGTTGGGAAGAACAGGGTGTTCTCGTCCACTACCACTCGGAGTCTGGCCGGGAATAGCAGCGAGTATGGTATGCCTTCCGCCCTGAGCTCTTTTTTGATAGAAAGGAAGGAGGCGCGCAGTTTTTGGGTTTCGAACGTGTAGTCCGGGAACAGTGTCACTTTGCTGTTGTCGACCTGGAATGGACCCGCTTCCCTGGCCCGCTGCAACAGCCAGTCCCTGTCCTTGTAGTGTAGCAGCTTTATGACCACCGGGCGAGGCGGGAGTCCCGGCTTCGGGGGTCTCGACGGCACTCGGTGCGCCCGCTCCAGAGTGAAGAAAGGGGACAGGCCCTCCGAGGCCACCACTGACTGCAGGCATTCTTGTAAGTATCTTACCATGTCCGTTCCCTCTTTTTTTTCCGGAAGGCCCACGAGGCGCACGTTGTTCCGTCGGCTACGATTTTCAGCGTCCTCGGCTCTCCTCTCCAGGGTACGAATCCGGTCTAGCGCTTCCGTGAGCTTCCCATCCATCGACTTCTGCGCCGGCACCAAGTCCTTTAGGGTGGTCTCCGCTTCTTTGACTCTGTCCGTTAGTTTCACATGGTCAGCGTGCAGGAGCCCCAACCCAGCTGACACCTGTGCAATGTCGTGGTGTAAGGCATCTTTCGTAGCGGCTGTGGCCTCCAGGATCCTGTCCTGCATTTGTTGTAGGTCCGTTGCAGGCTGCGTGGATCTTCGGGCGTGTCCGAGGTAGGATTTCCGTCTCCTTTGGGGCCTCTGGGCTTACCCATGTCTCACCCGCGTCGTCGAGCTGAGTCCCAGGGGGTATGCAGCAGAGGTAAACTCCTCCCGTGCCGGATTGGCCTCCGTGTGTCAGCCTGGGGTCGTGAAAGTCTTCCCCTCCAGTCCTAACTGCAATTTCGGCGCCGCAGCAGTGGGCGCAGCCGGGCTCCTCACGCAAATCTGGTCCCTGGTGGACAATAGCGGTGCGCCCCTAAGTCGGATTCTCTCTTTTCGGGGTGTTCACACCAATCTGGGTAGTAGATTAGTCGGGTCCTCGGGCACTCCTGTGAAGGTCGCCGTAGGTCCCCACAGAACTCAGTGTCTTGGTGTCCACCTCAGGTACAGCCCAGGCCCTGTTGCACGTGGTAGCTGTCGGTGGCCTCCCAGTGTCCGTCACGATTCACAGGGGATTGCGCCTCTCAGCCAGGGCCAGTTGTAGGGGAGAATCATCTCTCAGGGTGGTAGTCAGGGTCCCAGCCGTCCCTTGAATCATGCAGGGGAGCTCGTCCGCAGGCGTTCAATGGGGTTGGTCCCCCGCAGGGCCGTCGCCACCCAGGGCGCCGCGACAGGTATGATGGTCCAGCAAAGCGCTGGCCGGTCTCTCCCCGCAATTTGGATCTCAGCGATGCCGCCCGAGGAAGCGGCCAGCAATGGGGATGGGGCCGCAGGTAACTGCTGGGCAGGCCCCCGAGCCGGGGCTCCGATCACTGCTCCCTGCTGAGGCGGAGCTCCGCTGTCCTCCCTCGGGCGCAGCAGTCGGGCCGGCGGGATTCTTGCGTCCAGCCGCCTCCCGCCGCCACTGTCACCCCAGGGTCCCCCTTCTTGTCCGGTCGGGCCGTCCCCGCCGGGACCGCAGGCCCCGAAGCCGGGGTGTGGATTTCGGCACTTCGGGTGGGGGGGCGGGGTCTCGCCGGGCCTCACCGCAGGCCGTCCCTCGCCTCAGGTCACGACGTAGGCGGGGGTCGGCAGATCCCCAGATGGTGCCGGTCCGTTTGACAAGGGCCCGCCGGCCGCACTCGGCGTAGGCAGGCGCCTGGGAAGGAGCCTCCGGAGTCTCGCAGCTCCCGGCTACGCAGGAGCCGCCATCTTAACTGTCAGTGGTCCGGTCTCTCCGCAGCTCGCGGCGGCCGCCGCCGTAGCTCCACTAGCTTGAGCTTCGCAGCGGAGCAGGTCCGAGTTCAGCACTCGGGATCCACCCGATTTGCGCGGGGATCCCGGGTCCCGGGAAGGATTAATTCGAGGATCGCCGGGCGGAGGGTCGGGAGCCTCGTTAGGCTACGACCTTCCTCATTGGCTGCTAGCCACGCCCCCCTCGGCTACTTCATCAATTTCGATTACTTTTCTGAGGATCCGAGCGAACCTGAGGAACAGCAAACAACAAGAAAAACTTTTAAAGACAAAACTAAAGAACTCTTTCATCAACTACAAGAAACCTATCTGATTTCCCCATGGATTGAATGTTGGGTGGTGCTAGGTGTACTTTTCCTCCTGCTTTGGCTCATCATGGTGCTATGCTTGGGACACTTCATTCAAGGAAAATATGTTACAATGGACACAGCAAGCCAGAAAATCAACCTGGTCCTAAAGCCACACAAGTCTTCACACATCGAGAAAAGAGAACTTTCTTCAGTAAACTTCACAGCCAATCCGATACCCGGTGGGGTAGCATGGGCCAAAACAGATTACGATATATATGGCCCGGGCGAGCTCTTGAAGTATCCTCATCAATTTAAGGTTTCATTAAGCATGGGCGTAAAATCCGCTCCGCTCGCGGATTTTTCGGATTTTCGGCAAATCCGCAATCCGCGAACGCTCGCGAATTTGTCGAAAATCCGTGAATCCGCTCGCGGCGGATTTTTTGCTTGGTTGCGGCGCGCGGCGTGGTGCACGGCGTTCACTTTCCGTCATTTTAGCGTTTGCCGAGTTGTTTTTCTTTGCGAGTGACGCGCCATTTTAGATCTTGCTGCGTGTTCCCGCGGGAGTTTGTCGCCCGCGAATACGTACTCGCGGCTTGCCACCTTGCACAGCACACCTCGCGAGAGTTCGCAATTGCGAACATGTAGTTGCGGCGGAAAGGAACAATCTCGCACTTGCGAAATAGAGATTTTGCAATTTCGCACAAGAAAATCACCAGCAAACAGGATAAACCTTCAGAAAATTATGATTTTTATCAGAATCACTCCTCAGGTTGACATTTGCATGGCCTTTTTTTTTGCAAGGAGTCCATTTTGGGGGGGGGGGGGAGGAAGGAAGTGCCCCACAGTCTCCAACTTCCTGTTCCTGTCCAGCAGGCTCCTCCCAGTGCTTTGTCCATCTCCTGGTCACTTTCATTTGGATCTGGAGCTGGAAGGATTACTTTTTGTGGGTGCTGCTGGATATTTGGATTTGAGGCCTTTTTGACTGTCTTTGGATCACTTTTGGATTAGAAATCAACTTTCACAAGTAAGTTTGTTTGGGGCATTACAGTTGCTGCAAGTACAATTTTGGAACTTTTTCAGAAAATTAAATAAATTATATTGTGGGTAGCCACAGTATCCAGTAGGACCAGGGTTGGTTATGGGTGCATGATACAACTGTTTTGTTGAATTTAAACACCATTGAGGCCATGGATGGGCTGGGATTGTGCAGATTTTATTGTTTTTTGTCGTTTTTTTGGGCCTGCTGGTGTGGCCCTTTGCCCAGGGGTGGTGAGTGTTGCATGGGCCTAGTCTTTCTGTGGGGTGTCTTCTTGAATTTAAACATAATTGAGGCCATGGATGGGCTGGGATTGTGCTTATTTTATTGTTTTTTGTCGTTTTTGGGGGGCTGCTGGTGTGGCCTTTTGCTTGCCCAGGGGTGGTGGTGGTGCATGGACTGAGTGTGCCTGTGGTGTTGTCTCACTCTCTTTGATGTAAACATCATGGATGGCATTGGATTGTGGTGATTTCTGGCTGTTTTTCTGTTTTTTGGGGGTGTACTGTTGATGTGGTCTGGCCATGTGGGTGGTGGTGGTGGCCATCTTGAGTGCTGGCTGGTACAGGCAACATGTGCTTGGGGTGTAAGGGGGCCATTTTGAGGAGAGGCAGTGTCTGAGGCCTGCACTTATTTTGCCTACTTTTCATCCCTTATGCCCAGGGGTAGTGAGTGTTGCATGGGCCTAGTGTTTCTGTGGGGTGTCTTCTTGAATTTAAACATAATTGAGGCCATGGATGGGCTGGGATTGTGCTTATTTTATTGTTTTTTGTCGTTTTTGGGGGGCTGCTGGTGTGGCCTTTTGCTTGCCCAGGGGTGGTGGTGGTGCATGGACTGAGTGTGCCTGTGGTGTTGTCTCACTCTCTTTGATGTAAACATCATGGATGGCATTGGATTGTGGTGATTTCTGGCTGTTTTTCTGTTTTTTGGGGGTGTACTGTTGATGTGGTCTGGCCATGTGGGTGGTGGTGGTGGCCATCTTGAGTGCTGGCTGGTACAGGCAACATGTGCTTGGGGTGTAAGGGGGCCATTTTGAGGAGAGGCAGTGTCTGAGGCCTGCACTTATTTTGCCTACTTTTCATCCCTTATGCCCAGGGGTAGTGAGTGTTGCATGGGCCTAGTGTTTCTGAGGGGTGTCTTCTTGAATTTAAACACCATTGAGGCCATGGATGGGCTGGGATTGTGCAGATTTTATTGTTTTTTGTCGTTTTTTTGGGCCTGCTGGTGTGGCCCTTTGCCCAGGGGTGGTGAGTGTTGCATGGGCCTAGTCTTTCTGTGGGGTGTCTTCTTGAATTTAAACACCATTGAGGCCATGGATGGGCTGGGATTGTGCAGATTTTATTGTTTTTTGTCGTTTTTTTGGGCCTGCTGGTGTGGCCCTTTGCCCAGGGGTGGTGAGTGTTGCATGGGCCTAGTCTTTCTGTGGGGTGTCTTCTTGAATTTAAACACCATTGAGGCCATGGATGGGCTGGGATTGTGCAGATTTTATTGTTTTTTGTCGTTTTTTTGGGCCTGCTGGTGTGGCCCTTTGCCCAGGGGTGGTGAGTGTTGCATGGACTGAGTGTGCCTGTGGTGTTGTCTCACTCTTTTTGATGTAAACATCATGGATGGCATTGGATTGTGGTGATTTCTGGCTGTTTTTCTGTTTTTTGGGGGTGTACTGTTGATGTGGACTGGCCATGTGGGTGGTGGTGGTGGCCATCTTGAGTGCTGGCTGGTACAGGCAACATGTGCTTGGGGTGTAAGGGGGCCATTTTGAGGAGAGGCAGTGTCTGAGGCCTGCACTTATTTTGCCTACTTTTCATCCCTTATGCCCAGGGGTAGTGAGTGTTGCATGGGCCTAGTGTTTCTGAGGGGTGTCTTCTTGAATTTAAACACCATTGAGGTCATGGATGGACTGGGAATGTGCAGATTTTATTGGTTTTTGTCGTTTTTTTGGGCCTGCTGGTGTGGCCCTTTGCCCAGGGGTGGTGAGTGTTGCATGGGCCTAGTCTTTCTGTGGGGTGTCTTCTTGAATTTAAACACCATTGAGGCCATGGATGGGCTGGGATTGTGCAGATTTTATTGTTTTTTGTCGTTTTTTTGGGCCTGCTGGTGTGGCCCTTTGCCCAGGGGTGGTGAGTGTTGCATGGGCCTAGTCTTTCTGTGGGGTGTCTTCTTGAATTTAAACATAATTGAGGCCATGGATGGGCTGGGATTGTGCTTATTTTATTGTTTTTTGTCGTTTTTGGGGGGCTGCTGGTGTGGCCTTTTGCTTGCCCAGGGGTGGTGGTGGTGCATGGACTGAGTGTGCCTGTGGTGTTGTCTCACTCTCTTTGATGTAAACATCATGGATGGCATTGGATTGTGGTGATTTCTGGCTGTTTTTCTGTTTTTGGGGGGTGTACTGTTGATGTGGTCTGGCCATGTGGGTGGTGGTGGTGGCCATCTTGAGTGCTGGCTGGTACAGGCAGCAACATGTGCTTGGGGTGTAAGGGGGCCATTTTGAGGAGAGGCAGTGTCTGAGGCCTGCACTTATTTTGCCTACTTTTCATCCCTTATGCCCAGGGGTAGTGAGTGTTGCATGGGCCTAGTGTTTCTGAGGGGTGTCTTCTTGAATTTAAACACCATTGAGGTCATGGATGGACTGGGAATGTGCAGATTTTATTGGTTTTTGTCGTTTTTTTGGGCCTGCTGGTGTGGCCCTTTGCCCAGGGGTGGTGAGTGTTGCATGGGCCTAGTCTTTCTGTGGGGTGTCTTCTTGAATTTAAACACCATTGAGGCCATGGATGGGCTGGGATTGTGCAGATTTTATTGTTTTTTGTCGTTTTTTTGGGCCTGCTGGTGTGGCCCTTTGCCCAGGGGTGGTGAGTGTTGCATGGGCCTAGTCTTTCTGTGGGGTGTCTTCTTGAATTTAAACATAATTGAGGCCATGGATGGGCTGGGATTGTGCTTATTTTATTTTTTTTTTGTCGTTTTTGGGGGGCTGCTGGTGTGGCCTTTTGCTTGCCCAGGGGTGGTGGTGGTGCATGGACTGAGTGTGCCTGTGGTGTTGTCTCACTCTCTTTGATGTAAACATCATGGATGGCATTGGATTGTGGTGATTTCTGGCTGTTTTTCTGTTTTTTGGGGGTGTACTGTTGATGTGGACTGGCCATGTGGGTGGTGGTGGTGGCCATCTTGAGTGCTGGCTGGTACAGGCAGCAACATGTGCTTGGGGTGTAAGGGGGCCATTTTGAGGAGAGGCAGTGTCTGAGGCCTGCACTTATTTTGCCTACTTTTCATCCCTTATGCCCAGGGGTAGTGAGTGTTGCATACTTGCATGTCCCTAGTCTTTCTGTGGGGTGTCTTCAATGTAAACATCATGGATGGCATGGGATTGTGCTCATTTTTCTGTGTTTTGTCGATTTTTTGGGGTGTATAACTGAACTGATGTTCCTCTGTCTTCCATTGCTTTTAGGTGCACAAGAAGACTCAATAGAACCACCAGTGCCAGGAAGAAGTCCTGCAGCGGTGTGTGCAGCATAACGTCACGCGACGTCACGTCTGGACACAGAACCCTCTGCAACTCGTGCAACTGCTGCCTGCTGACCTGCTCTGAAGAAGATGGCCCCAAAAAAAGTAACCCGTAGCTCCTCTAGCAAGAAAGGTGCCAGTAAGGAGCAGAAGAAGCAAGTTACCAAGGACACTGGTGTGCCGCCCGCCCCTTTTTTTGTGAGTAAAAAAAAAAGTATGCCTGCAGCAGCTGCAGCGGGATCTGCTGGGGACCAAGCTGGCAGCAGCACCCCCGCTCCATTGGGCTCAGTGCCACCACCACCACCACGCCAACTTAAGTCCAAGCCCTTGAGTGCTGCAGAGGCAGCCAGTATACTTCTTCAATCACCATCGACCAGTGATGTTGGCTCATCGCAAGAAAGCAGCAGCAATGTCCCTCAATCAACACAGGTTGTTGTAGCTCATCTGACGAGTGTTGAACAACCACAGCGGCAACAACAATCACATGTGCAAGTACAAGCCCAAGTACATGTGGAAGGAGAGGCAGCGCAAGGAGATGCGCATGCAGAGGTGCATGGAGGGTCACAACAAGTGCCCACAATAGTTGTTCCTCCCGAAGTAGGGGCACATCAGGAAATCGACAATCAAGGCGAGGTATCATTTGAGGAAGCCACTCCTCCTGATGATCCTTCATTGTCTTCCACAACCCTAGCAAGGAAGAGATCAAGGGTGGTGTCTACATCCTCTTCAAGCACACCTCCTTCTGATGATACGGATCAAACTTGGGAACCAGCACCACAGCCGTCTGAGAGTGAGGCACACCATGATCCAACAAAGGTACTTAAGCGTAAAAGGAAGCTCGTCCAAAGTCTCAGACTTATGGAGTGTGATGAGGCTCAACAAGAAGTGGCGGATACTGCTGCTGATGAAGACTCTGCCAACGACGACCCAGTCATCATAAAGGTCACTGCAGCCCCAGCGGGCATGCAGCAAACAGACATTTTGACCCTAGCCCGAAGAGCTGCTGCGCGTGATGATGATGATGATGATGTTGTCGATGAGGAGGCAGTGGAAACACCACAATCATTGGAGTTAAGTAGTACACCAACTCGTCCCGCTTCCATATTTCTTTCTGGCAAGAAGAGACCTGCGTCAACCTCGACCTTAATTAGTGGCGGTGAAAGTGGAAAACGTACAAAAGTTGGCCAATCCAGATCCTCCACTTCATCTGGCATTAGCTTCATGACCACCACCACCACCAGTATCGCCGCCTCCTCCAGGTCCCACAGACACTTCAAGTCCCCAGTTTGGGACTTCTTTACTGTTTGTCCCAAAAATCCAAGGTTTGCCATTTGTACCCTTTGTAAGCTTGCAGTTAGTCGTGGTAAGCCAGGTAGCAACTATGGTACCGGCGGCCAGAGTGGTCATCTTGACAGAAAGCACGGTGTCCAATGGTTTGCGCACCTAGCTGCGATCAAGAAAGGCCAAAATCAAGGAAACGTTGATGTTTCATCTGATGTTGACGAGCAGGAAGAAGACGTGTCAAACACTTCCCTTACACCCAGTACCCCTCTCAGCAGCACACCCAATGTGAGGCACACTAAGAGTGTTGGAGCGAGTGAGACACCAACGCACAAAAGTTCACCAGCGAGCAAAATTGGGTCAACGAAGTCATTATCAGCCCGTAAATGCTTGGTCCAGGCCAACATTAGAACAATGCTTACTTCAGACGTGCCATATGAACGCAACCACCCACTGACGCGTCTGTATAACACTAAGCTGGCTAAAATGCTAGCTGTGGACCTTCTACCTTTTTCTTTTGTAGAAGCGGTAGGTTTTCTTGAATTAGTTGCAACGCTCTGCCCTAAATGGAAGGTTCCGAGCCGGTTCTATTTTGCCAGAGTTGCGGTTCCAGCACTACATGAAGATGTGCTGCAGGCGATTGGGGCAGCTTTGCAGAAGAGTGCTGTTCACACAATACATCTGACAACAGACATGTGGACCAGTGGCCCAGGCGATGATTACATGTGCATCACTGCACACTGGGTCTCTTTTTCAGGTGTTATAGCAAAGCTAAACGCAGGTGTTGACCCGGACCAAGTTTTCAAAGCTGCTCGGAAACATGCAACACTAGCCATGTTTGCCTTGGAGAAAAGTCACACAGCAGAAAACCTTTTGGAAGAGTTTGACAAAAAGGTGTTGTCAATGCTATCCCCCCTAAAACGCAAGATTGGTTATGTTTCCACGGATAATGGCGCCAATGTAGTTAAGGCCATGTCACAGGGTCACCATGTTAGAGTGCCGTGTTTGGCGCACTGTATCAACCTGGTAGTTCAAAAATTCTTGAGTGATAAAGAGAGTCCAGCGTTCGAGGTAATGGCCACCTGCCGCAAAATGTGCAACCATTTCAGCCATTCTTTTAAGGCCCGGAAGCATCTGCGGAGACTGCTACTTCAACGTGGAATGCCAGTGAAAGCACTCATCCAGGAGGTGGCAACACGTTGGAACTCAACCTTCTACATGCTTGAGCGTCTGCATGAGCAGTATACGGTACTCGATCACTATTTCTTGACAGAGGCTACATCTCAGAAGGAGGACCTGCGGATGAGTAAGGCGCAATGGGCCATAGTTAAAAGCCTGACAGACATGCTTCGTCCTTTTGAGTTCTTCACGCGTGCAGTCAGCCAGGAGGACTGTAATTTGGGAAAAGCTATCCCATTGTTGTGCATACTGGAGCACCAACTGATGGCGGTTTCTTCTGAGTTTGAAAAAGATGAAAAAAAAAAAAAACATTTCATTTTGTCTGAGAAATTATTACATCGCCTACGTGGTGATGAACGTCTTAAAAACATCAACTCAGATCAGCATTACATTTGTGCTACTATTCTGGATCCACGCTACAAAAAGGCGCTGGCAGACAACGCATTCTTTCCTTTCGCTGATGCAGATGTTCAAAAGTACAAACATTGGTTAGCCTGGTCAGCCAAGAGGTTTGAAAAAGAACGGCAGGTTATTGAAGGAGAAGCCAGTACATCAGCATCAGCATCAGCAGGCCATCCGCAGTCACAAGAATCCACTTCTGCACCTGTGGCTGGGGCACAAGTGACCTCTCAGCCGTTAAAGACACCGGCAACTGGATCATCTGCACCACACACAATGACAACACTAACAGTGGCTGGGGAGGAGGATTGGCTAAGTTTGATGGGGTATGGTTCTCTAAAAAATGTCACAGGCACAGCAAAAAGTAAGCAAAGTGGAGGAACAGTTGATGACCTTGAGTCGATGGTGCAGGACTATCTGAATGACTCAACAGTGGTCTTTCTTAATGAGGAGCCATTGCAGTATTGGCATGGCAAAAAACAATTGTGGCCACAGCTCTACAACCTGGCTATAAACTATTTGTCTTGCCCACTCGCAAGTGTGTCTTCTGAACGTGTTTTCAGTGCTGCTGGTGGCATTGTAACTGCCAAACGGAGCCGCCTATCGCCCAAAAATGTGGAGCGGCTGACAATGATCAAGATGAATCAGCACCTCATACCACCAGATTACAAAGTGCGAGAAAGCACGCCACATGAAGACGATGAGGACAGCAACGTAGATGAGGGGATTTTTTCTCTGTTCGGTGCCACTGACCTCATCCAGCCTGAATTCGCAGAGTATGATGACGAAATCTTGTTCTTATTCCCTGACACCGAGCCCTGAAAATGAGACAATCAATCAAGAACTTTCTTTTTCGTCCTTATTCACTTTTATTCCTGTGTGCTTTGTGTCTCTCTTTCTTTGTTTTGCACAGTTAATTTAATTCAAACTTTAATCACCTAATCCCAAAAAGAAGACCATCATCAGAACTGTCTTCACTTGTTTGCTTATTGATTTGAAGGTGCCGCAGTCTACATTCCTCAGGTTCACAAGTTCTGAAGAACATGCTCCTCTATCCTCCTCCTCCAGACTGCGATTTCCCTCCAAGCAGAGTGCTGGATTACGCACAATGAAGAAAGACTCAGCACTTGTGGGGGTGTTGTACTTCTTTGCGGGTGAGTTGACGGTTTTGGGCCCATTGCTGTGAAGCTCTAATAATGGACAAAAGTGTTTTGGACCAAATATGAGGTGAAAATTTCTTGCCGTTTTTGCTGACTTGCTTGCCTTTGAGGTGCTCTTTGGCGGGGTTCCGGGGGTTTGTGTGTAATTTTTGGTGTCTGTCGAAGCACTGCTGCGACAGTCTAATCTTGATTGCATTTGCTTTTCAGGAAATCCGTGGTGGAAAACAGGAGTTATGATGATTGATGATGACCTAGCTGCACAGCGCGTTACTTTGGACCGAAGGCCGAGAGATATTGTAAGTATGAGATTTAGCTTTTTCGCTGTTTGGGGGTGTTGTCGGGTGTTTTTTTGCGGGTGGGTTGGCGCCGGCGGGTCTTGCCTGGGGCATTCCTGGGAAGGTCTAATACCGGATACAAGTATTTTGGACAAAATCCATAAGGAACAGCCTTTTTTTTGCCATTTCTTCAGACATCTTGCTCAATGTAGCTTTTGGGGGGCTTCCTGCTGTTCGTGGGTGGGTTGCGGCCGGGGTCTCTGTCGAAGCACTGCTGCGACAGTCTAATCTTGATTGCATTTGCTTTTCAGGAAATCCGTGGTGGAAAACAGGAGTTATGATGATTGATGATGATGACGACCTAGCTGCACAGCGCCGCGTTTGGACCGAAGGCCGAGAGACATTGTAAGTATGAGATTTAGCTTTTTCGCTGTTTGGTGGTGTTGTGTCGCGTGTTTTTTTGCGGGTGGGTTGGCGCCGGCGGGTCTTGCCTGGGGCTTTCCTGGGAAGGTCTAATACCGGATACAAGTGTTTTGGACAAAATCCATAAGGAACAGCCTTTTTTTTGCCATTTCTTCAGACATCTTGCTCAATGTAGCGTTTTGGGGGGCTTCCTGCTGTTCGTGGGTGGGTTGCGGCCGGGGTCTCTGTCGAAGCACTGCTGCGACAGTCTAATCTTGATTGCATTTGCTTTTCAGGAAATCCGTGGTGGAAAACAGGAGTTATGATGATTGATGATGATGATGACGACCTAGCTGCACAGCGCCGCGTTTGGACCGAAGGCCGAGAGACATTGTAAGTATGAGATTTAGCTTTTTCGCTGTTTGGTGGTGTTGTGTCGGGTGTTTTTTTGCGGGTGGGTTGGCGGGTCTTGCCTGGGGCATTCCTGGGAAGGTCTAATACCGGCTAGAAGTTAGTTGGACAAAATCCATAAGGAAACACCAGTTTTGGCACTTTGTAAGTTAGGGTTCGTTAGGGTTAGCCCTAGCAGCAGGATTGCATGTGTTTAGGGGGGTTCTATTGCAACGCGGTTCTGTTGTTGTAGAGCACTGTTGGAGCGATGCTGGCTATGGATACTTTTGCTTGCAGGCAAGTGGTTTGAATACAATCCACGGTCTGTATTTGGGTCTACTGTTACTTTCAAAGTACGTTTTGTAACCATTTTTCTGCTAGGCATCATCAAAGTGTGACTTTTTGAACCACACAGCGTACATACCTTTTATTTATTTATCAGTGGTATTGTAATAGCACTTCCTGTTTTCCGTTCAATAATTACAGGCCGGGTTTCAGTCAACATCCGCCAGGCAGGCAGTGGACAGGGTGTCTCTTCTGTCAGTGGTCACCACCACATTGATGGACGAAGCGTCAGCTGGAATGGAGGAGTGCCGCCAATAAGAGGAATTGTTTGCTGCATGCAACTTACTTACCAATTTCAACAGGACAACTCCAACAACATACGCAATACAGATACAGTATCCATTGTTGTCTTTTATTCTATGAGTGTGACTGCATGTGCTTACCTTTACTTTGTAACCAAAGATTGTCTGTAAACTCTGTATCTTCAATTATTGTTTGTCCATGCTCTGCTTTTTTTTTCTTCTCTCAACAAAACCTACCCAAAAAGAAACCCCCATTCCCATCCATTTTACAAACCCTAACCCTCTTCCCCCGGGCTGTGTTGTTTTGCTTGATGTCTGACTAAAATGACATCAATAATTCCACACACTTGCTGGGGAGGATAAGGTGATAGCAGCAACAGGCTGGTGAAGGAATACGAGGATATCTTCTAGACTTACTCAGCTTCAGTACTATATCTTCTAGTAGTAGTAGCCAATGTCAAATAAATTCAACGCAAGTACTAGTTATACTTGCAATACTTTACCATTTGTTAGGCTACATTATGGCACTGTTCTAGTGTACTGTCACCTGCTATTTTCTCGATCGTACCGTAACCGTTGTAATGCTACAGTAAGGAGTACAAACAAGGTTTCGTTTTCTTTTTTTCCATAGGCATGCAACTGCCACTGTGTCACACCACTAGTAACACCGCAATGAGGAAATGTCACCCGCCCAGGAATGACAACGTTAATCCCCATTTCACCTGGAGCCAGCCCTGGGCCTAGCCCTAATTTCTAACACAAATTACAGGTAAGATAAGCGTTTGGTGGGAGGTAGTATAATGGAGTATTATTTCGGAGTAGACAAGAGTTTGACGGTTGTACTACTAAAGTCCTACGACTGTTCAGGAAAACAAAGTTACTGTTACACCCACGCCCCCCACCCACCAGACTGAAAAGCAGTAAAAAACAGGTATGGTCAGATAAAGTAGTTGAAAAATATATTTATTTATCCCTAACAAAATAATCTCCCTCACCCACCCTAACCCCAACGATTGTCTCTGAAACGTCCCAAAACGATCCCAACTCCCAAATCCCACCCCCCAAAAGTCTATAAAAAAAGGGCAAGGGACACTCCACTACTGGAGGGTGCTGGTGCTGGTGCATGATGCGGCATGGGCATCATACTCCTTGCGGAGGGTGGCAAGCTCGGAGCGGAGGCCCTTAACCAAGGTCTTATACCTCAGGACCTCCTGCTCCAGGTTGGACATGCGGACTCGTAGGCGGTGTTGGCGTTCCTTGCAGCTCCTGTGGGGGGCAGCTGGTGTTTCCGGTGCTTGGCGGTGGCGGTCGGCTTTCTTAGCCCGGCTCGGTCCCGCTGGTTTAGTCACGGAGGAGGATGCAGTCGAAGATGTTGCCCCGCTCGACTGCGTGTCCTCCTCCTCCTCCAGGGCCACCAGCCGCCGATACTCGGCGACTGTGGCCTCCAGCCTCCGTTGCCGGGCCAATCTAGCCTGCTCCCTCCTTGTTGTTGATTTGGAAGAAGGAGCAACTATATGAAGAAAGAAAGACATAGTCTGTAACCAATGCTCCTTATTAATAACACAAAGTGATTGAGCCGAAAGTTGGGTCACAGAGTACAAGTAGCAAATTGAAAGCACAGTACATAACTATTGAGGACAGTATCTATGTAACCCTCCCACTTCTGCATCCTTGCTCTAACAGTAGTGGTAGTTTAATGAACTAATTCTACGACCACTATGGACTTCCATTACAGTCGACTATGACAGTACACCAGTCTTATTCTTCTTCTTCTCTCTTGTTTAGGGAAATGGGTACGTTATCTTATGCAAGCCGGCAGAATGACATGGACACAGCACAGTGAAGTTGCACCCGAGAAAAAAAGTTGCACACCATGATGATGGAGACAGACTTGCGTTACTGTACCGGTCCAGTACATGCAGGTGGTGAAGCTATTACTTTTCTATTACGGGTGGCACTGAGAATACTCTGTTACAAGGGCTACTGCTTAATTAATTTACCTTTCACCCTACAGTGCAAATGAGTACTAGAAAAGGAAACTGAAGAAGCTAACTAATTTGATTATCTATCACTTCACATGGGACGTATTTAATGACAGATGAGATGACTTTAGGTGCTTTGCTTAATATTGAGTGAACACAGTGATACACCCACACATGAATGACGTACTACAAGTAAACTAAAGTTATTAAGAGAGGTACGGAGTGTCCACCGTAATAACCAGATATATGCTGTGAATGCAAACGCAATACAAAGTACTGCTACTATTCATGGAAGTATTGGACACATTTACAATTTCTTTTCCTTGCCTTCCCTGCACTGGGACGGACGTGCGGGTGCGGTGGTACATGCTCTTCAAGGTAACACTTACTTCACCTGGCGACCATCTACTCTCTCTAGATACACATTTGCTATGTAAGAGTCAGAGAATACCATGCTCCAGGCATCCATTCATTCAAAGTATACGCACACATACAGTTTCTGTTTCACCCATCCAGGCTGCTGTCCTTCCACCCATCCTTGCTTCATCATTGACCCAGCCATGCACCATACCATATTCTTTCCTTCCCAGCCACCTCTGGGTCCAAGCAAACACATATCGTTCTTCTTTGCCAGCCATCATACAAGTTCGCGTCCCACTTACTTACACCCTTCTTTCGCTTTTCGTTCATCCCATCCATCACGTTCGTCTAAGAACTTATTGGGATTCTTCTCACCAAAAACTTCACAGCTAAGTCGAAGTACATTTCGAGGAGGCTACTACCTGGTTGATTTGTAATTGTAATACACCCGTGCAGAAAGCACACTATGCAGTCTTCAATCTCAATAAGTAAGGAATATATAGCTTACCTGTTTCCGCCACCACCGTTTGATCCCCCACAGGAACGGCCACCAGCTCTTCTACCGCCGCATCCTCCCCAGAGGCCTCCGAGTCCAAGTCCAACACATCAGCCACCTCCGCGCTGGCCCCGTCACCAGATGTTACACCTACAAAGTACATTTAAGAAAGTTAGAATACACCACTCACTACTATATAATATTTGGTCTAGGAGAAATGTTAAAAAAACAGAATACAATGTAATAATTTGTGACTGTCTACTCCATAGTAAAAATGTCCCATTTTCCAGGGAAGGCTGTTGTCTTGCTGCACTTTTATGCACAACTGATGAATGCTTGCTTTTGATTTTTAACACGCACCACTTTTTCTCCTAACAGACAGAAGCTTGACTCCTGAGTCCTAAGAACACGACCAGGATCAAGTTCAAAGTAGGTGAGAGTTCGGCTCGACCACAAGAAATGTGTCCAATTAATCGTCAGCACTAACCACTTTTCCGTTTACAGTTAAATAGTTTTATGACAAAGTAGATTTCAATAAATGTGTTTACTTTTAATAAAGCTTTTACACTTAAATAGACTCTGTGGTTTTTGTTCCTCTAGACTAGAGTGGATGAGCTAAAGGTTTTGGAATTTTTGCAAGCATGAGTGCCTCTGACACTTCTTGACTGTGCTGTGACTCCGTACTACTCTCTTGTCCTGCGTACGATAATCTAGAGATCATTGGGGATCTATAATCGGTGACTTCGGGAGCTGAATGACTCTGCCACACTATCTAGTCAGTAAGGAGACAGTGCATAGAGGTATTGCTGAATATAATGGGAGTCCAATGGAATTGCCAAATGTCCAATCTTAGTTAGCTACACAGACAGACTAATAAGAATAGTCTAGTAATACCACAGGGAGTCATCATATTCGAGGCAGGATAAGAATTTATATCCAGTCTACAAGAAGATCAAAGACGATTTAGAAAAAATCGAATGAGGAACGCTAGGAAAAAATAGGTACTGTTTAGTAAAATGTAAACTTACTGGGGCCAGCAAAGGAGCCCTCGCCTGCCCGATCCTGGCCTGCATCCTCAGCACCCTCCTCCTGTGTCCTCTTGCCCTTGGGGGGAGCTGATGTACAACATGAAAGAAAGAAAAACCATAAAACATGGATGAGATTTTTCAACCAAATCAAACATTTCAAAAGAACAATAACAACATATTTTGGAAAAATAGCAAATAGATAGACAACTATTCCACGGGATCTATCTCATGTGGTATACTACGTTATTCGTATTGCCTGATTTGCGGAACGTTGACTTAGAAAGTTCCTATGTAACTCAATAAACAGACTACTAAAGAGGTTTGCCTAGGCCTGGCACTGCAGGCAGTAGTGCACAACACGTGACAGACAAAGTCCATCCTGCTTGCAGATCAGTGAATACTCAAACTATCAATCCACCCGCCACCACCGCCACTATTTCTTCTGATAGCCATGTGACTGTCTAAAGGAAGGACACTGGACTTCAGTCTGTTGGGGCTGATTTATAAGTCCCTTGCGGAAGTTGCGGCTGATTTTCCTCCATTGTTGCGTGCCTTTTCTGACGCAGCGGCAGAACAAAAGACTCGCCATGGTGTTGGTGCGGCGTATATATTAAAAAAAAAAACACATATGGGCATATGGGCGATGCATCACGTTGTAAAGCCCTGCGCCATCAGGGGGCGTTCCGGCGCAAGGGAGGGCGTACCTGCGCAGGAACGAATCCTAAAAGTGGCTGAGGGAAATCTACAAGATGTCAATCAGTCATTTTTATGACAATGATGCATGACTCAAACCCTGCGCGCTTGAAGCCGACGTACGGCTTGATGCAGCATTGGGGAGATAGGGTACCCCAGAGCATTGCTGGAGCTGCGCCATCGTTGGCACGCAACTCCAGCAATGCGCTGCCTTTACGGCACAGATGCGTAAGGCTTCTGTGACGTTTTGGGCCAATGGGTGGTGGTGGCATGGCACACAATTACTGCCGCATCCCTGCTACTTTGCAGGGATGCGCCGGTAATTGAAAATATGACCCTTACTGTCTAGCATTACGCAGTTCTTTTCTTTACAGTACACTGATACATAATTTCTCAGGCCAATGAAATGCTTCTGAACACAACATACAAAACAAAGAAGCATAGTAGCAAGCAAGGCTACTGAGAAGGAGAGCAGTGCACCTGAAAATGAAATGCATAGAAGATTTTGAAATATAATTTACCTCAATGTAATCGGCAGCATTATTGCTCTTGGTAAAGAACAAAGATTTGCAAATAACAGAGCAGGATAAAACAGAGTAGTAAATGTACTACTACTACTACTCACCAAGCCCGGGGACCTCTACGCCGAGCGCGTCCAGCAAGTCCCGCTCCCGGTCCATGACATCGGTCCAGCGGTGGGTGGCCTGGTTATATGTGCGCCGGACCCCAGAGATCTTGTACATGGCCCGGCACACCTTCTCCCACCGCTGGCGGCGCTCCCGGATGCCATAGCCGGTCGCGATCTTGCCGCCTCCCAGGATCGTCTTGGGGAGGCGGCGCTGGACATGGAAGATCAGTGCCGCCACTTCCTCCGCGCTAAAGATCTCCCTCGGGACCACTTGCTCCCCCCTTAAACGCCCGCACGGGAGCCGGGCACGGGGTGCGGGACCCTTCCCCTTCTCAGGGTGCTTCCCGGCTCCCTTTACCATGGTCTGGGCAGAAATAAACTTAAATGATAAAGAAGAAATAGAATAGTGAAGAAGAAAATAAAAGAGTTTAAAAAAGTAGTTTAAAAGTAACTAAAAGCTGCAGAAAACACAAAAATATAGAGCTAGAAAAATAGAGGGTTAGATAATAAGTAAAATTAGATCAAAAAAACTTCAAACAAGCAAAGGATGGCAGAGATTGAGAGAGGATAGAGAAAGCATGCCCAGAACCATAGCAATGAATGAGAAACAAGATGGCCGCGCCCGTTCACGACCGCGTGGGTAAGTTCGCGCGAGATTTTCCTTGCGAGTACGCGCGAACTTGTACTCGCGAGCAGCACACTTTGCGAGATTACACATAGCGGGCGGAAACGGAATTACGTCACGCCAACAAGATGGCCGCGCCCGTGTACGACCGATAGGGTAACTTGGCAAACGAATAGCTAGAAGCGCCTCGCGAACACGCGCAAGATCACGCGAACATACACGTCGCAACAAAAACAATTTTGTATTCGCACGTATTCGCGGCTTCCGAAATCGATCTCGCACGGATTCGCGCCCCAAATAACGCGCGAAATTGCAAAAAAAACGATTTTAGCTAAAATGAAAGCAATGAGCAGGTGCAAAAGTTCAAACTTAACATTAGTAACATTCAAGGTAGTGCTTCCTGATGGGCCCCTCCAGAGTTTGCAACAATTCTATGACCCTGCTATGACCCAAACAGCAGGCTCATAGAATAGCACCATAAAGGTCCTGTAAAAAAAAAATTTCACTGCAACAAAAAGCAAATTACAGATAAGGAAGGAAGCAGGTGCCAGCCAGACTGGAACTTTCAAAATTACTGACACATTAATGAAACACAAATTAATTGATGGCAGTTGAAGAAGGGCAGGTGTGCTAGCTTTTTTCAACCACCATAATCTACAGTAATAAATAAACCTAATAGGTGCCTGTGAGGATGTACTAGAGGGTGGCATGGGTGTCCCAGAGGGTGGCAGTGGTGAAACAGAGGGTGCTGTGAACCTGTGATGATAAACCAGACGTAGAAACAACATAGTCGCGGCCGTTGCAAGCCGAAAAGTAAGTTCGCAATTGCGAACTTGTCCCAAAATCGGCGCGAACACGCGCCAACACAAAAAACGGAAAAATCCGCAAGTCCGCTAGAGTTCGCGGATCTTCGCGGATTGCGAATCCGTAAATACGCAAGTTCGCGGATTGCGAATCCGCAAAATCCGCCCATGCTTAGGTTTCATTAAGTGACTTTGTAAAACCGAGTACATTCTCTGATGATTGGGATTTTGAAAGTATTCATGATATGATGTCAGACTTAGTTATGTCAGCAAAATTTACAGAACATGATTATTTACAAGGTTCATCGAATTATGATCAGATGTACTGCTACAACCACTATGGTAACCATTATTTGCATAAATCTGCTCAACCTAGAAATGTTTTAAATTATAATCAATGGGAACATTGTGCAACTCCACCAAAAGGTAGTTCAAAAACATTCTATGAGAAATTCCCATACTTCTCAGAGTTTAACACAAGTGACGCAGAAACATTTTATTTCAAAATGTTAAATAAGACAGGAATGAAAACCATGCTGTCAAATACAAAATTAATCTATTCAGAAATTTTTTTTGAAAAAATTAATACATTTGGTTTTGATTTTTGGAAAAATAACATTGAAATAAAAACCATCTGGGGTACTAAAGATTGGCAAGTCCAAGGTATAGAATCATTATTCAGAGCCTGCATGATCCCAGATTGTAGCTCTCCCTAGCGAACACAACTAGGGCTGCGAGCTGCTAGTAAAGAATTGTACGAAAAGCGTGACAGCTGCATTACTTTTTAATACTGTGTACTCGTTTTTATAAATTTTGCTTGGGCTTGTAATTTGGTGATTTTAATGTGCTTACCGACTCACTGACACCCCTTCACACTCTTCCAGTCTTTTCTGCTCCATCCAGCTGACTTTAGAGCCGGTGGCAGACGGGGGTGGGCGCCATCTTAGGTGGGGGTGAGGCAGCGCTCTAGTCGCGCCGGCCTCCCACCCTCCTCCCACCATATAATGTGTTGTATCACCAGACGGCGCAGCGGGCTGGTGTGGAATTTTAGTTTGTGTATTGAACATCATCTACGCCATCTTGCAAACACCACGTTCATGCATACACAACAGCCATTTTAGGTACCATGGTCTCCCTGCTCACGATCGCCCCGTCAGCACACTTCCCTGACCTGGCAAGCGCCCCCCATGCACCCTGACTGCCCCCGCTCTCTCATGCACAAGTCATGAGCCCTCCCCTCCCATGACTCTGTCCCAGGGAATCGCACCCCGCGCCTGACCAACACCTCCTCTCCGTCCATGAATACCCCTCCTTTGATGACCCCTTCCACTGAGCCTGAACGTCAGCACGGACCGCTGGTCATCCTTTAGCCCGAGGATACAGTTTATTGCCCATTACTGTATGCACTCGCCTTTCCTGAAAGAAGCCACTATTGATCACGACCCTCCACCCCCAGAGATTCGATCAGGCGCACACATTCCAAAGGAATCGGCAGAACCCTCAGCTGCGTGATAGCCCCCTCCCAATCATATGAGGGGAAAGAGTCTCTACTGTTGTCATGTGTTGGAATGGGCTGGAACTGGGGGGGGGGTGCCGGGGATATCGTTCTGATGTCATTCTCATGCTCTACAATGTCCCTGTTGTAATAAAGGACGTTCACATGTCTTAAACCAGTGTATAAAAGACCAGGTCTCAGAGAGGTTCAGAGAGCACCTTGAGACGATACCTTGTTGTCCGATCTGACGTGTTCTACTCCGTCGGAATAAAACTTGTTTCCTGTCTTCCAGTCTCCAGCGCCTGCCTCTTTATTGAATAACTTCGTATGGTATTAGAGGCGTTTTACGCCGGGCAAATCTAACTTAGGAAACAACTACTGAAATCGCCTTACCATTGTAAATTGATCTTTATCAATTGGCGTCCCAAACGCGGGGCCCATCAGCGACACGTGGATCCAGTGGGAGAGGTCCCGACGACAGAGTGAACGACTGCAACGATCGGAAGAGCTCCTGTCCAATAGACCCTCGTCTGACAGCTGATCATCTGAACTTCACTGATTCCGAGCAGACCTCTCCCGAGTGATCTACGGTCCTAACTGGGAACCACCAGGAGTGCCGCGATAGCAACAGAGAGTAGAGGACGATCGGGCGCTGGAAGCGGAAGACGAGAAACTGTCCATGCGGTCCGGGTAAGGTCGTGACACACGACAAATTGCGAAATTGATTGATTGATTGATTGTTTGAAAATACTAGTATTTCCTATTGATTGCTTCTGGGAGATTCTCTATTTGCAAACAAACACAGAATCGCCATACTCTGTTTAGTCTTTGCAGATAGTGAAGGGTAGGCAACGCAAAACTTTAACACGTCGTGCCTATTTTTTTCTCCCCATTGATTGATTGATTGAATCGAGCATTGAATTGTTCGAAGTTGGTTCTCTTAGGAATCTTCTCTGCCTGCAAACGGGAAGAATAGGAATATTCTCTCTCCCTTTGCCGATAGTGAAGGGTAGGTAACGCAAAACTTTAACACGTCGTACCTATTTCGTTCCTTCATTGATTGATTGTTTGCCCAAACATTGACTGTTTTGGGAATTGGTTCTTTCTGGAGGTATTCCCTGTTTGCAAATAGCGTAGAATAGAATATTCTGTCCAGTCTTTGCAAATAGGGAAAGGATAGGTAGTGCAGGCTTTTGCCCCCCATTGTAATCCGTCATGCCTATCTTCTCCCCATTGGCTCACAGTTGGGTCAACCCGGACCGCTTATTAGAGATGAACCATCCAGCTCCACTGGAAGGCATCCCTAATAAGGACATGTTTACTAAGCAAGGACTAGTCGCTATAACTTATAGTAAGTTATGGCATAAATATACAAAAAGGGATCCTAAAAACCAGTGGCCACTGATAGGTTCGTTTGATGAAAATAAAATAAAAACACTAGAAGCAGCTGTAAAAATAAATAAGGTAACACCCACTATGCTCGTCAGTATTGGCATGTGGCGCAAAGAAGCAGACCATCGCAGGAAAAGAGAGGAAGTAAAAACAGTGAAAGAATTACGAAAAGCAGCCCATTTGGCCGCAAAAGAACTAGATGAAGAAATAAGAAGAAGAGAGGAAGTTAAACAAACGCAAGAATCAGGACTGACAGGCCAATGCCCTGTCAGGACCACCTCTACGCTCTACCCGGAGATTCCCTCCAAACAGCGAGCAAATGACGAGTTACTGCTCGGTCCTCCAATTATCTACATGCCTCCTCCTTATGCTCCCAGCCAACCTCTAGCACAACACTCACCAGTTCAAAGTGCAGGCATAGGTGACCATAGCGCTAGTGCCCCGGCTCTTGCGGCCTTCGCACCAACCGCGTTGGTAACAACAGCAGATGAGCATGAGACCAGCAGGCATCTAACAGCCAGACCAAACAGGTTGAGCAAAGATGAGCGGGATGGAATCGACCAAATAGCAAAAACCCTGGTAGAACGAAAAGAGAGCGAAGAATATACGATGAATATGCACAACTCGCATGCCGGTAGTCACAGACGGCATTTTATTTTACGGTTCAGCTACCACACCCTGAACGCGTATGAGGATAGGTACCAGACTAAGGGTCCTGCTAAAGTGACGGCTCTATATAGAAGGGTTGATGTCGGAGATGGGGCTGAAAGTGATGTGACGGACCTCTTCATGCAAACGCTTGAGGTCTTCCGCCACCTCGCGGAACAGAAACCAGAGGTCAAGATCACAGTCCCTGAGACGATTGAACCCTCACTAGAAGCAGCCAACACCATGATGCCTATCAGAGAAGCTGCCCCCTATTGGGTTCCCCCAAGAGGTCAGGGAACAAACGATGATATCAACCATGCAGATGCCAAAGGGAGAGTTGTGTACAACTGGGTTTACCAACCATGGGATCGGCAAGATATTTTAACTTTTAGACAAACCCTGCCCGATTTAAGAAAGAACCCTACAGCATTCTATACCGAATTAGGCACAGCCTTGGGCTCAACCATAATGACTCTAGCGGACATGGATTTGTTTTTCGGGTTGTGTCTGCCGGCTGATGTGTGGAAGCAAATCCGGAGAGCCGACCACACAGATCTGTTCGGACACACCTGGACAAAACTCGATGAACTAGATAGGCAGCGAGAGCCCGGACAGAAACCTGTAAAGGACATATTGGAACTCCCCGACAAAATAGTGCAGAAGCTGAAAACGTTGATCCCAGAAAAGAAGGTAGACTGGGCGATAGTCACGGCCTGCCGCCAGAAACCTCAGGAGGACGTATCAGAATACTTCTCACGATTTGAAACAGTGTTCTCCGACTACAGTGGCCAAGACATGACCACCGCAACCGGACAACACCTATTTGTGCAGAACTACGTAAAGGGGCTATCGCAAGAGGTCTCCCAAAAGTTACAGACTAGCGAAAGTAGTTGGGGAGCCTCTAAACCTTCAGCTATCCTTCAGATGGCTCAGTATTACGAACACCAAAAGAACGAGAACGAAAGGGCAACTGAGAAAAAGAAAAAGGACCTAAAGGAACGAGTAATGATTGCACAACTACAGGGAGTGACCACAGGGAGGGAACGGTATAGGGGAAACTACCAGTCAAATGCCCCTAGGAATTCGGCCCCTAGAGACCGCAACCCCACCCCTGGCGCTCCACGAACCGACCTTGATGAGAACCAATGTGCATTTTGTAAAGAATTTGGACATTGGAAGTCTCAATGCCTAGCCCTTCGGGAACTGATTAAAAATAAAGAGACAAGGGACATGGCAGATGGCCCCAAAACTGGAGGGCAGGGACGAGGACAGACTCACGACACCACCAATGACCGATCTGGTAGATCAAACACATTTGACCGCCCCCGACAGAACCAGTGCCAACAGTCCGATGGCTACAATAATCACGACTCTGCATAGGACTGCCAGGGGCAAGGGAGGGATCCAGTCGAGCTCTGTGTTGACCAGCAAGGTCCTTATGTCACTGCTAAGGTCCTGGGTACAAAGTCTCAATTTTTGGTAGACACTGGAGCGACACGTAGTGTGTTATCAAAACGACTGATTCCAAGGGCACCCTTGTCTGGCTCACACATTACCTCGATAGGTTTCGATGGGACGCCCTCCACTAATCCCCTGTCTGTACCTATCTCCTTTGACCTAGAAAACAATCCCACTGACACAACGTTTCTGCTCTCCTCCAACTCCCCTGACGCTATTATGGGTATTGATTTACTGAAACATTTCCGAGCTACTATTAGGTGTTCCCCGGATGGAGTCCGAGTCATCCTGTACGACAACCCGAGCACGTCCAGACCCTACCCCGCACGACATATGTACGCCATAACAGATGCTGACCTATCCTTGCTCGATTCGCTACCCCTGCACCTATGGGCCAGAAACGACTCGGATGTAGGACGAATGATGATCGATCCTGTACACATAACTGTTCGACCAGATGCAATACTCCCGAAACTCCCACAGTACCGGATATCGCCCGAAGGCGAGAAGGCATTGGTAGCGATTATTCAGTCCTTGGTAGATGCAGGAGTGGTAGAGGAAGTGGTTAGTAATGTCTGCAATAGTCCTATCCTACCCATTGTTAAGAAGCAAGGCGAGGGGGATGAGAAAGCGTACCGCTTCATCATCGACCTGCGGGAAGTCAACAAAGTGGTGGTGCCACAGTACCCCGTAGTCTCAGACATCGCCACCATTCTGACCCTCATCCCGTCCACTGCCACCACCTTCACCGTTATAGATCTTAAAAATGCATTTTTCTCTATCCCCATCCATCCAGACAGCCGTTATCTCTTCGGCTTCACTTTAAAGAACCGTTCATACCGCTTTTGTAGAGCTCCCCAGGGCTACACTGAAAGTCCCAGCATTTACAGCCAAGCCCTGAAAAGGCAGCTGGACGCCGTCCAGCTACCCGATGGAGTAGTGTTAATCCAATATGTCGATGATATCCTTTTGGCGGCCGACACCACTCCACTTGCAATCACAGCCACTATCCAACTCTTGCACTTTCTCGCGGAGAATGGCCACAAAGTCTCCAAAAAGAAACTGCAGTTCTGTCAGTCCCAAGTAACATACCTAGGTCATCTCCTGTCCAAAGAAGGGAGAAAACTTACACCCGACCGAATCCAAACCATCCTAGACACCCCTATTCCAAAAACACAGAAGCAAGTCCGGTCATTAGTAGGCCTTACTTCTTTCTGCCGACAATGGCTACCAAATTTCAGTCTCATTATAAAACCCCTACTTTCCCTGTTGGCCAAAGATGTTCCGTTCCCACTCCCGTGGACCCCCGAATGCCAAGCATCCTTTAAGGAGTTGCGAGATGCCCTTTGCTCGGCACCCGTTCTAGGAACACCAGATTACTCCAAGCCCTTCTCCCTCTTCACTCACGAAAGGGAGGGATGCGCATTGTCTGTTCTAACTCAGCCCATCGGCGCCAAACAGCGCCCTTGTGCCTACTTCTCTGCCACTCTTGATCCAGTCGCCAGAGCTCTACCAGCCTGCCTTCGAGCAGTAGCTGCTGCTGCTGTCTCTATCCGACAGAGTGAGGGAATTGTACTTTCGAACTCTCTCACGGTGTTAGTACCCCATGCAGTTGACACCCTTTTGAACCAGACCAAGACTCAACACTTGACTAGTGCACGACTGACAGGATACGAATTGACTTTACTTGCGCCCCACATCACTCTGAAGAGATGCACGACATTGAATCCTGCTACACTGTTACCCTTGCCCGAAAATGACCCCGATGTGCCCCCTATACACGACTGTGTGACTCTCACGGACGAACAGACTAGGAGTAGAATTGACCTCCGAGACATTGCTTTCACAGATCCTGACGGAGAACTATGGGTAGATGGCTCTTGCATCAAACTCCCAGACGGCACCACTTCTGCTGCCCATGCGGTAACGACTGCTCGAACAGTAGTTGAAACAGCTTGCATCACACAACGATCCGCACAGGCAGCAGAACTAATTGCCCTCACACGAGCATGTATCATAGCAGCAGGAACCACGGCGAACATTTACACGGACAGCCAGTACGCCTTCGGGGTAGTTCATCATTTTGGGATCCTGTGGAGGGAAAGGGGATTCCTGACGTCCCATGGTACACCCATCCTTCACGGAGATTTAGTCTCCGCCCTGATTGAAGCAGTCCTTCTCCCCACACGATTAGCAGTGATCAAATGTCAGGCACACAAGAAGGTGACAGATTTAGTTGGACAGGGAAACGCACTAGCCGACATCACTGCCCGAACCACAGCTGAGAATAGGGCCACGACACGCATGTATGTGACCAGGTCACAAGCAGAAAAATGGACCAACGCTAGGGAAACGATCAGGGATATCCAATCGACCAGCACACCACACGAACTGACTGAGTGGGCACGGGTGGGTCTAAGGGACGATGAAGGCTGCTGGCGGACAAAGGACACAAACAAATGGTTGCTGCCTGATGCATACTTTATCCCCATACTGACAATGGCACATTCCCCTGCTCACATAGGTTCTGCCCCCATGATCGAACTCATTTCCAAAGTCTGGCATAACGGCAAGATCCCCGACTCAGCCAAACGCCTAGTCCAACAGTGCCTTATCTGCTTACAACACAACCCCGGGAAAGGAACTGTGGTACCCCGGGGAGGGTTTGGGATCCCCGACCACCCCTTTGAGGTCCTCCAGATGGATTACATCCAATTAGAGAGGTGCCAAGGCTTGAAGTACGTATTAGTCATTGTATGTGCCTTCAGCAAATGGGTGGAAGCCTATCCGACCCGTGATAACACTGCCATGACTACTGCCAAAGTACTGCTGAAGGAGTTTTTCCCTCGCTACGGCCTTTTTATGGAGCGACAATGGCCCCCACTTCATAGCTGAAGTTATCCAACTTATCCTGAAGGGGTTGGGGGTCAAACAAAGGTTCCATGCGGTCTTCCACCCCCAATCCGCTGGCCTGGTTGAACGACACAACGCCACACTGAAACTGAAACTGTCAAAAATAGTGGCCACCACAGGACTTAAGTGGCCAGATGCCCTTCCACTGGCATTACTATCGATGCGCTCCACCCCCACTAAGCACCACTTGACCCCCTACGAAGTTGTGTTTGGACGGCCTATGAACCTCTGGACTGCCCCCAAACCAACCTCCATTCATGACGTCCCCGACGTCCTGCTGTCAGATTATTTGTACAAGTTAACTAAAACGTTGTCTGTCATTCATCAACAGGTGCAGCAGGCCATCCCCGATGCTTCCAGGGGTCCCGGTCACGATATCCAACCGGGCGACTATATTTTGATCCGGAACTTTCAACGAGCAAAGAGTCTGGAACCCCGGTGGACGGGCCCCTGGCAAGTACTGATCACCACTCGGACGGCTCTTCGAGTGGAGGGGAAGAAGCACTGGCTGCACGCCCATCACTGCAAAAAGATTTCCTCGACCCTGGCCACGACAGACAACGTCAGCACCCAAGAAGAGCTCCTGAACAAAGACCGACCATCACTGAACTGCTATCCTGATACCGAGGCACTTGAACTTGCAAAACACCCTGATCCTACTGTGCCATCTCGAGAAGGGTATTTCCTGCGTCGAAAGGAGGGAGCTTCGGCTAAGTAGGCCACTGACTAAGTTAAAAATCTCAGAACGGTGACCCAAAGCAACCAAGGGTTACCTGGAGAGAAGCTAAACTAAGTCTGTGGTTCTGCCCACTACCGAGCACCTTGAAGATGAAGATGATGGAAGCGCCAGATAAGAAGATGATGGAAGCGCCAGATAAGAAGACGTCGAAAGCAACAGGAAATACCCACTATAGAAATCCAAAAACTGACAATTTGCACAAATCAAAGACAATCGCCTTCTTCATTGTCTTCCTGTTCTGTCTCCTCCTCATGACTTCCTTCTGGATCCTGGAGGAAAGCACACCCGCTCACCAAATGTTGCCAACCACTGTCCAGCCAACCACCGTGAAAGAGCACCACCTGATCACCCTTTCGCCTCAGCTTCGAGAAAGGCGTAGGGAATTCTGGAACAATTCCTTTGTACAACTGTTGCACCAGCACAACCTTGCTGCAAATGCCACCAACTGCTGGATCTGTGGGTTGCTCCCACATGCTACCGGACACTCCATCCCCTTTATTCCTTCACCTTTCTCAGTTCACGGCTCTTGCCTCGCCTGGTTGATCCTCATGCAAGAAAGCCACAAAGACAACGCAACTTCTGGTCAGACAGTGTCGCACTTCTACTATGGGTTCTGGCCGAACAACACAGGAAAGCCCTTTTGTCCCGCAATTTCAGGTTCAACCTTCCTTACAAACATCCCTGCCAAAGAAAGGGTCGAAATGCAGGTGCTCCACAATCCAGCCAGATCCACCTTCTCCCACCTGCGGAAACAAACGGCTGCCACTCTGACTACGGCCCTGTCTGTCATCAATGTCACAGGACTCGTATGCCTCGAAGGACAAGGAACGCAACTGGTGGGTCACAGTTCTTGCCGCATCACCAAAACATTGGCCTCAGCTGACCCCCCCTCCTTTGTTGCTTCCCCGAATATGTACTTTGTTTGTGGCACCAAAGCTTACACGTGGCTCCCAAAAGGCTGGAAGGGTACGTGCTACATCGCCTTCATTCTTCCTCCCACGTATGTGGCTCCAGCCAACCACCACCGGCAAAAGCGCGCTGGAGATGTTGAACAAGCCGACTCCACCGGAGCACAGTTCCTGGATGCAGCAAAGGGACTTGTTCCTCTGTGGGGACCAATGGCAAATAGCCGCGCAATCCGACACCTGACTCAGGCATTAGAAACAACCATTAACATCACCGCTGGCATCCTTGCTAACAACACGGCTGAGCTGCAGGCAGTCCGCCTTGTGGCTCTTCAAAACCGTCTTGTCCTAGATGTGGTTCTGGCCGACCGTGGAGGTGCATGCCGTATCATCGGCTCCAGCTGTTGCACCTACGTGCCAGATAACTCACCTTCAGTCTACAAAGCAATCGAACACCTCCACAGACTGTCCTCGGAGGTTCACCAGGAACAGGAAGGATGGTCGCTTGGAGGCTGGTTCTGGGACACTTTAAAGAACTGGGGATGGAGACTGTTCACGTTTTTGCTAATACCAATCATGATACTATGTGGGTGTTGTTTAGGTATTCAATGTTTACCATCTTTATGTGCACTCATTTCCAACTGTATGTGCCCAAAGACTTTGAACTTTAAACATGAGCACATGAGTCCCCTGTACGAAATAGAGGTGCGTGGTCTCATGGGGATTGATCCGAACTGACAAGCTGGCGAGACATGTTAAAGGGAGGACTGTGGAATTTTAGTTCGTGTATTGAACATCATCTACGCCATCTTGCAAACACCACGTTCATGCATACACGACAGCCATTTTAGGTACCATGGTCTCCCTGCTCACAATCGCCCCGTCAGCACACTTCCCTGACCTGGCAAGCGCCCCCCATGCACCCTGACTGCCCCCGCTCTCTCATGCACAAGTCATGAGCCCTCCCCTCCCATGACTCTGTCCCAGGGAATCGCACCCCGCGCCTGACCAACACCTCCTCTCCGTCCATGAATACCCCTCCTTTGATGACCCCTTCCACTGAGCCTGAACATCAGCACGGACCGCTGGTCATCCTTTAGCCCGAGGATACAGTTTATTGCCCATTACTGTATGCACTCGCCTTTCCTGAAAGAAGCCACTATTGATCACGACCCTCCACCCCCAGAGATTCGATCAGGCGCACACATTCCAAAGGAATCGGCAGAACCCTCAGCTGCGTGATAGCCCCCTCCCAATCATATGAGGGGAAAGAGTCTCTACTGTTGTCATGTGTTGGAATGGGCTGGAACTGGGGGGGGGGGTGCCGGGGATATCGTTCTGATGTCATTCTCATGCTCTACAATGTCCCTGTTGTAATAAAGGACGTTCACATGTCTTAAACCAGTGTATAAAAGACCAGGTCTCAGAGAGGTTGAGAGAGCACCTCGAGACGATACCTTGTTGTCCGATCTGACGTGTTCTACTCCGTCGGAATAAAACTTGTTTCCTGTCTTCCAGTCTCCAGCGCCTGCCTCTTTATTGAATAACTTCGTATGGTATTAGAGGCGTTTTACGCCGGGCAAATCTAACTTAGGAAACAACTACTGAAATCGCCTGACCATTGTAAATTGATCTTTATCACTGGCGCAGCGGGCGCGCCGGGTGCGCGCCGAAGCCGCGCCTAAGCCAAGCCCGTCTGCGCCCGTCTGCGACCGGACACGGCCCAGGGCCATAACCCCTGGTGCTGCCACTCTAACTCAATGGAGTAGAGACGACCTTGTAAGTTTTTCCACTATCACTTGTGTCCCCGGTCAGCATAGCATAAACACAGGGAAGGAAGGAGGGTGTAGACACTGCGAATACTCATTTAAAACAGCGATAGAAGATACAAGGGGTAGCCCCTCATTATCCTGCGGCCTACTTAACGTGAGATCATTACGCTGCCACAAGTTTGACATCAACGATCTACTCGCTGAGAGACAACTTGATCTGTTATTTCTCACGGAAACTTGGCTAGATGCTTATTCTGACCCGGATATCATTCAGGCACTACCGGAGGAATACTCGATGGTGAGATTAGATAGACCGAAGGGCAGAGGGGGGGGCATAGCTATTGCCTTTAAACAGCAGCTTGCCTGTCATCTAGAATTAGTCCAAATAGCTGAAAGTGAGGCCGGCGCATTCTCCATTAAAATTAATGGGGGTATCACGGTTAAGGGTTATTTGATCTATCGTCCCCCGGGACCCCTGCCAAGGTTTAAAGATAACCTCTTAGAGTGTGTTACGGAGGCAGCGTTACGGAGAGACAAGTTTCTGCTCCTTGGCGACCTCAATATGCACCTAGAGGATCAGAAGGATAAAGGAGCGGTTGAGTTCCAACAAGACCTTCAGGCCTTACAATTAGAGTTAAAAGGTCAGTCTCCGACACATCAGCACGGACACTTGTTAGATCCGATATTTGCAAACTGGGATGCAGTCGCAGTGGCGCGGCCTGTGCCTTTCCCCTGGACCGACAACTTCCTGGTGCCATTTGTAATTCAGCTCCCAAAACACAAGGAGACAGACAGTACCCCCCTCAATTACCAAAGACGGAAATGGGCCAAGTTCTCTATGTCAGAGTTTAATATGGCTCTTACCGCGGAGGGCCCTCCCGGAGGTACTGATGCGGAGACAGCTAATAAACTACTTAATGACCGCATCACGGCTGCCCTGGATCGCACGGCCCCTCTTGGTCGGACGAAGGAGGGTGGCCGGAAACAGAGAACGGCACCTGGTTCAACGAGGAACTGCGTGGAGCTAAGAGGGACTGCAAGCGAGCAGAAAGGCAGTGGAGGGTAGCCTATGACAATCAGGCAAGAGAGAGATATCTCGTAAATAGACGGGCATATCACAACCTGATCAGGATAGTGAAAGCTGCCCACTATGCCGACAGGATCCTGGGTGCAGAGAACTCGTCGAAAGAGTTGTTCTGTGTTTACAAATCCTTAACCATCCCCAAGCTCTCAGCAGGTACGGAGGACTGCTCAGCAGACACCTGTAATCGCATTGCAGAATATTTTGGCGACAAAGTAGCCAAAATTTATTCGGCATTCCCTGCTCGACCCTCTGCAGGAGGTGAATTTGAAGAATTAAAAAAAGAGGCAGATGACAAGGACCTGCTGCTCAACCTGACCTGCCCTCCAGCAGAAGATCTGATCAGAATATGTAGGTCAGTGAAATCAGGCTCTCCACGGGACCCAGTATCTCCTAAACGGCTGGGGGATAGTCTGACGGCACTTGAACCTTATATTAGACATCTGCTGGATGTCTCTTTCAGGTCCAGCAAGTTGCCTAGGGAATGGAAACAAGCCGTGGTGCTCCCCCTTCGTAAGAAGCACAACATCAGCCTCGAAAAGCTGGAGAATTTACGCCCCATTTCCTTACTACCTTATTTCTCCAAAGTGGCAGAGAAGGTGGTTAATTTGCAGTTAATGCAATTTGTGGAAGATACCAACCTTCTACATCCCACCCAGTTTGGGTTTCGCCCACGGCACTCGACAGAGTCAGCGCTCCTTATGGCATCTGAAACCATCAGGCAAGGCGCCGATGAGGGCCATACCATGGCCTTGATTCTTCTGGACCTGAGTGCAGCGTTCGACACTGTAGCACATTCCACCTTGCTACAGTGTCTGAACAAAGGAGGGGTAGGAGGTGCAGCGTTAAAGTGGTTCCAATCGTTTCTGGCTGACCGCGGCTTCCAAGTCAGACAGGGCGACTGCTACTCCAAGCGAGTAGCCTTGGACCAGGGAGTGCCGCAGGGCTCGTCCCTGAGTCCTACCCTTTTTAATCTGTACGTTGCCCCGGTGGCCACCATAGTGGAGAGCCACGGTCTGCGCTTGGTGTCATACGCCGACGACACGCAGTTGGTCATCTCCCTATCACGCGCACCCAGTCTTGCAGCGGACAACTTCAGAGCATGCATGCAAGATCTCGCTGCCTGGATGTCCGCTAACTGCCTCAAGCTCAACGGAGGCAAGACTGAGGGGCTGGTGGTGGGTGGAGACCAAGCGGCCTGGACGTCGGCGTGGTGGCCACCCTGCCTGGGTCCGGCACCAATTCCCTGCCAGGAGGCGAGGAATTTGGGTGTTTGGTTTGATACCAGCCTGACCTTCGGTCCCCAGGTTAACCGAGTGGTTGGCACTTGCTTTGGGATACTTAAGAGTCTCCGGAAGGTTCTGGAGCTCCTTCCCATCAAAGCCCGCCAAACACTAGTGCATGCACTAGTAACGTCCAAAATGGACTACGGCAACCTACTCTACCTAGGGACTCTGGAGAAGAATCTGAGTCACCTGCAGGTCTAGCAAAATGCCGCTGCCCGCCTGGTTCTTAGACTGCCCAGAAGATCAGCGTCTAAAGCCGCGCTCCAAGCCCTGCACTGGCTTCCGGTGAGAAGTAGGGTGGAATTTAAAGCGCTTTGCACCTGCCATCGTATTGTCAATGGCAGGGCACCTCGGCCTCTGCAAGGCCTGCTGACACGATATGAACCCTCCCGGTCCCTTAGATCTTCTGGTTCAGGGCGCCTGTCCATTCCCAAAGTGTTCAAAGCTCGGATGGGCGGCAGATCTTTTAGGTATCTGGCAGCATCGAGCTGGAACAAACTCCCCACCGCGCTGCGTCTGGAACCCTCAGAGTCCATCTTTAGAGCGAAGCTAAAGACATTCTTGTACGTCCGGTAGCTGCCCCACACTCAAGTACTCTCCTTTGCTAACTCTCGCACCTCTCTTAGCGCGGGGACACGCCGTTGTGCGTCACCAAGCGCTTTACAAGACTCCCTATTATTATTATTATTATTATTAGAACAAATTATATTTTTGAATGACACAATTCAACAAACAACCTGTCTTGGCCTAGCCAAAATTAAAGACTTAAACAAACCGTCTATTCCAAAGCCAACACCTGACAGTAATAGCACTACAGAGGTTGAGATAGACATATCCCATATTTTAAAACAAAACAGAACACATCCTGATTGGAAAAAATGGTTGATCTGTCCCACAGACACAAATAACTGTCAAGATAGATTCCTGAACAAAATACAGGGGTTCAAATTGACCTGGCCCGTGTGCTGGAATTTGACGACTTGACGTACGAGGGACGCGCTCATGTTAGCCGCCCACTGTTTGGATGTACCTACACTTACTAAACCCGACCTACTCTGCTAAACACATGTACATCGGTGCCTAGAAGCCTGCCCGGGGATTGTACCCTTCATGACCGGGAGGTGTCTCCATTCTTGATTGTGTGGAAGAGCCTTTTTGTGGACACAAATTTCTGTTAGGTGACTAGTTCATTCCTGACCTACATTTCGTCCTAATTCACCATCGTGTTTATTTCGAGTTTCTTCAAGCTGTAGGGGTTATTCCCTGCCCCTGAACCTTTTCATCCACGCTCTACCTTGTCTGTGGATAGGGATACTGTCTTCAGACTGAACATTTTGATTTGAAGCGGCGGCCCTGAATTTAACTGTCTACATTCATTGTACTGATTATTATGCTCTGATTAGTTACAGAAGATATTTTTTACACATATTTGCGTCCTGACGAAGGATTGGTGAATATCGGTCCTGTTCCGAAACGCGCGTCGGCGCTTTGTTCTGTTTTGTTTTTTAGTTTATTTGTGTTACATATTTTTCATTGTTGTGTATATATATATATTTTGTATTAACTGTTTGTATATATCGTGAATTGGTATGACTGATGATGGTTTGGATGGGTGTGATTGGTGGTTGCTATGAGGGTATGAGAGGGTTGTGTCGCATAATACTCAATATGTAAATAAATTTTGATAATACATTTATGTCTTTATTATTGTTGAACCTATGAATGAAAACTTCAAAAAAGAATAATAAATATATATGTTTTCCAAATAATTCTTCTCTGTGTGGGACTGTGACACTTTATATAGATTAGAGCTTATGCCTTCAATATGTATCTAGATTTAGGGGGGGGTTTCCTGTGTTTTTGATTACAGTTTTCTCCCTGCCTCCTCCCCTAATATCTCAATCCAGGGACCCTCGTGTGTTTTTTGATTGTTCAAATTGACCAGGCCAGACCCTAGATACTCCCAGCGACAACATCCAGGGATAGTAACAACATACAGTGTAGGAAAACTCTGTCTTGAATGGCTACATACATCCACACTGGCAGAAATTAAGCAACACTTAACTTTACTAAAAGAAGGTGCTGACTTGCGTGATTTCATTATGGGACCACGCAAACAGCGTCAAAAACGTTTCATAGCGGCCTCTATATATGCAGCTTATAACGAAGCTTGGAAAGAAACTCAAATTGAAACAGCAGAGAAAATACGTGAAATTGACCGTATTAATTTGGAAAAATCACTTTCTGTTGTGGACAATGGGTTAATGACTCTGTCTTCCAGAATATATTCACTGGACAGTATTGTATCAACTGCAATCGATATAATAGAGCAGGACATGCTAATGTTACAACATGGTCAGTCCCAATTGCGTTCTATTGTACAGCTTGGCTGGACGTTACAAAATCTGCGTTCAGGCTAAGTGCCTTGGCGTTTAAGCAACACAACGTCACTGTTCTCTATCTTTAACCTTACTGATATACAAATCAGCTTGGCACAAAAAGGAGCAGAATATACAATTCTGAGCATTGAAAAACTTGAGAGATTACCATTGACAATGTCAGAACGACCTGTCATCGAATGGATAATACACGGAATCATAACTATTCCGATAATAACTTTCCAATTTCGATACTGCCAAAAGTATATACAGGCAGGCCAGTATGAAAGGTTGGATAAAGGATACATCAAGTCATCATGGAAATTACCTTACACACACACATGTTAAAGTGAAAACGGACAGAATGTATTTCTTAGTGGTGATAATTGTGAAAAATCACTAAGTGGTATACTTCTGTGTCAGGGTATAAATCTACATGGGGCCTGTGAGGGGACTTCAAATAACCTTTCATGTCACCAGCTTGGCACACCTACAACTCGAATAGAGCCATTCTTTAGACGGCTTTCGAAAGGGAGCTACATTCTAATAGTGGACCACAGATGTTGTGGCTTGGTGCCAGGAAAAGCTTATCTGGTAAGCGTTTCGTCCAGGGTCACTTGCTGTATGCAAGTATTGTATCCGAACGACACTCCAGACAGGGAGGGAAAAATTTGGCCCAGTTTGAAAATCTCTTCTATTCGAATTGATACTTTAAGCAGAATGAAGTCTGTTCTTCTACAGAAGCCAGTGCACTTGACGTCATCAAAAGAAACGTATGATCTCCAAGTTGCAGGGACAACGGCAGAGATACATAACCTTTTATCAACAAATTGCCCCCTACACTTCGCAGAAATGCTAAACGAAATCTTAAACATTTCTGATACGAATGGTATCGCGAGTGTATTTAAGACAATTTGTTCGGGACTGTTGACACCTTTCAAAGCAGTCCTGGGCATCATTCCTAATTTTGTCCATTCACTCTTTGGTGGCCTTCCACTCTTGTTGGGACTCGTAGCAGGCATTTTATTTTTGATACTCCTGCTTCGTTATGGCAAGCCATGTCACAGACAAGACTCCAGCAACAATGGAAGAAACGATCCTAGCTATACGCTATCGGGACCGCATAACTAAAGTCCTTGGATTAGCCCGGCTAAGAGATCTGAATATGACCTGGTTTCTTTCATTCAGACCCATCTGGCAGAATTGTATCTTACCTGTGTTAAGATGTATGCTGTGCGGAGAAGAATGCATGTTAGACGTCTGTCTCACACTACAATCAGAAATACCATTGGATACAGATACTTTGCTAAGTCCAGTAAAGGCTCATGCATCGTGTTGTCTCCAGCGGTTACCCATCTTGATGACGGCATTCGTTGAGACTTCACCACTGCGATTGAAGGGTAGTGAAGTGCAATATGAGAGCAGCATCAACCAGGTACGACCTTCTGTGAGCACTGCTGATCATGTCATCGATGATAGCAATCATTCTCACGACTGCACATTTGCGGCATTTTCCAACTTGGTCGAACTTTCACCTGAAGCGGTAAACTGCTTTTTTGAAAGTCTGTCTGAAATGATGTTCTCCCCTGAACAAAAAGAATACACTTTTAAGCAAACGAGCACTCAGCGTTCCCTGAACTCTGAATTTGGCCTTCAGCTTTGAAAAACAAAAGCTATTGAAAATATTTGGAACTGTTTTGACTTCTTCCCTTGAAAAACTAAATTATTTTTTTCCCCGATTCCAAAATATTTACTTTTTTTGGCACTCATCCTCTGCTTAAAGTAGAACTATTCTTAGAGAACAGAGCTTCTATTTTTAGGAACTCTAGAGACAATATATTACCTCAGCCTCTAGCATATTTACAAATAAACTGTATTTATATGTGATGAAATGGTCTCGCACTTTTCTTTTCTGTATAAGAGCCATTTCATGTGTAAATTTCGCACATCATTCATGCTGATATATATGTGCATCCTTTTAATGAATGATTACACTGCTTGAAAGCGTACAGTACCCATACTCATTTTTCGTGTATTTCGCATATGCCATTTCAGATGCAAAAAATGTATTTTGGGGTGGATCGGTATACACATGCACCGTTAGATATGTTTACTATTGCTTAGTTTAGTAATTATGGACATGAATTCGTGGAGTGGGTGTAGTGTGTTTATCTAGGTACCTGAATCGATATTCCTATTCATTGCCCTTGTCCGGTTATACATCAATATTATCCCTACAACGGCATAGAAACCCGTTTCATAATTTAGTCATAGCGCATGCTGTCACATTAAGCAAGCCTATTCCTCCAGCCCCCTAGAAAGCACACCGAGTTCTTAAACAAATCCAAGCCTCTAGCAACCTGGGAAATCCCCGCTGCTTTGTTTTGATTGCGTCCGAGAACTCCTGTAAAGCACTGTAAGAACGACCAGATGGACCTCCCCGCTACCACCTCTCTCTCAGATGACGGGTGCATGAAGTAATATGTGGAGAGGGACTGTCCTCCCTTCTAAAACCCCTCTCTTTGATAATAGGTGTGCATAGTAGGGTGTGGGAAGAGACTGCACTCTACTCACAACTCTTATCAAGCAGATGGGTGCAAATAGTAAACTCTGATGAATATAATCTCCAGTAATATTCCTTACTACAGTAGCAAGTGTGAATACTACAGTGCATTCAAAGATCACCTACTCCTTCCTACTTTTCATAATTCCTCGAGAGTCTCACAAGATAATAACATTTTTGAAAATAAAAATTAACTGTTTCTCACCACAATACTTATCTATTACACACTTCCTTTCAAAAACAATGACCCCAATATGCATTTCCAATAATAGAGTATATTGACAACACATCTACTCCTTCTTGCTATTCACAATCCTACAAGAGTCCCACAAGATCGTAAAAATGAGTTAAAAACAATATATACTCTCCTCTAAGTCTAGGGGGACAGCATGCCTTCCTACAGCCCCCTTACATAGCATGTGTACTTAATTTCACAGCATCTCCAATTTTTCACAGTAAACCGTAATAGCGGGTATTTCATTTCTAACATTCTGTAGTGTGTTTATCTAGGTACCTGAATCGATATTCCTATTCTTTGCCCTTGTCCGGTTATAAATCAATAATATCCCTACAACGGCATAGAAACCCGTTTCATAATTTAGTCATAGCGCATGCTGTCACATTAAGCAAGCCTATTCCTCCAGCCCCCTAGAAAGCACACCGAGTTCTTAAACAAATCCAAGCCTCCAGCAACCTGGGAAATCCCCGCTGCTTTGTTTTGATTTCGTCCGAGAACTCCTGTAAAGCACTGTAAGAACGACCAGTTCTTAGTGACATCTTTGTTGACGTCTTATGTCCAGCCTTACATCAAACCCAGCACCTTTCAGGTATAAATATACCAACGTTGCCTTAAGCAAACACACGGTGGTAATCCTGGAGCAGAGCAGCTATCTACTTCCGAAGAGCCCAGCTGATGCGAGAGCCCACGGACGCTGCCCCTCCCTTTTGACGCGCTGAGAAAGACGCTGTCTATTCTCCTGCCGAGAAATCCAGCCTCCGGCGTTTCCAGCCACCCTTGCGGGTGACTGGGATACCGAGTTCTGAGAGAGAGATACCAGCCCTCCTGCCTTCTAATACCCAGGTACTGAACTGACTACCCATACAGAGAATTCTTGAGTCAGATTCTTGGCAAAACAAACTTAACTTAAACTGCTACTTACTTACTCCCTCCCACGTATTAGGCTTAGGTCAGGTACACCGGGGTAGGCGTAGTTAGAAGCACCAGTTGAGTACGATTAGTCAATGTATATATGTATGTATGTATTTATGTATGTATGTATTTTATCAATTTTAAAGTATCATATGGCTAAGAAACCATATCAATGCTTTTACAGTATTATTTCATAATCCTGCTTTTACTGTATGCACTTTACTTAACTATAAGTATTGCAATTGTAGCAATTCATTTCTCTTGTATGAGGAAAGAGACTGCTCAATAAATAACACCTTTTATTGAAAACGCCCGTCTCTCTTTTTCTCTACAATCCGGTGAAACTAAGTACGCACCTTTGACTGAGTGAAATAGCTGTCTTTTGTTTTCACACGACTCTAGAGATGTACTCTTATTCAGGGAGAGCAAAGTTGTCATGTTTTATGGTTGTCAGAAACTAAATCCCTTCTTGTCTACCCAGGGAGGTTAAACTCCTCCTCGCTTATTCGAGAAAGTTTCTAGTGAACTCTGAGCTATCTGGCACAAAACTTAAGTCTAATATAGTCAATAGAGACCTAGTTGACCTCAGTCCTACGTCTACACTACTGAAGATATTATTCCAATGCGCAGAGCCTATTGGGACTCTAGGAACTACACTACAATTCCAACAGCCAGCCAATCAAAGTGCTCGCTGCAGTCGCGGGAGCACCTCGCTCCGAGGAGAGTGTGAAGGCCCACAGGGAAAATGGGCCTCTCGACCAATCACAGAACTCCATTTTTGATTTGGTGCTCTCGCTCGAGGTTCGACGTACTCTCACAAGCCCAACTGCCAAAATATATAATTATTTTTCATCTTTAATTGCTCTTAAACTACTGAACGGACTTATGCCAAATCACAAAATGAACAATCCATTGACCAACATTTAGCTTCCTGCTTAATTTGATGTAATTTTGTTTAGCCGTTTTTGCTATAGCCCTCTCTAAAGGAGTCTATGGAAAATGCATGGGGATTTTATGTTTTGGGACCCTCCTATTTTTTTTTAGCCCACACTTGACAGATCACCCCGAAAAGTTTCAGGAAGGAGCAGAAATGGGTGAACTTTTCATTGGGAAAGTTTTGAGAATATTTGTCAAATGGGGCCAAGTTTATTAGCAAACCAAAAAAATGCTCCACCAATGGCAAAGCAGACTTAACTATAACTACTTAGTGATGACCACCACTGGGTAATATACACTACAGTAGCAACCCACTTGGACATCTTACAAGGCTTATCAGCACTCAACAGCCTCCATTTGGCCTCTGTGAATTGTCCACCAGTTTCATCTTTCCTGCAATCCTATATGCTTCTCTCTGTAGCTTATCTATCTACATGTAGTTGTAAAACAGTGGTGCACTGTGGTGGTGCACTATTTATGCACAAGAGGGTAGTATATCTTTATGTGCAGGTTTGTGTCTGCTCCTGAGGTCTGCCTTTGCTACAATGATTGCACTTATGATTTGCTTTTGTAAAGGCTACCCATTTTGGTCTACATAAACACAAAAGGAGGGCTAGGGGAGATGTAGAGACCAGCGGGTATTCATGCCCAACTTATAAATCATTCATATAGCAAGATACCGGAGTCTAACACAAAGAGCAAGTTAGAAACCTAAAATATCAAAGAAGTATTCCTTTATTAGGACAAAATCCCTCACCCACCAGAAGTTGCATGCTTCATCATAGGGATTCACCTAACACCATGACATCAAATCACAGTGTGAGCTACAACTCCCTCTCCAATAGGGAGGTGCTCTTCAGATGTTTAAGTATTTGATGATAATTGCTATGTAGTGAACAGGGTGGTAAGGTTAGCAGAGTGTGCAATGTGTGAACAAAAAGGGTTGTGAACAATGGGGCATATTATCAAGAAAGGGCGTTACATTATCGCCGCTTTTATCGGCAGGAAACTGCCGATAAAGTGGCGATAATGGGCTTGATAATATGCTCTATGATGTCCAATCGAAGCCCATGTTAAATGTGAAGACATCTAACATGGGGGTGCAATGGTCATGCACAACAGGGCAGTCGCTGATTATATAAGGAGGCTTGTGACTGTTACATCTTGCCTGCGTGCTGTTTAGTGGTAGGAGAGAAAGCACTGCACACAAGCGAGGAGGCCACAGCTCTACCCTCTCTGGGCAGCTTCTCCATTGTAGTCCAAAATGAAAGTGAACTGTGTACGTGCAAGGTGGTAGTGGCACTTCATGTGAAGGCTGTGATAGCTATTTAGCTCTGCTGTTGGAGTGACATCTACATTGGCTTTCTGCCTATGCAGCAGCAATCTGCCTGGACCTGAAATAAGGTTAACTGGTCTACGCAACATTCTCTGGGCATGTATGCTCCCTCTGGGTCCACCTTGCGTGCCTATTTTGGCACGTGGTTCACTCTGCAGAGCTTCCCCCGTGTTGTGGCAAAGCAAGGTGCAAAACGCATAGGCAAGTGGTGGTAGCTATTCAAATGGAGGCTTGTGACTATTCTTATTAGCTAATCAAACCTCTCACCTTCAAGGTGGCCTTCACATGCTGCCCGACTACCAGTTCCATCTCTCCTCCTTTGGTTTATTTTCATCTTCACAATCTCCATAAGTGTAGTGGCAACATTGAGATGTACTGCGTAAGCTCAAGTGCGTAGTGACGTCTGTTTAGGCCAACTTGCTCTGGTATTCTTGTTTAGGTATTCTAAAAAATGGAAGCTCACTTAAGGTACATTTTTGTCTGCTTCTGTGAGGTCCTGGAAGGCCCAGGCTGGACCAGCTGGTCTCCTAGTAAATCTACCCTATAACTTTAGGCCGTTATGTTACTCTGCTGCAGCAGCCATACTATTTCCTTTCACTGCCAACCCCGTTTTCTCTTTGAGCAAGTTGTGTTGTGCTATTGGAAAGTGTTTTTTTATTTGATTACTAGCAGCCCGTCCCGACGTTGTCCGGGTATTAAATAGAATGTGTGTAATGTGTGTATTTGGCAAGGGAAATTTATTTTAAAATCTCGCGGTAGACACACATTTTGGTTCATTAGAATAGGGACGGAGAAGGGCCAGCTGCAGCCCTGGTTGATGTTACCAGGCGCGTGTAATTGGTGTAGTGGTCCACCGCCTGAGCCCGGCTACAGCCCTGGTTGATGTTAGCAGGTGCGTGTAATGTCGTTGAATGAGAGAGTTATCAGCCGCGGGTAAATCCGTTTAATGAGAGAGTTTAGTGACAGCGAGTAGGAGAGGCTGCAGTAATTTTCCCTGCAGACACGCGCATTTGTGTGTTCCCCCCCTTGAGGCCCAGATGCAGGCCTGTTTGATGTTAGCAGGCGTGTGTTCCCCCGCTTGAGGCCCAGCTGCAGCCCTCGTTGATGTTATCAGGCTCATGTAATTAGTGTACTGATCCGCCGCCTGAGCCCGGCTAGAGCCCTGGTTGATGGTAGCAGGCACGTCTAATTTCGTAGAATGAGAAAGATCACTAACAGCGCGCAGGAGAGGCTGCAGTAATGTTACTTACCAGGCCTCCAGCTGAACGCGTTTGTCAGGACCCCAGCACACGGCCACAGCAGATGATCTTCTGATTAATGTACGACCCACATGGCATGAAGGGCGGAATGTAGCACACGCTCCCAGCGTTTGTCACGCCCCCAGCGTTAGTCACGACCCCAGCACATGCCCACAGCCCACGATGTGATGGCCGTACCACACGCCCCCAGCGTTAGTCACATCCCCATCCCACATCCACAGCACAACGCAGACATGCCCACAAGGGACTACTTTGCTGGCACGGTTCTTTTACCTTTTAAATGTATATGATGTCCTACAGTACAATTGTATGTCTTGCACTGTATGATTGTGATGAACACCACCGTTTCTTGAAAAGTTAATAAAAACAATAACAAATAATAAAAATGTATATGGTGGCCGTCTGCATAGCCTATGTCCTTCTGCTGCAACTGCCCTTTCCAACGCTGTATTGCGTGTTGTGATTGGTGCTGTGGTTACTGAGATTACGCGCCTCAAAGGTTTGGGCTCTCTCTTTAAAATATTAGTATGGATTTAGAAGCACTAGGTTTAAGATCGTGTTGTTTAAAAGTGTTTTTTTCTAGTGATGAAAAGTGTTTTCACAGTGTGCTGTGTTTCAAGTTGCTTACATAAAGATGGCCAATGTTTAGTTAAAAAACTTTTTTGATGAAATCTTCCTAGCCTCAGCGTTTCAGCGTCCTAAAGTAGCCCGTTCTACTGTGTTTTTACTGGCTAACCTGCTGTGTTGTTTCAATTTGTAGAAACTGAAAGTATTGTGAAGGTCTTATTACAGTGCATGGAAGATTTTCTTGAGATCTCTCCTCTCTTCGGGTCCTGGGTACACATGCATGTTTGTGTTGTTTTATTTGGAAAAGGAATAGAGCATTAGGCTATCAAGGTCTGTGAGTTTGAATTTTGACCAATATTGGATTTGGAGAATGGATTGAGCTGAACTGATGACATTTCAAAGATATGTGCTGTTACGTTTATTAAATAAACACTGTTAGATAAATATTTATGAAAAAGGAGACTGGTAGGCCTTTTTATCCAAGTTGTTCGATTTTTCTGTAGGGACCATTTTTGTAGTTTAGATTCTTTTTGGTGCAATTGTTTGAGGTTTGGTTGATTAAAATTATTTTTCCTGCAGCACAAACTTCTTTTTATTTCTTATATTTTTCACTTGCATACAGAAAGATGGCCACTCTTGTAGTTAAAAGTCTTTGTGGTAAAATCTTTCAGGGCTGAGCTTTGCAGTGTTCTTAGCTCATGCCACTATACTGAGTTGTGATTGGCCTGCCTGCTCCATCCGAGTATGTGACAAGTTTTTAGCTCTTTTTCGTTGACATTCCCCAGGATGTCCCACGGCCTCAGTGCCTGCGCTTAAGGATATATGAGGTAAAGGGTCACTCCCTTTGACAGCTTTCACCTATTTCGCCTTACTAAAGCCTTGAGGCGGAACCCCGGCTCCCACAGTGATAAGCCTCATCACACCGTTCAAGACATCATAAGATTACGTTAAACAGTACAGGTCTGCCCCCTGGAAAGACCTGTCACATAACTGGATCCTCTCTACAAACACTACATATCACAATACTCCACACAACACCCCATTGGACCCCACACACCATCCACCACCATCATGACTCCACAAACGTCTCTGCACAAATAATACCTCCATTCAACACCACCCAACATATACTCAGAACAACACACTTTCAATAGTGCCCCAGAGCTCCAGGTGGGTCCCATGATGCAGGTCCATATTGCAAAGCTAAACTTTGCAATATGGTCCTGCATAAAAAAACGAAGGAGACCTCATGCTACTCCACTTCCACCTAACTTACAAAACCCTAAGATCTGATTTAATTCTCCATAGCTCCTTCTAACTCAGCCATTGGTGAAGTTTCCTAGAGGAGGTCTCAGATCATTTGTAATTTTTATAGGCACCTGAATATTATCCATATACATAAAAATTTGACTTTTTGAATCTGAAAGCAAATGAAAGAACAGATATGTAAAATAATAGTGGGTACGGAATTGAACCATGGGGTAGACCAATGTAGCCCATGCTTTAATGACAGAAAAGGGGGAGAGCCTAACCATCTGAATATGAATCTGAATATTTAGAAGCCTGAAGTCAGGCCAGGACAGTTCCCTGAATTCCCAGCTCTTCTATATGATCTATGATAGTCACAGTATCGAACACTGCCGACAGATCCAGTAAACTGAATGAAGTGGGGTGATTTATATCGGTGGAACATCTGAGTTCGTCTAAGGTGGCAGGTATCTTTTTTCACACTTTGTGTAGCACACTATTGTCAAATTCTTTAGGTTTTGATTCATAATAAAGCCCTGTAAAAAAAACTTCAAATAATTTAATAGTGTTTGCACCACATAAACTTTCTGGCGTTAACCGCCAGGCTTGATACCCTGATGAGTTTCAAGCAATCCCTTCAGGGGAGGTCAGTCATACTCAAGATGGACAACATGTCAGCTGTTGCCTTTATAAATCGCCTAGGGGGCATGAGGTCACCAGACCTCTCCAACCTAGCCCAAAACTGTGCATGTTCTGCTTGGAACACCAAATTTCGCTAAGAGCATTATACCTTCTTTTTGTTTTTATTATTTTTTTTTTATTTCAGTAATTTCTTATTGAAAAATTATATTTACATGGTGCAGAGGGTATACATGGAGTTAACTGAAAAAAAAAAAAACAAGAGAGAAGCCCGGGTAAAGACGCCCCGGAGGGGGGGGGGGCACAAGCATTGGCTCGCGGCTATTTGTCCATTTTCCATTCCTGCTTCTTCTTCTCGTCAATCCTTTCGGCTTCCCCCTTCCCCCTTACAGACTGTCCGATTGTCCTTTCGCTCCCCTGGTGGCGTGGAGAGAGAGGTGTAGAGATATAGAGAATAAAGAGAGATAAGAGGCATAGTGTGTCACAGAGTAGGTGATCCATGTGGTCTATGTAGTGTTGCCTTGTCTGGGCTTTGGGCTACCTTCCCTGTTGTCCCCCTGACGTTCAGGGTGGCTTGTGTGAGGACAGGTAGTTGTCCAGCGAGAGCCGCATTTCGCTTTTCTTCCCCGAGTTCGGTAGGCTATTGGTTGTTATGGTGTCGGCACCTCGCAGGAATATGACCCAGTTGAACCAGGCTTGAAAAGTGGCTTTCGCTGTGTCTTTCCAGTTGTTCAATACCGTCTTCACTGCCGCTGTGAGCAGGAGGTCAATCAGGTCCCTGTCTTTTCCGGATGTTATGGAGGGGTCGGTGTACCCCAGTGCTAGATAGTGGAAATCAAGTGTTAGTGTGGCGCCTGTGACGTCGTTGATTAGAGTGTTTATTGAGTCCCAGAATTTCCTGACCTTGGTGCAGTGGAAGAGGAGGCGTGCTAGATCCCCTTTCTGCTTATTGCAGTTCCAACAGGAGTCGTTTCCTCTGATGCCCATGGAGGCTAGGCGGGCTGGGGTCCAGTAGGCCTTGTGTATCAGCCAGAATTTTGTCTGATCTAGTGTTGTTGTCACCTTCCTTCTTGATGGGGAAGACCAGAGGTCGGCCCTTTCCTCCTCACTGAGCTCCCTCCCTGCCACTGTTCCCCAATGGGTTATAATTTTGTTATTTAGTTTAGAGGTCTTGGGGCACAGGGCTCTGTACATGTGCGCCACTTGGTGTCCTATTGTGTTTAGGCTGGTGGCGTATTGCAGTATTGAGGGAGTGAGCTTGTTTATGTCTGCTTTGGCGATTGCCACTCTTATTTTAAGGAAGTTATAGAGCTCTGTGCTATCGAACTTGTATTGCTCTTTGAGTGTGTCGAAGGGTGTTTGAGTTCCTTTGTGCTGTAGCTGTCCTACTGTTGTTATGCCGTGTCGGTACCATGTGTGCATTTCTAGTGTGTTGTTCATGTACTTTATTCTAGGGTTGTGCCAGAGGGACTCTAGTTGGGTGTGTCTGATGCTGGTGTCTAGTAGCTTATCTATTCTTAGTAGGGCCAGTCTTGTGTTCCTTAGGATTGGGCTTTGTTTGATTGCAGGGTGTTTCGTCGCCGTGAGCAGGGCTACGGGTTCCATTCCCCCTAGCAGTCTCCGCTCTAGAGAGAGCCAGGCCGGGGTGTAGTCACTCTTCGGAGTTAGCCAGTACAAGCCTTGTTTAGCTATGCAGGCTGTTTGAAAAATTTTGAAATTTGTTAGGTTAAGACCTCCTAGTGTCTTGGGGAGTCTGAGCTTTTGAAGGCTGATTCTGGGTTTCTTTCCTTTCCATAGGAAGGTGTTAAGTAGCTTGTCCAACTTTTTGTGAAAGTCTGATGTGTTGGTTAGTGGTAGCATGTTGACCATGTAGTTAACCATTGGGGTGACCATCATTTTGATAGTCTCTACCCTCCCCCACCATGTGGTGAATTTGGGTGACCATCCCTCAAGCTTCTCTTTGATTTTGTTTAAGATAGCTTGTTCGTTCTGGTCTAGTGTGGTTCGCAGGTCTCTTTCGAAAAGGAGGCCTAGGTATTTGATGGATTTCCTCTGCCAGGTCAGACCAGAGGTCCCAAGGGTTGTCCTGTTGGTGTGGATGTTCAATGGTTTACACTCAGATTTCTCTCTGTTAAGTTTGTATCAAGACACCTGCGCGTATTGATCTATAGTGTCCATTAGAGCGTTGATGGATCTCTCCGGGTCTTCTGTTACAATGAGGACGTCGTCGGCGTATGCTGCTAGCTTGAAAGTTTCTCCCTCTATAGGTATGCCCTTTATGTCTGGGTTTGCTCGTATCATGTTGAGTAAGGGTTCTATTGCCAGTAGGAAAAGGGCCGGCGATAGCGGGCATCCCTGTCTCGTTCCACGTTTTAGGTCTAGCAGATCTGACGTGCCTCTGTTTACTACCACCCGGGCCTTAGGTTCGTTATATAGGGCCATTACCATCTTCCTGTAGTTGTGGCCTAGGCCGAATTTTTGCATGCATTGGTCTAGGTACGGCCACGACACTCTGTCAAACGCTTTTTCTGCATCAAGGGCGATCATGACCGCCGCGTTGTTGCTTTTGGCCGCGTGGTTGATTACGTGGCAGAGTAGTCTTGTGTTGTCGTGGGACATCCTGTTCTTCAGGTATCCCACTTGTGCGCAGTGTATGAGGGAGGGGAGGTAAGTGTTGAGTCTGGTAGCTAGGATTTTGGCATATATTTTGCAGTCCACATTTATGAGTGAGATTGGTCTGTAGTTTTTGGGGTGTTGTGTGTCCTTGCCTTCCTTTGGGATAACGATAATGTTGGCTTCTGCCATCGATTGTGTCATGCGCCCTTTGTGTATACAGCTTGTGAACACTGATGTCATAGTTGGCCTGAGTGTGGTGATGTAATGTTTGTAGAACTTGGCTGTGAACCCGTCTGGCCCTGGTGCTTTGTTATCTTATAGACTTCAGACTGCTCTCTCTATCTCTTCACTTGTTATTTCTGAGTCAATCCTCTCCCTCTGTTCTTCCGTCAATTCTGGTGTGGTGATGTGTTTCAGGAGTTCTTTGCCCCCATCTGCCCTCAGCGTGTCGTCTTTTTTGTAGAGCTGCGCGTAGAAGTCTCTGAAGGTGTCGAGTATTCCTTTGTTCGTCGTTTGTGATTTGTTCGTACTATCCTTGATGGCTGCTATTGTGTGTTGTCTCTGTTTGCCTTTGAGGTAAGATGCCAGTGCTTTACCTGCTCTGTTGGCCGAGCATAAATGTATTGCTTTGTATTTGTTAATCCAGGTCCCTGCCCTCTCGCTAAGGATCTTGTTCAATTCGTATTTTTTCCTTGTTAGGGTCGTGAGGGTGTTCCTGTCCTCTAAATTGGCTATGTGTCCTGATTCTAGTTTTTTGATTTCTCGCTCTAGGTCGGTTATCTTTTTGCCTATATCCCTGTTCTGTCTTCCTTTGACACTGATTATAGTACCCCGTACCGTGGCTTTCAGTGCATCCCACAGGGTCTCCCTTCCTGTGTCTGAGCTGTCATTGTTTGTGAGGTATTCGTTTATGGCTAGTTCTATATCAGTACTGTTGTTTGTGTTCTTGAGTAGGTCGTCGTCGAATCTCCACCTTCGTGTCTGTTGTTCGTTGTGTTTGCCCGTCAGTGTTAGGCAGATATGCGAGTGGTCTGAGATCGTTCTTGGACCTATCTCTGTGTGTTCTATGAGGTGTGTGTGTGTGTCTGACATGAGTATATAGTCAATTCTGCTATAGGAGTTGTGTGGGGTCGAGTAGAAAGTATACTCTCTCCCATCTAGGTTTTGTAGTCTCCATGGGTCTGCTAGCCTTAGTTTTGTGCATAGGTTCCGTAGGGTGTTACCTCTCTGTGTAGTCTGGCTGTGTCTTTGTGGGTGCCTGTCTATGGTTGGGTCCAGTACCTGATTCATATCTCCAGCTATTATTAGGAGCTCACCTAGTGGTAGTGTCCCCAGTTCCTTGCTTGTCTGTACCCAGAATGCCTTATCCTCGGTGTTGGGGCCATAGATGTTTGCCACATGTATGGGCTCCTCCCCCCTGAGTAGGCTGGTGACTAGTAATCTGCCCTCTGTGTCTTTCTTTGACTTGGCTGGTGTGAGTTTTGACTTTTTACTGTGTATTGTGATGACCCAGTTCTTTTTGTTCTTTGCTGGTGATCCTATTACATGACCTATCCAGCTGGCCTTAAGGCGGTTTATGTCTTCTTCCTCTAGCCTTGTCTCCTGCAGGACATAGATATCGCTTTTAAGATTGGCCAGGTGGTCTAGGACCTTCCTCCTTTTTACTGGGTCGTTGAGCCCTTTTACGTTCATGGACACTACCTTGATGTCCGTCGTGAGATTGTGGTGCGAGTTGTGTGTCATTTTTCGTTCTTTCTAAACTGGCTATTCGCGTGGTTTCCTTTTGATCGTCTACTTGTCTTAGTTCTGTGTTTATAGTTCCAGTGTGCTCTCTCTAGGGATAGGTGATAGGCGTAGAAAGATAAGAAAAGAGAAAAGAGTAGTATCAGCCCTTGTGTGTGCTCCCGCACCCCCCTCCCCCCCTTTGCCCCCCCTCCTCTCTCCCCCCTCCCCCCTTACTTGCATAGTGGGTGTGCGACAACAAAGTTCCTTTGCTCCGCATCATCCTGAGGTATGTTGGTTGCTGATTCCTTATTCCTTCTGCTATCAGCGATCGTCCGTTTCTAAGTCTCTGAGTCTTGTGCAAGTTCTTGGGGTTGGTGTTCTTCCATCCTGGTGTAAAGTCATTGTTGTCTGTATCTGGCTATCCGTATTTGGATATCGGCAATGCTCAACTTCTTATGAGGCAATGATCTTGTTATCTGAGGTAGCTTCGTAGGGTCTATTTCAGTCCAAAATTTCAGTCCGATTTCCCTTCATTGCTTGGTGAGGCACTTCTTTTTGGGGCGCTTTGGCCTTTCGCGTCCATTTCTTCGGTTGGCGGTCCTCTTAAGTATCGTCTGAGTTCCTCCGGGTCCTCGAAGACCATTGATCTCCAATTGTCCGTGATTTTAAAGCGGGCGGGACCAGTGAAGGTGTAGTTGAGATTCCTTTTCCGCAGCGACTCTCTCATGGCCAGGAAGCCTTTCCTGGCTTCTACCGTTGTTTTCGAGTAGTCTTGTGTGAGCACAATCTTGCTGCTCGCCCATGTAAGGTTTTGGTTTTTCCTGGCAAAGGCGAAAATTGCGTCGGTGTGGTCGGCTCTTAGTGGGCAGCACATTATTGCTCTTGGAGGCTTCCCTGTTGCTGGTTTCCCCGCCGGTACTCTGTATGCTTTGTTGACTTCAAACTGCCTCTCAAAATTCAGGCCTGTTAGTTTGGGAAGCATGTCCTCCAGCATGGCTGCGCAGGACCCCTCCTTGTCCTCCATACCTTCTGGGACACCCAGGATTCTGATGTTCCCCCTTCTGGCTCTGTCGTCTTGTTCCGCCAGCTGCTTATGTAGTGCCTTGGCGATCTTTGCGTGCTCCTCCGTTGCCTTGATGTTCTTGCTCGTTGCATCTTCGACCACACTTATCCTTCCCTCCGCTGTTTCCAGTCTGGTGTTTGTGCTGTGCTGGTCGGCTCGGATCGCAGCCAGTTCTAACTGCATGTTATCTATTGTTTTTTTAGTCTCTCTTGCTACGTCTTTTATCTCATTGATTCTTTTTAGCACTGTTTCTAGTGTTGCAGTCTCTGTTTTGAGTTTTGCCGGCGAGTCCGGAGTATTTTTTTGAAGTTTTTTCAGGTCATTTGTGTTTTTCCCCTCAGCCATCTTGTGTAGCTGTGTTTTGTACGGACTGCACAGACTGCCTGCCTTCTTTGTGTCCGCTCGCTCTTTGGCTTGTATCTGTTCCGTAGCTTGCTCTATAAAGTTAGAGCGGAAACGGCTTGGTTCCCTGATGTGCCGAGTCTTAATTTTTTTCCTTGTTCCTGCCAGCGCTTGCCTTGTCTCGTTCGTAATTTAGGACTCTTGGATTGATTGCGGCTTGATCCCCCTCTCTACGGAGTTGTGGCCTTAGCTGGGCTTCTCCCTAGCTGTTGTTTTCTTTCCTGTGTTCTCAGTACTGGCTGTGATCCCCTGATGACCGGTGAGCAGCTTGTCCAGCCCCTCTTCTTTAGACACTGCTGGGTTGTTAGGTTCTGTGACTCTTGAGCATTCTCTGTCGCCCTTGCGTCTTTTTGTCTGTTTGGCCGTCTGTTCGTAGTGCTTCCCCGACCTCCAGGTGCCCGTTACTAGTTGTAGTTGTAGTTTTAGCGTTTCAGCGTCGCTAAGCGCGTTGCTATGCGCGTTTATCCCGCTTTCCGACCTCTAGTTGCCTTTTGATAGTTGTGTTTTAGCATTGCCAGGCGCGTTGCTATGCGCGCTTATCCCGCGTAAGCGCCGGCAGTTTTAGTGCAGCTTCTCCCCCTTCCACCTCACAATCGCATCGCTCGCTAACCGCTGCTCGAGGATGTTTCGGAGATTCCGGCAGTGCTGATCGTGCTCCGCTTAGATCTGCCTCGCTTTGCGCATGTCCTTCTGTACCTGCGCTTCCGCTTCCTGCTCCTCGAGATCGCGCCCTTCCGCTTCCTGTAATGGCCGCCCCCAGCGAGCAGTTTCGATTTTTTTTTCTCTTTTCCGAGAGCCTCCCGGTAAGTGCGCAAAGCGTACCTTCTAGGATAATTTCCCGTACGGCTTAAATTCCCTCTTCTTGCCTTCCGCACTTCCCGTTTGAGTTGTCCTCCGATGTCTTCCACAGTGTCTCTCGGTGTTCCCTCCTGCTCGTCTTCGTCTGCCTCCGCTTGCGGTCTTGCAGTGTGTCGCCGTAGTGGTCTTGCAGCGTGTGGCTTTCTGTGTTGTCGCTGGCTGCTCGGTGTGAGTTTATCCCTTTTGTCGGACTTTTGTCGGACTTGTCTTATCGCCCGGTCGCCATCTTGTCTTCTTCCTCGCTCCTTGGCGGTAGCTCCTTTGGGTTCGTTTCTGTTTGTTTGAGCCCTTCCGATGCTCCTTCCGTTATGACCTTGAAGCCAAAACCTTCATGTGTCGCTGGTTGCTTTTTCCGAGGTTAGACTCTCGGGTTTGGCTGAGTAAAATCGCCTTAGTTGTTCAGGATTTGCGGAGCTAACGGACCTAGATGACCATCTCCTTTGTTGTCCAAGCCACGCCCCCAGTCTTGTCGAACAACTTGAAAGTGGTCTTTCCTATAGGTCAATTAACTGTTGTTGATCTGCCATTTCTGCGGGTCACTCCCTTTTAAATGGTAGAACTATTGGGAAAAACCCTATAATTTGCAGAATTATGAAGAGTATCAGGCTTAAAAGACCTCCAAAACCTAAATATCACACCCTCTGGGACGTTAAATTGCTACTTTAACTATTTTGTAACTGGACGAATAATAACGTGTTAGATAATAAGAGACTCTCCATCAAACTAGCTTCTCTCCTTTGTCTAATATTCTGCCGTAGAGTTTCGGACATTAAATCGTTGGAAATATCCAACAGATCCTATGACGCGTTCAGCGTCAGATTTGAAATTATCAAGAGAACTAAAACGATGTCTGATATGATTTTTTACCCTAGGTTTGACGCTTGTAAAAAATTATGTGTGGTGGATTGCATGAAGGAATATGATTTAAGGATGGACCCTCGTCGCACCGCTGGTGTAAACCAAACCCTTATATCCTTTGTTAAGCCCTTCAAACCTGTCACTTCTTCTTCCATAGCTGGATGGGTTAAGCTGGCAATGCAATTGGTAGGCATCGATCTCCTTAGATTTCAGGCACATTCCTTAAGAGGGGCTTTGGCTAGCCAGTCCTTTTGGAAAGCAGGTAAGTTGGATGGTATCCTCAAAGTAGCAGACTGGTCAAGTTCCTATACCTTTGCAAAACATTACTGCAAACCTGTCGTACACATGTCTGATGTAGTTCTTCTTGACTACCAACATGCCTAATAGTAGCCTCCGGTCATGTGATGAAATTGCGATTCTCCTATTACCATGAGCAGAAAATCTGAATTTCATTAAAGACATGAAGGCTAACATTATCCCAACCCTCCCTCCTGGGAGTGGATTTTAACATCTCTTTGTCTTATTGCACTCTTCTTGTTCTAAGTAAATAGTTAAGTGTAATGTTTTGATTAATTTTGATTATAATTCAGTTTTTCGACTGTATTTGCCTCTAACATGTGTAGTATCAATTACTACCATCTCTCTTTTTTTCCACTTTACATAGGATGTTAAGTACAATTTCCTAATATGTTGTCCTTTTTCAGATAATTTGTCTTGATAGGCTCACCATCACGATCCGTTGCAAGCAACACTCGACTCCTCGTTTTCCTCTGTTGCAAGGAGAGGCCTTCCCTTCATGATGCCAGCTTCTGGACTTCGTTTCTCTTGGAAGAACTTTTCCTTTTTGTCTCACTTCATTTAAAAGAGGCAGTTCTCTGTGCTGCTGTTGCCAAGCTACACTTGTTAATTCTAGAGCATTGCTTTATGATGTAACTTTTAAGTGGCTGTGCTTGAAGTTGCATTAAAAGAATAATGCATAATGTTAGCCTCCCTGTCTTTAATGAAATCCATATTCTCTGGTCACGGTAATAGGAGAATCGCAATTCTCTCAGCATAATATGCTGCTTTGCTGTTCTTCATTTTCTATTTATATTTACAGTTACTTTGTTGCCAGAGAATTTTTAATTCATGATCATAAGTTTAACACCAGTTATGTAGTAAATCCTAAAGTTCCTTCTTCATTCATCTAAGTTCTTGGGTATATCATGTGTGGTTGCACCTGTGTTTTCTTGTCTGGACCTTTGCAATTGGAGTAATAGAGTAACATGCTTGTGAGATAATTGTATTGTAGTTGTATCAGAGATTTAATGGGTAGATGTTCCAAACAAAAGAGAGAGTAAGGGAGTTCGTTCACCCAAAAGTGAACTAGAGACTTCTCCTATTCCCCAGGGAGGAGATATGGCAAAAACAAAGGAAGGAGTATCCACTATGATTTTGAAGAGCAGACGTATCTGGAGGATCGGTTCTTGGCAAAAAGAAGGAAATTCATCCTTTTGATAGAAACCCCTCACTCACCACCTAGTGGTGACATGCTTCATCATCGGGGTCCACCTCGGCGTCCTAGCGACACCAAGGTGTGCTACAACACCTGGACTACAGTGGAGCGGGTTGTGGCTGTAGGTGCAAAAAAATGTTAAAAATTGTCCTGGTTGTACTCAGAAAAAGTAGTTTTATTTTTAGAGCAACTGAACAATGTTTTAAAATTAATACTGGCGAGATCCTGGTAGGGAGGGTTACGACCCAGGGATCTCTATATGTGTTGAGTGGTCAACATGTTTCTACCATAAGGGCTATTGCCCGGTATTCGTCAGGACCAGAAAAAACAGGTGGACAGGGGGTGCGTGCTCCCTAAAAAGCACACCCGTCCTTGATCCCCTGTGTGCCTACTGGCAAAAATTGCCAGTGGCTAGCCGAGCAGTGGACGCGAGGAGTAGGTCGACTCTGATCTTACCTGCCTGAAACTAAACTGTTATTATACAGGCATTGACCCTACGCCCTGCCCGTTGAAGCCCAGAGCACTCATATTTGAGTCTCTTTTTTACCGGCCAGCTCACTTATTTTATTGAGCGGCACTCACCACTGGCAATTTTTGCCAGTAGGCACACAGGGGATCAAGGACGGGTGTGCTTTTTAGGGAGCACGCTCCACTGTAGTCCAGGTGTTGTAGCACACCTTGGTGTCGCTAGGACGCCGAGGTGGACCCCGATGATGAAGCATGTCACCACTAGGTGGTGAGTGAGGGGTTTCTATCAAAAGGATGAATTTCCTTCTTTTTGCCAAGAACCGATCCTCCAGATACGTCTGCTCTTCAAAATCATAGTGGATACTCCTTCCTTTGTTTTTGCCATTTAATGGGTAGAACCAGCTCATCTCGAGAGGAACTAATGGCTGTTGATTGCTGATGTACATTATGGTGGAAAAAAATGTAGGTGGATTCACTACTATGACTCGAAAGAGCGAGTCAGCAAAAAAAAGAAACACATGAAAAAGAAGAAGTCAGTTGGTTAAAAGAACAGTCCTAGATTGAATATGTGAATATGTGTTTTAAATTGTAAGAGTTTCAGTTGCCTCACTCTTGTTGTTTCACTAAGGATTCCTTGGAGCGGGTTTTTATGAAAGAAGCCCAATCCTTTGCCTCCCTTATCAGTTTGATTTAACAATTAAACAGAAAACTGGTGTAAGCTGTGTTCTAGAAAAGGGTCATGGATAGAGAGGCAATTGTTCACAACTGCACACACACTCATCAGGTTGCCCTTGACAGGAATGTCAAAACAAATGCTAGTGGTTTTAGGATATAATGAACTTCTAAAAGTGCTCAATGTAGCTGCAAAGTATAAACTATAAAGGCAACGTGTATCGATAATAGATGGGTCCAGTTAATTCTTAGGAGAGGATAAATGTAATAAAACACTAGTCTAATACTGAAATATCTATGTTGAAATGTTCAGTCAGTAGATTAAAGAAGAGTAGAAAACAGGGTGGTGGTGATCAGATGGGAATCTTCCCATATCCTATCAGCCAGCATACATCCACCAAATAAACTCCATACTGTTCCATTCCTTTTCATACCTATCCTCTCCTTAGTTAAGCAGAGGCCACAGTCTTTGTTATTAGTCTTCTGCATACTGTCAATAATAAAATGTATTTAGTTGTCCAAGGGCTGTGCATTAGCACTCCATACCTTACCATAACATCGTTGACCCAAAATGACAATTTTTTAAATTTATTTATTACAGGTTTGCAAATAAATAGTTTTTTCTCTTCCTCTCTGTGATGATATTAATGAGAATCCTATAAGCTTGCTTTCCTTTCATATGACTTCTAGAATCAAATTCCCTACATGTCTCTCCATACCTTGGTACGAGTCACTGTTAGGCCTGCCACTCACCTGCATTTAGACTACAGCAGCAGCTCAGCTTGGTTTCCTGGAGTTATTGGTCTACTAAATATCTTTCCAGTATTCTATGGTGTCTTTTCTGATCCAGTCACTGCCAACATTATTCAGGTTCTATCCTTCCTCAAGTTGGAAGACCTGGAACATTGTGATGACCCATAGATGGAAAAAACGATTGCTCTTACACCTCCAGAAGTAATGAGGGGCCTCATTTATTGACTCACCCCAGTCAATATAAATCTAACTCCACCTCATGGAGTTTAATCAAAAGTAATATTTGGAGAGGCAAGATTATGGCACTCTAAAATGAGGAATCAAATGATGTCAGAATGATGAACAGCTGGATGTCTGGAACCAGAAACTACACTAACCACACTACAAGGTAAGCAGCAGAGAATAATTGGTCCAGTAAGTGATCTTTGTAAGTTCCCACTAAACTGACTTCACAATTAAATGACAACTATATATGTTATAGGAGTATATAGAATTTAAAGGATGCATGGCAGTGTTGGATAGAAGGGGTAATAAGTTGACAGGGCAAAGGAGAGGCAAGGTGGGCCATTGCCCATGGGTCAGCAAATTGATATGTTTTATTCAAAAATGGGGAGGGGCATGCATGGGGTGCCCACCCTGATGTAATATCAGCTGCTCCGAGCCCCACCAACCTGGTGTGCTGCTGTTAGAAGGGGTCCCAGGACCACATCTCCAGCACCCCAAGCAAATTTGATTTAAAATTGGGGCGATGGTGTGCATGGGCCTCCCAAATGTTTCCTGCACCTGGAGGCCCCATCTCCCCAGTAGCCACAGCCTATGAAGCCAGGAACCTCATCCCCGGAACCGCAAAGGACAGCGAAGGAGGGACAGGGAGTGCCATCCCACTCCTCATAACCAGGGGAGTGGGTCTGGGCTCTGAGTGTACTGGAAGCACGGGGAGCCGGCTTGGCAGCACGGAAGTGGCCTATCTGTAATGCCAGTAAAAAGAATTGAAAAAAACTGTGTGTGCCGTTCCTTGCTTTTCCCTTTCGCTGGGAAAAACGAACTGCGAGACCACACCTTCGTGCTGCAATTTCATTTTTTATTTAGCCACCATTTCCACCATGATGCGTTTCGGCCTCACTCAGCCTTGTTCACATAACATGCTAAGGAGTTGCATTGAAGTTTTTAAAGTGACAGTGTATACACACGTGATGTTTTGATTTCATAACTGTATGAAATAAAGTAAGCAGGGCCTACCTGCAGGATGCACTGTGTCTAGAGAAAACCTTTCTCATACATATAAAGCAATTAAAAACAGATAAATACTACATAATCTTTTGACTGATCATGATGCTTTCAAATGTATTTACTTGAAATACAGTTTTGATTTCATAGACATGAACCACATACTTTAAAAGCATACTGATGTTTGTGCAATTTAAAAACAGATTTGAATAATAAAATTAATTTCATAGAATAATTTAGGTAAAATACCCACATCATTATACTAAAACCCTTTTTATAAAAAAAATCTCGGTTTAGCATATACAATACATTTAAAACCTACCATCTGTAGGCTCACATGAAATTCATACAGGTAAACTTAGTGCAAAAATTGGCATGCAATTGACAGACTCGCTATATACCTTCATTTTGGGAATAATACCCTACTTCATGTTTTCCACGGGTTAGGTCTGTTCTATTACTCCTTGCCTACAAATACTCAATTAGGTTTCTTTTTTGCCTAAACGCCAATTTGTAAATGTTAAAGTAATCACCCCTCATGTGTTTACTCAACTGGACCTACAGATTATTAGAGTTGTATTGTACATTATTTTGCAGATTTACTTTATTCTGTTGCGATGTGCACATTGATACTAATCTCGGCATTCACAACCTAATTGCTTTTTTCTGTACGTGGAACGTCCTGAAATAAAGTGCAAGAGCTAAAAATAAATATTGTGCTACCGCTAAGATTTGATGTCTAAAAATGTGTGCTATTAAAATATTTCATTTACTTTCAATATGACCTAATGTCGCTGCGGCGATATGTTTGAAAAACCTTTCATATCTATATATTTCTTGTCATATATATTTTTTCATTTCATACTGGCCATCTTATTTTATTCATAAGCATGTATGAAAGTCTTCACTGGAATTATGTCAATTTGGAGTCTTTATATCTAGTTCTAATATATATTTGGTCTACAGGAGACAGCGTTTAGCCTCACGATTGCCTCCTCGTCTGGACACTGGAATACAGTCAATTTAAAAATAAGTTGGCAAATCCAAATGGTTATACTCTCCAGAATGGACAATCCTTTGTCCCCACAACCAGAACCAACACCCTTGAGCTGGAAGTCAGCACGTTCAAATTGATACGCAATATCCGACTACGGCATTACTTTCAGAATGTCTGCCCTATGCCATCACAGACAGATGATATGCTTAAAGGACTTCGTCCCCACAGTACTTTTATGGCTCCCTCCAGCCACAAGATCATAGATTCATTTGAAAATTTGGTTAAACAGGAAATCACCAAATTACCATTCCAACAACCAGTAAAACATGGGAACTTGACTAAGAAGGAGAGAAACATTTTACAAAAATTGGCTAACGATCCCACCATCACCTGCCAGAATGCCGACAAGGGCGGCGCCTTGGTAATCATGGACACCAACTTCTATGAGGAACAAATAGAGGTTCACATTAGGGACACCAACGTTTACGATGCTCTCCCAGGGGACCCCACCATTGAGTACACTAAGAACTTGATTCAAATCATCACCCAGGCATTTAATAATGGCACTATTGATGATAAAACCAGACGATACTTGACACCGAACAACCCGAAACCTCCTGTGCTACATATGTTACCCAAGATCCACAAGCACCCTACTAAGCCTCCATTCCGTCCCATTGTATCCACCAAGGGAAGTATACATGAAAATACCGGCAAATTCCTGGACAAGTACTTCCAACCTTTTGTCTTGAAAACCAAATCACACGTACGTGACACTACGGACTTTCTTCAGAAACTTGAATCCACCATGGATGCATTGAAAGACACTGAACTGATTATGTGCACAGTAGATGTCTGTGCACTGTATACCTCCATCCCTCATGATTGGGGCATTGAAGCCGTGGAACATGTCTTAATGACATCAGACCTAGATCAGGATTTGAAAGTATTTTTGATGGAACTGACTATGTTCACCCTCTACCATAGCTACTTCTCTGTATATGACAAATGGATGCACCAACTAAACGGCACGGCCATGGGAAATTGCGCAGCTCCTTGCTACGCGAATATTTTCATGAAGCAGTTCGAGGAAACACATATCTTGAGTCAACCCCAGTGGCAAGAACATGGCAAATTATATCTACGTTACATTGATGACATTTTCCTACTATGGGGTGGTCCAGTTGAGACTCTGGTTGAATTCCTTATGACTTGGAATAACATCAATGATAGAATCCAATTTACATGGGATTATCATGAGAGCCATGTACATTATCTGGACGTGGAAATACACAGAGAGACAGGTCAATGGTCTACGAGTTTATTTCGTAAACCCACCGATCGTAACTCAACTCTGCACTACACCAGCTTTCATCCTTGGAATTTAAAGAACAATCTACCTTTTGCTCAACTTCTACGTGTAAAACGTATTGTTTCCAAAGAACAAGAAAGCAAACAAGAGATGAGAAACTTGTTGGAAAAACTGAAAGCACGAGGGTATCCACCACCGATCCTTGACATGGCCATGGAGAGAAGTCAAAAAATCAACAGGAATACACTTCTCCTACCTAAACCCAAGGTTCAATCTAACCGCATGGTTGTGGTTTCCAAATATTCAGTCATTTCAAAAACTTTCCAACACATCATCCGTAAACACTGGCCGATTTTAACCATGGAACCAGATTTCCAAGGGCTCTTCGATCAGCCACCCATGTTTACCTTCACCAGAGGCCGCAATCTGAAAGAGATTCTAACTAAAGTCAAAGAACCTGTCACTCACATCACGTACGCTGGACTGAAACCTTGTTACAATTGCAGTAATTGCAACAACTGCATCCTTGGCAACATAACCAACCACCCACTGAAAGGGCATCCCATTAAATTACGGGTAAATGCCACATGCAACAGCAGCAATGTTATTTACTTACTCAAATGCCCTTGTGGCAAATGTTACATTGGTCACACTGAAAGAAAGATACGTGTTCGTATCCTCGAACATAAGAGCAACATCAGGACCAACAACTTGAAATCCAGTGTAGCTACACACTTCTATGAGAACAGACACAACGTCGCTCAACTTAAGTTCCAGGTACTGGAGCAAGTAAAGGTGACTACGAACAATAAGAACACCCTGTTAAAGCGTGAAAACTTCTGGATCCGCTTTATGTCCACCATGGTACCGCATGGTCTGAACGATCGGATGGAATTTCTATGTTACCTGTGATTGTATTTTTTTGTTCATGATCACATTGCTTTATATCTTTCACTGCTTCATTTTGCACCCTGGAGATATCATTTATCCCCTGTCTGTGGTTTTACTGCACCTTCCGCATGATTTTGACACATTCCAAGATGGCGCGCATATTCACTCACTTCGGTTCACCGCTTGCCGATCACACAGTCTTTTTTCTATGTCTACCTTTCTTCACACACGAACACTGCTTTTACACTGGGCGTTCGACTCACCACTATCGGCTTGGAACTCCGCGGAGTCTATGCGTAGTTGTATCAACGTGAGTACCCTTGCAGGGACCTTAAACCTTGAGCACTTTTTAATCTTGTCGTCACCATTATCGCTATTAAGGGCATGCGCCCGGGAGCATGAGAACAAGGCACGATGATCTTTGTTTAAATATCACGAGCACTACGCTCTAGGCCACACGATTGCACTTAAGCACAGGTTAAAACGCTTAGCGTCTTGCAATACGTACTTTATCACTATTGGCACGGGTCATTGCGTTTGTTATCCCCCACATACCGGCTTCACATCTGTTTGAGTATCTTTTGAATATCTTTGTCACTCTTAACTTTAATCCCTTAATTTCACACCCTCTCTGCGAGCACTTGTTAATTTACCCATTTGAGACCACGATCGATGATCATGTACTGAAACCGTGATTCTTTCATTTTTTGTTTGTAGAGCTATCCCCTGAAGAAGGGCGGGGCCCGAAATGCATCGGGATTTGTTATAACTATGCAATCATTCATTGATTAATATATATTGAATATCAACTATCCAGTGATTGACGATTAAGCCATGAACTTACAATGCGTTTAATAAACTGCGAAAGTTTGAACAACACAGTCGTGTGTTTGGATTAACTTCATTTATGGAATAAGACCCTCAGGGTCACCCCAACGTTGTGCTTGGAGACGCTTTCCCCGACTCAGGGGTAGGCAATGTAATAAATCCAAATGGTTGTCATGTTTTTCTTTAAAATGTCGTGCCATTGGGTATGTGAGGTCACTGTTGGTAATTGCCCTCTGGTGCTGCAGTATACGTTTGTGGGCCTGTAGTTTGGTACTGCCCACATACTGCAGCCCAAAAGGGCAACCCAACACGTACACCATATACTCCATGCAACAGGTCAAGAACTTAAATATCTTGATGGGATACTGTTTCTTGTTGATTCGACATTTGTATGCACAGCGATTGTTACACTTCACAAACCCTTTGCGAGCTGTTAACCAATTTGCAGATGGTTTAATTTCGGGACAACAGCTCACTATAGAATATTTCATGGATTGTGATTTCCTAAAGGTGATACTAGGATATTTCGGCATCATCCTACCAAATACTGGGTCACTGCACACTCGACAAATTTTTGTTCAGAATTTTTCGCAGCGAGTTATGTTGTTGGCTATATGTAAATATAAGCCTGGTTTCATTTTCTTTCTCCTCATTCTGGTCCTGGTCCTTGGTTTCTTTAACTCTCTTTGCTAATAACCCTTGTCTCTCCAATGAGTGTACTTTCTCTCTGGTTACGTCAATGATATTAGCTTTGTAACCTCTCTCAATAAACCGTTCTTTGCTTTGTTGTTGAGCTTCTCTTAGATCTTTGTCAGTACTGCATGCTCTTCTAATCCTCAGCATTTCTCCATATAGTATGCTATGTATTAAATGCTGAGGATGATGGCTAGTGGCATGCAGAAGACTATTGCCCGCTGTTGGTTTATGATACAGGCGGGTTTGAATTCTCAGATTGTCTATGTATACCTGCAAATCGAGGAAGTACACTGAGCAGTCACTTATAGTGGCTGTGAATTGAAGATTCAGCTCATTTTGGTTAATGTTTTGAACAAACGCTTCTGCTGTTTCTCTTGTTCCCCGCCATATGACAAATAAGTCATCTATATAGCGTAGCCATAGTCTTATATGGTTGTCTACAACTTGTTTGTACTGTTTGTTTATTTAGAACTAACTCTTCCCACCACCCCATATGGAGGCAGGAGTAGCTAGGGAAAAAACATGCCCCCATAGCTACTCCTCTGGTTTGTTGTAGGATTTGGTTCTGAAAAATAAAGTAATTATTGTTCAGACAGTACATGATCATTGTTAATAACATCTTGTTATGTTCGGCAAGTTGTATTGGTCTAGAATTCAGGTAGTGATCTACTGCCTGTACACCATCTTTATGATATATACGTGTGTATAGGGATGTTACATCTAAACACATTAACAGATCATCTTGTTGCCAAACATAATCATTGATACATCTTAAAAGTCACTGGTGTTGTGTATAAATGAGGGTAGGCTTTTGACATAGTCCTATAAAAAAGAAGTCTATATATTTTGAGGAATTTTCCAATAAGCTGCCCTTAACCGATATTATTGGTCGACCTGGAGGTGTTGTTACATTTTTGTGCAGTTTTGGAATAAAATATATGATGGGCATCATAGGGTTTTCGTTTTTCAAAAATTTGAACTCCTCCATGCTGAGTAAATCCACACTTCGCCAAACGTTCAACTTAGAATAATATTCGTTCCATGATGCCCGCACTGTTTGTACATTGCTTCTTTTATAACGGTTTTTGTCATCAAATTGTAGGTTTGCCTCTGCCATGTACATATCCCGTGGCCATATTACTAGATTACCTGCTTCGTCCGAGTTTCTAAGAATTATTTGATCATTTGATTGGAGTTTTTCAACAGTCTATAATATGCATTTTGTTTGATGTATCTTGAGATTTTTGATTTCGCTTGGTATTAATTCGCTGAAGATGTCCAAAGAGTGTTATTAATGGTTGCAACTTAGATTTTTGTTTACATTTCGTAGCTACTGTTGCATAGTGATAATAGGTAAGTGATAATAGGATTAGCCGGCATGACATTTTCACTACTGCTCTCTTGTCTTAATACTTGCAGATCTGCCAGTAGTTCAGCATCCCCCGCATTAAGGTTATAATCATCTGATTGTGGATCTGCCACTTGATTCATGGTTGCGTTGTTTCCTCTGTGGTTGATTTCATGATACTTTTTTAATTTTAGCTTACAAATGAATTTAAATATGTCCATACGGGTTTGTGCATAGCTAAAGCTCTTCTCAGGACAATACGAAAGATCCAATTCCAACAATTGAATTTCAGCTCTCTTTAAAACCATGGATGACAAGTTTACAACTGTATTGGTGGTGTTCCTATTTACTGTGTTTGCTTCCTGTTCCATCTCTTGTTGTAAAAAGGCTGTTTTGTTTTCTCGCCTTCTGCTGCATTTCCGTCTCTCTCTATATATATATATATATATACATATATATATATATATATATACATATATATATATACACAAATGCATTTGTAATATCTATAGCAATCATATAGTCTTAAATATATTATATTATTTCTAATATTGCTGAAATTAAGTATTGTATGTTTATGATTTTTAATATAAATTTATTTTTGTATTTAATTTAGGAATAGTAAATCTGAACCTTGCAAAGTCCAACACTTTCCCTACTGTTGCTGAGGTTGGAGTTGAAGTGGGAAATGGAAATATGACCCTCCAAAGTCTTCTGTTGCTCGGGTTGGAGTGGTAATAGTAAATCTGACCACACCAAAGTCCAACACTTTCACTACTATTCCTCAAGTTGGAATAGGATTAGAAAATACAACCCCTTCACAGGTTAACACTATTTCTACTGTTCCTCAGTTTGGAGTGGAAATAGCAAATATGATCCCTACAAAGTGCAACACTTTCCCTCCTTTTCTGAGCCTGGAATGGGAATAGTGAATTTGGCCTTCCACATCTAATTAATTATTGATTTGATATTTTATCTTTTGAAAAATGTTACATTTTAATGATTTCATGATACTTTTTTAATTTTAGCTTACGAATGAATTTAAATATGTCCATGCGGATTTGTGCATAGCTAAAGCTCTTCTCAGGACAATACGAAAGACCCAATTCCAACAATTGAATTTCAGCTCTCTTTAAAACCATGGATGACAAGTTTACAACTGTATTGGTGGTGTTCTTATTTACTGTGTTTGCTTCCTGTTCCATCTCTTGTTGTAAAAAGGCTGTTTTGTTTTCCCGCCTTCTGCTGTATTTCCGTCTCTATATATATATATACACAAATGCATTTGTAATATCTATAGCAATCATATAGTCTTAAATATATTATATAATTTCTAATATTGTTGAAATTAAGTATTGTATGTTTATGATTTTTTATATAAATGTATTTTTTTTATTTAATTTAGGAATAGTAAATCTGAACCTTGCAAAGTCCAACACTTTCCCTACTGTTGCTGAGGTTGGAATAGGATTAGAAAATACAACCCCTTCACAGGTTAACATTATTTCTACTGTTGCTCAGTTTGGAGTGGAAATAGCAAATATGATCCCTACAAAGTGCAACACTTTCCCTCCTTTTCTGAGCCTGGAATGGGAATAGTGAATTTGGCCCTCCAAATCTAATTATTTATTGATTTGATATTTTATCTTTTGAAAAATGTTAAATTTTTATGAATTCATTTTAAAAGTTATTTTAATGTCATTTCTGTTGTAGATTTTATTGATTTGGAGTAATATTATTTTTTATTTATATTTTGTTTCATTTTAATAATTGTATTGTTTATTTTTATAATTTTAATATGTAGTATTTTAATTGTTTTTAAATATTGATAATGTTAATATAGCAGTGCATGTATGGATGAAACGTGCTGGGTGTATGTATGCTTGTGTGAAGTACAGTACATGAAGAGTGAATAGCTGTGCTGCACACACAAAGTGAGTGTGTGTGCTGGCAGTGTGTGTGTGTTGAAATAACACACTCTGGTTAATAGATAGAAAGGTTTCAGTGCTGAACAGTGTGCACACCCTGAGTGTGTGTGTTGAATGATTGGATACATGAATTGAGGTATTAGGTCTGAACAGTAAGTGTGCTGAGGGTGTACACTGATTAATTATGCCTGCAAAGTTACATGATATGGAGGACCCTGTGTTCCATTTTGAGGAGAGGAGGAATCCCCCAGACAGATTCATGGACTGCTGAATTCCTGTGAACTGGGAGGGAACAGACATTGGAGGAAAGAAAGAGACTCCCTTTACATTTCAAAATACTACTTTTTGATTCAGTGATGAATGGCAGAGAAGGGTCCTGGACACATCTCAGGAAGTAAGATGGGGCTGATAAAAAAATAATAGAGAGTAGGACTGGAGGTCTTAGATTAACCTTTTGATGCACATATTACTAGGGCTGACATCCAGGTATGCACTTTGGTCACTCTCATGAATCATGTTGTGGGCAATCAGCTTTTTTTTTTTTTGCAGAGTTTTATATAGCGCAAACTAGAACCGAACCGAATCAGTTATCAGAGCGCTTTACATAGCACCAGTTATGTTACATGAGGACACACTTTCATTTTTTTAGGCACGGGGAGATTAAGTGATTTGCCCAGAATCACAGGGGGTTTTTGGCGTCGTTACCGAGACTCGAACCCAGATCCCCAGGTCCGAGGTCGAGCGCCTTAGCCGTTAGGCCAACCCCTCTCCCAGCTTTGCAGTCATGCATTATGTGACAGACCTCTTTCATTAAGGAAGATGAAAAGATTAATTGCCCACTTCAAAAGAAGCAGAATCCCAACATAAACTTCAATGACCCAGACTCTAAATTACATGTGTTTCTGGAAAAGGACAATATGAAGGGGAGGTTGAGTCTCCAAAAATGTGTCATCTTCCAAGCAGCCAGACGGACTGTTTGAGAAGGGGAAGATCTGCAAGACTTTTGCTTGTGACTAGGACTGGGGGCAAAGGCCTGCTTGTCTCCCTGGTGGGTGAGGGGAAATCACCCAGGACACCAATATGACCTGCCCTGGAGCACCATTGCCTGCCTGCTTACCAAGACCAGTGTGACCTGTGAGGGAGAGGAGAGCGTTGGAGGGACTGAGGTCCAGTAGGCAGCCCTGCACGAGGATTCCTTATGTGAGGTGTGAGACTGTGCACTGAACGGGCTGTTGCCCATGTGCAGTATCAGCTCTGCGACCCTCGTGTGCCAGGAAAGCCACCTTGTTCTGAGCCGTATTTGGAACATAGGGGCCCATTAGGATCGCGGACGGACTTGAGTACGTCCGCGACCCCTGAGGAGGAGGGAACGTCCGCATGGGCTGCGGCGTTCCCTCCGAGCAGATTAGAATGTGACCGCCCGGGTGGCGGTCACATCCTCTATCTTTAACATTGCGGCGGGTGTAGCATCAAGCTGCACCCGCCGCAAGGTTAAAAAGGCATGCATCGCATTTGCATGCACAAAGCGGCAGGCACCGCACAGTGCTTGCTGCTTTGTGTACGCAAATGCAGGGGGGTACCATAGGTACCCCCCATGTGCACCTCCCACGCCCCCTTCACCCATAGAGCCCGCAATGGGCCCCCGAAGTGAAAGTCCGTATGCCTTTCCACTGCAGAAATGCCGCCGTGGAAAGGCATAGGACCACCAACATCCTAATATGCCTGGCGGTGTCTGATAGACACCGCCAGACATGTTAGAGCTTTTTCGCGGCGGTCGGAAGGCGACCATGGCGGAAAAGCTGCGGGCGGTCTTCCAGACCCCCCAGCCATCCTAATCTGGCGGGGGGTCTTTGAAGGCTCCGCTGCGGTTTTTCTGCATTCTCCGGGCTGGCGGACACTTCCGCCGGCCCGGAGGATGAGGAAAAACCGCAATCCTAATCGGCCCCTTAGTTTGGGGCAGGTGCGTAGGACCTGTGATTGTCAAGATGGGCAGCCCGGTGTGGCAGAAGGGCTTCCGGTACTACTTTTGCCTAGAGTTCAGCCCATTGCCCATTGTGATCTGCACCTGCACCTGACTAAGTACTTGAGATTCACTGGGGCACTGCTGAGGACATCACACCTTTGTTGGAGATCCTGTCAGGACCAGAGGATCATGCCAGTATCCCCTCCGCTAGAAGGAAGAGCAAATTACCTTTTTGTAAGTCTCAGCGCTTCTGAGTGCTGCCGCCTACATCGCGAGCAGCCTTAATTCGCCATACAGGATCTGGACTTGAGAGCGCCTAAGGAGAGGGCACTCACTGCACCCCTGAACACTGCCATGCTGCTGGAGGTTTCACTGGAGGTGGTGAGGCGGAGGGTACTCCTGTGGGCAATAGCGAGGCCCCCGCCTGGGTGGTTGGGTCAGTCTTTCCTCTGGATTTTGTATCCGTCTGGGATGGCGGTGCTGATGGCTTGACAGTTCTGGCTGGACTGTTCCCATGAGGCACAGGGTCAAGACTGATTTGCACATAGGTGGGTCTGAACTGAGGTGGCGAAGTGAGCTAAAGAATGATGATGGATTCAACCCAGATCTGTGACTGAGGATAAGTTTCTGAAAGGTTTTGGTGCTCCGTCCATTATCTCCTTGTGTTTGCTTTATCAACAGATAAGGCATCAATTTATGCATGACATAAGTGATGTAATACCCAATAACATGTGTTTTAAAGAAAGCAAGTATTTGGCTGGACACTTATTTATTGTTTGCACTGTTTCATTTTTACTTATGAGTCGTGTTCACTGACCTGTATCAACTACCCCATCCCTGTGGGTGCCTTGACTGCTTAGCCACAGCGACTACTGAGAATCAAATGCACAAGGGCAGAATCGATACTAGGTCGGGCCCTCGGACATCAGGAGTGAAAGACCTTAACCTGCACGGTCTGGCCAAGTAGCAGCTGCGTGACCCGTGGCCCTCTGAAAGGGATTTTAACAATCAGGGATCCCACTTTCATAAGGAGATTTGATAAGTTGCTCAATAATTGGACGGGCAGCCTGCAAGTCTGTTTTATAGACCATAAGGTTACCTGCATGAAAGGAAACCTTTTTCCCCCAACCATTATATCTAAATAGGGTTATTAAAGTGTAAGACATTCTTATTGTACATGCCAGAGGTTTAATACATAAATTGAATAGAAAGGGGGATAACGGTCATCCTTGCGTTGTTGGCCTAGATATACTAAAAACTGTGGTAAGATTTCCGTTTACCAGGATTCTAACAAAGCGTTTTGATAGATCAAGTGCACCATCCTGCCGAATTCTTTCCCTAAATTATAATGATTAAGTGTTGTTTGTAAATAGGCTCAATTTACTTTACCAAATACCTTTGTAGCATCCAGCGTCACTTCAGCTAACAGGACCTTATGGTCATGAGACAAATTTACACACCCAATGGGGCCATAGGTCAACTAATGAAGTGCCCTCCTCCTTAAAACCCATTTTGACCTTCATGTAAGATGCCCCAGTCACGCCATTCAATCTCTCAGCCAAATGTTTTGCAAAGATTTTATTGGTCTAAACGATTAACAACAATTGAGGCTTTTTCCAGGCTTAAGAATTAGAGTTACAATCGATTCATTCCACAAGGGGACTAATGGTAACCATTCCACAAAAAATCTCCCCAAGGATTCTGGTCATTATAAGTATTATTATATTACCCAGGGCTCTGTATAGTTAAAGAGGCAAGCAATCTAGCCCGGTCACCTTTCCTGTTTTCCTAGACTTGATTGCCTGTTCAACCTCATGAAGTTCAATATTGTTGTTAATATGAGTCATATTATCATCACTGAGTTAACCCAGCTCATCCCCCTAAATCCAATCCTTCACCATGTCTTCTGAAGTCACTAAGTTTTCTAAATATACGTCTGTGAAGAATTCCTGAAACGTCTTCGATTTCCTGACTGCCTCTTAATGTTTCTACTGAAATGCTACAACTAATTTGCTTAATTAAGTTTCTTGGTAGATCACACTTTGACTTTCAAGCAAGCAGCTTCCCACAATTCTCCCAATATACAAAAAGAACTATTCAACTAGCTTCCCACCTCTTCCTAACTCTATCTTTGAGCCCTATGCCTAGCTTAGCCTTTATTGTTTGTAGTGTATCCTGTAGTGCTTTTTCATCCCTGGGGTCTAGGTTTTGGAGAGATAGTCTTTCTTCCCCCTACCTAAGTTCCCTTGCTCGATCATTAACCTCCTTACAATAGTTTTCCTCTTGAAAGATAAAATACTAGTAATTTTCCCTCTCAAAATGGCTTTGAAAGTGTCCCACACTATACCGGCCGAACCCACGTTTATTCAGAAGAAATCTTCTGTCTCTGAGCAGAGCACCATAACTGTTTAATCTAGCAGTATGGTCCAATCTAGAGTCCACCTCCTTACTTTCACCCCTGACGTTGGTTCAAACTCAAGTAAAACTGCTGATTGGTTTGACAGATGCCCCCATATGCTTAATGTTTTGAATCTGTTTCCTTAGACTCTGATCTATTAGAAAGATATTGATCCTGGATTTGTGACCATATATTTTATTGTTAAAAGTGTAACCCCGACTAATTCCCGCCCTCTCCCTCCATATGTCACACAGCCCCAACTGCCTCATCATGCTTTTAATTAACAACAACCTTTTTTGGAAATTGATGATCTATTTTTCGATGATCTATATAGTATATTATCCAAAGTTACATTAAAGACACCCACCATTATAACAGGAGAGGAAAAGTTCAGCAAATTCAAGAACATTTCTCTAAGGGGCTATATCACGCACATTGGGTCCATAGTATTCCACTAAAGTATAGCATTGGTCATAAATCGCCAACTTAGCAATGACCCATCTACCCGCCTTATCAGTAATTCTTTCTTTAATGTGAACATTTGAAAGTTTTTTTAATAAACAATTGCCACCCCCTTAGTACTTGCATTCTGGTTTGTGCACACCACCTGCTGAGTTCACTTGCTGGAGTGGAATAAGCCTGTGCATTCTTACCTTGTCAGGTGGGTCTCTTGCAAGATAATCTGCAGGGGAGTCTCTCAAATAATGAAGCAATCTTGCTTCTCTTTCTTTTACTCATAAGCCATTTATATTCCACAATAGTATTTTTATAGAGGCTGCTTTCCCTTTGCCATCCATCCACTGATTAACTATAGCAGGCATAAGCTTCAACGGGGCATATCAAAAGCTGGGGTGTCTAAAGCACCTGAGGATATTTTTTTTTTTTTGCCCAAATGCTCCCCATGCCGTGCCCAAACCCCTCAACCCCTTCCCCCAACCCACCCCAGCTTCTCCATAGACTAAAGCCTTCCAGATACAACGCAACTGGGATGCAAGAAAAAAAAGAAAAAAAAATGAAACAAACATCTAAAATAAGGGCTTAAACATATCAAAAAGGTTACAGAGTCAGGGACACTCTACCCAACTGCCATACCTACTCTGTAACACCACCATTTTTGCAAAGGTTATCTATCAGATTGTCAACCTCTTATATAACCCTTAGAATTATACATTTTGATATTATAAATGACTCTGAAGGAGACAGGAAATTTTAGGTGGACTATGGCCCCTAGCTTTCTCAGCGGCTCTAGGCTCATTTCCATCTCCCATTGCCTATTTAAGGTAACTCGTGAGATATCAGATCTAATCCTAAAGGGGACCCCTTTATGCTTTCCTTACTGTTGATATTTGTTTTTAAATATTTGTATAGTTCATTTACACTTTTTTGTATAATTTAGTTTATTAGACAAAATAAGCAACTCTACAGCCTTTCCTTTCAACCCAAGCAAGCAAGATTGTCTATCAGTTGATGTTACAAATGTACCTCAACTTTCAGTGAGAAAAATGAAAATGAAACAGAAATCTATGTTAAAAGAATAAACACCAGTTTGTCAGATGTTGCCTGATATCTTACTTTTTTCATTTAACACCCACAAACTGCATCATGCTAAAAACACAATTTAAAGGTTTTAATGCTTATCATATTTCTGGCCTCCTGCAAGTTTATTTTGGGGGGCTGCAGCACCTCTCCGGCCCTATTTCCAGTGCCTTTGAGGAAACCATACATTTCCTTTGATTTCCATTCATTTCATGCTTTTCTAATGTGTAGTAATAAAAAGACAAAAGTGCAGCTGTACTAAATATAGTAGCTGAACATCTGAGTCAGTAAATGTAAATAAATGGCTGTCTGAATGGTCAAACATTGCTTTAAATGGCAGGAACGTAAAATGTTACCTCTATTAATGGTGTCTGGTGAATGTATACACTAGCATTCCCTCATCATGTAGATTGATACCTGAAAAGGAGTGAATGTGTGTGGTGAAATATCCAGCTTCCAACAAGGTCTGAATACTCAACAATAACAACCTTAAGACATGATATAAGCACTTGTAGCATCCTCCAAGCAATTGTTGTTTCCTCCAATTGTAGCAGGGTCTCCATTATGCCCTGAGGATTTCTGCAAGTGGAGCCTGTAACCAAAACTCCCAAAAAGGGTACTAATAAATAGGTCAGTAGTTCTTAAATTGTGGTCAGTGGACTCCTAGGGGTCCGCAAAGCCTGCTCAGGGGGTCCACGACTGCTTAGGAAATTAAATGCTATTAAAAGATTAATAAAGTGGATATAAATAAAGAGGTAAAATGTAGAGTAAAATTTAAAATGTAAAAGCATTTTATATATGTGAAGGAATTTGAAATTGGAGGCTAGCAATAAGATTAATATCCTCAGATTGATTTGTGGGAGCTGTGCAAGTGTATCAAACAGAATATAATATGGACAATGAGTGCCTCAGTGGTATTTAAATAAGCTTCATCTTTCCCATTAATGTTAAAACAGCGCCAGGATGCCCGTAGGGTTGCAGAGCGCTTTACAAATGGAAAAATAAATAAATAAATAATAAAACGTAATTTTCTTATATGTGTTTGTGAATTAAATATTTAGTCATTGGTGTATTTGTTTTACGAATGCTTGTTTCTGTATTTTTTGTGTATTGTTTACAGTTCAAATCATTGAAAATGCTCAGACCCGCATCCTTATTTTTCAGGATTGTCGTTTGGGGATTCCTAGATTCCAATAAGGATTCAGTGGGGGGTCCCTGAGTTTCAGTAATGATTACATGTGGATCCACAGAGGTCAAAAGGTTAAGAACCACTGAAATGTTATGTTATGTTACCTGTTCTTGTAGAGCATGGTTACCTAGAAATGGGCTTCCTAGCGCTAACAGGAGTCGTGAGCGGATGATATGTTGCTTATATGAACAGATGGGTCTTTAGTTGCTTTCTCATTTCAAATGATTTTATTAGGTATTTTCGATAGAAAAACACAAAGGCACGGCATATTGTGTACAGAGGTATAAAATTGATGTGATAAATCAGGTGGGTAAAATCATAACAGCTTCAGCAGTATGATGAGCAGGAAGTATTTTCACAATCGGTATATAAGAAGCGTGTTTTACAATGAACTGGTTGATACAAGGTAATGTACACTAATGAGTAATCTTCGGATGATTTAGTTGCTTTTTGAAGCTGAGAAAATTGCCATTGGCTCTTAGATGAATAGGGAGGGAATTACAGAGCTTGGATGCCAGATAATCAAAAGATCGCCCTCAGCTTCTGGCCCTTTTGATTCTGACGGGGTCCAGAAGGAAGTGGTTGTTTGACCTTAGATCTCGTATTTTGTTAAATTATATTTTTGATTTTTTTTTTCTGCAAACAAATACCCGAAGATGTCAGGGCGCTAGCTCTGAGTGAAAATCACATAACCATCCCTAATTTGAAAATAACCAAGTTTTAAATTCCTTGCTTAATGCTGAAAGGTCTGGTTTATTGTTGAGATGAAGGGGGAGTTGGTTCCATTCTTTTGCGGTTGAAGTAAAACTTCTTCCTCCGCAGTTGGTCTGTTTGAATCTGGGCGCCACTACTTTCTGGGCACCAGAGGAATGTTGATTTCTTCCTGGGCTATTCCATTTGAATAATTGTTTCAGATAGTTTTGACCTCTTGAATGAAGAGCTTCATGGGCCAAACAGAGGGCTTTGAATCTGATATGCTGCCTAAGCAGGAGTCAGTGCAGCTTGATGATATCTTGCAAGATGGATTTAAATTTGGGTGTGCCTATGAACAGTCTGGAGGACACATTCTGTAAGGTTTGTAGCCTGTTTTGATGCTTATGTTGTATATTTAAATACAGGCCATTGCTGTAATCTTTCTTAGATAGGACTAATGCAGTTACAGACATTTTTGGGCCATTTATCGGAATAAATGGGAAGATCTTTTTTTAACATTCTAAGAATGTAGTGGGTGGAGGACATAATACCCCCATTGACCTGCTGGCCAAATGTCAGCATATTGTCCATCACCACTCCCAGATTCATAAGCTTGCTCATTGGAGAAGGCAGGGTACCCAGTTCCTTCAGCCTCCAGGAAGGGGTCCAGAGAGAGGGACTGTTTCCCTAGAGAATGACCTTTGTTTAGCAGAATTTAACTTCAAACAGTTCATCCAGTTTCCAATGGCAACCATGCAGTCATGAAAAATCATGCCTGTACTGATGTCGGCGTTAGTCATGGCTACCACAATTTGGGTGTTGTCAGCATATGATGTGAGATCAAACCTGAAACATCTAATCACTGTAGCCAGAGGTTTAATGTAAACATTGATCAAAGTGGGACGAAGTTAGGATCCCTGCTGGACCCCACATGGCAGGGATAAAGGCTCTGACTGAAATCCAGCACCACCACTGGCTTCCTTTCAGATAGAAAGGATTTGAGGGGTGCTAGTGCTGACACCTCAATACCGACATCTTGGAGATGGTTGGCCATGATCAAGTGATCGACTGTATCAAAGGCTGTTGATAAATTGAGGAGTACCTGGGCGGCACTTCCACCTCCATCCACAGTCGAGCTAACCTCTAGAGTAGTTTGAAGCAGAGCTATTTCAGTACTATGGCAGCTTCTAAACCCAAATTGGTTGGTGTCCAGCAACTGGTTTTCCTGTACAAACAGTGCCAATTGTTGGTTCATCGCCTTTTCTGTCACCTTTGCTGGTAGGGGTAGCCGAGAGATAGGTCGATAATTGTTCGGATCCTTTGCGCTTAAGTTATGGTTTTTTAGAAGAGAGAGAATGGATGCTTCTTTCCATTGGTTAGGAAAGCTTCCAGAATAAATATATTGGTCAGGTGGGTGGCCACCATTTCTATTGCTATTTTGATGACTGCCAGAGGACCTGGGTCCTTGGGTGAAACTGAATTGGTACCTAGTGCTAACCCAGATAGTCAGTGAACAGTTGAATAAAGTTGGCATGACTAACAATCATATTCTGGTCGAATGTATTAAAGATCTAAACCACTTTTTCCAGGAAGAAACTAGCAAGAGTGGCACCAAAGGCCTGACTACTATTACTATTATTATTTCTAGGAGGTGAGGCAAATGTTGATACAACCTGGAAAAGTTATTTCGAAGAGTTTTTGGTGCCTTCTATTTTTTGGGTGAAATACATATTTCTTTCCTTAATCAAGAGTGTTTTATAAGTCTTCAGACGTATTTTATGTGGCACTATGAGATGATTAAGAATATGTGGTCTCTGGGCGTGTTTTACTTCATGTACAATGCAGAGTGATTTAAATTCAATTATGTTCCTTACTGGTAGCCAGTGAAGGCTGGCCAGGGCAGGGCATGCATACTGTGTTTTTGGAAGGCTCAGCAAAACTCTGGCAGTAGCATTCTGAATAACCCGCAGCTTCCTGGTAACATACGCAGGACTTCCGAGGCAGAGGGAGATGCCATAATCTAGTCATGACAAAATGAGACCCTATATCATTATTCTTCAGGTTTCCGTGGATAGCCATTTAATTGTCTTCCTAACAGTTCTTAGAAGATCAAAGCACGTTACTGCCAATTTCTTGGCCTGTGATGCCCTAGTGAGGTCTTTGTCCGAGAAGACTCCAATTCTCATAACTTCCACTTTCGAGGAAGGATGGTCGGCAACGCATGAAGACCAAGTAAGGTGGTCCCAGAGGAAGAGGTTGTTCCCAACCACCATAACTTCCATCTTGTTGCCATCTATGATGCCGGATTTCACGTGACTCGGTCAGACCAGCACGTCTCTGCCGGAAAGATCCTAACGTCTCCACGTCGGTGCACTTTTTACTTTTTTCGCAAATCGGCCAGAATAACGAAAGTCAATTACCTTATTGAAAAAGACTGCTCGTGAGAAAAAGGACTACTCATAGCATCGTCGTCCGATTAGTGAAACACTGATTATTCAGATCAACAAGACCATTGCTACAAGTCTTCTTTTCTATACTCTATTGATCCTGAAGTCGCAAAGGATTGTTTTGAAAAAGGGGTCACAGTCACAAACAAATTTTTAGTCCTGAAGATGGTCTGAAAGAGTTGTACCATATAAGACCGAAACGTCGACGACAAAGTCCATTACCTTACCTGCTCTTCACTACACAAGTGAATTTTATTTTAGCAAAATAAGAGTCAATTGTTTTTTATTTGCATTGGTTTGGACTTTCTACACAAATGATTTATAGGAATAAGTTTGTATTTTCTTGTTCATATGGATGAGTTATGATTAATTCTCATTGTTTACATGTACCCTATGAATTTTTGTCTAAAAATCTATATAAAAGAAAATATTTTTTTATATGAAAACTTTCACGTGTTGCTTTCTTCTTATGTCTTCATTGTCTACTTAAGTAGCTTTATGATAAATGTTTCAGACACCAATTGAATTGGAACGGATACATATAGGTATTCAATAAATAGTCTGTCATCTGTGATAAATACCTTCAAGTAAAATCCCTTGCTGGCACTCTTTTAAAGTTACGCCATCTAATTAAAGGCAGCTGGTGGTCATCCATTTGTTCACCTGCTCCAGGCAGGTGGACAAATTAGCAGTGGTTTGGCTGATGACAATCTGGGTGTGGTTGTCCTATGACACCATCGTAATGCCAGCGTAGCAGATAATCAGCAGCGGCCCGTGGAGGGAGTTCCGTGGGGCAGACAGGCGGGGCGGGGGAGGGGCAGATAAGCGGGGCGGGGGCGGGGGAGGGGCAGGTTGGGTGGTGGTAAACACCGGAATATGGATGATTGCAGGTAAGTAAGCAATTAAATTAATAAAACGAATTTCGTAGCGCGCCCTGCATCGCATTTTGCGCTGTAGGGCGCGCAAAGAAATTAGTTTATTTAGTTCATTTATTTATTTATTTATTTATTTATTTATTTTATTTAATTGTTTACTTACCTGCAATCATCCATATTCCAGTGTTTACCACCCCCCACCCGGCCCGCCTTTCTGCCCCACTGAACTCCCTCCACGGGCCGCGGCTGCTTTTAAGTGTTATATAAGTACATGTAATGGTGTTAAAAGTCTTTTCATGAATATAAATACATTGAAATTGAAAATTACAAATCAAATTAGTTTGTGAATGTCAATGCAATTTGTGATGTGACCTAGGTATTAATAGACTGCCACGCAAATTGCACATTCTCACAGTGTTGCAAAAGGACCTGCCTAACGAAATATTAATTAGGCAAGTTTCAATTTTTGTCTCACTGTAATTACTGGCAGATGCAAGAATGGTGACATGGAAGGAACAGCATTTGCTTTACCAAACACGAAGCGCAAGCACTATTTTTAAAAAAAGCCAATACACAATAAAGGGAGAGATGTTGCTTTAAAAAAATGTTCCTACTCGGGAGGACACTTGGTTAGCATATAAAGGCCCTTCTTTGAAATTCATTTGCCATCCTATCTCAGGGGGTCGGCAACAGATCACTGGTCTCGCCAAACTTTGTGACCCATTTATGAAAAGATGCCCATGTCCATTACAGGCACGGGTGACATTTTGTTACTCTATCAGGGAGGACTTAGGGGGAGCAGGTAAAGGTTCTCTTTTTGCCGTCCCATTACTGCAAAAGAGCTTTGTACCTCCATCCCTATGTCACAGTTTTTAAAAATGGTCTTCTTTTCTCAATAAAATTTAAATTATAATGTAGCTGTAGATTCATTCAACCATGCACTTCCCATAAGACATTAAATATTACACTTTCCTTTTCGTGCTGTATATGCGTGCTGTACCAGGCCTGTATTTATTTTGCTGTGAATTATGTTATGAATATGTAAATGCGAGTTGTGGCATTGCCAAATGCAGTATTCATAATGTTGTTGTTCTATATATATTTGAATTCTTCAGTCCCACCATTTTATGTAGGTGGGTTTAGTGATTTGCATACTTGATACTTCATCCAGTTGTTTGACACAGCAAAAAATATTAACTTACTTGAGATACACGGAGAACAGATGCACATTTCTTTTCCTGAATGCCATTTTTGTGCTCTTACTATTTTCTGTTTGTTGGTCTTGAAACGCATTAAAAACGAACTTTACACTCAAATATGTTCAATGTTCAATCAAACCGACTAACTTTGGCTCCAAACCTTGGACGCAGACTGCGTTCCGCATTAGGGCCTGTGGTATTTACTTTTGCAAAATATTTTTAAGAGAACATTTTTGTATATGGTTTTCCAATTTTCCTCTTAGGGAAATTGCAGTTTCTGAAGCCACCGAGTTGACATCACTAACATCATAAATTACTTTTCCAGTCGTTTATTTTCTCTCTGTGGTTCTCTTGCCAAACCTAAGTGATCCCTGCTGCTTGAAAACATGCTCTGGTGAGCAGTTAAGCAAATGAGAAGGTTGGTTCCCTCTCGAGCATCACAAATGCATCAGATAAATCACTGCGACAAATGGAAGTGAAAAAAGCGGTGGTGAACAAAAATTGCGAGACGAGGCGAAAAACAATTCAGAATGGCTGGCACCCCCCGATTTGGGATCAGTGTACGACTTCCGGGCACCCACATTTAAATATGGAATTCAGTAGAGGAGACAATAGGTTGGAGTTTCGTTTCACACAGAACGAGCCGTAGACTCAAGTAGATAAAGTAGTTTAATGGAACCCTTCTACATCACCCCCCCCCCCCCAATTAGGGGTATGGTGGTGCTTTTATCTCAGGTAAGGAAAAACAATCTCACAGACGGTTTTAAAGCATAAGAGATATGAAGCATAATGAAATCACAACTCGCCAGACAGATAGCACCTTACCATAATAACTAGGATGCAACAAGTATCATCTTTCCTGCATGAAGCATAGTACTCTAAATTTAGACTGACATTCCACAACAGCAACCACACAATAAGGGATACACTCAAAGACTCCAAAAAATACATCAATAAAAAGAAAATCGACAGACAACCTGAAGATGCCATCTATCAATCCAGAGAGCATCCGAACACTTAGACACACAACCACCCAGACATGCAACTATGCCACCTCTAATGCATGCAAGAAACCAGAAAGGCAGCATACAAACCCCCTCCTTCATTTTTACCTATCCACCAAGGACCCACACCCTTACCATCATACCACCAGCATAAGGCTCAGCACGCTTTCAGAAAATTCACACTAGACACACGTGCATTCTGCACTCCCACCCAACGCACTGGTCACAATTCTTTCCCCAACTCCAGAGGTCTCAATCACAACCAACAATCTCAGTTCATACATGGCACTGCACTCATTCTGGGATACGAAAAGGGATGACATAGCAACGCTAGCAAATGATTGGTAACAACTACCCCCCACACTGAGAACAAATGAGCTGCGCTCAGCAACCTAGAACCCTTTGCAGGTTTGCCTCGTAAACAACCCATCGGACGCACCCTTAGGAATAATCATGCAAGCATAGAGTCAAGCACTCTTGTCCAGGGCAATCTTGAAAGCACAGGAGCCAAAACCCCATTCATGTAACTCTGGTAAGCACAGTAGCACACAGCACCACCACCACCAGGGTAATCCCTCAGACTACAGCTATGTGCAACACCACGTGCAGAGCACAGTCCCGATACTGTTTTATTCCCAGTGGAAATGTACAATTTAAAACTAGCAGTTGAAGGTTAAAAATATATTTATGAGACAACATTAATGTCAGCTATCATTCACAAATCACTATAAGTATGTAGAATGCATCTTCATGCAAATAGTATGTTTACGTTTAATTTGAAACATCCAGAAAACGTAAATTAGAAGATATGCTTATGTAGCCGACACGAATTTTAGTCTGACTGAGCATACAAAGAACAGAGACACTTTTGCCCTACAGTCACAATAGTGCCCATTCTAATGACAGCACACATAGTACACAGGATAACATATTATCAGCCATTTGTGATTATGCTACCAGTATTTGTATTGTGCACATTTTACCATTGTTCAAAGTTTACAATTATTTTGGCAGTCCTGCACCTTTCCACGTGGTACTGGAGTTACCATCACCAGCTATTCTGATTAAGCAAGGTTGAATGAGCAGAACCAATGCAACTTTAAAGGTAGGCATAGTACCTGCTGGTGTCAACGTACAGCAAATGTGCAAGATGACAACTAGAATCCTGATCAGAACATATGCAGAACGTAAGCAGCCATTTAAAGGCCCATGTATTCCACTTCCACCTATTCCAAGGGAGGCTAATTATGAGCAGATGTGTGTGACCCTAGCCTGCCTCTTGTCCCAGAAGGCTCCCAAAGGTGGATGCTCTTCAGTCAGGTAAGCTCTAGTTGGGTCACTGCTCCACGCAAGCCTTTCTGTCATCCTGTACATTCCGAGGTGACATGGCACAATTGGTTGTTTGCTGTCCTGAAGGGCAAGACTAATCAGACCTGCCCCATGTTACCCTCTTGCCCTCAGACGACCATGCCTGTCCAATACTTTCATTAAGATCCCAGCAGCCTTGCTGTTTGATAAGATGGTGTTGCAGGGATTCAGCTCTTAGAACCGAACTACGCATAGAACCGTACGACATCAGCATGAAGGGACTGAGTCACCATACCACCTCTCAGTACTTATGGGTCCAAGTCCTTCTAGCTATCGTGTCTCACCTGCCCTCCTAACTTTACCAGACAAACAAGTGAATTAGCACCCCAGAACCAGCACCCTTTTGCTCTCTCACTCGTTCTGCTCCACAGTAAGATAACCAGGAGCCATAAAGGTAGTTTCGAATATTTATTCAAACTAGTGTGCTCTGTAATGCAGTATACGTGCCACAATTAAAATAACAAACGCATACAAAAAATACTGTTACCATGGCTACTAATCCATATATCATGAAAAGTCTTGTCATTTTATAGGATAGACTAACCTAAACCCCACTTCGTGCGAATGAACCTAAAAGATTATATATGAGAATACTGGCAGACCCCATTCCTCGGCATATACTGTTGGACACTCTACATCTCAGTAGATACAGTGCTCTTTTCTCAGACTTCTCGTTCCTTGTGCGTGTTTGTTGCACTTGGGCTCATCTATATGATAGGACATGTGTGTGCATAAACAACAGCTGCATATTTGTGTTATGTCTATGTGCTAGTGTCTGATTAGAAAGTATACCAAAGGGACAATGTTGTTTGACCTTGTTTATGGTGTTAAGACTAAATCCCAGGGGGGGGCGTGGCTTGAGCGCCGCACAAGATGGCGGCTTGACTGCGGAGCTCCGGGCATCGAGCGCCGACACCAGCGGCTCTCTCCTTTCCTGCTGCACCATTCTGGACGCCGACTGCATTTTCATACGTCGGAGCATGAGGTGAGCAGACTGATACCGCCTGCGACCCTCTGCTCCGTTTGAATGCATTTTCTCCATGACTGACGCGGCGCGCTTTCCAGCGGCCGCCATTTTCTTTCAACTCTGCCGCGTCTCCGAACCCTGTCAGCGGAGAACCTGCGCCGCGGTGCGGTGATTTCCAGGTGAAACGCGCTTACTGCAGCAATGATGAAACACGCAATGTTCCTATTCCTTATTGGCTGATTCTTCCTGTTGGCGCTTTTTCAGCCTTTGGTACCTCCTTTTCCTCAAGCTTTCTTCACGCTAATGTTGTTTTCAAGCTGTTTTCATCATTTGGACGCCGCTCTTCATTGAAATTCACCGAACAGGATACCATTTGTGTCTGGCTACCCTCAATAATTTCTATCTGTTCCTACACATGATGCAGACGGTTTCCCTTCTCATGTTCACCATATGCAGTGTAATTCCAGCTATGTGTGCACCTCTATTTTATTGATGGCTTTTGTGTGACGCATTTTTCTTTCATTTGCATACACGGTCCTGACATCACTGTGTTGAGCTCTACCTTCCACAACACTGCTATTTTGTCAGTTTGAGGGGCGCCGTCTTCACACAACTTATATCTACGGAGTCTACAGGTACATTATTATTATTTATCTCCCATACCATATATGGGGAAACTGCGCACTCTCAAGCTCACGGCTTCCAAAACCAAACTGCCTCTTTCCTCTGACTCTGACTCAACGTCGCACGCCATGGAGGACACTACCCCTTCTAAAGCGGATATCACTCGTGGGGCAATACCTAAGGCTACTGTCACCAGTAAACTTCCACAACCTGGCTCCACGAAACGTCACAAGAAAGATCCTCCATCTCCAGGTTCTGAGACACCTTCCGCATCCATGGATCTCATTCTTGAAGAACTCCGAGCACTTAAACCCTTTATGGCTGAAACTACTAAAACACTGCAATTTCTTCATGATAAATGGTCCACTCTCGAATCCAGAGTCCTGTTAGTGGAACAATCAACGGAGGCTCTACAATCTTCTTGTTCTAGAATTTCTACATTGGAGAAGGATGTCTCTCTCTTAAGACGACAGACAGAAGAGTTGGAAAATAGAAATCGTCGCAATAACCTACGCCTTTATAATCTTCCAGAGCTCACAGAAGGGTCCAATCCAACCTCCTTCTTCCAAACCTTTTTATCGAAAATTCTAGATCTTCCATCTTCTGTCACTCTTAACATTCAACGTGCTCATAGACTGGGTCCGAGAGTTTCCTCCAAACCACGCGGAGTCATCATGCTTTTCCTACAATATACCGATTTACTTCAGGTACTTTCGGCAGCCAAAGCAAAGAAACAGATTATCTGGGAAGGCCACCGTCTGTATCTATCTCAAGATGTAGCCAAAGTGACAGCTGACCGAAGGAAACAATTTCTTGATCTACGACCACGACTGCGAGACCTTGGTGCCAGATTCGGTCTCCTACATCCTTGCCTCTTCAAGGTTACGTATAAAGAAAAGACAACGACTTTTGAAGATCCACGAGTCCTTGAAGAATTCCTCCGTCACCATGAAACCATCAACATGGACACTGCCAGACCAGTTTAATAATTCATGTGTTTTCCTGATTGATTAAGTATTTATCCTTTTGTTTCCCTACTGTGCCTAGTATCGACTTCCCTTATCCTAATGTTCGCACATATCCCTTGTTTATTTTGTTATATTGTTGCGTAGTTCCTACATTTGGCGTTCTTATGTACTCCTAACTTCTCTTCTCCTTTTTTGTCTCATCACAGATTCTCTCCTTCTGTTCCCCATCCCGGTGTAGTTTTTTGCTCCCTTCAATTGATCCTAAGCTGGTTCCTCCGGTGTTCGATGACGTGAGTTTCTGTTGTTGATGTCGTCCTCTTCTGGCGTCGTCACCCCCCAGTTCTCATTTGTATTTGTTGTTATGTCTCTTCTCTTGCTTTGTTCTCTTATCTTCTTTTATACTCTTTTCTCTCTCTCATATTTTTCTTACTCTCACCTTTTCTCTCTATCTCTCTCATACGTCTGTTCTTGCAATCTTACTACTTCTCTCAACACTTCTCAACTACCTTTTTATTTCACCTTATCTTTTCTTTTATATCATTCTCCTGCTAATGTACATTCCGAGTAGTCACCTGGAATGTTAAGGGGTTAAATAACCCCATTAAACGTCAACGAGTTTTAACGCATTTAACCAGACTTAAAGCAGATGTGGCCCTCCTTCAAGAATCCCACCTTACGGATTCAGAGGCTACTAAACTTAAACGATGTTGGGTGGGTCATGTTTTCTATTCACCTGCTGTAGGTAAGAAAAATGGTACAGTTATACTCTGTCATAAAAAGTTAAATGTTTCAATTGTATCTCAAGAATGCGACGATGATGGTCGTTGGGTAATTGTTAATCTTCTTATAGATAAAATACCTCTAGTTATTTTCAATGTTTATGCCCCAACCGGTGTTGATAAACTGTTCTGGCCTGCTATTTCGGACAAACTTGTTACCCTCAATGACCAATACGTTATTCTTGGCGGTGACTGTAACCAAGTTTATGACCCCTTTATTGATAGAAATTCAAAAGTTAAATTTATTCCTTCCAAGATGCACACCCAGTTTATCTCCTCTATACAGAATAATGCATTAGTTGACATTTGGAGGCTTTGTCATCCTGACCTCAGAGAATACTCTTTTTACTCCCCTACACATCACTCCCAATCACGTATTGATTACCTTTTTCTTAGCAAACCATTGGCTCAACTTGCCATTCATTCAGATATAGGCTCCATCCTAATTTCAGACCATGCTCCCGTTTTTGTAGACATTGATCTTCTTCCCTACTCCCCTCATTCAGGCCGTTGGAGATTTAATAATTCCCTACTTCTTGATTCTAACTTTTGCACCCAATTTAAGCAATTTTCCACTGAATTTTTTACACATAACCATCTCCCTGAATCCCCCTTTGTTATGATTTGGGACTCGTTTAAGGCAGCTGCACGAGGTTTTATCATTAATTTTGTTTCCCAAAAGAAAAAACAATCAATCTCTAAGTCAACTCAACTCTTGGATAAAATTAAGAAGTTGGAATATGCATACTATAACTCAAATTCTGAATCTTCTTTACGTGAATTAATCGCAGCCAAATTTGACTTCAATAAATTCACCACCAACGCCGCCTCTAACTCTCTTCTAAAATGCAATTCCCGCTACTACGGCGGACAAAACAAAATGGGCAAGCTCCTGGCTAACTACCTTAAGATACGTAAAGAACGTACAAAAATTGAATCCTTGCAAAACCCAAATGGAGTATCTTTCTTTAAAGATAAAGACATACTTGCTCAATTTGTTTCCTTTTACCAAAATCTCTACACCCCAGAATCTGTTCCCGACCCTCAAGATCTTCTTTCATATTTTCAAAACATCCCTCCTCCAGAAGCTTCCCATCTTGACTTTCACTCATTGGACTTGGACATTAGCCAATCGGAAATTTCTCATGCAATTTCTATTCTTCGTCGAGGTAAAGCCCCAGGGCCCGATGGTTTTACCATTGAATTTTATAATCACTTCTCCTCCCTTCTTCTCCCAAAATTGCATTCCCTATTCCAATCTTTTGCGGCCTCCGGATCCTCTCAAGGTACTTTCCAAGAAGCATTGATTTGCTTAATACCTAAACCAGATAAAGATCATACCCTTTGTAAGAACTATCGCCCCATATCACTAGTAAACACTGATTATAAAATTTTCGCCAAAATTATAGCTCTCCGACTAGATCCCTTATTACCAGAACTTATAGGTCCTGAACAATCCGGTTTCGTTAAGGGTCGCCTATCATCAGATAATTCCCGTGTCTTCTTTAATATCTTGAGTAAAGCTCCATCCCTTTCCTCCCCCCTTGCTGCTATCTCCCTTGACGCTGAAAAAGCATTCGACAGAATTGGTTGGGACTTTATGTTCCAAGCTCTCCATTGGTTTGGCTTCCCCCCTAAATTCATATCTCTAATTTCTCTATTATACTCTAGCCCCCATGCTTCAATCTTTGCAAACGGTATGATTTCCGATTACTTTCCTCTCCAAAGAGGGGTTCGTCAAGGATGCCCACTATCTCCTTTATTGTTTATTATAGCCTTAGAACCCTTTTTAACTAAGATTAGACTTGATGACACGATTACTGGTTTCCAATATGGTACTCACCAACAAGCTAAACTATCTGTATACGCTGATGAAATTTTATTTTATTGCTCAAATCCTCAAACAACTCTCCCTTCCTTCCTTAGTCAAGTTTCTTCTTTCTCTACCGTCTCAGGATATCGTCTTAACATTGATAAATGTGAAATCTTACCTTTAAACCCCTTATGCCAAAAACATCTCTTTGACTCTTCTGGTTTTTCCTGGCAACCCATAAAGATTAAATACTTAGGTATCTGGTTTGCCCCCCGTATTCCAGACACTCTTAAATTTAATTTCGAATCTCTTTCTAACAAAATCAATACATCAATAACACGTTGGAATCCTCTATTCCTTTCTTGGTGGGGTCGACTTGATTCCATCAAAATGATGTTAGCGCCCCTAGTCCTCTATTCTGTTTCCATGATTCCCATCCGTATTCCAGATCATTACTTTAAATCGATTGACTCCCTACTATTAAAATTTTTATGGAAAGGCAAAAAATCTCGGATTGCACTCTCCTCCCTGAAAAAAGACAAATCCCTTGGTGGTGTCAAGTTCCCCCACTTTAAGTCATATCATACCGCATTTTCATTAAAACAATCTATGAAATGGCTCTCTTCAGATCTTCCTCGCATTCCTCCACTATGGCTCACATTAGAATCTTCTCTTCTGCATCCTTACGATTTTCGAGAAGTCCTATCCTTTACCTCTAAGGTGTCATCCATAGGTTCCCCCATCATTTCTCACTCTTGCTCTCTTCTTCGTCCATACTTAATATCCACCTACCCATCTGCCTCCTCCACCCACGCTCAACCTATCTGGCATAATAAATTCCTCAAAATTCGCAATCGTTCCTTATATTGGAAATCCTGGCATTCCCTTGGTCTAAAATGGATCTCACAACTTCTCTCGGATAATCAGCCTCTTTCTTTCCAAGATCTTCAAACTCAATTCTCGTTACCTGCCTCATCCCGTAAACAGTATTTATCGATACTTCCATCCCTTACTCAATATCTTTCTTCACTCCCATCCTCTAACTCTATCCCTACCACACATCTATCGATTTCTAATGCTATTGATCAATCTCTTTCTGCGTCATTTATTTATAAATCTCTACAATCCTCTGCTGATCGTTCAAAATCTAAGGTTGAGTTGGCTTGGGAAGAAGATTTCTCTCACTCATGGTCCACTATCTTATGGGACAAAATCTGGTCCAAGATTCACAGTACATCCAGAGCTGCAAATACCACACAAACCTTATTCTTTATTTATAATCGTATATTATTCACTCCATTGCTCCTGTCCTCCTTTTCCCCAGACACTCCATCTACTTGTTGGTCCTGCACATCCCTTTCAGCTGATTTGAAACACATGCTATTTGAATGTCCCCCTATATTACGTTTCTGGCACTTAGTTTGGTCCCAGTTACAAAAAATTTTCAAATTTACAGTTTCATTCTCCATTTCACACATTTTCTTAGGTTCCCTATCTCCCACCTTTGTTGAGTCCGACTCCAACCACAAATTACTTGACTTATGCATAGCCATTGCTTTCCACCATATCACATCGCATTGGAAACAAGCTAAGGATGTTTCTTTTACTGCATGGTGGAATGCAGTTTGCTTCAATCACCGACTTGACACTAACTTTGTCTCTCCTATCTCCTTAGCAATCAAACGTGATCTCTTATGGCTTCCCCTCACTGACTATCTATCCTCAGTTGCTAAACCTCCTCCACCACTTCCACTACGTACGGTTGAAGTTTGTAAACCTCCATAAATGCATTACCTTAATTTATTCGATTATCATATTATTATTTACAGCAAATGTTTTATCATATTTTTAATCTGTTTTCATATTTTAAGATATTCTTCTCATCCTCCTATGTTCCTCATACTCATTGCCTGTTTTTTCATATTTTATGTTTCAGTTTCCTAAATGTAATTCACTAATATGTAAGATCACTCTCATTTTCGCATAACTCTTGATTGTTTCTTCATTTTCTGTCTTTGTTTCTTTATATTTCAATAAACTTCAAACTTAAAAAAAAAAAGACTAAATCCCAGGAACAGAGCGAAACTCAAAAACATATGCAGGTTCTGTGTGAAAGTAAAACATGGCACAAAAGCAAACGTGTTTATATAGTAATATGTGCAAAGGAAAATGAGGCCTAAAATGTGCACAGGTAGGCTAACATAGGGAAAATTACAATGGATCTTGCAGGAAACACAACATTGGTATCCTCATGCTCGCCTAATGTGTTTCTCCCAGAGTTTTCACTTTCATTATTGAAGGAAATTAATTTTTGGGTGGAAAAACTCCAACACCAAAAGAAATGACAAGCAATCTTACAGCAATGTATAGAAACTTTACCCCCATCCATCTGGCTAGATCAGGCTTCTCCAAACAGTAGCTCATGAGCTACTGGTAGCTCTCAGCTACCTGTAAGTAGCTCTCCTGTTTGCAGCCCAAACCACCAATTATGAAACTTTGCTTGGCTGAATTAATATATGTACACCAACATTTAAATGTATGTATTTGGGACGAAAATATATGTATTTTCAGAACTCACAAGCTGATGTTTACAGAAAAATGTTAGAATTTCCAAAATATATTTGAAGTTGATATTTGAATAATAAGTAATATAGCACTGGGGCTCTTTTTACCAGTATTATCGCCTTGGTGCCAGGAGCATTTAAGCTATACCGGCAATGTATTACTCATGTAAACTAACCCTGGGCGAAGGACTTCGCTACGCCCATGGAGTGGGCGTAGTGTTGCCTACTTCGCCCTTTGCAAAGTAGGCGTAGCAGCAACACTACGCCCACTCCGTGGGCGTAGCGAAGTTGCCCACCACCCGCCTCCCTCCCGCCCTCCCCGGGCAGCCGCGCATGCGCATTGGTATCCAAGACGGCGGCGCGAAGGAGAAGAGGGAGCCCGGGGACGCAGCGGACAAGGTAAGTGCTTTTTATTTACTTTTCTTTTAGTATTTACGCAAATTAGGTATGTAGGGGAGGGGGGCAGGCGGCGCGGAGTGGGGCAACGCGAAGTGCATAGGTGGGCGTAGTTTCTCGCCCACTTTGCGTAGCTTCGCGTAGCCCCACTACTCATACTACGCCCACCCTTAAATAAACACATTCTAAATCATAATTTTTTTTAAATCTTACTGCTGTCAACCCTGCCTTTTGGATGGAGGTGTTCATTGCTTTTAATCCTGCATATGGTGCTCACTAATATAATCCTGCCTGAGGTGGTCACTATTACAGCATTAATGAGATTGGAAGCTCGGGATAATTTTCCTTAACCATAAATAGATCTAATTACAGGAAAGCTTGCAGACCCCTGGGCAAGATCAATAGCATGTCATAGATGTGTTAAAAGGCTCTATTTATAATATTCCTAGTCCAGCTATTCTCTTTTTTCTCTAAGAGCTACATCTTCAACAGCCATTTAAAACAAATGTTTATCCTCTCATTACTCCTGAGGCACTGTTATCAAACTGCAGCGGACCTAGACGGCAGTAGCCACATGCTACTGCCTAAAGTGATATTTCCTGTTCCACGAAATGCCTGGATTTGCTTTCCTGAAAACAATCTTGAGCCCGCCAAATTAGTTAATTTCACTTACTGGTCAGTGCACTTTCCCATGTATGCACTTGGTATTTTATGTATTTGGTTTTGGGCTGCAACACAATGCTAATATGTTGGCTTCCAGGTGTTTCACAGTGAGCCTTCCTGAAATATAAGTAGTAGCAGCAAGCAGCGTTATCAGTGAAGTCTTTGGGAGCTAGGAAAATATTTTGTCATGTTATATTAGTGACACTTATAAAGCACAAATTCTGCAATTGGTATGGACTTTCCATGTGATTCATGTGATACCAGAGCATACTGGAATTTGTTAGATCTGCCAGCCTTCCTCATCCATTGTTGCTGATGTCATTTTTGCTAGCCTTAGGACCCAAGTTAAACAGTGGATACATGCACGTGCTCACTCCTTACAACATGGTAACATTGGCTTACTCCAAATTGGCACATTTATTTTACTTAAAGTAAGGTGGTACTACATGAACCAGGGCCTGTAAATTAAATGTTAATAGTGGCCCTACAGTATTTATAGTACTGCTCAATTGAGTAGCCTTTTAAACATGTCTTTGGGCAATTTTATAATGCTATATTGACTTGGCAAATCAAACTTTTTGTCAGGCCCAATCCTACCTTTTTACTACATACACATCACCCCTAGGGTAAGCCCTGGACAGCCCAGAGGGCAGTGTGCTTTGTATTTAAAAAGTAGGTCATGTACTTTTATGTTTTACATGTACTGATAGTGAAAATATCTTTAATGAGTTTTTTTTTACTTCTGCAAGGCATTCCTCTCTCATAGGATAACTTTGGAGTTACCTTATTACATTCAATTAGCTGTAATTTCCAAATGGGAACAGCTAATCAGTTCATTTTTGATGTCCTTGGAATTGTAATGAAAACTCCTCTTTTATGGCACCTTGCTGGAATGCTGACCTCCTGCCTGAGTCAGAGGGATTGGACCTACATCCTGGAGTCCCAGAGTGACACTAAGACAGAGTTCTTCAATCTGTGGGGCGCGCCCCTCTGAGGAGGGCGCGACACCATCTCAGGGGGGGCACGCACTCCACACTAAAATCTTACCTTCCTTTGTCTTTCACTGTCCCACGTAGCAAGTCTTCACCCATTTCAAATGGGGATATATGATTGAAGAACTCTGGGGCACGTATGAAGACAGTCACCAATGAGGGGGACAGGAGCAGAGATGTCAGGAAGTGCCTCAAAATTTGTGTGCATACAGATTCTGCAGTCGTCTAGTCCGTGCTGCCTTTCTTTTCTTGTTTCCTGCCGACGCTTTCCTGAGTATTACTGCCGCCTCACTGTGAAGGACTTTGCAGAAATCTACATCAACAGGAAAGAGGGCTTTGCTGGGCCATTTAGTGCTGCCCAGTTTTCAAAGTCCAAGGTGGGGGGGGTGGGCAGGGGGGCAGGGGGGTCAGGCGGCTGGGGGGGAGGAGGGAGGCATTGGGCGGGGGTTCAGCAATAACAGAGGGTTGGAGAGGGAAGGAAAGGGAATCGATGGGGCACAACGTGCCCATGCTTTTTTTGTCATAGCAAGAGCTAACGGGGGTTAATTACTACAGTTGAAATGCTGTTACTTTTCCCTCCCATGGCACAGGCATACCGATACATATGCCCCACAGCTTCACATAACTCACTAACTGGTGACTGATAAAGAGCTATAGAGGCGTTCGAAGTTTCCACATTAATCAGATTTACGTTACAGGTGGGACTTCACTCCTCACCCCCCTGACACCGGGGCTACTGCATGCCACACTCTCCCGGCCGCCATGGCAAAGGCAAACAAGAAACAGCTCACAGGAGCAGGCCTGCGCACCCTGACACAGCGAGCCAGCGAGGTATGAGAGGTGCTCGGAGAGCATGAATTATTCATCGGCGCTGCTCCGGACAGTACCCACCTGTACAGGTCATGCAGCCTGGGAGTGGTGTGTGCAGCTCTCCATTACCTCACCAGGGGGCCAACAACATCTTCAGTACTGGCGCTGCTCAAAGAGCAGGGAAAACACACCTGCTGCAGTTTTACAGGTTGTGTTGTGTGGACAAGGTTAAATAAAATTTTCACCAGGGCAGACATGGCACAGACTGATTCTGCTTTATTTTTGCCGTTTTAACATATTCATTGGATAAAATAAATGTCTCCCAGTTTTCGAAATATAGAGAAGGGAACTCTTTGAGGCAAATAAGTTTGCTCTATTTGTGGTGGGTAAGTAGTAGAATCATTGCTATCTCAGATTGTGCTATATTTAATGATTCCTTATCTATGATTTCTTTGCTGCTAACTATGGTACTCCTAAAATGACAAACTGCTAAAACTGAAAGCACCATGTGTTGTTTAAATAGCCTGCAAAGACCTGGTCTTGACACTAAATGATGGTTATAAATAAAGAAGTATGTATTTATTTGTAATGTGACTTTTCTGTCTTTGTTCCATTTAATTATCAGCCATGGTTCATTCAGGCAGCCCTAGAACACAATTAAAGAGCTTTCTATTTATTTTTGCTGTTCGAAGTATGCACAGATAAATGCTGAAAATACAGCGTTAGTGACTGCTTATTTTTGTACCACCTGGGACATCAAAATAATGAACTGGCAACCCTAATTATAAACCTGGAAGTTTGTTGCAAGATCAGCACATTATTTATTTCTTCCACCCTTGATCCCTGGTTAATGCTATAATAGCAATAGTTTAACTTGTATCTGAAACTCTATGCCACTGTCAATAGCATGCTGAGTTACTTCAAGGGTCTGGGAATGCACCTAAAATTCAGACAACTCGCTCCTCATTCTCGCCTTTCACTTTCACGCTCATCCTGCATTTATAGCAATCACAATGCCCTCACACTGATCCCCATGCACTCACACCAGTCACCCGCTCACCCTGTACTCACAGTGATCACTCTGCACTCACAATGCACTTGCGCTGTTCACCCTGCAGTCTCACGAGCACACTATTCAGCCTGCACTCATGTGACACTTCACTCACCTGTCCCCTTCACTGCTCAATCTGCAATCTCACGCAAATATGCCCAATACTAACCATACATTCATTTGTCCCACTCTGCACCCAAATTCACATGGTCACCTCACTCACCCTGCAGTCACTCCTCTTGCTCTGCTCTCCCACTGTTGCATCGTTCACTGTGCACTCAGATGGGCGGTCCTGCCACCCACACAGCGCATAGGGTTAATGTACCTGCTACAAAGAATGTGGACCATGAAGATCAAAGACCTGTGTAATAAGCCTGCCATTTAACCACACCCACTCATAAAACTGCAGTTTACAAAACACTCTTATTGTGTGGAATATCATTTGCAAGATATGGCCCGGGATATATGGATGGTGGTTGAATATGTAGTGTCCCAGATTCCTGAATTTCCTGCCAGGTGGTGGGGGGGGGGGCCCAAGATCTAAAAAGATTCAGCTGGGGGGGGCTCAACCTACAAAAGTTTGAAGACCTCTGCTCTAAGGACTAGTCTTCTGGCTTCCTGTACAGTGCACAGGGACATAACAGTACCCCAACCACCTGAACCAACACCCAGGTCCAGCTGGGGCAAGCCCCTGACCCCCAAGAGGTGCCCCTGAGGTCCTGGACCCTTGGTGTGGCCTCAGCGGAGATGAACTGAAGTTTTGGGTTTTTTCGCAAACACGAACATACCAACTGGTGCCAAAACCTTGTCACTCTAGCTAGCACAAAGTTCTGTCAACTCAACCCTAGGTGTAAAATCATCGACCACTCTTGGGGAACATCATTGCGAAGCTATGGACCAACTGCCTGCAAGAAAAACAGGATCTTTGCCCTACAGCGATGAATGCCCGCAGTGCCAGGCCTACACTTTGTGCTACATCGACTACTGTCCATGCCGCTTCCCTGCTCCTGGTGGCCACCTTCATGGTGAATGGGACTCTTTGTGCTGAATTTAGAAAGTAACTTTTCAGAGGGACTAAACTAGTCCCCGTATCTGACCTATGCTCCATCACGGACATCATGAATTTATGACTTTCTCCCAGTCTCGCACGACTAGATAACAGTGAGTGGTGTTTTGGACTTTTTGGCCTAGTTTCACATATATCTTTAAAATTGCTTATATCCGGTTCTACTGATTGGATTTTAGTTGTTTGGTCTTGATTTATTTATTCAATTTTGCTCTATTTTCTAAATTGGTGTGGATTTTCCTTGTGTTGTATTTTCACATTATTACTGTTGAAGTGCTGCATAAGTACTGTACACATTGCCCCTAAGTAAAGCCTGACTGCTCTGTGCCAAGCTAACAGAGGGTTGAGAACTGCATACTTTAGGTTTTGCTTGTGCCTCAACCTGACTAGGATTGCTGTAGCTGCTTGAATAGGGTTTCACCCACCCCTACACAGTAGCCCAATTTCTTACATAATCTAATTCAGTTTGTAAAATTTCTTATAAATACTGCACTCAGGTAACTTTGTGTGAGTCATTATATTGTGACTCTTTCACTTTCTCATCTGTGGTTATCCGTGCAAATGTCCGAGCAAATTGTCAAATTAATAAATAATGACACTACTTACTGGCAAGAATAAAAATGTGTTTTTTCCTTAGATTGGCCAAACTTATCCTTGACTCCATTTTGAAATCCAAACACCTGTCCTATCTCTCTATGTGGCTTTGGCAAATCCACCCACTGCTATTGGCTGTTAGTTGCAGCATATGGAAATGCTGGTTTCTTATTGGTGCCTTTCTGTTAAAGTCCCTCCTTTGTATGTTTAGCTCTCTTTCCAGCGATTTCACTCAGAGAGCATTTTGGTCGGCCATCACACAGTACAGCCTGTCTTCCCTCCTCCCCTCTGCCTATTGCAGGTCAGGCATTGTTTTTTTTTGTACTTTTATATATAAGCTCGAACCGGACCAGAAGGTCACCAGTTAAGTATCCAAAGTGAGATTAAGTGATTAGTTTTACGGTGCTCGGTCTGACAGCAGCGCGGCTGTGGTTTGAGTTCAGTAGTTGCAGGGGTATTTATCGGTATAGTTGCCTGCCCCTTGCAGCTTCTTTTGTTCAAATACTTTTAAAGAGGGCCTGTGTGCTTGCCTAGGCTGTTTGTGGGCAGGGGGGTTGTATCACCTTTTTTGGGGGGGGAAACTTTGTTTATTGATGTTTTTTTCAAACATAGAAAAAGAAAAAGGACAATACAGTGGCTAAGTCGTACAGTCAATAAGATAGCATCAGAAATATATAGCAGTTACAGCATATCACAATACAACGACATGCATATAGTGATGACAAATCAGCATAAGGGGCAAATCTGTGCAGTAGGCATGGGTAGTGCATTAACGTTGGTATACATCAAGTGGAAATCATGCCGCAGCATAGTACAAGGAAAGTAAAGGGCAACATCAGCAATAGATAAGCATAGTAACAGTGGATAATGGTTGGTCACAGGTGATAGGGAGGTACACATTCTCATATAGTGCAATAGCGCAGAATCAAAAGTTTTCCAAGGACAAGGTTATCCGAGTGTACGGACATGTTATATCTGGACATCCCCATCACCTCGGAGGTCGCCTCCCTCCGAGCTGCCATCTCGAGCTGCCTGAGCCAGAAGGTATCCGACCAAAGGTCCCCATATGTCTCTCGGCCTGCTGGATAGCGGGAGTAACTCAGCGAAGACTGTGAGTTGCTCTTGGCTATGTGTCATATCGGCGAGCCATTCCTTAAACTTCGGGGCCCTGCCACGACCCCATCTACATGCCACTCACCGCTTCGCTAGGAGTAATGCAATATCTATGAATCTCCTGCATGTCTTGAGGGTATGTGGTGTGTGTCCCAGAAGCATTAGTAACGGGTCTGGAGTTATGGATTCCCCAGTCATGGATTCGAGGGCGCTATGCACCTGCTGCCAGTAGGCCCGCACAGGGGGACACTCCCAGGCAAGATGTAAACATGCGTGCTCTGCGCGGCATCGCTCACACCGATCATTATCAGACAATTGGAACCTGTATTTTTTCATTGAGGTGTAATAGAAGCGCTGCAAGAATTTGTAGTGAATTATCTTGAGCCTGCAACTGGCCGATATACGGGCCGTGAGGGTACAGCAGTATAACCAGTGATCGTCAGTGATGTCAGTGGCCAGTTCAGCATTCCAATGTACTACTGCCGAGGCCTCAGGCATCGGACCACTCGTCCTGACATGGCGATAAATGCCCGACACAAGGTGGGAGCCATCCTGTGAGCAAAGCATGAAGTGGAGTGGGGGCGTGATCTCAGGCTCTCCGGGAAAGTTAGGGAGGATATCTCGCATCCCTTGGCGCAATCGTAAGTAATAAAATCCATCAAGCGGGGTGCGGTTGTGCGTTGCAAAGAAGGCGTCTGCAGTTTTAAAGCGGCCTGCGGAGAAGAGATCGCCCCAGCAGGTAATTCATAGATTCCCACAGAGCACTCGGAAGCAGCGTTCCTGCAGGAGTTCAAGTTTAGGGTGATATACAAGCGGCATTCGAGGGGAGTATAGCAGGCTGCAGTCCAGTTTTTTATAACAACAAATACTCCAAATGAGACCTACTCTGAGACCCACTGGATCAATGTAGGTAAAAATGTAGGTAAAAAAGCTTATGAATAGGGTGAGATTAAACATAAACTCACTAGGGATGTGTATGATATGCTACCCATATCTATGTAATGGGAGGGGGCAACACTAGTTGTTTTTAGTTACCCTCACACACCCTAGTGGTGTCATGCTTCATCATCGGGTCACCCAGACTCCTCTAGGTCGGGGTGGGCTCAACCACAGTGTTGGGAAGCTCTTGTGATAGTGAAGGCAAGTGGATATAAATAAAATACCTCAATCAGACCCCAGGTATCCCTTTATTCATGGGTCTGGTTGGGTTATTAAAAATGAAGTAAAAATGGGTCTTACAAGGATTTTTATGGTCCTATGACCCTAGTGATGTGCCAGTTTTAAAGCGGCCTGCGGAGAAGAGATCGCCCCAGGAGGTAATTCGTAGATTCCCACAGAGCACTCGGAAGCAGCGTTCCTGCAGGAGTTCAAGTTTAGGGTGATATACAAGCGGCATTCGAGGGGAGTATAGCAGGCTGCAGTCCAGTTTTTTAGCTATACGGCACCATGCATCGATAGTACATGCGACGGAAGTATATGGTGTCGTGATGGTCGATGCTGGACAATGGAGGAGGCCATTGAGAGGCAGAGGGTTTGCAATCCAGTCCTCCACCGCCAGCTGAGGCATAACGGGAGTGGGGACCATCCAGTGATAGGCATAGTGTGCCTGAGCACACAGATAGTAGATCTCAAAGTCGGGGAGATCGAAACCCCCCTTATCGTATGGCTGGAGCAGCATCAACCATTTCAGCCGCGGACTCTTGCCCCCAAAATAAGCGACAGAGTTCTGACTTCAACATTTTAAAGAAGTAGGCGCCCGCATAGTAGGGGATATTAAGGAAGAGATAAAGGAAGCGGGGGAGCACTACCATTTTGATAAGGGACGCCCTGCCTGCCATGGAAATAGGGAGGGAGATCCATCGGTCCACCAGTGCGGTGAGCTTAGTGACGGCAACTGCGTAATTGGAGCGTATTGTTTCGTCTTTGTCACGCGAAACCTGGATACCCAGGTATCGGAGTTCTGTACGGCACCACTCTAAAGGGTAGTCCAGGGGGAAGTCAGGGACCGCGTCCGTGAGTGGGAAAAATAGGGACTTTGCCCAATTGATCTGCACACCAGACATTCTGCCAAAGACAACAAACTCCCTGAGTAGGGGATTTAAGTTACGCGCCGGGTCTTTGACAAACAGTGTCATATCGTCAGCATATAACAATACATCGATCTGGCGCTGAAAACAGCAAATCGCGCCGTCTCGATGAGGCTGACGGAGCCTACAGGCAAGGGGCTCTATGGCGATCGCAAACAGGAGAGGGGATAACGGGCATCCCTGTCGAGTGCCCCGGGAAATGGCAATTGTGGCGGAAAGGCGGCCATTGACCAGGACCCTCGCAGTGGGTTGTGTATATAGCTACTGGACCCAGGAAATGAATAATTTAGGGAAACCCATACGGGTCAGGACAGTGAACAAGTACGGCCACTACTGAGTCGAAGGCTTTAGTGGCGTCTAGGAAGGCCGCCGCAACAGGGAGGTCAGGGTGGATCGTGCGGAGTAGGGAAAACAAAGTACGCAGGTTATGGGAGGTGGAGCGGCCCGGGACAAAACCAGACTGATCAGGTAAAACAAATCGGGTCATCAGAAGAGAAAGTCTGGTAGCCAGTACCTTGGCCAATATTTTAACATCGCAGTTCAGGAGCGAGAGTGGCCGATAGGAGCCGTAGGCATTGGGGTTCTTATCAGGCTTCAATAATGAAGTGATGACGACTTCGCGCTTGGAGCTGGGGAGGATGCCATCAGTTAGGGATTCCTCAAAAACCTCACGGAGGACCGGGGCCATAATGTCCACGTAGGCCTAGTAAAATTTGGTGGGGAGCCCGTCCAAGCCGGGCGCATTCCCATTTTGGAGTGACATAATAGCATCACGGATTTCATCTAACTCGAAGGGGGCAGCTAGGAAGGCCTTATCGCCATCACTGAGCCAGCAGAGGGCTATATCACCCAAAAAGTCATCATACGGGACATCAACAGTTGTGGCTGTGGTGTAGAGCGTACGACAATGTGAAACAAAAGCGGCGAGTAAGTCGTCGGAGTCCCTGACAGCGTATCCCTGGTCAGTTACCACCTCAAGGATCGTGTTAGTGGTGTGTGGTGTACGTGTCAATATTGCCAGCGTCTTGCCTGGTCTACCCCCCTCGCAATATTTCCTCGCCTGCCAATGTTTGCCCCTAAACTTGACTTCTCTATTTGCTTCCTCCTCATATTGTGTCAGTTTGTCCCTGAATTCAGCGTGTACATCAGTGCTATCACCCTCTACCATCCGCACCTCCAGTGCCTTCAACTCACCATCGAGCATGCGGAGTGTGCGTTGAATGTCACGCAAGACACCGAAGCTCTTTGACATGCAGTGGCCCCTGATCGTTACCTTGAACCCCTCCCAAATATGCTCAACAGAGTCAACGGAGCCCTTATTTCTGGGGAAAAAAGCGGCGATCTCTTCGCCAAGTTCAGTGCGGAATACAGCGTCCAGTAGGGCCGCTGGTTGTAACCGCCAGTGTGGTCTAGGATTGTCCCACCCAGGCACCCGCAGGGTCATGAGGACCGGGCTATGGTCAGAGTATGTCCTCGGGAGGTGCACCACATCAGTCACTTCTGTGAATATCCCTCTAGTCATGAAAAAGTAGTCGAGTCGTGCCCATGTGCCTGTCAGTGAGGTGAAGTGTGTGCCCTCTGTGCGGAGAGGATGTAGGCATCGCCAGGCGTCTATCAGGCTGCCCTCCGAGACCACACCCTCCAAAGCTTCCCTGGATCTGGGTTTGTAATGTGTCGCCCCGTCCGCCCTATCCAATTGGGGCACCAATGCTATGTTAAAGTCTCCTCCCCAAATAACATGCCGGGATCCTACGTCTAAAATTTTACCCCAAAGCGTGGTGAAAAAGAAGGGCATATCCAGGTTGGGTGCATAACAGTTCACTAAGGTGATGGTGTCGCGGCCCAGCCGCCCCCACAGTAAGACGAAGCGGCCCTCCGTGTCCGCCAGCTCCCCACATACCTGAAGGGGTACTGTGCGTTTAATTAGGATAACAACTCCCCTCGCATAAGTAGAGTAAGAGGAGAAGGCACGGGTAGTAGCCCATTTGGAACCAAAAGAAGGGCGCATTTGTGGCGATATGTGCGTCTCCTGCAACATGGCAACCTGAACATGGTGGCGATCTAAGTATGCAATAACATTTCGACATTTTTTAGCATTATTGAGACCATGTATGTTCCATGATAAGCACGTTAATTGTGCATCAGACCCTGAACCCGCCATAACATAGAATGAATCGCAAACATGTGACATGCCTCTGTAGGTGCCAAAAAGTCAACAATTCATAGATGATGCCAAACAGTACATTGACCAACCAGCCATCCGTTGTCCTTACCAAAGCAACCCCCCCCCGAAAGAACTCAACCCCCCTCCCACTACTGCATCCCAATCATGCCAGCAGCCATCCATCCCCGCACCCTCCCACCTCCCGCCTCCCGCCTCCCCAGAACTCCCAGAACTTGTGCCTATGAGTGAGGTATACCCATAGGGGAATCAACATCAAGGGCGCACAGCCATGTCTCCCTCCGGCCGCCTCTCGCACTGTACCACCCTCGGTGGAGGCTAGGGCAGGGAGAGTGGTCCCTGAAATATCGTACCATTAGAAGAGTCAACTAGTCTCATATTGCAAAAAGAAATGGCAATTCCATCTGAGTTAGTGTCATTAGGGCAAGCCCAATAGTACAGCACCGGGCCAGTCTAACCCATGAGGAGCACTGTGTATCAATTGTCATCTTCAACCAGAGGAGGATCATCTTCAAGGTCTGCGTTACCATCTCGCCTTCCCCTCTGTGCTTTGTGGAGCGCTTTCAAGTAGCCTTCGGCTTTTCGCGGATCAGTGAAAAAACGCTGCTTACCCTCTCGTGTTACCCTCAGCTTTGCCGGGTATAACAGGGTATAGTCTAACTGAGCCTCCCTTGATTTCTTTTTAACAGCCAGGAATTTGCATCATTCCTCTTGCACAAGGGGAGTGAAATCAGGATAAAGGGAGAACGTGACGCCATTATAGTGCAGGTTCTGTTTGGTCCGAGCAGCTCTCAGGGCGATATCTTGGTCGCGGTAGTTCAGCAAGCGAGCGATGATTGGTCTCGGCGGCATTCCAGGTTTCGGGACGGGAGCCAAAGACCTATGCGCCCTCTCAACGATGAACTGAGGTGAGAAGGCATCCTCCCCTACTGACGCTCGGAGGATTTTCTCCACATAGAGTTCCATCCTGCCAGTGTCTGTGGACTCCAGAACGCCCGTGACGCGGATGTTGTTGCGTCTACTGCGGGCTTCCAAGTCCTCATTCTTGGCTGCTATAACTCGAAGGAGATTGTCCATACGGGCGAGTTGAGTTGTATGAGTGGCGGTGAGGTCGTCGTTGTCGAAATCCGTTGCTCCGTCACGGTGATCCTCTCCTCATGCTGATCTACTTTGTGCACCAGGGCATCCATCCTGGAGGACATCCTGTACACTTTCTCCACCACTGTAGCGAAGCCCTGGCGCATTTCCTGAAACAGACTGTGCATATCCAGCTCGGCTGAGAGGGAGGATGCAGCGGCAGGATCCGCGCTACTAGGCCTCGGCTCGGCCGACCCCGGCTTCAACTCCTTCCTGGCGCCCTCAAAGTTCATTTTCATTTGGCGGTTCTCAGTGCGCACCATCGTGCTTTTGCGCCTCACTCGTTTCACTGTCCCGGGATGTGCCAAAGCAGTGGGGGGGTCGCCTCCCGGCCAAGGGAGGTGTCAGAGTACCTTCTAACTTATCCCCAAACAAGGAGCAGTGCCAGTAAATCGCCGCGGGATTCAGCCAATCCTTGTAAATAAAGAACTTGCCCAGCAAGGCAGCAGATCAGGCCATAGGTCGGAGGGTTCCAGATGGGGCAGCACAAGGAAAGGCACGGGCTTCAAGTTTGCATGCAGCACTGGATGGACAGACGCGACGTGGGGGGAGAAGAGGTGGTAAGCGCTGCACGCCGATAACACCCCTATGGCTGGTCCTCCTATGCGTCCAGCACCTCAGGGGCCTACAGTCCCTCCAGTGTTGTAAGCCTCAGTGCCACCATAGGCCAAGCAGCAGTACCAGGCAGACAGCCCCTTGGTCAGCAACGGTCGTGCACACAGCCCTCTCCGGCTCCGGGTGAATCTAGTACGGTGTGTCTCCCGGGGGGACAGGGCGCCTACACTCTCCGATATTTCACCAGCGTGGCCCCGTCACTTCAGCGCTCCACTCCCAGGCCACTAGGACGGTAGGAGGTCACTCGCAGCGAGGCCACCCTACACGGTCCCCGGCCGTAGTCTGATCAACCGGCTACCCCACCGCTGGTGTCGGGGGTATGTTACCGTCTCCCGCCGTGCCCAGTACCTGTAAGCCACCGACGGGAGGCTAGGACCACAGTGGCGGCGTCCCAGCGATTGCCGTCTTGCTTCATGCCTCCTTCAGCGTGACACCGCACAGGCTCAGCTTCCACTGTCGCGTGCAGAGTCTCAACCTCCGGAAATGTTTCGGCGAGGTTCACTGTGCTCTGGGGCAGGGGCCAACGGCCAGGGTCGCCGCAAGGGGCATAGTAAGTCCCTGCAGCCGGGTCCTTGCTCGGGGCCCTCCGCCTCGTGGCAAGCACCGGTCTTGCGTGCCTTCCAGCGCCCGGGTCCCCCGTCACAGCGGCTCCAGAGGCAGTGCCGGCAAATCTTGCGGAGCCGTTTTCTCGCCTCAGGTGTCCGCCAGCGGTCCGGGAGTTGGATCGAGTGCAGATGAGTCTACACGGCACCGATTCAGCTATTTTTGAGAGAGTCAACTCTCCAGTTGGTAAGGATTAATAGAGGAATAATGCCACAGGGAACGGGAGCCACGCAGTTAGGCGGCCATTCCGTATGTGCGCCCTCTAGCGCCCCCAGGGGGAGTGTATCACCTTGAAGAAGAGAAAGGTAAGGTTCCCAACCCAGACACTTCAAACAGGCCCGGGATGGAAAGGTGAGTTGCCGTGAAAGCAGCATCTGGAGCGGAGCACCACCTGCTCTCTCCCCGCATGGGCTTTACAAGGTCCGAGCTTGTTTTAATTGCACTCTCCCTGTCCTCCTTTGGCTCCCATGTACTGCTTTACATACGCCATCCCCATCTCATGCCCACTTGTTGGTGCGCCCTCACACGTCCCCGTCTGTTGTTGCTCCCCCTCTGTCCTTTCTACTCCCTCCTCCTCCGTCACCCTGGATGACACATAATACTATTTCATTGACATGTTTTATTATTTTCAGCCGCCGTCCACAGAGATTTGTTGTGCTTTCTCTTTCAGTTAAGTTTGGAAGTGTATTATATTTTCTGGGGAATATGGGAAACAAAGAACTGATAAGACATTGTTTGAGTGCCCCACCTCGACCAAGGCAAACACACATATTTAAATTTAAAAATGTCTGGCTTGACAGCACAGAAGCACGCACTGGGCGCCTAGCTTAAAAGCAGGACAGCTGTGGTCTCCATTAGAGATGCGAGCTGTATTGGTATGTCTCCTCCATTCCAAAGCACTCTGGCAGTGTAATATGTTCTTTCAAAGGGTGACGTAACGTTTTAGGAGTTGTTGGTGCAGTTTAAAATAAAGGATGTCCAGGGCTGGCTTTAGCACTGGTGGCGCCTGGTACGACAATCCCTTTTGGTGCCCCCACGTCCCATGACCGCCTCCTCGGATTCTCCCACTACCACCTGCAAAAGTGCCCCTCATCTCTCCTATCATAAGATATTGTTAAACACAGCGCCCTCCTGGGGTCACTGCGCCCCCCATCACAGGTCAGCGCCCATTGCGGCCGCACCAGTCGCACTGCCCTAAAGCCGGCACTAACGTGAAATGTCTGCGGTCATGCTTTATGCACTGACTGTGCTGGGTTTCCGTAGCTCTCGTTCTTTGAAACTGAGCCTAATGGAGTAGGTCAGCCCTCCAGTTTGTGGATGATAAATGTGCCACAAATGACAGGTGTAAATTCAGGTGTGTGCATTCCCATGTCTAAATTAGACATCATTATCATTTCAGGGAGGTGCAACTCGGAATTGAATGGAATTTACACATTTGTTAAATAACAACGGGCTAGTGGTGATTAAAAAGTGCAACATTTTCAACTTGCAATTTAAGCCCTGTTGTTTATTTGTTACGAGTTATTTATTTTCCTTCGTTTTATTGTTGTTTGTTTCATTTTCAGTACTTTAAAATGTAATGTACACTTAAACAAAAATATATACCTGCCCTATCATTTTGCCGCTTGATAATAGCCCACCACCCTCATTAACAGGTGGAAGGGTTGTTTGAGAATTGTAATGCGGAAATCAGCATACTTTGCCTGGGTAAGTTGCCCAGCTTCAATCAGCACCCCAAGCAGGTAATGGCAAAAACTAAAATACATTGTCTTAATTGATAATTGCCATAAACCCTTGCCATGGCTTCAAAAAGAACCACTCACGTCACACCCTAAAAATGTTCAAACCCCCCACACACAATGTGTCACACTGTAAAAATGTTCACTCCCACACAATGCACACATTTAAAACCTGAGCCTCACAAATTCTTCCCATCTGTTCCATGTTTAAAACCATAAACAGAATGCCAGCTTCTTCACGTGAAGTTAGGCGATTTCATTGACAGGTCCCCGTGTAAATCACGACATGTTCTTGATACAGGAGCCATGTGCTCACGGCACATTACTAAATATCACTAACAACTGCATAGAAAGTGCAGCCTTAATAATTAATGGCCTGCGGCCGGATGCAGTACTTTACACAAGGCACAAACAATAAAAACATTTGCATTAAAATTCATAGTGCACACGAACAGAGCTGCATGTGTTTATTATTTAATACTAAAAAGGATATTGATTGTGTATAATAGGGCGGCTTTCTGTACACATGCTTCTGCTGCAGAAATTCAATGTTACTGATTGGCCACACTTTCCTAAATAAATAACTGTGGGGCATATTACCAAGCAATAGCGATAATTATCGCTATTGCTTGGTTAGAGACAAAATTTTACCGCTGAGCTGCGGCGATTTTTACCGCAGATAAACCTTGGTATTACCAAGGTTTATCGTAAATGCGATAAAAAACGGCCGCAATGCATGAATATCGCTGAAAAGTCAGCGATATTCATGCATTACCGAGCTAATGCTCTTAGCCATGTTATCCACCTCCCATTGGATAACATTGCTAAGAACTGCTCAGGGCAGGTGTTAGCTTTTGGAGATTAGCGCGAATATCTCCAAAAGTTGGTAATAGGAGATAGCGATGTTAGCGACTGTTTCCAGTCGCTAACATCTTGGCACGCCCACTTTGCATGTCATTAGTGATAAATATCACTGACATGCAAAGTGGGGCCCAAGATGGTCGCTATCTCTTACTAGCTGTCGCTAACTGGTGTTAGCGACAGCTAGGTAATATAGGAGATAATTTTATCTCCGCTTTCTTGCCTTTTAAAGCCAAAAAGCGGAGATAAACCCCCTTGATAATATCCCCCTGTTTTCTTTAAAGCTTCGTTCCACTGTTGTTGCAAGTTATGTGAGTTCCAAATAGCAGATCGTTCAGTTCGTCAACTCTAAAAGGACAAATGGCTGAGTTGGGCGCAAATTGGAGTAGCAGAAGTTTAACTCACTGAGCCGCTGCTTCAGTTGCATCTACCTTTAAAAGAAAAAACTTAATATGAACTTGCCCCATACTTACCTGAACTTACCATTAGCTGGTTACAACATCGCTCTAATTTACTTGCTGCTCCTTTGCCAGCACATCCTCTGCTTTCACGTCATGCTCTGCTTTTGCTGTCCATGATGGCCCGTGGACCAGGGACCAAGTACACCCACCCTCACCAAGCTAAAACTTACACAAAAAAAGTATTAATAATCACATAGGCAAAACCTATTGAACACAATTCCACAACAATTCCAAATCAAACCATGTAATTCCACTACAAACAACATACATCCACTCCACTACAAACAAGTAAAAATAAATAACAAACAAAATCATTCACAACGCCGAAAATTCAAACTTTCACAAATGCGAGACCGATTGCATTGCAAATGCTTGTTATTCTTACTTTCACCACACACTGAAAAACATGACCTGCAATATTGTGCATTGGGATTCTGTCATCTCTTTTTATAAAAGCATGTTGTTCTGGGTGAGCTTTAGAAGAATCCTTTCCCCTAAAACTTTGCTTTTCAAGGTTCATTCTGCTTGATGCTCAGTGAGCCTATTCATTTCATAATCTATATTTGTATTGTCACATCCAATTACATTAGGGCAAACGGGGACTAATTATCATTCATTTAGGGGATGGTGTGAAATATTGTTGCATTTTCTTCTGTGTATCACTTTGCTCACCTCATGTCACCTGCAGGATTTTAACTATATATTTTACTATAAAAGAACACTCATTCTGGGGGTGAGGCAGACTTTAACTCTGATTCTTAGCAAGCAGGCTCATATTATTCATCCTGCACACTAGACCATATTAGTTCTAATTATTGATTTCTGCATTTGACTGAGTTTATGTTAACTCCCTATGAACAGTTGACTATATTTTCTAAAACCTTCATGGTTTCTAATTTTATCTGTCTCAAGAAGACTTATTTTATTAAAAGTGCTAAATGATTTGCTGACAATCTAAACCTAATTAGGGGCACGTTTTCTCATGCATTCTTTGAGGTAAGCACCACCATTCCAGATCCTGTGTAGGCGCTTTTTCTTTATCTTCGATTAACTAAAAAGATACCATCAGCACATCATGGGGAGGTTGAAATTGCTACTAAATATGGCATTTCACCATCACATTTGTGTCATAAGCAGCACATCCTCATTCCTACATGCATGTACAACCTTGCGAGTTCCCTTATTTCTGCCGAATGCTGTGGGTCAGAACTTGTCCTGGGTGACATTTTAATTACAACAGGGTAATTTTTGGTAATTTTGCCTAACAAATGTAGTTGAAATTACTGAGATTGTGCCATTACATCGCAGTGCATACTTTAGGGAAGACATTTTGACTTGATAGGTAATTTTTTTAATGTGAACAGGATTTCAGATTGACTTTTTACCCAAACCTAACTTTTGGGTTATTGTTTCCCACAAAAATACAAATTCAAATGTCAACACCAGTGCTATGAACGCGAGTGGCAGTTCCTTCAATGTGGGCGACCAACAAATATTCCAGGTAGACTTTTTAACCGAGTGGGTAATTTTCGAACCAACACTACAGATCTGATCGCAAGCAGCAGTGCTTTGAACATAAGCAACTGGAAATCAACAAAAAATGAGATTTTTGAGTTGAATTTGTACCTGAATAGACCATTCTGGCAATCTTATGAGTGTGAGATGCATTTCATACATGTATGCTTAATTTTGAAAACGTTTGTGATAATTTTCGTATAATTACACTAAGGAATTTATGCCCAGATGTACAACCATTTTGCGAGCGCAAAATTGGTCGCAAACTTGGCTGAGCGCAAGGTACGACAGCCAGTTGCAAAATTGCGATGCAAATGAATACCAACTCGCAATAAATGCGACCGTTATTTACAGTCAGAAAATAGCGATTCACAATTTGAGAGTCACTAATTTCAATGTACGGACCATTTGCAAATAGCGAAAATGCACAAAAAAGACCATTTGCACATACAATTTACTGCTAACAATAATCAGGTGGTAACAAGGTCAATCCTATAAAAACAGATACAGAATGCATCAGAAATCTTTCCACAATGGCTGCCCTGTACGTGATAGCGAGGAGGATGCGGATACTGGTTGCTCAGAGGAGGAGATGAAGACAGGAGAGGACATTGTTTGACAAAACAGAAGAAGAGATTTATGACCAATACAGGCTGAGTAGCACTGTCATCCTAGACCTCATAGATACCTTGAAGCCACAATTGGAAAATAGAACCCTGTGCAGCAATGCAATCCCCTCGCATGGCAGGTGTTGCGCTCCCTCTACCTATTGGCCCTGGTAGCTCCCAAGATGTCATTGCAGTGGCTGGAGGTGTGCCCCAGAATGCACTGTTGAGTTTCTTTAGCAATTTCCTAAATGCCATGCTACACCACAAATATGAAATGAAATAAAATTATGATTTATAAAGCGCTGTACTACCCATTGGTGTCAAGGCACTGAGAGATTCTGGCAGAGGAAAGAAGACAGAAAAAAGACAAAAAATATATCTGTGAGAGAGACCCTGGGCACAACCCCGACAATGTATAAAGTGAACCCCAAAATGTGGCCTGGGCTCCTTACCAGTATGAGGAGGAAGACGCCCATGGACCACTCCAGCTAACAGCCGACTCTTCCCTCTGGCAGAATCCAGGAAGTAACCCGGAAGAGCTCCCTCACTCGGGAGGAGGGAAGGAACCCACAACCAGCCAATCAGGAAGCAGAGGGGTAGGTCCCGGCCGGCAGAAAAAGGAAGAAGGCACTTCAGAAGGCGCCTTCGACAGCCCAGGACCGGAAGGAGATCGCCGAGGACTCGTCAAGAAGCAGAACGGACGCTGCAACAGCTGAACGCGAGGACTCCCCGAGGTTAACCCATGACGGCGGAGCTCGAGACCCAGGAGACGACGACACTGAGACATGGTCTGAAGACTGGTGGATCTCGGAGGACGCACGAGCCGGCTCCTAGTGGTACGTGTCGGGAAAAGGGCTTAGGGAGGGGGAGGGAGTGTGTTACGAGCGGTGGGTGGTAAGCGGGTAAAATAGGTGGTTTTTATCACTGTTGCAACTCTGTTTGCCACAACACCTAGGGACAACGGGTGGTTTAAAACCGCTCTGTACCTCGGTACGAATCCTTTCCCGTGCACTCCACTACCTACTCTGCAAGCCCTAACCCAAATACCCTCACACCAACCCCTGTCCCCTCCAAAGAGTCGCATAATCTTGTCTGTTCTACCCCTCACTTGGTTTTGGTGACTGTACCCTTTTTAATACCAACTTGGAAACTGATCACTATTTTTCTCTTTGTTCTGAGCCGCTCCGGGATCTGTTACCGTAAGAAGCCCGTCATAGGCTTCTGGGCCACATAGAAGACCAGCCGACCAGGGCACCTTCCTGACCCCGACAAAGTTGCTTAACTCCTGAAAAATCATCCTGGTGGTTTTTTTTATTTGGGACTTCCAAGACTGTTTATTTTTTCAATACTTTGCCACTACCATAAATAAACCTTTTTCAATATTGATCCCATACAGCCTCCTTGCTTCTGCTTCCGACCATCCCTCTGACAGTATCCAAACCGAGGAAGCAGAGACCATGAGGAGAACAGTATGGGACTGGCTAATTATTAAATAGCCTTGTCTTAAGACCCCTACGATAGGTCAGCAGATTGGACGTGTAGCTCAGGCTATGAGGTATTGAGTTCCATAATTTGGATGTTGCCACGCCAAGGCGCTTGCTTCCCAAGGAGGATTTCTTACATTTGGCACAACCAAATTAGCCAGAGAAGAAGAACTTAGAGGTCTGGAGCTGGTGTACCATTGGAAGAGTTGTATAATACATTCTGGGCCTTCATGGTGACGTGCCTTGAAGGATATGCAAAGACATTTAAACTCTACCCTCTTCTTTACCAGATGCCAGTGGAGTGAGGGGAGAGTATGGGAGACCGACTGATATTTTGGTATCCCCAGAAGTAATCTAGCTGCCACAGTTTGAACCATCTTCAGCTTGTGCAGAGATTTTTATGAGCAGTTGGGAATAACCCACTGCAATATTCAATTTAAGAAAATACGAGTGCTGTAATCACTGCATTACGCAAATCCAGAGGAATAAAGGAGAATATTTTCCTAAGTAATTTAAACTTCAGAAAACATGAGGACTACATACAACCACCTGCTATGCCTTCCCAATTTGGTCAGACAGTAGAGAATACAACATACATGTTTATTGTCAATACTCTGCAGAGGAGTCCGATCAGACCTGCACCCTAGGATGTCTGCAGAGGGACTGACCCCCAACAGTCTACAGTGGATAATCATCCCTCTTGTGAAGCCCTCAACTACCCCCTTAATGGAAAACTATTGGACTGAGCCGAACATGAACATAGAGGCACGGTGGGATGAGCTAACACCTGCCAGTTGGGAACACATTATCAAGGCCTCAAGGCCACGACGCTGGGTCTCAGCACCTCCTAACGTAGGAGCAGAAACTACACATTCAGATAAGCATTGCCAGAACAAAATGACCTATTCATTAGCAAGTTAGAAAACAGCCTTGAACAGCTCAGAAAAATAATAACAAAATGCAATGTTCTGCTGAGGCAAGCAATATGAGCAACGAGGCCTAACTCGGGCCCAGTCTAAGCAGCCTAATAGGAATTGCGAAATGCAAAATGGAGTCACACTTGCTAACTGAAGCCTGCACATTACGGGGTTGCATAACGTGAATGCAAATGGCGTCTATTTAGCGTTACAAAAGGGGGTGGTGATGGACGGAGCATCTGAACCAATCAAACACTCACACCCAGTCAAAAGATCTGGGTTTGATCCATCACCGTTCTTTAGCTCACTCTGCCACCCGAGTTCAGACATGGCCATATGCAAATCAGTCTGACACTGTGCCTCATGGGAACAATCCAGCCCGAACTGCCAAGCCATGCCTTCCCTGGACCGGAAACAAGCTTCCTAGGACCGGTTTCTGGCATTACAGCCGTCTTCAGCCAGGCTTGCTTGAATCCAGTGGCAAAGTGAGCAAGGGATTCACGTCTGAGCATAACCTGCCAACTTATGGCGAACAAAGCGGTACATAAGCGTCTATTTGGCCACATACTGCTAACCTAATATAGCATGAAACATGTGCATTGCAGGAATGGGAATTTTCAAACCCTATATATCCAGTGTTTTTCTCATATATTCTGTGGCTGTAATCAGGGCCAACTCAGTGCTGTGGTGGCTTCTGAAGCCAAACTGTGATGGATCCAGAAGATCTTGTGTCTGGATAAATAGAGAAAGCTCAGTGTTCATGGCTTTTCCCACCTTTTTGGTGGGGAAAGGAAGATGAGATATAGGTTTATAGTTACTGGAATTGTTGACACATCAGCATATCTACCTGCTCAGGGATGTGGAGGAACTTGAAAACGCAAAGCTGCAATTTTAAAGAATAGCAAGGTTTCCACAGGTCATAGGGTGCATAGATGGGACCCATATGCCCCTATGTCCCCCATCCCGCATAGAATACATATTCTGTAATAGGAAAAGTACACATTCCCTCAACATCCAAGTTTTCTGTGATGCAAACCACATCATCACAGGCATTGTTGCCAAATTTACTGGGAGCACCCATGAATCATATATCTTCAAACACAGTGGCATATACATGAAATTAGAAATAGGTAACTTTGATGAAGGATACTTACTAGATACTGAATGTACTTGCCCACACTGGCATGTATTTGCACTAAAATGTCTGTCTGCATGTTGTCTCACCATCACATATATCTCACCAGGTGTCAGTGCATCTGGATCCTCACACCGTACCTGTCTCCCAACAACGCACACGAAAGGCGGTACAACAGGTGACATCAGCGCACTAGGACCATGATCAAACGCATATTTGACATCCTAAAATTGCACTTCAGGTGCCTCCACAAGAGAGGCAGATCCCTGCAGTCTTCACCTGAGACGGTCTGCAAGATGGTGGCAACATTGCCCAGGGAAGTGACTGATTCAGATTCGGAGGATGAGGACCCAGAACTACCTGCCCAACAGCAGTGGGATGAGAGCTCTGCAGCAGAGGGACAGAGAGCAGAGACCATATAGATAACAATTATTTTTAAAGGTACATCCAAAGTAATGACACACTACCTTCTACATATGACAGTACAAATTGTGAATCCAAATTTGAATTTGGGCTTTATTGTGCAAGCTTGCACAAAGAAAATCAGGACAACCTGTCCATCACAAAATGCGTGCTAAAACAAATGTGTTACTGTATTGTGCTTACATCACCACAAAATGTGAAGAAAATGTGGGGCAATGCTTGCAAAAACTCAACACAAATCACTTCCTGTCTCTATGTCCAGCCTGATAAGAGCTGCCACTTGGAATTCCAGCCTGGCGGCTGTAGCTCCTACGCATAATTGGTGTTTCCGCAGCAGAGACACAACGGCGGCTGGAAACCTCACTGTCAGCACCCTCTGTAGCACCACTACTGGCACACATATTTGTATGCAGTGCTTCCACTGCTGCGGTTATCTGTTGCAGGCTGCGTGCCACATCACCACTGTACCCATCTCCACCTGGAGACCCAGGGTGCGCTTCGTGTTTTGGGAAGTTGATGTGCTAGCCTCACAATGACCCTGGTCAGGGCATCCATTTTGTTTCCCCTGCTGCACTCCATGCATCCTTGCTACTTCCTCACCTCAGCCAATTCTTTGCTGAGATCCCCAATGAGGGCATCAAATTTAGCTTTCAGCTGGCACTGGTTATCAGTCATCTTTTGTGTGATGTCCCTGAATCCCTTGGTCAGCCTAAGGTTCATCTGTCTCTGTTGTTGTTGCTGGCGCTTGATCCTGAGCATCGTCTGTTCCAGGCCTCCAAACAACACCTGATTGGGTGCTTCAGCAGGGGGGTGAGTGTGCAGACTGTCTTGCATATGACGTTCGGACTGCGTGGTTGGACGCCCAAGCCGGTCCCGGCCCCTGGTGACAGGAGTGTGTCTTGATGCTGCTGTCTGCTGTGAGGCTGGTGTCACACTGGCTGTAGACTGTGATGAGGTCACTGCAGCAGTGTCTGGGACTTCAGGACATCTTGGTCCACTTAATGCTCCACCATCCTGCCCTTCCTCCATCTAGACATGCTCCGGGCTTTCCTTAGTGTCATCTGCACTGTGCTCTCCTCTCAGTGGTGTATCTATGTGGCAAAAGATGTAAGGTAAAAATAAATAATGTGAGTCACTATCTCAGTGGTTTTGCAAGGTTTATGAGTTCACGTCATTCCGTTATTACACTATATATGTCACTGACTACGTTTCCCATAATGCACAATTTGGGTTCATTTAGTGTGGTGCACAAATTTTAGGTCTGGATGAATGGTATGCATGCACAATACAGGCTTTAGTGGTGAATTAGACTTTTCTTACACATTTCACACTTACCAGGGTTTGGGTGTGACTGTGATGTGTCAAGGGTCCCAAATCCAACAACAGCTGCCCTCTCCAGTGTACTCACCACCATGGCCTCTGTTGCAGATGGGTCAGATGGGGTAAATAGCCCTCATCCTGTCTCCTGTACTTCTCGCAGACATGCTGCCACCCTCTCTTTGGCCCTGGAGCGCATGCCATGCCATCTCTTCTTGATATCACCCAGGGACCTGTAGGCAACACCCAGGGCATTTATGTGCTGCTGCATTCCTCTCCAGATCATACATTTGTCTGCCTCTGGGATCCTGAGCAATGCCCTCCTTAACAGCTCCTCATAACTATTGCAGCATTTGTCAATAATGATGTCAATCTCCTTTTCATACAATCTGACTTTCTCCAGCCGCTCATTTCCACCCTTGTTACTAGCCTTGCAGAGAGCCTGTCTCCAGTGTTGTACTGTGGTGCTGCACCTGACCATGTGCTGGAAAATCTGCTCAGGAATCTCCCGGGGCACCACTTCCTGTTTTGGGGTCATTCAGCTCTGTCAGGAAGTGCTTTTTACCTTTTTCTCTCACGTTTGCATTTTGCGCGCGCTGATTGGGCTTGTTTTGGGCTCTCTCGCTATTTGCGCTCGCTATTGGTCCTTTTCAACAGGGGACGCTATTTGCGAGCGCTTACCGACTTGCAAATAGCAGTGACGCAAAATACCAATGTGAGTCATTAGCGACTAACAACCAAATTGCCGCATTGGTACATAGGTTTCTTTTTGCGACTCGCAAATTGCGAGTCCCAATCTGACGCAATTTGCGACTCGCAATTTTTATCAGTCGTACAGCTGGCCCCTATCCTCCTGTGCAGTGAATCCATATACTGGATCTTGCCTCAATACAATAGGTATGTTTTGCGATCTTTTTATTCTGTTTTCAATGCATCATCTTCCTGTGTCTTGCCATCAGCCGTTTGCAGCAGCGGACCTACATCCATTTTCAGTTTCATGCTTGGGGAACTATAATCTGTTGCATGCACTCATACTTTGTACTACCATCAGTTCAAGGCCACTCAGAATAAAACTTTCTTTCGTGCAAAGCTGCAACAATCCATAAAGAGTGCTGGATTTCATCTTTAGCTTAAAGATGATCAGGTTGCAAAGTATTTAATCAGGTTCTTTCTATTTCATCTCATGTGGAGGGCACTCTTATTGGCCTACTAAAGTACTGCATGTAAAATATATGCAATGTGATACATGTAAGATTGTGGAATGTGAAAGTGCCTGGCTGCAAGACATTTTTCAGAGGTATCAGACAACTTGTTCCACTCACAGTCTGCTGGCATGATCTAGGTAATAGAGTGAGGTGACTGGTAGCTAAGAGCCTGTTGAATACCAACTCTCATTTGCTCTTTGGACCTCATTGGACTGTTGAGTTCAGCCCAGATTCGCATCTTAGTGCAAAGGGTTCAAACTGCTGTTACACTGACGGGTTGGGACAGTCTCTTCTTCGAGGAATGATGTTGCTTTTTTGTCTATTGTGCAAAGAGACAAGCCAGTCTTTCTCCCCGGGTATGCTTTGGGGAACCACAGCTCTGTTTTATCAGGTAATCACAGAGCAAAAGAGAGTTGCTATCAGCTCCTTTTGTAAATTTGCCTTTCATAGTGCCAGCCTGACCAGGTGGGCTCATATCCTCACTCCTTGCCTGTTCCTTTTTTAGGCCCAGACTGCATGTTGTGCAGGTAAGAATTGAGAGGCATAGTACCACAACCCAGTGAGCAGGAGGAGATCCTTGGTGTAAAATAGTAATCAGGATGTAGTGGTCCTCACTTTCTCAGTACATCATCAGTCCATCCACAAAACACATTTAGCATTAGAAGAAGTTAGGACACCAAGAGCCACCGACTCCCAACATTTTTGCTTCTTTGGACACAGAAGAGCACTGCTGGAAAGATCCCCTAACACTAGAGGCACATCGCATGAAGTGAGTGATTCCACTTCCTTCTCCATCCCTACACATCTTGAAGGAACAAGAGCCTCCGACTAAAATGCTCTCAATAGTCAGTCAATGTTGCAGTTCCAGTGTTCTGCCTCCTCAGGATTCAGTCCTCAGAGAACGCTTACTTTCCTGTCCCTTTACTCAGATATTTTGGCTATCATGGAGACACAATCAAATTCATCCAATCCCTGACCAAGAGCTTCTGGATCAGAAGTTGTTGAATCCTTCCCAGTTCCCCTTGAAAACTGAACCTGGTCTTAGACAAACTGTTGCACATGCTTTTTGAAACAATCGCCAATGCCATTAAAATGTTTTTTCATTCAGGACATCCTTGTTGGCAGCCATAACATAAGCACAGTACATGAATAAGCATGAATAAGCAACAAGCCCTTTGCTCCATTACATTTTTCACAATGTTCTAAAAGGATTGAGTGATTCTATTATTTCAATCAATCTAAATTGCATGATCCTGTGCCACTCCCATACCTCTCGATAACTATTTTTGGTGCATTAGAAGAGAACCAGTGGATGGTGTTGCCCATATAGCTACAACTTGGAGATCACAGAATAGAGGCAGGGGCTGGTTAAGTTGATTGTACAGATCGGTACAAAGAACTTGGAAGTCTGTCTAGTAGAGGCCGATAGATCCCTTCATCAGATCACCTGCTGATGAGAGTGAGAGTACTCTCTCCCAAGCACCCAAGACTCTGCAGCACTAGGGGCTGAATGATTAAAGAACTGCAAAGATTGAGATAGCTGGGCTTGCGAACTAAGGGGCTGACTATAATGTCATTGAGTCAGACCCACTGCCCCTGCGGCCTACCCACTGCATTACGCAGCAGCAGGCGGAGGGACCATCTGCGGCGCATCCGACGGGCTCAAGGATCCCCTTGGTGCATCAGAAAAACACCATAATCCTTTAATGACGGCAGCTCTGCCTTTGGGATTATGATGTAATTTTCCGACAGCCTTTCCATTTTGGCCTTTCTGACATGGAAAGAATGTATTTGGAGGCCCCTGCTCCCTTGCCTACTGGCCCTTTGCTATGGGGCCTGGTGCCCCCAAAACATCCCTGCATCATGTGGCAGGCACCCCATGGTGCAAGGATGCTTACAAACATCAATTTCACTACGGTAGCGTGCCACAAGCTACCATAATGAAGTGGATGGTTCCGACCGCCCTATAGGTAGTTACATCCAAATTGTTGAGTTTCCACCCGACATAATAATCAGGGCCTGAGTGTCTCACTGGCATGCTGATACTGCGCTGCAGCCAGGTTTTTAATGGCTTGACATATTAACACTAAATCAACCTCTTCTCTAAGAGGGAGCTCAGCATACACTTGGAGTTGCCACTTTGTTTCGCTTTCCCACTTTTTCCCTAAAGAATGGAACCCTCTATGGTTTCTGCGACCTTTCCACAATACTCAGCTGCAGTGTCCCTGGGTTGCCTGACATAATTAAGAGTCAAGGATGATGGCAGGCCCCTTTGTATTACCATTTACCTACCTAACACAAGCAACATAAAGGCAGACAATTATTCATCATCCTTAAGTAACGTAGAAGAAAGACTATGAACTACTATCCTCTTGTTCATGGAAGAAAGACTTGATTACATTTATTATGCCCCATAAAATCAATGACGAAAACCTGCAGTCAACAATTACCTTATATAATTATTTTGAATTGTCCACCTCCCTCCCGGTCAGTACTGCTGCCGTTTTCAATCCTGAATTTCCTTGAGATGAAGCAATGTATTCTGACTATTGTAGCCTTGTTTTGTTTTCATTGCACTAATTAGACTAACAGAGTTGGAAACAATGATTTGTAGATGATAAATTTGGGACTGAAGACAGTGACTATAATGGCCTGAATTGAGGACTCACCCTAAATGTAAATCTGATTGAACTGCACAAATGATATTTAATAAGATTAATTACTTTTAAACCTTTAATATATTCATATTCTTCTTCTGCCTTCATAAGCTTTACCTTATCATCTACCCTTGACCTTTTACATTTTTTGCCGTCACTCCACTGCAGAAACCACTTAAAATTGTTTGCCCATAAAATTAAATGCCCAAGTCCCTCCCCTTAGACAAAACTTCCAAGAATATATTATGTGTCTAGACATAAAAAACTGAATTTCTTGTTTTTCTTCAAGTTCAACATTAAATTGCGACCACAATGGCTGGAGAAGCTCGATACTCTAGGTCTCTCTCCTGAATTATCACCTCATCCTATTATGTTTTGAGGTTAGGGTTATGCCTCTTAAACAGGGATCATTTATGGATATGGTTATGGATGCCAGCTTTAAGGGGTAGTAAGGTATGTTTAGGGTTCAAAGGTGGGTAGTGGATGGATAATAAGGAACGTTTAGGATATAGAAGTGCATACTTTATAAGGGTAGTAAGGAGTTTTTAGGATTTATGGGTGGGTAGTATATGGGGGTAGGAAGGAGATTTCAGCACTAAGGGGTGGGTAATATATGTGTATAGCAGTAGCTCTAGCTCAACATGGATGCCACTGTGCTAACCTGGTGCTTATAACTGTGCTAGAAAAACAGACATTTGAGGTGAGCAGATTCAGAGTGTGACTGTTGTTGTAGGGTGCTCCAAAAAAAGGATATAAAACTTGGTATCTACCCAGAGTTACTTGCTTCCTGTTTTTCATACTTTATTCAGCACTCAAAGCCTGAAAGGATATTGTCTTGCCTTATACTGGGTGCTCCCTTATGTACAGACAAAGGTGTGCCTCTCTGATGAGCTCTAATTAGAGTGGAACAGATATCAGTAGTTGCATTTTACAATTCCAAAGCTGTAATACTGTGCCTGGAGTGGTAAAAGGCTTTTGTAATTTTCAGCTCGCCATGGATGGAACTGTGCTAATCCTATACTTAAAGACTTTGCTGTGAAAATGGCAAATAGCTTTGTCCCTTTCTAGCTCAGTATAGATGGCACTGTGCTAATCTTGTGCCTAAAACCCCACTAGAAAAACATATATTTGAGGTGAGTAGGTTCACTGTGTCACTGGTGTTGTAGGGTGTTCTATATAAAGGAGCTACTCTCTTCCAAAACTTGGGAACTACCCAGAGTTTCTTGCTTCCTGCTTTCTTTGCATAAGTTATTCGACACTCTTAGCCAAAAGGGTGTTGTCTTGATATGTATATATGTTGCAACTGGGTTCCGCCCAATCAGTTCGGCTAGATTTTTTCAATATTGATCACCTAGTTTTGGACTTTTTACTGAGGGTGAGTTTCACTACCAGTGTCTTACCCACAGTAATCACATGGCAAATGGACTGTGCATGTTTACAGCCAGTTTCTGCCTTTGTAGCAGCAAGGTAAAGGGGGACATGACTGGTTACACATGAACACGTGTGCACATGCATGTGTGTGCTGCGCATGGGAGACTACTGTTGTGCACGGCTTGGTAACTGCACACATGTAGCCTGGTGCAATGGGGTCTCTGCAGGGTTAGATACTCACCTTGGATAGGCCTTATAAGGTTAGCGTACACGAATAGGGAAAGTCAGTGTGATTTAGAGTTACCCAGAAATCGGTCCCTGGAGTCTTGTTTCCGGTCCAGAGAAGGCATAGCTTGGCAGTTCCAGCTGGACTGTTCCCATGAGGTACAGGGTCAAGACTGATTTGCATATAGCTGTGTCTGAACTGGGGTGGCGAAGTGAGCTAAATAATGATGATGGATTCAACCCAGATCTGTGACTGAAAAGTTTCAGCGCTCCATCCATTATCTCCTTGTGTGTGCTGGGTATGTAATGTTGTCATTTAAGAAAATGAAAGAATCTCACCTGTATTAACTTTTGCTTTTTTTTCCAAATTTTGTGCAAGCTTCCATCATGATAATGAACACGCATACAAAATGTGACGTGAATCAAAATTTATAATGTGTTCATACAGGTGTGTTTAATCATTTTTCATAAACTATCAAATTATAAACATATGCAATACACCTTTTTTGAATAATTTAAATGTAACATAATTCCGTAATTGTACTAGACAAGGTAGAATTTTTTTAAATAAATCAATGTTAGTTCGAAACATAGCTTTTTTACAATTCTTTTTACTGCAATATGAAATACAAAAAAAATAGACATATAACAGCAATAACAGTATGCATCAGAATGGATAGTCTTGCACTAAAATCCTTACAAAGCATCTTTACAGGTATTATTAGTGAGTCCCAGGAGTTAATCTCCCATCTGCATCTTCCCCAGCACGCCAATCAACCTCGGTCCTGTAGCCCCATATCATTGAAATCCAGTCTCCTGATAGGCGTATATAGCATTCCACTATTTTCGTTCCACTTGCCCCATACCTTTGTCCATTTCGGCGGGCATCTCATCCCCTCATAAACTACCCTCTCCTCCTGCATGCACCAGATCATGTAATTTTCCCAGTCCCTTAATATCGGTGCAGTAGTAGCTCTCCACATCCTCGCTATATTACGATTGGCTATAGTGAACCTGAGCGTGACCCACAATTTGTCAGTTGCTGAGAGATGAGCTGTATCCCATATATTTAATAGGCACAGCTTTGGCGGTCATTATATGGTGCTTTCACACACCTTCCCCCTATGTGTTGCAACTTCGTTCCAATAGGGTTGGAGCACTGGGCATTCCCACATTTGGTGAAAAACTGTACCATCTAATCCACATCTAATTACAGTGAGCACGTATTGCCACTTCCCTGGGCCTGCCTGTTGATACAATTGTCCTCCCGGTCACCCCACTTCGGTCCTCACACTAAGGATCCTAAAATCACAGAGTGTTGGTTTTCGTGGTCTCCTGTCCCATCCTGCTTTGGCCACAGCCCACACCCAAAGCCCAGTGAAGCAGGCCTGCCTGGACCCAGACGCCTGCTTCACATCAACGCTTTCACACCAGGCATGTCAGAGAGGAGATTATTCCGGACATGCCTGCCTGAGTCATGTCTTCTCCTGTCAGATACCCTCTGACAGTGGTGAGTTTTTGGATACTGAGGCAGTAGCCTCATTACTCCATATTCATTTAGAATTTTGTAGTCGCTGGTTAGGTTGTCTTATTGGTGTGTGACGCTTTGTCACAGATGGGCCGCTGGTAGCGGTCAGTAGTGTTTGCAGATTTGTCAGCATGTTTCCTCAGAGAGTCTCGTCTTTGTCCTTCTAGAACCTTCTGTTAGTGTTGAGGTTTGGGTGCCTGTCGCGGCGATCATGCTGTCTCTCATTGAGTTTAAGTCTTAGGCCTTAACCGCTTACCACGCCTCCACAGTTGGGCTCCGACAGCACCCCAACCCGCGGCGGCAAATTCTGCTGAAGGCCCATGTCAGTGGTCACGTCTTCTGTGCTCCGTTTCTACCCGGAAGGGTACCATAGGACATCTCTCTGCGTCACACTCCTCTACCCACAGAGTTTGTCTAAAGGGGTCAGGCTAATTAAACAGATTTACGGGGTTTACGACAGCAGGCGGTCAAAGCTTCTTAAGTCGCAGCCATCTTGCTCGGCTGCTGGTCACGCCCCCTCTCTTAAATCATATTTTTTATTCATTTATGTAACATTTCCCCTTGTCAAGTGTGTTTTCTGTATTTTATTAAATGTCCTTTCTTTTTTTAAGTGTAATATATGTGTTTGTTTTGTCACTTATTAGGATAAACTAAACACACCTGTATTAACACTTCAAAATTAAATGACAATTGTTTTTTAGCGTAAATGTGCATTATCATGATGAATGCTTGCACCAAAATGTTAATGTCCAGTAGAAATCTTTTCTAATGTATGTCATTTAAAATATCTTTTCTATTTTCTATTATAATAGTAAGTAAGAATATCTATTTCACATTTTCATCATTAAGAATTTTAATAATTAATTATTTGGAAATGAGTAAAAATGTTAGTACAAAGTTTGTAAAATGAAAATACTTTATTTATATTTGAGATAATTCTCTCATGATTTTTTCAATCTCAAAAAAAAAAAAAAAACCTTGTTGTTTTGTTGCCCATAACTTGCCTCCTAAACATAGTCCAAAGGGTAACCTCCTCAGGAAGAGGAATCCGTTGGGCTCAGATCAGCCACCTCAAGGATATTTCTTGGGAGGGGCGGGGTTAAGTTTGATAAGGGTCAAGGACAGATAGGAGGTGAATTTGGAAGGAGGAGTAAGGGTAGATGGGGTGGTAGAGGATTTGCTTTCGAAGGCAGAGGAAGCTGGAGGGGGTGATGTGCTAGTGTCTGTATGTTTGTCAGTTGCATGTGGGTCTGGTGTTGTATATGTCTGGATGTGTGTTTTTTGGCTGGTGTTTGAAATCCTGTGAGTGTGTGCATTTGATTTTGGTTGGTGTTATTTTGTGTGTTGGTGTGCTCTTGTATGAGTGTGTTTCTTTTGATGAGTATGTTATTGTGGTGGTTAGTTTGGTTGTGGTTATTGTGGGTATGGTGCAGATTGTGGTGCTTGTGGGTGGTGGTAAGTGTGGTGGTGGTTGTGGTACTAGTGCTTATGGTGGTAGTTTTGGTGTGTGTGGTGGTGGATGTGGGTGTGGTGGTGGTCTTGGTGGTTGTGGGTGTGGTGGTGGTTGTGGTGCTTGTGGGTGTGGTGGTGGTTGTTGCCCGGTGATTTTGGGGGTTCTGGGTGTGGTGGTCATTGTGGTGATTGTGGTGGTAGTTGTATTGCTTGTCAGTGTGGTGGTGGTTGTGTTGTGTGTGGTAGGAGATGTGTCACTTGTGGGTGTGGTGGTGGGTTTGGTGTGTGGTGGTGGTTGTGGTGGTTGTGGGGGTTGTGGGTATGATGGTGGTTGTGGGTATAGTTTCAATAGTGTGTGGATGTTGTTTGTATTTATTTGTGTGTTTGTGCTCATGAGTGATTGTGCTGCTTGTGTCTGTTGGAATGGGTGCCTGCAAAGAAGGGAGTATTCTTCACTGGTGTAGCTAGAGCGTTTAATGCTGGGGTGAGCTGAAAGATAACTACGAGCAACAGACGACGAGTGGGGGGCATGTTTAGCGATGTTGACAAAAGAGAATAAAGAAATAAAAGCGCCCGCCTTGTGCTCGCCACGTCCCCCACAAACTGATGCCCAGGGCGGACCGCACTGGTGTGCTTGGGGTTGTGGTGGGAGCTTGGATTTGGATTGAGGAAAGGACCTGAGTTGGGACAGGATATCGGCTGGTTGGGAGGCTGGGGTGAGTGAGGAGACTGCTATTTTGACAAACAATCTCTGCATGCTTCACATTGAACTGTGAATTGGATCCATAAGTGCAACCATTTGTTGCATTTGGCAGGTTTGCCCTTGGATGCCATTCACTATTGCAGTCTGGCCTACGGAGATGCTGTGTAATAGGCCAATAAACACCTTACTCAGCAGCCAGGGTGGCAGTGAAGGGGGTGAGTGCCTGTAGCAAAGGAGCCCTTTGAAAGGTTCAGGTTTGCCCAACTGGAGGGGGGGGGGGCAAAAGGGAGGTGGATATGTGTCTCTAGGTGGTGGACAGGGATAACGTTTTTACAATTCTGGTAGAGTCCACCATCAATAGGGACTGGTCACTTGTGGAGGCCTCCGATGAAGATGACAATATGGTGGCCTCCATTCCAGTCTCCTCACTCTCCATGCCACTATATTGGATTCTGATATTTCATCACCCAAAGTAGATTGGCAAACAGCTTCCTAGCCTTCTTGGCCAATATCTCCATTGCCTGCCCTCGAAGATGCTGTAAAGACATATGCAATAGTTTTATTGTATCTGCATAAATAGATCATGAGTTATTTTCTCGAAATATGTTCTACATTTTCATATTTCCCCTGCTTCAAAGCTTTTAAACTGTGATTTATGTTTATCTTTATCTCCTGCATGGAAAGAATATCTTAGAAACCATTTGGTCAGAATTTTGTAATTTTCTATTGCTCCTAATTTGTTTGAGATCATATTTCTTAAATATTTTCAATCCTCTCCAGAAACTGCTTTATACTTCTGAATGGTTCTGATTTGTTGTTTTGAATATTGAAGTTATGTTACAAAAATGCAATATAAAACAAAAATCCCTGTGTTCAAGACAAAAAGAGCAGATTAAAAATATATATATATGGATCAATGTGCATTAATATTTGTTGTAATGTTGTACCAATATTTGTATAAACCGAAAGCATGTATTTTGTGGGAATTTCACAATGGTAAAACTTACTTTAATTAACTTTAGTAATTTCTAAATGTAAATTTTTTTCTGATTCAGTACTTAAGTTGCTTGTTATGTATCAAGCCTTATGTAGTTACTTATGCTGTTGAAGAACTCAAAAACAATTTTTTTTAGTTTTAAATTACGTCTACAGCATAAGTAAATACATAGGGCGTGATACATTTTTTATCCACTTTCTCTAAAATATCTTAATTTATTTTTAGTTTGCTTTTCCTTTGTGAAAATAAAAGACAATTATTCTGGCTTTCAGTTTCGTCAAAAATTGATACAAAATTACAGTACATTTTTAAACACATTGATTCACATATATTTCTAAAATTAAAAATCAAAATCCAATTTACAATTAAAAACGCTTTAACCTTCATGCATTTCAAATATTTATTAATGTGTCATTTTTTATGCCTGTTTCTGAAGTTTTGCGGATGGGTTACTCTAACATATACGTGATGAAATTTCCGTCCCTCAGAATCCAAATGCATTATAAAAAATTGCCCTAGGAATAGGTTAGACAAAATTTGTGTTTTGTTTGTGAAGGAGCATTCCATCTAAAAAAAAGTCCCTTTCAGTATTAAATTTGTTTTCATTATTGATTATTGACATAGCAAAGGACATAACATGAATGAATAATATATATATATATATATATATAATATATATATATATATATATATATATATATATATATATATATTTAAATATATATATATATATGACATCACGGATTACATCATCCACAGAACCACCCTACTGGCAGTCACCAGGGTGTGAGTGGGTGCCTGAGTGGTTCTGTGGATGATGTAATCAGTGATGTAAAGTGATGTCATTTGAAATGTCATCAATGATGTCATGAGTGATGTTGCTGACCTGACCTGTCATGAGTTATGCAATATGTGAGGTCATAAGCAGTGCATTGCATGGGCATAAGTTATAGTTAGCTCGGATAACTATAACTCTGAACTTCACATATATGTGTACACATAGCTTCTTTGTAATCCCGAGAGCAAAACACAGGGCCACAGTCAGAATGTAATGTGCCTATTGTGTATGTCCCTGTAAAGACTAGAAAATCCTTAATAACAGTTCGAGCATCAGCGAGCATTGTGGCAAAACCCACAGAAATCTAGAGCATGAATCCACTGCCACCAGGATATACCTGTAAGCCCCGTCAGATTGTAAGGGGCTTCAGTGGTCCAAATAGAAACATGCGAGTGGTCTGACAGTAGTGGTGTTTCTGGCGGATGTATTATGGTGGAACCCTTCATCTGCTGACAGATGTTGCACTGAAGGACAAAGCCTTTGGTCTGTTTTGTTAGACCAGGCCACCAATAATGTTGTTTCAGTAGTGAAACTGTTGCAGTAATACCTGCATGTGCTGAGCCTACACCCTCGTGTGCAGCGAGAATTAAACCCAATCTGCGATCCATGTTTGGTATTACTCTATCCCTCACTCTGGAATTTGAGCATATGCAATGTTGTCAGCATCTAACTTGTAGGAGTACTTGAGCGGAAAACCTTTTGGCAAGGGTAAGCTGTTGTTACGCTTTGCGTTCACAGCTTTCATTGTCTGTCTGTCTATCCTGGTACTTGAACAAGTGATTGCAGCAATGGCTTCATCAGCCAATAAATTCCCTTCAATGTGCACACCAACACGATGATGACTCAATGTATGAATAACATGAGCCCGTGGCAAGCTCTTTTTTTAGCTCTGCCACTTGTTCCCAAAGCAACTTGTGCTTTATTTTACAGCCTTAAGAATCTCTAAACCCATTCTGGCCCCAATAGTGGAGATTGTATGACTGGAAACGTTAAAACAAATCACACATAATGAGTGTGGGGAAATCTCAATTCGTATTATTTAGTGCCAGTTTCAGGCTTTTAGTTCTGCCAGCTGTGCCATTCATTCTCCTTGCGACTGACCCTGAGTATTGCTATGACAGAATTTACCGTCCCGCCACAATTGCACATGCTATGCTGTGTTGCTGTTTACTTCCTGCGGCAAACTTGACTGATCCGTCAGCGTAAAAGATGTATTCATATTGATCTAGAGGCATTATTTAATTTGGGAAAGGGTGTTCTTGTTCGTACTGCAGGAATACTTGTGTTTTTAATGTAGAATCAAACTTATAGTCTACATCTGTTGCAGTGAGAGAATTAGCCCACTGTATCCATTTTGGGTGCAGTGCTTTTGAGTTTGGAACGCTTACTCTAACTGTTGTACAGGAGTCACGACAATAATTTGTTTCCCCTGGGCTAGTGCTCTTTCTCTCATTACAGCAGTCTGTCCTGATGTCAGTGTTTTTTCTCTGGATGCAAAATGCATTTCAGAGTTTGTGTACAAATGAGATATTTATGCAATGTGTACTGTTTCCCCTTCATTGAAGGTGTGTACCCAGATTGACATGTGACTACACAGATCACCAAATTTGTAGTATTTATACATGTATGTAAGTGTTTGGAAGCTATAATGTCAGCTTGTAAGGAACGTAGAGTTTGTGTGTGTTCCTATGTCCAATGTCAGATTGAAAAATTAGGTCTAAATAAATCATAGAAAGGTTTTACCTTTTCTGCGTAATCCAAAATGTATGTTCTGCCAAAATTTAAGAATCCTAAAATGGATTGTAAGTTTTCTAGAGTCTTGGAGGTTGGAGCTGCACACATTTTTCTAAAAAAGTAGCTGCTAGGCTTTTCTCTTCACTTGAGGAGCTCATATCCTAAAATGAGGACATTGAGGTGGGCAATTTTTGATGTTTGAAAGTTTCTTTTGTAGCCCTCAGAGGCAATCATTGTCCATCAGATAAATATCATCTATATAGAGCAATGCCTCCTCATCACAATTTTGAAGTAACTCTCATACTTTGGCTAAGAACAACCCAGGGCTATTCTTATACCCTTGAGGCAGTCTACAAAAATGGTGCTGAGAGCCTAGGGCCAAAAATGCTGTCAAATATCTGCTTTCAGGCACTTTATTTTGACAAAAGAATCCATTTGGGATATCTAGTGTTGTTTTGTATTTCTTCTGCACAATGTTATTCATTAAATGGCACTTTGTGCATTTTGTACTACAAATGTTTTTGTGCATGTGTTTATATGGCTGTGGTCTAAAACTAGATGGTATGACTTGTCTGGGTTTATTACGGGAATCAAAGTATTATTCATGGATGAGGTGCAATTCTCAATTACACCCTGGTATTCAAGTTGATCTAAGATTACCATGACCTGTTTCTTTGTGTCATGTTTAATTGGGCACTGCCTTTGTAGTGTAGTAGTAGTTTTAACTGGGATTTCATGGTGAGGTGACTCAGCATCCCACCTTACATGATTGTGGTATAATACAAGAGCTAGTGCTACCACCCACTCCTACAATTATGTATGTGTAAAGTCGGCGTCCTTACCCGACGGGAATGGTGGAGCCCGACCCATACTGACGTATCGTTTCCGGCTTCTCCACAGAGCCCCGAGTGGGAACACGGAAATGTCTCTGACGGTGAGTGCGAGGACGACGGGCCCTTTAAGTGGGCGTCACCATACGAGGGGGAAGCCCCGGCCCTTCGTGACGTCACGGAGACCGCATTGGTCAAAAGAGAGGAAGTCCGGTATACAGTGTGTGGAGACACCCCAAGGAAGGAGGCGGAACCAGAGGAGACGGAGAATCGGAACGGGAGAGCAGACGGAACCAGGAGTATCGAAGACGGAGAAGCACAAGGCGAAGCAGAACCACGAGGAGAGCCAGGAGGCCAACGACCCTGCGGACCGCCGTGCCACACTCCCGAGGGAGGAGTGTGGCTGACACAGGTACGGCGGCGTTTGGCGAGTTGGATAGGCAAGCGTAACACTAGTGCTTAAAGAGTCACCGCGTGTACCGCTCCCGCTGCATCCCACCCTTTTGTCTTTCCTTTCCTTCTTCCCTACCCTCCTTTCCCTTCCTTCCGAACTCCAACCACACGGAGCACGACCATTTGTAAACTAGATTCACGCGGTGTATTCCTATCACTCCCTGGGCCCCCCTGGTGCAAACCCAGTTGAGTATTGTGTCCTAACGGCCTTCCGCCCTGTTGGTCTTCTTTGTTTCATGTGGTGAGACCCCGGGTGCCCGAGGAGAAGAATCAGCTACCTGAGCAGGAACCTTAGACGAGCAGCGCCACGGACCCCAGTACATTCGCCCGGGAGAGACTAACCTTCAGAACTCGAAAGACGTTTGTCACCAAACCATTGAGAACTTTAAAAATAAAACCATCCTTAAACCCTACAGCTAGTGTCACGGTCGTCCCTTCACCCACGTCCACACTGGTGTCAGAAGTGGGATCTTCCCCTCCCAAAACGACCATGGCAATGGAACAAGTGATTCAAACGCTCATTGATGGACAACAAAAACTAGAGTGGGCTATTGGTCAACAAGTAAACACAGCTGATGCTGACCGGGACTTATTCAGAACATCTATGGCCCAACAATTGGACACTATCCAAAAGGTTATACAAACCCCCGTTTCATCGTCTACACTGGATAGAAGACCCATAGGCCCACACCCATCAGGGGTCGCCTTACAAAAATACGTGAATGGAGAAGATCCCGACGCATTCCTACTAAATTTTGAACGCGCAGCGAGAGCTTGTGGATGGCCTGAAGAGAAGTGGCCTTTCTTTTTGGCTCCACTGCTCTCAGGAGAGGCCCAAACCGCCTACCAGGTGGCAAATCATACTGGAACATCCTCATATGCTGACATCAAAGCAGTGATATTAGACCACCTAGGGATGGATGCAGAGGCATACCGTCTACGGTTTAGAAAAGAGAAGGGCATACCAGGCGAGAATCCAAAGACCATGTACCTGAGGGTAAAAATGGCTGCCGAAAAATGGCTTAGGCCGGATACCCGGAGCAAAGAAGAGGTCATGACCAGTATCATACTAGAACAGTTCATGGAAGTGCTACCATACGGCACACAGAGGTGGTTAAGACAACACCCCGGATTAACGGCGGCCCAAGCCATAGAGATGGCGGCCAACTATAACAGAGCCGCACCCCGGTCATTTCCTTGGGACAGTGAAAAAACTACCAAGTCCATACCTCCTACGTCCAAACCTGAGAAGAAAAAAACTGTACCCGAACCAATCAGACCACGTCCTTTCAAACCGGAAGGACCCCATATGAAGGGGCCACAGTGCTACGAGTGTGGTGAATGGGGCCACATAGCCCGAATGTGCCCCCAACGAAGACCCCCAGACGAACCCATGGAGGTCGGCTACATCCCGCGGACAGTCCTGTACACCTCCGAACTGGGCCCATCCTATTACGTAAGGGTACGAGTCAACCAGAAAGTAGTGAAAGCCTTACTTGATTCGGGGTGTCGCCAATCAGTTGTTCAGGAACGCCTTTTACACCCTGACCAGATAGGCCAGGAAGGTACTGTTCTTATCAGGTGCGTCCATGGCGATGTCAAACCCTATCCAATGGCCCGTATAACCATCCATCCCATAGGTAGAGAGCCCTGCTCAGTGAAGGTGGGGGTAGTAAGGTCTTTACCCGAAGAGTTGATACTAGGCGTAGACAACCCAGACTTCCTGTCATTGTTCAAGAGGGAGTTAAAAAACAATACAGCGGAAGCCTACTTGTCAGTAGATCCCTGGGTTCTAGATAGAGGGTTTAAGTTCGCACAGGCCAATGATCCCTCTCTATTGAACGCCTGGGAAGCAGCACACTACGCTCAAACCTCGCCATCACAGAGCTACCCCAGGTTCAGGATCGAAAACGACCTGCTCTACAGGGAGAATAAAGAGGGAGAACCCACCCAACTAGTAGTGCCCAAGGAATTCAGAGAACAGATCCTCTTCTATGCACACACACACCTAACAGCTGGGCATAGCGGTAGTGAGAAAACTACTCAGAACATTGTTTGTCTCTTTTTCTGGCCTGGGATATACAAAGAGGCAGACACCTACTGTAAACAGTGCGAGGTGTGCCAAAAAAAGAACCTAACCCGACCACCCGCAGTACCCCTGCAACCCCTGCCAATAATTGGTAATCCCTGGGATAGGGTAGGCATGGACCTGATTGGGCCCCTACCACGTACATCACGCGGCCATACCTACGCTCTGGTGGTCGTTGATTACAACACTAGATTCCCGGAAGCCTTTGCCCTCAGTACTCCGACTACCAAGAATGTAGCGGACGAGTTGGTGGAGTTGTTTTCAAGGGTAGGCTTCCCTCGCGAGATTCTCACGGACCAGGGAACACCATTCGTTTCCCGGATGATGAACGAGGTGTGCAAAACACTCGATCTACACCACATCCGAACGTCCGCCTATCATCCTCAGACGGATGGCCTCGTGGAGAGGTATAATAGGACCCTAAAAACTACCCTGAAGAATCTATTGAATACTGAGAATAAGGATTGGGACAGAGTGCTACCCCTAGCGTTGTATGTGATAAGAGCCCAAGTACAAAGCAGTCTAGGGTTTTCTCCATTCGAACTACTCTATGGCCGTCAACCACGGTCCCTGTTAGAGATTACCAGGGAAGCATGGGAGAACGAAGGAGCTGCTGAACAGAAAAACCTGTTGGAGTATACCCAACAGTTAAGATCAAGATTGGGCAAGTTGAGGGACTTAGCTTATTCAAATCTAGAAAAAGCTCAAGCCGCTCAAAAACGGCTCTATGATAAAGGAAAAAAATGGAGGACCCTGGAAAAGGGAGACTGGGCTCTGGTACTTCTACCGTCATCCACCCAAAAGTTTCGGAGTGAGTGGAAAGGTCCCTATAAAGTTGTAGAAACCTACGGGCGGACCACATACAGCCTACAAATGTCCCAGAATAGGAGACAAACCTTCCACATTAATCTCCTTAAGAAATGGATTGGGCCATATCCCCGTCAGGCTAACTTGACCTTACCAGAAGATAGGAGCGGGTCTACCCTGAAACAACTACCAGTGAACCCGGAATTGTCAGAGGCAGAACGAGGAGAGTTGATGTCAACTCTACTACCCTTTTCCCCTATCTTTTCGGACACCCCTGGGTGTACCCAAATGGCAGAGCATCAAATACACACTAAAGAAGGGCAGATAATAAAACAAAGACCATACCGCATCCCAGCGGCAAAAAGGGCGGATGTAAAGAAAGAGGTGCAGGACATGCTTCGACTCGGGGTGATAAGACCCTCCCAGAGCAATTGGTCCTCCCCCATAGTCATGGTCCCTAAACCCGACGGGTCTACCCGTTTTTGTATGGATTTCAGGGCCCTTAATGCTGTGTCGTCATTTGACGCATTTCCAATACCCCGGGTGGATGAACTCATAGAGCGGATAGGGGATGCTCATTACATTACCACCCTGGACCTGACCAAGGGGTATTGGCAGGTGCCTCTCAAGGAGGAGGATCGCCACAAAACGGCCTTTGCTACTGAAGATGGGCTCTATGAATTTACTGTCTTACCGTTTGGACTCCATGGAGCCCCGGCTACCTTTCAGCGGTTAATGAATAGGGTACTGGCCAACCACACCACATACAGTTCGGTGTACCTGGATGATATAGTCATCTTTAGTACATCCTGGAAAGACCATCTGGTACATGTATCCAAAGTCTTGACCGCTTTACGGGCAGCCGAACTCCATATGAATGCGAAAAAATCAAGAGCCGCATTTCCAAAAGTGAAATACTTGGGGTTCATGCTGGGCGAGGGAGTCATAGCCCCGCAGGAGGAAAAGATCAAAGCTATAACCAGTACTCCTTTTCCAGCCACAAAAAGGGAGTTACGTGCATTTTTAGGCCTCATGGGGTACTATAGGAGATTCATCAAGAACTTTGCAGTCCTTTCAAGTCCCCTGACAGACCTTCTGCAGAAACACGTAAAGAACGCTCTGCCGACTCCTCCATCGGAAGCAGCCCTCAAAGCCTTCCAGACCCTAAAGACAGCCCTCACCACAAGCCCGGTTCTCTTACCACCGAATTTTGAGAAACCCTTTTCCCTGGCCACTGATGCCTCTGACACCGGCATTGGGGCTGTACTGTCACAGGAGGGGGATGACGGAGTGGAACATCCCATACTCTATGTCAGCAGAAAGCTCCACCCCAGGGAACAGAAATACCCCACGGTGGAAAAAGAGTGCCTTGCCATCCGGCGGGCAATCGACAAGCTGCGGTATTACCTAGAAGGGAAAGCTTTTGTCCTATACTCAGACCACGCACCCCTTCAGTGGATGCAAAGAAATCGATCCCAGAATGCTAGGATTTTGCGGTGGTTTCTCTTCCTGCAACCATTTGCCTTCAAAGTTGTGCATCGGAAGGGTGTAGACAATGGGAATGCCGATTTCCTCTCCAGGATGCCTATTCTCCCCGATCGGGAGAATCCAGGGGGGGAGGAATGTAAAGTCGGCGTCCTTACCCGACGGGAATGGTGGAGCCCGACCCATACTGACGTATCGTTTCCGGCTTCTCCACAGAGCCCCGAGTGGGAACACGGAAATGTCTCTGACGGCGAGTGCGAGGACGACGGGCCCTTTAAGTGGGCGTCACCATACGAGGGGGAAGCCCCGGCCCTTCGTGACATCACGGAGACCGCATTGGTCAAAAGAGAGGAAGTCCGGTATACAGTGTGTGGAGACACCCCAAGGAAGGAGGCGGAACCAGCGGAGACGGAGAATCGGAACGGGAGAGCAGACGGAACCAGGAGTATCGAAGACGGAGAAGCCCAAGGCGAAGCAGAATCACGAGGAGAGCCAGGAGGCCAACGACCCTGCGGACCGCCGTGCCACACTCCCGAGGGAGGAGTGTGGCTGACACAGGTACGGCGGCGTTTGGCGAGTTGGATAGGCAAGCGTAACACTAGCGCTTAAAGAGTCACCGCGTGTACCGCTCCCGCTGCATCCTACCCTTTTGTCTTTCCTTTCCTTCTTCCCTACCCTCCTTTCCCTTCCTTCCGAACTCCAACCACACGGAGCACGACCATTTGTAAACTAGATTCACGCGGTGTATTCCTATCACTCCCTGGGCCCCCCTGGTGCAAACCCAGTTGAGTATTGTGTCCTAACGGCCTTCCGCCCTGTTGGTCTTCTTTGTTTCATGTGGTGAGACCCCGGGTGCCCGAGGAGAAGAATCAGCTACCTGAGCAGGAACCTTAGACGAGCAGCGCCACGGACCCCAGTACATTCGCCCGGGAGAGACTAACCTTCAGAACTCGAAAGACGTTTGTCACCAAACCATTGAGAACTTTAAAAATAAAACCATCCTTAAACCCTACAGCTAGTGTCACGGTCGTCCCTTCACCCACGTCCACAGTATGTTATAGTGATTCTGGAACGAGGTTGGAGAAAGCCGGTAAAATGACCTCTTCCCCCTTTGGGCAATCCATGACAAACTCAGGTGGCCAGTCTTATTCAGCCAAAAGGATATCATACCCAAAAGTCAGGTTCTCCCAAAAGAGACCTTTCACTTTCCTTGGTATGTCCCACTCCATTTGGAGGGTTATTTCGTATAGCTGATGTGGGGCACTTACCCTAGTATAAGGTGTTTCCACTGTGATATGTTTATTCAACGATGCTGTCACCAGAAATCCCATCAGGTTCTGGTGAGCAAATGTTACTTCTGCTCTGCTGTCTAGTATCGTCAGAGCACATTCCCCATTCAGTAGTTGAGTCCTCAGTAGCCAGGGCATTTTTTATTTTAATGCCAGCTACCTTCTTCTTTTTAAATTGAAGTTTAGATATTGGTTTATCTTCCTGTTTGATAATATAGCCTGAAGTGTGATGTGTGTATCTTGGCTCGCTCTTCTGATCTGCATTCTGACCGCCCTTCCCTCTTGGAGTTTTTTGATGAACCCTGAAATGAACGAAGGGAATGTGTATCCTGATACCTGTCAGTTTTTTAATATTGTCACGGTTGTATTTCCTGTCACAGGGTTCCTGTTGAGGCGACCCACAATGTGATCCTGATGCATTTTGCTTGTTTTTTTATTGTTTATTGTCTCTTTTCTTTTTAGAAGAAACAGGTCCTTGCTTTGAGTTATCTTTTACAGGATTACCCATCAATTGTGGTTTCACTGGTCTAGCTCTGAAATTATCTCTACCCCGTGATGTATAGGTATCTTCGATTTTTTTGGTAATTTTCGCTCCTGTTGTGCAGGAGTGCATTCCCTCAGGTGGTGGCATATAGCCACTGCTGCTGGCTCCCCTTTTATGTTTGCTAACATAATTGTAGATACCTGGGCAAAATTGCCTATCAATATCATCCCTAAGGCCAGGGCAGGTTCTGCCCCGTACTCATTTTGTATTTGTTTAAATACCACTGGTATGACTGCTATTGTGGAGGTACCATACGTTCTGGTATAAACAGCAGTGAAAACTGTACCCAAAGTGGTACAATCCTCTATTGAGGGACTAACCCCATTGCAAATTGTCAGTATTCTGTGCTTTCAATGCGGGCCAGTGTGTTGAAAAAATGCCTCAAGCTGTGATATTTTCTGTGCTATCCAGAATGGCGTTTGCTCATGTTTACTGGCCATTCTTCCCATAATTGCGCTCAGTGTTTGTGGAGTGATTTTGTTGCGGTCCCTTGTAGTTGACCAGCCTAAGTGATTCTTGTAGGTTGAAGTGTGAGTGTGCGCATTATGAACTGTGTAAGATTTCTGTATAGTTGTATTATTTCTTTGTGAAGTGGATGTAAGTCGACTGTTGGCAAAGTGTCAATCTCTGGATGCGGTGTGCATGAAGCTAGGCCAAGTTGCTCTGTCTCTGCAGAGCGGACCAAGTCTCACTTTATTTGTGGTATGGGGAGGGTCCCTTCAAACCAATTTATATCTACTTTGTAAATTAACAGGACTTCCATGTCCTCGTATGGACATTATTCATCTGTTATTTCATCCGCAGTATAAGAATAAAACTAATGCGTGCGTGCATATGCAGGAGGGAATAGAACACCCCTGCTCTGAAGGCCTCATGTGGCTCAATCACGAAGGTAACGCCCCGCCTATTGCTGAGAGACCAAAATGTTCCTATTTTATCTCACTGGACTGAATTGAGTTTCCAGAAGGTGGCGCGGTTGAGCTGTCAAGCGGCAGAAGTGGCAGCAGGCAGTTGGAGGAGCTGCGAGCAGCGAGTGGAGTGGCTAGTGGTGCGGCGATAGGAGCCCTGAGCCTGCACCTACACCGGAGCCTGAGCGAGGCGGCACCCAAGCGTGAGCGAGGTGATAAGCTGCAAGTGGCAAGGGAGCAGAGGCGGGCAGTGAGAGCAGTGAGGAGCCTGAGTTTTGAGTAAGCATGGGCATAAAATCCGTTCAGTTCGCGGAATTTGCAGATTTTCTGCAATTTTGCGGTCCGCGAATCTCGCGAAAATGCAGAAAAATCCACGAAATTGCGTTCGAGATGGATTTTCAAAAACTGAAGTACATGAAGCACTTACAGGGTTACAGCAGGTGCCCAAGTTGAAGCTAATTTCTTCGTAACCATTTATAAAATGGTTACAAAGAAATTAACTTCAACTTGGGCACCTGCTGTAACCCTGTAAGTGCTTCCTGAGCCGCGCCTCCAGAGTTGTTGCCTACTTGCAACTATTCTCCGACCCTGCTCTGACCCTCGAAGCAGGGTCAGAGAATAGTTACAAGTATGGCACAATGCTCCAGGCTGTCACAGTGGCAGTGGTGAACCAGAGGGTTGCAGTGATGAACCAGAGGGTGGCAGTGGTGAACCAGAGGGTGCTGTGATGAACCAGAGGGTGGCAGTGATGAAACAGAGGGTGGCAGTGGTGAACCAGAGGGTGGCAGTGGTGAACCAGAGGGTGATGTGATGAACCAGAGGATGGCAGTGATCAACCAGAGGGTGGCAGTCATGAACCAGAGGGTGGAAATGATGAACCAGAGGGTGGCAGTGATGAACCAGACGGTGGCACTGGTGAACCAGAGGGTGCTGTGATGAACCAGAGGGTGGCAGTGATGAACCAGAGGGTGACAGTGATGATCCAGAGGGTGGCAGTGGCAAACCAGAGGGTGGCAGTGATGAACCAGAGGGTGGCAGTGATGACCCAGAGGGTGGCAGTGGCAAACCAGAGGGTGGCAGTAATGAACCAGAGGGTGGCAGTGATGAACCAGAGGGTGGCAGTGGTGAACCAGAGGGTGCTGTGATGAACCAAAGGGTGTCAGTGGTGATCCAGAGGGTGGCAGTGATGAACCAGAGGGTGTCAGTGGTGAACCAGAGGGTGTCAGTGGTGAACCAGAGGGTGTCAGTGGTGAACCAGAGGGTGGCAGTGATGAACCAGAGGGTGACAGTGGTGAACCAGAGTGTGACGGTGGTGAACCAGAGGGTGGCAGTGGTGAACCAGAGGGTGGCAGTGATGAACCAGATGGTGGCAGTGATGAACCAGAGGGTGGCGCTGCTAAACTGCCCGGGAGCCCTGTGGGTCTGAGCCCTGCACTGCTGAGCTAACCAGTGGGTGTGAGCCCCCGTGCTGCTGAACTGCCCCGGAGCCCTCTCAGTGTGAAAATCATTTGTGCTCAATTGCCTGGGGGCCCTCTGGGTGTGAGCACACATTGTGCTAAGTGTCCCCCTGCCCCCAGTACATATATACCCGTACCGCACAGCACCATTATGCTCTTGCACCATGAAGTCTGGTGCCTGGATGCTCCTGATCCATGTAGGTGGTACCACCGTCTTGTGCAGCAAAATGTAGAGTCATAACTTGCTACACAGCACCAATAAACACGTGTCCCCCCTGGCACCAGAATGCGCATGTACCAGGCGTGGAGCACCCGCATGCCACTGCACCCTACTGCCCAGCGCCAGCATATGCCTGTACGGGGCAGTTTAGTATGAGATGGGACATTGTCCAGCAGCAGCAGCTGCATACGCCTGAACTCACTGAGCAGGATCAGAATGGCTTTGTACCAACACGTACAGCAGAGCTATCTTGGACATCTGAAGGATTCTGGGGTCCTGTGCCAAACGTATTTTTGCATCCATGAGTTTCACGAGCGGAATCCCCGTGTAGCTCCTGTGACCAGGAGACTGCTTTCTCCTCATCTGCTGCTCTGCTCGGTCCCTGACCCTTTATAAACAAGATGCATGTGAACTCGCATAGAAGCCCTGCCCGTTTGGCCTTATCCACCACACACTAGCGGTATGAAACGTCTTCCTGCCCGTCCCCACTATAATGGCCAGCTCACTCAAGGGACCTCAGCGCCTTTTGGAGCACTGGCAAAGTTACAGGCACACGTGGTCACATATTTGTGCAAATGGCACAAAAATCCGCGAGTCCGCGGGAAAATTCGTGAATTCGTTGACTTTTTTTGCAATTTCGCACCAATTCGCGGACCGCGAATTCGCACATTTTACCCATACTTAGTTTTGAGCCAGTCCGCGGCTCACTCACCACACAGCTGAACTGCCATGGCCCCACCTTGCTTCTATCTCGTGTGTGCGGGACCAGTGGCAGCTTTGACCAGCTCCTTGCTCTCAGCTTTTGCCGCCCACGCTGCATTTGCTGCTATATGCCCTGGCTGCCCGGGTTGTCCGTACTGTCTACTGCCTTTTGCCTTTTGCTTATTGTCATTACACCACCACCCACCAACCACCACCACCACCTACTACCGGCTACCTGCTTGATCATTTGATTACCTGACTGCTGCACCAAAGAATACTAAAACTAAAGGAGAGCACGGCAAGCGCAGCTGCGCTTTAGTTGGCGGCTGCAGCAAGTGGGAGCCCTTAGCAGCATTGCAGGCAACCTGGTCAGACCAGGTACAGCCGGCAATTCCCCGTGTGTCCCCCTTGCCCTTTCTCCAAAACTGGTCCCCCGCCAATGGGGACAACCAGCACCCGGAAAAATATTGTGAGGCAACTTGTGTCCCTCTCTCACATGCTGAGGTGTGCATTTTGAAGTGAAGAGGAGGAGCAGGAGAGGGAGAGGGGAGCAGCTAGCAAAGTCAACAAAGCCATCTACAAACAACAAAGCCACCTAATCAACCACTTAATCAATCAACTATCTCACCCATTTCAATCATTTCAACGATTCAACCATTCAATCAATCAAGTCAAGCGGTTTCTAACTGGACTATTGGGCTGCTCAAATGACACGACTGGGAGATCTGGTGCGTTACTGCAGCTCAAAAACACAACAAACGTCCAAAAGAATGCCAAAAACGCCAGCATCACCTCACAAAGAAACAAATATAGGCATAAAAACAGGCACTGGAGGCTGTATAAGGAAGTACAAGGTGGGCAGGTCCTCACCCTGTACAACACCCCATACAACACCGCACAACATCTTACAATAACACTGCCACCGCCACTGTCGGACAGCCCGATTAATCCCTTTCAAATAAAGCCCTCACAGACCCGTTGGGATCGAATCAAACCCTATAAACACCCTATAAAGTTCCCTTCGTTCTATAAAACTATACAACCATGAGGTCAGGGCGGGTAGGCGAGCGGTAAAAAATGCCAAAAGCACAAGCAAAAGTATTAGTAGCGCAACTAGCACAAGCAAGCAAAAAAGGAAGTTGAAAATGTCAGCCGAGCATGACGGGGAGCCTCATGCAAAAATCCGACCTGCATCATATGATGAAGGCACTATATTTGTAATCATACCCAAACCAAGTAATACAACGCAAGGGAGCCCAACGGAAAAGCATTGTCTTTTTCAGCCCAAAATTGATACAAAATTTAGTTTTTTTTAAAACGCAGGTGACACCCTGCTCTCACGGCCCACCACAGTTGCAGGGCTTCTGTGTCCACTCCCACCTACATGACAAGAGGTTAGCGGCAAGGGGGGGAGGTCTGCGGTGATTGAGGACAAAAGAGGCAGGGGCGGAAATGCCCAGATCTGTCACCCCCAAACCAGCCATATATGCCCAAGACGCCCCTGAAACTCGAATTCTAAAGGCCCCGGAGACCCCTGAGAAAAGGCTCGAGGAACAATACAAAGGGGCAGTTCAAGAGGCAACACAAGTAAGAGAAAAAAACCTGAGACAAAGGGAACAAAGGGGCCATGGGAAGACTTCACAAAAATATCAAGTGAAAAGGGTAAGCCTAATACTACTCCATGGGCCATTAATGTTACAACGCCTAAGCCCCCTGACCAATACAAACACGATGGGGGCAATTGTGTGTTAACAGACCCATTAGATATACATGAGCTTGAAAAGCCAATAGGAGATACACTGATGAGAACCAAATTTAACCTAACAAAGGCGGGCTCGGAGGTCACAGAAGAGGAAGTTCGGTCCGATCCATCTCAAAACAAGAAAATAATAACCGAAACTAGATTTATAGAAGACCCATATCTCACAAAGGATTAATGGGAGGCACTCCTGGTAACCTATCAGGAGGATTCGAACAGAGGGAAGCAAGGAAAACGAGGCGCACCAGCCAGCAGAGACAATCATGTAGCGGTGACCTTGGCAAAGACGCGGAGCAAAAACCAGACCACGGAGATGACTGGGCAAGTGTGATTAAAACCGTGCAGCTTCTGGTAGAGGCTTTGCTATATCAGACCGATAAAATGGACTTGCAATTAACCCTACTGAGTACCCCGGTATTTTTTGTGGTAGCAGTTGATGGCAAATTGGGCACGCTAAACACTACTCTGCAAAGTTTCAAGGAGCACATGCCAGTCGAGCATCGTCCCTGCGGCTGCGGCCCAATTGTGGGCAAACTAGTAACCCTTCCATCAATGCTGACTGATTTATGCTCAGAACTGAAAAAAGGATCGAATCAAGTACAAGTACAGCCTAGCGGAGGGCACACCCCAAAGGGGTCTAGGAACGACATAGTGATTCATCGGGATGTGTCTGCACAAATGGCTCAATCAGTGACAATGAATCAGAGTCCTCTAACTATTGCTAAAAATGAAATCAGCAAGCAAACACGAACCTCGAAACTTAATCAAAGTCATACCCTGAAGCTTGCCAACGCAGACAGAGGGGAGATTAAATTAAATGCAAAGCAAAGACGGGCACTGAAACGGAAGGGTAGGAATGAAAAACAAAGCCTCAATATGGACGGATTTCAGCGACTCTTTGGGTCAACGCAAGTGCAAAAAGGGCCAATGGACCAAAATAATCTAACTTCAGAAATAACAAACACAGTGTGCATTACCAACAGGCCGAGCACGTTCCAAATCCACCAAGTGGGAAAGAAGAAAGCGTTGCACTCAAGTCTGTTTGTGAGACAGAGAGAGTCAAGTCACACAAGTCTCATCCAAATGGAATTACCGCTGGAAATTCTGCTGAAGGTGAACTCTGAAATAGAATCAAAACAAAATCAACAAAATGCTATCAATTGAATGAGACAAAACAAGACTTTACGCCCTACGAAAATCCTCGGACTTCAAACACCCTTGATTCTATCCCTGAACGTAGAAACATAACTTTGGGGAATTCGATCAACCCTGAAAGTAGACACATCATCAGCAAGGAAGAAGAGAGGCATGGAATAGGCAACTCTTGAATAATGTCCAATCAACTTTCAAATACGTGTCACAGTCACCGAGTCATCCCAAGTGCTCAGCCATACCGGCACGGGCATAAATCTTCAAGGAAGTATGGAACATGGGACAGAAAGGGTCCCTCATGTGCAAGCCACCCCCATGGACTGGAAGCGAGCGGGAAAAGAATGTCCCCAAACAGAGGCTGGGCCATCTTCCACAGGAGTCCAATACAATGTTCTAAAAGGGGTAGGAAGGACTGAAACAAATGCCATCTGGTTCATCCCAGAATACAGCTCTAAAGGAAGGCACGACGTCTTGAACCGAGGCAATATTTTGCGGCTCCTACCCCACATACCATCTCTGTTGAAGATAAGGACGACGGACCTGGACTCAATAGAGTTAATCAAATATATGGATCACTCGGCAGGAGAAAAAACAAGAGGAACATGGACCTCCTCAATAACTGTACATAAGATACTCCTGTAAAGGGCAATTCTAAAGTCTTGGGGGATAGTTATCGCTCTGTACACCAAACCAGGCTATCCAGATCCGATAAACCCGCAGCATATGAGGGGATCTGAGGGGACTGGAAATAGACGAGTCACATTGGCACTCAAAGGAGCAATAGGGCACTTCAACACGAACATAGGACAACAGCTGGAGGGGCCAAAAATTCATCATAATCTCCTTACATTTCAGGAACGGGAGATTGATACAAGCTGGATCTCGAGAACCATAAACAATAAAAAGGATTGACAAGATCTCTACTCCTCTCAGAGGGCCAACGCAAATGGGTTAGTCTGGCCTTGCTCCTGAATTGTAAATGGGCTCCTCAATAAAATAGCAGATCTAGAATTGGCCTACATCAGGGCCTTCGATATAGTAGCTCTTTAAGAAACCTGAGCATTGGAGTCGCCACATCTCCAAGGTTTTTTGCGCTTTTACAAAGGAGCAACCATGACGGAAAAATGTGGCCGCCTGCAAGGAGGTTTAGTCATATATGTTGTGAACACAATTACTCACAAAGCCCGCACTTTCAGTCCTAAAACTCAATCATCACTAGCTGTAACCGTATCCCTTCCATTAAAAACAAACACAAGGAACAGTAACATCATGATAATAAGCATGTAGATTCAACCAAAACGTAAAAAATAAACTAACTAAGGAAATGTGCAGTTTTGTGGAAACTTGCATAAGAGAAGGCCCCAACGCTGACCTAATCCTCACCGGGGACCTAAACTATAACTTAATGGGTTCCTCCATGGATGATGAAATACTCCAGCAAAACACAATTTGGAACATCCCGCCGTAAGGAGAAGTACAACTGGGCAAACAAACAAAATCATGACAATCAACTTTGGAGGAGCTTGAACATCTAAATTTAAGGGCATTAAATGGTAGAACAGAACCAGTTACTTCATTCAGCTCTAACAGAACTAGATCAATACTGGACTATACCTTTGTCTCCCTATGTTTGTTTCAACGAATTGCATCGTTTCGGTTAGACAATGAAGGTGATAGTGATCATTGGCCGCAGGAAATAGAGCTAAGAACCATCACGCAAGCCTTTGAAAATTGCCGGGCACCACAGGGGGCAGATATCACTATCGACTTAAAAAGAATCAAATTTAAGATAGCAGCTGGCAGCAAGATGCTGGAAAATGCTAAACAGCACTTTAACGCCAGAGCTGGAAAAGAGGAAGTTTAGAAATGGCTAAACTTTCTAACAATGATGGAAGTATATGCTTCTAAGATCAAACCATTTAACCAGCAATGGATTAGCGGCACAAAACTCATATCGATTTCTGCAAAGCAAGAAATCAAGCTTGCTAAAAAACATATCTATCGATCTTTGAGACACCTCTGGCACAAGCCTGATGATAAAAAAATCAATTGGAATTACTACAGAGACAAAGGGCAGATCTGAAAAAGAATGACAACAGAGCCATGGAGGATAAATTCTGGGTAAAATATTTGCTGACGTTAAACATAATAATAGAGCCCGATTCTGGAATACCATAAATCAATTCATCCACCAAAATCCCGAGGGCATCTCCTCGAACATTGCAGAGGAAGATTGGGTCAAATATCTAAGTTCCCACTTCCAACAAAACAGTGAGCTCAGTGAACAGGACCAAAATAGCAAAAAAGAACTAGACTGCCACATGACAATCAAGGACAGGGCAGAATGCAACACTACCGACTCTGGTAATAGAAGGGGAGGCTTATCACCTGAAGAATTGCAAATAACTCACTAATAGCAATTAAATGGCAGATAGACAAGGGGAGAAGGGAAGGTGCGCCTGGCCCAAATGGAATACCACCAGCTTTATACAAACAGGAGGCAATCTACTGGGAAGAAGAATTGGAACCACTGTTCAGACAAATTAGGACGCTAAACACCCTGCCTAAATCTTGGAAAGGATCAATCATTTCCCCAATTTTCAAATCCGGTGAAAAGTCGGCCGCACAAAACTACTGACTAGTGGCTTTATTAGACAATGAGGCAAAGATTTTCGCAGATACGTTATTAGAGGATCTCCAGGCATGGGCCACAGACAAATCTGCAATTGCTTTACAACAAACTAGATTTGTAAAATCAGTTGGAACAACAACCAACATACTAAGCATGGCCATGCTTATGGACAAGGCTGAAGCCACACGGACACCTCTATACGTATGTTTTATTGACTATAAGGCCGCATTTGATCATGTCAACTGCACTAAATTATGGTCCAAACTGCACAGAAGGGGTCTGCCAAGCCCTTATTAAATTTGCTAATAAACTTGCACACGGACACATGGCTGCAGGTGAAGTTGGGTGACAGAACTTTCTTGTCAAGGAAAATCCTGACGGAAAAAGGGCTGAAACAATGTTGCGTCTTAGCCCCGACACTCTTCAACTTATATATAGCTGACTTAGTACCACTCCTGATCAGCTGCAACTTACACACCACAAAACTAGGAGATATTTTGATATCCTGCCTCTTGTATCCGGATGACATAGTCCTGATTATTAAAAACAAATGTAGGGCTACAACGTCTCCTAAAGGCAACTCAGGACTACTCTAAAGCAAATGACCTAATGATCAACTTGGATAAAACGAGAACCATGATGATCAGGAAAAAAAGGAGACAAACTGGAGCCTGGTTTTGGGTAGAAACTAAATTGAGGATACAGCGGAATATAAATACTTGGGTGTGAAGTTGGATAGCGAGGGTCGCTTCGCATCACAGAAGAATAGCATTAGGCACAAAGGCCTAATACTGGCTTCCACTCTAAAAACACTAAATTCAAAGTTGACGGGACCATTAATCCTCCCTTTGATTGAGGTAGTTCGGCCAAAACTGCTGCCAACAATCAACTATGTCAGCGAAGCTCAGAAAGGCATAGATGCTAAAACACTTGACTCTGTAGTAACAACTGTATATAGGGTCATCTTTGGGCTGCCCAAACACATCTCACCGGCGCAAATTAGGCTCGAATTCAAAAACAAACAGTTGCAAGGCAAGGAGCATTCATCATTGCATGGGACAAAGTACGAAAATCTCCACATGGCACATTAAATGAACAGCTATGGAAGGAGATAGAACAACATTCCAAATCACCTGCCGCAAAATATCTTTATAGCAGTTTTAATGGGTTGGGCTTATGTCAGCTTTGGAAACCATCAACAACCACTACTATTTTCAAAAAAATAGTGTGGAAAACAGTGAAACATCTTTCCTTGTTGGAGGACAAGGCCACATTGACAAAAAGGGCCCATGGCTGGATGACATTAAACACAGTCGGCCGCCCAAGCCTATTTCAATCTGGGGTATGACAAAAATATAAAAATTGCTTTCATGAAGTACAGATTGGGGCTGTTACCCTACATTCAACATCTTCCACCCTGGTTAAAAGAGAAAGCGGGCACTGCGGGCCCCTTAAATGGTTCAGCATCGGAAGATCTGCTGCATTTACTGTGCTACTGCAAAAATACGCACCAGGATGCAAGCTCTACTGGCATGCCTTGCACTGAACGATCCACAACTGAATTGCAGCCTAGTAAAGTATCTGAAACTGTGCAATAGTAAAATGCCTGAAATGGAGACCTAAGAAATGTATGAAGGGAACACATGGGCAAATGTTCTGAGGTGCACTCGAGAAATTCCTCCCAAAATAAATTAACTTTTACATCTGAAGTACACAGTGGTTGGACAGTACAGTACCTGAGGGCATGTCATACGTGGTCGGTAGTTTTTTTAAAAGGGGTGGTTCGCCAAGGTTAGAAGGGCTTGTCAATGGTTGGCAAAAAGTTTATTTGGATGGTCCGGAATGCTTGGGGCAGCAATTGGACAGAAATTATACACTTCGTTGTTAAAGCTGCTTAATTTTAGAAACTTTTTTTAGAAGCTTTTCAACTTATTAATTATGAAGGAATGCGTTGTAAATGTATATAATTATGTTCTTTTCTTTTTTCTTTTTTTCTTTTGATCATGTTGGCATTTTGCAACAGTTTTAATTAACTATGCAAATAAAATGTATACCTCTATACCTATTTTATAGCAAGTGTATTTCTGCAATTTTCCTTCCTGCCAGTACCACTAGTACCACCAGAACCAACGTCTGCGCTTTGAGACATTATGGGTGGAAGTTTATATAGAAAAAGATAAGGTTTTGCACAATGTGGGGAACGATAATTCTTCAAGCTTGAATAAACCTACAGCCAATAGGTAGGATATACCTACTCAGCTGTGGTGGATTTTCCATCCCTACTCCAAATGTCTCTGAGTAAATGTCAGAAGGATTCTGTGAGAAAGCATGACTGAACTACTCAGATTTGACCGTTAAATAAGAACCAAACCAACATTGGTGGCGCCATGTCATGTAATTCCTAATAATACATAGGATCTGAGCTTTTAGGCAATATAAACTAGGGGACTGGTGTTCAGACTGATTTCAGACACCCCCAAAGGATATGTTAGCCTTTAGACCAGCTAGGTCATATTGCCACTATAAGCTCCAAAACCTCACCAAGGAGCGAATAGTTTCTGGCAACTATTGAACATGACAACCCTCGATCCTTAAGGGATCGTGGAAACAGTACAGTACTTTTTGTTCAGTCTCTCGTGCTCACTCCCTCTCACAGAGATATACTGAGTATAGGATTGGGACATTCTTGAATTAATATAGGTGTGATGTTACAACCATTAGACTGAAAAAGATGTATATGATTGAAAGCACCAACAAACTAAATAAAAGGTAGAAATCTTCCATGGTGCTAAAACAGTGAATATATGCAGGCATATAGATGCATAGTAATAATCAAGCATACTCCTAAAATGCGAAACCTAGCTAGATGTACCTAGCATGTATGTAAGTGTGAGGCTAAGAATCCCCCTAGGAAAGAGCCAACCCCATTACCTGATGGGAGAGAATGAAAGACCCGGTCTTGGTCTTGAGTTGGACACCCTGCAAGGGATGTCAGAACACTGAATGCTGGAGTTTCTGCATGCATCTGCATGCAGGGACTTCAGAGTCTTTTGTCAGCATGGAATCTTCTCCTCTAGTTTGCCCAGCAAAGATGTGGTGCTTATATACCCAAAAGGTACCCTCAGGGGGTCTACCTAGATGTGTAATGGTACTGTGGGCCTGTCGTCCAAGGATGGCAATAGCAGTGACTTTTGTACAACGTTTTTATACAGAAGAAGGTGATCCTGCTGTGAGATACTAAGAATCCTCATGCATAATAAATGAGGTTAGTTTTTGGAGAAAACCATACAACATTTATTAGGCACATAACTAGGCAAAAGGTCAGTGCCAGAGCCGTTATGTAGAGCAAGGTAGAACAAATGAAGGTAAAAGGTTGTGCAGGTACCTAGGCCAATATTGGGGTATATTGAGCTCATAACAGTGGGTTTTCGAGTGTAAAGTGCAAGTCTGACAGCTTGTTTTCTGTCTGTTAAAAAGTAGCAGACCCGGGTTTCTGGCACTGGATGTGGTCAAGGTGCTCTTGGGCACTGACAGGCTTTCCTTTTGCAAAGTTGGCATGTCAATAGCACCCAAGCTGTTTACATCTGCTGTGCATCTATACTTCGGCCACCAATTATGCAGATTCTCTGAGGGGGAGGAGTGCAGGGGGCAGGGCTGTGAATGGCACAGGAAACAGGAGAGTGTAAAACTGGTGAGGAGCAGGAGGAGAAGATGGAGGAGGTAATGAGCGGTGGGGGAAGGGGGCAGAAAGAGTAGGAAGCAGCAACAAAGAGCAGAGCATAAGTAAAAAATAATAAAGCTGTGAAATAAATAGCAGAAAGTGCTTAGTGGCAGCTGATAGAAAAAGTGAAAAAGCGGAGAGAAAAATAAGCTGAAATGGCAGGAACAAGAAGACAGGAGGCACAATGGTAAAAACGGTCAGTCTGTGGTTCTGAAATTCTGGACCCTGCTGTTATCCCGGTATCGAGATCCAATACCCGTGCCACAAAATATCAACGTACCATGACGAATTTGGTGTCGACAGACCGGTAATGATTAGGACATCATCCCTATACATTTGCGTCATGATTGAGGGATGCCAACACCCCTAAATCATAGTTTCCGTCCCGACCCCTTAGACTCCATTTTGTAAACGACATCCATCTTGTGTCTTGCCCTCATGATAAGTCAATTGAGTAAGGTCGAGCTTGATCTAAAAGGACACGTCCGCCTTCCCTGACTCCCCCCTGACCTGTCCCGACTGACTCCGTTGCCTCCAGCCGAACCTGTTTGGGCAGCTCCTCGCCCAGTGGCCGAATAAGATAGCATCAATGCATAAACATGCCACAAACCATTCACTACGTACAGGCCATATTTTCTACACACACACCTGTCCATGTTCCTTGTTTATGGCCAGTTTTATGACTAGGAGGTACCCGGCTTTATTGGGGTTTTCATCGATATCTGATGGGAGTTCCGGGCCTGGCCGGGTAATCCATCACGAACTGGACGTCTAAAATATGGGTTGGCCTACATGACTTCGCTCTTTGTATTATTGTAGAAATATGAAGCAGAGTCGTAGTCAGCTTCCTGGTTCCGAGGAACGGGCTGTTTTGGATTTGTTAGCTCGTAAATGGATTATGAATGCCTCAAGGTATAGTTTGCCAGCATTTATGGATGTTTTCTTTCAGTGGGAACCGCCTAAGCAGAGCTATGTTTTTAATATGATGTGTATGTTTCTGCGTCAGGAATGGGAAGATAATGATTTGGGTTTGAACTACTTGATGTTCAGTCGGATTTTGCTAAAGGGATGATAGTGGAATCTGATATTACAGATGCCGTAGAGACGACACTGGCTTTTAGATCTAGCCTTCTGCCTCAGACATTGCACAAACCTGATTCCTCTGTTAGGAGAAAAGCGAGACAGTATCCCATGAGGGAAGTTCCCCCAGTTTGGAAGGAAGGGGACCCAAACGCTAATCCAGCTATTCTGCCTCATTTTCAGCGAGTATGGGTACATGTCCCTTGGAAGAGAGCAGAGGTCTTGGCTCTTAAGCAGACCTTACCTGATCCCCGTAAGAATCCTGCTGGCTATTACAAAGAATTGTCCCAGACAGTTGACGCATGCATCATGACTTTGGCAGACATAGATATGCTGTTGGGTAATGTAGTACCTCAACCTCTATGGGCAAAGATTCGTCATGAGAATCATTCGGTAGAATTAGGAGATACTTTGGCAAATATTATTGCTGCGGATGGTAGACAACAGGGAGGTACTAAACCTGAACCTTAGGTTACGGAATTGCCAGGTAGAATTATTAATTTAATGAAGACGATGATGCCAGCGTTACGAGTAAATTGGGACACGTTAGCAGCATGTAAGCAGAAGAAGGACGAAAGTGTATCTGATTTCTTCACTAGATTTGAAGAAACATTTACAGATCATAGTGGTCAGGATATGAGTACAGAAGGTGGGCAAAGATTGTTCGTAGATAAGTTTGTTTTTAACTTACTTCCTGAACTGTGTAATAAGTTGAAAGATTCTGAGAGTTCTTGGGCTGTTTCCTCGTCGGCCCAGATATTAGCGACTGCACAGTACTACGAGAATAGGGACAAGGATGAGAAAGAAAGAGTAGAGAAAAAGACCAAAGACTTAAAGACAAAGGTTCTTTTGCAGCAGGCGTATCCTCCTCGCTTGAATCAGCAAGAGTCACAGCAACGCCCACAGTTTCAGCAACCTCCCCCATTTCAGAGACCGCCACAGAACGCTGGGTATTTTCCTCCAAGACCACCCTTGGGTTTAAATCAGTGTGCGTATTGTAGGGAGGAAGGCCATTATAAAAATGAGTGCCCTGTGTTGCGACAGCGCGCGAGTGGTATGCCGGCCTGAGAGGCCGTGGTGGTTTTCAGCAAGTGTCTAGGGGTAGAGGACGTGGTGCGTTTCCTCAGAACGAACGTTCCTTTCCCCCACAGAATTCTATGAATTGTTTTGAGCAACAGAAAATTGCATCTGGACAGTCGACTCAGTACTATGCTGAAGACTATTATGTTGAGAGTGAGAATGCTGATTATAATGATTGCTAGGACAGCCATGGACAAAGAGAGGGAATAGTGTTGGTTCCAGTAGATCAGAGTGGGCCTTATGTTGCAGTAGCCACATCGGGTGTGGTAGAGCCTTTTCTTTTGGATACTGGTGCAGCGAAGAGTTCTATCATGCACTCTAAACTCCCTGGCGCACCTTTGTCTGGCTTAACTAATGTTTTAGTAGGATTCTCTGGCGCCCCAGTTCGTAACCCAGTTTCTAGTCCCTTGTCTCTTTCTATAGGGCGTTGTGAGTTGGAAGCACCTCTCATTTTAACGACAGGTAGTGTTGAGAATTTGTTGGGTTTGGATTTGTTGAAAAGGTTGCATGCAACATTACGTTGTTCTCCTGCGGTAGTACAGCTTACATTGGGTAAGAAAGTGATCTCTCCGATGTATTTGTCTAAAGATCGGCTTCCACCGGAATTGCGTTCTCTCCCTGATACTCTTTGGGCTACTGGTCCTAATGATGTGGGTCTTTTGGAGATTCCACCTTATGTTGTAACACTTAAAACGAATGTTAAAATGCCGCGTATTCCCCAATATCGGATTTCTAGCGATGGTGAAAGAGCGCTTTTAGCGATCATCTATGATTTGATTGAGAAAGATGTGATTGAAGAAACGAGAGGTAATGTGTGTAACAGTCCTGTTTTGCCTGTCCTGAAACGCACTGACTCTTCTCAGCCACCTGTTTACAGGTTTGTGATCGATCTTAGAGAGGTAATCAAGATTGTTGTGCCACAGTTTCCAGTTGTTCCAGATATTACTGCTTTGCTGACTTTGATTCCTGCTTCAGCTGCCTGGTTTTCAGTCATAGCCTTGAAAAATGCTTTCTTCAGCATTCCAATTGCTGAGGAGAGTAGAGATATTTTTGGCTTCTCTTTAGGAGGCCGAAGCTTCCGGTTTAAGAGAGCTCCCCAGGCTATTGTGAAAGTCCTTCTATCTATAGTCAGGCTTTGAAAACTCAACTTGATACTCTTGTGTTGCCTGCTGGTGCTGCTCTTATTCAGTATGTGGATGATCTGTTAGTGGCCGCTGATGATGAGAAAACTTGTAAAGAAGCTACTCTTACTTTGTTGCGACATCTGTCGGACTTGCATCATAAAGTGTCACCTTCTATGTTGCAGTATTATCGCCAAGAAGTGACCTACTTAGGTCATCTCTTGTCAAAGGAGGGAAGAAGTTGACCCCAGAACGAATTAAAGCGATTGTGCAAATGACTGTACCAAGCACACAGAGAGAAGTGCGTGCTTTCTTGGGTATCACGTCGTATTGTAGACAGTGGATTCCAAATTTCTCTCTATTAGCGAAACCTCTGTTGGCTTTGACTTGTAAAGATACACCGAATTCTCTTCCGTGGTCTGACGATCGTCAGAAAAGTTTTTCTGAGTTGCGTGATGCATTGTGTTCTGCTCCTGTGTTGGGTACTCCCGACTACAGTAAGCCTTTTACACTCTATGTCCACGAGAGAGAGGGTTGTGCATTGTCAGTTTTGACTCAACAATTTGGTGATAAGCAGCGTCCATGTGCGTATTTCTCGTCAACTTTAGATCCGGTAGCTAGAGCGTTGCCGAGTTGCTTGAGAGCTACAGCGGCAGCGGCTGTTTCTATCCGACAGTCTGCTGGACTGGTGATGGATAATACGTTGATTGTGATGGTTCCACATGCAGTGGATACTTTATTAAATCGGACAAAAACTCAACACCTTAACAGTGCAAGGTTGTCGGGTTATGAGTTGACACTTTTTGGCTAGTCATGTGCATATTAAGCGATGCAATGTATTAAATCCAGCAACATTGTTGCCGACGTCTGTGGATACAGATGGTCAGGAACAACACGATTGTTTTCTGAGGACGGAAGAGGAGACGAAGGGTAGGATCGATTTAAAAGATTCTCCTCTTCCGGATCCTGATGGTACGTTATGGGTTGATGGTTCATGCTACAAGCTTCCGAATGGTGACACGACTGCAGGATATGCCGTGACGACATTAAGGACAGTTGTTGAAACTGCACAAGTGAGCTATGATTCAGCACAAGCAGCGGAATTGATTGCATTAACGAGAGCGTGTGTTTTGTCTGAAGGAAAGAGAGTGAATGTGTACACCGATAGTCAGTATGCGTTTGGTGTTGCCCATAGTTTCGGACGTTTATGGAAAGAAAGGGGATTCCTCACATCCCATGGGACTAAGATTCAGCATGGACAGTTGGTGAATGAGCTTCTCGAGTCACTTACTTTGCCGAAGCAAGTTGCGATTGTGAAGTGTAGTGCTCATCGGAAGGTTACGGATGATGTTGGCCGTGGTAATGCGTTTGCGGATGAAGTTGCGAAAGACACAGCAAGAAATCTGATGAGTCGAATGTATGTGGCAGGCCCTGCGAGATGGATTGGTGATGTTGGAATGTGCGAAGATACGATTGAGAGTGTGAAATCGATACAGGCTGAAGCTACTGAAAGTGAGAAGAATGTTTGGAGAGAAACTACGGGTAGATTGGATTTGACTGGTTGTTGGGTTGAATTGTCAGAACACCAAAGATGGATGTTGCCAGATGCGTACGTGCTTGCAGTGGTTACTATGGCACATGGTTTGTCTCACATCAGTGTGAAAGGGATTTGTAAGTTGTTGGCTCCAGTATGGCAGAATGCTGGAATTTCCAAATGTGCGGAGAATGTGGTCAAGAATTGCATGGTGTGTTTGATGTATAATCCTGGCAAGGGAACTCCAACTCCAGCTGGTCACTTTGCTCCTCCGACGTATCCGTTCGAGGTTTTGCAATTGGATTTCATCCACATGGAAAGGTGCAATAATTTGAAGTATGTCCTTGTAGTTGTTTGCGCCTTTTCTAGTTGGGTAGAAGCATACCCCCTAAAAGATAATACTGCCTTGTCCACTGCTAAAGTCCTGATCAAAGAATATTTCCCTAGGTTTGGGTTGCCAAGGATGGTATGGAGTGATAACGGAAGTGAATTCATGGGGAAGGTGATGAAGAGAGTGTGTGAAGGGTTGGGAATTCACCAGAAATTCCACGCTGCGAATCATCCCAAATCAGCTGGTTTAGTTGAGTGCTATAATGGCACGTTAAAGTTAAAGCTGGCTAAGATTCAAGCGAGCACTGGTCTTCAATGGCCTGATGCTTTACCGTTGGCACTTTTGTCGACTAGAACTACAGTACATTCCCGGATAGGCCTTAGTCTGTATGAGATTGTCTTTGGCCGTCCGGCAAACGTTTGGGGAGTGCCGAGGCCAACGAAGTTTAGTGACATCGAATACCCTATGCTAGTGGACTACTTGTATGACTTGACGACTAAATTGAGTGTCTTACATCAACAGGTTCATGATAAATTGCCGCCAGCTTCTGCGGACCCAGGTCACAGGTGATGTTAGACTGATGGATTCACTACGTATTTAGGGATTTCGTTCTGAACCCTTGGGTTCCATTTTGTGTATGGCAGCTATTTTGTGGTTGCCCTCACATAGGCCAATGACTGTGGCTGAACAAGTCTTTTAAGTACATGTACACCTTAGCTCCAGTTCGTGCTGACTCCTGTTTGACCTGAGTGAACTGACCCTATTGCCTGAAGCTGACCTTGTTAAACCAGTTCCTGCCCTTTAGCTGATCAAGATTAAGGATCAGAGCACAGGACATCGTAAATGTTTTATTGCACACAAATATGCCTTATCCTACTCTCACCTGTTTCTGCTCCTTTCTTTATGGTCTATTTATGATTGGGTTGTGGCCTTTTTTATTATGGGTTCGTTTGACCTGTGTAAAGAAGAATGTTGGGTTTGACCGATGATTGATCATGGGCTGGGCAACTGAAAAGTGGGTTTGTCGTCATGAGATACTTTAGTTGTGGAAACATGTGATTGGTTAAACTGTAAACAAGGAATGTTTGCCTGAAGCATAATGTTTGGCATAAAAAGGGATGACTTGCTGTGTAAAATTGAGCAGTCTCCTGAGAACTCATACCGTGATGATTTCTAGGACTTCTGTTACTGGCTGCAGCCAATAAATTTGATCTTTGACGCCACCAAGAAGAGTCCCGTGTCTCTGTATTCTAAGACAGGTGGAACCCGAAGACTTTGGGCGTGCCCCTGGCGCTGCTGGGTATTAAATAACCCGGTTCTTCAGACACTCACTCAGAGACCCATACAGTCAAATACCCAATCACGCCCCCACACAGACACAGTCACACCTACTCACAGATCCCCTCAGACACTCTTACAGCTACTCACAGACCCACTCAGACTCTCTCACACCCACTCCTTGACCCACTCAGACACTATCATTCCCACTCAGAGACCCACTCATACACACTGATACAGCAACTTCCGCACTCAGGCACAAACTGATGCAGACACTGACACACCCAGCCTAACACTGATGCAGGCACTGACACACAGAGGCACACACTGATGCAGCAATGGCACATCCACACAGACATTGATGTAGCCACTGACTAACCCACGCACACACTGTTGCAGACACTGATCCCTCCACTGACACATCCAGGCACACACTGATACAGCCACAGATACACTCAGGCACGCACCAATACAACCACTGACACACCTAAGCAGACACTGATACAGGCACAGACACACACATGGGCACACTCATATACTCACTGACACATTCATGAACACACTAATACAGCCATTGACACACCCAGGCACACACTAATATAGGCACCCATTAACACACTCAAGCAGACACTGATACAAACACTAACATACCAAGATAAATGCTAATACAGCTGCTGACACACCCACCAACTCACTCATAAAGGTACTCACACACCAACTCACTCACCCATACAGCCACTCACAGACCCAATCACTACCACACTCAGCCACTCGCACAGTCACTTACTCACTTATACAGCTGCTTATGTAGCCAGTCACACACCCATACAGCCATTCGCACACCCAGTCACTCACGCATACAGCCACTTGCACACCCAGTCTCTCACCCATACAGCTACTTAAACACCCCCTCACTCAGCTATACAGCCACTCACACAGCCATTCACACACTTATACAGCAACACAGATGTCTACTCAGTCACCCATACAGCCACTCACATACACGCTCACACATACATGTACTCATATGCCCAACCACTCACTCATACAACCACTCAAACATCCACTCCCTCACCCATACAGCAACTCACACACCCACTCACTAATAGAGTCAATGACATACTCACTCACCCATACAGCCACTCATTCAGCTACCCATTCACCCATACAGCTACTTACACAGCCTCTCATTCACCCATATAGCCACTCACATGCCCACTCACTCTCTCATACAGCCACTCAAACACCAACTCTCTCTCCCATACAGCTGTTCACATACCCATGCACTCACTCATGCAGCTACTCATACACCCACTCACTTTCCCATACACCTATTCACACAGTGACCACCCATACAGTCACTCACACAACCACTTTAAGCTTTGAATGGCCTCATAGATATGGAGTGATACAAGACAGCGTAATTGCTGCATTGCCTAACTCTGGGTTTAGGAGGCGTTCCATGGGTGTTGCAATGGGGTTTCCCATGCAACACCCATGGATTTTGACACTTCCCCTTATTTGTGAGAGCATGTAAACCTGGGGTAGGACCAAAACCTTACACCACCTGAGGTGAGGCATAACAAGGAGAAATACCTTTGTTTCTCCTTGTTCTGTCCAAACATAGAAAGAGGACAACGTCTCTTAGGATTGTTTCTGTGCAGGAAGGTGCCACTTCCTGTATAAAAACAATCCTGCTGACAACACCATGGTGCAAGGGTGCCTGTGTTGCTATTGGTGCTAGGCTGCCCAAACGGCACCAGTGCTGGGGAAAAGGACAGGAATGAACTGTATTGCAAAAATACAGTCCATTCCTGCCCTTTCACATTTGGTGTAGGGCAGAGCAGCAAGCTGGGCTGCTGTGCTGCCCTACGCCAAATACCAATAAATAAGGGCATTGGTCTCACTCCATGTGATGTCCTCTTCCTAGTCACCTAAACTCTGTTTCAGATTTCTCCTTTCATCAGTGGTGGTTCCAATGACATCAAGAAAAATATTACTCGAAATCAGTGGGGCCTTAGATATATGTGGTAACCTGATTGCGGCATATATCTGACACGAGTTTGTATTGGGAATATCATGTGTGTGAGATGGTTAGCATATTTGGACTGATTTGCACCGATTGCATAATACATAGTGTACTCTGCATTCTATGAAGTGTTTGGAAAAATAAAGGACGGGATTCACCTTTTGCTAGTGACTTGGGCAATACTCACAAGCACAGTACCTTTCTGTCATTACTAACTAAAATTTACAATTACAGCATCCAACACGTAGTATAATTTATAATCTAACGTTTGTCGAGGTACAAATACTGAACACTGAGAGTTTTTGCAGAGGGGCACTGATCTCCATCATGCTGTGTTCTTGGAAGAAATCATCTGAAAGCACGGAGCTTGTCACTCAAACCACCAATCATTTTTATATTTTTTCACAACCAGAGTTTCTTTAAGAGAAGTAAACAGTAGGGAGTTGAGCTACTGCATCCGCTTGTGCCCAAGGGCTAAGGGAGTCCAAGTCGAGCTTTTGCTCAGTTTTTTTCTTCAAACTCTCAACCATGTCTCTTAAACATCAAACATTAAAGGTATTCTGCTGCGTGTCAAGCTACCATGCCTTCTAGCCAGCCAAGGCTAACATATTCAGTTACTGCCCTTGGACGTGTCAATACCAATTTCAAAGAAAATGGATATCCTGTCATCAAAATTACAACCTCTACCGCTCATGCTGAAGCATAATGTGTATCAAATTAACAAATACGTGACTGGTACTCCCTAGCACCCATAGAGGCGAACGAGATGGTCCATAATGCTAGACCTACACTTCAAGCAAGGCCGTAACATATCCTTTCATGTTCTCCATGCATCGAATCATTTACAGGAAGCACACTGCATTTCCACACACTGTATTACCTTTCATATATTTTATCAGTGCATCAAAACATAACCAATGTAATGAAGACAAGAATGCGGCTCTTTTGTTTGGAAAAGGAAACAAAAGTACCTAACATTACAATTTGTCAGGCTAGTTCTCAATTACAGAGGGAAACCTTATGGCAGATGTAGCTACTCACAGACTTGCTCAATACCTCCTAAGACTTTGAAAGGAAAGGAGGGTTCAGGCAGATGAACTTCCTTTGGAGAGGGTTTTTTGTTACCACAAGCAGTTCACATACTACTGTGCATGACTATAGGGCACATAGTCTTTCGCCAATAATAATTTCGGGGTAATGATCCAAGACTTTTTCGACAATCTCCTTAGTAATATTAGGAAGTTTTATGGCCCAAAAATTGTTTCGTGACACAATTTCTCTTTGTCATTTGCGGGGATAACAACACTCAGCAGTCCAGGACGTGGCAGCATTTGCCCAATTTCAATGTCCTAGTTGGCCACTGTATGGAGAGGCATAGGTCAGGTGATTCTGATGCGGCTGCAGACAGTGGAAGAGGCACAACGGCGGTTTGGTGCAGGCAGCCTCTCAAGGGAGTGTTTCACAGTGTTCTGCACAAATGTGATGATGTATTGAATGTTGGTGTCTGTGTGCTGTGTGAAGCTTAAGGGCAGATTACAGCTGAACGGAAGATGAAGCCCTAACAGGAGCTATCACTCTGTGATTATAAATCACATTCTTTCTCCTGAGGCTCTTTTTGAAAGTACACAATGCCTGAATTAATCTCAGCCACTTTTAATTACTCAGGGCTGCATTCCAGGCCATTGTTATTTTACACACAATACCACTACAGTGGACCCAGCCATATGCAAATCAGTTCTGACCCTGCTCCACTGGGCACAGTCCAGCCTGATTTGCAAGGTCAGATACTCACTTAAATGGAACAAACCCAAGACGGGTATCGCTCTAGTTAGGACTCATCAGCCATGAATAAATTGGTTACAGTGATACAGTATGCATGGGACTACGTCTGTGCATACCTTCACGATTAGGGTAACCCACTAAAGTATACAAAAAAGTGATGGATAGCATCCTGGGCCTAATCTCAGCCACTGGTATTTCAATTTCAATTCAAAAATTCTTTATTTCGAACATCCAGGTCATAAAAGAGTACACATTAGAACATTAAAACATTAAAAAGGAGATATTTACAGCCATTAGATAAACATCATAAATTACACTATACAGATATTAGACGTATTTAGAATATAAACATAGTTTTCAATGAAAAAAAGCTTTAGCAGTGGATATCAATTAATTTACGCCTTCTAGTCCACATGGCTAAAAGATACTTGGAAAGTGCAAATACGATGGAACTTGATGTATTGGTCTTTAAGATTCTAAAAGCATACAAACAATTTTTAAATCCTATGTTTCTACAAAGCGGTGCCAGCCAGTACTTCCTGGATTTGCTGATGCAGGACAGAAAAAAAGCACATGAAGTTCATCCTCAACATCACAGCTACATCCTGGACATGATTTATTATCAGCCGCTGACTATTTGCTTGTAAAAGCTTTAAGTGACAGGGTACCAAATCTCCATTGAATAAAAAGTTTTCTTGCTAAAATCGGAAAGACACAATCCATAAAATCCTCAAACATATAAGAATTTTTGAAGACTAAAAAAGAATCAGTGAGGGTACCAGCATATGAAGCACAAACAGCGGAGTTCAATTTTTTCTCCTTGAAAATCCTGGACAGGGACTTGCGCGATAGGTCGAGACAGCCCCTTTCTGGGTTGTCCCACACATCGGGTAGCCCTAGACGCAGAAGTTCATGCTTCACAAATGCCAACCAGGGAATTTGGCCAGCACCGTTAAGGCTCAGTACCTGTTTCAGCTCTTGCCTGTAGTATAGCAAATCTGTGGTTACCCGTAACCTATACCAAAACCTAAGCGGTTTTAGTGCTAATTCATCTTCTATAGATGAGAGTCCCAGATCCAGCCTTAGGGGGAGAAGCGGGGTGCTTTGAGGGAGTGTCAACAACCGTCTAATAAATTTTGTTTCCAGCTTGGCAATTTCAGAGCCACAAGAATGTCCCCACAGCTTTCCGCCATAAAGAGCTGCAGCCCTGGCTTGAGTCTTGTAGATCTACAGAGCTGGGCTCACTGGCCTGAGTGTAGATGTATTTGATACCTTAAAGATACCACCCACAAGCTGGGACAGTTTCAGTCGGGATTTTACTTGTTGAGGTCCCCAGGAAAGAATTTCATGTAATGTTACCCCAAGATATTGGAATGTCGTGACCCTTTCCAACCTTACATGACCCAGAGTTGGATTTGTTCGTGTGAATGGCGGAGGATTAAATATCATCAATTTTGTTTTATCTGCATTTATCTCGAGGCCACGAGATTGACAAAAATCCCCCAAACCATTCAATATCCGTTGTATCCCCATAGGGTATTTGGAAAGCAGGAGAGTATCATCGGCAAACATAATCGCCGGGACCCTTCTGCCTGCCAGCTTTGGGGCGTCACTGTTGGGGACACTGTCCAGATGTGAGATTACACCGTTAACATAGAGGCAAAACAGGGTCAGTTCCAAAACACAGCCCTGTCTCACCCCTCTGTCAACTGGGAACCTGGACGACAGTGCTCCATTCCTTCCGCATCTAACCTGGGCGAAAGTCCTCTCATGGAGCTTCATGAGCACGTTCAATATTTGGGAAGGGACACCCAGCTACTGGAGAACCCCCCAGAGTTTCCCCAGTGGCACTAGATCAAACGCGGACCGGAGGTCCACAAACACCATGTAGAGGCTGCCACCCTCGATCTTTGCCGTTTTCCAATATAGGAGAATCAGGCGAAAGATCTGGTCCATGGTGGATGTGTTCCTCCTGAACCCCGCCTGAAAGGGACCTAGGACCTCGTGTTCCTCCATCCATTCCAGGAGATGGTCCAGGACGAGCCACGCGATAAATTTTTGTAGGACATCAATGAGGCTAATAGGCCTGTAGTTGACTGGGAGCAGAGGAGAGCCCTTCTTAATAATTGGGACTATCTCTGCTCCCAGCCAAGTACAGGGAACCTCCATACCTCCTAGAATTGCATTGAAGAGAATAAGCAGGTAAGGGGCCCAGATCCCAGGTTCATGCCTGAATAGGCCCCAGGGAGTCTGTCAAGACCCGGGGCCTTGCCCACTGCAAGTTTCCCTATCGCGCAAGTGACCTCACCCAGTGTGAACTCCAAGGGCTCATGCTGAACATTTACTAATACCGGGGCGGGTGTGTTATGAACAGCAGGTTCATCAGAATATAAAGCTTTGAAGTGAGCTTCCCACGTTGAAGGATTGATATTAGGTTCTATTGCAGATTTTGGGTCCCCTGAACCTGTATTAACCAGTGACCAGAATCTGCGTGCATCTCTTGATTCCAGGGCAGTGGTTAAGTTACACCACCTATCCCAATCCCACTCACTTTTTGCATGAGCCATTACTTCTTTATAAAACAGCCTTGATTCACAAATGTTTTGTTTATTGGTCCCAGACTTAACCGCCAGGATCAGCTCAGACTTGGCCTTTCTGCAAGATGAATTGTACCAGACTAAAGCTGCTGTTCTCTTTTTCCTTAGAGGAACTTGGGGATTGAAGACCTCTCCTAGACTGGAGACTAAATCCACATGAATGTGGCTTAGCTTCCCGTTAAAGTCTGGGGACATTGGTTGGGTGATCAAAGTATTGACCTCGAAAAGTCGAGGGAGGACTAAATCATACAGTTTTGCCAGTTGATCTTGGGAATCTACTATTTTGCCCCACTTTATCCTACGTCTGTTGTTTGTAAGTAACAATCCTGCACCCAAATCATCCGTTTCTATGGTAGGAGTTTCCTTTGGTCCTGGAAAGACCATCTCCAGGCATAGTGCGTTGTGGTCACTATCAGCCCTAGGGATCACTCTAAAATCAATGACCTTTTACCACATCCTCATTTCTACCATGATGTAGTCGAGACGCAATTCTTGTCCCTTTTTGTTAAAGATGCACATTGATGGAATATCAGACGGTGTGCGCTCATTACAGGCCCTTAACGAATTATTTAAGATAAGGGACGTAATCTGGATCGCTAGGGGAGACCATGATTTGGGGCGTGGCGATTGGCAGAGTGGGATACCCCAATAGTCATCCTCACCCATAAGCGTGCCCTCACTCGTGCCTAGCAGGGGCTCAAAGTGCCATTTGACATCTCCTGCCACCACAAGATGGCAGTCGGTAGGCAATGTGCTTAGAAAGTGGGATAAGTCATCTATAACGGGTGATTCAGAAGTCAAACTCACTGGGCGTGAATAAACATTCACAATAGCTACTTTGTACGAGTTTGGCCACTTTAGCAATATACTCTGGACATCTTCAGAGTGTGTGGCCTTAACCTCTGCCGTACAGCCCAGGTGAGTAGCAAGCCAAATCGCAAGACCGCCAGACGGTCGTCCTTTCCCACCCCACCTGGCAAGTACATGGAATGTGGCGAAACCCTCTCTAGAGTGTTCTTCCCTGGCCCAAGTCTCCTGAACGAGACAAATGTTATGTTATGTTATGTTATGTTATTTGGTATTTTTATAGCGCACAGCTGCCCCAGCAAAGGGGCGTCCTGGCGCTCTGACAGATGCTGTAACATAACACATAATAAAAGAAAAGGAATTAACTAGATGCCGGGAACAGGAAGGTTTTAATCGCCTGCCTGAAGGTGAGCAAATCTTCAAGGGCTCGAATGTGAACAGGGAGCGAATTCCATAAACTTGCCGCTAGCACCCTAAAGGATCGGCCACCCATTCTGCTCAGCTTGAAGCGTGGACAGATGGCTAGATGAAGCCCCTCTGATCTCAAGGATCTAGAAGGCTTGTAGGGTATAAGAAGAGGAGCAAGTGCCGGCGGCGACGAAAATTTTAGAATTTTAAAGGCCAGACACAGCGCCTTGAATTTAATGCGCTGTCTGACCGGGAGCCAGTGCAAGGCCGTGATGGTACCAGACACTGAACAGTGTCTGGGAAGGCCCACAATGGCTCGTGCCGCGGCATTTTGTACTCTTTGGAGCCTAGAGGCCTCCGCTTGATTCACCCCTAATAGCAGTGAACTGCCGTAGTCCAGCCGAGAAAGTATTGAGGCTTGGACTACAAGCTGTCTGGTAGGGGGATCAAAGTACTTTAGGACCGGCCTAGTACCACGCAGAATTCCGTAGCACGTGGCAGCCACCTTCATGGTGTGATCTCTGAAGGTCAACGCAGAGTCTACCCATACTCCTAAATTTCTCACTCCAAATATCCTTTTGGTCCACCAAGGCTCCCCACTCTGTACAGTTTAACTTATGTGACAAACCTGCCACATTCCAGGATAATATTGGCATCGTCTTAGGTGGTACAACCAAATCTGAGAAGACAGCACTGCCCACCTGTACTCCATCCCCGTGGGATACATGAGGAGAGAGCACTGTATAGGGCAGGACAGCACTCTCCAAGCCCTCAGAGCCCACTTCCATATTGGGCCCCTGTATAAGGCTAGGAGGATCTGTTAGCAAACTAGATGGACCGCCCCTACCCGGCTCCTCCAACCCACTTGAGTCGGTGGGGTGCCTTGGTTGAATAATAGGCACCATGTCCATCATACTGGGGTGTAGTCATTCCACTGCTTCCAAACTACTGAACCTATTCTGTGTAATTGGGTAACCCTGAACAATCGGTTGGCCATACCTACCCCTCTCCACCCTTCGCCCACGTCGATGTGATACTAGGGACCAATCACCTGCACAGTCTGAAAAATCTGTTGGAGGATAAAAGAATGACAAGGGATAGGATTGAATAGTTGACCCAGTACTGTTGTAGTTCCAGTTACAAATATACTCCACTGTACGGGGATCCCTAAAGTTTACGAGGACACAGTCACCTGTGATGGTTTTAGGACTGTGACCCACCCATGAAAGCCTGCGCACCATCAATATTTCGCTGGTGATATGAGGGGGTAGTGGTCTGTTTTGATTAAGCCAGTGAGACACTTTATTTTTTAGGGACATATATGATTCCTGCCCCGGGTTGCTTAATTCGGGAATGCTTGTTAAGACCACCAAATATCGACTCGTTTCAGGAGGTAAATCAATTCTATTTTCCCCCTGAGTTGCTGCTACAGATAAAATCTGACCACTCTCTTTTGGTTTCACAATGGTTGAAGGGATACACCTACTCCGATTGGCAAAGGGGGATTATGAGTTGGAGCATCATCACTCTCAGGGTTGATTAAAACATTACCCAGTCCTGAACCATGTGGCTTTTTCTTGACCATAGTACCCCTTGTATTCAGTTACAGTTACAGTTGTGAGAGCTTGTGTTCGATACGAACAAGTCTATCTTCTAATGGGGCAAGCAAAGACCTTAGTAAATCGGCCAGTTTTGTTAGCAGAGAATCTGCAACTGACCTTGCACCACCGGAAAACTGGAAGATACCTGATGAGTTTTGCCCGTTGCCCTGAGCATTCAATGCCGAGGCCCCTGAGTAGTCAAATCAGTCAAAGCGTGACAACCCTTGTCTGTAGATATTGTATCGTTGTTACCCAGCCCTTTAGCGCGTTTGATTTTTCTCCCGCCCGCAGTAGTCGCGGCAGTGCGCTTTCTTTTAGATTTATCCCCCTCCTGTCTTTCCCAGGTATATCGGGTGGGTAATTTCTCAGGAGAATTAGCCGGCATTAGGGAATCAACAATCAGGGAAACCTCTGGTGTTTGAAGAGAGGCAACGGGTGAAGTATGCTCATGCTCCTGGGAAACAGGTGGGTTCTGTTTGGTTACCGGAGCTAAGATTATATTAGCGCGGCTGTCACGATCAGGAGTACGAGCATTAGCAATGTGTCCCATTGAGGAGCGTTTGGCCAAAGCGAGGTCTTGCGACACCCGGCGCTCCATCAGAATGATCCCCTGATCATTCACCGAATTTGCTCTTGTTATGAAATTGTCCAGGGTTCCTGTAAGCTGTACCCTGGTGGCCACAGTTTTATTCCTCAGCTCGAGAGCAGCCATACTGTTACTGTGGGTCGTCTGCCAAATCAGTTGGGTACTTACTGCAGTCCCTTGTGAAGATTGTGTGTTCTCCCGCAGTCGTACGAGGGATGGCCCGGTCCGGTCTCTGCCGGTCTTGAACGGGCTAAAACGGGCCCGCCCTTGGCCCGGGTTTCGCACGCACGCGATCCGTGATGCAGTGGGCGTAGGCCAAAATATAGAGCGTGCAGGGGGCAGGAAGAGGCACCAGTGTCAGGGCTGCCGGTCCTCGCTGTCCCACAAAATTCTAGGCAATACAGAAGCACTCCACTCCGAGCGGCTCCCGTGAAGCGGGGGCCGCGAGGCGCTGCCGTTCAAGTGCGGCGTGCAGGGGGCGGGAAGAGGCACCAGCGCCAGTGCTATCAGTCCTCGCAGTCCGACAAAAGTCCAGGCAATACAGAAGCACTCCACTCTGAGCTGCTCCCGCAAAGAGGGGGCTGCGAGGTGCTGCCTTTAAAGTGCGGCGTGCAGGGGGCGGGAAGAGGCACCAGCATCAGAGCTGCCGGTCCTCGCAGTCCCACAAAAGTCGAGGCAATACAGAAGCACTCCACTCCGAGCGGCACCTGCCACTGGTAATTACTCTCATCACATCCCAGTCCATCATTATTTTGCACACCATGCCACCTCAGTTTGGACCCAGCCATATGCAAATCATTCTTGACCCTTTTCAATTGGGAATATTCTAGACTAAATTGCTAGGCCAGGGCTTCACTGAACTGGAACACAAGCAACCCAGTACCTGTGTTCCCCTAGTTAGGGCTCCTAAGCCAGGTATAGGTTGGTTGACTCTTGTGAAGACATTGGCCAACCTTTACACAGCACATAGATAAGAGCATTCCAGCAGTGATGTGTAAAAAGTAGGAATGTGGACAGTATCCTGTTCTCTTCAGTATGGCCAAGACTGAAGAAGGACTGCAGGTAGTCCTCATCATAGTCCTGGTGAGAGAAAAGACTAGCATGTTACAGTACCATTTTACATTCTGAGTGGCGCAAGGTAAAGAAGGAGTTTGTGTAGTCCAACCTCTAGTCTGGTTTTTGATTTAGAGATGTTACCTGGAGAGCAGGAGAATTATATTACTTTATGTTAAAGTGGGAGGAGAATGCTTGATAATTCTTTCGATTAATCACATTTATAATTGTTTTATATGCATTTATTGAATTTATGGAAAAAAAAATTTTGTGTTTGCTAAGTGCTTTCTATATTGCCTGACATGTTTCAAAATTGAAGTATATGCTTTTAAAAGTTTCAGAGTTCAAGGCAGGTTGGGATGATTTAGAGCACCCTCCTATAAGTTGTGGGAATGTCCATCTTTGACTAAGAAATGCAAGATTCTGTATGGCAAATTAAGAAAGTTGAAGGTAGTTTGGCCCTATAACAAAAGTTTATACTGTGTGATTTTTTGGGGATGTACAGAACTGTAGTGTTGTGAAGATGGGGAAGAGGAGTACCCTATCAAAAGAGGCATGCATTGTGGTGTAAATGTTGAGGAGACGAGTACCATACCATGAGAGGAAGCATGGAGAAAGGAAGCATCCTTTGGTGTAGTGGCATGAAGTCACAGGTTCTGCCTGAATGTGCTCTGGGATAGTCATCACTGCATATGTTTCAAAAGATGTGTGGTATATGAGGTACAGTACATTGGTGTAAGATGTGTTGGTGTAAGATGTTTTGTGTTTTTGTTTCACCTTTATTTGGTCTGGGACAGTCATCATTCTGTACAAATGAGAGGATCTGACAGGTGCATGGAATTAGAGTCGGAGTACATTGGTGACTGTATTTTTAGTATGTGTTTCATCTGGTGCGGATTGAGGTCAGTGTTTGTGACATCAAAGGAAGTGCTGAATATTGAGTTCTTAGAAGTTCAGCCTGTACAATCTATGGGCTGTCTACATTTCTTGCAGGAGACCTTCCATATGATGTGTATGCACCATCCAGAGTTGTCCTCCTTTTGGGTATGTTTGTGTGTTCCTTGTGGACTGAGAGAAAAATTGCGAGTTTTGTTGTGGATGATCATTGCATCGCTTGACACCTGTCCCATGTGTAAAGGAAAAGGGCGATGTAGTGGTGTGCATGTCCAGTTGGTCTGTGTCGAATAAAAGGGTATGATATAGTGACATGCTGTATCTGTGTATGCATGGCCTGAATAGACATGCTGTAGAATGTTAAGTGTAGATCCAGTGAAAACATGATGATGCATCAAATGTGTGTGCTTGTACTGAATGAAACCTTCTGGTTGATTGCAGCTGGAGGGAGGATTGTTCCAAAGCCAAAGCTATCAGGCTGTGGCTATAACAGTAACCTAAGGGACTAACATGAAGAATCTTACGTCCTACCTGAATGGCTCAAAACACATATGTGAACATCGTGTCCTACAATTACAATGGAATCAAAATTAGTAAAGTTTAAATATAATGAATGCAATGATTTTCACCATAACTGAAAGCATAATAAGGTCAACTCTACTAACTGGAGCACTGATTTAGGATGCTTTATGATCTTGAGCATAACAAAACATTATTGTTATAAATTTCAGAAGTTAATCATCTTGCTAGAACCACACAGGGAAATATAACTATTCTGCCATTGTATTTGCTATTTTCTGAAAATAGATTTTTAATCTGGGAAATATGTACCCCTACCAACATTATACATGCTGTGGTTAGGTCACAACACAGTTTTAAGTGAATATCTGCTCAGCTCTTTGTTACAGCAGCACTGTCGGCAAGTAATTTCCATTCCATCCGGTGACCGCTCAGCCCTCCACAGGGCTTGTTCGCCCCACTCACTGCTGCCGCTCCTGCCTGCCTTTGACGCCTCCTGCCTGCAGATTCCTTCGCTCGCTGCCCGCTGCTCCTGGGAATTTCCCGCTGCTCCTGGGAATTTCCCGCTGCCCGCTGCTTCTTGGAATTTCCCGCCGCTGCCTCCCTGCGGCCCCGCCCCCCTGTGATTCCATTCGCCGCCCCGCTCCCGCCACCCAGCTGCTCCGCCCTCCCGGCTCCTTACTTATGACGCCCCCAGAGCGACCGCGCAGCGGACGCGCGCAGCGGGAGCACCGATTGAGCGCCGAAGGTGTGCCAAAGGTAAGCTCGTCTGCGCCCGTCCGTGCCTGGCCCGCGCCAAGCGCCAGGACCCCTGGCCCTCCCCGCCGAGGCAAGATGACCCGACTGACCTACGACGCCGCCACTCTCAATGCACTCAATGCCGGCCGGACCCACGCCTGCTGCCGAGCCACCTCGAGACGCACCCACGGACCCTTCACCTGCTGCACCTGCAAGTTCACCTGCCTCCGAACCTGCCCCGCACCCGCCAAGACAAACACCAGCAGCAACCACCTCAAGTGCATCCTGATCAACACCCGCTCCGTCCACAGACACGCCGTGGAACTCTGGAACCTCCTCGACGCTACATCACCGGACGTCGCCTTCCTCACGGAAACCTGGATGAACGCCTCCTCTGCACCCGACATCGCCATCCCGGACGGGTACAAGATCATCAGGAGGGACCGCATCAACCAGACCGGAGGTGGCATCGCCATCGTCCACAGGAACACCATCCGCATCACGACCGACGCCAACGACTCCTTCGCCGCAGCCGAACATCTCCACTTCCAGATTCACACTGACCCTAAGACGACCCTCAGAGGCACCCTCGTCTACAGACCCCCGGGACCACGCACACAATTCAGCGAAGACATCACAGACTTCATCAGCCCGCACGCCCTCCCCTCCACCGACTACATCCTCCTCGGGGACCTCAACTTCGCCCTGCTGGAAAATCTCGCCAACCTCGGACTCAAGCAACTGGTCAACACCCCCTCCCACTACGCCGGCCACACGCTTGATCCCGTCTTCTCTTCCAGCAAGTACATCACCTTCAGCCACGCCACCGGACTCCACTGGACCGACCACAGCTGCGTCCACTTCAGCTTCAAAAGATCCACGACCCACCACCACCCGCAACAGGTACCTCACAGGAATTGGAGCAAGATCACCGCAGACCAGCTCACCACCTCCCACAGCCAGAGCCCACCCGCCAACACAACGGACCCCAACGAAGCAGCCCGCAACTTCGCAGAGTGGCTGACCGCCTGCGCCGATGACCTCGCGCCACTAAAGAACCCTCCCAGCAGACCCAGAAGCAAGAAGGCATCCTGGTTCACCGACGACCTCAAGGACTCCAAGAAGACCTGCCGCACCCTCGAGAAAGCCTGGCTCCCTGACCGGACCACCGACAACATGACCGCCCTCAAACACGCTACCTGCAAGCACCACCAGCTCATCCGCACCACCAAGAAGAAATCCCTGAAGAGCTCTTCACTATCGTCAAGGAGTTCTCCAACCCCAGCACCGGCACCAACGACATCACTCCGTCACAAGACCTCTGCGACTCCCTCGCCTCGTTCTTCCACCGCAAGATCGCCGACATCCACAACAGCTTCGGCGCCCCACCCACGCACCCAACTGTCGAACCAACGCCCCCCACCGCCACCCTTCGCACCTGGACCACGGTGACCACCGAAGACACAGCCCGTACGATGAACACCATCCACTCCGGATCACCGACCGACCCCTGCCCACACCACGTCTTCAACAAGGCCGACTCCACCATCGCACCCCAACTCCGGAACATCATCAACGCCTCCTTCAACACCGCCACCTCCTGGAGAGCTGGAAGCACGCCGAGATCAGCACCCTCCTGAAGAAAACTACAGCGGACCCCACCGATCTCAAAAACCTCCGCCCCATCTCGCTCCTCCCTTTTCCTGCTAAAGTCATCGAGAAGATCGTCAACAGACAGCTGACTGCCTTCCTCGAGACGAACGGATCCCTCGACCCCTCGCAGTCCGGCTTCAGAGCCAACCACAGCACCGAGACCGCCCTCATCGTAGCCACCGACGACATCCAGACCCTGCTCGACAAGGGGGAAACAGTGGCCCTCATCCTCCTGGACCTCTCCGCTGCGTTCGACACGGTCTGCCACCGCACCCTAGTCCAGCGCCTCAGCAACATCGGTATCCAAGAGAAGGCACTGGAGTGGATCATCTCGTTCCTCGCCGGAAGAACACAAAGAGTCCGCCTCCCCCCGTTTCGCTCCAAGGCAACCGAAGTCATCTGCGGCGTCCCGCAAGGATCTTCACTCAGCCCCACCCTCTTCAACATCTACATGAAACCTCTCGCAGCCATCGCACGCCAGCACAACCTCAACATCATCTCTTACGCCGACGACACCCAGCTGATCCTCTCCCTCACCAGAGACCCCGACACCGCCAGAACCTGCCTACACGAAGGGATGAAAGACGTCGCCGAGTGGATGAAGGACAGCCGCCTGAAACTGAACTCGGACAAGACGGAAGTCCTCATCCTGGGATCTTCGCCCTCCGCCTGGGACGACTTCTGGTGGCCCCCAGCCCTGGGCACCTCACCCAAGCCAACCGACCACGCACGAAACCTGGGCTTCATCCTGGACCCCTCCCTCTCGATGACCAGACAAGTCAACGCCGTCTCCTCATCGTGCTTCAACACCCTGCGTATGCTTCGCAAGATCTTCCGCTGGATCCCGACCGAGACCTGGAAGACTGTCACCCAGGCACTCGTCACCAGCCGACTGGACTACGGAAACACCCTCTACGCCGGAACCACAGCCAAGCTACAGAAAAGACTCCAGCGCATCCAGAACGCCTCCGCCCGACTCATCCTGGATGTCCCCCGACGCAGCCACATCTCCAGCCACCTGAGGAACCTGCACTGGCTCCCCGTCGACAAGAGGATCACGTTCCGGCTCCTCACCCACACACACAAGTCTCTCCACGACCTGGGCCCCAAGTACCTCAACGACCGCCTGACCTTCTACACGCCCACCCGCCAGCTACGGTCCACCAGCCTCGCCCTCGCAGCCGTACCACGCATCCGAAGAGCCACCGCCGGAAGAAGATCCTTCTCTTACCTGGCTGCCAAGACTTGGAACTCCCTCCCCATCCACCTTCGGCTGACCCAGGACCATCTCGCCTTCAGGAAACAACTCAATACCTGGCTGTTCGAGCAGTAGCATACCCCTCCCCCCAAGCGCCTTGAGACCCTCCCGGGTGAGTAGTGCGCTATACAAATGGCATGATTGATTGATTGATTGATAGAAATATATTCTAAGGTCAGGCAGCATGAAATAATATTTAAGTTCAGAACACAGAGCAATAACATTCAAAACAAATGTAGACAAATCCAGAAATACTTAATAAGCAAAAAGCACAAGATTGATCAAAATTGGATAAGGGAAACCAGAGATATATAAGCTGTAAGGCAAAAGAGCAAATTAAGGGACCGATTATGATAGCGTTTTTTCCGCATCCTCCGGGCCGGCGGAAGCCACCGCCGGCCCGGAGGATGAGGAAAAACCGCTGCGGAGCCTCAAAAGACCCACCGCCATATTAGGATGGCGGTGGGTCTGGGATTCCGTCCGCAGCTTTTCTGCCGCGGTCGCCTGCCGACCGCGGCGGAAAAGCTCTAACATGGCTGGCGGTGTCTACCAGACACCGCCAGCCATATTAGGATGGTGTGAATGTCATGCTTTTCCACGGCGGCTTTTCCGCCGTGGAACAGCATACGGAGTTTCACTTCGGGGTCCCGTTGCGGGCCCCATGGGTGAAGGGGGAGTGGGGGGTGCACATGGGGGGTACCTATGGTACCCGCCTGCATTTGCGTGCACAAAGCAGCAGGCACCGCGCGGTGCCCGACGCTTTGTGCATGCAAATGCGATGCATGCATTTTTAACATTGCGGCGGGTGCAGCTTGAAGCTGCACCTGCCGCAATGTTAAAGATAGAGGATGTGACCGCCACCCTGGCGGTCACATCCTAATCTGCTTGGAGGGAACGTCGCAGCCCATGCGGACGTTCCCTCCTCCTCAGGGATCAGCGACGGGCTCAAGTCCGTCCGCGATCCTAATCGACCCCTAAGTTCAGACCAGAACATACAGGTGATTTGACATTGGTCGCAAAGGAGCTGAGGCAGGTAAATTAAGATGTCTCACCATTCAAAGTTTGTACCTGGGACTAAAAAGCGTTTCTGCTTTTCAAAATTTTTAATAGGGTTTGGCAGGATTTGTGAAGGTCCTTAAAAGATGGATATGCTGTTTTTGAGCTTCCACTGGAGAACCAGAAGAAACAGGATTATGCAGCTACTGAGTTTGCTCTGCCACAGGGGTAGATCGGCTGCTTTGCCTAGTCACAGGTTTTATATAGTAATTATTTTGGCTCTTAAAATCCTCCAGTGGTGCAGGGCTGTATGCTGTAGCCAGGCAGAATGCCACAAGGCCATGTAGATTCATGTTGAGGTCCTGAAGTCTTTTTGTTTGATTTAAAAGGTTTAGTGTTGACACACCGAAAACTTACCCAATTAGGATGTGCAGCTCCTGTGGTAACATCAGCACCGTGCCCCTATCCCTTGGAAATGGACTCTCCTACAGCCTTCATGTCCTCAGGGATGCCTTCTAGGCACAAAATCTCTCTCCAAATAGGGTATGTCAGGGACCAGTCCCAAGTGGTCAACTGGGCCTCCTTCAGAGTAGGGAGCCCTTCTGGGAGTCCCATTAAGTAACAAAATTCGAACCACTTGAGTCTTGGAAAGCAGTTCCAGTAAATGGGTGCCAGGAGCAGTCCTTCAAGCTCCTTTCCCCAACAGTCAGGCAGAATCTTTATTCTTTAAGCTATTTCTCCAGATATCCAGAAATATTTGGAGGAGGTGGTGGTGAGGTGCCGTGCTATCCTAGTAATAGCCAGTATTTGGAAAATTCTCTACAGGTAATACGGGCAACTTTACCATGGAATACCCACTTCCATTAACAGCACTTCCTTTCCTAACTTATTGCCGAACTAATCAGTCTTTTATCCAAATTGATCCTTCTGCTGCAAGAAGTGTGTACTCTTTGCAGCCACTCTAATTAAGAGATGAGGAATCCTCCACTGTCTCAGGAATGGATTGGTTTCCTTCCTGCACAGTGAGTCTCAGTATCTCTAGGAGGGAATAGTCTGAGTTCCTAAGACTTATCATTTGGAATATCCAATTCAAAGGGAAGAGCAATTAAAGCAGCACTTTGTGGTGCCAACTGTTCTGGTACACCTGTTATGGTATGTTATATTCTGTTATATGTTGATTTTTATAGTGCACTAATCACCCAAGTGCGTATCCAGGCTCTGGGGCAAGGTGGGTAGGTGTGTGGTCTCCAGCTGCTTATATGAAGAGCCAGGTCTTCAGCTTCTTGTGAAACTCAAGATGTGAGGAGGAGGAGGCTCTGATGTGTTGAGGGAGGTCATTCGATGTATTGGGTGGGATGTAAGAGAATAAACGACCTCTAGTTTTGCTCACACATGCCTAATCAGAGCGAAGTGGTCACTGTTGACATTCCTTTAGTTCTCCTGCTCCTAGAGGCTATACATTTATCTTTCAGATAGCCAGTTAATAAAACATATTCTTACATGTTTATTCATGTCTTTGGAGCAGGGCTATTGAGCAAACTTGTTCTAAGCCAGTTTACTGCCCAGCTGCACAAAGAACAGTTTTTAAAAGTTGTGTTTTGATTTTGCATGAAGTCAACCAAAATTCTAATTTCTCAATTAAGTGGAAAAAATCTTTTAATTATTTTTCTATGGTTTTCTCCGACTGAGTTGTGAAATACCCTTTTTATGGACAATTGGGCCTGTTCGTGGACAAATGTGGAATTACCTACACAGTCACACAAAAGCCCGATTACGAGTTTGGTGGTCCAGGGCAGGGCCAGACAGGGCCACTGCCCGCTCACCAGATGATAAGCTTTTTGTGGTCTGGCGGGCGTGCGGAGTGGCGTTCCTGCGGCGGTGCCTTTCAAAGGCATCTATGTATGCCTTAGAAAGACACTGCTGTGGGACTGCCACAGCATGTTCCAGCGTGGCATGGACTGTGAAATCCATGGTGTGCCGGAACTGGGGGTGCATGCACCCAGGGAGGCACAACATGTTTCCCCATGCATGGGATCCTGTAGCATCCCTTTGTTTCATGACCATCAGCAGTTTCATGGCGGAAGAACCTCCATGACACAGCTGGTGATCCTGAAACGCATAATATGCATGGTGGTGTCACAGCAGCACCACCAGCATATTTTGAGACCCTGACTGGCGCAGGACCGGCAGGGAACGTTGTACCCTGGTGGTTGTGGTGGTGCAATGGTGGTCTGACCGCCAAAGTTGTAATATGGAGGATGGACCACAGGTGTGGTGGTGCCTCGACATCCACCTCGCACCGCTCCGAGTCTGACAGTCCTCAAACTGCCAGACTCATAATCAGGCCCAAAGTGTTTTGAAAATATTCACTGTGGCTAAATGCTTTTCCTTAATATTTAGCACATGCCTTTTTTTTAGATATATTAAGCACTTACCTTTGTGACGTAAAAGACACACTTAGGGTAGCTTAGGTAATATGTAAAGTAGGTTTCTAAACATGGCAAAGCCCTTTTCCTTCCCATGTGTCACTGTAGTGGATTTAAAACTGCAGTCCAGCTAGAGCATAATGGTGTTTTCTGGAGCCCTGTAATTCTGTCACAGATGCTGGTGATGTATTTCACACTGCAGTTCACATATGACTTTTAACTTTTATGCCACTAGGGCACCTCCTGCACCAACATTCCCTTGTCTTAATAGAGAACTGAATGAGCCATTTGGGAATAAACAGGTAGAAGTATACACCTAATGGAAAAGCACATGTTATGGTGCTGTTTACCAGTGACATATCAGACAGAATCATGTGAGGTGGTGCCCTCACGTACACTGTTTGTATCTCTAGCTGGATAATTCTTCAATAAGCTGAGGGTAATAGGAGATGAGTTTTGAGGGAAAAATATTTCTGAACCAGAGCTCCATTGCTCGAAAAACAAGTAGTAAGACATTATCTATTGTGGAGATTTATGGGCCTATTCACAAATGTAAATTATATATCTAAATTTACTCTTACACTTTTCAGTAACTTTACTGCTTTTAGTTAGTCACCATTTACAAGCGTAAAGTTAGTCAAAAGTACAGACTTACATGTCTCCACCCCCTGAAACAGGGAGTGGAGTTAGCAAAACCATCATATAGGACAGTAAAGTTCAACCAGGAAGTGTTAGCAGCCATCTTGCAACTCCGTTTCAGCTGAGTCCCACAAAAAACGGTACAAAAAAGAAAAGGGGGGACAGTAGGAATGCCCTGACCTCCTACCTGTGGCCCAGGGGTCCACCTATGGCCCTCACACCACCTCCCCGGGGTTTTATTTCAATAATGAAGGAGGGGGCACATGTGGCCCCCCTACTCTATTAACCCGTGGACCACCGCCTCCATGGAGCAATAAACACGGTTGGTGTGGCTGCACGGATCCCCCTGGGACCACTTTCTCTCCATGGGAAAATATTGTTTTTAAAGAATTGGAGTTGGACTGAGCAGCCCAACTCCTGGGGGGTTCTCAGCCCCGGGACCATGACCTACCTGGGGCAGCCTGTGCACAAGAAAGGACTACCTTGTGGTCCTTCCTTGGGGACCTCCACCCCCAAGGGCAAGCTTTCCAGCGGGTGGGAGCTGCCAAAATGCCCGCGCCAGCTGGAAGTGGAGGTTTCTTCTCTTTTGCCAGCCCACAGACATGTGGGCAGGGAAATAGATGGCAACAATTATTCTCTTCTATGGAGGGAGCTGCCTTTCCAGAAGCTCCCTCCATACAGCAGAAAAATGAGGCAGAATAAATGTCAGAAATGAGCAGATGGAGGCAGAATAAAGGTCAGCTAAGAGCAGAAAGAGGCAAAATAAAGGCGAGAAAGGAGCAGAAAGAGGCAGAATAAAAGCAAATAACAAGCAGAAAGTGGCAAAAAACAGGTGAGCATCGAGCAGAAAGAGGCAGAATAAAGGTCAGTAATGAGCTGAAAGAGGCAAAATAAATGTGGGGAATGAGCAGAAAGACACAGAATAAAGGTCAAAAATGAGCAGCAAGGGGTAAAATAAAGGTCAGAAATGGGCAAAATAAAGGTCACAAACAAGCAGAAAGAGGCAAAATAGAGGTCAGAAACAAGCAGCAAGAGGCAAAATAAAGGTGAGAAGCAAGCAGAAAGAGGCAAAATAAAGGTCAGCATTGAGCAGAAAAAGCAGAATTAAGGTCAGAAGAGACATAAAGAGGCAGAATAAAGGTCAGAAAAAGGCAGAAAAGGCAAACTAAAGGTCAACAGTTAACAGAAAGAGGCAAAATAAATGTGAGGAATGAGCCGTAAGAGGCAAAATAAAGGTGAGAAACGAGCAGAAAGAGGCAAAAGAGAGGTCAGAAACCATCAGAAAGAGGCAAAACAGAGGGCTGAAAAACAAGCAGGAAAGGCAAAACAGAGGCAGAAAAACAAAGCAGGAAAGGCAAAATAGAGGGCAGAAAAACAAGAAGAAAAGGTAAAACAGCAGCCGGGGGCAAAACAGAGAGCACTCAGGCACTCACACACCCACTCAGAGACCCACTTTCACACTGACTCACAGACCCACTCAGAAACTCACACACCCACTCACAGACTTACTGAGACACTCATCCACTCACTCACACACTCACTGTCAAAGGTTAGTGGTTACGTTTAGGAAATACATTTTTAAAAAACTTAGGAAATTCACTTAAAAAAAACAAAGGTTGCAGGGACATTATAATTATGAAACAACATTAAAAAAAAACTTAGGAATTCACTTAAAATACAAAGGTTACAGGGACGTTATAGTTATGAAATAGAGTTTAAAAAACCTTAGAAATTCATTGAAAAAAATAAAGGTTACATGGACGTTGTAGCCAGCCTCAGATTTCACTCGTACAAAACCAGAGAAATTCAGCAGTTAGCTTAGTAAGTTTGACTTACAATCTACAATTCACTGCTTAAGACCTCACATATTACATCACTCATGACATGGTTAGTGACATCACTATATATATATATATATACACACCCACCCATTCACACATATATAAAAATATATGTACACACACACCCATTCACACATATATAAAAATATATGTAAATATATATATTATGCTCATATATTCATATTAAATAATTTTCAGACATTTAAAATAGTTTTTTAAATTACCTGGGATGAAAGAAGTCCCAATGTGAAGGCAAAAAGTCTTATCCTTGGTGTAAAGAGTCACTATGTTACTGCTGCGTGACCATGATGTAATGACTTAGGGCCCGATTCCGATCTCGTTCGGAAAGCATGCCGACCGAATCGTTTCCGGAATGCTTTCCGTACGACTTGGATCAGGGGAGTCCAACCAAATGAGTACGATGCATCCGTATGCATCCCGATCCAATTCGGTCGGACTCCAATTTACTTCAATGGGAGCCTGTGTTCGAAACGTGAACACAGGCTCCAGTTGAGAAAGGGGTGGCTGGAGAATAACGTGGACCCTGTGGCAGGCACCCCATGGTGCATGCCACACTGTGCATGGTGGGGAAGAGGGGACCCATGGGTACCCCACAGGCCCAATTCGGAGGGCCCCAGGTGAAGAGGTACTTGCTACGGGCCGTCGATGACCGATTCCAGCAGCCGTTTTGTTCTGGGCAAACTGAATCGGAAAGGCTGTCCGAATCTTACTCGCTTATTCAGAGACCAAGTTCATAGAGCTGTACGAATCAGCTCCGGAAAGGCTCTACCTGTCCGTTTGCCTTTTGGAGCCGATTCGGTCATCCCTACCAGCTTCCATGCATTGTACTTGGTCGTTAGGAACCAGGAACGAGTCAGTCAGAAACAAAGGCTCATGATCGAATTCGGCAAATCCGAATCCAATTTGGCAAACCCGATTCGAAACCCTTCTGACCGACATCGGAATCGACCCATTAGATGTGAAGACTGCACACAGGTTAAACAGTTAAGTCTGAAGATGTGGTATTAAAGCCAAAGGCCCAAAAGTGCATATGATATAATATGGTTGGGGCAATGGTATTCATGAGAACTCATCTTAACAAAAAATAGCTACAAATACATGTACCATTTTGAGTACCCATTTTGCTCTATACTGGTCGCAGTAGAGACCAAAAATGGTTAAAAAATACTAAATAAAACAGGACGGAGCACTGAAACTTTTCAGTCCCTCACGCTAGTCACAGATCTGTGTTGAATCCATCATCATTCTTTAGCTCACTTCGCCACCTCAGTTCAGACCCAACTATATGCAAATCAGTCTTGACCCTGTGCCTCATGGGAACAGTCCAGCCCGAAGGGAGCCGCGGATGGAGGCCGCCTAGAAGGTTCCACGCCCGTATTTATCCTGCTTTGCAGACTCCCCGGATCCCCCTGACCCTCTCAGGGGTCAATTGAAGGGGTTAGGTCCACTCATCGAGATTCGGGTGCTGAACTGTGCTGGCTGACTCGAAATATGACCGGTCAAAGTTAAGCCGGTGCAACGCAAGAAGATGGGGACCTGAGGCAGAAAACGAAACCAGCAGTGGCCGGAGGCGCTCATCCATCAGCGCCGGGTGGTGTCCAGCGGCAGGCGGGTGGCGGAAAGCTGAGGATCGCGGCACGGAGCTACCGCTGCCAAAAAGAGAAAGATTATAAACCGGGCCCCTCTCTGCGCCCCCCGGCTCCGGGCTCGCCTTGACAGACGGCGACAGGAAGGAGGCGCAACCCGAGACGGGGGTCGACAGGGAGGCAGAGACAGACGCCATATGGGAGCGGGCCTGTTGATGGGCTGATACGCGGGACACCGAGGCGCTCTGTGGCATTGAGGCTGAGACGCTCGCGGACTGCACGGACCCGGACCCCCGGCGTTTTTCGGAAATAGAGGCACAACCTGAGAGGACGGGGGGCCTAGAGATCGGGTGCTGATATCTAGGAAAGTAAGGAGACTCGGCTGTTTGGGGATCGCTGACCAATCTCCTTTGTCCCCGATCAGAGACTACAACCAGGAGGACCCCGTTTGAGACGCGGAGGGGACGGAGCTGAAAGGGGCCGGCAGCCGCCACGTGAATCGGCCGATTTGATCAGGAACTGGCCCCCGTGCCGGCCGTGATCCGCGCCCAGCAGTGCCCAGCATCTGTGGGAGTGCTATCGGCTGGGAGCCTGGGAGTGCGACTTTGAGTGCGGAGGCGGCGGAGGGACGGGTGGCAGTACGACGCAAAGACAGAGCCCTGGAGGAGCAATTATTGGAGGAGCGGCCGGCTGCGTCCAAGGGCCCAGCGCAGGTGCGGATTGTAAGGACAGCCTAGAATAAGTGGAGAGGACCACATTTGTGCGCTGCAGACTGAGGATTCCCCCCACGTGGAAGATCTTGACCTAGCTACAGCCACTCCACGAAGGGACTTTACAGCATTAAGACACTTCCCTGACAGGCCTTATACACCAGAGGGCTACCGGCTGCAGACCCTAAAAACTGAGAAGTGACTTTGGAGGCTGGTGGAAGATAACATACCCATTCTACGACCCCTCCACAGCGGCTACATATCTGGGGGTGGGCAGCGGGGCGCTGTTGTGCCCCCCTGGTGGGGGCCCACACAAACATTGCACGCCCTGGGTGACGCTGCGGGCCCCCCGGCCCATCCGTCCACAGCACTGGTGAAGAGAGGCGGAGGAATTGCCGATGGAAAGCTGATCCAGTGGCCCGGGGAATAATACGTGAAGGGGGAACGCTTGCATTATGCAAAACTGTAACTGAAGAGAGGGTGAACGACACGCTGCTTAGCTGCGGTAATAGAACGGGAGTGCCCTTGGACGCGGTACGATCATAGGAACCATCTGGGCCTGAAGGTTATAAGAAGGGACGGTGATCCGGCGACGGCCTGCCATGGGAAAACCTAAAGGCAAAAAAGAAGGCACGCAACAGCAATCGGACACAGAATTACCGGGACATGGCGAGCATGAAGAGCAAGACCGCCAGGGCGACCCGCACCTACAACAACAGCTGGACAAGATCTTACAGGCGATAGTGAACACCAAGACAACGCTGCAGCAATGGGACCAGTACAATCTGCCCTCAAGGCCACCATGACCGATGTTCTAGACCGGGTTAGAGCACTGGAGAAAAGGGCGGAGGAGGCAGAAGGGCGCAACCGCCGAAATAATATCCGTATAGTGGGACTTCCAGAAAAAACGGAAGGGAACGACATGGTGGAGTACCTGGAGGAAAGGCTCAAGATGGTGGTGGCACCAGAGGGCTTATCGACCTTCTATACATTGGAGAGAGCTCACAGGGTACCCGCTCGACCCCCTCAACAGGGCCGGCCCCCGAGACCAGTGGTAGCGAGACTGCTGCATTACCAAGACAGAGAGCGAGAATGCAGGGCCCGAACCAGGTGGGAAACAGCAGGGTAAACCTATTCCCGGATTACACCTGAGACACACCGGCGCCGAGCCACCTTTTTAGCAGTTAAGAGAGAATTGAGGTAAGAAGGGCTCCAATATTCGCTTCTGTTTCCGGCTAGACTGCGAGTGATTGTGGATGGTTCGACGACCTTCTACGACACTTCAGAAAGGCAAATGCATGGCTGGAACTATACAGGGCGGGTAAAGATGGTACGGGACACGATCCGCAGAACGCCACGGAACTTCTGCAAAGCAGGAGATCAAAGAGGATTCGACGTCATCAGAGGAGTACACAGAGACCGCTGTCATGTGAAACAGAGGCAGAACGGCAAAAAGCACTTGATGCGGTGATGGCGCTGTCGAGCCCTCACGGACCACAGTCTCCGGAACTAACTGACTCCGACAAAGATAAAGAAGATACGGACTCTGAACAATCTGAGGAAGATAGTACAAACCTTCCAAAGGTCACACCAGACACGGCGAATGGGATGCAGGACGAGGGCTGAGGTGGACATAGGACTGCTCATGATGCCTGCCTCAAACTTACTGGACTCAAGAATGCAGGTTTGCTGTGTAGGTGGGGGGGAAGGAGGATACGAGAGACAACTGGAAATATGCGGGATAGAGGTTGCACTGGAAACAGCTGGTTCACAGACCAAGCACGGGCATAAAATCCTGTCGAGAAAGTTTGACCCTGACCTGCTGAGGGAGGGGGGGTCATTGGAGGGATATAATGAGGGAGGGCGCAGTGAGACACTACGATCTATGGACACAGTGGCGGCTACCCGTTGGTATCCAGTCCCCCTTCATTGCCCATAAGGCATGCCCACAGTGTCTGCTGTAGGGCTTAACAGTTGTTTGACAGAGGTCATGGTTTGGATGGGAACTAGGAGGGAGTTACTAGGTCCTGTTCTTGGGAGGGTGGGGGTTTGGGACTGTTGGGGGGGAGTTGGGGAAGGACCACGACCGACGCAGAATCAGGCGGTTATCTACGACTACGAAGGATGCTATGGGAAAATGGCTGAAACCAATAAATTGAGATGTATAACCTGGAATGTGAGGGGACTTCACAATATGACAAGACGACACAAGGTTCATGCATACCTAGTCCGGAGGGGTGTACACATTGCGCTTCTCCAAGAAACACACTTAACAAAGGCTGAAGGGGTAGCATTGCAGCGAAGATGGAGGGGCCAAGTATACAACACCACTTACTCTGCGCTTGCTAGAGGGGCACTGATTTGGATCAGAGCAGGGGTCCCTTTCCAGGTGACTAGGCAATCAATTGACCCCGAGGGTAGATATGTAGCTATTGAGGGGAAGCTAAGAGGCAGGGACATAGCCTTTTGCAGTATGTACACACCCAATGTAGACCAGTTGAGCTTCCTGGCAGAGATATCTGGAGCTCTGGCGCTTTATCTTGTGAGTCCTCTGGTAATGGGAGGAGACTTTAACTCCATCACGGATGTCTCCATAGACAGATCCCAGCCACCACTGGCAGATTCCCCAGTACATCGATTGACTAAGGGTAGGTTGGACTGGCAGACGCGGTGGGGACTGATAGATGCCTGGCGCATGCAACACCCGGGGGATAGAGATTACTCCTACTACTCTGGTATGCTCCCCGACAATAATGCCAACCATTATACAAACTGAGTACCTAACTAGAACAATATCAGATCACAACCCTCTATTGATTACTATGGACTGGATGGCTGGGCTCTAGTGTGTCCCTACTTGAAAATTACGCCCCGAAGTATTAGAGGACCCACTTTTCCATGCTACACTGGAAGAGGGGATAACACGGTATTTCGCGGAGAACGCTGGAACAACAGCGACAAGGGCAACAGAATGGGACGCTTTTAAAGTAGTCGTCAGGGGACTCTGTATAGGAAAACACGCAGGGATACGGAGGGTACTTCTAAATGATCTAGGAACGGCTGAATCTCGGCTTCGAGAGGTGGACAAGGCAAGACCTGGCCACCCTGAACTACAGGAGGAGGATAGAGGGGCTAGGGAGGCAGTGGCAGTTGAAGTAGAACGCTTGTGCTGCTTTGACAATAAGGCATATACATTGAGAACGCATGCAGAAGGAGACAAGGCGGGGACATTACTGGCCTGGTTGGCCAACCCCACGAAGAGAGACTCCCCCATACTGGCTCTGCAAACGGAGGGGGGAGACATAGCCTATACCCAAAACGAAATATTGCAGTGCTTCAAGAGCTATTACGAGGCACTTTATAGTAGCAAACTAGAGGTTGGAGACCCTGCCCTTGACACTTTCCTGGACGACTTGGTTTTTCCGAGATTAGATCAAGAACAGGCGACAGAATTGGGGAGAGATGTAGAGCTCGGAGAAATTCGAGGGGCTATTAAACGTATGGCCCATAATAAAACACCGGGACTTGATGGCCTACCCATAGAATTCTATGGGAAATATATTGACCTGCTGGCGCCAAGGCTCCAGGAAGTCTACAAAGAGGCAAGAGAGGCAGGACAGTTGCCCCGATCGATGCGTGAGGCATTGGTGATCCCCCTATTGAAACCAGGGAGGGAGAGTGAGAACGCAGCCTCGTATAAGCCATTGTCGATGTTAACGACCGACTACAAGATACTGAGCAGTATCTTGGCAGCCTGGCTGCTGCACCACATGACCATGCTCGTACACGAAGACCAAGCCGGTTTCATACCAACGCGAAACACGACTGCGAATATCAGAAGACTGGTGCGACTCTTAGAAGAAGAGCATCCACAGACGCAACACCCAATGGTATTATCAGTTGATATCGAGAAAGCTTTTGATAGCTTAGAATGAGAATATTTATATAAAGTGTTGAGACGATTTGGTTTAGGAGAAGGTTATCTACAATAGACACGAGTACTGTACGCGTCAGCGGTGACCAGAGTAAGAATAGGGTCACTGATATCATCACAGTACCCGGTGGAGCGAGGGACGAGGCCGGGGTGTTCCCTGTCCCCGTTACTGTTGGCCTTGGCAGTAGAACCCCTTGCGGCTGAGATTCAAACTGGCAGGCACTACGGGGGCCTAGGGAGCAGAAGCGGGCAACAGTTCATATCGCTTTACGCGGATGACCTGTTGCTCTTTCTTGAGGATGCGGATGGAGCGCTGACAGGGGTGGAAAGACTGCTCTCGGACTTTGGAACAATTTCAGGCCTGAGGGTAAACTGGTCCAAGACTTGCCTGTTCCCGGTGAGGCAGGGAGAGATTAAACCAAACTTAGCTCGGGCGGTACGCTGGGAGCCCACCTGCTTGAAGTACTTGGGCGTGCACATCTATCACACGGCGGTGGACATTTTGGAGGGAAACGTGGGCCGTGGTGTGAGGGCGCTGAAAGGTAGCATGGCCTTTTGGGCCACCTTGCCGCTGTCGGCGGCGGGCCGTATCTCCCTCTTGAAAATGGTGGTCCTACCTCGCTTCCTTTATTATTTTAGGACGCTGCCAGTGTGGATACCTGCTTCCCCTTTTAAGCTACTGCAATCGTTAATGGTGTCCTTTCTTTGGGGTACAGGCAGGCGTAGAGTCGCGCTGGCGACGCTCATGCGACCCAAACCCGAGGGTGGACTGGCGGTCCCAGACTTCGAGTTATACTATATAGCAGCTCAATTGCAGGTCTATACACAAGAAATAGCACGGGAATTTAGAGGACCAGAATACAGGAGAGAGAGAGGGACACCGCGCCACATACTCTCATTTATAGCTTTACAGCAGAAGCTAGACCTTAAGAGACTTCTCACAGAAGAAAAAACAATCAGACTCTGCTGGAATCACTCCCAACATAGAGCGGGAGTGTTACATCCATATGCACCCGAGATACCACTTGGGATGGTGACAGGATTGCCGCACGGCGGAGACTGGTCACAATTGCAGATCTGGGAGGAAGCGGGGTTGCAAATGTTAGGAGACCTATATGAAGATGGTGCTATGCTGCCCTACCAAACTCTCCGAGAGAGATTTGGTTTGCCAAGAGGTGATTTTTTGTTGCATGCAGCGTTAACTAGAGCAATACAGGCGCACTGGAAGGAAGGGCTGATGGAACCCAAAACGTCGATAGCCTTCCAGTACACCATGATGGCGGCGGGGACCTTTAAAGCGGTGACGTGTCTGTATTCTAGAATGCTCAATGAGAGCCTGCAACCCCTAGATGCATTGAAGAGTAAGTGGGAAACTGATTTGGGTAAAGATATTCCGGAGTCAACCTGGGCACAGATAATGCGGCGAGCCTGGAAGAGCACGAGGAATGCAAGGTTCCAACTTGTGCATTTCTACGTGCTTTACAGAGCGTACTTGACACCTGGAAAAATCCGGAAATATTTTAAGGCAGATGCGGCAGCATGCCCCAGATGCATGAGAGCTGGTGTAGAATTAGATCATATGCTATGGTCCTGCCCGATGATAGGACACTATTGGAAGGAGGTGGGTGACACCTTGAATATGATAACGGAGAGGCAGCTAGAGTTTGATATGGACACTAGTATACTGCATTGGTTCCCCCACACGTCCAAGAACAAAATGACCAGTAAATTTATAGATATGGGACTTATATTGGCAAAGCATGAAATCACAAAGCACTGGAAGGCAAGAATGGGTCCCACAGATAAAAGATGGAGGGATGAGTTTTTGAAATGGGCCACTAGTGAAAGCACATTGAGATTCCAACTAGCGCGCCGGCGAAACGATGACAAGGCACTAGAAGCTGCAGTGGCGTGGGAAACACTTGTACAAGCACCACCGAAACACGAGACACACGATAGTTGAAAGCAGCTCACCAGTGGGAGATCAGCCCCGAAATATGACAGGTACATCATACAGATTAACACATAGCCACTCCTGTGTACACAGATTAAAAGAGAAGGGACATGATCCCCTGCGTCGGGGTGGGAAGTTGGGGAGGGGGGAAGGAAGTTACTGTTATAGCAGAACCTAGTGAAAGAGATGGGGCACTGAGGGTACTGCCTGCTGCATTCGGAGCATTGTTTATGAAGGAATAATGTATCAGCCTACCATGTATAGTATAACTGTGGGAGGGATTTTGGATTGCTGCTCTGCAGATGCGATGGAAGCTCTTTTATAAGGATGATTGTATGTTTTGTACAAAAACCAATAAACTATGTTTAAAAAACAAAATTGGGAACAGTCCAGCCCCAACTGCCAATCCAGGTCTTCCCTGAACTGGAAACAAGCATCCTGAGACCAGTTTCTGGGTAACACCCTTCATCAGCCAGGCTAGCTTGAATCCAGTGGCAAAGTGAGCAAGGGGCCGAAGTTTGGGCATACCCTGCCAACTTAGGGCGAACAAAGCAAACACTAAATAGCATAAAATAGGCCGAGTCCAAACACAGTTGTTTATATAGATAACCTCATACATCAGAGGAATGTCCACAATCACTTATATTTCTTACTAAAGAAAGGAGCAAAATAAAATTTTCTTTCATGACATGTGAATCCAGGAACAGTTTGCAAGTTTACTGCAAGGGATAAGGATGTATTGCATTTTCTGGAAGCTGATTGCACCAGTGCTTTATTTGTAAAAAAACATAACTGCCAGGGCACTCATCAAGAGGCCACTGTAGCTTGCACCACTCAAGGCCTCTGTGAGCATTGCTAATGACAGTACTAACTCAACTAATAACCATCTAACCTCTGCAAGTGTGACAGTTCAGACTATTCCAGGCCCCGAACGCTAAAAGAATCGCTTGGGCGGTAGGTAAAAGTGATTTCTAATATACATTGAATTAATAAACAACAGTTGTGCTCATACCTAAATTACACAAAAAAGCATCACCATGTGGCAGACTGTCATAAGTGTCAGTGTTGGCAATTAAGTGCTGGTGCTGAGCTCCGGATAACACCAGCCCAAATTAAACACTGGGCTGCACACGACTATTATAGTCTTGCGAGTCACCTGGCATGCACTACTGAGGCGCAGGGCAGGTAATCGCCTCAGAAGTACAATGTGTATTTCTGGTGTGGAATAGTAGCTACCATCTTATGGGCTTATTTTCAAACCTCTTGTGCCGCTGGTGTGTCACTTTTAATATGGGAAAAAGTGACTCACCGGTGGTGCAAGGGGCTTGTAAATATGCCCCTTAGACTGGTATCGGGATGAGGTAAATATTACCAACAGTGCACCCCCAGTTAAAAGCCTACCATAGACAGTGCAGAGTCACCTTTGTGCCAGAGTGCACGGCTCTGCATGACGCGGAACAAGCAGATTTAGGACAACCACCACTGATGATACTATCGGCTGGTGATTCCTATTAGATGTTGTGCTGCACTATTTTCTGTAATTTGTTAATCACAGCACTGTAATTTTTCACACAGTGCTTGCTCCCTTGCATTAAGGACAGTATATTTGGACCAAAATGTCAACTCCGACCCATTACAGAGGTGGGTCGGTAAAAGATGCCAGTGTGTGCCGAACAAAAATAGACAAGAAGATTAAAAGAATTCTCAGAGCTTTCAAATTAGCAAACACGTCTGGTAACCTAAAAAATCATATCAGAAGTGAGGAGTAAAATCAGTGCATATGGAAGCCAAACACAAAGTTGCGAAGAAATGATGCATGCGTGCCTTGCATAACAACCTTAAAGCTCCAACTTGAAAGCATGGTGGCAGATTACATGAGAACATTACAGGTGATCTGTTACTTGGACCTTGAATTGCCTGGATCATTGAGAAAGCTGCTTTTTTGCTACAATTCATTATATCATACTTTAATGCTCTGACACGTAATACATGCCATAAGTGTGGGGAACATCCTTTACCACGTGGATGTTACCCCGCGCTACCATTACGACACGTCTCTTACAACGCAAGTCGTAACCACGACTTGCACTGGAGGGCGCTCAAGGATAAGGAATAGTTAATTTACTATTCAAACACCTTCCCTACTATCCACGGGGACTGTTGTTGGAATAGTAAATTAAACTATTCCTAAGTCCGCACCCTACAGCGTTGTAACGGTACGCGTGGTAATAGCCCACGTTGTACCGTCATACATCCCACAAGTGTACTTCCAATATGGCGACAGTTTTCATATTTTTATATCCTGTAATGCCGATGTGTTGTCTAGTTGCTTTACAACTAACAACATGACATCACCACCCTTTCACAATTAATAAATTGTGCATCCTTTTGGTTTTTGTATCTTGTCATCTTTGAATGCTATTGTAACACCAATACTATCATCAACATACACACCCTTTCCCTCCATTATTTTTCCACCGTGATGGTGTCTTCCGTATTAGTGGCCAATTCCTCACATCCTGCTCCTACACTTCTGGACAAGCATGTTATTTTGTCGTCCCTGCACCACTTCACGCACAGAACAGCGGTTACCCAGCATTCACAGCAGGTCAGAATCGACCCAACTATATGATCTAATTTTCTCTCACACCGACTTCATTGTCAACCCATATTGAGCAGTGTAATCTTAATAATCACCATTTAATAATCCACTAATACCTCTAATTTATTACCTTGTAACATAAACTCAGACCCCTAATAAACCTTCGGATTATCATTTACAAATTTCTGTCACTTTCTCATCAAACAGTGGGTTCCATTATAAATATATATAACATTTATTGTCACGAGGTGCTGTCATTCACACCACATCAGTGCTTTTCCCAGTGGCATCTGGCCAGGAACTCATATTCCAAAGTCCACACTTGAGTCAATTTCTTCCCTAGAACTATACAAACTGTGCATTGACACTGCATTTATGACTATCAACCATCCACAGTGTCCCTACATCATTAGATCCTGATCAGCCCTGTGCTGTCCTCTCAATGTATTGATATATGCCCACACCCTCTCCTTTCTTTCCTTTTACCAGATCATTATACCTGCCCTCTTATCACTGACCGGACGGACATCACCCACAACCTACTACCCTGGTCGTCCTATAAATCGATGTACGACAACCTAAAACAAACGTTTATGAACTAAATGATTGAAATTTACCTTCTGTGTGCTCCTATTACCTTAGATACACGTATGCAGGACTGGTCTTTCATCACTCCTTGGACATCTTTTAGTAGCAAGATAACATTCCATACAATACGTTAGCATTTATTGTAAGTGCCTATTGTTTCTTGAGGATACAGACATCTCTTTGAATGTGTGACTTTAACTCCAATGTGCCCATTGTAATAGTTCACAAAGGCCTATGGTTGACTACTTGCTGCAATAGATTTCACATGGAGCACAGACATTATAACTGATTTTTGAGAGTCAATTTAGCGGCCTTACCTGTGGTTTCTGTGACACTGACAGCATCTACGCCTCCATGAATGCAGTCTATCCCAGATATGGTGTGTGCATTTGTTTAGTGCACAGCTCATCCTGGAGGCCATGCTAGTGCTGAAGCAGGAGCTGTATGGGCCTAGCCAGGGTCGGGCTAGGTGAAGAGCCAGGTCTTCAGTTGCTTGCAGTTATACAAGGCCCGAGTAGGTGGCTCTGATGTGCAGGGGCAGGTCGTTCCAGGCTTCAAGCTTGAGGCATGACTGCTGGATCTCAATCTTTGTATGCAGGAGGTGTGTTCAAGTAGGATTCTGGCTGAGCAGGGCTGCCTGTTAGTTTGTGAACGTTAGTGAGGTTGTTGAGGAACCTGGGGCAATGTTGTGTGATCTTTGTCTGTGTGCATGAGGAGTTTGAAGAGTGCTCACTTGTGGATAAGGAGCCAGTGGAGCTCCTAGACCAGCATCAGTGAGACTTCCTGCTAGTAAGACCTAGTGGTACTGAATTGTCAAATGCACTCCAAAACTCTGACAAGATGATTTCTGTTGTGCTAGTGAAAGGAAAATGAAAGGAAGAAGGACAGTAAAGTTTCTTCAGAAAATGGTTGGCCTAAGTACCAATCCCAGTTTCAGCTGTAGCAATTTTGGTTCTCTTCATAACTCAAGGCTTTGCCTTAGCTCATCTTAGCTTCGGCCAACCTCAGCAAGCTTCTATTAGTGGTGCTGCCTCATCTGAGTTAGATTTTACATTGGGCTTAGTTTACTGTTTCTGCTTTTCAGTGCATTCCGGAAGCAGGAGAAGAGCTTAATAGTTTTGTCTGGAAAGTTGTCTACGAAGTGTTCTGGCATTGCTTCCTTCCTTGACATAACGCACAATGATGGGGCCACCGTGCAAAATGTGATGAGTGGCCACTGAGTCTCCCATATCTCACGAATATTCATTGACCTTAGGCTGAATGGGACCCGCTTTGAAGTGTTTTGGGGACCCTTGAGGGTTGGCCCTCTGCAGGGACCTGTGTTACACCCCTGACTTCCTGGTACCTCTACATGTGAGGTCTTCGCTATTTCCTCGGGAAGATCTTCCTATAGTTAGCACACTGCGGACTAGGAAGGGTATGCGTTCTATGTCTACTTTCTATCTCTGACCATAGAGTATTCTGAAAGGTGATCCACTTGCATCTACTTCTTTCTAGGCTGACGTGTAAAACTTTCATTCTTTCAAAGCTGAAACATATGGCAAACTAACATAAGCATTTTATTTCCATTCAAAGAGGTTATACATTTGAACATGAGCAAATTTGCATTGTTCACTTTAATAAATACATCTGCAGTTTTTTCCTTGGATTTTCTGCACTTCAAATTGCGGTTGTACATTTTTTCTCATTTGCTTTGCTTGTAAACACTGCTCAAGTTATTGAAAAAGCGTCTCCTGTTCAGAAAGACATGTTAGTCAATATTGTATCATTCTGGAATTCTCAGAAAACTATGAGTGATTAAAGCAGAGGCAATACTATCAGGGTCTGATTGTCCATTGTGACCATCTCAAAGTCCTCTTCCCAGGCGTGCAAGGGTGTGTTGATAAGACAACAAAGCTGCTTATATTTTGGGAACATGGCGTTTTCTTACAGATAACGACCGCTCTGCACGGTTCATTTCGCAGCAAAGAATTATCTTTTTGTAACTTCTCTCCTCAGCTTCAGGGTTGTTGACAGACACATCTCCCTTGTCATCGGTCTAGTCAAAATGTCAGCATGCTTGTCTGACTCGAATTTCATCTTCAAACGCTTCAAACACATTTTTGTGAAGCAAAAACAAGTCGTGCATTCAGTGCTGTGTCATCTGCGTGTTTTCTAGGTTACTCATGACAAAAGCAGGGTCAGGGTGTCTTAATGTAGTAAAGTATATGGCGATGTCTAAGTTAACATAAACATATACAGTTGTACAATCATATGCAATTACTATGAACTCTGAAATGTGCAAGGAAGGAAACACTCCATGTGAAACATTTTAAATACAAGTACATATGTCCTTGCAAAATATATTCTCGTTGGAAGTTGTTTGCCAGTGTCAATAACTTTATTTAAAAACCTACTTGCGCCCTCAGCATGCATTCCTGTGGTAAGCATTTCATTGAGCTGCGAAAAAAAAGCTTCTCAAGGTGAAGGGGACGTCTATTTATCATATTTTAGTTATAATATTTTTTGAAAGTGCCTCAATCTGAGAGAAAAGTCAGTGACACACTCTCCTGTATTCACCAGCCTGAGGAGTTTTCTGTGAGGAGGAGATGCTGCCTTATATTACATAACACATGCCTCCCGGGAGGTTTCATATCGTCCTGCAGAAGAGCTAGGAAGGGCACTGGTAATTACTGTTTGCTGAAACTCTGTGGCACACATTCACTACTTATGAAAATGCCTGGCATACACATAACTGTTTATTCATATCATACCATGCCATAAGCTGTTCAGGCCCGAATGCCCAACATTAAAAGTGTAATGCTTGGGGAAATATAGAAAGTATCTCATTTGTATCTGCACGCCAGCGTGCATATCAAGCCTTTATGCCTGCGGTCAGCTAGAAAAGCAGCTGCTGTTTAGGTGCCAACCAGCAATGCTGTTACATAAAGGCTGGCAAGGAGATGTGTTTCTGTAGAAGTGTCAGCTTGCATTCCAGATTAATCCTGCAGTACCTGGAGCCAGAAAGAATTTGCCTTAGGGCGACTCTCATATTCCTGTACATTTAGCTGGTTGTTCTAGTGATGTGTGCACATCTGTGTCTTGCTCTCAGGGTATGACAGCTAGAAGTGGCGAGGTGCATGAAAGGCAGCTCACCAAAAATGGACTTTCTGCTTCCTTTGCAAAGGCTTGGAGACTATTCCTTTTTCCCTGCAAACTAAGGTGTAAAGGTCGCACCCTGTAAATACCAATGCATTAGAGTGGGGGATAATAACTTATTACAGTTGAGTTCTGGCATCACAATGCATGCTGATAGAGCCAGTAGTGGAGGAAAAGGCAGGTAACAGAGCTCAATTAAAGCTGATCTCTTCCTTCGTGTGTACGTTTCTGCACTTTTCCTCCTTCTACTGTTTTCTAGACGAACAGTAATAAGTAGAAGGAAACATGTTTATTATTCCATGCTTTGAGTCATTCAAGGAAAGAATCTCTCTGCATATTAATACACATTTTTAGCTACAGCATTCTCTTTTTTTTATTCTGGCTATTAAACTGATTCTAATATATTTTTGCAACAAATGCCTACCTGCTTTTTATGAGTTTAATTTAGCACTGGAGAGTCAGATTTTTATGAGTCTAATTTAGCACTGGAGAGTCAGATTTCAGTCTTTATCTTTACAAACATCCTATTGCTTTCACATGAAAGGGCCAAACACCATGGATTTAACTGGTATGTGGGAAGCTTTATGACCGTGTATTGTGAAGAATAATGTACTCCCTGCCATACAATATAAGGATATTGCAAGTCACATTCAAATACAATGACCTTATAATGAATTCGGTCTTTGAGCCTGTTCCTCTATGTGTTCATGGAACTCATAGGTGTTTTCCAATGTCTTTAAAATGTACAGCAGTAGGTACTTGATCCCATATATTACTAAAAGTATTTGTTAAGCCCACATTCAGTGCTGTGGAGTCTCTTTATGCCAACCAGCTTTCTGACCAAGCTAATTGGGTTCTGCAGAATGATATAGTAGGGACAATTATTACTGTATAGCAAGGTCTTAACTTTAATTCTGAAATTATAGAGCGAGGATGCAGCCCTATCTCCAAGTGAATGGTATTCCAGATCTGAGCTTCAACCTCTGCACACACTTTGTTGTCCCATTTCCTGTGTTTGATTTTAGGAATTGAAAGCCTCCTGTCGATGCAGAATAAAAAGATCTCCATAGATCCGATTTGGTGATATTTTGCGGAATAAAGACTGGACCAGTACCTTGATAGGCACAAGGACTATGCGGGAGCCTTAAATTGCACTCTTTTTCTCACTGGTAACCAGTGGAGAAACCGTTGGTGACTCCAAATTAAGGGGCCTGTTGCCTTATGCTGTGTATGCATATGTAAGGCTGGAAGTGGCAGCCTTCGGCAATAGGGTGTATGTGTTTGGGTCTTCTGCAGTGCTCTCAGCCAACAGTGTCAGATCACAGCCAGGTCATTCCATCCTATAGTGGGTGCCCTTTTTGGATCAAGTAATAGGGTCCATAGCAAAGTCAGCATGGGTGCAATCACAGGAGGGAACCTCTTCTATGTCCCATAGCCCATTAAACCATTGCGTATTCCAATGCAACTGGGCTACTAAGTAAGAGGTCTCCGTCTGCCAAGTAATAGGTCTCAATGTCAGGGGCACCCATTCCTGCATCTGTGGAAATGAGCTGCAGTTTATGCAGTGCCACCTGTTGTTTGCCCTTTCCCCGGATCAGATCTATCAAAGTCATGTCTACCGCCTGAAAGAATCAACGGTGTTCAATTACTGGAAGTGTGATGAAATGATAGAGTAGGTGGGGCAGTTCCACCATATTAGCTATTGCTGGCATAACGAAACTTGAGGGGGCCCCCCTGCAAACTACATGGAGGAGGCCCCCCTCTCATCCTCCGTGCCAGTCTAGAGCACTCAGGCCAGCGACCCGCCATCCTGCAGGGGATGCGGGGCGATTGTTACGCCACTGTCACCAATGCAGCCGTTATAAGTAACACTGGATGGTGCAGTTAAAGGATGGGCTTAGTCTGCCAGCAGGCTGTCGTAGGTGGTTGTCCATTCATTACAGGGTCCCTGCCATCAGTAGGCCGGGGAAGTTTGCCCAATTTTAGGTGGGTTTCCTGATGCAGACTCCTGTCATGATATACAACATTGGGCCCACTCATCGTTCAGTTTTGACAAAAGTGCATCCACTGCTCCTTCTCGTTTCCGTTTTAAAACATTAGACAAAGCGACAATGCAGTATTTCAAAAGCAGATGTAACTACAAAGAGCACATTTTGATAATACATTTTTATTAGTAGACAATAGCAATCTTAATAGGCATTGCATAGCTTCATTCACACTTTGACTCCAATTCCATCACAGTCTCTCTCTCTCAGTCAGTCAGTCTCTCTCTCTCAGTCAATCAGTCTCTCTCTCTCAGTCAGTCAGTCTCTCTCTCTCTCTGTCATTCAGTCTCTCTCAGTCAGTCAGTCTGTCAGTCTCTCTCTCTCTCTCTGTCAGTCTGTCAGTCAGTCGGTCGGTCTCTCTCTCTCTCTCTCTTTGTCAGTCTCTCTATCTCTCTCTTTCTGTCAGTCTTTCAGTCAGTCAGTCAGTCCCTCTCAGTCAGTTAGTCACTCTCTCTGTCAGTTTCTCTGCTAGTCAGTCTCTCCGTCAGTCAGTATTCAGTCTCTGAGTCAGTCAGTCTCTACTCTCTCACCACTCTATCTCTCTCAATTTTCTCTCTCAACTCTGTCCACTCTATCTCCACTGTCTCTCTCTCCACTCTCTTTCCACTGTCTCTCCTTCCACTGTCTCTCCCTCCACTGTCTCTCCCTCCACTGTCTCTCCCTCCACTGTCTCTCCCTCCACTGTCTCTCCACTCTCTCACTCTCTCCACTCTCTCACTCTCTCCACTCTCTCTCTCCACTGTCTCTCCACTGTCTCTCTCTCCCTCTCTCTACTCTCTCTCCACTCTCTCTCTCCACTGTCTCCCTCCACTCTCTCTCCACTCTCTCTCTCCCTTCTCTCTACACTCTCTCTACTCTCTCTACTCTCTCTCTCAACTCTCTCTCTCTCGCCACTCTCTCTCTCTCCACTCTCTCTCTCTCCACTCTCTCTCTCTCTCCTCTCTCACTCCACTCTCTCTCTCTCCGCTCTCTCTCTCCCTGCTCTCTCTCCGCTCTCTCTCTCTCTCTCCTCTCTCTCTCTCCACTCTCTCTCTCCACTCTCTCTCTCTCTCCACTCTCTCTCTCTCTCTCCACTCTCTCTCCACTCTCTCTCTCTCTCTCCACTCTCACTTTCTCTCCACGCTCTCTCTCTCCACTCTCTCCACTCTCTCTCTCCACTCTCTCTCTCTCTCCACTCTCGCTCCACTGTCTCTCTCTCCACTGTCTCTCTCTGCTGTCTCTCCACTGTCTCTCACTCTCTCTACACGCTCTCTCTATACTCTTTCTCTCTCCACTCTCTCCACTCTCTCCACTCTCTCTCTCTACTCTCTCTCCACTCTCTCTCTACTCTCTGTCCACTCTCTCTCTCCACTCTCTCTCTCCACACTCTCTCTCCACTCTCTCTCTACTCTTTCTCTCTACTCTCTCTACTCTCTCTACTCTCTTTACTCTCTCTCCTCTCTCCCTCCACTCTCTCTCCACTCTCTCCCTCTCCACTCTCTCTCTCTCCACTCTCTCCCCTCTCTCTCTCCACTCTCTGTCCACTCTCTCCACTCTCTCTCTCTCCACTCTCTCTCTCCACTGCCTCTCTCCACTCTCTCTCCACTGTCTCTCTCACCACCCTCTCTCTCTACCCTCTCTCTCTACTCTCTCTCTCTACTCTCTCTCTCTACTCTCTCTCTCTACTCTCTCTCTCTCCCTCCCTCCACTCTCTCTCTCTCCACTCTCTCTCTCTCTGCTCTCTCTCTCCACTCTCTCTCTCTACACTCTCCCTCTCTCCACTCTCTCTCACTTCACTCTCTCTCACTCCACTCTCTCTCACTCCACTCTCTCACACTCCACTATCTCTCTCACTCCACGTTCTCTCTCACTCCACTATCTCTCTCACTCCACTATCTCTCTCACTCCACTCTCTCTCACAAAGTAGTGTGCATTGCCATGGGCATCCCCAGAAATGTTTCCGGGGAGGGGGGGCACATTCTTAACTTCATCACCATCCCCCTTGCACTCTTCTCCCCTCTGCCTTGCACCCTCTCGCCCTCCCCCTTGCACCCTTCTCTCCCTCCCCCTTGCACCCTTCTCCCCCTCCACCTTGCACCCTTTTCTACCTTGCACCATTCACCCCTCTGCCTTGCACCCTTCTCCACTCTGCCTTGCACCCTTCTCCCTTCTGCCTTGCCCCCTTCTCCCCTCTGCCTTGCACCCTTCTCCCCCTCCGACTTGTACCCTTCTCCCCCTCCGCCTTGCACCCTTTTCCTCCTCCGCCTTGCACCCTTCTCTACCTTGCACCATTCTACCCTCTGCCTTGCACCCTTCTCCCCTCTGCTTCCCACCCTACTCCACCTCCGCCTTTCACCCTTTTCTACCTTGCACCATTCTCCCCTCTGCCTTGCCCCATTCTCCACTCCCCCTTGCACCCTTCTCCTCTCCGCCTTGCACCCTTCTCCCCTCTGCCTTGCACCCTTCTCCCCTCTGCCTTGCACCCTTCTCCCCTTCTCCGCTCTGCATTGCACCCTTCTCCCCTCCGCCTTGCACCCTTCTCCCCTCCGCCTTGCACCCTTCTCCCCTCCGCCTTGCACCCTTCTCCACTCCGCCTTGCACCCTTCTCCTCTCCGCCTTGCATCCTTCTCCTCTTTGCCTTGCACCCTTCTCCCCTCCGCCTTTCACCCTTCGCTCCTCTGCCTTGCACCCTTCTCCCCTCTGCCTTGCACCCTTCTCCCCTTCTCCCCTCTGCCTTGCATCCTTCTCCTCTCCGCCTTGCACCCTTCTCCCCTCCGCCTTGCACCCTTCTCCCCTCCAAAAGACTACAGAGTGGAGAGGGGCCCGAGGGGAATTATTATTATAGACCTATCCGCATCTTGTCCCCCAACTATACATACTGAACACAAGGAAGATGCCACAGGTCTTTTGCACAATCCAGACACACTAGGGAATCTATAAAGTATCCCACAGGAGGAGCTGGAGTGACAGGATAGACAAAGGGATACAAAAGGTGAGAAAAGTACCCATCAGCCCACTCAATAGTGGAAGCTCGTCATTTGGGATTTCAAGTTTGAAAAGTTGGTGTCCACCAGGCACTTCCTCAAGTAGACATTGAGGCTAGCCTAGGACCCAATGGTTGAACCCTCAACCAAAATAAATGACAGCGTATGAGGCTGATAGGGCTTAGTTGCAGTGCTTAAAGAAAGTATATAAGAATATGTGAGAAAAAAGGAAAATGATCCATGTGATTTAAAAATGCCTATCTTGACGTCAACAAGGAAACTTTATTGAGTGTGCCCATCAAGATGGTATAGTTAAAAACAGAGTGATAGTAGCAAGAAAGATGGTTTGCTAGTTACCATAGATGTTCTCTGGTCAACATGTTTCAGCCTTAAGAGGCTTTCGTCAGGACCTATGAATCACTACTGCAACACTTACTTCATATATTGTGAAACAGAAATTGAAATATTTCCATGGGTGGTGTATCCCCTCCTGTCAAAGAAAAAAAGGAAAAGAAGAAAACAAGGGGAAAAAAGGGGGGAACAGAGACATACAACAGTGAATTATGTTCATTCTAGTAACAGTTGTGTGTATGTACATTTCTACAATATGCTCTGGTTACCAACTTACCCAACTTTGTGGGATCAGGAACCTCACCTCACCTGGCGACAGCTCAGGCTAAAGGAGGCCACGCACTAAAAGAAATTCATTCAAAGTGGTGTTGTAGTTTATTTAAGTTCATCTTTCAAATAGCTATCTTCCAGATCATATAAAGATGGGTGACTCAGGCAGCCATTGGTGAGAGATATGTAATGATTCAAAACAATCCAGAAAAGAAGCTACACCTAGAAGTCATTTCATCCGCTCAGGTGACAAACAAAAACACCTTAACAAAGGTACATATATCTATGTCATTGGTTATGTTACCTAAAGGGTTTTGTTTACAAATAACTCACAGACATAGAGCTAATGAATGACACCCAATGTTCTAGATGCATTCTGGACAAAAGCATACTAGCATAGTGTGCCTTAAAATTTATTTAGGGAGGTCTTTTTAATTAGTCCATCTAAACCCAGGGACAAAGCGTGATAGAGCGCTCTCATATGTGAGAATGCTCCGTGCCTCCTTAACAAATCCCCCAGGGAAAGGTAAACAACAAGTTTAACCAACATGGACAAAATGGAGAAAAGAAAGGACTGCGTCCAACCCGTCCCTCCCTGGACACCTACCTCTCCGTCGTTACCTCTGGCTTACGCTGAGCCGAGGGGGAGGTAGTGTGCCAGTGTGGGTTGCAAGTTTAAGAAAGGACAAGGTGGACCAGAGAGAGACATATTTTGTCTGCTCTCTGATAGTATGAAACTAGCGCGCTCATATCAGCCAATCATGTGCTCCGAAACCGCAAGCCACGCTTGCAGATTTCAAGTCGTGCTCCGTTTCCTGTTACAAAAGAGAAAGAGAGAAAAAACGCATCCAACATGCGGACCGCTGTGGGACCCGGGCAAAGAAAGTATCTGTTTGGTCCCTAGTGATAACAGGAAGTACTTGAAAATGTAAGCAGAAGTTAAGTTGCACTCTGTTTACTATCGGAAAAAGCTGCATGCCACACACGGACCGCTGAGAGACCCGAACAAAGAGCAGACCTGATTGGTCCATGGCAATAACAGGAAACACTCGAGAAATCATACACATGTCAACTAGCGCTCCGTTTCCTGTCGGACCACTAAGGGACCCGAACAAAGAGCGGACCTCATTGGTCCATGGCAAAAACAGGAAATACTCGAGAACTCATGCATATGTCAAATAGCTCTCCGTTTCCTGTCGAAAAGAGCAACACACAGCAAGCGGACCCCAGAGGGTCCCGAGTAAAAAAAAAAACAAACCTGTTTGGTCCATGGTGATAACAGGAAATACTCATAAACGCCAATAGAGATATAGTAGCAGGCGTATATTTCGCGCAACTAAACTTTCTTGAATACTGTTGAAGACCAAACCACTCGTATTGGTATATAATGGGCGTATAAAGCAATGTAGCAATACGGATGATGGTAATTAATATAGTGTCTTATGCAGATATTCACAGTGACTCACAATATCCTTGTCTCATTCATAAGGACATTGTATGTGTAGGATATGGTGCGCAGTGTATATTCAGTTGGTGCCAACTAGCTGCCTTTAGATATCATATAAATGGGACAGTCCAATGGTCCTGTCAGATGATATTAGTTAATATTGTATTTGGTACAAATACACACAATATCATAGTCCAATTCATAAAGACGGTAAATGTACTCAGTATAGTGCCCAGTGTGTATTCAACATATGACAACCAAAAAATATTAATGTCTGCCTTTAGATATGCTATAAGTGGGACGGTACATTGGTCCTACCGGTGACCACGATATCCATCAATCAGTCGGTTAGTCTGACCTAGAGACCCATCACATTCCCAAGGTGACAACCGTCTGTCGAAGGCAAAATCTAGAGCAGTGTTCTCTAGACCTTGAAGACACGATGGGCACCGTAATGGTATTGAGTAGGCCGAAAACTAATCCCCATGCCTCATTATTAGACACAGGAAAGGCCGCTGTGCTGTGTTAGGGTAACACCAATCCATGGACAGACCTTAAAATTCGAGCAATTTCAGACACACAGTCGATGTTTTCACAGCTGCAACCAAGGAATGTCATTGTTCAGTCCCTCTGAATCGCACTTCAGTTTGTGGACCCATCTTTGCTCTTTCCGTAATAGAAACTGGGAAACATCTGTGACATGTTGGGGTATGTAAGGCTGTTCTAACACCACCCATTGTAGTTCATCTGGTTGGTGTCTTGCAGTGAGGAAGTGTGAGGTAAGACGGGTCGCTTGTTTATTGCGCCTGATCGTACTCTTATGCTCTTGTATGCGTAGCTTGATCTTCCTCGTAGTCATGCCTACGTATCTCAGACTACACGGGCAGGTGATTAAGTAGATCACTTTCTCACTGTTACAGTTGGTATGGCGTTTCAATACCCACGGTTTATTAGTGCCAATGTCAACATGAAGAGTCTTTCTCGTCTGTGGGCAGACTGAGCAGTTTCCACAGGGATGGTGTCCCTGAACTGGAGGGAGATCCCACAGAGTGGCAGTTGGTACCTCGGGAGTCACTCGTGGTCTTGTGTGCACCAGTTCATCTTTGAGGTTACTCCCTCTCTTGAACGCAAAAAGAGGCAGCGGGATGTTCTCACCGGTGCTATTCAAAATACGCCATCTTTGTCGTATTATTTTCTGGATCCTGGATGACGAGGAGTTAAAGGTAGTAACACATGCCAGTCTTTCCAGGGGTGGTTTATTGACTGGAGGTGCTAAGAGTGCATCCCGATGGTTATTTTCTGCCCGCTTCTTGGACTTCCTAATCAGAGTACCTGGGTATTTCCGTGTGAGCAATTTCATCGATAGGTCTTTCGCCTCAGACTGAAAATCCATTTTGTCTGAGCAGTTCCTGCGGACCCTCAGGAACTGCCCAAATGGAAGGTTCTCACGAAGAGACCGAGGATGATGGCTGTCAAATCTCAACAGCGAATTTCGTGCCATAGGTTTCCGGTATAATGAACTGGCTAAATGCCCATCTTTAGGGAAAATCCGTAGGTCCAGGAACGGAAGTGTCGTTTTGCTGTAATCCAAGGTAAACCTAAGATACGGATTCTGGCCGTTCAACCAGTCTTTAAAGGCAAGTAGAGATTGTTCATCTCCACGCCATACTAGCAAAATATCATCAATGTACCTTTTCCACACCATCAATTGCTGATGGTGTGGATTGGTGGTAGTAAGGACACATTGAGTTTCAAACTGGTGAACATATAGATTCGCCAAACTGGGCGCAAATTTGCTACCCATTGAAGTACCTGATATCTGTAGGTACAGATCATCTTCAAAGGCAAAAAAAAATTCTGTCATTGCTAACTTGGCCAATTCCATTATAAAATGGATCGGTGTTATGGTATCTGGGGCTGAGTCCTCCAAAAGTCCTCGCACTGTTTCCAGGGTGTCCAGTTGGGGTATACAAGTATACAGAGATTCGACATCCAAGGATGCCAGGATGTCTGTGTCTGTGTCAAACTGTACCTCAGGTAGTAAGCGCAGTACATCTTTCGTATCCTGCAAGTACGATGGCATTTTCTTCACCAGTGGACTGAGGAACACGTCCACAAAGGAGGACAAGGGTTCGAGAAGAGACCCTATGCCCGAGATAATTGGATGCCCTAGTGGTGGTCTCGTTGGTTTGTGTATTTTGGGCAAGGTGTAAAAAGATGGAATAACGGGAAATTTAGTGACTAGGAAAACAGCCTCATGCGCTGTGATCCAGCCCTCACTACTTGCTTCCTCCACTAGACATTTGATCTCATTTGTCAACCTCAAAGTTGGATTCTCATCAAGAGGAGCATAAAAAAGGGTGTTGCCTAGTTGTCTGAGGCACTCAGTCCTGTACGAAGTAGCATCTTGGACCACTATGGCACCCCCCTTGTCGGCTGGCTTTATCACAATGTTGGTATCCTTTGACAAAGTTACGAGAGCATTCCTCTCTGACTTGGACAGATTCTGGTAATTGTCTTCTTTTGAAAAATCAAGTGATTTCAAATCATGTAGTACCGCTGCTTCAAAAGCACCTACTCTGGATGGTACTTGTTGGAGTAGGGGCATGAAGGTGGATTTAACCCTCAAGCCTGTGTTCTTGTCAGTGGTTGGGTCTTCCGAGTCTTGATCTCTGAAGAGGTGATGAAGCCTTACGGTTCTAAAAAATCTCTCAATCTCACCTCGAATCTGGAAAGAGTCTCCATTGTTGGTGGGTACAAACCCAAGACCCCTATTGAGCAACTTACATTCATTAATGGTCAGTATCCGAGCGCTCAGGTTCACCACAAGATCCCCTTCTGTCTCTGTACCTGTTGCTTCTGACCTCATTTGTTGCGAGGTGTTGGGTTCTCTGATTCGTCTGCCCACTGGACTTGATTCTGGCCTCTCCGCCTGCCCCTGTTCCAGCCTCGGCCCTGTCCTAAAAAAGCCTGGCTATCAAAGTATTGAGGCTGCATTGGGTAGTGTGACATTGGAGGGGGGAATTGGGGGTACCCCCACGGGGCTGGTGGCCACCATGGTCCTGGTTGATACATATTCCCACAGTGGCTGAAATCTGGATCTGTGGGGAATGCTCTCTCTGGGCCCCCACTCCCACCCTTGTTAGGGCCCTGAGCAGTGCCTCCTGCTCTCCGGGGCCCCCACCCCATCCTGAGCAGTGCTCGGTGCTGCCTCCTGCTCTCTGGGGCCCCCACCCCCTCTTTCCGGGCCTCTCAGCTCTGACTGAAGAGAAACAATGTTTGTTGATACTTTGTTTCTCTTCAGTCAGAGGGAGGGGGTGAGGGGATCAGAGCAGGCTGCAGGCTGCACCTGCTTCAGACGAGACGAGATGGAGGAGAGAGGCTTGCTTCAGCGCAAGCCTCTCTCACAGCCCTCAGAAGAGCTGAGGGGGCCCGGGCCCCCTTTATTTAATGAAGGGAGTGAGGCCCCCCCCACCGCGGGGGCTGCGGGGGCGTTTGTTACGCCCCTGCCGAAATCGGAATCAATATCCAAAAGGCCGCACCAGCCCAAAAGGCCGCAACAGCCTCTCATGTGTTCCCCTTTAGGATATTGAGGTTTATCTGATATATGCGTACTCCTAAATACTATAATTATGTCTTTTCCCATCGCATTCCGTGCATGTCCGAGGGTTCATAAGTGCCCACTAATGGAATTGTTTTTAAGCCGGTTTACTTGAAATCCAGAGGCCTCCCCAAAGTCATTGATGATGTTTCCCGCCCTTTCTGGTTCTGTCCTTATGTCACCAATGAAGAGTACAATATCTTCAGCATATAGGGAGATGTAGTATTCCCTCACATGGTATTCTCAAGAACCAAAAAAGCAGCAGACCTGCATTAATGTCCACGTTTTAATGGGAATTTTGTTTGACTTCTGCAGGTTGCAGTGTCGAAATACCCTGTCTAGTTATGGCACAGGTGACAGATTTACCCCTCCCTAGGTCCTTAAGGACTATTGTTAAACAGTATATCACACTGACCAGTAAGACATTTTCTGCAGGGATATGTAAGCTGATAGCAGCGATTCTGAGGGAGCTGAAATGAGAGTAGCGTAATAATCAATAAGATGTCCTCCTGGTACAATCCGAGCCCATGTTCTTAATAAATCACCCTAGTCCCACCAACAGACTTCCCAATGTCTTGCTTCTGATAATCTAAATCCCTAGCAGCAACTAGGCTGAAATGGTGATAAATCCCTCTTGAGAATGATAGGAAGCTGACACTCTACAACTGTGTTGTGTCAAAGGGAACAACTCAAGCATAGCTTAGCTAGATCAGGAGTGTAATAGATCTTAACAATATTGGTCAGGAGAGAAGTAGAAAGAAAGAACCAAGAACCAAAGAAACTCTCATATTGAAGGAAAGAGACTCAGACAGGAATTGCAACAAGGTGAGTGCAAAGTCTAAATACTAAACAAGTCAAGGCAGTAAAGCAGGACTGGTCAAAAGATGCACTCTTACCAAGTTAAATCTTGAACTGAGGAAGTTGCTGAGACACTGCCCTTCTGTAGCTATGCCTTTTAATAGGTACTTTCTTAACTACTAATAAGCATCAGGTGTGCGGGTTGTGTGTGTGAGATAGCAGGCAGGCAGGCTTTACTGCAGACCTGCAGTGTGAAGGCAGCTGCCATTTTATTTTCAGCTGCTTTGAACTCCCTGCATTGAGTCAGCGCCTCTTTGAATATCTTGCTGTATGTACTACCACCCCCCACAATGGCCACGGACTCCACGTTGCTCTTCCCCACAGCGGTAGTTTTCTGATGCTGACTCTTTTCCTGTAACCAAGGTGTGTGGCTGAGTGGCTACATCCTGCCGGTAATCAGGTGGAAGTTTGGGATAAGGATGAATGACACAGCACTCACCCCTAACATAATACGGGTCCCATCATCTCAATTCACCAGGCTGAAGTTTTATTCCACAGGCCCTTCCAAACATATCAATTTTGTAAAGATTGATGATTATTATGTTTCAGGTACCCAAGAGAACATCACTGGCTTGCTTGTTTTTAACTTTGGTCCTGTTCTTTAATGTATTGAGCGTTCCTGGCGTTTGGGTTGTGCCATGTGTGATATTGAACTAGCTGGGGTACTTTGTTGCTGGTTCTTGGTCGGCTGGGCAGGTGTCATTGGTGGATCACATAAGAGATTCATCTGTTATTTTAATGATTCCTAGCCAAGTTGAGTTTTGTTTATAACTTGCACACAAGTTCAATACCGCTGCTGTTAGCAAGGATTTGGGCCAGATTCGTGGGGTGGATTAAATCTGTTGATTGGCTGGATGTCCAAATATTTTCTTGGGATTTTAGTAGGGAGTGGGCGTGGCCAACCTTATATTTTATAAGGACTTGTGTTTTCATTAAGCATGGGCGCAAAATCCGTTCCGCTCGCGGATTTTTCGGATTTTCGGTAAATCCGCAATCCGCGAACTCTCGCGGATGTGGCGAAAATACGCAAATCCACGCGCGGCGGATTTTTTGCTTGTGTTCGCACTGCTCGCGAGCCGCGGCGCGGGCAGCAACAATCTCGCACTCGCGAAATTACAAAAATTACAATTGGGGAGGGGTGAAGGAAGTGACCCAGTCTCCAACTTCCTCTTCCTGTCCAGCAAGCTCCTCCCATTGCTTAGTCCATTTCCTGGCCACTTTGAATTCGATCTTGACTGGGAAGGATTACTTTTTGTGGATGCTGCTGGAGGTTTGGCTTTGAGGCCTTTTGGATTACTTTTTGATTAGAAATTTGATTTACAAGTAAGTTGATAAGTTGATGTTGTTTGTTTGTGGTGATTTTTGTGTGTGTTTTTCGACTTTTTGGGGTGGGTTTGGGGGCTGGCTATGTGTGGGAGGCCCTTTTGAGGCATGGTCCTGCAGGTCCTGGCCATGTGGATGGGGTCAATCGGCCATTTTGAAGTCAGGCAGTGTGTTTTGTGCCCTATGCCCACCCAGTCTGCTCTGATTGCTTTCATTATGCCCAGGGGGCCTCGAACTCCCGCGGATTACCCGAAAATCGGATTTAAAAAAAAAAAATTGCCTGTGTTCGCACTGCTTGCGTCCCGCGCAGCAACAATCTCGCACTCGCGAAATTGTAAAAATTATAATTCTGCACATGAATTGAAAACTACCAGGCTTAGTTATGGGTGCATGCATGATACAACTGTTTTCTTTAATTTTAACATTATTCTGGCCAGGGCATGGATGGCATTGGATTGTTGTGATTTTTGTGTGTTTTACGACTTTTTGGGGTGGTGTTGGGGGCTTGCTATGTGGGTGGGGGCCAGTTTATTGCCTGGTACCGTGTGGGTGGGGGTCTAGGGGCCATTTTTAAGCCAGTTTGTGTGCTTTGTGCCATAGGCCTGCACCCAGTGTGCTGTGATTTTATCATGCCCAGGGGGCCCAGAATCCGTCTGTTCGCGGATTTTGCTGGTTATTCGCCACGTTCGCGTCGTGAAGCAACAATCTCGCACTCGCGAAATTGCAAAAATTGCAATTTCGCACCAGAAAACCACCAGCAGGCAGCATAAACCTTCTGAAACTTGATGGATGGCATTGGATTGTGGTGATTTGATTGGTGTTGTGTTTTTTGACTTTTTGGAGTAGGGGTTGGGGGCTGGCTATGTTGGTGGGGGCCATTTTGAGGCATGGTCCTGGCCATGTGGATGGGGGTCAAGCGGCCATTTTGAAGGCAGGCAGTGAGCTTTGTGCCATAGGCCTGCACCCATTTTGCCTTGCTTTCACCCATTGTGCCCAGGGGGAGTCAGTGGTACATGAAACTATAACCCTCTGTGTGTGTGCTATCTTGGATCAATGTTAAATTCCTGTTTCCCAAAAATTTAGCAATTCTTAATTTAGAAATTTCCATATTGTGTGGTGTGCACGTGTGTATTCATAAATGCCTACTTGCAAACTATTTATTGAAGCGCTACATATGCAACATATATTTACTGATGTTCCTCTGTCTTCGTTTGCTTTTAGGTGCACAAAGTCAATAACTCCGCATCATCGTTGAGCATCAGTGCCAGGAAGAAGTCCTGCTGTGGCCTGCTGTTCCGACATCTGAAGAAGATGGCTCCAAAAAGAGGTGCCCGTAGCTCCTCTTGCAAGAAAGATGTCTCTACTAAGGAGAAGAAGAAGCAAGTGGCACCACTTACCAAGGAGACTGGTGGCTCGACCACTAAGTTTTTGTGGAAAAAACAAAAGTCCACCATGAGTGCTGCACAGGTAGCCTGTTTAGTGGTTGAATCACCAACGACCAGTGATGTTGGCTCATCGCAAGAAAGTAGCAGCACACCATCAACACAGGTTGTAACTCATCTCACAAGTACTATTCAACAACCAAAGCCGCAACAACAACTGCATGGGCTACTAGTACAAGCACAAGTACATGCGCAAGGATCTATCCGAGAAGGAGCTGTCCGAGAAGGAGCTGTCCGAGAAGGAGCTGTCCGAGAAGGAGCTGTCCGAGAAGGAGAAGGTCGAAAAGGAGCTGGTCGAGAAGGAGAAGGTCGAGAAGGAGCTGGTCGAGAAGGAGAAGGTCGAGAAGGTCGAGAAGGAGAAGGTCGAGAAAGAGAAGGCCGAGAAGGAGAAGGCCGAGAAGGAGAAAGCCGAGAAGGAGAAGGCCGAGAAGGAGAAGGCCGAGAAGGAGAGGTCCATGGAGAGTTGCAAGTAGAGGTCAGTGAAGAGGCCCATGTAGCGGCGCATGGAGCGGTGCAAGTGCCCACAATGGTTCTTCTTCCAGGAGTAGGGGCACAGGAGGAAATTGACTTTGGAGTCGGGGTATCATGTCAGGAAGACGAAGGCACTCCTCCTGATGATTCATTTTCTCCCAGCTCCCCAGCAAAGAAAAGATCAAGGAGTGTGTGTAGAAGTTCCTCTTCAAGCCCCGCTCCATCAGATGATCTGGATCTAGATTGGCAACCATCTCCGACGTCTGAGAGGGAGGCACACCACTCGCTGCGAAAGGTATAAAAGTTAAAAGGAAGGGCCCCGGAAAGCTCATACTTATGGATCAGAACGCCGGACTTGATGAAGTGGTTCATTCTGATGTTGATGAACAGGATGACAGCAATGACCTAGTCTTCACACACGTCATTCCAGCCACACCGGCCATGCAGCAGACAGACATTTATATCCTATCCCGACGTCATGCTGAGCGTGACCCTGGCGACACGGCACTGGTAGCACCACCAACGCAGTCAAGTAGTACAAGTTCAACAAAACCTACAGCTCCCATATTTTCTCCCCAGAGGGGGACTCCATCCAGCTCGACTCCCTCAAGTAGGGTTGCTGCAATAATTGCACAACCCAGTAGATGTCTGCAAGGCTCATCCACCCCTGCTTCATCTGGCATTGGCAGTATCATCTCGTGCGGCAAAACCAGAAGTTTCCAGTCCCCAGTTTGGAACTTTTTTAGTGTCCATGCAAAGTATGATAACATAGCCGTTTGTTGCATTTGTAAGACTAGAGTTAGCCGTGGTAAGACTGGTACCAACTATGGAACCGGAGGCCAGATAGGTCATCTTCAAAGAAGGCACGCTGTCGTATGGTTTGCGCACCTAGCAAACATCAAGGGAAAGCAATCCCAAAGGGCAAGTGGCCAAAATATACCCATACTAGGTGTTTCATCTGAAGATGACGGGGAGGTAGAAGAAGCGTCAGACATTTGTCCGGTTGCACCCAGTACCCCTGGCAGCACCACACCCTCCGGAACACACTGAGAGTCTGGGAGACACACCAATGCGGAAAATGTCAACACTGAGCACAAGTGGGTCGAAGAAGGCATCAGCATCATCCAGTAAATTTGTCCAGCGCACCATTTCAGCCATGTTCTCCTCAGATGCGCAATTTCAACGCACCACCCAATTGTACGCCTGGATAACACTAAGCTGGCTAAAATGCTAGCGGTGGACCTTCTCCCTTTTTCGTTTGTCGAAAATGTGGGTTTTCTTGAACTCGTGGCAACACTGGCCCCTAAACGGAAGGTTCCTAGCCGGTTCTATTTTGCCAGGGTTGCTGTTCCAGCATTACATAAAGAGGTGCTTGAGTTGGTTGGGGCAGCTTTGCAGAAGAGTGCTGTTCACACTATACACCTGACAACAGACATGTGGACCAGTTGCCAAGCCCTTGATTACATGTGCATCACTGCACACTGGGTCTCTTTTTCAGGGGTTGCAAAACAGATAAATGCAGGTGGTGACTTGGCCGAGATTTTTAAGGGTGCTCGTAAACATGCAACATTAGCCATGTTTGGCATGGAGAAAAGTCATACTGCAGCCAACATTTTGGATGACTTTAACAAAAAGGTCTCGCCATGGCTGCCCCCAAGAAATAGCAAGGTTGGTTATGTTTCTACTGATAATGGCAGCAATGTAGTTAAGGCCATGGAGAACGGTTACTATTTCAGAGTGCCGTGTTTGGCGCACTGTATGAACCTTGTCGTGCAAAAGTTCTTGAAAAAAGAACTTGCAGTCGACAAAATACTGACCATCTGCAGAAGAATATGCACACATTTCAACCATTATTTTAAGGCCCGGAAGGAGCTGAGGCGCCAGCAAAATGTACGTAGAATGCCAGTGAAAGCACTTATCCAGGAGGTGGCAACACGTTGGAACTCAACCTTCTACATGCTTGAGCGTCTGCATGAGCTGTTTCCAGTAGTCAATGAGTATTTCTACAACCTGGGTGGTGATACGACAGAAATGATGCTAGCGGTGGAGCAATGGCAGCTAGTTAAAAGCCTGACAGACATGCTTCGTCCATTTGAAGTCTTCACGCGTGACGTCAGCAGGGAGGACTGTTCTTTGAGCAAAGCTATCCCATTGTTGCTGAAGCTCGAGCACCAAGTCAAGGTGGTGTCTTCAGAATTAAAAGATGCTGGAAAGAATGAAGCATATGAGTTGGTGCAGAGATTATTACAACGCCTAGTTAGCAATAAACGGCTTGTAAATATCAAGAAACAACAGCACTACATTTGTGCTACTATTCTGGATCCACGTTACAAAAAGCCATTGTTTGGCAAAGTAATAATTCCTTTTGAAACATCAGATGTTACAGAGTACAAAAGTTGGCTAGTTCAGTCAGCCATTCGTTTTGAAAGAGAGCGGAAGGAAACTGTAGAAGACAGTACTACTAGTTAATCAGCAGGCCATCAGGCGTCCCAAAAAAACACTTCTGCATCTGTGCCTGTGGCAGAAGTGAGTGACTTTTCCTCTGAGCCGTTAACCACACCAGCAACCGTATCATCTGCACCAGGCCCAGGCGATATGTCTGAAGCGGATTGGCTAAGTGAGCTAGGGTTTCCTTCTCCCAGAAAGGACACAGAAGTGCAAAGTACAGGAATCCGGGAGGACATTCTTTCAATGGTGCAGGCCTATCTGGATGACTCAACAGCGGTCAATATTACTGAGGACCCATTGGCGTATTGGCATGGGAAAAGAAACATATGGCGAGAGCTCACCAACCTGGCTATCAATTACTTGTCTTGCCCACTCGCAAGCGTGTCTTCAGAACGTGTTTTTAGTTCTGCTGGTGGCATTGTGACTTGCAAAAGGTCCCGCCTCTTGCCCGCAAGTGTGGAGCGGCTCACCATGATAAAGATGAACCAGCACTTCATACCACCAGATTACAAAGTACGAGAATGCACGCAGGAAGAAGAGGACACCGACCTACCTGAGGAAAGTTCTCCTCAGTTACCAGAAGTACTACCGACTCAATTTGCAGAGTTTGAGGACGAGCTCTGCTTCCCTGACAGCGAGTTCTGAAAATGAGTCAATGATTCATTAACTTTGACATTAGTCCTTATTCACTTTTATTCCTGTGTGTCTGTCTTTCTTTTTTTAGCAAGTGCTTCATCACATTCACAACAAAACTGTAATCAACCAATCAAACAACAAGCCCATCAGCAGAACTGTCTTGATTTTGATGCCGCAGCATTCCTCAGGTTCACAACAGTTAGTTGACAAGAACTCAGTCCTGGTCGTCTATCCTCCTCCTCCAGACTCACCCTATCCATTTCCCGTAATGCTGATGCCTGGAATCTGCACAATGAAGAAACTTACGTTGACGAGTCCCCTAAAGAGGGACTGTCTGGAAGTAGTGAGTCCTCATTTAAATACATTTTGCTAAGTGTGACTTTTTTGCGTTTGGGTTTACGGGTCTTGGCTGGGCCATTGCTGGCAAGGTCTATTAAGGGATGAAATTGGTTAGGCATTTACTTTGGAAAACATTTGGCCTATTACACGTGAACGTTTAGGCGTTATTATTGCTCGCTTGCCTGTCTTAGGGGTGCTGTCTGTGGGGCTTCTAGGATTTTGGGGTCTGTGAGCACCGCTGCCATATTTCTAATGTTGATTGCTTTTGTTTTGCAGAAAATCCACGCCGGGAACTCCAGTTGGGGCCCTGCTGCAGAACGCTTTAGGACACTGTGAATTCCAAGTGGAGCCAGTCCTCAAACACAAATTACAGGTAAGATAAGCGTTTGGATGGGAGGTAGTATAATGGAGTATTAGGAGAGGCGAGAGAGTGACAGTGGTACTAGTAGTAAAGTCCTAGGACTCTTCAATTAACAAACTCTGTGACAGGCATTTACTTTGGAAAACATTTGGCCTATTACACGTGAACGTTTAGGCGTTATTATTGCTCGCTTGCCTGTCTTAGGGGTGCTGTCTGTGGGGCTTCTAGGATTTTGGGGTCTGTGAGCACCGCTGCCATATTTCTAATGTTGATTGCTTTTGTTTTGCAGAAAATCCACGCCGGGAAACTCCAGTTGGGGCCCTGCTGCAGAACGCTTTAGGACACTGTGAATTCCAAGTGGAGCCAGCCCTCAAACACAAATTACAGGTAAGATAAGCGTTTGGATGGGAGGTAGTATAATGGAGTATTAGGAGAGGCGAGAGAGTGACAGTGGTACTAGTAGTAAAGTCCTAGGACTCTTCAATTAACAAACTCTGTGACAGGCATTTACTTTGGAAAACATTTGGCCAATTACACGTGAACCAACATGATGACAGTGTTCAGTAAAACGAACTTACTGCAAAACCACCACCCACCAGGCTCAAAAGTAGTAAAAAAAGATATGCTCAGATAAAGTTTGAAAAAGTATATTTTTATATCCCTAACAAAATAATCTCCCACAAGACCCTCCCTAACCCCAACAAATAAATAGTCCATCAAAAGTCCCCAAAAAACCCAACTCCCAATTCCCACCCCCCAAAAGTCACTAAAAAAAGGGCAAGGGACACTCTAGGGATGCATGGTGTTGTTAACTTTGGCCTCCAGGGCATCATGCCTTAGGGCCAGGGCATCGTATTGCTCCCGGAGGGTGGCGTGATCTAAACGGAGGCCCTCCACCAAATTTTGGTACTCTTTCCATTTCCGGACCTCCGCCTCCAGGTCCGACACTCTGCGGATTGCTCGGCGCAAGCGAGCCTTTACAGTACTGTGAGGTGCAGCCTTTGCTGCTCGGCGGTGGCGTCTGCCAGCACGGCACCGTTTGGCTGGAGCACTGCGCTGACCGGCAGAACGTGGGGTCACTGAGGAGGATGCAGATGTTATATTGGAAGTACTGGACTGCGTGTCGTCCCCCTCCAGTTCCACCAGCCGCCGATATTGGGCAACAGTTGCATCCAGCCTCCGTTGCCGGGCCAGTACAGCCAGCATACTCCTTGTTGGTTTTGTTTTAGTATGACCAACTATATGAAGAAAGAAAGACATAATCTGTAACCAATGCTCTTTAAGAATATGATTAACACAAAATGATTCAGCAGGAAGTTTTGTCACAGTACAACTAGCAACTAGCCAGCGCAGTACAAAAGACACTATTCAGGCCAATATCATTGGCGTCCGCAGGGATGGGCAAGAGAGGGCGCGATTGCCCCCCCCTGGATCGCAGGTCCATCCAGTGCTGGCCCAGTGACAAATTACAATATGGTAATTACAGCAGGCTGGGACCGACAGACAGATAGAGGCAGAGACAGAGAGAGAGGAAGACAGAAGGAGAGAGAGAGAGAGGGAGGGAGCCAGAGGGTGACAGAGGGAGGATGAGGGAGGGAGACAGAGAGAGAGGGAGGGGGAGAGAGAAAGAAAGATGTGTGTAATGTGTATGCCAGGTCTGGTGGCTCAGTGGACGAAGGCATCCGCTGCAGGGGCATGATTTCAATTTCATGGTCATATTTTTTTGTTGTTGCTCTAGATACACCCCCCTCCCCCACCGACCCTGCCCCCTTCGGTGCGGCCCTTGGCCACAAACCACACTATCAATCATGTCAGGAGTAGGACTCAGGAGATGGTGATGATGTTTCACCCCCCCCCGGAAACATTTCATAGTATGTTCGTAGTTCATCCAGTGACCGTCTACTCTCTGTAGATACACATCATATGCTATCTAAGAGTCAGATAGTACCATGATCCAGCTTACCTGTACCCGCCACCACCACTGTCTCCTTCCTCACAGTCTGTACTTCTTGGTCCGACTCCTCTTGCGCCGCCTCCTCCCCAGAGTGGTCCTCGGACTCGGAGCCGATCACTATTACCACATCCGAGCTGGCCCCGCCACCAGATGTTCCACCTACAAAGTAGATTTAAGAATGTTAGATTACACCACTCACTAGTAGTTGGTCTAAGTATGAATGAAGAATGTGAAAACAACAGAAAAAGTAATTGACTGTCTACTCTAGTCTAAAGTAAAAATGTCCCTCCTTCCAGGGAAGGCTGTTGTCTTGCTGCATTTTTTTGACATAATTGATGGATGCTTGCTTAATTTTAACACACACCATTTTTCTCTGAAAAGACAGAAACTGGACTTCTAAGGACAAGAGCAACATCAACTTCAAACCAGGTGGAAGCTCGGCTCGACCACAAGAAATGTGTTCCATTACTCATCAACTCAGCACCAAGCACTTTTCCATTTCCAGCTAACTTTATTTTAATATATGTGTTTACTTAAACTTTTAATAAAGCTTTTAAACTTGAATAGACTCTGTGGTTTTTGGTCCTCCAGACTAGAGTGACTGAGCGAAAGGTATTGCAATTTTTGCAAGGAGGAGTCCGTGCCGCTGACACTACCAGGTTTATACGGTGTGCCAAACACGCCACTCTGAAATATTATTACTCTGGTCTTTGGTGTCCATAGTTCGGTTTGTGGAGAATTGTCCCTGCAACAGTAGTATTATTGATTTTGCTCCTATCTAAACACTATTTCGAAAAAATTAAATTAGGAACGCTTGGACAACAATAGGTCCTCTATATTTAAATGAAAACTTACTGGGGCCAGCAAAGGAGCACTCGCCGCCCTGGCCTGCATCCTCCTCCTTTGGAGCCACTGCATCCGCTTTTTCTGTCCGCTTGCCCCTGGGCGGACCTGACGTACAACATGAAAGAATGAACAGAAAACATTGATGATTGCTGCTTGTCGATGTCCTTGTCAACCAAATCAAACATTTAGAAAGAACAAGAACCAACTATTTCAGTCAAAAAGAGGGCTACAAAGGAAGGACTGCACCTGAGCCTCTACTCTAGGGGCAGATTTACAAGCCCCTTGCAGCTCTTTTGCTCCGTTCTTGCGTCACTTTTGTGACGCAGCGCCACAACAAGAGAGGCGCCATGGTGTGGCGTATATTAACAACGTGACGCATATGGGAGATGCATCCCATTCTAAAGCCCTGCGCCATAAGGGAGCGTTCCAGCGCAAGGGAGGGCGTTCCTGCGCAGGAACGCATGCTAAAAGTGGCTATGGGGAATATATAAAATTTCAATCAGTCATTTAGGACAATGATGCGTCACTGAAACCCTGCGCCTGCATGAAGCAGACTTACGGCTTGACGCAGCATTGCTGGAGCTGCGCCTTCGTTGCAACGCAACTCCATCAATGAGCCGCCTTTACGGCACCGATGCGTAACGCTTCGGTGACGTTTTGGGACCATGGTGTGCCGCATTGTAAATACGGCGCACCATGGGTGGTGCTGGCGTGCCGCACACTTTGCAGGGATGCGCAGGTAATTGCTAATCTGACACTTAGGGGCATACTTACGAGTTCTGAGCTGGACACCTCCAGATGTGCACCAGAACAAATGCGTAACGCAAAACTAACCTTGCGTCACGGCACATGCGCCGCAATTACAATGCGGCAAACCCTGGCGCAAGGGTAGGCAGATGCGTGACGCATCTCGTGACAAAAGAGGGGCGCATCTCTAGAGTCGCGTCGCGGGCGCGATGCAACTATAGCAATGCTCAGGGCTGCCCAATACTCAACATACCGCATCAGTCCTTACGCCTGCTTCAAGCAAGCAGGCATAAAGAATTGACGTAGCAGCGTCGCGGAAGTGCCTGCGTTAAATCTTGTAGATTTCACGCAGGCACTTTTGCGAGGCGCACAGCTGCCTGACCGCCACCCCCCACCCCCCACCCCCCCCTTGCGTGGGAACGCACCCTTTGTGTCTAGCATTACGCAGTTCTGTAAAGTACACTCATACATTACTCAGCCCAATTAAATGAACACAAAATAGAAAACAAATAAGCAGTGGCACCGCCACAGAGAAGGAGAACAGTGCACCTGAAATGCACAGAAGATTTTGAAATATTAATTTACCTCTCCTATCAATGTAATCAGCAGCATTATTGCTCTTTGTAAAAAAGTTAAAGCAAAGATTTGCAATATAACACAGTCACACAGAGCAGGAGAAAAAACAGAGTAGTGAGTGATGAAAAAATTGCTACTACTACTCACCAAGCCCGGGGACCTCCACTCCCAGCAGGTCTAGCAGGTCGCGCTCCCGGTCCAGGATATCGGTCCAGCCGTGGGTCACTTGATTGTAGGTGCGCTGGACCCCCGTGATGTCAAAAAGGGCCCGGCACACCTGCCCCCACCGCTTCCGTCGCTCCTGGCTGTTGGTATAACCAGCAGCGATCCTGCCGCCTGCCGCGATGGTCCTGGGGAGACGGCGCTGCACATAAAAAACGAGTGAGCCCACCTCCTCAGGGCTGAAGCTCTCCCTGGGCACCACCATTTCCTCCCTCAAACGGCCACACGGGAGCCGGGCACGGGCTGCGGTGCCCGTCTTGGGCAGCTTGACAGCTGTCTTCACCATGTTCTGGGCAGGTGAAAAAGACAAAATGAAAAAGAATAAGAGTAGGGAAGAAGGAAATAAAAGTTTTAAAAAGTAGTTGAAAAGTAAACAAAAGTAGCCTAAAACACAAAAATATAGATCTAGAAAACTAGAGGGATAGAAAAAAAGTTAAATAGATCAAAAAAATATTAAAACAAGCAAAGGATGGCAGAGATATACAGAGGATAGAAACACCATGCCCAGACACATAGGAATGAATGAAAAACAAGATGGCGGCCCAAACACGTGCCTGTAAGTAAGTTCGCACGCGATTTCTCTCGCGAACTCGTGCGAACTTGCATTCGCAAGGCGCTCATTGCGCGAGATTACACATAGCGGGCGGAAACGGAAATACGTCACGCAAACAAAATGGCGGCGCCCATACTCAACCTTGGGGTAACTCGCACGAGTTCGCGGCTTCCACGGTCGATTTCGCACGACGCCGCGCCTCGCGAATAGGGCGAAATTACAGAAAAACGAGTTTTGCAAAAGCAAAACCAATGAGCAGGTGCAAAAGTTCGAGCTCATCATTTATAACCATTTCCCTGTAGTGCTTCCTGAAGGGGCCCTCCAGAATCCGGTTGCCTACTTGCAACTATTGTGTGACCCTGCTCTGACAGACACAGAATAGTTACAAGTATGCCATTGCATCCTGTTATTGCAACAAAAAGGAAAGGGAGCAGACAAGCAGGTGCCAGCCTTCATTAATGTCAGTTGGGGCAGGGCAGGTGTTGTTGTTTGCAAAACTTAAAGCACTTAGCAGGTGTGCTTGGCTTTGCCACAATAATGTACACTCACTGGTCAATCAGAGGGTGCTGTGATGACACCGAGGGTGGCATGGGTGTGCCAGCCAGAGGGTGGCATGGGTGAACCAGAGTGCCAGTGTTGACAGAGGATGGCAGTGCTTTGCTTTGCCCCAATAATGTACACTGGTGAACCAGAGGGTGCTGTGATGACACAGAGGGTGACATGGGTGAGCCAGAGGGTGGCATGGGTGACCAAAGAGAGTGCCAGTGGTGACCAAGGGTGGCAGTGATGAAGAAAGCCTTGCAAACAGGCTGGGCACGTAGAAACAACAAGTTCGCAAAACTGGCGACCCGACAAGTAAGTTCGCAATTTGCAAAATTGTACAAAACCCTCGCGAACTTGCAGAAACCCGTGCGAACACACACCCCCCAAAAAAATACGCAAATCCGCGAGAATTCGCGGATTTTGCGTATTGTCGCAATCCGCAAATCCGCAAATACGCAAATTCGCGGATTGCGAATCCGCAAAATCCGCCCATGCTTAGTTTTCATAACCAGCAAATGACCAGCAGCTTAAGGTTTGGGGATAAGGACACTTGAAGCAATTTGTTGTAGATACCCCTTCTCGCTCTCTGAGGCACAATAAATGCCAGTATTGATACAACAAAGACTAAAAGTAAGAGGTTGCCAAACAAATAGGGTGGTCCATACACATAAAACAAACATATGCATGCAGACCTGACCAGTATTATTACAGATTTAGGGGGCTCTAAAGAGGAAGCATGACTTTGAGGCAGTTTATGTCACCTGTTGTTAGAGTGTATCCAAGTGAAAGAACATAGAAGGAGAACTAGTACACAGGCACATACATTAATATTTATGTTAATACATGCATCTTGTTAAAGGGTAGTCGTGTTAAATGGTCAAATACTACCCAAAAATGGTACAATTGCAGTCTTGCTCTGTACTCGTTCCCTGTGACCATCTCATTTCAACCACACTCACCTGTGCCAAGGGGAAAAACATGCTAGCAGCCAGTTGATGTTACCAGCAGCGATTCCTCCATTATGGCGGAGGAGCGTCCCCCTCCCGCCCCCAACTCCCCCTGCCAGAAGATGCAAAACTTGAAAAAAAAAATGATAATAAAACGGGTTTATTATCATATTATTTTTCTTCACAGGTCCGAGTCTTTGGGGCTAAGCCATCACGATGCCAGTCATGGAGGATGACTGCTGGGCATTGCTGCAAGTGCGCATGTGGGTTTGGCCGGCTGTCTTAAGATCGCCAAACCTACATGCACTCTGAGATGTCTCCAATCCGAGCTGCGTTGATTGGTTGGAGACAGCAAGTACAGGGTCCCAGTACCCTTGGGAGCAAAAAATCCAGCCCACTTATGCTAAGTCCAGTGCTTCTCCCAGCAGCATGAAAGCAGCGTCTGGGTTGGCCGTAGGGGGTCTGGGAGTCTGTGCAGCAGAGGAGCCAGAGGAACCAGAGGAGCAGAAGTGCGGTGATACGGTGGGTGGCAGATAAGTTTTTTTTTTGTGTTTTATGTGCTGTTAGTGTCGTCCACCCACCCTCCCGCCCACCACTTTTCCCTGGCACCATAGAGTCCCTCAGTCCGTTGGATTTCGCTGCAAGATGTGGAACGAGAATCCCATTCCACACTATGAGTACATAACATTTAGGTGCAGTTGCTTTATACGTACTTTTAGGCAGCTGCCACCACAACTTGCCTTTAAACACTTCTTAGGGATTTGACATATACATTCAAATGCAAGAATAATCCTAAAAAGTCAGAAATATATTTTACAAACTGAAAAACAATGTATTTTAATGTGTATTACCAATCTTTAAGATAGAGTACAGCATTTTTATGTGGCCTTTCCTACTTCTATAATAATGAACAACCCAGTTAAACAACATTTTCATTTAGAAATTCAGCCTTCCACTCATATAAGGTGGTTTATTCAGCAAAAAGAAGCACAGTGCTCGCACATGCTTTCAGGTAAATTTCCACTTAAGTTAGTCAATAGAAATGTGATTCGAGCCAAGAGTTCTTTCCAGGTCGAGCCAACATTTGCATTTATCTCTTCGACCTGCTAGAAATAGTTAAGAACTTTCAAACCATTTCAAGTAACATTTTCTAAATGGCTTGAATCATTAAACTGTTCAGATACCTGTTGCTTAGATAGGTTAAAAGCGATTTGGGCCAACTTGCCCATCCCAAAGGTGTATATATATTTACATAATAGATTATCTTCACAAACTTGGGACTACTTCCTCTACTCTCAAATGCGTTTGCGAATTGACTCCATAACGTTTAAAGTACAGTATTTGTGTAGATATTTTTTTGTCTCAAATAGAGATGTAATCCTTCAAATGAAAGTTATTTCATACTGTTAGGAATCCAAAGACATCATGAAAAGGTAGATATTTGCATATACATCCCAAAAGTATTTATGAATAAGGGAAATAGCACTTCAGGAGCACTCTTTTACGGAATCCTAGAAGCATACACGCCCTGAAACCGCCAACTCCTTATTGATAACAATGCAAAGATGGCACAGTCTTTCTTATTTGTTTATATATGCAGATTCAGATGATAATTCCCTGAATAGTAAAATTGTATTTGAGATGTTTTAGCGCCAATTAACAAATGCATTTAAAAGTATGAATGAGTACCGCATGAGTAATACTTTACATGCTCTAGAAAATGCTTTTGAGAATAGGGCATATTGTTCTTTATAGGATGGACTTGACAGTGTAATGGATTTATATTAAGGTATACAGGTAGCACAATAGACAATTGTGTGCTATGTGTAAACTCTTTCATCTATAGCCTTTAATTCACACCGAAGTGCTCTCCCGTTTGTTTATTCCAGAGAGGATGCAGGCTTAGTGCCACATTCTTCACGCAGATGGACGTTTCACCATCTGCACACCACTGCGTAAACAGTGCACTAGAGGCATCTACTGAAATGCCAAGTGGGCGGCAAAGGGAAGCAAGAGTACCAGGCATCACCCTTCTAAAGACAAGCACTGGCAAAGTCAATAGGTCTTGCATATGCAAGAGCTATTGACTTTGACAATATGTTTCAGCCACATTGTACACCAGCGTGACTGCTATTCAGCATGGCTAAAAGTTAGTGGCATAAATGAGAGTGGCGTTGGAGTAGAGTGTTGTAAAGTGGAGTTTTATGGAGTACAGAGGAGTGTTATGGAGTGGCGTAGTGTTGTGGAGTGTTGTGGAAAGGAGTAGAATGTCGTAGAGTGGAATAGAGTGATATAGACTTGAGAGGCATAGACTGGAGTAGAGTGGAGTAGAGTGGTGTAGAGTGGAATGGCATAGATCAGAGTCAAGTGTCAAAGAGAGTCTTGCATAGAGTTGAGTAGTGTGTTGTAGAGTAGAGTGGCATAGAACGGAGTAGATTGGCATAGAGTGGAGTAGTGTGGTAGAGTGGAAGGGCATAGAGTGGAGTAGAGTAGCATAGAGTGCAGTGGTGTAGAGTGGAGTAGTGAAGTGGCATAAAGTGTTGTGGAACGGCATAGAGTGGAGTGGTGTAGAGTGGAATGGAGTGGAATAGAATATCTTAGAGTGGCGTAGATTGGCATATAGTGGATTGTAGAAGAGGAGTAATGTGTCATAGAATAGAGTGGAGTAAAGTGGCATGGAGTTGCGTAGAGGGATTTGCATAGAGCGTCGTAGAGTGGAGTATTGTTGTAGAGTGAAGTAGAGTGTTGTGTCATAGAGTGGAACACAATGCCATAAGAGTGCAGTAGAATTTAATAGAGTGTCAGATTGGAGTATAGTGAGGTGTAGTGTCATAAAATGGAGTGTCGTAGAGTGGGGTAGAGTGGACCACAGTGAAGTGGCGTAGGCACAGAGGGGCAGATTTAAAAGCCCCCTGCACCACCAGTACTGCCGCAGGCATAGGGCTTGCGTTGCCGCTCTGCTGCACTTCCTAGTAAATCTGCCCCACAGAATATTGGCATAGACTGTAGTGGCTTAGAGTGCACTGGTTTTGGGTAAAGTGGTGTAGGGCGCCATGTCGTAGAGTACAGCGAAGTAGAGTAGAATAGTGTAGAGTGCAGTGGCAGAGATTGTTGTGCATAGAATGGAGTGCAGTGGCGAAGAGTGGAGTGGCACAGAGTAAAGTACAATGGTGTAGAGTGCATTAAAGTGGCATAGAGTTGAGTGGTGCAGAGTAGAGTGCAGTGGCATAGAGTTCATTGGTGCAGATTAAAGTGGAAGAGAGTGCAGTCTTCCAGAGTAGAGTGTTGTAGAATACAGTGGTGTAGTGTGGTGTAGAGATCAATGGTGCAGAGGTGCTGAGAAGAACAGAGTGGCGTAGAGTGCAATGAAGTGGAGTGCAATGTGTAGAGTGGCACAACATGCAGTGTCGTAGAGTGTAGTTTATTTATATGCAGAATATTTATATAGCGCTGGCTACACCCGGAGGTATCTGAGTGCTTTACATAAGGATTAGCGAGATACAAAATGATATCGGTTACAGAAGCCTAGTTTCACATAGGAAAAAAAAACAGTGTTACACAGTAACAAGATTTACTATACCATAGAATACCATATACACATGTCATAGGGGAATAAAAGGTAGAGGAGGAAAAGGAAAAAGGGGTGGGAAGAAGATCAGGCCAGGTAGCACCGGTAAAGGGGAAAGTACTTCAGGGGAGCCAAAAGTCAATGTGAAAGTCAAAACAAACCGGCTAGGAGATCAACCAACATAACATTCGGTGTTGCGGTGACTGAGCGAGATTTGAGGGGTGTATGAGACCCAAGTGGGCGGGGCAACTCAGGATAAAGATCAGTCAGGCGACATAGGGCATAGTCCAGCAGCATGTTGAATCGGATAGAAGCTGCCAAAATGGAGGACCCAGGTCACGGGCACAGATGGCATTAACACAAAACATGCACACGTTGGGGCAGCAGACAATTCAGTATGCCACAAAGTCAGTTTGGGCGCCCAGGCAGTAGCCCCGGAAAAGAGGGGGCTCCTACCCCGACTTGAGAAGTGGAAAACAAGCTTGGGGGCAGGGTAGTGGTGTAGAATAGTGTTGTAGAGTATAGTGGCATAGAGTGCAGTGGTGCAGAGTATAGTGGTGTAGATTTCAGTGGCAGAGAGTGCAGTCTTGCAGAGTAGAGTGTCATAGAATGCAGTGATTTGGTGTTATGTGGTGACCAATGGTGTAGAGTACACTGGTGCAGAGTAGAATAGAGTGGCATAGCATGCAGTGGCGTAGAGTGTAGTGGCATAGAATAGAGTTTTGCAGAGTGCATTGGCATTGAGTCCATTCGTTTTGAGTAAAGTGGTGTAGAGTGTTTTTTGAAGGAGAGTGCTGTGGTTTAGAGTAGAGTGGCACAGAATAAAGTTGTGTGGAGTAGAATGGCGTAATGTGTAGTAGAATGGAGCAGCACAGAGTGAGTGGAGTGGTGCAGAATGGGTAGAGGAGTATAGTGCAGTGGTCTAGAGTAGATTGTTTCAGAGAATAGTGAAGAGGTGTTAAGTGTAGCAGGGAAGAGAGAAGTGGTGCGGGGATAGTGGGTTGGAATAGAGTGCAGTGCCTCAAAGTAGAATACCACATAATGGAGCATCGAAGAGTGGAGTGCTGTAGAGTGGAGTGGTCCAGATTGGAGTTGTGTAGTGCACAGTGGTGCATAGTAGAGTAGAAAGTGGTAGCCTACATTGGCACAGAGTAGAGTGTAGTGGCGTAGAGTGCATTGCTGTAGAGTGCAGTGACATCGAGTAGAGTGGTGCAGGGTCGAGTGGCATAGAGAGCAGTGGCATAGAGTATAGTGGTGGTGAATAGCATAGAGTGCAGTGACGTGGAGTGCAATGGTGTAGAGTAGCATAAAGTTAATTGGCAGAGTAGAGCATAGTGGCGTAGAGTGTAGTGATGGAGAGTAGGTTGCCATTGGTTTTTAATAAATTGGTGTGGATTGTATAGGCATGTAGTTCTGTGGTGTAGAGTGCAGTGGTTAAAGTACAGTGCAGTGGCGTAGAGTATTGCAGAATAGAGTTGAGTGATGCAGAATAATGTTGAGCAGGGCAGATTGGAGTGGTGGTGCATAGATTGCAGTGGAGCAGAGTAGTGCAGAGTGGAGTGATGTAGGGTGGAATATAGTGGCATAGAGTAGAGTGTTACAGAGTAGAGTGTATTGGCGTAGATTGCAGTGGCATAGAGTGGAGTGCTGTATAGTGGAGTGGTGCAGAGTAGAGTGGAGTGACCTTGACTGGAGGAGTGTAGAGTGCAGTGGTGAAGAGTAAGTGGTGCATAGCAAAGTAGAGTGTGGTAGAGTGCATTGGCATAGAGTAGAGTAATACAGAGTGGAGTAGAGAGGTGTAGAGTAGAGAGGCATAGTAGAGAGGCATAGGTGAAGTGGAGCAGAGTGGAGTGGTGGAGAGCAGAGTGTAGTGACCCAGTGTGGAGTGGCATAGTGTGAAGCGTTGTAGAGTAGAGTGCAGTGACATGGAGGGGGATGGAATGATGCAGTGGTGTGGGGTAAAGTGGATTATGCATGGTGTGGCAGCACACTGCTATTACAGACAACACATCTTCAACTGAAATGACCATTACATTTGCACAGACATATTGGTTTACTGATAAAAGTGTGCAGCACACAAACTATTGTGTGTGGAGCAGTTATCACCTAGTGTATTGATTTTTTTTCATATGACTGGCCTCTTTCCTCTGTACAGCCAGCTTCCTCTTGGTTATGATTCGAAGGACATACCACCCTTTCTTGAGGTCATCGATGTCCCGTGGGCTCACCCCAATGGCATTCGCCTTTTCCTGGATTTCCAGCCAGATCTTCCTTTTTACAGCTTCTGCTACCTGCAGGGAATGCTTTCCAAAAAGCTGTGTGTGGTGTTTCACCACCTCCCCCACAAGGACCTGAAGCTCACTTGCACTGAACTTCATTTTCCTTTTCCTTTCTGCTCCTTCCCTCTCTGATTCATTGGATGCCATCCCGCAGTTCTCCTCAGCAATGTTCAGCCAGAGGCTAGGTTGCTCCCAGCTCTCCAGAAGGTTCTGATTGTCTGCACCTGCATGGGTGTGGCCACTTCCTGGTTGTGGGGTGGGGTGGATGCACAGGATTGGTTGAATCCTCAATTGCTTGTTTTTTTAATCTCCGATTCGGTATTTACCGATTCGGTATTTACCGATTCGGTAGATACCGATTCGGTACACATTTTCTGACTTTTTCCGATTCGGTAAATGTTACCAAAGTTTTATCGACATCTCATTTACCGAATCCAGAATACCGAATTGGTAAAATTCGGTATTTAGGAATCAGTAAATATAATTTACCTACATATGGCCCTAAATGTTTAAGGCACAAAAATGCCAACATTCCAAAAGTGGCATTTTCAAAATTGCAATTTAAAATCCGCCTTTACCATGCAATAGTATTTTCATTACAATTCCAAAAACACCAAAAATGAACTGATTACCTGGTTTCCATTTGACAATTATAGCTTAATAAATGTAATAAGATAACTCTAATGTTATCCTATAGGAGAGGTAGACCTTGCAGTAGTAAAAACTAATTTTAAAGATTTTCACTACCAAGAAATGTAAAACTTAAAAGTACATGTGCAGCTTTTTAAATGCACTGCACCCTGCCCTCTGGGCGGTCCAAGGCCTATATTAGGGGTGAATTAAATGTTTTAAAAGGAAGGTTTGGTCCTAGCAAAAGGTTTATTTTGCCAGGTCGACATGGCAGTTTAAACTGCACACCCAGGCTACAATGGAAGTTGTTTGGAGGACTACTTAAGTGGAAGGCACAATCAGTGCTGCAGACCTACTAATAGCATTTAATTTACAGACCCTGCGTACATGTCCACCTTACTATGGATTTACAAGTATACTAAATATCTCAATTGTGGTTAAGTCAATGTTACCATGTTTCAAGAGTGAGCACTTGCACTTTAGAAATGATTATAAATGGTAACGTGTGCAGAGTCCAAATACCAGGAAAATGAAGATCAGCAAAAATAAGGGGAGGAAGGCTAAACACTTGAGGGAAGACTACCCAAAGGCTTACAGGTCTAACACTGTAAAACACTCATCTACTGTCAGAGGATATTCATTTTATGAGATGCCCCCTCAAGTAAAGGGTACCATCTTAAAATGGTAAATTATTAATCCTAAACCTCTCGGAAAACTGTCAAAGTCTTGTATTTGTCATTGCTATCAAAGGTATGTGTGTCATATTCCTATTCTATTATTTACAATTTGAAGTTACAACCACTTCCAAAATAAATAATATAAATTCCAGGATTTGCCATACTACATATGCATAGTTATTAAAATGAATACTGAACTTTACAATCTGTCCTTTCTATACCGTTCAATGATCTAATAAAGTGATGTTGAAAAGAAACTGTTGCATCAATTAACAGTGGGATTAATTTAGTCACATAAAATGTAATGAAGCTTCTGGTCAATAGTCAGATCCAACAGCTCTTAACTTCATAATCCAGCGAGCTTTAGTACGTTGTAGTCGTATTTCCCTTTTCCCACGTCTGGGATCAGCTTTTTCAAATTTGTATAGATAAACACACAAGATCTTTGGGACTTTTTAGTTTATTGTTTGCTACGGGTAACATGGTGGATGGAATTTAATCTGGAAGCTGATAAATGAACAAATGTAAATTTGTATAGAATATGGTTTTCTAGCCCAAAAACATTAGGAGAACTACAACTTACTGAATTATAAGACAGTTGGAAGAACTTTGTATCTTGGACTACTATGTCAGAGAAGGACTCAAAGGTATCTAATAAAACTGTGTGGTACATACCTGTTGTAGAGTGTTGCGGTAGCCACTCTTCTCGGGCCTCATTTATGGAAAGTGATGCATCGCTGCGTGAAAACAACGATGCGTCACTTTTCACTGCGCTCCCCCTGCGACACTAACAATGCATCATATTTACAGTATGACGCATCATGTCGCAAGGAGTTACAGATACGTCAGTATTTCTGACGTATCTGTAGGCGCAAAAGTGACGCATTGCTGGAGTGTGTCACAAAAGTGACGAAACTCCAGGAATGTGTACTTTCACATGGGCAAGTCCCATGTTGTTAGTGCCTGCGTCAGTCTTACGCCTGCCATGAGACAGGCGTAAGATTTTGACGCATTAGCGTCCAAGAAATGACACAGTGAAATCCTATAGATTTCACTGCGTCACTTCTATCACTCTTTCTTGCGTCAAAACGCCCCCCTTGCATACATTATACCTGGTGCAGGTATAATGTGGTGCAGGGGTTTACAAAGTGACGCATCTACCTAGATGCGTCACTTTTTAAATATGGTGCAAAAAGGTACATTTTTTACTCCGCTGGTGCGTCACAAAAAGTGACGCACCAGCGGTGTAAAAGTGACGCAAGGGCTCCTAAATAGGCCCCCTTCTTTTGAAGCACCTGGGATTTGGAAAATAAGATACATTGAATGTTTGAACTTGAAAAACCAAATAACAAACAACCAATTCTGTTGTAACCAGTCTTCTGTATCTGTGTGTTCATTATTCTTATATGTAAATCTGCAACTCTCACCAAACCATTGAGCAATTGTGATTTAGAATGTGTAATCAGTGCACAATAAGGGTAGAATTTTCTGTGAATTCATTTTTCAAGAATGTATTCCCTTGAAACCTTGAAAATGGATATGTGCACTACGGGATACATCTTTGAATTGAATAAACAATAGATATGAATAACCAACATCAACCAAAGAAAAGGTAATTGGTGATTCTAAGGAGCTCAGCAAAAAAACACAAAGTACATAAATACATCAGAAATTAAAACAAATTTGTATGCACAAATGAGCAATAATTTACTGGCATGAAGAATATTAATTAATAATACAAACAGCTAGTAATAGAAGAACACGATAAATGTTTCAGGTGTTTGTGCAACGGCTTAATAGAAACAATGCTAATTACCTATGCTGGAATTGTTTTAAATATGATTCACAATAAAGAAAGAATTTCACAAATGTTAAGAATTTTCAGAATCTCATTGTGAAGATATTGTAAAGAAAAGTGTGTTTGCAAGTAGACTCAGTGGTACTGTACAATCTGTGTGACATGTATTACCTGTTATTTTTTTTAATCACATGGGCACATTCAAATGGTACACCCAGGCAGATCAAAGAAGCTAAGAGCAGAACAGCAGATTTATTTCTGTAGTTATGCTCTAAAAGGATGTGGATAATACTTCATCTCTTGTGGGACACCTATAGCTATTTCTTCCACACAAGTTGAAGTTATCAAAGTGGTTTATTGATTAAGAAGACACACTTCGATACAGCTTGGGCCTTCTGTAACTGGCACACATAGAATGCAGCTCCACATTACATAGCTGCATTTCATGATGTACCAGCAATCCAAATACTACATCGCCACATTTCTTCCCTTTTTTAATATAATAAAATACACCTTTTAACCTCAAAAGAATCGTGAACCATTTCTTCTATAAAACCCAAATATAATTGCACAACCCTAACCACCTATTTAAAAAAACGATAAAAAAACGTTATGCACTAAATACAATGCACAAAAAAATAAACACATTTCTGACATTTTTTGCTGTTTGACCAAATGGTGCCATTCCTTGGGCTTATACCTGCTACAAGTACTTCTTCTTACAGGATTGTCTTTCTTTTTGACATTTGAATCGTCATTTATTCTTTTGAGAACACTACTGTAGTCAACAAGAATCAAAGCAACCCTGGAAGTATCCACCAATTTCCATCTGACAATTTTGCAGAGCTTTTCAGTAATTCACATTCCTGTTCTTGGTTTTTTAATTCAGAGAAACCTTTTCCAACCAAGGGGCCAATTAGGAGTCTGGTGGTCCATTGAATGCCAGACTCGTGGGGGTGCAGAGGTATCTCAAATGCCCTATTACGATTAGGGCGGTTGGACCACTATTGCCCTGCTGCCAGGGAACTAGTGTTCCCTGGCGATGTTGCGGCAGTCAGGAGCCATCAATATGCTTGGTGGAACCACCGCGGTCCAACAAGCATTTTAGGAGTATCCTCTCTGCCATGGTTTTCATGGTGGTTCCTCCTCCATGAAAATCCTGGTGGAAAGGAAACAAAGGGAGCCCACATTTTTGCCTCTGCGCCATGTGGTGCATGCAGGGGGAAACAAAATGTGCCCCCCTGTATCCATGTACCTCAGTTCCTGCACGGCATGGACTTTTCAATCCATGCTGTGCAGGAACTGTTTTCGATGTTCCCATTGCGGTGGCAATTTTTAGAGGCACTGCCATGGGGAAACCAGAAAAAAGCCCTCCAGACAGGAGGAAACTCCTAATCTTGCGTATGCCCTGACCACAGCTTTTGATGGTGCGGTGGCGGATCGGATCCGGCGCCGCACCGTCAAAGATGCAATCAGGCCCAAAAATGGGTTTTTTAACCTGCATCCAATCTCCTACTTTACACTTACACAGTTTATTTTTTTCTCAGCATTCAATCTTTCCAAATTGACCAAAGTTCAGCTATTTTCCACCACTCACAACCATCTCCTCCCTTTGAAAAGAGCTGGGCCATTCAAAATGACACAGTTCTGCTGCAGCTTTTCTCCCTGTAATTAATTCAAATGGGGTTTTCAAGTGACACTATGTGATGCGATATGACCAAAACTAATTCCTTGACTGCTTTACTTACATTCATATTACTTTTAAAGGTAGACTGCATACATTGTACCAAAATTCTATTGAAGAGTTCCACTTTTGCGTTGCTTTGGGGGTATTATAATAGTGTCCTTATATGTTTTACAGCACACCTATTCAGGAATGAAATCATCTCCACAGAGGTAAACTGAACACCATTATCAGTCATGATTTCTCCTGGGATTCCATCTAGGGCAAAAACCTTCTGAAAACAATCAATTAATCTCTTTGTCGTTGGTTCACTAACTGGTTCCTCTTCAGCCCACCTCGAAAGAGGATCAATCATGACTATGATGTATTTCATATGATTGAAGAAAATATGATACGTATCAAATAAATCCACACCCACACGTTACCAAGCCCTCCTTGGGCATAATGTGGTTGAGTCAACTGTACCTTCAGTTATTAGAACTTTGTCACTCACTTTAAATTTTATGCAGTTTCTTACAAAATCCACAATCTTGTCATTCATTTTTTACCACTAAAAATCACCTATTACTTTACTTTACTTTAGTACCAGTCAGTCCCAAATGCCTAAATGTGCAAGTTCAATCATCATTTGCCGGAAACACAAAGGCGGAACCTACTTTCCCCCATGCACTAATCTTCCACTTTCCATAGACAATTTGTCTGAAATTTTCCAGAACATCTGTAAATTGTCAGACAGATTTTTCTCTTTTAATCCAACCTGATTTTATAAGCGAAACTACTTCTCTCAGAACTTGATCCTCCTCAATAGCCTGATCTACTCTTCTTCTTTTTTACAAATGCTTACATCTCCAACATGAGCTACAAAACATTCTTTTATGTCAGATTCCCACTCATAATCTTCAAAACCTTCATTGGGTAGCCGAAAGGCAATCAGCCTTGGAGTTTTTTCTGCCTGGAATATAATCTACTGTAAATGTAAATTCTAATAACCTTGCAATTCTTGCAGTCGAGAATTTAAGTTGCCTCCCTGACAAGATGACCACTAAAAAACGATGATCAGTTCTTAATACAAATGGCCTTTCCCAAAGATATGGCTTAAGCTACTCTACACTCCATACACATATTAGTATTCTTTTTCAATGCTCTGCCTGGCCTAATGTCATAGAGGCTAAACCCATACTGTTTTCATGTGTGCACTCCAACTGGGACAAACTGCCCCCAATCCATACTCACACGCACCTACTGTGGCAATTGCCTTTTGCTACTCAAAAGTTTCAGACCACTCAAAATCAACACCTTTCTTTAAAATGACATTCAATTACATTTGCATAATGTTTCATAATTTTTACATAGCACTCACAACGCCATAAGGAAGATACCAATTACTCCTTATTCTTAGATGCTGGTGCCTCAACTATACTTTTGATTAAACTGGGTGAGGGCTTCACAACTTGTCCAGAAAAGACATGGCCAAGATATTCAATTTCTCTTTTCTTACAAATGCATTTGTATTTTCAGAAAGTATCTCCTATTCTCTAAAATATCCTCAGCACATCACTCAACACTAGATTGTGCTCACTCTCTCAAAATATCAGAATATCACCCTTAAAGACCACTACTTGTGGAAAGTTAGTGAACATACTTGACAATAGTCTTTGAAAAACTGGTGTGGCAGAAACTAAGCTGAATGTAATTCTACAAATTAGGAAAATGCTTTCTGGTGTGATGAAGGCAGTCAAATGCAAGGATTCCTTGTCCAGTTCTACCTGATGTTGCCTTTAAATCTACCTTTGTGAACCATCTATAGTATCCTATCTTCATGATCAGGTCTTTGATTCTTGTCAGTGGGAAGTTGTCCACCCACGTGGCCCCATCAATGCTTCTCAAATCCACACATATTCTGAGCTCACTTGAGTTTTTCTTTGCTAACACAATTAGGGACAACCATAATATTGCTTCCACTTTTTCAATAATGCCTTGATCACACATGTACTTTAACTTTTCAAAGAGATCTTTTCTCACACTTAAGGGAATGTTGTGTAAATTGTGCTTCACAGGTGGCACACCGTGTTTATCTTTAATGTTATAGGTACATTTTTTATTATCTTCCTTAACCTTTCCTGGAACATCATACTAAACATTTCTTCCCAAAAGTCTGCTGTGTCACTTACTGACTACATTTTTTGTAATGGGTTAATCTAAACCTGGCCATGTGGTCATCATGAACTCAGCCTGATGCACCCATCCCAACTCATTGATATCTTTCTTTGCCACATACATATTTCCTTTAATTGACTCCCCCAGCACCTCAATAGTAGCTCAAAAACAAGCAATCAAATCCACTCTGCTTCCTTTAAAAGCTGCGGTAAGAATGTATGGTGGGAACAAAATTCTACCTGACCAGATTTTGTCAAGTTGTTCTTGTGAAACAATGATAACGCAGGCACCTATGTCAACTAAAAGCTTAATCACCTTCCTCTCGATCATAACCTAAATATCAGGATCAGCAATATGTTCTCCTTCAGTGCCTTCACATCTAACTCACAAGTCTATTTTACACTCATCATGTCTTTGCTCTTGATTGTCCTCATACTCCTCATTGAGTCCACAGCTAACACCGCTAGTCTTTCCACCTCTACACATTCTGAAAAAATGGACAATCTTTCCACACTTCGTACACTATTGAGCCTGGGCTGGACAGTATTTAAATGAAGACACATTGAACTAGAGAATCACATCTGTAACAACTCACTTTTTGTGACTGGTGCACCAACATGTTTGGCCTAACCAACCCACTAGCTCTTATATTTTCTGAAGGAAAATTTGGCCCTGACTACCGAGCACAGCTCCAGAAAACTGTAACTTTAGCAAAGAACTCCTCTAATAGTTTTGCATCCTTCCAAGACCCTTCAATACATTTATCTATATCAATACTTTGCCTAAAGAAGGGCTTTCGATTGTTAACAACTGCTCTTGTATATACTTTGAGCTATACCTTACCACCCTATGATCTCAAATTAGTTCAGAAGTGACATTATCAAATTTGAAATTAACTGCTTGAATTATCATGTGCCGATATGCTCATTGGGTTTTTCTACTCTCGTGAAAAACTCGGACCCGTGCACTACTATATTTTTTTGTTTTTGAAAAGTACGTATCTAATTTGGCCACAGCTGTATCAAAATTCATCAAGATCCTCATCACCTGTTGGTTCATACTCAGGTAGATGGTTGTAAACATTCTGGCACTCAACTTGCAAATAGTCATACATTAGACTTTTTTTTCCTTTCAGGTCTTATTTTTGTGTGCATCAATTGCACCTAAATATGCTTTTGAAGGATCTCAACCACAGATTGCACTCAAATGGTGTAATTCCGATTTCTTGCTAAAAGGAGCAGGAGGAGGTACGTTCTGCATGATCTCAAATATAAAAACATACGAGAATTAAGTATATGTAAATATACCTAAAAGTGTAGTTGATAACAAGAAAATAAATAAATAAATATGTCAGAAATAGAATTAAAAGAACTTTATCAACTGCAGAAACAGCTGGCAATAAATATTTGACTCCCAAATTTCAATGAGCATGCAAAACGCTTAAAATATTTACATTTGTACCAGCAGTGTATTATTTTTCCAACCATGCATATCGCTAGTTGCTAAGTAATAACTCCAAGATTACTTTCTATTTTTCCTCAGGATGATGTGATGAGTGCAGTCCTACTTCTATGTTCACTCTGAACACCTACAGTGCACTCAGCACTGCCCGCCACAATGCCAGGAAGGCATGTTGTGCACTTCCATGCACAACATGGCAGGCACCGCGCGGTGCCTGCCATGTTGTGCATAGAACTGTTGGGGGGAACCACAGGTACCCCCCATGTGCACCCCCTACCCCTCCGGAGTCCCTGGGGCCTGCAACGGGCCCCCCCAAGCAGACTTCACATGCCTTTTAGCCGCCACAGAAAGGCATTCCCAAAAGCATAATGTAATATGGCTGGCGGTGTCAAACAGACACCGCCACCATATTGCAGCCTTTTCCGCACGGTCGCAAGAGTCGACCGGGGCGGAAATGCGGCAGACGGTCATTCCGTCTGCTGCGGACTCCCCAGCCATTATAATATGGCGGAGGGTCATTTCTGCAGGAATGGCGGCCGGATCGCCCCCGCCAGGCCGGCGGGGGCGATCCGCCCATCATCCTAATGGAGCCCTAAGAGCTGACTATGATGTTGGTGGGTCCAGTCCCACTGACATCTACCCCTACAATCCGCCCTCTGAATTACGCGCCAGGCGGAAGGACAATCTGTGGTGCTTCCAATGAGCTCAAGTAGCCTGTGCATCAGAAGCCACTATAATCCCCTAATGATGCCAGAGCCAGGCTCAGCTCTGCTGTAGGGATTGTGATGGCACTTTACGACAGCCTTTTCATGTCGACCTGTCTGGCATGGAAATTGCATCAGAAATTGTCTTTGAGGGCCCCTACCAAGGCCCTCTTCCCCCGTGGCCCTTCTCGTTGGGTTCTGGAGGGGAAGGCCAGGGGTGGGGGGAGGCTGTGCCTGCCACATGGTGCAGTGATGTTCGCAAACATACATTTTTCAATGGAAGCTTGTGATGTGGGCCTTTTCCACCCACCACACAAGCTTCCATTGAAAAATGGATGTTCGGAGGAGGAGCTTGGCGGGCATCCGAGATGGCCGCGTGAGCACAGCGCTCTCCGGACCCCCGCCACTCCCGGCATGATATCCTGAACATATCCTGACTTTTCACGAGGATTTGTGTAGAGGACGCTGGGCTGATCGTCCTGGAACTTTTGGAATTTGATTCTGACCCGGGGTGCCGGAGTTACGGTGATTCGAACTTTTGGGATCCGCCCTTGAGGTACGCCCGGGACTGGGTGAGGCTCTGTGGCCGTCTTGGAGTTGAACAACAGCGGCAGGGGGATTGGACTTGTGGGTCCCCCTCTTAAGTTTCGGTTTCGATTCTGCCTCAGACTGAGACATCTGGCAGGGGAGTCTGGCCTGGGCTGGGTCCGGGGCACGGGACGGCTGTCGGGCCTTTGGCTGGCTTATTCTCCTATCTGATTGGCTCTATCCTGGTGGTACCCTTTTGGCGGCTCTTTGATCCTGAGGCCTTCCTTTCCTGTGCCCATTCCATCGAGCCTGGTGAATCTCTTTGTGACGCAGTTTCCAACATGGCGGGCAGAGGGGACCGAGAGACACGGAAGACCAAGACACCCCTGCGCGGGGGCCCGGTCCAGTCTAACGTTATGGACCGTTACACCCACTCGAAGGGGTCCCCCGGAGCCGCCCTGCCCGGTCCAAGTGCTGCTGACCACATCGTGGACGCGTCAACTGAGCCGTCCTTGCAGGACATCATGGGCGCCATTTCTGGCATGAAGGAGACGATAGGCCAACAATACGAGGCCTTGGCCCACAAAATCGACACCGTGGCCATTGATGTGAACTTGATTCGAGCCGACCTATCGAAAACCAATGAGAAGGTGAAATCATTGGATCTCAAGTCATCCAGCCTCACGACGGACGTCTCGGAGATACAGACGGAGATTGGTAATCTCCGTAGGGTGAACGATTTCATGACCCGGCGCCTGGAGGACTTTGAGAACAGGGCACGTCGCTGTAATGTGCGCGTGGTTGACGTTCCGGAGAATCCAGAACCTCACTCTGTTGATCTCCTGGTTGAGGACCTGATCCAAAACTATCTCTCTCCGTCTGGACTGAGTAAATTTTTCGCAGTAGAGCGTGCCCATCGAGTTCCGGGGGGCCAGGGTAAGCCAGGTGCCCCGCCGAGGCCTATTGTTGCGAAACTCTTCCATTATAGGGATCGGGACGCTATCCTGCAAGCATCACGTGTGAAGGGCCCGGTGGCCTTTGAGAACGCCACAGTGAACTTTTATCCGGACTTTTCTCAACAGGTCCAGAAACAGCGTATGGGCTTCCGTGGTGTCAAGAAGCGTCTTCGGGACATGGAGTTACGCTACGCTATGCTGTTTCCGACCAGGCTGCGAGTGGAGTACAATGACCGAACCTTTTTCTTTGATCGGCCAGATTCTGTGAACGACTGGCTGGACTCTCTGCCTGGCCGACCTCCTGCGACTGAGTCCGACGCCCACCCGGGTGGTGCTGAGGGTGGTGTGGAGAGCTGAACAATTCGTCTACTCTTCCGGGATTCTATGCCTAAGTGCCTCTACTGTTTGTGTGTTTTCCTCGTCATCTGTCTTGATCAGGGTGGCGGGTGGGCCAGAGCCTTTCCTCCTCCGGGGTCTTTTTGTAGAATGGGGGTTCTTGGGCGACAGGCACACTGCATGTTGGGGTGGCTTTTTAGCATTTTGCAGGGTACAGGGTGGGGGGTGTTTTCTTGATTGTTGGGGGGTGGGTGGTTGGGAAGTTCGATGTTTGTGTGTTATGTTCTCAAGGCGACTTTATCTTGCTACTGATGGTTTTTATGTCATGCTCATGGAGGAGGGGTTTCGGCGTTGCTGTGTGGGATGGGGGTAGCGGGTTGAGGTTTGTTTCGTGGAATGTTAATGGTCTGGGGGATCGTATTAAGCGGAGTGTGGTGTTGAAATGTTTACGACGTTTATCTCCAGATATTGTTTTTCTGCAGGAGACTCATTTGGTGGGCAATACTTGTCGTGCGATGAATAGGTGGGGCTATCGCCTTGCCGCACATTCGGGGTTTACCACGGGTTCCAGGGGGGTGGGTATCCTTGTTCGGGCTTCCCTCCCCCTAGCTATTGATGATGTGATCCTTGATGATCGGGGGCGATATGCTGTCCTCGTGGGTCGTTATGAGGGTCGTACCCTCTCCTTATTTGCTGTTTATGTCCCCCCCCGGCCTGCAGACTTCTACCTTTTCCGATTTGGGCCGTGTTTTGTTGGACCTCCCTAATAGTACTCTCTTCATTGCAGGTGACTTTAATTCTGTGTTCTCCGGTCTGCACGATCGCCACCCCCCTAGGGACACTCCTTCGGCCCAACAGTGGCTGGGTGGGTTTCTGGACACGTTTGGTTTGGTGGATTGCTGGAGGCTTATGCATCCTACTCAGCTTCAATACACTTTCCACTCTGGGGCCCATGGGAGTTTGTCTAGACTGGATTATTTCCTGATGCCTGCGGCCCAGTCGCCGGCGGTGCGTGAGATTAGACACCTCCCCCGGGGCATTTCCGATCATTCTCCGCTCTGGCTTTGTTTTGAGATGGGGGTGGAGGCGGCGGGCCGGGTTGCTCCTATCAACCCATGGTACCTTACCTCCCCCGAGACCCGCAACCTTTTGACTAAGTCTTTGGACGCCTATTTTTTGGACAACGAGGGATCCGTTTCCTCTGCGATATCCCTGTGGGAGGCCTTTAAGACAGTGATTCGTGGACAGGCCCTTTCCCTTATTGTTGAATCCAAGAGGGTGAGGGATCGGGAGGTGGTGGACCTCGAGAGGGAGATTGCTGAAAGGGAGGCTGCCTTAGAGTCGGAAGTCACATCTGATAAACTCCATGCCCTGGGTCTGAAACAATTTGCTTATAAGTCTTTGGTCACGGATGCGGCCAAACAGATGTTCCGGGAGCAACAGGGCCGTCTGTATGATGTGGGGGACAAGACGGGCAAATTATTGGCGTGGTTGGATAAGAAGGAGAGGGCGAATCGTGTGGTGCCCGTGATTCAATCATCGAATGGTGTGAGAGTGACGGACCCGATTGGAATTGTTGCATGTTTTGCTGAGTATTTTCGTGTGGTTTATACCCCTGTGTCTGGACGGGATGTTGCTGACTCTCGCCTTCTGTTGCGCGATATAGCTTTGCCCAGTGTCTCCGATTTAGACTGTAAATCGTTGCAGTCCCCTTTTACTACTGACGAGATAGCTACTGCCATTCGCTCACTCCGTTCGGGCAAAGCCTTGGGCCCGAACGGGTTGCCAATTGAACTGTACAAGCTACGTCCTGATAAGGTGGCGCCCTATCTTCGCGACATGTTTTTGGAGTCCCGGGAACGGGGTGTTCTCCCGTATGATCAGCGTCTGGCTACGATAGTCATAATTCCTAAGGACGGTAAACCGCGGGACCTTTGTTCGTCTTATAGGCCCATTTCCTTGTTAAACGTTGAGCCCAAGGTCCTGGCTAAGCTCCTGGCGACCCGCCTCTTGACGGTCATTAGTGACTTGGTTCATCCGGATCAATCCGGATTTATCCCACATCGCAACACGGCTCTTAACCTACGTCGTCTCCACGGTGCTGTTGCGAGGGCGGGGCTTCTGACGGAACCGGCCATTTTGGCCTCGTTGGATGCCTCGATGGCTTTTGACACAGTGGAGTGGCCCTATCTTTGGGCTGCTCTTGAAAAATTTGGTTTTGGTCCTGAGTTTATCGGTTGGGTGAAGTTGTTATACGCTGAACCCTTAGCGCAGGTAGTGGTGAACGGTAGAGTTTCTGTCCCCTTCTGCCTTGGTAGGGGGACCCGTCAGGGTTGCCCCTTGTCTCCGTTGCTTTTTGCGCTCGCCCTGGAACCGTTAGCTGCGTGGCTTCGATGGGAGCCTTCACTCAAGGGGATCCGTTGGTCACCGGACTTTGAGGACCGCGTCTCACTTTACGCGGATGACATTCTTTTGTATCTTACTTCCCCGCGTAAATCTCTAAATGTTTTATTTGATGTTCTTACCTCGTTTGGAGCTAACTCGGGCCTAGTTATTAATTGGGCTAAGTCCTGCGTGTATGTTCTTTCGGGTGTTTTGCCCCCATTGCCGGACAGATTTCCTATCCAGGTAGTCCAGTCTGGCTTCCAGTATTTGGGGATCTTTATTACGCTGGACTCCTCACTCCGATTCGAGCGCAATCTCCTCCCCCCGCTTCTTAGACTGCGACTAGATGTGGCCCGTTGGCGTAAGCTGCCCCTGTCTCCTCTGGGCAGGGCAGCCCTTTTTAAAATGATGTCCTTGCCGCGGTTCCTCTACGCACTTCAGAATTCTTATGACGACGTTCCCGCTACCTATTTCCGAGAGATCGAGAGTCTTCAAAGACAACTGATCTGGGACGGGCGTCCACGTATTGCCCTTGCGAAACTCACCATCCCTTGGTATGACGGGGGCATGGCGCTCCCCGACATCAAGAGATATTACTGGGCTGCCCAGCTGTCTGCCATCAACCACGCGATGTATTCACCGGGTCGGGATCCGGCCTTTGAGATGGATAGACTCCAGCTGCCGGGAGGGGACTTTAATAGAGCGCTTTATTCTAGATCGGCCGGGCGCCATCTTGTGGGCCCGTCCAGGATCGCAGTCACTGTGTGGCGCGCCGCGCATGTGAGTTTGGGCTGGGAGAATCGACTGACACTGGCGACGCCGCTTTATGCCTCTGAACGTTTGGGGTGTCTCTGGTCTACTAAGGGATTCGACCGCTGGGATATGATTGGGATATGTAAGGTGGGTGATGTCTGTGCGAAAGGTAGCGTGAAGTCATTCCAGACCCTTAAGGCAGAATACGACTTGAGTGATAGAGAGTTTTTTCGGTATCTGCAGGTCCGGCATGCCCTGGCCTCAGTTCTAACTCCTGGTGTGACCCTGCCCGAGTCTTCCCCCCTTGAAGATCGTATACTAGATGGACACCTGCCTGATAGTACTATCTCCCTTATTTATAAAAAATTGATTCATAGTCGCGCCGACCTGTTGGTCCGCCTTAGGGAGCTGTGGGTCGGTGACGGATTGGAATTAGATGACGAGGATTGGCAGTCAGCACTCTCTTCTCCTAAGGAGGTAGCCATTCCCGCCCGTCTTCGTTTGGTGCAACTTAAGATCCTCCACCGCGTGTATGTAACTGGCCCGCGCCTGGTTGTAATGGGTTTTTCCCCGGATGGCTTATGTAAGCGTGGCTGTGGGATGAGTGCTACATTTATACATATACTTTGGGAATGCCCGTTGGTAGCGGCCTACTGGATTGATGTGCTTGATGTGATGACTGTCGTGACTGGTGTTGCCCTGCGGCCTGAGGCCCGACGATGCCTGTTGAACGTGTGGGAACCCACAGATTATTCTGTGGCCCAGACCAGATGGGCAACCTTGGGGTACATGGTCGCGAAGCGGGACATTGCGCAACTCTGGGGCGCATCCAGACCTCCGGACGTTTCGGTGTGGGAGGATAACATGGACTGGTCCATGTTTCGAGAGAAGACCGTCTATGTGGCTAGGGGCAGACCCAGGGCGTGGACTAAAATTTGGGGTCAGTTGAATGCGTATCGTGGAGACATTTGTACCCCTCCCTTGGTTGACACATCCGATGTTACCCTGTCTCCCTAGGCTGACGTTCCCGAAATCTTTCATTCTCTTTTTAAGATTTTCCTGTCCTCCCTGCTGCCCCCCCCCCGGCCTTGCCGAGTCTCATTGATTTACCTTTATCTTCCTGATTAGTGTACTTCCCCTCTGTCATCTGGGCTGACGTGATTGCTACATTCGCCTTGTTTTGGTTTGTTATTTTAATGTTTAAGACAAAAACTGTTGTGTCCTGTCATATGCTTTGTGCAATATTTACTCTGTGATTTGGGCCTGGCCACGGAGATTAATGTTTACTGCATGGTACGTGCTTTGCGAATTAGCGGCCAGCCCGTGTGGTTGTAGGCCCATCTCTGTACTTTTATTTGATTGCTCAATAAAAGTTTTTAACCCAAAAAAAAAAAGAAAAAGAAAAATGGATGTTCCCGACACCTCTATGGATGGTCGCATCCATATACTGAAGGTTGGCTAGTTCCAGACCAATATCGTAATTAGGCCCAGAGTGTGAAGTGATGAGGCACCCGGGAGGATTTTGCTGGCCCCCAGCAGACGCACCAGAAAATGGGAGTATTCTTCTTCAAAGAAATATTTTACTTTGTCCCCCAGATTACCGACTTGGTTTCGCCAATACCAGCCAATGCAGGCCGCGGCTGTGCTTACATGTTACAACTGTTGAGCTGAATGCGCAGACACACAGGCTCACAGTCGTTGCTTGCACTGGGACTCAGGACTTCCATGTGCTGCGCTCCGGCAGTCGTTGTTCGGGGTGTAGTGAGTGGCAAACTCCACACTCTGTGCTGACAGTCAATTCAATTTCATTAAACTTTATTCGGTTTACAAAAAAGGAAACCATAAAAGTTACAAGTTACAGATTACATCACAAACCCAGTTTAAAATACACAATACACATTTACAATAAATATACATTCCCAAACATACAAAATGGTAATTATAATATGTGTTCAGTAATTAAAGTGTAAGAAGGACATCACATAAATTCCAATAAATAGTTAAAAATAGTTATATCATGAAGTGCATTGTCCAATTCCTTTGGAGTTCCAAACATTTTCTATACTTCAGCGAACATTTCAGAAAGCCAGCCATGAAAGGGGTACATTCAGGTTTTAACAATTGTTGGTAGTAGAGAGCGGGGCGTACCTGCATAAAGTTTAGCTTTTGTAAAAGGGTTTTTAAATAAAAGCTCCTAGGCATTTCATAAAATTTACAAAAAAATATAAAGTGCAGCAGATCCTGTGGAGACATATTGTCGCAGCCACAGGGTGCTAGCACTTTCCCTTTATGACACCCCCTAGGAACAGCTAATAAAAGATGGAAGTAATCCATTCTAAACCTGATTAGCAGGAAGCGCTCGTGGGCGGATAACGGCCACAGTAGAAATGGCTCCAGATCTAAAGATGTCTTAAACATTATTTGTTTACGAACACTAGTCTTTAACAATTCTTTCTCCTCTCTTTCCATTTTTTTACGCAAAGTAAAGGAGTGTTTTATAAGAGCCACATCTTCCCTGGTAATGCAATCAGGTGTTAAAAACAAATCCGGACGTCCCAGCTCACTAAAACACCCCTGTAAATATTTTATCCACGGAATGTAAATCATGTGGTCCAGGCTCAGAACCTCTTTTAGAAGTTTATGCGTGAGACCAAGATGTTTATTTAGCCAACATTTGAGCCAAAAGATTAAAGGACGCATACCCAAAATGTCGCTGATGTATGGGGTGCCAGTTTCTTCATGAACTAATAGGTTTGCAGACCCTTTTGGAACGCACAACAGCTGTTTAAAAAAATGGTTTTCCATCACCTGTAGGCCCTCAAGTCCGGAATACCCCCATAAATCGCTCCATAACTTGCTATAGACACGCTCTTAGCTCGGTAGATCTTTAACATTCCCGCCACCGGACGATTGCCCATTTTGGCTGCAAAGCCAAATAGTGCTGCGTTGGACCTGGTAACCTCTCCCCTTTTCTTGTTTAACAGTGCGACCCAATTCAGACGATCATTCAGTAAGACGCCCAAATAGGAGAAGGTCGTGGATATTGGCACTCTTTGACTATTCACCTTGAAGGGGTACTGTTTTTTGGGGTGCTGCCCTACCTGCATCACATAAGATTTAGAGTTGTTTATGGCCAGATCTCTATCATCCATAAACCCATGGAAAGCATCAAGTAGGGTTTGTAAACCTTTAGGGGTACGTGCCAAGAGGAATGCGTCGTCTGTATATAGCAAGGCGGGCAGACCCCGGCGTCCCACATATGGATAGTCAGCCCCTGTTTCCAACAGTGTTCCTTCTAGTTCGTTGATGTAGAGATTGAAAAGGAAAGGTGCCAAAATACACCCCTGTTGCACCCCCCTTTAGGTGTTAACGTTCCTGGTTACCTTAAGGTCTAAGGCGTATCTAATATTTGCCCTTGTATCTCTGTGTAGTTCCATCAGAAAGTCCACCAAATTTGACTCCACTCCCATGGCCCTCATGGATTGCCACAACTTTCCCCGATTGACACAATCAAAAGCGGATGAGAGATCCATGAGGGCCATGTAGATTGTCCCTAGACGGGCCATGGTGTACTTTCCAAGGATCAAGTAGAGATTAAGGCATTGTGCCATGGTCGAGTGGCCTGGGCAGAACCCATACTGGATATCCGAAATAATCTTGTTCTCTTCCGCCCAAGCTGTCAATCTCTTTAATATGACTCCACCTCGGACCTTTACCATGGAGTCAATTAGGGAGATCGGTCTATAGTTCATAGTACAGTTACGGTCTCCCTTCTTAAACACTGGCACAATTGTGGAGACTCCCCAAGATTTTGGGCATCCTTCTTTAGCCGTGGCGTTACCCACCGCAACCAAGATTGAAGCCCAAAAGGAGGGGTTTGATTTAAAGAGGTCCGGAGGAATACCATCCGGACCTCGGGCCTTCTTGTTTATGAGGTTAATGATGCCCTCCTCAACTTCTCTTACAGAGAACACAACTACATCCTCATTTGATGTCTTATCTGGCATTCTGCGACAAGGTAGATGTGCTTTTAAAAATGGTAACAAAGTGAGACAGTAAACAGTTAGACTATCCCTTGGAGAATTTACTTCATTTCAATACACTCTATAGTCATGGAAAAGATACCCATATGCATAGTATGCCCTGCACACTGTTGTATACTCACACACAAATTCTATTCTTAAAAAAGTTTATTCTTTTTTTATATATAAAAAAGACCAAAGGTCTTATTCACAGATTATCACATTAAAAACAGCAACAGCACAGAGTGTGCCCACAATGTAAATTTACACAGGTTCAATTATACCAATATATACAAAAACTTGATTAAAAAGACATAGTTTTACAAAGCATTATTTGTCAACACAAGTATCATCAAAATAGCAGTGAAAATGTTTAAGAAAAGAAAGGGAGAGACATACACAGACGTAATAATTGGTCATTCAAAATTGCACATCTGAGAACCTAAACAATACTCAGAATCAAACCCCGGGCCCGTATTAATTTTGTCTACAGGGTAGATTTGTTCTCTTGATTGCACAGAGGTAGCGTCGACCTGATCCAGTTCGGTGTAATTGCAGTAGGAGGAGCTGTCCGAGCAGTTGGAAGTGGAAGACTCCGAGTGAAACGAACGCCGGGAGAGCGACGGCCAAAGATCCTTTGAGTTTATCCACCCCCCTAATTCAACTAAACGGGCGTGACACGTGATGTGCGCTGGTAAAATACTAGGAGACGTATGCAACAATAAGAAGAGAAAAAATAGATCCCGCCAACATAGACCCCAAAGAACAACTACCTCCAGACAAGGAAACAAATCGGATAAAATAGAGGGCAAAGAGAGAAGGCGGGATCAATGAGAGGTTTTAATTTTTTTAAGGGATGCATTTAACTTGAGGTCCCATCTCCTGAAAAGTGAACTCTTGAGCGATCATCGGCCAATAGAGAAGCTTACATGTAACCAGGAAAAATCTTGCTAGTGGCAACCAACCAGTGCCCAGAAATCAGGAGAGACTGATCAGTTAGTCTTGACAAAGATGGCAGCACATCGGGAATAGCCATCAAAACGCGTCGACGCTACCTCTGTGCAATTAAGAGAACAAATCTACCCTGTAGACAATATTAATACGGGCCCAGGGTTTGATTCTGAGTATTGTTTAGGTTCTCAGATGTGCAATTTTGAATGACCAATTATTACGTCTTTGTATGTCTCTCTCTTTCTTTTCTTAAAAATTTTCACTGCTATTTTTATGATACTTGTGTTGACAAATAATGCTTTGTACAACTATGTATTTTTAATCAAGTTTTTGTATATATTGGTATAATTGAACCTGTGTAAATTTACATTGTGGGCACACTCTGTGCTGTTGCTGTTTTTAATGTGCTAATCTGTGAATAAGACCTTTGGTCTTTTTTATATATAAAAAAAGAATAAACTTTTTTTAAGAATAGAATTTGTGTGTGAGTATACAACCGTGTGCAGGGCATACTATGCATATGGTTATCTTTTCCATGACTATAGAGTGTATTGAAATGAAGTAAATTCTCCAAGGGATAGTCTACCTTTTTACTGTATAAGTACCCTAATCCCCTGGTGTTCAAAGGGGTCTCTCTCTGATCTTTAACCAACAAAGTGAGACACCCATTCATCCTCCGTTATGTTGGGCCCACTTCCTCGACTCTTCCCACTGGAAAAAGAGGTCTATTGATAATGCTCCAGAATCGAGATCTGCTAGAGAGAGTCAGTGGGTCTAGAAGCTCCCTCCAGGTCGCCTCCCTCAATTCCGTTTAACGTGTGGCCAGCACTTTTTTATAGTACTTCCGAAGAGTACGGATCTGTGTTCTGTCCCTTGGGATTTCGTTCAGAGCCGCCTTAAGATCTCTGGCGGCTTTAGAACATAAGGGACAGAACCATTTAGGATCACCGGACGCCCTATTTTTCCCTGGGACAGATAGCAAACTCCCCACTTTGGAAACAATCCCTTCAAAGGCATTGAGGGCACCCATGGCCGTTGTATCAATATTAAGGCAACAAGAAAATTCCGCAGCGCAGACTTCTTGGAGTTTTTCATGAAAGAGGGACGGAATTACTTGAGTCCATTTCAACCGCCGCCTGCCATCAGTTAGCTGTAGCGAGACAGGACCTATCGCTAAGACCTTTTTCTTCAGGAAGCTCCCTCCCAGGTTAACACACACTGGATTGTGATCGCTATGGGTGCTTGCTACAATTGAAAAGCCCTGTAGGAAAGGTTAGATAGTTCTAGAGATCAGTATATGATCTATGAAAGATCCACCGCCACGACCTTTAAAGGTCGGTTCCCTTTGTTTGCTGGTTGGTGGAGCAAAACTCATGGAAGAGGACAAGCATATCATTAAGAACATTTCCCTGTAAGGAATGCTCAAAATGAAGTCCCTGTATCAGCGGACACCCCAGAATCCCCATGTCAGTGAGTTTGGGATCACCGCACGGGTGCTCGTTAAAATCACCTGCAATCATGAGGTTATTTCTAGAAGAGCCACAACACTGCTCTATAAAGTTATTCAACTCAGTTATCTTACATCATGTTTCTTTGTGTACATCATTATAAAAATTTATCACACAAAGGCTGGTGTTTCCTCCCCCCAGGACGATTGCCTGTACCTCTCTATGGTCAGAAGGGATAACCTTAATATTACATCTCAAGGCCAGGGAAGTAAAAATTACCAAGCCTCCCATCGCTCTGCCACTATTTATTCATGTTGCAGCAACAAAAAAGGCTCTATACCCTACCAGCGAAAGGTTGCAGTTAGCCAGCCACGTCTCTTGGAGGAATATTACTGAGAAATGGCTGACAAACTGCACCCATAGGGGGTCTGCGACCTTTCCCACCAGCCCTGCAATGTTCCAAGAAAGTACCTTGTAATCCTGTATATTGTCGTGAATATCAGGGGATTCAATGATTCGCTCCTTTGGAAAATCAACCATTGTTATTCCAAGGGGATTATTTTCCCGTGGCCCTACTCTTGTGGCAGAATCCGATATTTCTGGATTTGGCGCTACAAGCGATGTTTCCGAACCAGGGCCTTCGTCTTTGTCATGCTTATCAATAGCTGCACAGCTACTGACTATAAGGGTTGGTCTGACGCAGTTTTCACGCAGTCAGTCACAGTCCTTGAGTCCAGAGAGGGCTGCATATCTATTTGGGCCCAACGGGAATGAAGAATGGTTATGATCACCCCATATATTATCTCCTTCTGGTCTAGAGATAATAAAACCAGACCTCGTTTGTTCTCTATGTTTTTATGACCAATCATAGTGTCCCGTGTTCTGGTTATTTTGCCCTTGAATCGCCCGCCTGTAGAAGAAACCCACTGGCAGTATCTCTATGCCTTGTCCCCTAAAAGCTGCGCCGGAATCTACTTTCCTGAATATCCTTTCTACTGGCGAGGGGTTATTAAAATTTACCACTATATATTCCCCCATTCTTGATTTCCTGGAACTACCCAGCCAAGAAACACGGCGGACCATAATAACATTGTGCATGGAAGAATGACCTTCTACAGTATTACGGTACAACCAGTGTATTACCTTATTTGTAAATTGACCATAATCCTCTTTAACTCCGTCAGGGAGAGAAGGTACATTAACCAGAATGATCACCAATGGGGTAGATTGTGGGGGTAGATCAATAACGGGTACATTGTCCACACTTCTAGTTCTCTTTTCTGTATTTGTTTTTTCCTCAACCCGGTCTAAAGCTACAGGATTTTTTTTTTCCGACTACCCCCTCGATGTATTCAGATCCTGCTTTACTATTTGTCTTTATCCTTTCTATCTCTTTCCTAAACTCGTTATTAGTAAAATGTCTCACTTGAATTAGTGTCTCGTTAGAGGGGTGGCCCAGCCCAGCCTCTTCCGGCCTACGACGGCCTTAGACGGCCCCGCCCTTGTCCCGGGCTCCTCCCTGCGTGATCCTGCGCGCGTCCCGCAACTCTGGGGCTCTCAGATGCTTTTATGCACCACCGGGCGCCCAATGTACGTAGGCGGCGTCGAGCCTCAAAGGTGCTTGGGGGATGTAGTCCCCCCCTCTCAGCGGCCACGCTGCGGTGTCCGGCAGCTGCGGCGGAGGGGGGAGACGTGACCGGAGGCTTACGGCTGCAGCAGGGTCCCAGCAGGTATGGCCTAGAACAGTAGCTTGCAGGTAAAGAGAGCACCCGCTCCTCCAGGGCTCTCAGATGCTTTTATGCGCCAACGGGTGCTCAATGTACGTAGGCGGCATCCAGCCTCAAGGGTGCTGTGGTGTAGGTAAGAGCTGTGGGGCGGGGGCAGGGTGGTTGAGAGTCGACAGCTGACAATGAGGGAAAATAAACCCCCCCCCCAAAACGCATACCTTGCGCCCACCGCATTGCCAACTTGATTGTGGCATGATCAATGATGAAGCAGTCAAGTGTTGCACCAAGGAAATTGGCATATACAAGTCTGAAGCATTTCCTGGTATTCTACCCAGCTTACACATTGGTGGAATGGTAGTTGGATTGATTGGATACAAATGTGAAATCTGCTGGGACACTTGTACAGCCAATGGTGCAGTTAGTAGCTCCAACTGCAAGTAGGTATTGGGCCACATCAAAAACGTTTGTACCAAATGGTGCCTAGCCTGCTGGGGCATGTCAATGTACTGGTTCTTATATCTGTGTATGCATCGCAGGGCCAGGTGCAATCACTTGGATTGGCTGGGTGAGAGAGGTCTTCTGCAATTCCACCTGGCACCCTGGATGGGATCAGTAGTCAGGAAATGAGGTGCAGCCAGTGCTTACTTCGAACCTGTGGTATCCGATGCTCGACACCCACACTTAATTGTCAACACCAGCATTTATGACAGTCTGCCACATAGTGGACCTCCTTATTCCATTGCAAGATCGCAGACATCCACAACAGCTTCACTGAGACCCCAGTCCCCATGACCACCATCCGCACCAACCGCCTGCTCTACTGGACCAACATAAACGACAACGACACCATCATGAACACCATCCACTCCGGTTCTCCATCAGACCCTTGACCGCACCATATCTTTAACAAAGCCAGCACCGCCATCGCACCCTACCTCCGGTAGGCCATCAACATTTCCTTCAAGACAGACACCTTCCCAAAGAGCAGGAAGCCCGCAGAGATCAACGCCCTACTCAAGAAACCCAAGGCGGACCCCAAAGATCTCAAGAACTTCCGGCCCATCTCCCTGCTCCCGTTCCCGGCAAAGGTCATCGAGAAGGCCGTCAACAAACAACTCACCCGCTACCTCGAGAAAAACAGCATCCTGAATGCGTCCCAGTATGGGTTCCGCAGCAACAACAAAACCGAAACCGCCCTCAACGCTGCCACCAATGACATCAGGGCCCTGCTAGACAACGGAGAAACCGCGGCCCTCATCCTCCTGGACCTGTCAGACGCCTTCGACACAGTCTGACACTGCACACTACGCACATGCCTTCATGAGGCTGGGATTCAAGAGAAGGCCCTGGACTGGACCACCTCCTTCCTCTCCGACAGAACACAGAGCATCCGTCTCCCCCCTTCCACTCCAAACCCACCAAGATCATCTGCAGCATACCCCAGAACTCATCCCTCAGCCCAACGCTGTTTAACATCTACATAGCACCGCTCGTCCACGTCGCCCGACTGTACACCCTCAACATTATCGCCTACGTCGACGACACACAGCTGATCCTCTCCCTCACCAAGGACCCTCACACCACCAAAACCAACCTCCACGAATGAATGAAGGTCGTCGCCGAATGGATGAGGAACAGCTGGCTGAAGCTGAACTCAGACAAGACGGAGGTCCTCATCCTCGGACCCACCCCCTCGGCCTGGGACGACTCCTGGTGGCTGACCGCACTGGGAACTGCTCCAACACCCACGACCACGCACGCAACGTATGGGTCATCCTCGACTCCACCCTCTCCTTGACCATGCAGGTCAACGCCGTCTCTTCCTCCTGCTTCAACACCCTCTGCATGCTCCGCAAGATCTACAAGTGGGTCCCCACCGAAACGAGAAGAATGGTCACCCAGGCCCTCATCAGCAGCAGGTTGGACTACGGAAACGCCCTCTACGCAGGAGCCTCGGCCAAACTCCTGAAACAGCTTTAATGCATCCAGAACGCCTCTGCATGCCTGATCCTCGACATTCCTCACCATAGCCACATCACACTCCATCTGAGAAACCTTCACTGGCTCCCCGTCAACAAGAGGATAACCTTCAAGCTCCTCACCCACGCACACAAGGCACTCAACAACACCAGACCAGAGTACCTCAACAAACGACTCAGCTTCAAACCCCCACCTGCCAGCTCAGCTCCACCGACCTCGCCCTCGCCACAGTCCCCCGTATCCGAAGAGTGACCACCGGCGGCAGATCATTCTCCCACCTCGCCGCTAAAACCTGGAACATCCTCCCCACCCACCTACGGCAGACCCAAGAAATGCTGACCTTCAGAAGACTCCTCAAGACCTAGCTCTTCGAGCAGTAGCAGCACCCCTACCCCCAGCGCCTTGAAACCCTCACAGGTAAGGAGTGTGCTCTATAAATGATTGATTGATTGATTGATGAGCACATGAACCGTTATTTATTAATTTAATATACATTAAAATGGACCAATACTTGCAGCTCAAGCCATTCCTTCAGTGGTGGGCAGCTGGAATAGTCTGAATTGTCACACTTGTAGGGGTGTGATGGTTTTAGTTGTGTTGGTACTATCATTGGCAACGCTGGCAGGGGCAATGGTTGGTGCAAGCTGCAGTGGTCTCCTGATGAGGGATCTGGTACTTATATTTTTGCAAATTAAGCACTGGGTGCAGGAAGTACTTGGCAAAGGTAAGGATTGCATGGAATCAACCAGTTGGTGCTGTAACCTCCAGCCATCATTTCCCTTCAGTGTCCAGGATCATACACAGACTAAAGCGACGTCTCCACAACTCCTCTCTGTCACCCATTCTAAAGAGTGTGATTCTTCATTTGTCTGTCCTCTGTCTCTTCATCTTGGTTTTCCTGACACTTAGGGTCATCAAAGCAAAGCTGTTGAGTGCCACTATGAAAAACGGCTTTAAGGTCACCACCAGTATTGAATTGGTCATCTGAAATATGTACACCATCAGTGTTGAGGGATTGTCTCTTGTGTGCTGCATTCAACATCACAGACTTGCCTCCACCCTTTTTCAGAAGTGTTTGTCTCTGCATCTTTTTTTGTCCTTCCCTATCAGCAATCTGTTTCTATTTTTCTATAGATATTACTGTGCTGCCAAGTGTATGTGTGTATCAATGGGCCTAATTCACAGAGGTTTTGCTATGCGTAGGTGTGACTTCAGCTGCAGTCTTCCTGACTTAGTCGTGAATTCATGGCATAAGCCAGGAGCACTTCAAGAGTAACGTACAGCTAAAGCTCTGTGAATCGGCCAAATGTATTTATTTTTTGACATATAAGCTTTTACAACTGTGGGACTTTTATTCACATTTATGGAACAGCTTGACCAAGACGAGTGACTTCATGGATGTGAGCAATGTTACTGTGATTGTGCATGTCAATTTTCCACTTGACTGTCATTTGTTTTTAGTCCATTCCATTCCAAAAAGCTTTCAAATCAAATCAAAATAAGCTTTATTCGATATTACCAAAGAATATCATATAAGCATACAGTAACAGAAAAAATAATACAGTACATTTAGACAATTTCATTCAAATAAAGGATAAAGAAAAAGATGATCATCATTTAAAAAGAAACATCAAAAGAACCAGTGTCAACTTAAATAAAAGAAAAAAGGTTAAAAAGTCTAAAAAGAGGAGTGAATTTAGGTAGGACCTTGCAAAGTTCAACAACACTCCGTGATTGCCAAGTCCAATGTCCAATGTAATGTAACCCAAAAGCAGTAGGACAAGGTCCCAAACATAATTAGTTCCCTTCCACCCCCGAGTTGAGATGGTGGAAATGGGGGTTAGAATTAGTTAGTACCACTCCCAGTATTTCCCAAAAAGATCATGATGTAGACCGATCATGTAGGGTATGATTTCGAAAAAAGGGGAACACCAGGGATTGAGGGATAGAAGTCATATAAGTCCCATATAGATATTGGGCCGTCTGTCTCTTGTGGCGGCCAGGTTTTCAAGTAAGGGACAATGTTTGTGTCTCTGAATCTCACGAGTACCAGGTCCCCAGGAAGATCCTTATGAAGGGAGCCCAGCCAGTCCGCCCTCCTGACGCTCCTTATTGCTCCATATAGGTGACGAGGCAGTGGCCTATTTTTTGACAGCCAGAATTTGGTTTTGTTAAGTAAGTCATGTTGACTCTCCATTTTTCCAGGGGGAAGAGCAGGGACGCCAGCAAATATGCACACGAATGGGGCTGCTTCTGGTGGTAGATGGATTGATTTAATCTTATCATGAACTGCTCTAGGTGCGGTCAACTGGGGAAAGGAGACACTTGGAGAGCGTTTGGTTACTTTTTGCCTCACTGTACTATGGCCAGTTAATTGTATTTGACAGCTTTTATCCCGTTTAATGCCTTCATGAGTAGGAGGTGACTTTGGACGGTTAAATGTGTCACAGTGTTTGTCAGCCGACAAATTTGACTTGATTGCTGACTCTAATCCAGTAAGCCTATCCCCTAACATGTTAATTTTTTCCAACAACGGGGCTATCAGAGAGCTAAGCAATTTTTCAATGAGCGGTAATATATGCGGGTGTATAAGAGGGCTTAAGGGATCTTGGGCCTCAGGAGTCGATGGAATCGTTGGAGAATTAACAATGCGTGAGCCTGGAGGCGGTGTTAGAGTCCTTTTCACCGATGGAACCTGGGGGGGTGCAGTATGAGGACTACAAGTTTTATTGAGTAATGTGGGCTGCTCCGAAAGAGTGGAATTAACTGATAGTATGATGTCGCTTTTGGGCGAAAGGGGGGTTTCTGATGGTGCATAGGTGGTTTGACATAAGAGGTTTAGCTCGTCTAACCATGAAAACTTTTGCCCAGTTCCTGCAACGCTAGCTGGGTGATCCACTTTAAAAGTCATGATAATAAGGGAATACCAACAGGTGCATGAGAAATAGTCTTTACCTTCGTGATGTAGTGTCAGGTGTGAAAACCAAAGGGGGTGGCCCGTCCCGTCCCTCTCGGTCCTCTGAGGGCCACAGAGGGCCCGCCCTTTGCCCGGGCTTCGCCCGGCGCGTCCCGCGCGCGTCCTCGCGGGACGAGAGGCGTTCCGCTGTTTAGTAGCGCCCCCGGGCGCAGGCTGTGGTGTCACCGGTGCGCCGGTGAAACTCCGGGGCACCTGGGAAATGAAGTCCCCCACTGAGCGCTCGGCGCTCCGCTGTTTGGTCCCTGGCCGTTGCCCTCACGGCGCTGCTGGGAGAGCTGGTGTCGGTGTCTTAGCCGTTCCCCTCACGGCGCGGTCTGTGGCCTCTGCTGTCGGGCTTGCCTTGCCCCCCACTGAGCGCTCGGTGCTCCGCTGTTTAGTAGCGCCCCCGGGCGCAGGCTGTGGTGTCACCGGTGCGCCGGTGAAACTCCGGGGCACCTGGGAAATGAAGTCCCCCACTGAGCGCTCGGCGCTCCGCTGTTTGGTCCCTGGCCGTTGCCCTCACGGCGCTGCTGGGAGAGCTGGTGTCGGTGTCTTAGCCGTTCCCCTCACGGCGCAGTCTGTGGCCTCTGCTGTCGGGCTTGCCTTGCCCCCCACTGAGCGCTCGGTGCTCCGCTGTTTAGTAGCGCCCCCGGGCGCAGGCTGTGGTGTCACCGGTGCGCCGGTGAAACTCCGGGGCACCTGGGAAATGAAGTCCCCCACTGAGCGCTCGGCGCTCCGCTGTTTGGTCCCTGGCCGTTGCCCTCACGGCGCTGCTGGGAGAGCTGGTGTCGGTGTCTTAGCCGTTCCCCTCACGGCGCGGTCTGTGGCCTCTGCTGTCGGGCTTGCCTTGCCCCCCACTGAGCGCTCGGCGCTCCGCTGTTTAGTAGCGCCCCCGGGCGCAGGCTGTGGTGTCACCGGTGCGCCGGTGAAACTCCGGGGCACCTGGGAAATGAAGTCCCCCACTGAGCGCTCGGCGCTCCGCTGTTTGGTCCCTGGCCGTTGCCCTCACGGCGCTGCTGGGAGAGCTGGTGTCGGTGTCTTAGCCGTTCCCCTCACGGCGCGGTCTGTGGCCTCTGCTGTCGGGCTTGCCTTGCCCCCCACTGAGCGCTCGGCGCTCCGCTGTTTAGTAGCGCCCCCGGGCGCAGGCTGTGGTGTCACCGGTGCGCCGGTGAAACTCCGGGGCACCTGGGAAATGAAGTCCCCCACTGAGCGCTCGGCGCTCCGCTGTTTGGTCCCTGGCCATTGCCCTCACGGCGCTGCTGGGAGAGCTGGTGTCGGTGTCTTAGCCGTTCCCCTCACGGCGCGGTCTGTGGCCTCTGCTGTCGGGCTTGCCTTGCCCCCCACTGAGCGCTCGGCGCTCCGCTGTTTAGTAGCGCCCCCGGGCGCAGGCTGTGGTGTCACCGGTGCGCCGGTGAAACTCCGGGGCACCTGGGAAATGAAGTCCCCCACTGAGCGCTCGGCGCTCCGCTGTTTGGTCCCTGGCCGTTGCCCTCACGGCGCTGCTGGGAGAGCTGGTGTCGGTGTCTTAGCCGTTCCCCTCACGGCGCGGTCTGTGGCCTCTGCTGTCGGGCTTGCCTTGCCCCCCCTTTATTCGATGTAAAAGGTCATAAAAGCACAAACATACATGTAAGTCCTTTCGCACGATATCTATGAACAAAACATATATACACTCTAGTTGAATTCGATACATAACCCCTTACTTAGGGGAAATATAAAAACCTAAAATCTATGTACAAGGCTAAAATTGTGTTAATAGTTAATATACTAAAAACTGTATAAACATACTTCAGTACATGCTACCAATAATACCAATTAAGTATGAGGGAAGCAGATGGTTATACAAAAAATGCATCAAAGCCTGAAGAAAACGCTAATGGACAGAAACCTTATCAAGGGACCTTGCTCTTCTTGCCCACACCCACCCCAGATATTTAGCCATAGCTATAGGGATTGCTTCGGTGGTGTCACTTCTTAAGATTCTTTCCGCCTCATGCGCCCTTCTTGTTCCCAAGAGCTTGCAAATGGGAGTCAACCAGGCACGGCGAGGAGCATTATACCCAATGCATTCAAACAATACATGGGCCGATGACTCTTTTCCAAACCCGCACCCCGGACACAAGTAATTTCTAGGTGTAGACCATTTGCTAGTAAAACACTCTTAGCGGCAGGGTGCCAACCCTGAACTGGAAATATAATTTCCGCTCTAAGGCTTTTGTGATGAAGTCCCAATATTGCTCTAGCCCCGGAGTCGGTTTACAATCCAGGAAAAGCCCTGTAAGTGTAGAGGTCTCACAGCTTCTCACTATGTTGGTCTGGGCCATTTCCTATTATTTGACTTTCAAGACTTTTTCTGTGGGAAAAATTGTATTTTTGGGATCATCCCACAGAGAACTCATGCCCATTTTTGTTAGGGTTGCTCTAAGTTGTCTAAGCCATTGTATTCGGTGCAATGAATCCACCCTTATTACATCTAGGAAGCCGGCCGCGTACTCTGCGAGCTTTGGAGTAGACCAGAGTCTAGTGAGGATAAGAGGGGACGTAGTTTGGCCATTTCTGCAATTGGCTTTCTTCCAAGGTCATTCAATAATGTTCGTGTCGGGGTACTCTGGGGCAGGCTGGTTATGTTTCTAAGGAACTTATTTTCTGAGATAGTCAGTTTAGATAAGTTCTCATGACCCCAGAGTTCTGTACCATATTAGGCAGAGCTGATGACTTTCAAGTTGTAGATCTCCATAGCGGGGCTAATTATCTTAGTATAGGAAGTATTGTATTATTTTTGTAGCACCCCTGCCAGTTGTCGATGTTTTAGGGAAGCTATATCGACCTGGTGTGACCAATTTAATCCCTCCTGGATATTGACCCCTAGATATGTAAACTTCTGGACCTGATCCAGCACTGCGTTATTTAAACTAATGCCCCCCTTAAAGGCCCTGTGTGGATTAAAGGCCATCAGTTTTGTTTTGGACACGTTGACCTCCATTCCTCGACTAGCACATAACTTTTCGAAGATTGTTAGTGCCTTCAGGAGACCACTTGGAGTTTTGGAAAGGATCAACGTGTCATCCGCAAACATTAATATGGGGATTTTTTCGCCTGCTAATATCGGTGCATCTGTGGGGGTTAGCCTCATACAGTTCACTAACCCATTGATGTACAAGGAGAATAGGCTCGGGCCAGTACACATCCTTGCCGAACTCCCTTAGTTTACATATAAGCTTTTACAAATGTGGGACTTTTATTCACTTTAATGGAACAGCTTGACCAAGATAAGTGACTTCATGGATGTGAGCGATGTTACTGTGATTGTGCATGTCAATTTTCCACTTGACTGTCATTTGTTTTTAGTCATTCTTGGTGACTTGTTGGTGTTTGTCTTCATCCTTTGCTACTCCTCTGAGTGACGTGCGTGTGATTCCCCTTAAGTCTATTTAGGTGTAACATTTTGCAAGCCATGCATAAAAGACCATTGAAGCTGGTCCACACATTTTCCTTTGTATAAGCCTTCCTCCTGTCTGACTTCCTGAGTGTGGGTGCATCAAATGATCTGCATTGCCCTGCTTTGGGCATGTTTCTCTTTTGATTCACCGCATGCATTTTTTGTGGAATGATTCCCCATTTTTGGCCCTACCCTTTAGAATCTGCACTTTGATAGTAACCCATTTTTGCAAACATGTAATATTATTTGTGCAGGACATCAAATAACATCATGAAGTGTGGCTACACCTGCAAATATGCGTCAAAATGGTGGTCTGTGAATTCGGAAATATCATAGTTGGTCTATGAAGCAAGCTTATGGCCTTTCTGGTTTTGTGAATCGGAGCAGCCATGAGTTTTATAACCAACCAACAAATTACTGTAAGTAATAAGGTTAGTCAGTTTTCAACCATTATTAGATTACTAAAACGTAAGGCTCTTTTTGTGACTGTAACTTATGATTGAGTAGGCATCAGGTTTAAAACAGCAGTATGATGTTTCACTTTTCAAATCGCATTGCACACTATCAGCAAGAAATCTAACTTGGTACTAAAAACAAACATAACTAAACATGAGCATACAACTAAAAAATGTATGGAAAATCCACCGTATTTTGAATATTCCACCACATCGACTAGTCAAAGGCTTAGCTGTTATGGAAGGATCAACTTTGAAAGGAAAACCTGCGCCAGAAATTTTACCAATGTCAGTAACTGTTAGAACTGGGGGTCTCTAGTTGGCAGAGGTAGGTACCAATGTCCAAATAGGGACCCTTGCTTTTAGTCAGGGTAAGGAGGAAACCCTCTGAGATAACCCCTGCTCACCCCCTTGGTAGCTGGGCACGAGCAGTCAAGGCTTATCAAAGGCAATGTGTAACGTATTTGTACCAACACTCACAGTAACACAGTGAAAACACCACAAACTGACTCCACAACAGTTTAGAAAAATAAAGGTATTAAATCTAAACTACACAAGACCAAAACGACAAAAAATCCAACATACACAGTTCAAGATTATGGTTTCAAAAGAGTTCTTAAAGTTGTGATAAAATAATTCACAATTGCGTGAAAAGTTCACAGTTGAGTCACGTTTAGCCAACAGTACCTTTAAATGCGACAAAGTTCCAAAACAGAAGCTGGTGTGGTGGAAAACAAGCGATGCGTCACTCCTGAGACCTTGGGGAGGCGATGCGACAACCCCGCTGGACTTAGCGGGCGTGTTGCGACAAATCCGGTCTGTATGGGGAGGGAGGCGATACCTTGTATGGATTACGGTGCGGAGGTTCCGTAGGAAAATGCTTGCAAAGGCACGATGCAACGACCTTGAGGGACTGCGACGATCTCCGGGATGACGATGCGCGACTCAGCGGAGATCTTACACACGCAGTTCCTGGATGCGATGGCTCTGCGACGATTCTCGCAGCGACGTGATGCGGTGATCTCACACAGTGGCGACAGGCTCTGCGACGATGTTTGCAGCGACGGAAATCTTCCCGCAAACAAAGGATGCGACGTCTTCAGGCAGCGACGATAGGCACTGTGACGATCTCGGTCCTCGTAGCGGTGGGAATTTTCCCGCTATGCCGGGGATGCGATAAAACTTGCAGAAAGTCCCTTAAAAGCTTGGTTTCCAACTTCCCAACATATGTACAACTTCCAGAGGCACCACAACTGGCCCAAGCACTCTAGGAAGGACAGAATTCTCTCAGCAGAGTTCAGGGAAGCTGGGGGGGAAGTCCTTTTGTTCCAGGGACTTCTTAACAGGGAGCCAGCTCTTCTCAGGCCCTTGGAGATTCCTTCAAGTAAGGGGACACAACACAAAGCAAAGTCCTTCCCTTCTCCTTTGCAGCAAATCAACAGCAGGTCAGTCCAGCAGAGCAACAGCAGGACAGTCTTTCTTCTTCAGTTTCAGTTTTCTCCTTGGCAGAGGTTCTTTCTTGATTCCAGGATGATCTAATTTTCTGTAGTCAGGGGTCCTGTACTTATACCCCTAAAAGTCTTTGATCCCTCTGTGCAGGAGGGCTCTGAGCCCGGTCTGAACCAGTTCTGGGTGTTTCTTGAGCACTTTTTTTTCCTGGCCCCTCCTTTCCTTTCAGGGAGAGGGGCAGGGTCGTCAGCCACCCAGCAGGAGGTGGAGCCAGCATTGTGGGAGGCAGGCAAAGCCCTATTCAGGTCCAGGTGCTATCCCCTCCCACCACGATGCAGATGCAGTCATTCAGCCTGGGGCTGACTCAGCCAGCCTCCTGGGGGCTCCCAGCCTCTGTCATTCTCAAACCAGACAGTCAATTCACAAACAGGCCAGGGCACACGGAAAGGTCAGGCCAGAGAACAGCAACGTTCTAAAAGTGCTGTTCTCAAACATAGGATTTAAAAACAACCTTTCCTAAAAGATGTGTTATTAAATTCTGAGTTCAGGGATATTTATTTTATGCCCTATCTTGCTCCTATGGGAAGATATGCTGGTAGCCACTGTAGCCACCATTCCCCATGATAGCCTATGAGGCAAGATAGCCTTACAATAGTGAAAAACGAAAATGGCTGTAATTCACTACTAGAGCATGTCACCTGCACTAGTACATGCTCTACCTTTCACATACACGGCACCCTGCCCAGGGGGGTACCTTGGGCCTTCCATAGGGGTGACCAATGCGTACAGAAAGGGAAGGGTTAGGCCTGGCTTGTGGGGACACTGACCAGGAGGACATGGCAGTTCACAGACTGCACACAGGCACTGCGGTGGCAGGCCTGAGACACCATTTTAGGACTACCCATGTGGGTGGCACAATCAGTGCTGCAGGGCCACTAGTAGCACTTGTAATCACCAGCCCTGTCACACTCAGTGCACATTACTAGGGACTTCTTGGTGACACAAATATACCAATCATGGATAACAAATCACCATCACAATTTACACAGGGAGCACTTGCACTTTGACGCTGAACAGCAGTGGCAAAGTGGCAAAAGCATCTAAACCAGCAAAAACGAAATACAGCACAGCATCAAAAATACAGGGGGTAGAGGCAAAAAGATAGGGGGAATCCATGCCAAAGATGCCAGGTCTAACAGTAACCAATGGTTACATTTCCACCACCAAACGTAATTTACATTAATTCCTATATATCTGGAATGTGAAACATCATCATAGGTGTTACCCTGCCTGCCAGGAACACCATACCTACCGTTGCATAAGATTTCCCCTGCATTCCAGTTGGAGAATTAACTCTGTCAGGCGTGGTAGAGTTGTCACCACCTTTGACGTTGACTACATTTGGGTAACTTCAAAGAGACCAGTTATAATTCCAAAGGTGCAGTTAAAGAATGTGTCACTCTTTAGATCTTTATTTATGTAACTATACGCAGAGGCTGTAATTAAATTGATCTGGAAAAGGCTGAAATATGTATTGCACCCAATACATTTCAACACAGCAGGGATTGGAATATATTGCATTTGATAAAAAAAGAACAATTATGAGAAATGCCATCAGAATAGGGTTTAACACTCAAACAGGATCTCCTTCATGTTTTCCACACAAAAATCTGCATGTCCTGGTATTTGCTGGACATTTTTCCTCACTTTATTTTGCATCTGAGAGTTCTGAAACTATGCATGAGCTTACAATATTCCCAATGTATGGGGGAATAGCGGCTGTTCCATGGAAAAAATATTTTTCACGTAAAGAATTAAGGCAGAAAATGAAGGTTAGATTTCATGTGTACTCTAACCTTAAACCTGGAGATTTGCTGCAATGTGGACTATTTTGTTATAGACTGCGAAGCACTGTCTGCCACCAGAACACCAAGACATTTCTGAAAATCATAGGGGATATATTCAATAAAATGTTGGTACCCGGTGTTACCCTTGACATGTTGCAAGGGTGCCTGCGCTGCAGGGGATATTGTTATTGTGCAGGAAAGACCACCTTCCTACACATAAACAATCTTTAAAGACAGTTTGTTGTTTCTATGTGTGCTGCAAAATGCAGCACACATAAGAAAGAGGAAAATAAGAGGAGGAATTAATAATTTCTCCTCGTATCGCCATCTTACGACCAGGTTTTACCTTGCCTTTGTTTGTGGCTCTGCCCCATCCTTGTAAATACGGGTCAGAGTCAAAAAGCAATGGTTGCTGTGGCGGAAAGTCAACTGCACCACCATTTGGACACTCCTTTCATGCTAAGTGAAGCATGAAAAGGGGCCTTAATTACAATAAGCGTTAAGCCACTTTGTAAATAAGGAGAAGGGAATATTGCCACTAGAACGATACTAAAAGCTGTGTTCTGGTGGCAATATCACGAGGGAAATATGCCCTATGTCTTTCATCTATATTTTCTGCAGGCTTTTGCGAATCCTGGACTCTGCTAGCACCTAGTGTGGGACAGACACAAAATATTGTCCGCTTATAATTCAAGCAACAACAGACGTGATACATTTACAAAGTCAGCCATATTTTGTGGTTCTGTGTCCAAATGGTTAGTTACCCAACGGCTCAATGAAGCTGCAAGAGGCAATGGTTATTTCCCCAATGGCTCAATGAAGCTGCAAGAGGCAGGGGGTGCCGTTTCTACCATTAGGCAAGACTAGGAGACTGCCTAGGGCGGCAAAAGGGGGAGGGCGGCAAAATACATGAGTTTAGGCAGGCGGAAATCCCCGTGAAAGGCCTTCGAATTCAAAGTGCTGTGGCGTCAGGTTTGGCGCCACGGGCAGGGGGCTTGTGCGCCACTTATGCGACTTCCGATTTCGCTCTCGAAGACTCGGCCCGATCAGAGTGGGTGGATCTTTGTACTCACACCCTGTGCTGACCTGACCTCAAGATGCCTGCCTGCTTCTGGAGCATCCGTACCGTTCGTTGTCCTGAGCGGTAAGGCCTGGCCCTCGGCTCCTGGAACAACTCATGTGTGCACTGTTAAAACTTGTCACCAGCTGCACTTTCCCGGCAGTTGTAATTGGGTGACTTTTTGACTGAATTATATGCGGGCGTGGTGCCTCTCCACTCCTGGCCTATTGTCCCTCCCAGTCCGACCTTGGGGCAGCATCAGTCTTTCAGCTACACATAACACACATAAGTCAAAAGAAGCCAACTCATCCCCAGCCCTACCAGCCTTTCAGAGGCACGAGCATAGCTAACTCAGAGACTGGCTGACTGCTCCTCAATATTACTGGCCTTTCAAAAGCATGGAGGCACGTGTCGCAGACACGCAGGAGTGTAATGAGTGTGGCTGGCGTTGATTCAACCCAAGCCCTGCTGGCCTTCCAGAATCACGAGGCTACCGATCCGTCAGAGGCAGAGGGGCAACTCGATTTCCTGAACAAAGGACAGACTCTCCGTTGGCCTCTCCAAGCCCTGTCTGCTGTGTTCAGACTCTCAGCAACAACAGCCTTTTGGAGGCCACGTCGTGTGACTAACGCCCTCGGCACTACTGGCCTTTCAGAGGCGCCCTGGCATCACTGATCCCACCAAGCGCTAGCAGGGCATCGTAGATCGACGAATACTGTTATTTAAGAGGTCAGCTTGACGTGTGGTTGACTCTGCCCCAGTCCCACCGACATGGTCCCAAGGGTAGGCTGTATATCAGAGGGCCTCTGATGCAGGACCTAAGCGTGACAGTCGTTACGAGACAACGTGCAGTCCAGCTACATTAACCATGTGCATTCTTGATCAAGGCCGGCCTTTGGTCTCTCCAACCTCTCTACGAACAAGGGTGGGGGTCCTGTGTAACTTCTTTCTATCACTTGGTTTTTCTCTTTCAGCAACCTGCCCACCTCACAGCAACCCTGACCCCCTCCCTCACCTTTACCTTGATCTCTCCAGCATCTCTAATCGCCCAACGGCCCCTCCTATACATTCTACCTCCCCACAAATAATCGCATACCGAGAAATGAGGTATTATATATTGAGAAGTTTGTGTGAACAGTGTGTGCCCTCCGTGTCACGTTAGAGCACCAGCAGGTGGAAAGAACAAACCTTATTGTTGGGAGGGCTCATTAGCATGTAGTCAGGCAGGGGGGTGAAACATATCGATATTCCTCAGCAAACCATTGTTCACAAACAATCAATTCCCTTTGAAGGGAAGTCTGAAAACCTAGTTTTCTGAACTTCAGGTCGTTGACTTTAGCTTCTGAGCTGCCTTCCAGGGTGTCTCAGAGGGGGAACATCGTTAACAACAACTCACAGTCACGTTAGCAGCGATACATTGTGAACTGGACGTCTCGTGTCACTTCCATTTCTCCTCCCCTCCTGCATTAATCTCTTTCCTCCAACACCAGAGCGGATTTTGACACCATACTTCATTCTGTAATGTACATGCACGACCAAACAAGTTCCACAGCACCGGGAAATGTGAAGGTAGCATGATGGAAAGTGACATAAGCAAAGCGGATAAGCACACTGTCTTCAGGGAATGAACTTGCATTATATTAGCCAACGGTGCAAAGGAGAGTAAACATCCATACATTAAAATAGTTTTAACCTCGGGAACGTGGTCAGCTGTGCTTTGTTCATTGTTAGCATTACGATGACGAGCTTTCTTGCACGCGCCCAATAATCGGTATTGCTGACTGAGTTGATGGGGTCTTTGACTCTATACTTTGGTGGTCTTCAAATTGATTTTTATGAATACTTAACACTCAATGGGGAGGATTTTCAATATTAACCTGTACGACGGTAGTAAAAGGGATGGGGCGTCATTTCTCCTTTCTCGCCTAGGGCGGCAAAACACCTAGAAACGGCCCTGCCTCTGTGGCCTACAGACATTTACTGTTATATGAACTGGGTTGAAAAGTTTGAAAGAACACCCGCCTCTAATGTCCTGCATTTATTGTACATTGCATTCATTCCTCTCTGCATGGGTCAGCCGAGTATATCTCAGAAGTTGGTTTAGTAAAGTCATTCACTTGCGAATAGCTAGTGACTGTGGAAAACAACATTCCTTTGCATGAGAGGTTCAAATTTCAGTTTATTTTTCTGTTTTCATAAGCTGCTACATTTGTCGCGCTTGAAAGATAAGAGCGCTGCACAAAGGCAGGCTTGTTCCAAATGAAAGAGCGAAAAGTAGCAGGCTTGTCCCAGGGTCATAGAAACATAATACTAATTATGTTGCAGCTACAGTAAAAAGGTTGTGAAATACTTCCCAGAAGAATTCGTTTTTGGTTCATGCTAGAATTAACCTTCGACATATAATGCAGTATTATGCCTTCCCCTGAGAGGTCGCTTTTAAAATCATCCCTGCTGGTTCAGGCCTCGCTCTTCGGCTAACTCCGGCCTCTCGTTTCGTCAGCCTTCACTCATGCCACAAAAACAATTTATACAACTCAATCACAACGCAATCCGAGCTGTAATGATAACACCATTAACACCAACAACTATATAATTTGCAATATTATTAATAACTCTGATAGAACTAACAATGACAACAACACCAAATAAATTCAGTAGACAACCGTACATAATAATTGTGTTGAAAGTCAGACCGCCCATATGAAATTTCAAAACAAAAAGCAGCTTTTGGCGAGATTGCCCCCAGTGAGAGTAGCAGGGGTGGCAGGGGTCTTGTGGTTAGGTGGCAGTGGCTCCAATTGACCTTAAAAGTGATTAATGACTCTTTATTAACGTTCCATATTTGGTGGCTGTAGAAATCGTTCTGTTGGCAGACATATGTAAACAGGGTTCTAGTGGTTTATCTTGTTCTCAAGGGGGTTCGGGTAAGCATGGCCACTGCAGTATGGATATGAGCTGGTGAATGTGTCGATTTGATGTTGCTCAGGAAACTCCGCAGGATGAAAGTTATATATAGTACAATTTCGCCACCCTGCCATCAAGCTGCCACCCGAATCATGGCAGCTTCTCTTTCATTTATTTATTTATTTATTTTATTTATTTAAAATTCTTATATCGCGCAGGAATCAATCCCGTAAGGGTATCTCCGCGCTTTGCTCAACAAGGCAATAGCGTTACATTGGCAGATATGGTGAGGGCAGTTATTACGGTTGGAATGCTTCTCGGAAGAGTAGAGTTTTTAGGGACTTTCTAAAGGACAGATGGTTAGTAGTCAGTCTCAGATCAGTGGGAAGTTTGTTCCATAGAGCGGGGCCGATTGAAGAAAATGCTCGGTCTCCCTGTCTGGATTTTTTCGTAACTGGTGGTTTCAAGAGGGCTTGGTTACAGGAGCGAAGTGACCGACAGGGTTGATACAGCTCTAGTGATTGGGAAAGATATTTGGGACTATCTCCATATAAGCTTTTATGCACCGTGCAACAAATTTTAAAACTGATTCGCTGCCGTATAGGAAGCCAATGCAGCTCTTCCAACAGGGGCTTGGATGGAGTCCTAGGTGGTGCGCTCATGACCAGTCTAGCCGCCGTATTCTGGACTACCTGCAAACGTCCCACTGCATCCGCATTAGCAAGTGTCAGCAGGGCGTTGCAGTAGTCCAGGCGGCTAGTAACCAAGGCCTGTACGAGAGTCTTCCTATGGGTATCAGGAAGGTATGGGAAGACACGTCTTAAAAGGCCAATGGTGTGAAAGCACAATCCTGCAATATGGTTAGTGTGCTCCTTGAGGGTTAGTTTTTGGTCAATTTTTACCCCTAAATTTTTGACATGTGGCTTTGATGTTGGAACTGGACCCAGGTCCAGCGGCCACCAATCGGGAGACCACAGAAGATTCGCTTTGCCGAAGAGCATGATCTCTGTTTTTACCACGTTGCATTGGAGGCAGTTTGCTGCCATCCAATGTGACACTGCCCTCATACCCTCAGCAAAGTTTTCCTTCACTTTGGGGCCAAGGGAGCTGAAAGGGTAGAGGAGCTGAGTGTCATCAGCGTAGGAGACCGGTGTGAACCCGTATTTTCGTACAATCTCAGCGAGGGGGGCCACATAAACATTAAACAATGTGGGGCTAAGACAAGAGCCCTGTGGCACCCCTTTTGTGAGCACCCTCGAGATGGAACTGTAGGGGCCAAGGCTGATTGATTGCGATCTTCCGGAGAGGAAACTCTCCAGCCAAGATAGTGCTAAGCCTCCTATCCCCACTCCCTGCAAGCGGCTGAGAAGGATGTTGTGGGACACGGTATCAAAGGCCGCAGACAGGTCCAACAGCACTAGAATCATGGAGCCCCCTCTATCCTGTGACATTTTGATCTTGTCAGTCACCGAGAGGAGGGCTGATTCAGTGCTGTGGTTGGGCCTGAACCCAGATTGTGGTTGGTCCAGGCCCCCTGTCGCCTCGATAAAGCTGGAAATGATGGTGTTAGCGTGTTTCTCAGCCAGTTTGCTAATGAAAGGGAGGAGGGAGATAGGGCGAAGGTTGGAGAGCTCTGACCAGGGTAGAGTAGTATTTTTTCGAATGGGGTTCACAACCGCTTCTTTCCAATGTTGAGGGAGTTTTCCTTCGGCAAAGGAGAGGTTTATTAGTTTATGAATGGATGGGCCTAAGGATTCTGTCAAAGAAGGAATCACTCTAGCAGGGATCAAGTCGTTAGGGGATCGGTCTTCATGTTAGTAATGAGCATGTTCAGTTGCTGTAAGGTTAATTCTGGAATTACATGTAGAGTATTCCCAGGGGTCGTCACAAGGGGGGTTTCAGAGACTACATTCTTTGGAGGACCTGCAACTTGCATGATTTTCTTATATATCCCCTCAATTTTGTCTTCAAAAAACTGGGAGATATTATTGCAGAGGTCTTGGGAGAAAGTGTCTGGGCTCTCACACATTGCTGGATTGGTGAAGGCCTTTATGACCCTAAACAGCTCTCGAGTGGAGTTGCCTGCTTCAGTGATTTGAGAGGTGAGGCTGATTTTCCTCGCCTTTTTGATGTTTTTATAATAGGAGTTCATAGCTACCAGGTATTGTTCCTTATCTTCCTCTTTACGTGTCCGTCTCCAACACTTCTCTAGTTTCCTACATCTTTGTTTTTCTATTTTGAGGGCCTCAGTGTACCATATTTCCCTTTTAGCCTTGATTGGCTGTTTAACAGTTCTCTGAGGGGCTAGAGTATTAATGGCTGATGTCAGAGAGGAGTTACATTTGGAAAGAGATGTTTCTATGTCATCCGAGCTCAAAAGCACTGGTTCTTTCCAGATTTGAATAAATCTGGCAGGAGTGACTTTGTGCCATGGTCTGCGTTTAATGGACTGAGTGGCAGGGTAAGTAGTGGGTTCAAGGGGATGCAGGAAAGAGAAATCTAACATTTTATGGTCAGACCAATGGATGTACTTGGGAGGATGACAATAAACTTTAGGAAGGGAAGTGAAAATTAAATCCAAGGTGTGTCCACCAGTGTGGGTGGGACCATTATTACGGAGGTGGAGGCCTAGTAAAGCGAGATCAGTTACAAGTGCTATTGTATCAGAGCGATCTGTAATGTCAATATGGAAATTAAAATCACCAAGTAAAATAAAGTTTTCATTGGCTTTAATGTATGGAGCTAGAAGCTCAGTTAGAGCTAAAGAGAACCCAGCATTGGGTCCAGGTGGACGGTATACTAGTGCGCCTTTCCAGTATACTGTGGGGCTAATTTTGAGGTGGAAGATGATTACTTCCATAGTAGGTAGCAGTACTTGTTCTAGAATTCTGATGTTCAAAGTGTCTTTATAAATAATAGCGATGCCGCCTCCTACCTTTTCAATTCGGTCCTGGCGAAGAATTTTGTATCCCAAGGGTAGCCCTAAGGTGATGGTGGGGATAGTATGGGGTTTGAGCCAGGTTTCGGTAATAAAGCAAATCTCAGGATTAGTGCTGTGTAGGGTATCCCAAAGTTGTACATGGTGTTTGGGGAGGGACCTTACATTTAACAAAAAACTTTTCCAACCTTTAGCAATAGAAGGATTATCACAAGGTAGCCCGATTACAATATGGGTATGGGTAGCTTGAAAACCACAAGAAATACAAGAAAAAGGTCCTTCAGGGCATGTGGGTAATCTGTTGGTACATATATAATTGTCCTGGGGCTGTAAGGAAAGAAGATCCTGTGCTGTGTACCTTGTTAGAGGAGCAGGTAGTGGCATGGCCATTATACCCGGAAAGAGGCAGAGTGGAGGCCCCTGGCCCCGTCCAGTCGCGGACGGGCGCAGACGGGCTACTCTTTGGCTCCTCTTCGGCTCCACTGCGCGCGAACGCTGCGCGCTCATGGAGAGGCGAGGGCTAAGTAGCCCCGCGAGACCCAGCTGCTAGAGCGCTAACCGCCAAGCAGTTGGAAACAGGAAGTGGTGTCCTCCCCCTTGCAATCAGAGGGGAAGACGAATCAGAGATCTACAATGCGTCTCCTATGGCAGCGTTACACCCAAACGATGGAAGTGTGGTAAAGTGAGTGTGAGCAATGGCAATTTAGCAAATTTTTAAAAGATAAAATTCCGTATTATATCACAGAGTTAAAAGCAATGAGCAATGAGCAATCACATTCACAATATCAAAAGGAGCGCGAGCTCTGTGCTAGAGCCTGTGGCGAGCAGCGGGTCAAAGGTACTGCCACTACCCCTTACCGCATCGCGATGAAGTCAGGCTCAGCCTAAGTAGCCCCGCGAGACCCAGCTGCTAGAGCGCTAACCGCCAAGCAGTTGGAAACAGGAAGTGGTGTCCTCCCCCTTGCAATCAGAGGGGAAGACGAATCAGAGATCTACAATGCGTCTCCTATGGCAGCGTTACACCCAAACGATGGAAGTGTGGTAAAGTGAGTGTGAGCAATGCGAATTTAGCAAATTTTTTAAAAGATAAAATTCCATATTATATCACAGAGTTAAAAGCAATGAGCAATGAGCAATCACATTCACAATATCAAAAGGAGCGCGAGCTCTGTGCTAGAGCCTGTGGCGAGCAGCGGGTCAAAGGTACTGCCACTACCCCTTACCGTATCGCGATGAAGTCAGGCTCAGCCTAAGTAGCCCCGCGAGACCCAGCTGCTAGAGCGCTAACCGCCAAGCAGTTGGAAACAGGAAGTGGTGTCCTCCCCCTTGCAATCAGAGGGGAAGACGAATCAGAGATCTACAATGCGTCTCCTATGGCAGCGTTACACCCAAACGATGGCATGCCTCCTCCATCCCTCTCAGCATCCCCTGACATTCACCGCCTTGGCGCGCTCCTCCTGAGACATGGAGCATCACTTTTTGCGGCATGCCCCATCTTTGCAAGGTGGCGCTAAGCCACTTAACATGGCTTGACGCCACCTTGTATTTATGCTCCCTACCGCCGCAGTCTGCTGCTGCTAAAGGGCGGTCAATGGGGTTTCACCACAATATCCATTGCTTTTTGATGCTGCCCTAGATTTACAAGACTGGGGCAGCACCAAAAACTAAAGCAAGCGAATACCTGGTCTTAGAATGATGATTCGTTTTTTACTCCTTCCATGTGTGCGGCATTCTGCAGCATTCATACAAAGAGCAAATTGCCAATATTGATTGTATATGGGAAGAAAGATATCGCTTCCTGCACATAAACAATCTGCCCTGCAGCGTAGGCACCCTTGCAACATGGCAAGGGGAGGCCATTGATTAGAATGCCTGAGAAAGTACAAGTAGGTGAGAATTTGATTGCAAATGAGAGGTTCTCACAGTCGGATAGAGGTCCTACCAATGTGCGGCATTTTAAACCAGTTTTATATATGATGGCGTTGCCGCCACCTTTGCCTGATTCCCAATCTTGTCTCTGGATAAGATATCCAGAAGGGAGGGGCTGAACAAGATCGGGATGGGACTCATTATTGAGCCAGGTTTCAGTTACGAACAATGCCTCTGGGCGCTCTTCCTCCAGTACCATATTAATTTCAATCGAGTATTTGGGCATTGACCTACAATTAAGTAGGAGCATTTTAAGCGCTGCCTGAGAGGGGCGAGCTGCATGTGATTTGACAAATGGGCAGAATTTAAAAGAACACTGGGAGCATTGGGAATCATCATTGAGCGCGGAAATTGAATGCAAACACTTCCTGTAAGTTCTCCCTCTAAGATTTTGGAGCTGGTCCGAAGTATATACATACTTATCCGTAGAAAAACCATCAGGGGTTGTGGCCCCTGATCCCGGCCTGGCGCGGATGGGCACAGACGGGCGCAAACGGGCTTGCCTTAGGCTGCGCGATCGCATCATCAAGCCCTTTTGTAACGTCGGTCTGAGCGTTAGCGTCCAACTGGACCGCTGACTGGGAGTAATCAAATTCTCTGTGCACATTAGCTGGGACTGCCCCCTGGAGCTTTAACACAGCTCCTGTCAGTATCCCAATCAATAAAGTGCAAGTGAAAGTAGAATAAAAACACTTAAAACTGTTAAAAATACCCCGAGAAGTGCATTTTTTTTTTGCAAAATCAGGAAAAAGTGATTTGATGATGAAGATGATATCCCCCATGGTCTGCTTGTTTGACAATGTTATCTATTTCCTCAGTGAAGTTTCTTTTCCCCGTCTTTGTTTACGTCTCAAACTTCCATTTGTGGAGGGAGAAGATCAAGCTTTGTAAAGGTAACTAGATATATGTTTTTGGGTGTGTCATTTATTTTTCTGGTGTGGCAGATTGCGCTCAGTTGTGGCTGATTTTGGATTCCTGATCCCCAGCTTAATGTGCCACTTTATATAGTTGCATAGTGCAATGTTAGGTTACCATACTGTAAACATAATCGGTGACGTGCAATGTATTGCAAGCCATCATAATTTGGTTTCATTGTGTTGAACATGTGTAACCTAATGAGCTCATTCTTCAGATTAAAATCCTATTATGGCAAACCTAGGCATACGACAGTCCACCCATTATTTATATAGGGGAACAGTGGGTGGTTCTTTTAAAGTTTCCTCTTGCATGGGATTACACAAATAGGGTTTGTGCATAGCAGATGTTTTTGAAAACTTCACATCTGAGATCGGGCATCTCTGAGAATATAGTCTCCACTCCAAAAACCCAACTTTAGAGACCATAACGACTGAGTATTACATTGTTTAAAAAATTATAGATATTCTAGGTTACTACAAACTGTGCTTCACAATACTTTTTTAAACTGCATGGATCCTGGATTTTAAGGCTATACAATAATACTCACTACTTGTCCAGTTCTTAGCCACATTCATTTCAGCATGTCTGAATCGAATACTCCCAAAAAATGGAGCCAAGATAATAAAGGCACAAATATCAACACATGTATAACTGAAATAATGGCACACTTGGTAGAAATAAACATCTCTAAGATTAATGGGCCACTCAAAACTAACGAGCTGCAATGGTTATTCAGGAAATTAAGCACTGTCCAAGATTCACTGAATGCAGAGTCTAGTAAAATGTTTCTTTTGTGTATTGCCAAACAATATAAACTCATGCCCTTCTAAAAATGATATTTTCATGTGGGGCTGATGAAGAATCAGAGCACTTAATGATAGTTTATTCTGAGGAGGATGTTTTGTTGTGAGTCATTGTAGCTATCTTAAAATGTATTTACATTCTAGTCCCACCAGGGCTAAAATGAATATGCTGCCTCTTTACAGGGCCATACAGTGTAGAGAAAAAAAACCTGTAAAACAGTTCCCTTTGCTCAGTTCTGTAGCTCTAACAATCACTAACTATCACAAGTGTCACTGCATATCATACTCTTGTCATTAGGTGGACGGGAGAACTGGCATGTTTGTGGCAGAGTAAGGTGTCTGAAAAACTCTAATACAGAGCTCAAGCTTAACCATGACATTGAATTTTGACCATATAAAACGCATCAGTGAAGTATGTGGATTACATAAGCAAAAGATAACATGGAGGGGGCGTGGCTAGCTCCCAAAGAAGATGGCGGTGGCTCTGTGACTCTCCTGCTGTGACGGGGACACAGACGGAGCAAATACGATAATTATCCACACGCATCCTCTTCAAACTGCAGGATATGCGGTGTGAATATCTGCGGAACTAAAGGATCCCTTTTTCACAGGTTTTCATCGTTGGCAGGCGGAGTTGTGGAACGGATTACTCGCGGCGCAGCTCTGACGAGCTCGTGACTGCCATTTTGTCATTTTAGCGGCCGCTGATGGAGTTTTCTCCAACGCGGCGTTTCACTGCCACAGCTGGTGTTCCCTGCCTAAAGATGACTCTGGAGGAGTTTCCATGACATTGCACGTACATTTATGCCACCTTGAAGCTTGTAGTTCTTTTCCCTTACACAACTACAGTGCAGCTCTGTGGTAAATGTGGTAAATGTCTCCTCCATTTTAGGATCCTGCCTTCTATAAGCAGCCTCTTCTTAATGTGACGCCCTTTCACCTGTCGCTGTGGTAAATGACCGCTGTACAACAGCATCCTGCGGACGTATTTCTTCAATGCTTTTTTCATCTCATGCCTTTTCATGCCTTTTATTGTTGCCCTTCTATTTTCCTGAAGACTGCCTACTTTCAAAAATAAGCGCTGGAGATACGTTTCTCTTAAGATTGTGACTGAACGTTTCCTCTACCATGTTTCACTTCCAGTGTACAATGTTATGCTCATTGAATGTCTTTTTCATGCTATGACATGCTCTTTATTCCAGCAATGCATATTATACTGTTTATGTATACCAATTTCAAACAGATGCTTGCAGTAGTCATAGCACATTTCTGAGAGCGCTTATTACTGGCATGGTGTTAATGTCATAGGTTTCTTTTCTAGTGCTCTTTAATATCCTTCTTGGCATTGATATTTTGAGTCTGTTTCTTCCTTTTTTCTTCTTACATTTTATATCACTAACAGTGATGTGCTTATATTGACAGAATACTTTAATTCATTGCACAAGACTTTGACTACCAATTATATATTTATGCTACGGAGCTCTTTCTCTGGTTGTTGTAATTTGATATGTAACTGCAGCTGTTATATGTTAATGGAGCTCATTTTTCTTATCTATGGGATGATTATCTAAAAATTTGCCCCTACCTAAAACTGCATCCCATAGATTCTTCATCCATACTAGCTCACGCTATAATTGTCTATCAATGGAGGACTCAGCCATTACCCCACCTAAAGGTGCTTCGCCTCCTCACACCACTTCAGGCTCCAGCATCACTAAAGTATCAACGAAAAGGTTGAAGAAAGATCCTCCTTCTCCACCTAAACAATCGACTTCTGTCAAAATGGACTTGTTACTAGAAGAAATTAGAGCCTTGCGCCCATTTTTGAAGGAAACTAATTTCACACTTCAGATGCTCTCTGATAAATGGTCAAATATGGATCAACTTGTCACTACATTGGAGCAGAATTTTGACTCCTTATCTTTCTCTACTTCCAAAGTGGGCTCTCTATGCTCCCAGGTCTCCATGCGCCACAAACAAATCGAGAATTTGGAAAACAGGAATAGAAGGAATAATCTTCAGATTTATGGTCTTCCTGAAGGAACGGAGGGTTCGGATCCATCTACTTTCTTCAAATCCTTTCTTCCAAAACTTCTTAAGTTACCTGAGAGCCCTATTTTAAATATCCAGAGGGCTCATCGATTGGCTCACTGGTTAGAGGCGGCAGACCCAGAAGCAGAGAACGGCCCGGGACCAGGGTTCAATTCCCGACGCGGCAGGGTCGTGGACCAGGGTCAGCGGACTCGATAATTCTCGCCTCGGTGCCTACTCTAACCAGGGATCACACTCGGCAACTCTGGGCATTAGCTTGCCTCATCTCTACAACGGCCCCCCACATTCACCTGGGATGCCTGGTTTCACCTTGGAGATACCCAGTAGGGACCATCTCACACGGATAGCCAGGACGGGTTCCCCAGCGGTCTACAGCGCCACAACGCCTCAGGGCAGCAGTGCGCTTTACAAGACACATACATTTACATTTACATCTGACGTCCTCTTCATCAGCACTAAAACCTAGAGGGTTCTTAGCATTACGGCCACAACTACGTTCAATGGGCGCAAGGTATGGTCTCTTTCACCCATGCCTATTTAAAGTGACCATTAATAATAAAACAACTACCTACGAGGACCCAATCAAATTGAAGAGTTTTCTCTACTTGTACCATGCTAACACAATGGATATTAATTCATCAGTTAGCTCTACTTAGACAATTTATAGATTCTGTTATGGTTTCCAATTTTTCATGATCTATGAATTTGGTTTTGACACATTTGTCGTTTATTAATAGGTAAAAAGTAGTCAACTTATCTTGTTATTCTTTTTCATGGTATATTTATTTCATGTTTTTCTCCAAACAGGTTGTTCCTGCGTGTTATCTCTTCCCTATGTCTTTGAAGTCTGTTCGTTCTGTCCTCCTTCCCATGTGGGTCCTGGACATGTCATTGTTCCGTGTGGCCTTCCATTCCTCCACCTTTCGTATGTCCTGGATAATATGTAAGTCTTTTCTCTCAATTATTCTTTGTCTTTTTTATGCCACTTGTATCTCTCTTTCTTTCTCTCTTTCTCTGAATGCTCTAACTTATTCCTTACCTTCCTCATCAGTTTTCTCAATTTCACAATCTTCTTCTCCATTTCAGAGGCTGTTTTTTTGTTGCTTTCCTTTTTTTTCTTGCTCTACTTTTCGAGTTCAATTATTTCATTTTATTTACAGTTGGTTTGATGTCAATCATAGCTTAATCAGTTCAAGATGTTGATCTCATTGGAGTTTTTTGCATGTTCTCAGTTTGGATCTATGCCTTTAAAACTTGTTTCATGGAATGTCAGAGGTTAACATTCGCCTATTAAACGACAGAGGGTTTTGACCCATTTGGCCAAATTGGAAGCAGATATTGCATGTATACAAGAATCTCACTTAACATCTGAAGAATTTGCAAAATTAAAAAGAGGATGGGTGGGTGAAGTTCTCTTCTTCTCCGGTGATGGCAAACGTAATGGAGTTCTTGTTCTTTTCCGTAAATCCCTCTCTTTTAAGATTCTATCACATTGTACAGATCAAGCAGGTAGATAGGTATTTTTTAAATTTGTGGTGGACAATGTTCCGGTCTCTTTGTTGAAGATTTATGCACCCACAGTTGGTGATCCCTCCTTCTGGATTTCCCTGATCCAACAAATTACACAATGTTATGATGATAATTTTATTCTTGTAGGCGATTGTAATGAAATTCTGGACCCATTTCTAGATCGGAACTCAGCATCTCCTTTTATACCTCATAAACCTCATAACCTATTTACGCAAACATTAAAACAACACAAACTCATAGATGCTTGGAGGCTTTGCAATCCTACCTTGAGGGAATATTCCTTTTACTCACCAGCGCAGCATACTCAGTCTCGTCTAGATTATATTTTTGTATCTCACAACATTTCTCAATCACTCATGAAGGCAGATATTGGTTCTATTCTAATATCTGATCATGCCCCTGTTACCATTCACCTTGATGTTTTACATAACCCAATCTACTTTGCAAATGGCGTTTTAATAATGCCCTACTTTGAAACCCAGTCTTCATTTCATCATTCACTTCTTTTGTTAATGAATATTTCACTATTAACCAAACGGATGACATATCTTTTCATGTAGTTTGGGATGTCTTTAAGGCTTCAGCTAGAGATATTATTATTCGTTTTGTTTCCAAGAAATGTAAAAAAGCACAACAAATTACCACTGCTTTGTTATCCAAAATTAAGAAACTGGAACACTCTTATTACTCTTCTAAATCAAAAACTTGTTTATCTGAACTTTTAAAAGCCAAATTCCAATTTAATCAGGACACTACTAACAATGCTTCAAACTATTTATTGCAATCTAGCGCACAATTTTATGGTGGTCAGAATAAAGCCGGGAAATTATTGGCTAACTATTTAAAAGTCAAACAAAATAAGCTTACTATAGAATCTATTTTTGGCACTGATAATTCTTTGAAATTTAATGATGGGGAGATTCTAAATGAATTCCTTCATTTCTATAAATTACTTCATACATCTGAAACCCTTTCTTCTGACCCATCTATCTCTCAATTCCTATACAAAATTCGTTGTTCCTCTGATATGCATCCAGATCTCTCCCTTCTAGAATCCGACATTACACAGAAAGAACTGCATGCCGCTTTAAAAATTCTCAAAAAAGATAAGGCCCCTGGCCCAGATGGTCTCTCAGTAGAATTCTTTATTCATTTTGCTTCCTTGTTAATTCCCAAACTGCATACCCTTATACATACCATTTTACAATCTGGAGGCTCTACTGTATCTTTTTCCGATGCTCTTATCTGCCTCATACCTAAGGATGGTAAAGATCCTCAACATTGTAAAAATTACCGGCCTATTTCCCTGGTCAATATAGATTATAACATTTTCTCAAAAGCTCTAGCATTGCGATTGGAATCTCAGATATCTGATTTACTGGGGACTGAACAATCCAGTTTCGTTAAGGGGAGACTTATTACGGATAACACTTGGTTATTTTTTATATTTTCTCCAAAGCCTTACATGTTTCTCATTCCTTGGCAGCCATAGCTTTGGATGCAGAAAAAGCTTTCGATAGAGTCGAATGGCCCTATCTTTTTCATACGCTTAAGTGGTTTGGTTTTGGTCCACACATTATTGCTCTAATTTCTATTCTGTATTCCAACCCAAGAGCAGCTGTAACTGCAAATTGTGATATGTCCTCTTATTTCAACCTTGGAAGAGGGGAATTAGACAAGGATGTTTTCTCTCTCGGTTTCTTTTTAATATTGCCTTAGAACCTTTTTTGGTCCAAATTCGTCAAAATAATAACATTCATGGCTTTACTTTTAAAGAGACCAGTATTAAAATGGTAGCTTATGCTGATGATGTGCTTTTATTTCATTCGCAACCTCAAGTCTCTCTCCCTGCTTTTATGGAAGAAGTGAAATCCTTTGCGTATGTGTCTGGATATAAATTGAACAGGGACAAGTGTGAAATTTTACCCTTAACAAAATATACTTTTAGAGCTGACTTTGCTATTTCAGGTTTCTCATGGAGCCCTCGATTTATAAAATATTTAGGTTTACATTTTACTCCTTCCATATTGGGAACGGTGTCACGATGCATTGAACAATTGCATACAGAGATTATCCTCTTTAACGACAAAATAGCATCCCTTATACTTGTCCTGGTGGGGCCGTTTAGACACCTTAAAAATGACACTATCCCCCATAGCCCTATATACACTCTCTAATATTCCATTGTCAATTCCTCTTAAATATTTTAAAAAACGTAATTCTATCTTATCTTCCTTTTTACAGGGACACAAGAAGTCACGTATGTCCATCCACAAATTGATTCGTCCAGAATCGGAAGGTGGGGCGAATTTCCCTGACTTCCCTCTTTATCATAGATCCTTCATATTAAGTCAGTCGTCATGTTGGCTCTCAGATCCTTCCATAAATTGTCCTCTTTGGACTACACTAGAACGTTCTTTTATCTCTCCCTTTTCCTTCCAAGAATATTTATCCTTCACGCGTAAACCACAATCTGTTTCAACTCCCATCCTCAACCATACCTCTAAAATTATTCCAACAAATTCTTCTGCATCTTTTCTCAATTTTCCTATATGGCATAACATACACATTTTAATAAATGATAAACTTTTATTCTGGAAATCTTGGAGACAATGAGGGTTGATTTTGGGTGAATCAATTATACAGTCGGGATACGATTATGTCATTTGCACAAGCTAGTACTATTTTTAACTTTCCCTCCACTTTCTGCTCCAAATATTCTCTTCTAACACAAGCTATCCAATCTGCTCACCTACAATGCACAACCTCTCACATTAACACTCCTCCTGAATTAACTCATGCAGATAATTTATGTTCCTTACTACTTCGTGAATCTAAGGCTTCCACTATTTATAAACTTTTACACAGCTCACCTATTCCGAGAGTCAAAACTAAGGTACAATTATTGTGGGAAAAGGAACTTGACACCTCTTGGCCCATGGATTTCTGGGATAAAATATGGCTTAAACTCAGGAGATCTTCTAGAGCCGCAAATGCAACACAAACACTTATATTCATATAAAATGGACTCCTACTATCTCCCCTTGCCCTCAATACATATCACTCTAATGTCTCACATAATTGTTGGTCTTGTTCGTTACCACATGCGGACTTATTCCATTTACTTTTTACATTGTTCAAATTTTTTGGGAAAAGGTGTGGTCGCAACTTAATCTGATTTTTCATGCCAGCCATTTATTCTCTATTTAGCATATCTTTCTAGGGAGCTTATCTTCTATATGGGAAAGTTTGTAAACAGACTGTGAACTATCAAAAAGAAGAGCCTTTCAAACTAATGGTGTGGAGGAGGAAAGCAGTGAAGGGAAGCAAAGAGTGTCAAGTGATAGTGATGGATTAAGAAGAATGAGGCCAGGGGAAATGTGAGTGTGGTCAGAAGAGGGTACAAAGATGCTAGTGTGTGATAGTCTGATTTTTATTGGGGGAGGTGTGCAGAATCCCTGTTGGCAGAAGTTGAAAAGGCTATTGTAAGAGAGATAGGTAGATAGGTGGTCCTTCAACAAAAAACAATGGTGAAAATAAACCATTAGGGTATGAGGTGAGGGTCTGGTGGGGAAGGGGTCAGTACAGATTTGTGTCTGATCTCGGGGAGCATTGTGTCCTTCCCCTCTTTCCCTGCACTGCTGCAGGGATCAGGCTAGGTTTTCCTGTGATGCTACCAGCACCCACTGTGGCAGTAAAGACAGGTCTGGTGTCTCCAGGCCTGTAATTATTGGTGGGCTGGAGTTTGCATACTCAATTTCTCTGGGGCCACAGAGACATGGATTTAAGGGTGGTAGAATTTCTCTAGGTCAAATTCTTCCACATTTAATGAAGGTCCGAAAAGTAGATGTGTGGGAAGGTCTGATGTCTCCTTACCCATTATATATTCAGGAATCCTAACTTCTGCAAATATAAAAACACGTGTTTCTTGCCCAAAAAGCAAGCATTATTCAGATGTCAGAATGGTGGATTATAGGCAAATAATTGGGCGATTTTGCCATTGCTCAGGGCACGTTTTTCAAATGAGCGAATCAAGTAGTTGTATAAATGCGACTTGATTTTCAAGTTTTTAAAGTCATATAAATGCCCTGATGTTTTCAAGCACATATTTAGAGGCACAGTTGCCAATTCTGACATATTTGTAACACCAAATAGGTGAATGCACATCATAGAAGTTATACCTTTGAATAATGAATATGCAAATTTCCAAAATAATGCAATACTCACACATTTTTCCCCATCATTGTTTGTCACTGACTCATTCAGCTCCAGAAGTGGAATATGACAACAATGCCCAGACACTGTGAACCTCTTTTTAAAGCTATATTACTGAGTTCTGTATAATTTTTTGGTCCCTAGGTCTACTATGATGGGCTTGAGTCATTAGGTTTACCAATGTATTCAGACATGAATCCATAGTTCAAGTGACAGAGAGCAGGGCGCAGGAGCTTCTCTTTCCTGGCCCCCATCCTATGGGACTCTCTCTCTTCATCGGTCAGGAACCTAATTTCCTGAGGATAAGGAAGCTTTTGAAGGTCTGTCTGTTTAAGCAAGCTTTTGATTTGCCTGAGTCCTCTCTCTTTTCCCTCCTGGTTTTCACAGTGCCAAGAAACCCTTGAGTGTCCATACACTCTATTTGTTTTCCTAACATACCATACCATATCATATCATACCATACCATACCAGACTATACCTTACCATACTATACTATACCATACCATAACATAACATATCATAACATAGCATACTATAACATAACATAAAATAACATGTTGTGACATCTCTATGGCTATTACTTCATTCATTTGTACGTTTTCTCTTTTTGGTAGCAAAGAATAAATCTCAAGGCTTTCCCATCAATATTTCTGTAGCATTATGATGCAATCTGACCTCTATCTATGTGGATACCATATTCACATCAAATCTTGAAATAATGTTGAACTGATATTATTATTTTAAGTCAAACTTTCCTTAGACCATTGCCCAACATGATTAAAATACCTCACGAGACTGGTGCTCTCACATAGACCCAACTATCCAATCTCTCCAACATCTTCTGAAAATTCAGTACCATCCCCCTCCTCTCACAGTGCCCGATTTGGTACCATTAACAATGCAAGGTCAGCAGACAAAAATACATACACTGTTCACATCCTCATTCTAAACAATAGCTTTCACTTCCTGGCTATTGCTATGACTTCGCTCATCAATTGGTCAATGCCTGGCCTTACCAGACTCATCCATTCCTTCTATAATATCCTGTCCAAAAACAGTGATCATGGTGGAGGAGGTGAGAATGCGATGGCCCATCTCAAATCATTCCCTCTCAAAAGGTTGCAAGGTGATTCAATCTAAGTACCTACTAACCAAGGAAATTATAAGTCCAACCACCTCACTTGTTTATGTGGTTATCTACAGTTCTTCCATAAATGCCTTACAATCTTCCAACCTGATCTTCCTGTTCTTGCTAACTATGGTCTAACCATTTCTCACTAGGCGTTTTGTGTGTGATTTGAACATCTCGGCCAATGATCTATCTAATATGTACAAAGGGAATATTTTTGAAGACATGTACTCTGTACATGTTCAACAAATTAACTAGAGGTCATGATCTCACTGCACTGTTCTCCTCATACTTGAGTTGCAACTTTAAAAGTTTCAACAGTTATCATGGACCAAGTGCTAGTTAATCAATTTATATTCTATGTTGATACCTCTCTGAATAGTAGATCTCAAATTTCCACTGACATTGGCTCATGCTCCTCATGAGGAAACCTGAACAAAAACAACATACAACATGAGGCCTTCATCTAAGTGCTCTTTTAAATACCTGATCTCCCCTGGTAACTGCAACTGACATTCTTGTTCGCCTAAATGTCCAACTAACTATGACCCTGTGTACTCTGTCTTCCATCTCCACTGAGAAACTATGTTTCTTCAAGACTATTACACGGCAAAATTATAGCAACCACCATATGAAATGTCAATGTAGAGTTCTGGAAAGTTGTTGGCTCAAAACCAAATTACAGTCAGATCACTTACTTATTTTATTTATTTATTTATAACGTTTTATATAGCGCCGACTAGATCCCGAAGGATATCAGAGCGCTTTACAGTTATAGGGAAAGGTAACAATCAGATCATGAATCAAACATGGGTAGTAAAATAATCATAAGATCAAATAGTTCACATATAACAATGCAATTATCAGTCCAGAGTGGGCAAGGAGGGGCTATATGATGTAGCGTGGTGATATAAGCGTAGTAAGTGAATAATCATAAACAGGAATAATAGTCAGTACTCTAGTAAAATCTAAACATGAATAATATGGGGCTTCTACTAAGCATTAAACCAAGTAGTGAACAACTAATAGAACATTATACAGTACTGGGTGAGTGCGGGATGGGCAAGACGATGTCACATAATAATTTAAGGAGAGCAAACACAATAATCATGTACAGGATTAAAATCACTACCAAATAATAATCATATACAGGAATGAATCATACTATACAATGTCCGAAGATAAAGTACAAGAAAGGTATATATAATGCCCCTCCTATTAAGTTAAGAACTTCTTCATGAGGATTTTTTTTGCTTCCAATTTGAAAGCGGCCTTGGAAAAGATCCTCCGAATTTCGAGTGGAAGAGTTTTCCAGATTTTAGGAGCAGATCCCGAGAAAGCTCGGTGGTAAGTTCTTTTTTTGTGGAAGATCTGAGGTTTCAGGAAGAGGGAATTGGCACTCCTTGACGAACTACCTCCTCCAGATAGTTCTAGTTTTTGTGTGAGGTAGGTGGGGGTTTTGAAGTGGAGGGCTTTGTGTGAAAGGCAGGCAATCTTCAGATGAATCTAGCTTCGTAGGGTAGCCAATTTAATGATTTTAAAACTGGAGAGATGTGTGTATTCCGCTTGGTGCCCATGATCAATTTGGCCGCTGCGTTCAGTGAGGCCTTTAGGGGGGGCCAAAGAGTATTTAGGGAGACCACATAGCGTGGCATTGCCGTAGTCAAGTCTTGGTAGGACAAGCACTTGGACCACTTGCTTGAAATCTGCTTGCGGTTGGAAAAGTTTCAGATTCTTGAGTGTTCTTAGAATGTGGTTAGTTCCCTTGCACACATTGCTGATGTGAGACTTCATATTCAGATGGTTGTCCAGAGTAATTCCTAGGGATTTAGCTGAATCGATGATGCGGGGGGAGCAGTTGAAGGCGGTTAGTTGGTTCATCCATAGGACGATTTTAGGAGTATATTTTGGAGGAGAAATTAGGAATTCTGTTTTGGAGGTGTTTAGCAGGAGGTGGTTCTTAGTCAACTAATTTTGGGTAGTCAGGAGAGTAGAGTTGAGTGAAGTAATGTCCTCCAGAGAGGAGATTTTCAGATAGAGTTGGGTATCGTCTGCACACATATGGAACCTAATGTCCAAGGAATTTAGAATGTTAGCTAATGGTACAGGAACAGATTCAAGTGAATGGGAGATAAGGAGGATCCTTGAGGAACCCCCATGCTGACAGGGGATGGCTGGGAGAGTGAGTGGTTCGCTTTAACTCTTTGGGTTCTGTGTTGCAGGAAGGACACAAACCAATGCAGCACCTGACCTGAAAGGCCCATCCTATGCTCCAGTATGAATAGGAGGTTGTCATGATTGACAGTGTCAAATGCGGAGGAAGGGTCAAGTAGGACAAGGAGGCAGGATTCATTTTGATCAAGCATTGTTAGGATATCATCAACCACATGAGTGAGGGCTGATTCAGTGCTATGTCCACTACGAAAGCCAGATTGATGTTGGTCCAGGAGGTGGTCATTTGCGATGTGTGACTGGACGCATTTTTCCAGGAGTTTGGCCAGGGTAGGTATACTGGACATAGGTCTGAAGTTGTTAAGATCTGTACTGTCGGCTGCAGTTTTTTTTAATATAGGCCTTACCTGTGCCTCTTTAAGCATTCTGGGATCATACCTTGTGACAAGGAAGTATTGACTATCTTTGTCCAGTAGGGGGTGATTTCGTCCTTAACTAATTTGAAGATGGTAGGTGGTAATGGGCCTTTGAAGTGATTAGAAGGGTTGATAATCTACAGTACCTTTTTGATATCATTTTCATTGAGGGGGAAAAGGTGTCCCGGGAAGCGTTGTTCTTGATACCCCAGCTAATTGGTGTTGTCTTGTCAAGAACGGCCAGTAGTGGTGAGGGTTCATTGGGTGGCAATAGTGCCATCCTGGCTTCCAGATCCATGTTGATAAGCCTAGTTTTCTCCATAAAAAAGGCAGTCAAATCAACACAAGAGGGAGGTCTGATGTCTGGGGCTGACTGGTTAGGGGTTGCTACCGATTGTTGTTTAACCAGTTTGAATAGTTTGGGTTCTGAAATACTCCATCTTCTTTGCTGTCTTGATTTGTTTGTTATATGCACTTCTTGCTGCTCTAAGGTTTTTAAGAATGTCAGCGGATGGGGTGGTTCTCCAGGACCATTCAATGGCCCTTAGATTACACCGTTCGGAGTTTAGGTTGCCATTGAACCATGGTTTGGAGATTTTTGCAGGTGCATTTTTTTGTTGGAGTTGGGCCATTGAATCCATGATATTGGAAATGGAAGAGTTGTAGAAGTCGGTGAGAGCATGGACTTCAGACAAGCTCGAATGTGGAGAGAGGGCCTGATTACAATGGGTTGCTAGTTCAGTTGTATTGAAATCTCTGAGATCCCTTTTCCAGATCTTTGGTTTTGTTTTTTGTGTCTTACTCCGGTGAACCTCCGAGTTGATATTGAAGGAAATCATGTCTTCTATTGCTGACTAACTGTTCCAAATATATAAGCAGATGGTGTTTCTCTGCTGAACTTGTAGCATGCCAGCTCCAACATTATACCTCTGTAACCTAAGAGGGGACAACGTATGTAGAGGACGACATGTTTTTTAACTGTCTGTCTATGACACCTCATTCCGGCCATTCTATCCCCTATCAGCAGGTTGAGTGGTCTATGTCACCTACACCTGTTTGGGAAGCCACTGCGTATGATGGTAGCGGTACCTTTAACTGGGAGAGTCCTGTACAGAGAATCCGCCCCTCCACTGACGTAAACAGAGCAGGCCCAGTAATGAGCGGAACCTCACCGGTGTTGGCGTGTGACATCACCCCCGAGAAGGAAGCCGGAGAGTCGGAGGATGCCATTGTGGAGGAAAGAACGCCGTGATCGGAGAGCTGAGGCAGCTGGAAGAAGCAGTGGAGAAACCGGAGAAGCCAGAGAACAAACATCACCGCGCTTTATCCGGCGTGGCTAACGCAGGTACGGGCTAAGGTCTTTGGGTGGGTCGGGAAGAGGGAGAACCCGGGAAAGTAAAACCCGACTTCCCTCAATTTTGACCCCTGCTTGCACCCTCGCCTGAACACGATATCACAGCTCATTTTTTTTTTTACGTGTACCACAATTCTTTTGGGTGCTCCTTCACTCCTTTTCCCCGCAACCACAGTGTTATACCTATTCTCAGCGCGTTCTCCTTGTTTGTTCCCTTTTGCACGCTGGAGCCCAAAGAGTCCGTTCTGCGACCAGAAGACGGAAAGAGGAAATGTGTGACAGTGCCCCGCCTCCAGGATTATCCTTCCATCCACAGAAGGACTATATGTAAAGACTTTGTAGACCTTAAAACCGACAGTCTGGCATTACTTAGGAAGCGCAGCTTTAAAATAAATAAACCCTCACTATCCTGGCATTGTGTGAGATCTATTCTTTCAGACCCGCAACAACCTCTATGAAAACCTTCAGTCATTCTTTGCAAATAAAATTATCACACTTAAGGGCTTGCATTGCCACCATCACTCCAAGGGCTATGAAAACTTAGATTGGCCTTCCTTCACATGCTTATCTAAATTATGTCAGTGAGTTCGCCCCTGCTTTGAATCCTCGCCTTTTAATCAAATTTGGTAGATCGAAATTATCAACATAGGCTTTGGACACTTACAACATCATCAAAATGCTAATTAGTACATTCATCTCAATGGAGTCATTATGCAGTACTTTAAACATACAACCTGCAGACACATTCTAAAGAAATCCTCTGAGACCACTGATAATTCATCTAATTACAGAGCCATCTCTGGCTTTCCCAGCATTAGAAAAATTTGGTTAAATTTCTTACCCTCACAGTTGGGGTATGAAAATAATTATCTCAAATTCCAAATATCGTTAAAGACCCATTTCTTCCCACTGGCATTTGGATACTCAAATCCTCTTGTCAAAAACAGTCTCTTGTTGGATTTCTTCGTCAGACGGCTAAAGTGTGCTTCATTTTCCTCACTCATTCTCTCAGGACTCAGGCACATGCTCTGCATCAGCTCTGTCATCACGTTGGAATATATTAGAAATGCAGACATGGCATAGAGCAATGGGTGCATAGTACATATGAATTGTTTTGTAAATTCTGACTGACCAACATATCTGCGATTCCTAATTCTGAATCTTCAAAGAAAATATTTATCTAAAATCTTCTCCCACTGATTGGCAGTGCAAGGAATCTATCGGTCATGGTTTGACCCTAGTTCACGCAGTTAAAAATCCTCTAAATGTAACACAAACGCTTGAAGCTGGAGAATTATTGAAGCAAAAAGCATGTAGATGTTATCACTGGGTTCAATTTTCAATTATAATAAAATATGCAATTTCTGTATTTTTTTCCAGGTTTCTGAAACATACACAAAAGTTTCACATGCCTGTGTAGGAATGGGTAGAAATAAGACTTAAGAAGCATGTATGCAGTTCAACAGACTTTTTAGCAGCACCGCCTTGACTTATGGTATAAAAAGACTCTTCCTCTTCTTCTTCTGGCTTGAAAAGTTCTCTGTTTCTTCTCCCTTCAGGATGACCATCTTGGTACACCAGTCAACAGTTCCCTCAAAAGAAGACAAGAATACCCAGGTAAGCGTTATCCCAAAATAAAAAAAAACTATTCTGAAAGAAAATGGGGGCTTATGCTTTGGTCCTTGTCTAAACTCTCATATATCAGTACTTTCCTCCTTGACCCTCCCTTCCCACAGGTCAGGATCACGTGTTTGCTTCACATATGTTAAGGGAAATTCTTCTGTACTTGGAAAATCAGTCAGGAATCCTGATTGTCTCTCTTTTAACAGTCCCTTTCACCATGGGGCTGAGCAAGCAATAATACCTGTAAATGGTGATGAGGAAAAAAACTAAAACATCACCAAAATTCTCAGTGATTGTACTTATACTCCCTCCGAACATCCTTCTGAATCTCCTAAACTCACCCGGGTTGTCACAGCCCTCTGGGACTGTGGCCCAGTAATTTATTCCAGTTGGCGGTGCCAACAAGTCTTCTGTCCAGGCTTCTTCATCTTGGTCTCCGGCACACTCCACGTCGATTTGGTTCCCTTTGGGTTGGATTTAGTCTGGTTCTCTTTTTTGGTCGTGCATTCTATCACTCCTGCCGAGGTGTTTGTGCTTTAGGTATGCGCCACAGCTTTCAACTTTCTCCTACATTGTTGTTTCTTGATCCCAGCTCCTCCTCCTGCCACATGAAGCCCCTTTTCTGTATCTTTTTGTACGTTTGTTGCTCCTCCTTCCCTGTCCTCTTATGTCTTTCTCCTTCCTCTATTTCTAGCTTTCCCCACTGTCTGAGTCCAGTACCTATATCTAGGTGGGCTCAAGGAGGAAACCCCATTGTAGTGTTGAGCACGGAAACAGTGAGTTTAAGTACTTTTTCTACTCCACACTTTACCCTACAGTCTCTCACAGTGCCCCAAATACATTAATTTCCAGTGTCACATTTTGACAAATTATGCAAGTGGAGAATTACAACTGCTTGCTTGCGTCAAATTGGGTTGCTGATTGAGTGAGGTATAAACCCTGCTCAAGCAACAGCCACAATCCCAGTCAGGGTGACCCACTGAAGTCACTAAATTAACCTGTGCTTAATCCTCTGGTAGTGTGACACAAAGGCAGCCAGGCTTAACTTAGATGGACTGTGTAAATTATTTATGCATCACATGAACAGAAATAAAGTGAAAATACATCAGAAAAATCCCACACAATTAAGAATAATAGACTAAATTGTAATAAATTGACACCAAAACAACAAAAATCCAGAAAGTAGAACCAAGATACTTAAAAGTACAAAGCAGCTACTGTGGCTAGCTGGTCGAGCAGGACCGGGTCAAAGTCACAAATTCAGGACGACCGTTAAGGAGCATGGGATGGATAAAGGGACCAAGGTAGGCCATGCTGTACACAGTACCTTAAATCTTGGTGGTGGAGCATTGCATAGTCCCACTTTGAGGAAGCACAATGCAGTGGCATTTCCAAGTAGCTGGTGACTGTGGTGCGAGGTCCTGCATTGAGGATACGTCAAAGAGTGGTGGTTCCAAGGAGCTGCGGGGCTGCAATGTGAAGCCCTGCTTCAGTGATGCATCACACAGCCACGTTTTCGAGGAGCTAGAGGGCTAGAGTGCCAGCTCTTGCATCAAGGATGCATTGCACAGCAGTGGTTCTGAAGAGCTGCTAGTACATGCATGGGGCTGTATTGTACAGAAGCAGTTACAATTTAAAGCTGCACAGTTATGTGCCTTGCTGCGTTGGTTCTGCTGGGCCCAATGATTGGCTGGCAGAAAACCTTCTGGCCCCCTTTCAAGGGTCAAGGACTTGGATTGCACCATGTGGGGGGCAGGACCCACAGCAGACATGATTCAAGTGTGGGTTTCAAGGTGATTGGAGCTTTTTCTGTCCCAGAGGCTCTGATAAGGAGACCAGCCAACTAGCACCTGGAGTCACTCTGGTGGTCCTGGGTTCCAGATGCAGATCCAGCTGTTCTCGCTCAGGCAGCTGGGCAGCAGAGTAGCAGTCCTTCTTGTAGCAGAGTAGCACAGCAGTCCTTCTTCTGAGTCTTACACAGGTTCAGATATGTAATGAAAAGTAGTTCTGAAGTTCCTATTTTTAATAATTAATGCCTTCTTTGAAGTAGGAGAGGATCCTAGAGATTCCATTTAAAGTGCCTGGAATTGTCTGCCTCCCTTCCCTGGCTCCAGCCTGATTGCAGGCTCAATGGGCTAGTGTGGGGTCCATTGTGTGAAGGCAGGGCACAGCCTATTGACTTATACCTGTGGCTGTGCCTAGCTCCATCCCCTCATCCTACCACTAATGGCCAATTCTGGCATACCTACCCCCTATATTGTGTGGCTGGCTGGGAGGAATATACAAATGCCAACTGCCAACTACACCTGGTCAGGTGACCCAAGAACAGACTATAAGCGCCAAATAAATAGGCCAATTTATTTTGAAAATTGTGATTTAAAATCCGAGTTGACCCTTAAAGAGGATTTTAAATTACAATTTCCCAGACACTGAACATGAATTTTCTACCTGCTCCTAATCAAAAGTTAGTATTTATTAAATTAAATAAGGCAACTCAATGTTATCTTGTTGGAGAGATAGTCGTCACAGTAGTGAAAAACTAATTTGGGAGTTTTTCACTACCAAGACATGTAAACCTTAGAAGTACATGTTCAACCTTAACATTTCTATGCACCCTGCCCTGACGCTGTCTATGGCCTACCTTAAGGGTGACATATGAAATAAAAGGGGTGAAAAAGTCTTGGCAAGTGGGTTATATTAGCAAATTGAACTGACAGTTTAAAGATGACAGCAGGCTGCAATGGCAGGCCTGAGACATGTTTTAAGGGGCTACTGAGTGGGTGGCACAATAAGTGCTGCAGGCCCACTAGTAGGATTTGATATACCAGTCCTGGGTATATGGAATATCAGTTTACTAGGGACTTACAAGTAAATTATGTATGCCAATTTGGTGTAGGCCAATGTTACTATGTTTTAGTGAATGAGCACTATAGCACTGGTTAGCAGTGGTAAAATGCACAGAGTCCTATGGCCCGCATAAACAGATTCAGCAATATATACGGGGGCTTTTTAAGTATGTGGATATGTGGAGGTTGATTTTCTGTAAATAAATGTCACTATAACCAATATGTTACCTTTTAGAGGAAAGAGGCGGTATCACCCTTTTAATTAGAGGTTAGGTGGAAGGCTCCTGGTCATACTAACATCATACAAATACCTAGGAAGGGTCTTCTCCTAGTCTCTTGAAAATACATCTATTTTCTCCCACATTGGCCTTAAGGCAATGGCTCATATAGGTGCTTTAAAAAGATATTACTGTTCATCTGGGAGACTACATTTTATAACCCTCTTGGATATTGATTGGGAAAAGATACCTCTCATTTTATCTTATGCCCTGGAATATATTTCCATAAGCAAATAGTCTGTTTTACATTTATTCGAAGGGAAGATTCTTCAGAAAATAATATTCCTAAACCAAGCAATTCTAGTCCAAGCATTGCATTTAGAACTTTCCCTTTTTAGCACTTATTCCACATCTTTGGTGAATGTAATTAGATGTGCCTGCAATTTATTACATGCACCAGAAGGCACCTTAAGAGACTCCCTGAGGCAGGAAACGTTTACGGGAAAGTTGAAAATTAAACTTTTAATAAGAATAATAAGGCAATTGTAATGTGCTACTGACCACTTTGAAACGTGGACACCAGCACAACTTAAAGTGCTCTTAAAAAGTATGCTGGACAGAATAAGCTACACTTGTGATAATACACTCTGTTTCCAGCTAGGAGCATACAAGTCCTATTCTGACAGTATACCTTTTAAAAAAAAACAAGAATATTTAAAGTTTTCTTTGGAACATAGGACCCAATATTGATGGTGGTTGTACCACACACCGACATGCCGTTAGTGGTGATCTGACTGCCGACAGCCCTTCGGTCCGACTGTTGGATTACAATGCCATAGGTTTGACCCACAATATTTGGGGGTAAGACAGCTGCCTCTGCCAGTATCAGTGATCTTGACAGGGAAGTGGCCAGAATTGTATTTCCGAATGGCGGTCTTTCCAAGGCAGGCACCGCAGTTGTGATTACGATATCCCTTTCTGAAAGCTTTTACATGTTGGGAAGACCGCCAAGAAAAGGCTGTCAGAAACGGAATTTGGGGGAAAACAAGGCTCCTGTCTATCATATGCCTCTTCAAAGTGCCCCTACTAACCTCAATGTATTGTCTGGCATGCACAGCATGGTGCATGGCATACAGTGCATGGAGGTGCTCCATCCCACAGTGGCTGTGTTGTGGCCCTTTTCAATGGCCGCAGCACAAGTTGCTGTGGTATGGAGCACTTTCCGACTGCCAGCACAGCGGTCATATCTTAATGCGGCAATTGGACCACTACATCCTTTTTGAGTGGTCTCCTGAATGCGGCAACAGCAAACAGTGGTCCGACTGTCCACTATCAAAATGAGGGCCATGGTGTGAGGCAATTTTTTATCATGTTAAGATTGGGCACTTTACCTCTAAATAATTTTAAAAAACGCTTGTCTGACAAAGGAAATAAGACTGGAACATTTGAACTCTGTAACAGTGCAATTTAAGACATTAAGCACATTCTCTTCGTTTGTCCCATAATGCTGCTGAAGGAAGCAAGAAATCGTTTTTTAAAACCTTTGTGTCTTAAATATAAAATTTTCAAAACCAACTAACTGATTCCCTTAGCAGTCACACCCATGATGAATTTGATTGTTATAATTGGTACACATCTTTTAAATAGTTTTTACCAATGAATCAATTGTTAGGTATGTATTGAGACTGTCTGACCATTTTACTTATTTTTTTAATTTTTTATTTCTGTTTTTTCTTCTTTTAATCTATATCAATAAATTTGATCAGATTTGACAGGCTGATGGTGAGAAGTCCTTTGTGTGAAGGCAGGGCACAGCCTATAGACTTGCAAGTGGGGCTGTGCCTTGATTCACATCCTGCCAGTGATGGCCCATCCAGGCACACCTAATCCCTCCACTGTGTGGCTGTTTGGGAGGAATATGCAACGTCAAACTGCCAACTACACCTGGTCCTTTGATCTAGGAACAGGCTACAGACACCAAATAGATAGGGTAGGAAAAAGCCAATTTACAAAAAGTTGCATTTCCAAAATTTATGATTTAAAATCCAACTTCACCAATTAAGAGGATTTTAAATTGCTTTTTCTCAGAAACAAACATGAATTTTCTACCTGCTCCCAATCAAAGTTAGCACTTATTAAATGTCACAAGGCAATTCAATGTTATCTTACGAGAGCGATAGGCTTCTCATTAGTGAAAAACAAATTTGGGAGTTTTTCACTACCAGGACATGTAAAACATGAGAGTGCATGCTCAGCCTTCTCATTACTAGGCACCCTCCCTGCCCTGTAGGCTGTCTATGGCCTACCTTATGATGACTTATATGAAATAAAAGGGGTATTTAAGGCTTGACAAAGGAGCTGTTGAATTGGCAGCTTAAAGCAATGGCAGGCCTGAGACATGTTTTAAGGGACTATTGAGGTAGTGCCACAATAAGTGCTGCAAGCCCACTAGTAGTATTTAACTAGGGATTTACAAGTAAATTAAATATGCCAATCTGGTGTAGGCCAATTTTACCATGTTTAGGGAGTGACACAACCACTTTAGCATTGTTAACGGTGGAGTCCTACTCACAGCAACAAAAAATTCAGCAAAATAGGAGGGCGAAGGCAAAGGTTTCGGGGCAGACCACTGTTAGGCTGGCACCTGCCACAATTTTGTTGTCTGTAGAGGTTTTTAAGTAACATGGCAAACGTCTCATCTTCATTACTGCAGAACCATCTAATTTCTTTGTGCCTGTAATGTAATTTGAAGTAATGCCTTTTTTCGGGTTATAGTTGGTACTTATTTTGGTCCTTCCTGAACGGCTTTGAGAGTGTGCTTAAACTCACCTAGATGAATGAATGAATACGCACTTGTATAGCTCATGGCTACCCAAGGGCATCCCAGCGCTTCCTGTGACACCTTATCATTCACCCCGATCATGGAAAAAGAAAAGTCTTTAACTGCTTCCTGAACCTAAGATAAGCAGATTTGAGACAGATGACGTCTGGAAGCTGGTTCCAGAGCTTGGCCGCATTGTAAGGAAACCGTCGGCCTCCCGTCCGTGATCGTTTCATCCTAGGGACTACAAGTAGTCGCTTATTATTAGATCTAAGAGTCCTATTGGTGCGGTATAATTGCACAATGGACTGAATCAGAGGAGGGCCATTGCCAGCAATGGACTTGTGAACGATGCACATTGCCTTGAACCTGATTCTTTCCTGGACAGGAAGCCAGTGCAGCCGGCTAATTGCCAATTTAGCAGAATTACGTTTAGGCACCTTCATTAAGAGACAGGCCGCACAATTCTGAACAATCTGCAGGATCTTTATAGTTCCTTGTGGTGCACCCAAGTAAACTGGGATAAAATAAGCGCTTGGACTAACATACGCCTGGCTTCAAAGGGAAGAAGAGGAAGAATTCTCCTTATCAGCCTGAGAAGACCAAAGCAGCTAGCAGCAACTTTATGTGCTTGACTTATAAAGTTCAGGTTACAGTCGAACCAAACGCCCAGACTCTTAATCTGTCTTTTCGATATAGGAGGGGGACCAAGACAACTAGGCCACATGGGATCTAAATTCATGGGTATCGCATGGCCCAGTATCATAATTTCTGTCTTGGAGCCATTCAATTTAAGAAAGCATAGATCCATCCACTCAGAAACCTTAACAAGACAAGATGTTAAACTCGAATCAGCTTTGTCTTGCTGACTAAGGGACACCATCAACTGGGTGTCGTCAGCATAAGTATGGATTCCCCAGGAGAGTACCACATCCGCAAGGGACCTCATGTAGATGTTAAACATGGTGGGACTCAAAGAGGATCCCTGGGGAACTCCGTACTGTAAAGGAATCTGCTTCGAGAAAACACCTTCTTCAAAGACCACAAATGATCTATCTGCCAAGAAGGACTGCAACCATTCCTGGGCAGTGCCAGCTACCCCCACCTCCCTGAGTCTTTGGATCAAAATTTGATGGTTTACCGTATCATAGGCTGCACTGATATCTAGCAAAATAATGGCAGCGCAGCCTTCTTTGTCCAAGATGTTCCTAGACTCTTCAACCACGGCAAGAAGGGCGGTCTCCGTACCCTGATGGCGCCTTAAGCCGGTCTGGGTGGGATGGAGGCAGTTATTTTCCTCTAAAAAAGATGCCAGTAAAGTGTTAACATATTTTTCTGCAAATATACTAATACCTGGCAGCAAAGAGATGGAGAGATAGTTGGCCCAATCATCAGGATCTAAATTGGGCTTTTTCAAAAGAGCTTTAACTCTCGCTTGTTTCCAAAGAGGGGGGACCTTCCCCCTTGAAAAGGAGGAATTTATTACATCCTGAATAACAGGATAGACAATCTCTGAGACCAAGTTAAGCATAGCCGGCGGGGCAGGATCCGCCGGGGATCCCGACTTAAGTTGCCGCAAAAGTTCCTGTAAAGATGGAAGGGTCAAAGGAGGAAATTCCTCCAATGTAACTTGTCGTGTGGGAAGTGGAGGATTTATATCCCGAATGGTTTGCTGGAACGTAGAGTAGATGTTATGAACTTTAGTAGAAAAAAAGTTTGCTATTTCATCACAGCGCTTTTGAGTATAATAGTAGTCAGTGGGAGGATTGGGAGGGGTAAGCAGGATTTTACAATTTTAAAAATTTCCCGAGGGGAATTAATTGTCGAAGCAATTTTTCCCTGATAATAGCTAGCCTGAGCAGCTTTTATTTTACTTTTGTAAAGCTTGAGTGCTTCTTTATATTTATTCTGGCCTATCTCTGTAAAATCCTTCCTCCATTTCCTTTCAAGTTGTTTACAGGATTGTTTGAGCTGTCTCGGTTCAGAGGAGTACCAGGCTTCCTTATTGGACCCAATTCAGTGACGTAATTCTTTCTTAGGAAGAACTGAGTCCAAAGAGGACTCCAGCCACCTAGTGAAATTAGCATTAGCCATCGTTGGGTCTGCCTGAGGAGAAGGTATAGAATTTCCTAAATGGTCTTTTAACACAAAGTTCCTCTCCAGTCAGCAGTTTCACTTGGCTGGATTCTCTGCCCAGTCACCACTGTCTCTTTCAGATATGTCCAAAAAAATCACCAATCTGTTTCCATGCTACTAAGGGTACTGGCAATAGTACTGGCAATAGTATTTCACAAGAAAACCATACTAAAACTGCATGTAGTGTTGCCACCACTTCCATGTCTGAAACCTTCCTAGTTACTTGCTAAAATGGGATCATCCTCTAAACAGCGTTTTATAGTGATAAGATGAGGCCATAGAAAGAAAGCGCGTTTTGGTATAAAGGCATACAAGCATGTAAACGAGTGCAAGTAGAGAGTTTGTGTGTTAATGGGTGTTTTACTCGAGGAAAATGACTACGTGTGTTCAGTTTGTTTATTTAAACCAGCCAGTGCGATATGTAGGGAATAGAAGTCCATTCAGTACAAATGACCGTGTTAACATCAGTTATTGTTACGACGGGTGAGAAGCTAGAGGGCAGACGAGTGGTTTGTTGTAGATGTATGAAACACAAGGAAATATAATTGAAGAAGAATCGGATTGATGTAAATGCTGCCTTAATGACTTGAGTCTGTTTCCACGCAAGGTTAACAGTTAGAAAATTAATATAGAGCACGAGTTATTTGGAGCCGTACGCCTGAGCTTGTAAATTCGTGATTTAGGATTTAAGATCTATTGGTAACTCATTAGGGCAGACATTTAGGATCACATTTCAACATCAAAGATTAGGATTATCTGCCGTCTGGGTGACAAATAAGTGATGGGATCTATATAATCTTTTCAGAAACCCTTAAACTGAATGATAGAGTGATTCATAGAAATTAACACGATTTTACGTGGGACACACCGTTGAGATACAGAAACCCTTTGTGGTCCGGAAGTATCACCACAAATCAAGTAGGTGCTGACAACCTGTATTATGAGTCAGAGACATTGACTTCTATATAAAGAGGGGGTCACATTTTGACTTACAAAGCCCTGTCCGATTTTCTCTTTTTCTCTTTCCACAGCAGAATGACTACTTGAAGTTTATAGGTATTTAAAAGTCTATTATTTGTGAATTTCCGATTTACGGTTTCTATCCCCTTCACAATTCGGTCTTATATTTACCTGGATAGGTTGTTTTTACATATAGTGCATTGGCTCCAGTGGGCACGGGGGTATCTTGAAAATTTGGGTCATGATAATTTTGTCTGAGTCTTCACACACTTCACACTCGGGCGATAAGGATGCACTCGGGTTAGTGAGATGCCATTTTTCATCTTTTTTCTCTCCATCTTATTTTGGGTTGTAGCCCACCTCTTTTCATTTAAGGAAATCTTGTCACGCTAAGCACTACTATGGTGTAGTTTCTTTTTTTTTCAATCTTCAATGGCAGACCACTTTGTGTAATTTTTCGTGTCATGATTGACATGTATGATGTGCTGTCATATTATTAGAATTATGCAATTGATACATAGGTATTTTGAATGTTTATACCTATACAGCCTTGAGGAAGTTGCCGGACAATACCCCAAACGCGACGAAACACGTGTTGGCTATTGAGAGATGATTCTGAACCCTACATGAATAAATATTGAAAAAGAGAACACAAGACATTTACATCTGTTTTAGTGTGTGATACATTATTATATGTTTGCGGTTGTGACAACTGGGAGACCTTTTGTTGAATTTGACGTGTGCTGGGGAGTTAATTAGACTGTCAAAGAAAGCTGAGGCTTTGATCTGTGGAGTTTGGTGGTTCTCCATACCCTGCAGCACCGCCTGAAGAAATAGAGAAATTTTTAAAAATAGCTGTGTGATTCTGCCTAGTGACACCGTATGCCTATACCTGATACCACATTTCGAAGCAAAGGACTATTGAAGAGAGTAGATATGTCCCCCATCTTCCACGTGGAGAACTCCTTTGACCCAAGTAAACAGGTGGACGAGAATTATACAGCTTTCGGCGGTTGCATAAACAAGAAACTGGAGCAGGTTGCTCCCTTTACAAATAATAGGATAGTGGTAAGACCTTCTGCCTCATGGTATAATGAAACACTGAGGAGCCTTAAGCTGACTTGTAAACAGGCAGAGAGACAATGAAGGAAGCCATATATAGAGGATGAAAAAGCTATTTGGAAGGAGAAAATAGCCATTTACAAAAAAGCAATTGATGCTGCGAAAGCTGAATATTTTGCTGACGCAATTTTTAAATCAGCTAACAACTCTAAAAGTACCTTCAGAATAATAAAAGACATGGTCAACCCTGAATATATAAAAACAAGATCTTGCCAACACAAGAGTTGTGTGATGGCCTGGCATCTATCTTTCAAGAGAAGATAAGTAAGATTGTTGAAGGGCTGAAGGTAGAGGAGCCCGTCGGCGTTATGACATGAGATATTGGACAAAGATTAAATATGGCAGGGGTTAGGGACAGTGGGACTACGCCACGGAAGCAAGAAGCTAACCTGGACTACTTTGAGCTGCCCGCAGAGGAGGAATTCATCAGGGTGGCTTCAGGAGTGACCTCTGGTTCACCTTTGGAACCCCTCCCTAAGAAAATATGGAGGGAACTGGATTCAGAACTCTTCCCAGTTCTTCGCCAGTTATGTGGGCAGTCCCTTGGTAGTGGGGTGGCTCCATCATGTTGGATGCAGGCGATAATAAAACCCCTTCTGAAGAAACTAACCCTGGGCCCCAAATGCCCAAAAAGCTATAGGCCCATTTCTCTTCTCCCATACCCAGTGAATATCGTGGAACACCTGGTGAGCAGGTCGCTTTCCCAATTTCTGGAGGCCAACAACCTGCTGGAAGATGAGCAATTTGGGTTCTGCCCACGTCACGGGACGGAAACTGCCTTGACCACCGCTCTGGCCGATCTTCGAATGCGTGCAGACAGAGGACAATCAGCTAGTTTAATCTTGCTGGACCTGTCTGCCACATTCGATATGGTCAATCATGTAACTGTCCTAGCAAGGCTAGAAGAAATGGGAGTGATATGCATGGGGTTAAGATGGGTTATCATATTTGGCAAAGAGGCGGCAGGCAGTGGCCCTCCCACCTTTTCAATCGGACTTTGTTGACCTAGAGCATGGGGTACCCCAGGGTCCTCAATCAGCCCTATTTTATTCAATGCCTATATGAGGCCGCTGACAGGTATCATCAACTCATTTACCATTAGACTGGTGAATTATGCTGATGATACTCAGCTTATCTTGACCATGCTGGCTCTCTGGAAAATTTCCACGCAGGAAATGGTGAATTGGTTGACAGTTATATCCCTGCAATTTAACAATGATCAAACCGAGATACTGCACGGTGGAGTAGGCAGAGTGTTGCCGGTTCTTTCAACTAATTTTTGGCCTATCCCCACGGATTTTCCCTTGGTACCCATGAGGACGGTGCGAAATCTGGGGTCAGTTTTAATGATAAACTGAACCGCGGGCCTCATTTATGAGGCCTTGCGTGAGTTTTGCGCTTCCGATGCGTCACTTTTTGTGATGCATCGGCGGCGTAAAACATGCCTCCTGATGCGCACTATTTACAAAGTGACGCATCTAAGCAGATGCGTCACTTTGTAAACCCCTGCGCTACATTATACCTGCGTCAGGTATAATGTATGCAGAGGGGGCGTTCACCCGCAAAAAGCCTCGTAATAGTGGCGCAGTGAAATCTATGAGATTTCACTGCGTCACTTTTAGGATGCTGTTGCGTCAAAATCTTGCGCCTGCCTCACAGCAGGCGTAAGACTGACGCAAGCCCTTTCACATGGGGCTTTCCCCATGTGAAAGGAAGCATTGCTGGAGTTGCGTCACATTTGTGACACACTCCAGCAATGCGTCACTTTTGCGCCTACAGATTCGTCAGAAATACTGACGTATCTGTAACTCCTTGCGACATGATGCGTCATATTATAAATATGACGCATCAATCATGTCGCAGGGAGAGCGCAGTGAAAAGTGACGCATCGCTGTTTTCACGCAGCGATGCATCACTTTTCATAAATGAGGCCCCTAGAATCTCATTTCAATAAGCTGGTGGGGAGCTGCTATACTCTTATTAGAGGATTATGGAAGGTGTTGCCAGTGCTACCAATGCATGCTAGAGCTTTTGTGGTCAGGTGTGTCATTATGAGTCGCTTAGACTACTGCAATGCTTTGCTACTGGAGTCCCCGAGATATTTGCTCGTGAGGCTCCAGAGAATTCAGGCGGCAGCATGTGGAAAAGTAAATTTTGCCATGTTCTGTGTCCCTACGTGTCATCCATCATATGTTATGTGTGCATGACCAATATGCATATGTTATTCCCCATGTCCGATTAATGACGCAATTACAGTTGTGTCCACCTCTAGTATGCTAGTTTCCAGTCCTCGTGAATACTACGAATATCAGGTATATGTGAAATAATGTTGCCACGTTTCTCAGTGTGCACGTTATTCCATTATAAAGTCCTCGTTTCTAGGCCTCAACAGGGCCCGGACATCAGATTCAGCTCCTGTCTCCTGAAGCCTCGCTAAGGAGCGATACAGCCCCCACCTGTATCCTCGACCTTTCACTTACTTCCTGCCTCGCAGTGCCCGGTGCAGCTTGGCTCTGCCTCTGAGTCTGCCAAAAGTATGTTATAGTTCCAGTTATCAGTTCAGTCCTCCTTCTCTGCATTCCTAAGCTACTGAACTGCATCAATAGTTTCCGTCATTGTCTAGCCTTCAGGGCTCCACGTTAGAGAAATACTGTATTTAATGGTCATTTAATATTCTTCATCACGCACTACATGTAGAATAATGCATGGTCCAGTCTTAGAATCAAGTTAGCCTTTCCCCTTTTGACTTCTAGTTTATATCAACATGTTCCCTAAACATCAGATACTAGATAGGGTTTAGATACATGTCGCTCCGACCCTCCAGACTTTAGTCTCTGCTCCTAGCACAGAGTTCATAGCCCCCAGCTTCTCCTCGTAACACGTCATTGCCAGTTTGCGCGCACCATCAGGTTAGAGGTCCCGGCTCCTTAGGTAGCCCCCTCCTATGTTTCCGCCCATTCATGACATATTCTGTTACGTCTGCACCACATGTCTATGTATACGCCCAGTTACACCTACTTTTACTGTTATCTTTCGCGACTGCTACGCGTCACGCCTTCTGTTCCACCCACTGCTACGCCTACTGCAATGTAATGCTATGTGTTCGCGCTATGTATATATGCTCGTGTATTGTTATCAAAAGTTAGCGCGCTCATCCCAGACCCAGCCCCAGCAGCTGCTGGGCCCTGTCATCCTATTCCTATGCAGGTTGTCCTGTTCCTGTCCTTATGCTGTATTAAACCTGCAAAACTCCTACTACCTCGAATCTTGACTCTTATTTATTGAGCTATCTGTTATGATATATGTCTAGTCAAAAATAGGGTATTATTTATTTATTTACCACATAATGGCGCCCGAATAGGGACTTGCCCTTTCCCCACGCGTCGGTGAAGCCACGCCGACCCCCTGACCCTCTGCAGCCGTGACGGAACCATACCGGCCACGTGCAGATATTTCTGCTTCAAGTATCCCTCAGGCCCACGGAGGAGACGGAGGAGGCGGTCCAGCATCCAAACGAGACGGTGGAGGAACGCGGCGAGTCCCGACCAGAGCCCAAGCCAAGAGTCCAAGGTCCGAGGTATCCGGAGGCCCACCCGTAACCGAAGTCCGAAGTTCGTCGTCCGTCGTCGTAGCAGTCCAGTCCAGTCCGAAGCTTTCCGTTCTTGCTGCCCGGTGAGTACCATTACTGGGGTAGTATCTAGAAAGGGTCAATCTAAATTGACTCTGGTCCGTGGGTTGGTGGTACCCAGGCCCACAAACGAAGTGTTCACCTAGGTGGATACGGGTCTTGATGCGTCCCTTTATGGGACCGGTATGTTCCGTACTGTTTCAGCAGTGCATCCAGTAACTCTAGTCTGTTCCGTTCTCGAGAAATTCTTGTGTTTCTGTTCTCAGTATTCCAGGTAATATTTCTGTCCGAACTGTAAATGTTATGATGTTGTTCCATGTATTTCCAATGTCGTGGTATGCCTGAATTGTTTTCCCAATTGTTATTGTTCCTCGTCTATTGTATTGTGTTCCGATTCAAGTTTACAATGTCTCTCTTTTCGAGATTACGTCAGTTAAAAACTAGAAAGGGTTTGTTAGAAGAAGCAGTTCCGGTTCCGCCTAGGGACAGTCCAGGTCACTTTATGTATCAGAAACATGGCATAAGTGCCATATTGTATCTAGATTTATGGGTAGATTATACCAAACAGTTAGAAGAAAAGTATAGATGGCCCGTATCGGGTACATGGGATGCCGAATGCATCATGCGAGTAGAAGAAGCATTATGGAAAAAGAAAGCCAGACAGTCACAGAAAGATGCCATCGAGTTATGGCGCAAAGAAGCTCATAAAAGAACCGAAAAAGAAATCAGAAAGTCAGAACTAAGTAGAGAATCCCAAGAACGAGCCCAAGAAAGAGAATTAATCGAGATAGGTGAACGAGTTAGAACTGAGCAATCAGACAGACAGAGGCATGCCCTTAATAAGGGTATGTATCCTCTTCTTGCTGAGGGCTTGCCAAGAGCGACCCCAGAGGCATCCAGTAATTTCCCGCCACCATTAGTTCCGACCAAGCTACGTCACAAACCGACCGCAGCTGATATTTTTATTTCGTCCTATCTGGACGACACAGTCCCCGAATATGCAAATCCTGTTCACGCTCCGCCAGTCCCTATAAATCAGGTAATTCCTGCTCCTCCAGATACCGGGGTGCCCTTAACAGCCCCCCCGGGTCAGCCCGCCATACAAGTCCAGCCCACGTTACAATTACCGACCCTGCCAGGACGAAAAGCATCAGTTGATGATTCTAGTTTAGGGGCCGCAGGGGGAGGTCTTCCTCAAACCCCGCCGCCATACAAGCGTTTATCAGCACTCGAATTACATGCTCAAGCATCACAGCGTACTCCTAAAAGTAATAAGTCTGTTGCAGAAATCAGGCAAACCCTTGGCGAATGTGTCTATGACCCAGTTCCAGGCGAATTTAATATGGTTTTATATTCCGTACGCATAAGGAGGGTGACCGAGTATCTAGTCACCTTGCCGAATATGAAAGAAGATCTAGACAGAATATATCGTTTCATCCGTACAGGGGATGATCCAGAAAGTATTAGTAATGCCATGTCTCGAAGGAAAGCCGAGATTCAGCGCATGATATTAAAGTTCTTAATTAACTGTCTAATAAGAGAACAAGATTATCCGTCTAAAGATCCAGAAGAAATGAAAATCCTGACAAAGTGGAGTGATAATATAGCCGAAGGAAAGCACAATACCATTAGTGCCATGGAAAGTATGTACAAGAAAATCCGTAGAGAGATAATAAAGATACACGAACAGCGTAAAGCAGCACAAGTAAGCGAGAAAGAAAGTACCTCCGATCCTGAAGAGGAAGACGATGAGAATACTGCCAGAATAGCGTATGTAGGAAAACCTAGATTTCCAGATCGCCATTTACGTCTAGAACCCAAGTCCACTTTCCATCATTCAGCACCAGAACAAGGTTCCCTAGAACAAGTATTTCAAGCTACCGATCACATTCTGAAATCACGAATCGGTTATAGTGAGTTAAGTACTATGCATGAACAGGAATTAGTGCGATCAGCAGTCCGATGGATTACTGATTCTACCACTTTTCCAGACGAAATAGTGGCACAAATGTTTCTGAAATTGCCCCCAGCCGAGCAGCGACTGGTGGGTATGTATATGATTCAGTACCTCATTACTCTGTATGAGGGTCAGCACTCTGATCCAGGTCCGTTACATGATATCCTGAACGAGTTACTCCAGTATAAATGGAGAGGTCTAGGTACCGATTTAATTAGTGTCATTCTAGAACAGCGTCACAAATATAGAACATTCTTGAACCCGCATTTTGTTCATGTCTCACCCCCAGAAAGTAAATCATTCTACATAGACAGACAGAATCCGTTACGAGAAGTCCACCCAGTTAAAGGAACGGGTGGCGAAATGCAGCGAGTGTTTGTATACACTCCAATCACAAAGATGGAACTCCTTGAAATGAAGAAATTAATTCCCTGTCATGACAAAGATCCAGCAGGGTTCCATCGAGAATTAAAAGACATGCTCCGTATGGGAGAATACACATACCCAGATATCATTAAAATGTTAAAAGTTCTGCTACCCGCAGGGGTGTATGAAAAGCTAAAAGAAAAAGAATGGGAGGTGGGAGAGAAAAAGATAGATTGGACAGTTCTAGAAGCTGAAGACAAGGCACGAGTACCAGGTACTGGTCTTGGGGAGAAATGTAAAGAATTACCAGAATTATTAATTCAAGTTTTACCCAGATTATTAACAACGAGAAAAGAAGACTGGGATGCAATCTCAGCCTGTAAACAGAAACAAGATGAAGATATTAGTGATTTTTATTCTAGGTTTGAAAAGTGCTTTAGTATCAACAGTGGTCTCAAGACAAGTAGTGAGTCATACCCTCACCTTTTTGTTACTAAATTAGTCGAGAATTCAAGTCCACCAATTAAAAACCGAGTTCTGAAAGTCGAAAGCACCTGGCAAGCAAATACTCCGTCCCAGATGTTGCAGATGCTCCAGTATCACCAGAATAGAATCAGGGAAGAGCAAGAACACGAGAGAAAACGTATGAAAGACACGAAAATGAAAGTACTAGTTGCACAATCTGTTCCTCAAGACAGTCAGAAGAGGGGTCCGAATCAAGCCAGTCATTCTGCAGCTCCCGTTAAAGGGAACTGCAATTATTGTAAACAGCCAGGTCATTTTATAAATGAGTGTGCAGTTCTGAAACACAACATAGCTACCGGTAAGACAAAAGAAAGACCACGTCCGCCTAGACAAGAACAAGTTTCACAGATTCCTCAGCCACAGAATGCACCACAGACAGTTACAGCACCGCAGCCTATTGCTGCAACACAGCACGTTACATCGCAGATGTACCAGTATGCACAGTCTGAGTATCCAGAGTACCAGCCATATTCATGAAACAGCCTAGAGAGGGAGGTAGGCTTGCCTCTCATCGAGATACCTGTAGATCAAGAAGGTCCCTATGTTCACAGTCAAGTATTAGGGAAAGACAGAAAGTTTTTGATTGATACAGGGGCAAGTAGGACCACAATTAGTCACGCCGAAGTTCCAGGGGCTCCGCTCTCAGGCTCAAGAAATGTTTCCCTTGGATTTTCAGGAAAGCCTATCGTTAATGAGATTTCAAAGCCAGTCACTCTAGAAGTAGGTCCATTGTCCCGCACTACTGATCTGTTACTTACTAAGTCATGTCCAGAAAATCTATTAGGCATTAAAACACTGAAAGAATTAGGTGCAGTTATATGCTGTTCCCCAGAGGGAATACGTCTGTTCCTACGTGACTTTAAGGGTCACTATGTATTACGAGATTTTGATTCCAGACTGTCTAATGTCCCGCAGCATTTATGGGCGCAAGGTCCAACTGATGTAGGTTACATGCAAATCACACCCTATCGTGTGACTCTCAAACCAGGTGTAGTGTTACCACGAATCAGACAGTACAGATTGCCACCCGAGGCTGTAGCAGCCTTATCCAAAATTATAGACGAACTCATCGCTCAAGGAGTAGTTGTAGAAACTGACTCCAATGTATGTAACTCTCCGATCATTCCAGTCATGAAACGTACTGATCCAAATGCACCCCCAGTATATCGATTAGTGATTGACCTACGAGAACTTAACAAATGTATTATTCCTCAGTACCCAGTTGTCCCAGATATCTCTTCCCTATTGACAGCCATTGATTCCGAAGCCACGTTCTTCACAGTAATCGACCTTAAGAATGCATTTTTTAGTGTTCCTATTCATCCAGACAGCCAGTTTCTTTTCGGATTTTGTTTAAATGGAAGGAGCTATATGTTCACACGAGCTCCTCAAGGTTTCACAGAAAGCCCTAGTATTTACAGTCAAGCACTCAAGAGACAACTAGACAATATTCACATGCCAACTGACACTGCCCTGCTCCAGTATGTCGATGATCTACTGATCACAGCCCGTTCTGAACGTGACTGCGAGCGAGCGTCACTCACGGTTTTGTATTTCCTAGCCGAGATGGGGCACAAGGTGTCACCTTCGAAGCTTCAATTCTGTGTCCAGCAAGTGGTCTACTTAGGACACTTGCTGTCCAAGAGGGGTAGGCAGTTGACACCAGACCGTATCCAGTTAATAGCGAGTCTTCCTCAGCCCAAGACCCAGAAGGAGGTACGTGCCTTTATTGGCCTTACTTCTTATTGCAGACAATGGATTCCTCAGTATGCATTTCTAGCCAAGCCACTGATACAGTTAACGACACAGGAGGCAGCCACATCGACTGTCCTCCCTTGGACCCAAGAACATACACTTGTTTTTAATGAGTTAAAGAAAGCTTTATGTCAAGCACCTGTTCTAGCAACACCGAACTACAGTAAGCCTTTTACTCTTTTTGTCACTGAACGTGATGGTACAGCATTATCTGTTCTCACACAAGATCAAGCAGGACAATACAAGCCCTGTGCTTATTTTTCGAGCACATTAGATCCGGTCGCCCAGGCGTTGCCTGCGTGCCTCAAGTCAGTTGCAGCCACAGCACTAGCTATCAGACAAAGTGATTCCATAGTTTTAGGACATACCTTGACAGTACAAGTCCCACACTCCGTGGAAGTTCTTTTAAACCGAACACAAACTCAGCACTTGACAATTGCACGTTTAACAGGTTATGAATTGACACTGTTCCAGCCACACATAGTAATTAGACGCTGCAACATCCTGAATCCTGCTACACTGTTACCATCAGTTAATTCAAATCTAGCCACACATGACTGTGTGGAAGTAGTCAACATTACGACAAAGCCAAGACAGGACCTGACAGACATTCCGTTACCAGATCCTGACCTGACACTTTATGTGGATGGTTCATGTATGAGAACTAGTACAGGAGAATTAGTCGCCGCGTATGCAGTAACTACTGACACCGAAGTTATTGAAACACACCGTATTGACACTCTGTCCGCTCAAGCAGCAGAGCTAGTTGCTCTGACACAAGCCTGCATACACGCCAAGAACCTGAAAGTTAATATTTACACAGATTCACGTTACGCATTTGGAGTCGTACACGACTTTGGAGTGCTCTGGCAGGAGAGAGGTTTCATGACTTCTCATGGAACCAAGATTCAGCATGGTTTCCTCATTCAAGCTCTGTTAGATGCCATACATTTACCGACATCTATCGCTATCATGAAGTGCAAAGCACATACGAAAGTCACTGACATTATTTCCAAAGGTAATGATCTAGCAGATCGCACAGCCAAGCTTACAGCACAGACTCTAGACATTCCAGTTAATAAGACACATACTCCAGATCCGATTACATGTATGACAGTTAAGGACCCTACTGAAGATGTCATAGATATCCAGTTACATGCTACTCCCGAAGAAATCAAGAAATGGTCCGAACAAGGAGGGGTCCAGACAGATCAAGGATGGTTAACAAAGGGTAGAGCCACATGGTTTCTCCCCGACTCTATGGTTCAAGTCATCATTAATACCGCACATAGTCCTGCACATTTAGGAGAAAAAGCTATGTTAGACAGTATCCAGAACATTTGGTTCAACAAGCATTTACGAGCTGCAGCCAAGCAGAAAGTCCGTACCTGTATGATATGTTGTCAGTTTAATCCAGGTAAAAGTGTCCCGGTGGAACAAGGTGGATTCCAGCCTCCTGACCACCCTTTTGAAGTCCTCCAGATGGATTATATTCAGATGGAGCGATGTCGAGGTTTCAAGTATGTCCTTGTAGTTGTATGCGCTTTGTCCAGATGGACAGAAGCATATCCAGTCCCAGATTACACAGCCGCGACCACTGCCAAGCAGTTGGTTCGTGAATTTTTCCCTCGATATGGACTCCCTAGAGTCGTATATTCTGATAACGGTCAGCCATTCTCATCTGAGTTGATGAAGCACGTTTCCCTGTTGTTAGGGTACCAGTGGAAGTTTCATTGTGTACGCCATCCTGAAGCAGCTGGTCTAGTCGAGAGACATAATCAGACTCTGAAAATTCGAATTGCAAAAATATGTAAAGATAAGGGTGTGGACTGGCTAGTAGCTCTGCCAGTCGCTTTGTTTTATATGCGCATGGTCGCACATTCCAGATCAGGTCTGTCCCCGTATGAGGTCGTATTCGGCCGCCCCCCTAACATGTGGGGTACTCCTAGACCCCGAAGTATTACTGATGTTTCATGTAATATGCTGACAGATTACCTAGCTTCCTTGATGTCTGCCCTCAACTCATGTCGTTCACAGGTTGCTGCCGCATTTCCAGACAATACCGAGGTGGCACCGCATGAAATCGTTCCAGGTTCCATGGTGATGGTCCGTAACTTTGACAGATCAAGTCCGCTGGAGCCTCGATGGAAAGAGCCCCGTCAGGTCCTCCTCACCACCCGTACAGCCGTGAAGTTGGAAGGACGCAAGGGATGGATACACCTTTCTCATGTTAAACTTTTTAACGGACTGAAACCCGCCTTAAAGAACATTTCCCAGGATATCAAGACCTGCCAAAATATTGTTCCTAAGGACTGTCCCGCAAAAGACATTGCTACAACCCCTCCCCTGTTAGAGAAAACTCCGCAGCAGGAGTATAAGCAAAAACTCCGGTCTAGTAAAATAAGTCAGTCAGTTTGATTGTCTAAGTCCTCCCCTAGGTGAAACGGTTAGACTGTTTCTGACATGTATAAAATAGACCCCCATAGTGAGAGAGTTAGTAAAAACTCAATTCAATGTATCGTTTTTCTAAGTTTCATATTATTCATCAGCATTATGATTTCCTGCACCAGTTATGCCTTTTTCCTATATTTCCCAGTTCTTCATGTAAATAAGTCTGCTAATGCTACAGTAGAGCACACGTTTAGTGATCTGCCTCCTCACGAATATTCCTACCGCCTCGCTATGCGTAATAACTCATTTATCCGCATGTTACATTACTCACACCAGACCAGCAATGCCACTAATTGTTGGGTGTGTGGTCGACTCCCCCCTTTCCAGACAGCGAAGGGAGTTCTGCCACTTTTTCCTTATCCATTCTCACATAATGGTTCGTGTGGAGCATGGTCCACGTTAACGTCATCCTCAACAGATATGTCTTTTCTTAACAGTACATGTTTCCCAGACAAGCAAGGTTTCCCCCACAGAACAGGTTTAGATCTAGAAAATGAAGTGTATAATTTAGGTAACTATTCGTCGAATTTTATGGTCCTGAATGTTCAGTCTGATACTACTCCAGACTCACCTGCTATTTCAGTACTACCAGTCAAAGGCGAATTATGTGTCCGTAATTATGGTTCTGTACATGTAGGACATAGTGATTGTACTACTATTGTCAAGTATAGTGACAGTGGGAAATCTATTTTTAAAGCTTCACGTCATTCTTATTTTGTTTGTGGTCAAACCGCATATGTTCGTCTGCCCCTCGATTGGGAGGGAACCTGTTACATTGCCTTCCTACTGCCACCTGTTTTTCTAGCCCCACCTGACTACCATAGGAATTCCTTCCTAGTACATACTAGACACAAGAGAAACCTCCCGATTGTCGATTATACTGAAACTGCTGCAGAACAATTCATTGATATTGATAAAGGTGTGTTCCCTTATTTAGGTACAGTTGTAAATAGTAAGCTAATCCGTAGGTTAACAAGAACCCTTGAAGCAGTAGTAGATGAGACTGCCTCCGCTCTAGGTAACTTAACCGAAGAGCAATCCTTTATGAGAATTGTTGTGCTCCAGAATCGTCTCGTCCTTGACGTCATACTGGCCGATAGGGGCGGGGCCTGTAGAGTCCTCGGATCCAGTTGTTGCATTTTCATTCCAAATAACGCGCCGTCTGTTTATTCAGCTATAACCAGACTTCATAAAATTGCCCATCTGTTACACCAAGATCCAGGCACCTGGACATGGTCCGGTTGGTTCTGGAATATAATTTCCGCCTGGGGATGGAAAGTCCTGTCCTTTCTAGGTATCGCAGTAGCGATCATATTCAGCTGCTGCCTCTGTATACAATGTGGCCCTGCGATTTGCGGCATGTGTGCTACCTCTTGTATTCCTAGTCCCAAGCCTCGTTCTAAATCCCGTTCCAAGACAATTCGAGATGAACAAATGGTACTGTATGAAATGATAGATGGTATCATGAATATTGATGTTTCCTGATGGAAACGTAGTGACAAGGAGGGAATGTGGAAAAGTAAATTTTGCCATGTTCTGTGTCCCTACGTGTCATCCATCATATGTTATGTGTGCATGACCAATATGCATATGTTATTCCCCATGTCCGATTAATGACGCAATTACAGTTGTGTCCACCTCTAGTATGCTAGTTTCCAGTCCTCGTGAATACTACGAATATCAGGTATATGTGAAATAATGTTGCCACGTTTCTCAGTGTGCACGTTATTCCATTATAAAGTCCTCGTTTCTAGGCCTCAACAGGGCCCGGACATCAGATTCAGCTCCTGTCTCCTGAAGCCTCGCTAAGGAGCGATACAGCCCCCACCTGTATCCTCGACCTTTCACTTACTTCCTGCCTCGCAGTGCCCGGTGCAGCTTGGCTCTGCCTCTGAGTCTGCCAAAAGTATGTTATAGTTCCAGTTATCAGTTCAGTCCTCCTTCTCTGCATTCCTAAGCTACTGAACTGCATCAATAGTTTCCGTCATTGTCTAGCCTTCAGGGCTCCACGTTAGAGAAATACTGTATTTAATGGTCATTTAATATTCTTCATCACGCACTACATGTAGAATAATGCATGGTCCAGTCTTAGAATCAAGTTAGCCTTTCCCCTTTTGACTTCTAGTTTATATCAACATGTTCCCTAAACATCAGATACTAGATAGGGTTTAGGTACATGTCGCTCCGACCCTCCAGACTTTAGTCTCTGCTCCTAGCACAGAGTTCATAGCCCCCAGCTTCTCCTCGTAACACGTCATTGCCAGTTTGCGCGCACCATCAGGTTAGAGGTCCCGGCTCCTTAGGTAGCCCCCTCCTATGTTTCCGCCCATTCATGACATATTCTGTTACGTCTGCACCACATGTCTATGTATACGCCCAGTTACACCTACTTTTACTGTTATCTTTCGCGACTGCTACGCGTCACGCCTTCTGTTCCACCCACTGCTACGCCTACTGCAATGTAATGCTATGTGTTCGCGCTATGTATATATGCTCGTGTATTGTTATCAAAAGTTAGCGCGCTCATCCCAGACCCAGCCCCAGCAGCTGCTGGGCCCTGTCATCCTATTCCTATGCAGGTTGTCCTGTTCCTGTCCTTATGCTGTATTAAACCTGCAAAACTCCTACTACCTCGAATCTTGACTCTTATTTATTGAGCTATCTGTTATGATATATGTCTAGTCAAAAATAGGGTATTATTTATTTATTTACCACAAGCAGCTAAACTTGCCCTTATGAGACCACGTCGGTCATCTTCTTCTCTGGCCTTGGCAGAACTGCATTGGTTCCCGTGGCTCAAAGGGTACAGTTCAAGTCTCTCTGTATTGTATTTAAAGCTTTACAGGGATCTGGGCCCAAAACAATACAGTATGGGTTTGAATGGTATGCCCCTATATGCAGCCTTCGCTCCACCTCAGCCAATCTTGTAATCATCCCTAAGACAAAGAGAGTAACAATGAGGGGGAGAGCATTTGGTGTGGCAGCTGCTCGTCTCTGGAACAGTCTTCCCATTGAATTGAGACAGATACAGGATCTGATGTTGTTCCAGCAGAAAATTAAGACCTGACTTTTTCCTAGAGTATAACCTTTCTGATTGTGTTCTATAGTTTTCCCCGCTGGTAATAGACATGTATCGCAGATCCAGGATGCCTGTAGGGTTACAGCACATTGCTTCATAAATGTGCTTAAATAAAAGAGAAAAGAAAAAAAAGCACTCCCAGACAAATGATCGACATTCAGAACCAAAATACATTGACCAGACATACTTGATTCCATAGTGCAAAGATAGAGAGGTACAATTGACAGATTTAAGATTAAGACATAAACAATGGAGTAACAAATACAAAATGTGATGGACATAGGCGTTTAGAGTTACATCTTTTGCTTTGGTGATCTCAGGACTTGATTTTTCAATCTGTGCCAAACTGAGCCAAGTGAGGGGTGCTATGGAGGACGATTTACTGAACATATGCTCGGAGACCAGAGGATTTTCTAGCCTTGGATCCATGCCAGATTCTATTGCTCTCCAGATTGCACCCATAACCAAATGCCTACTGTTTATGAAGCTTGTACCTGTTGCGTTGGTTCTCCCACAACTTGTAACTTGCTTGCCCACAAAAGTGCTTCAATGATTGCATGAAGAAGGACTTACATTGTAAAAGGAGGGTATGAGGTGTTCTTGCCATAGATTCAGGTTTTGTCTTACTACCATCAGCTCCTCTGGTCTGAACAGATAAAAAAGCCTGACACTGTCAACTGCTTGTACTTGCATGTGCTGAAGCACAACATGACTTTATATTCCTCACTCAAATGACAAAGGTTGTTTGAACTGTTTCATGTGGCTTTACAATTAAACATAATTGACTCTAGCGATAATTGGAGCACCATGGCACCTCTTAGAATAGTTTACTGGTGGAACTGAAGAACAACAAGTTTGTGTTCAGTTAGAGCAAATACTAATGTGCTTTTGCAGTGCATTTTTGACATAGCTATAACACTTAGACCTTCTTTGTCTGTAGTGCTATCTTGTAGGAATTTCTTTAGTGAAAGTGAAGACTTTTGATGAGCATACATTTTCAGCAACCCACCAGACACATACGCTCTGCCTCACTTTCACTCGCACACACTCCACACATCCACAAAATCAATACTGGAAGACATGGAATGACCTCCATCAACACATCAGAGCCTCCTCCTCATATCTTGAGTTCTGCAAAAAGCTGAAGACCTGTCTCTTCATATAAGCACCTTAGAACCACAAAACTACACACCTCGCCCAAGAGCCTGGATACCCTCTCGGATGATTGGTGTGCCATACTAATCAATATCTCCTCCCTCACGATGACCAAGCAAGTCAACGCCGTCTCGTCCTCCTGCTTCAACACCCTGCGCATGCTCCGGAAGATCTTCCGATGGATCCCCACCGAAACCAGGAAGACGGTCACCCAGGCCCTCGTCACCAGCCGTCTTGACTACAGGAACACCCTCTACGCTGGAACCACAGCCAAACTCCAGAAAAGACTCCAGCGCATACAGAACGCTTCTGCACGACTCATCCTGGACATCCCTCGCCACAGCCACATTTCCGCACATCTGAAAGACCTGCACTGGCTCCCCGTCAGCAAGAGGATCACGTTCAGACTCCTCACCCACGCACACAAGGCTCTCCACGACATGGGCCCGAATTACCTCAACAGCCGCCTCACATTCTACACACCCGCCCACCAGCTCCGATCCACTAGCCTCGCCCTCGCTTCCGTCCCACGAATCTGCAGATCCACCACCGGAGGAAGATCCTTCTCCTACCTGGCGGCCAAGACATGGAACTCCCTCCCCACTCACCTACGGCTGACCCCGGACCATCTCTCCTTCAGGAAACATCTCAAGACCTGTCTGTTCGAGCAGTAGCGACTCCCCCCCAGCGCCTTGAAACCCCTGCGGTTGAGTAGCGCGCTTTACAAATCTGTTTGATTGATTGATTGAATATAACATGACATTACATTGATTCTTAAGTAATTCAATGTGAGTCCTAAACAAAAATGACATTATACTGTTTTGACGTCTGTGATTGTGCCAAAAAGAAGAAAGGTAACTTTCTGGAAACTCGTCTAACTATGATTATGCTCCAAAAACATTATCTCCTATTATAATAATCCTACCATGTCTAGGATGGGTCACACAAAAAAGGGGGCTTGATAAAAGCACTAGATGGAATTGTGTGTGTATATTGAAAGTAATTTAAATTTAAAAATTAATATGTCTCTAACAGGTTTGTAAACTGCCATATTGCTACTAAATTTTTATATTTCTCCAGGAAACTCACATGATAATATATTTGATGAGACAATGGCTGCCATCCAGGGTACCCACTCTTATTGCAGGCGACTTTAATGCTCATATTAGCACCTCTTCATATACTCACTCCCTTTTATGCAGTTGGCTGAGATCTGTCAATTACCAGCACACAATTATAGATAACACTGCTGCATTTGACTTTAGATGCAAGCTTTTACTTAACTGGGTCTTAAAGTTGAATCTTGCTGTCATAAATGTTTATGTCAGGGAGTATGTCCCAGGTTCTCTCAATTGTTCCCAATGAATATTATTATCACAGGGCAACTATCTCAAGTTTAATTAAATTCTCTATTGCAGAAGGTTCAGATGGGGTACCTATTTCTGTTTTCAATGTTAATTCTGTTGAATTGGTCAGTATTCTGTTTTCCTCATGTAAATAATCTATTTTACACAGAACTGGAAAACTTCATTAGTTTGGGGAATCCACAAGAAGGGAAATAACAAATTCCCTTAAAAATTATTCTTGTATTGTCACATCACCTTAATAGATGTTGCTTGAAATTGATTGCTAAGATCATTCTGGTGGCATCAAGTGGATGGGAAAATGATAACAAATGAAATCCATTTGAACAATCTGGCTCTTGCTCCAACAGTTCAGTGATGGTCCTAATGTTTAAACTTGCAAAGAAAAATATTATGTTCACAAGAAAATTGCTTTTCCCTAAGTATTATTGATAGTGTTTCAGCTTTCGATGCACTCCTTCTGCCCTTTGGTCTAGGCTATCTCAGTGGGTTTTTCCACCTTTTCTGTTATCTATTTTGATCCAACTGCGCTCTAAGACTTGGGTCAGAGTTCTTTTGGGTTCTAACAAGATTTTGCTGGAAAGTTGCCTAGAACAGAGTTGCGTCTTGGCCCCTCTGTTATTTTGTGTATATGAATCATATCTACCACAGTATCTAGATCCCACTGGCAAAAACACATTGCATATTTTTCAGAAGTATTTGGAGGAATACATTTATTACGAAATGTGGCAAAAAGTAAGGCTAGGGTGTTTGGGCAGCTAACCAGTTATATTTGTTTTAGGTGTGTTGTTAATAACCAGCCTCTACATATTGTTACAGTATATACCTATTTGGGGCTTGAACTCACAATAATTCTTCTACCAAGGACTTCTCTAAGCTTCAGGGAGCTAAAGCAGTAATTGAAGGAAATGAACTTCTCTGATTTTTTATCTCCGTTGGGTATGCCCTTAAAGACGTTTACACTGCCAAGATTCAAGCAATTTTTTAAAAATGTTTTACAATTTCTAGCTATCAAACATTGTCACTGGTCGAAAGTATCATTTGGAAGCATTTATTGATGGTAAGGAGGAGTTGCTCAATTGAAGCACTAAGGCTAGATCTTGATATGATGTTTGTTTATTCCAAGAATATGGGCAACTTAGATGTTTGTAGTATTACTTAGTAATAGTTTTCTATTTCTCCAAATCACCTTGCTTATACAGAAACGTCTATGTTAGGACACAAAGCTGCTCTATATCTTGCTGTACAAATGTGTCTCTTAAATGGCCTTACCATCCTTGAGTGAAGACACAACCATTGTAAAAAGTCGGCCAACAAAGGAGGAGCCACGGTCATAATGAATATGATTGCATATAAGACGGAATGTCTGCGACAACTTGGGGTAGGGACGTCCTATCCTCCCCTGCAGATCGACCCAACTGATAGGCTAATGTATACAATATCATCCATGGTAGAAGATGTCTTAGACAACAAATGAATAACATCCAAAGAAGCCGAAATTCTAAGAACTAAGGAGCCTGTCACCCCGTACTTTTACATCCACACCAAAATTCACAAAACACAAAGACCACCACCAGGTAGGCCGATCATCTCAGGAATTGGTTCAGTTCTTGAACCATTATCTCAATTTGTGGACTTTTTTCTGAGACCCCTGGTGAAACAGATGCCAACATACCTTCAGGACACCAAAGATGTTTTGCACCTATTGAGGGATATCTCCTTTGATACTGAGACCGACTTTCTAATATCTTTTGACGTTGAATCCCTTTATACATATATCCCACAGAATCAGGAGCACCTCCTACATGTCCATCAACCAGATACCATCACTCCGATCTCTTTCATAATGAGACGTGCTACTTTAGCCATGAAAGAGAACTTTTTCCAGTTTGAAGAGCAACTGTATTTACAAACATCAGGGACTTCGCACCGAGCCTGGCGAATCTTTACATGCATGCATTTGAAGAGGATAAGGTTCAGCAGTCCTTACAAATCGCAGGTTATATTATGGAAAAGGTACATTGACGATATTCTGATGGTTTGGTGTGGCAATGCCACCTCCATTGATCAATTTCACTGTTGGCTTAATACTCAGAATATCCACCTACATTTCACCTGCGAGTACAACAAAGAATGCTTACCATTTCTCGATCTCCTCATTGTCCACTCTGCTGGTCACCTAGAAACTGAACTGTACCAGAAGCCCATGGCATGCGATGATCTCTTACAATATGACCGCTACCATCCGAAGTCTCTGTGAGAGAATTTGCCATTTGGGCAGTACTTGAGAGTAAGAAGGAACTGTTCAAGCACAGAGAAATATATAGAAAACGCCACCAAGCTACGAGGCAACTTTCTGGAGAGACATTATCCTCCGTCTCTGGTTAAGAAATCAGCCAATTGAGCCCTCAACAAAAATCGGGATGCCTTATTAGACAAACCACCAAACAAGGAACCGCAACAAAGGCTTGTTTGTGTTAATGCTTTTTGTTCAATTTGATCAAATTATGTAAAAAAAGTAATCCAAAAAAACTGGCACTTTCTGAACAAAGGCAAACAGTCTCTACATAAACCCATGTTTGCCTTCAAAAGAAGTCGGAAACTGAAAGATAGCCTGGTACACACTAGACCTAGTCTAGCTATGCCAACAAAGCAGATTCCTCTCTGGGGTCTGCCACCAGTACTAGGACGTTATCAGTGTGGCGTGTGTGGAGTTGGTGCACAGTCCATTACCTCCAAGACTATTGATATAGGCACTGGAAAACCCTGGATACTTAGAAACCACATCGATTGTAACAGTGAGAGATTGATATACCTCATTATGTGACCTTGCGGACTGAGGTATGTGGGCATGAACATTCAAAAAGAGAGAATCTGAATATCAGAACAGAAGACCACCATCAGGTGTGAGAAGCAGACAACAAAACTGACAAAACACTTTTTGGAGAAAAACCATAAAGCGGACCATCTGGGGTGGACGGTTCTGGATAAGCCGAACCTGTCTCCTACAACACCTAATATGAGCAAGAGGCTACTAAGAAATTAGAAGATATGGGTGTTTAAGCTGGGCACAGCGAAAAATGGGTTGAATAATGAGATACCTTGGTTATCTCTAAACTAATCATTGTCTTCACCCGAGAGAACATAGCCCGCATCAGATGAGACTATCCATGTGTGTAAACATAGTAATTAAGGGGCCACACTATAATTCCACACTAGAATACAACTATGCCAAATTCACCACCTCGACCAAGTGTGTGTAACACTGTCAACTGGTCTTTATTTTACCTTGTTATTAGTGCTCAACGTGAGAGAATACACAAACCTTCCATATTGAGCACTTACTACACTTGGTTGATGTGGACAACGACCCTCCTTGCGTTGTTGTTTATTCCGCTATGTATCTTGAAGACGTTGTGCAAGCACAAGCTACTCATGACATACGTTTTGTACACACTTTAATTTGTACAAACAAGGCTTATAAATACTTGACCATTTTTCATTTGGTTTCATGAATCTTTATGAATGTTACACCTAAACTCATTTAGACATCCGTCTAACATATATCAGGCTACGAACTCCCGCTGTCCATAATATTGACCACGGATCGCCGTTTAAAACTAGGGGCACCGTCATCCCTTGCGTTACCCTCGGGAAGTACTTGGGAGGTGGGTTACCCTTACTCTTTATAACGAGCAGCTAGTCTCACCCCGACTGACTACCTGTCTAGGACAAAAAACGCCAGAGATCCTTCCATGTCAATGCGGTGAGTTACGCTCTTGCTGAAAGCGGCTACACCAGCAGGCGCCGCTTGATATGCCTCTATCATAGGTATTGGTTAATTACGCTACAGATTTGCTCAGAATGTGTACACTTAATTCAGTATGCTGGTCAAGCCATTATTTTAAATAAAGAAGGGCTTACCTTACGCATTTGTCTGTGGCTTATACATTACTAAGTTTAAGGTTGTACACGGCACGATAAAACTATGCCTTCTTTGACTCCAGTGCCATTGATTCACCTATAGCGATTAGACTTTTAGCTCGGACACTCTACGGTGCCATGATATCTCCACACACATAGTCCCGCTACTTACGCTATTAATAGAGACATTTAGTACAATTATGCATCGTGATTGGCTACCTAATACATTTGGATGCTGTTGGTAATGACATTAACTATATGGGATGGATTAATATTTTAACAATTACCCTGGCCATTATCTCATGTAATTTAAACTATCTCGTGCTAATTGGACTTTGACTGTGAATTGCCAGTCTTAAGAGAAGTCATATGAACAACACAGCATGATTACGACCACGCTAGGGATATTTAATCAACACTACTATGTATCCCTGGAAGTAATTTCTCCTTGACTGCATCTTGATTATAACTACAACAACCTACAGCCATCAACCTACAACAACCCTTAGGGCATGTATGTTTGCCAAATGTGCACACAAGCACTATTCAGGGGTGCAACAGGGTGTCTATTGAATCGGTATTTACAGGTTCGGTAATTCCCATTCATTCGGAATGAATGGGAATTTCCGAATCGGTTAATACCGAATCGTACCATTTTGGTACTACTTTCCGAATAAATACCTACATCCCATTTACCGATTCTAAAATACCGAATCAGTAAATTTCGGTATTTTAGAATCGGTAAATTTTCATTACCTACATCTAGCCCCAAATGTGGTCAGCCCTAAAGCCCAAAGGGCATTTTTATGAAAGCTTTGCGTCAACGTGGTGCATGCATGATGCAAACCTCTTAGTCAGAATTATGTAGCAATGCAAAGCCACTTTGTGTGGCTTTGAATGGTTTAAAAACATCTGGAGTAAGGCAAAGCAGCACAAATCACTGCTGTGTCTTACTCTCATAAGGGAAGCATTCCATGGGCATTGCGGTGGGTGTTTCCACACAATTCCCATGGTTTTCAATGCATCTCCAGATTTACAAGGACTTACAAGGGAGGAGAAATGAGGAGAAATATCTTTCTTTCTCCTCGTTTTTTCCTCTTTCTATGTGTGCTGCATTCTGTGGAGGAACACAACTCTCAGGATTGTTTTTGTGCATGAAGGTGCCCCTTTCTGCACAAAAACAATCCTGCCTACAACAAAGGGGTTGAGGGTGCAAGGGTGCCTGCGTTAGTGCTAGAATGCCAAAATGGCACTAGTACAGGGGGAAAGGACAGGAATGTGCCATTTTGAATATTCCTAGCCCTTCTCTGTGATGCAGGACGGAGCAGCAAGGTGACTTGATGTGCTGCCCTGTGCCACAAATTTAATAAATATGTCCCCAAGTGTGTGGGTACCTCTGATTACCCCAACTTGGGAACTTGAGCTAGCTTGGTGCTGTAGCCTTATTTCAGAGAGTGAGGGGGGATTCTGGCCACATCAAAGATTGCGTCCTGCAAAACATGCTTAAATTATGCAGGTGTGCTAAGGTTGTGGGCCGTGAATTATCTACTTTATGTGATCTGTGCTGAGAGAAAAACTGCATCTGTAATATTCCTTGATATTGGCCCCTAAAATGGGGCCACTGTTTCAGAATTTACTCTTAAGTTGCTTCTCAATACTAACCTCACCATCTGCAATATGCAGCCCTATTAAATTATGTTCCTACTGCTGCCACCTCTTGCCTCTAGGCTTCAGTATCCTGGTGCACCTCCATGAATAAGACTTTCTCATCTGTGCAAGGGTGGTGGGTCTGTTTAATTTGGGTGGGAAGAATTTGAGATCTGGACAATGTTCAAGGGCTATGAGAGTGCAGAATAAAGTTAGGAGCTCAACAGGGGGGCTGTGGTGGTGGCAATTTGTCAGTGAACTGCCATCATACATGCCTCTCTTCTCCTCAGGACAGTCGCTCACTGACGCAAGAGGAGAGACAATGCTGGTTACCAGCAATACTTGAACAATATCACCAGAGACCACTTACCAAGGAAAAAGTACTTCACAGTAAATAGAGGCTTTGCAGCTTCTGAAGGAGGATTACCCTGACTATATGATGTGGGGCTACCTAGCGTACCCATAAATACTCATCCTGACTAAATAGTAGTACTTGATATTCTGAGGTCAATACTGTTGCGGAATGATTGGATGATATCAAAAAGTTTATAATGCGCTAGAACACCCCAAGGACTAAAAATCTAAACATTTTAAGCAGTTTTTCTTGAACATTTGTCAAGTTTTCTGGGTTTTCGGTGGTATTTAACACAGGCTCTTAACTTTCATGCATTTTACTTGTGATATTTGAACTCCCCATGACACTCTTTTTTGTGTGTCTCGAGCTCAGCCGGCACTCATAAATGCGAAGGCATGAGTACTTTAACAAGAAATTGATTGGCTCTGTGGAACCTTACTATCCTGCGTTTTGTGGCAATTAAACTACACTATAAGCATAGGCCCATCCTTCATGCCAGGAAGAATATTTTTAGAGTTGGTAAGATGTTGAGGCTTTTCTTGTAGAGCGATTCCTTAAATGGTATGTAAGAAAGAAGAAAGGTTTGTGATTTCACACTAAGAAATCGCAAATTACCACCAACTAGTAGTTGGTGGTAATTTGCAAATTCTTTTACAAATGCACTTTTTGGAACTTGTAAAGGTGGCATGTGACGCTCATACATGCCCTTAGGGCATGTATGTACTCCACATGTGCACACATGTCAATTTCAAGGGTGCAGCAGACACCCTTGCACCCTTGAAATTATTCTCAATTTGCGATTAGCAAATTGCGAATCGCAAATTGAGAATAATTTCACATTCATTCCTATGGGCCTCCTGGCCCTTAGGAATGAATGGGAAATTATTCCTTAATTGCGATTAGCAATTTGCTAATCGCAATTAAGGAATTTTAAGAAATCGCTAAAAAATAGTGAATTTCTACTTACATACCATTTTGCAATTCTCAAATAGCGATTCCTTAAAAATCGCTATTTGAGAATCGCAAAAGGGTATCTTTATACATCTAGCCCTCAGTGATTCAATGGCCCCATCTTCAGTGTTTGTATTGTGCAGCAATGCCACACCCAGAATTACCCAGCTGTGGTGCTACTGTGAGATTATAAATTAATCTCAAACCAATCTTTATTGAATATGCGTAACAGATGAGTGTTAATGCTGTTGCACTAATTTTTGCATATGATCCCCTAATTCTAGGTCTGTTTTGGTGATAAATTCCTCGAGGATTGATTGCAAGGTATGGCATGGAAAACAATGCAATATTACCATATTTAGCAGTCCGATGGAACTCACAATACCTTGATGGGCAGAAATTCATACTTCTGCCCAAAGGGGCCATTGTGTCATCGAGTCTCTTCTTTATGAACTTGATGTTAAGTTTCTGATTTCGAATTCTAATACACATTGCTTAATCTCACAACCGCTTCTGTTTATTGCAAAGCTTTGAAATGTTGTCTGTTGTAGCCACATTAACTTAAACTTTAGGTAATGTTAAATCACCCATTAATGCCTCGGAAGGGTAATTCTGTATGTGCTATTACTTCACACAGAAATATTGCAGGATTTGTGTGTGGTATTAAGCAATGTTATCACCCTAGATGGAATTATAATTCATGATTCATACATGCATTCATTAGTGAATCCACCCCTTTAGTTGTTAGCTAGGGAGCATAACTAATCGATAGCAGTCTTTAAGTATTTTGGCTATTCGGGAATTCCTCTGCAACACATTTTCAGCGTGAAAAAAGTCTACCATGCACTCACCTCACTGAATCCAATACATAGCAGACAGAAAGCCATGAACATCTTGCTGCTTGAATATATTAAACCATCTAAGATATTTTTACTCATAAACAACTTTAGAAAAACCTCCTTCACAGCTGCAGGATTATACAGATAAGAATTCGCCTGTTTAAATTCCAATCTGCCAAGGTAGCCTAATATTTACTCATCGAATCAGAGTTTTGGCATATTCATTGGCAACCCGGGTTGAGACGTGTGTGGTACCTTTTTATTTGCATTTGAGCAGGTAGGTACAAAGATTGTATTATGAATGCGAATTTAGAATCAGGAATTATTCCAAAAACATCCTGCTCTGAAAAAGCAGTAACAGATGAGTTCTGTTTATCAGGCAGCATGAGCAGGGTGTGCTTTCACATATCTAAATATTTGTATAAACAGATGCACAGAAAGAACTAAAAAATAAGCAAGGGTCCTAAAAAATAAATTACATCAGCAGTTGTTTTTCTCTTGAAGCTGTGAGAATATTGCTATTTTCATTGATGAAATGCTGAAAAAAACATCAACTGAAGAAGTTACTTAAGTTTGTGAGGCATAACATGACATGTCCTGAGGTTCAGCTGACTCAACAGTTACAAAGTACATGGGCTAGACACGAATTGATCCTGGAACCTTCTTTCAACTGGGAATTTCTAATTCCCTTGTAGTCCCACGTGGAACACCAAATACGAATATGCAAAACAATGGTTTAGCAAATACTCTGGGGCATATTTACAAGGGCATTGCCCTGCTCCTTATTTATAATGTGGTGCTAAACCACTTTGCCTGGCTTAATGCCACATTGTAAATATCGTACCCTTTCACACAGTTTTCTACATCAAAGGGATGTGCAATAGGTGTTGCTATGGGTGTTCCACCGCAACACCTATTGCTTTTTGACACTACTGTGGAATTTTAGTTCGTGAACTGAACATCATCTGCGCCATCTTGCCTATTCCTCAGACTCACGTATGAACATACACAACAGCCATTTTAGGTACCATGGTCTCCCTGTTCACGATCGTTCACCAGCGCACTTCCCTGACCCTGCAAGCATCCCCCATGCACCCTGGCTGCCCCGCGCTCACATGCACGAGTCATGAACCCTCCTCTTCCGCATGACTCTGTCTCCGGGAATCACACCCCGCGCCTGACCAACACCTCCTTTCCTTCCATGAATACCCCTCTTTTAATAAACCCTTCTACGCTCGATTGTCCACACCGATCCTTCCTTCTATGAATATCTCTCCTTTGATGACCCCTTCCTCTGAGCCCGATTGTCTGCACGGACCGCTGGTCATCCCTTAAGCCTGAGGATACAGTTTATTGCCCACTACTGTATGCACTCGTCCCTCTTCAAAGGAGCTACTATTTGATCACGACCTCCCCACCCCCTGAGATTCGATCAGGCGCGCACATTCCAAAGGAATCGGCGGAACACTCAGCTGCGTGATAGCCCCTCCTATTGTATGGGGGGTGAGGACCTCTACTGTAGCCACGTGTTGGAATGAGCCGGAACTGGGGGGGGTACCGGGGATGTCATTTTTCCATTACTACACAATGTCTTTATTGTAATAAAGAGCGGTCACATGTCGTAAACCAGTGTATAAAAGGCCAGGTCTCAGAGAGGCTGTCAAAGAGCACCTCGAGACGATACCTTGTTGTCCGATCTGATGTGTTCTGCTCCGTCGGAATAAAACTTGTTTCCTGTCTTCCTGTCTCCAGCGCCTGCCTCTTTATTTGATAACCTTCGTATGGTATTAGAGGCGTTTCACGCCGGGCAAAGTTACTTAAGAAACATCGACTAAATCGCCTGACCATTTTCCTGACTTTCCTCAATTGGCGCCCAACGTGGGGCCCATCAGCGACACGTGGATGCAGTGGGAGAGGTCCCGACGACAGAGTGAACGACTGCAACGATCGGGAGAGCTCCTGTCTGATAGACCCTCGTCTGACAGCCGATCATCCGAACTTCACTGGTTCCAAGCAGACCTCTCCCGAGTGATCTACGGTCCTGACTGGTAACCATCAGGAGTGCCACGGTAGCAGCAGAGAGTAGAGGACGATCGGGCGCTGGAAGCGGAAGACAAGAAACTGTCCATGCGGTCCGGGTAAGGTCGTGACACACGACGAATTGTGAATTGATTGATTGTTTGATTGATTGAAATACTAGTATTTGCATTGTCGCTCTTTGAGATATTCGCTGCCTGCAAACGGGGAGGAATAGGAATATTCTATCTCCCTTTGCGGAAAGTGAAGGGTAGGTAACGCAGACTTTTGTCCCCCATTGTAATCTGCCGTGCCTATTTTTTTTCTCCCCACTGATTGATTGTCCGAACATAGATTGTTTGGAGTATAGTTCTTTTTAAGGTTCTCTGCTTGCAAATAACGTAGAATAGCAATATTCTGTCTAGTCTTTGCAAATAGTGAAAGATAGGTAGTGCGGACCTTTGTCCCCCGTTGTAATCTGTCATGCCTGTCATCTCCCCACTGATTGGTAGTTGGTACAACCCGGACCGCTTATTAGAGATGAACCATCCAGCTCCATTGGAGGGCACCCCTAATAAGGACATGTTCACTAAACAAGGACTAGTCGCTATAGCTTATAGTAAGTTATGGCATAAATATACAAAAAAGGTTCCCGAAAGTCAGTGGCCACTGATAGGTTCCTTCGATGATCATAAAATAAAAGCGCTAGAAGCAGCTGTTAAAATAAATAAGGCAACACCCACCATGCTCGATAGTATCGGCATGTGGCGCAAAGAAGCAGAGCAACGAAGGAAAAGAGAAGAAGCAAGAATAGGGAAAGAGTTACGAAAGGCACCCACTTGGCAGCGAAGGAACTAGATGAAGAAATAAGAAGGAGAGAGGAAGTTAGACAAACGCAAGAATCAGGGTCGGCAGGCCAATGCCCTGTTAGAACCCCCTCTACGCTCTACCCGGAGATGCCCTCTAAACAACGGGCAAACGACGAGTTACTGCTAGGTCCTCCGATTATCTACATGCCCCCTCCTTATGCCCCCTGCCAGCCTCTGGCACAGCACCTACCAATTCTGGGTGCGGGCGAGGGTAACTCTAGCGCTAGTGCCCCGGCTCTTACGGCCTTCGCACCAGCCACATTGGTAACAACATCAGATGAACTCGAGACTAGCAAGCAGCTAACGGCCAGACCAAATAGGTTGAGCAAAGACGAGCGGGATGGGATTGACAAGATAGCAAAGACACTGGTAGAACGGAAGGAGAGCGAAGAATACACAATGGATATGCACAATTCACATGCCGGTAGCCACAGACGGCATTTTATCTTACGATTCAGCTACCACACCCTGAACGCATATGAGGATAGGTATCAAACTAAGGGTCCTGCTAAGCTGACGGCTCTATATAGAAAGATCGATGTTGGGGATGGGACTGAACGCGATGTGACGGACCTCTTCATGCAAACGCTTGGAGTCTTCCGCCACCTCACGGAACAGAAACCAGAGGTTAAGATCACAGTCCCTGAAACGGCTGAGTCCCCATTAGAAGTAGCCAACACTATGATGCCTATCAGAGAAGCCGCCCCCTACTGGGTTCCCCCAAGAGGTCAGGGAACAAACGACGATATCAACCACGCAGATGCAAAAGGGAGGGTTGTGTACAATTGGGTTTACCAACCATGGGATCGACAAGATATTTTAACCTTTAGGCAAACCCTGCCTGATTTAAGGAAGAACCCGACAGCATTTTACACCGAATTAGGCACAGCCTTGGGTTCAACGATAATGACTCTAGCAGACATTGATTTGTTTTTCGGGTTATGTCTGCCGGCTGACGTGTGGAAGCAAATCCGGAAAGCCGAACACACAGATCTGTTCGGACATACCTGGAATCAACTCAGTGAGCTAGATAGACAACGAGAGCCCGGAAGGAAACCGATGAAAGACATACTGGAACTTCCGGACAAAATAGTTCAGAAGCTGAAAACCTTGATCCCAGAGAAAAAGGTAGATTGGTCAATAGTCACGGCTTGCCGTCAGAAACCCCAGGAAGACGTGTCAGAATACTTCTCCCGATTTGAAACGGTGTTCCCGACTACAGTGGCCAGGACATGACCACCGCAACCGGACAACACCTATTTGTGCAAAACTACGTAAAGGGTCTGTCACAAGAGGTTTCCCAAAAGTTACAAACGAGCGAGAGTAGTTGGGGGGCCGCCAAACCCGCCGCTATCCTCCAAATGGCTCAGTACTACGAACACCAAAAGAATGAGAATGATAGGGCAACCGAGAGAAAGAAGAAAGATTTTAAAGAAAGGGTGATGATAGCCCAGATACAAGGGGTGGCAGTCGGGAAAGAGCTACACAGGGGGAGCTACCAATCAATCGCCCCTAGAAATCCACCCCCAAAGGACCGCAGATCCACTCCCTACTCTGGACGTAGGGACATAGAAGATAATCAGTGTGCATTTTGCAGAGGATTCGGGCATTGGAAGTCTCAATGTCCGGCTCTTCTCGAACTAATTAAAAATAAAGAAATGAGGGACATGACGAATGGCCCCAGGACTAGAGGGCAGGGGCGGGGGTACACAAATGACACCAACTACGATAGACCAGGAAAATCGAACACATTTGACCGTCCCCGACAGAACCAGTACCAACTATCTGACAGTGAGAACACCCCCGATTTCGCATAGGACTGCCAGGTGCAAGGGAGGGATCCAGTCGAGCTCTGTGTTGACCAGCAAGGTCCTTACGTCACCGCTAAGGTCCTGGGTACAAAGTCTCCATTCTTGGTAGACACTGGAGCGACACGTAGTGTATTATCAAAACGACTGATTCCAAGGGCACCCTTGTCTGGCTCACACATTACATCGATAGGTTTCGATGGAACGCCCTCCACAAATCCCCTGTCTGTACCTATCTCCTTTGACCTAGGAAACAACCCCACTGACACAACATTTCTGCTCTCCTCCAACTCTCCTGACGCCATTATGGGTATTGATTTACTAAAACATTTCCGAGCTACTATTAGGTGTTCCCCAGAGGGAGTCCGAGTCATCCTGTACGACAACCCGAGCATGTCCAGATCCCGCCCCGCACGACATATGTACTCTATGACTGATGCTGACCTAACCTTGCTCGACACCCTACCCCTGTACCTATGGGCCAGAAACGACTCGGATGTAGGACGAATGATGATCGACCCTGTGCACATAACTGTTCGACCAGACGCAATACTCCCGAAACTCCCACAGTACCGGATATCGCCCGAAGGCGAGAAGGCATTGGTAGCGAATATTCAGTCCTTGGTAGGTGCAGGAGTGGTAGAGGAAGTGGTTAGTAATGTCTGCAACAGCCCTATCCTACCCATTGTTAAGAAGCAAGGTGAGGGAGATGAGAAAGCATATCGCTTCATCATCGACCTGCGAGAAGTCAACAAAGTGGTGGTGCCACAGTACCCCGTAGTCTCAGACATCACCACCATTCTGACCCTCATCCCGTCCACTGCCACCACCTTCACTGTTATTGATCTCAAGAATGCATTTTTCTCTATCCCCATCCATCCAGACAGCCGTTATCTCTTCGGCTTCACCTTAAAAAAACGTTCGTACCGATTTTGTAGAGCTCCCCAGGGCTACACTGAAAGTCCCAGCATTTTACAGCCAGGCCCTCAAAAGACAGCTGGACGCCGTCCAGCTACCAGATGGAGTGGTGTTGATCCAATATGTCGATGATATCCTTCTGGCGGCCGACACCACTCCACTTGCAATCACGGCCACTATCCAACTCTTGCACTTTCTTGCGGAGAATGGCCACAAAGTCTCCAAAAAGAAACTGCAGTTCTGCCAGCCTCAAGTGACAGACCTGGGCCATCTCCTGTCCAAAGAAGGGAGGAAACTTACGCCCGACCGAATCCAAACCATCCTAGACACCCCCATCCCAAAAACACAGAAGCAAGTCCGTTCATTGGTGGGCCTTACCTCTTTTTGCCGACAATGGTTACCAAATTTCAGTCTCATTATAAAGCCCCTACTTTCCCTGTTGGCCAAAGATGTTCCCTTCCCACTCCCTTGGACCCCCGAATGCCAAGCGTCCTTTAAGGAGTTGCGGGATGCCCTTTGCTCGGCACCCGTCCTAGGAACACCAGATTACTCCAAGCCCTTCTCCCTCTTCACTCACGAAAGGGAGGGATGCACATTGTCTGTTCTAACTCAGCCCATTGGCTCCAAACAACACCCTTGTGCCTACTTCTCTGCCACTCTTGACCCAGTCGCCAGAGCTTTACCTGCCTGCCTTCGAGCAGTAGCCGCCGCTGCTGTCTCTATCCGTCAGAGTGAGGGAATTGTACTTTCGAACTCTCTCACGGTGTTAGTGCCCCACGCAGTTGACACCCTTTTGAACCAGACCAAGACCCAACACCTGACTAGTGCACGACTGACAGGGTACGAATTGACTCTACTTGCACCCCAGATCACTCTGAAGAGATGCACAACTTTGAATCCTGCTACACTGTTGCCCTTGCCTGAAAATGACCCCGATGTGCCCCCTATACACGACTGTGTGACCCTCACGGACGAACAGACTAGGAGTAGAATTGACCTCCGAGACATTGCCTTTACAGACCCTGATGGAGAGCTATGGGTAGACGGCTCTTGTATCAAACTCCCAGATGGCACCACTTCAGCTGCCTATGCGGTGACGACAGCCCGAACAGTAGTTGAAACAGCCCGCATCACGCAACGATCCGCACAGGCGGCAGAGCTAATTGCCCTTATACGAGCATGTATCATAGCAGCAGGAACCACGGCGAACATTTACACGGACAGCCAGTACGCCTTCGGGGTGGTTCATCATTTTGGGCTCTTGTGGAGGGAAAGGGGATTCCTGATGTCCCATGGCACGCCCATCCTTCACGGAGATCTAGTCTCCGCCCTGATTGAAGCAGTTCTCCTCCCCAAACGATTAGCAGTGATCAAATGCCAGGCACACAAGAAGGTGACGGACTTAGTTGGACAGGGAAACGCACTGGCCGACATCACTGCCCGAACCACAGCTGAGAATAGGACGACGACACACATATATGTGACCAGGTCACAAGCAGAAAAATGGACAGACGCTAGGGAAACGATTAGGGACATCCAGTCGGCCAGCACACCTCACGAACTGACTGAGTGGGCACAGGTGGGTCTAAAGGACGATGAAGGCTGCTGGCGGACAAAAGACACAAACAAATGGTTGCTGCCTGACTCATACTTGATTCCCATACTGACTATGGCACACTCCCCTGCACACATAGGTTCTGCCCTCATGATTGAACTCATTTCCAAAGTCTGGCACAACAACAAAATCCCCGACTCAGCCAAACGCCTGGTCCAGCAGTGCCTTATCTGCCTACAACACAACCCCGGGAAAGGGACTGTAGTACCCCGGGGAGGGTTTGGGATCCCCGACCACCCCTTTGAGGTCCTCCAGATGGATTACATCCAGCTGGAGAGATGCCAAGGCCTGAAGTACGTATTAGTCATTGTATGCGCCTTCAGCAAATGGGTGGAAGCCTATCCAACCCGTGATAACACTGCCATGACTACTGCCAAAGTACTACTGAAAGAGTTTTTCCCTCGCTACGGCCTTTGTCGAATTTTATGGAGCGACAATGGCCCCCACTTCATAGCTGAAGTTATCCAACTAATCTTGAAGGGGCTAGGGGTAAGGCAGAGGTTCCATGCGGTCTTCCACCCCCAATCCGCTGGCCTAGTTGAGCGACACAATGCCACACTGAAACTGAAACTGTCAAAAATAGTGGCCACCACAGGACTTAAGTGGCCGGATGCCCTCCCACTGGCATTGCTATCGATGCGCTCCACTCCCACTAAGCACCACTTGACCCCCTATGAGGTTGTGTTTGGGCGACCAATGAACCTCTGGACTGCCCCCAAGCCAACATCCATTCACGACGTCCCCGACGTCCTGCTGTCAGATTATTTGTGCAAATTAACTAAAACGTTGTCTGTCATTCATCAACAGGTGCAGCAGGCCATCCCCGATGCTTCCAGGGGTCCCGGTCACGATATCCAACCGGGAGATTATGTTTTAGTCCGGAACTTTCAACGGGCAAAGAGTCTGGAACCCCGGTGGACGGGCCCCTGGCAAGTACTGATCACCACTCGGACGGCTCTTCGAGTAGAGGGAAAAAGGCACTGGCTGCACGCCCACCACTGCAAGAAGGTCTCCTCGACCCTGGCCATGACAGACAACGTCGACACCCAAGAAGAGCTCCTGAACAAAGACCGGCCATCACTGAACTGCTATCCTGATACCGAGGCACTTGAACTTTCAAAATTCTCTGATCCCACTGTGCCATCCCGGAAAGGGTATTTCCTGCGTCGAAAAGGAGGGAGCTTCGGCTAAGTAGACCACGGACTAAGTTAAAATCTCAGAACGGTGGCCTAAACCAACCAAGGGTTACCCGGAGAGAAGCTAAACAAAGTCTGTGGTTCTGCCCACTACCGAGCACCTTGAAGATGATGGAAGCACCAGATAAGAAGATGATGGAAGCGCCAGACAAGAAGATGATGAAAGCAACAGGAAATACCCACTACAGGAACCCAAAGACTGACAATTTGCATAAATCAAAGACAATCGCCTTCTTCATTCTCTTCCTCCTTTGCCTCCTCCTCATGACTTCCTTCTGGATCTTGGAGGACAGCACACCTGCTCATCAGATATTGCTGACCACTGCACAGCCAACCACCATGAAAGAGCATCACCTGATCTCCCTTTCGCCTCAGCTCCGAGAAAGGCGTAAGGAGTTCTCGAACAATTCCTTCGTGCAACTACTGCACCAGCACAACCTTGCTGCAAATGCCACGAACTGCTGGATCTGCTGTAGTGTAGTTCCTATCTTCCCAATAGGCTCTGCGCATTGGAATAATACCTACAGCAGTAAAGGCCTAGGCCAGACGTTAACTAGGTCTACTACTGTCGATACTAGACTTAAGTTTTGGGTTTGCCAGCGTAGCTCAGAGTTCGCTAGAAACTTTCTCGAATGTTCAGGAAAGAATTAACTCCCCTGATTAGACAAGAAGGGATTTAGTTTCTGACAACCATAGAACATGACAACTTTGCTCTCCCCTAATCAAGAGTGTATCTCCAGAGTCGTGTGAGCACAAGGCAATTATTTTACTCAGTCAGTACGTGCATTCTTAGTCTCATCAGATTGTAGAGAAAAGGAAGAGACGGGCGTGTTCAATAAAAAGGTGTTATTTATTGATCAGTCTCTTTTCTCGTACAAGAGAAATGGATCGATATTATTGCAATACTTATAGTTAAGTAAAGTGCATACATTAAAAGCAATAGTATAAAATAATACTGTAAAAACATTGATATGGTTTCTGAGCCATATGATGTTTAAAATGATTAAAATATATTTACATACACATATACATTTGACTAAACGTACTCAACTGGTGTTTCTAAATACGCCTACCCCGTGTACCTGACCTAAGTCTAATGCGTGGGCGGGAATAGAAAGTTACAGTTTAAGTTAAGTTTGTTTTTGCCAAGTGAATAACTAAAGAATTCTCTGTGAGGGGTTATTCAGTTCTGTACCTGGAAGTTAGGATGAATGAGGAATGGTATCTCTTTCTCTGCTCTCGATATTCCAGGCTGCCTGCGAGGGCTGCCCGAAAGCGCCGGTGCTGGGTCTCTCGGCAGGAGATAGCAGCGCGTCTCTCAGCGCGTCAGGAAGGCGGGGCTGCTGCCAGCGGGGTCTGCTCTGCTTCTGGGCTTCGGCAAGTATGGCTGCTCCGTCTCGTCACCACGCGTGCGTTTGCATAGGGCAAGATCGGCAATATTTATACCTTAAAGGTGCCGAGATTGACGTAAGGATGGACATAGATACGTCAATAAAGATGTCATACGACTTGCTCGTTAGCACATTCTTTTACTGAAGTTCTCTGTGAAATCAAAACAATGGCCGCACGGATTTTCCAGGTTGTCATAGGTTTGATTTGTTATGAGAACGTCGTATGCCTTATCAGGGGCTGGAGGAATGTCGCTTGTCTAATTAGATCTCAAGCGTTATGACCTAATCAGATAACACGTTCCTGTGCCGTAGTGTGACTGCGTCAGATAACGGTATCTGCATCATGGGGGCTTTTCTTGCCTCATGGGCTGACTGTTAGTTAACTTGATAGTTAGTTTAACCAGAATAGGGTCAGGAATAGGGGGATCGATTCAGAACCTATAGGAATACATGACACCCACTCCACGCTAACTATGGTCATATTTACTAATCTATGCATAGTATAACATAGTACAACATACTATAGAGTATAGTGTATACCTCACCACCCCAAAATACATAAATGCATTTTGAAATTTTCAAATATACTGAAAAATTGCAGTCATATATATTGTATGCACTTAAGCTATGAATTAAACGCTAAAGTAAACACGCATTTGTAGACATTATTGCTCATTTGGTATATGAGAAATACACATGAAATGGCTCTTAATATGGCTATACAGAAAGAAAGTTTGAGACCATTTCATCACATAATAAAATATTTGTGAACATACCAGCGGGCAACTAAAGTTTATAAAGTATCTAAAAATAGAAATCTTAGTTCTCTAGGAATAGTTTCTTACTTTAAGCAGAAGATAAGTGTCCCGAAAATTTTGTAAAAAATAATTTGGGGCTGCTAAAAAATTGTTGTCCGTGAACTGGTGGGAAAAATTGTTCATGTGACTTTATTTTTAAAGTTGAAGGCCGAATTCAGGGAACGCCGTGTGCGAGCTTGCTCAAAAGTCTCTATTTCTGTTCTGGAGAGAACATCATATCATTAAGGCTTTCGAAAAAACTGTCAACAGCTTCATGGGAAAGTTCCACTAAGTCGGAAATAGGCGTAACCATGCATTCGTGCGCATGATTGCCTCCATTGACATTCTGATTCGCATTGCTGACAGAAGGTCGTACCTGATCGATGCTGCTTTCATCTTCACTACTCTTCAATCGTAGTGGTGAAGATTCCACGAATGCCGTCATCAGGATTGGCAGCCTTTGAGGGCAGCACAAAGCGTGAACCTTGGTAGGAACCAACAATGTATCTGCATCCACTGGCGCATCCGATTGTAGCGTCAGACAGGTGTCTAACACGCATTCTTCTCCGCATAGCAGACACCTCAATACAGGTAAAACACATCTTTGCCACATTGGTCGAAATGATAGAAACCAAGTCATGTTCAGGTCTCTAAGCCGGGAGAGTCCCAGGATTTTTGATATCCGGTCCCGGTATCCAATGGCTAGGATTGTTTCTTCCATTGTCGCGAGAGTTTGATCTGTGACATGGGTTGCCATAACGAAAAATAAGGACTAAGAATAGGATTCCTGCAATTAGTCCCAGGATCAGGGGAAGTCCGCCAAAAATCGAATGGACGAAATCTGGAAAAATACCCAGTATGGCTTTGAATGGTGTTAATGCCATCGAAAATACTGTCTTAAATACCTTTGAGACCCCAGTGGTATCAGAAATATTTAAGATTTCGCTCAGGATTTCCGCGAAATGTACGGGGGAATTAGTCGATAATAATGTATGTATCTCTGCAGTCGTCCTTGCGACTTGTAGATCATACGTTTCTTTTGATGACGTGAGCCTTGTAGGCGTCTGAAGAAGCACTGTTTTCATTCTGCTTAAAGTATCTATTCGAATAGAAGTAATTTTCAAACTGGGCCATGCCCTTGCCTCCCTGTCTGGAAAGGAGCTGGGGAACAAAGAACGTCCACAGCACTTGACCTTCGCAGTCGTAGTGACTAGATAAGGAGTCCCGGGCATAAGACTACAACATTTGCGGTCTACAATAAGAATGTAACTCCCATTATAGAGTCTTTGAAAGAATGATTCTATTTCAGTTGCAGGTGCGCCTTGCTGGTGACATGAAAGGTTGTATGAATTCCCTTCACAGGCTCCATGCAAACTAATTCCGTTACACAGAAGCGTGCCGCTTAGTGACATGGCACAATTGTTGCCACTAAGAAACACTTTCTGTCCTTTATTACTGACACATGCATGTGAATAGGGCAGGTTCCAAGTTGTTTTAAGGTACCCCTTCCCCAATTTCTCGTACATGCCAGCCTGTATATATTTTTGGCAGTATTGAAACCTGAAGGTTGAGATTGGAATATTTATGATTCCGTGGATTATCCATTCACTGACAGGTCGTTCTGACATTGTCATTGGTAATCTTTCTAGTTTTTCAATGCTCAAGATTGTATAATCAGCACCCTTTTGCGCCATACCGATTTGTCTATCAGTAAGGTTAAAGATTTGGAATAGTGACGTTGTGTTGATTAAACGCCAAGGCACATAGCCTGAACGCAGATTTTGTAACGTCCAGCCAAGCTGTACAATAGAACGCAATTGTGACTGACCATGTTGTAATAACAGTAAGTCTTGCGATAATATATCGATTGCTGAAGACACAATGCTGTCCAATGAAAAAATTCTGGAGGACAGAGTCATTAACCCATTGTCCACTACAGAAAGTGATTTTTCCAAATTAATACGGTCAATTTCCCGTATTCTCTCTGCTGTTTCAATTTGATGAACCTTCCAGGCCTCATTGTATGCTGCATATACAGAGGCTGCTATGAAACGCTTTTGACGCTGTTTGCGTGGTCCCATTATGAAATCACGCAAGTCAGCACCATCAGTAAGTAAAGTTAGGTGTTGCTTAATTTCAGGCAGTGTGGAAGTTTGTAGCCACTGAAGGCATAATTTGCCCACACTGTAGGTTGTTATTATCCCTGGGTGATGTCTTTGGGGATATCTAGGGTCTGGCCTGGTCATTTTGAACCCCTGTGTTTTATTCAGGAATCTGTCTTGACAGTTATTTGTATCTGTGGGCCAGATTAACCATTGTTTCCAATCAGGATGTGTTCTGTTTTGGTTTAATATATGGTTTACGTCTATCTCTTCATCCGTATCAGAGCTATTGCTAAACATTGTTGGCTTTGGAATAGACGGTTTATTTAAATCTTTGATTTTGGCTAGGCCAAGACAGGTGGTTTGTTGAACAGTGTCATTTAAAAATATCATTTGTTCTGGGATCATGCAAGCTCTAAACAAAGCTTCTAAACCCTGTACTTGCCATTCTTTTGTACCCCAAACACTTTTCAAATCAACATTTTTGTCCCAATAATCAAATCCAAAAGTATTCATTTCTTCGAAGAATGAATCTGAATATATCAACTTTGTGTTGGTTATCATGGTTTTCATCCCTGTCTTGTTTGACAATTTAAAATAGAATGTTTCAGCATTACTTGTGTTAAAACCTGAAAAATATGAATATTTGTCGTAAACGGTTCTTGAGCTCCCTTTTGGAGGTGTTGCACAATGTTCCCATTGATTATAATTTAAAACATTTCTAGGTTGTGCAGATTTATGTAAAAAATGGTTACCATAGTGGTTATAGCAATACATACTATCATAATTTGTAGAACCTTGCAAATAATCATGTTTTGTAAATTTAGCAGACATTACTAAGTCAGACATCATGTTATTAATGCTTTCGAAGTCCCAATCATCAGCAAATGAGTTTGGTTTTGCAAAGTCACTCAAGGAGATCTTGATTTGGTGTGGATATTTCAGGATCTCGACCGGACCATAAATTTCATAGTCAGTGTTGTCCCAGGCTACCCCACCAGGTATAGGATTGGCTGTGAAGTTGGCTGAAGAAAGTTCTCTTTTCTCGACGTGTGAAGATGTGTGTGGTTTGAGGACCAAGTTGATGTTCTGACTTGCTGTGTCCATTTTAGCATATTTTCCCTCAATGAAGCGTCCCAAAGTTAATACCATGATGAGCCAAAGTATGAGGATAAATGCACCAAAACCCACCCAAAATTCAATCCATGGAGAAATCAGATATGTTTCTTTCAGTTGGTTCAAAAGTTCCTTAGCTTTGTCTTTAAAGGATTTTGATGATGGCTGTGTCTTTGATTCACTGAGGCTTTCAGAGGAATCATCGAAGTTGATGAAGTAGCCGGATGCAGTTCTGTCAATTGTTCCAATTGCTTCAGGATTTTTGTTTCTTGAATTGTCACCTGGTACTTCATTATAGATTGGTGTGTCTCTGCTAAATGTTTTTATTTGGGTTTTCAGAGGTCTGAGTTCTATTGCATTGTTGCATAGTCCTTGTTGTTCTTCTGTAGGCGTTTCGAATGTGATGAGCCTCTTTGTTAGGACCTCTGTACTGGTAGCAAACCTTGGTGTTCTGCTACTTATTGGGAGTCCACTTGGCCTACTGTTTGTTATCGGCCACATGTTGTGGTTTTACCAGGTCGATGGATACAACTCGGTTCTCCTTTTTACCAGCAAGTGGCGGTAGTACAACTGATCTTGTCCCGTTGACAGACAAGACAGGAACTGCTTTTCTGTAAGAAGGCCCAAATTCCTTCTTTACCGCGATCTTCTCCCTGACTAGATCCCCGACTTTTGGAATCCAGACAGGTCTTGCTGGGACAGGTGGTGATTCTTCAGTGGTTGTTGGCTGTTGTTTCAACTGTATGTTGCTCAGGTCTTTTCTTGTTTTGTTTAAGTCCTGCAAAATAGCCAAACGGTCTTTGACATCAAAGCTTTTTTCTTTAACCACTGAAGTCTGACTGTCGAGGTCAGAGATAATCATTCTAGTTCCAAATAATAATTCGTACGGACTGAATCCCTTCAGAGAATTTCTTGGCAAGTTATTTAGACTACGTTGGACACTTATTAGATGTTTGACCCACCCAGCTCCCGAACCTAATATCCTTTCCATTATAGATTGCTTTCTGCCTTGGTTTTTTCTTTACACCATCCCGTACCCTCAGGAAGGAAGTGAGAAGATTCCCGCTGGGCTGTGCTCATTTGGCCATGTTTCCCCCCCGGCCGGAGGGCTTGAGTGAAAACAATGGTCGAACGTAGCATGCTCTTAGCGTATATGCCATTTAGACTCACAAATCTTTGTATAACAGTCCGGACATCAGCCGAGTGCTGAGGATCGACATTATAAGTGGAAACTAGCCTGTATATGTTAATCGCAAGCCCTGCTTTTTATTGGTCATATTATCTGCCTTGATACGACGAGGTATTAAACTGTTTCTCTCCCCACTGCGATCTCTGTTGCAGTTTGGGCAGTTTTTTACAAACATGGTGTGATGCAGGCTCATGCCTGGCCACCAGTACCGTGATTGTAATTCTTCCAGAGAATCTTTCAGTTTAAGGTGTCTAAGACCCTCGCCCATATGTGCGTCTGCGATTAACAAGCTTCTCCTGTCCATGTTTGGAATCACTCTATCCCCCACTCCAGGGATTCGAGCAAAAGGGACGGAGTTTGCATCGATTATGTATGTATAATTGAGTGGATAGTTGATCGGTAACGCTGAGCAGTCGCCTTTTGATGACGTTTTCACTGCCAGCACTGTTTCACCGTCAATGTTTTTTAATGTACGCTTTTTTTGAACTACGGGAGCCGATTTAGTGGCTGCCGCTGTGGCTGTTTCAGCCAATGAATTCCCTACAACGTGAACGCCATCACGCTGATGACTCAGTGAGTGTGTCACGTGAGTCCTTGGTAGTTCTTTTTGTAAAAGAGCTATTTGTTCCCAGAGCAATTTCTGCTTTATTGGTGCATCTGTGTCATCTTTGTAACCGTTCTGAATCCATGTCTGCAAATCCTTGTTATATGATTTGACGCAGTAGTATGAATCTGACACTATAAGTGTCGGGAATTCGCGATCCGCATTATCTAGCGCCATTTTCAATGCTATTATTTCAGTTTGTTGTTCTGAATTAGTTTCTACTGAGTGTGTTTTTGTTAATAGAGGTTTTAGTTTACCTCCGCGCCACACTTCTTTTGTAATCTCACATGTGGGGTTGTATGCTTGTTCTCCCCAAACGGAGGGTTGAGCATGTCCGTCTGTATAGATTACACAGGCGTAATGTCGTAGAGGCAGAATGTCGATTGGCAGAGGATACGTCTTTTCATATTTTAGATTTTTTAATTCTTCTAGTTCTGGATCAAAGTAGTAGTATACTTTGTCCGTTGTGATTGAATTCACCCATTGTATCCATTCCGGATTCAATGTTGTTGTGGGTAAATTACACGGTGTTGTTAGTGCCTCAAAGGCTGATTCTGCTGTTCTGACTGTGATATGTCTACCGTCAGCTATGTCTTTTTCTCTAGCTATTGCGGTTTGAACTGCACGAATGATTTTTTCTGTATTACTGAATTTCTGTTCAGCTTCTGTGTACAAGTGTGATTTGAATGCAATTGGTACCTTTTCTCCCTCATTAGAGGTCAGGTATGTGAATCCGCATCTCCCTGGGATGACTCGAATCACAAGATTGCGTGTGTTATCACGTGTTTCTAATTTTGTTTTAATTAGCATGTCTGTTTGTAAGGATCTCAAAATTTCTGTGTGTGTTTGAGTCCAATTGGATCTTTTAAAGTCTGGTTTAATTAGATCATAAAGGGGTTTGACCCTTTCTGCGTAATTTGCAATGTATGTTCTTCCGAAATTTAGGAAGCCTAGAATTGACTGTAGGTTTTTTAGTGTTTTAGGAGCTTGGATTACGGCACATTTCTCTAGGAAATTGTCTGCCAGGCTTTTACCTTCACTTGATAACTCATATCCTAAGAATAGGACTGTCAGATGGGCAATTCTGGATTTTTTAAAGTTGAATTTGTAACCCTCTGCTGCGAACCCAAGTATTATGGTGTTCACTCTTTTCAAGTGAGTCTCCAAGTCATCATCTGTTAAGTAAATGTCATCGACATAAGATAATGCTTCATCATCATATAGTTGTAGTAATTCTGTTACTCTTGCTGAGAATACCCCCGGGCTGTTATTGTACCCCTGGGCTAACCGACAGAATTGCTTTTGAGTGCCATTTACTGAGAATGCAGTTAAATATCTGCTCTCTGGTGCTATGTTTTGACAAAAGAATCCATTGGAGATGTCCAAGGTTGTTTTGTATTTTTTGCGCACTATGTTATTCATTAGTGCAGCACTGTGTGAGTTTTGCACTGCAAAGGTTTTGCAACATGTGTTAAGGTGTCGGTAATCCAAAACTAGACAATATGAATTGTCTGGTTTGGAGACCGGAAACAAAGGATTGTTCATTTGTGAGGTGCAAGTTTCAATCACCCCCTGGTATTCTAGCTGATCTAGTATTTCATTTACCTGTTTTTTAGCTTCTTGCTTAATTGGGTACTGCCTTTGTGCAGTAGGTTGTGATTTTAACTGGATTTTGTGAGGAGGAGAATCCTCATCCCATCCTACATGATTTTTATATAAAGCAGGTGCTAAGGCCACTGCCCACTTTCTAGCAAGTGTGTATTTTTTATGAATCGGGATTTGATTCGAGAAGGCAGGCATAATTACTTCTTCGCCATGAGGGCACTCCCTGACAAACTCTGGTGGCCAGTCTTTTTCAGCTAGAAGGATGTCATAACCCTTGGAGAGGTTATCCCAAAATAGTCCCCTTATTTTCCTAGTCTTATCTCCCTCTATACGTAATGTTATCTCGTATATCTTGTGGGGTTTGCTAACTCTGGTGTCTGCAGTTTCCACTTGAAGATATTCATTTGTGTCCACTGTCTCCAGATGATTCATAAGGACTTTGCGAGCTATGCTCACTTCTGCTGCGCTGTCTAGCATTGTCTGAGCCCACTCTCCGTTTTTCAGTTGTGTCCTCAGTATTCTCGGCATTGTTAACTACCTTGATACTGGCTACCTTCTTTTTTGGAAATTGTAATTTCTTTTTTTGTTGAGCAGGTTCCTTGTCTTTGGACTTGGCGTGCTCTTCTCTTTGTTCTGATCGTCCTCTTCTTTCCGATTTCTGCGAGGAAGTCTGAAAAGATTGAGAGGGACGTGTATCAATGTCTTGATATCTATCAGGTTTTTTAATATTATCCCTATTTCTAAGGTTATATCTTTTCCCAGAGGGGTCACTCTGGGGTGACCTGTGTCTCTGGTTCGGAGATTTCTCCCTTCGCCTAGGAGACCTTCCTCGGGACTGGAATTTCTTTTCTTTTGGATTGGATTGTTTGTTTCCATCCCAGTTCTTTTTTGGTGAATTATTATTAAAAAATATTTTTTCTGGACTTTCAGTCAGTTGCGGTTTTACTGGTATTCCACCTAAACTGTCTCTACCTAGTTCTTCATAGGATTTTTCTATGATTCTGGCAATTTCAGCTGGTTGGTCTGCTATATCTGTCTCTTTTAACCTCTGGCGGATCGCCACGTTTGCTGCTTCACCTTTTATATTGTCTAATAATATAGCCGAGACCTGCTTGAAGTCTTTCAGTAATTTCATACCAAGAGTTAAAGCTGGTTCTGGACCGTATTCTTCTTGAATTTGTTTTAGCACATCTGGTATTACCGAAATGGATGGAACACCGTGCGTTTTTGTGTAGATTGAAGCAAAGACTGTACCCCAAGTGTCACAGTCCTCTATGTGTGGTGCGATTCCCATTGGGAGACATATAGTCAGAATCCTGTGTTTTTCTAGCGGGGTGGTGTCAGGAAACACCGCCTCTATTTGGGTGATTTTCTGTGCCAACCAGAATGGTATTTGTTCTCGTTTAGCCGGAACTTTACCTAGGCAGGATTGGATGTTCTGTGGTGTGATTTTATTTGTGTTCCCCTCGTGAGGGGTCAGCTGTGGAAGTTTGATCGCTGGCTGAATTGTTGAAGTCCGCATTACATACTGGACTAATTGTCTATGAATTTTTAGTAATTGTTTTAGCTGTATTAACAGCTCTCCAGTAGACATCCCTTCGATGTCTGGGTGTGGTGTGTATCCGGCTAAGACCGGCCACGTTGCTCCTGGTCTACCTAAAGGACCGAGCCTGGTGATGTGATTATTATGTATTAGGGCGCCATCAAATAAGAGCAAATGCTCTTGGAATTTGAGTGGTACTTCCACCTCCTCGAAAGGAGTGTAAATGTCGGGTGGAACCTCTATTTTGTAATAGTGGAAGTACTTTGTTACAGCATTTGCTGCTGGAAAATGTATCCATGTATAGTATACCTCTGTCTGCCGATATTCGTGTGCCTCAATTACGAATATGACTGTGCCACCTCTAGGTGTCAGTCCATTTTTTATAAGTTTTAAGGTTATAGATTTCCTTTTGGCGACCGGGATGAGTATTATATCCCCGTCCGCATCTAGTGCTGCAGTATCAGCTGCTGCTATTTCAGCTGCTAATCTAACTGCCTCTCTTTCATCCTCATTGTCAGACATTTTACTGTCAATAAGGTTATTTTGTTTGTTTGCAGATCAGGTTTCTTATGGAACAAAGATTAGATGCACAATATTTTGGAACAGTGTATCCTTCAACGTTGACTAAACCAAGAACCTTACATAGGAGTTCCCTCCTGCGAGGTTTTGGAGGATATTACCTTTCACCCACTCCAAACGTCTTTGGAGTATTTGGGAAAAGGGGTCTGAGTGAGAAAGCACGACTGAGTTACTCTAAATGTCTTACGTTAGTTTTATCGCCCTTTCCAAACGCGTTGGGCGCCATGTAGTGTAGTTCCTATCTTCCCAATAGGCTCTGCGCATTGGAATAATACCTACAGCAGTAAAGGCCTAGGCCAGACGTTAACTAGGTCTACTACTGTCGATACTAGACTTAAGTTTTGGGTTTGCCAGCGTAGCTCAGAGTTCGCTAGAAACTTTCTCGAATGTTCAGGAAAGAATTAACTCCCCTGATTAGACAAGAAGGGATTTCGTTTCTGACAACCATAGAACATGACAACTTTGCTCTCCCCTAATCAAGAGTGTATCTCCAGAGTCGTGTGAGCACAAGGCAATTATTTTACTCAGTCAGTACGTGCATTCTTAGTCTCATCAGATTGTAGAGAAAAGGAAGAGACGGGCGTGTTCAATAAAAAGGTGTTATTTATTGATCAGTCTCTTTTCTCGTACAAGAGAAATGGATCGATATTATTGCAATACTTATAGTTAAGTAAAGTGCATACATTAAAAGCAATAGTATAAAATAATACTGTAAAAACATTGATATGGTTTCTGAGCCATATGATGTTTAAAATGATTAAAATATATTTACATACACATATACATTTGACTAAACGTACTCAACTGGTGTTTCTAAATACGCCTACCCCGTGTACCTGACCTAAGTCTAATGCGTGGGCGGGAATAGAAAGTTACAGTTTAAGTTAAGTTTGTTTTTGCCAAGTGAATAACTAAAGAATTCTCTGTGAGGGGTTATTCAGTTCTGTACCTGGAAGTTAGGATGAATGAGGAATGGTATCTCTTTCTCTGCTCTCGATATTCCAGGCTGCCTGCGAGGGCTGCCCGAAAGCGCCGGTGCTGGGTCTCTCGGCAGGAGATAGCAGCGCGTCTCTCAGCGCGTCAGGAAGGCGGGGCTGCTGCCAGCGGGGTCTGCTCTGCTTCTGGGCTTCGGCAAGTATGGCTGCTCCGTCTCGTCACCACGCGTGCGTTTGCATAGGGCAAGATCGGCAATATTTATACCTTAAAGGTGCCGAGATTGACGTAAGGATGGACATAGATACGTCAATAAAGATGTCATACGACTTGCTCGTTAGCACATTCTTTTACTGAAGTTCTCTGTGAAATCAAAACAATGGCCGCACGGATTTTCCAGGTTGTCATAGGTTTGATTTGTTATGAGAACGTCGTATGCCTTATCAGGGGCTGGAGGAATGTCGCTTGTCTAATTAGATCTCAAGCGTTATGACCTAATCAGATAACACGTTCCTGTGCCGTAGTGTGACTGCGTCAGATAACGGTATCTGCATCATGGGGGCTTTTCTTGCCTCATGGGCTGACTGTTAGTTAACTTGATAGTTAGTTTAACCAGAATAGGGTCAGGAATAGGGGGATCGATTCAGAACCTATAGGAATACATGACACTGCGACTTGCTCCCGCATGCCACTGGACAATCCATCCCCTTCATCCCTTCTCCTTTCTCAGTTCACGGCTCCTGCCTCACCTGGTTGATCCTCTTGCAGGAAAGCCACAAGGACAACGCCGCTTCTGGTCAAACAGTGTCACACTTCTACTATGGGTTCTGGCTGAACAAAACAGGAAGGACGTCTGCCCCCTTTTGCCCTGTGACCTCAGGTTCCTCCTTCCATATGAACATCCCTGCCAAAGAACGAGTGGAGATGCAAGTGCTCCACAATCCAGCTAGACCCACCTTTTCCCACCTGCGAAAGCGAACGGCTGCCACTCTGACTGTGGCCTTGTCTGTCATCAATGTCACAGGTTTCGTGTGCCTCGAAGGCCAAGGAACACAGCTGGTGGGTCACAGTTCCTGCCGCATCACCAGAACATTGGTTTCAGTTGACCCCCCCTCCTTTGTTGCTTCTCCGAATATGTACTTTGTTTGTGGCATCAAAGCTTACACTTGGCTCCCGAAAGGTTGGAGGGGTACGTGCTACATTGCCTTCATTCTTCCCCCCACGTATGTGGCCCCATCCTACCATCACCGGCAAAAGCGCGCCGGAGACATTGGACAAGACGACTCCACCGGAGCACAGTTCCTGGATGCGGTGAAGGGACTTGTTCCTCTGTGGGGCCCAATGGCAAATAGCCGCGCTATCCGACACCTGACTCAGGCAGTGGAAACGACCATTAACATCACGGCTGGCATCCTCGCCAACAACACGGCCGAGCTTCAGGCAGTCCGCCTGGTGGCTCTTCAAAACCGCCTGGTTCTAGATGTGGTTCTGGCCGACCGTGGAGGAGCATGCCGCATCATCGGCTCCAGCTGCTGCACCTACGTGCCCGATAACTCGCCTTCAGTCTACAAAGCAATCGAACACCTCCACAGACTATCCTCAGAGGTTCACCAGGAGCAAGAAGGATGGTCGCTTGGAAGCTGGTTTTGGGACACTTTGAAGGACTGGGGATGGAGGTTGTTTTCATTTATATTGATACCAGTCGTGGTACTGTGTGGGTGTTGCTTAGGTATTCAATGTTTGCCACCTTTGTGTTCACTCATTCCTAACTGTATGTGCCCTAAGACTTTGGACTTTAGAATTGAGCACATGAGTCCCCTCTATGAGATAGAAATACGTGGTCTTATGGGGATAGATCCGAATTGACAAGCTGGCGAGACATGTTAAAAGGGAGGACTGTGGAATTTTAGTTCGTGAACTGAACATCATCTGCGCCATCTTGCCTATTCCTCAGACTCACGTATGAACATACACGACAGCCATTTTAGGTACCATGGTCTCCCTGTTCACGATCGATCACCAGCGCACTTCCCTGACCATGCAAGCATCCCCCATGCACCCTGGCTGCCCCCGCGCTCACATGCACGAGTCATGAACCCTCCTCTTCCGCATGACTCTGTCTCCGGGAATCACACCCCGCGCCTGACCAACACCTCCTTTCCTTCCATGAATACCCCTCTTTTAATAAACCCTTCTACGCTCGATTGTCCACACCGATCCTTCCTTCTATGAATATCTCTCCTTTGATGACCCCTTCCTCTGAGCCCGATTGTCTGCACGGACCGCTGGTCATCCCTTAAGCCTGAGGATACAGTTTATTGCCCACTACTGTATGCACTCGCCCCTCTTCAAAGGAGCTACTATTTGATCACGACCTCCCCACCCCCTGAGATTCGATCAGGCGCACGCATTCCAAAGGAATCGGCGGAACACTCAGCTGCGTGATAGCCCCTCCTATTGTATGGGGGGTGAGGACCTCTACTGTAGCCACGTGTTGGAATGAGCCGGAACTGGGGGGGGGGGGTACCGGGGATGTCATTTTTCCATTACTTCACAATGTCTTTATTGTAATAAAGAGCGGTCACATGTCGTAAACCAGTGTATAAAAGGCCAGGTCTCAGAGAGGCTGTCAGAGAGCACCTCGAGACGATACCTTGTTGTCCGATCTGATGTGTTCTGCTCCGTCGGAATAAAACTTGTTTCCTGTCTTCCTGTCTCCAGCGCCTGCCTCTTTATTTGATAACCTTCGTATGGTATTAGAGGCGTTTCACGCCGGGCAAAGTTACTTAAGAAACATCGACTAAATCGCCTGACCATTTTCCTGACTTTCCTCACTACCCCAGATTTACATGGATCTGTAAACCTGAGGCAGTGCCATTAAAGAGCAGGCGTTAGAAAGGCGCGACAAGGAGAAACACTTTTATTTCACCTTATTTTTTGTTCTTTCTATGGACTCTGAATTCTGCAACACACATAGAAGGAGCAGATTGCCTTTAATGATTGTTTATGCGCAGGACGGTGTCCCTTCCTGCACATTAGCAATCATCCCTACAAAGCAGGCACCCTTGCATGGCGCAAGGGTGTCTGTGTTGGCGGCAGCCAGCTTTTTTAGCGCCGTAGCAAGGGAAAACACTTGTGAGTACTGTGCATTCCTGCATTTTTTCCTATGAGACAGCGCTGTGCTGCTAATTTGCTTATAGAACGGCAAAGCATCGGTTCTTTGTAAATATGCCCCTCTGTTTTTTTAACTTTTTCTGTTTCATACTTGGTGGCCTTTTAACAAAATGCACATAGCTATTTACAAGGAGCGTTTTGCTCCTTTTAAATGTGAGTGCTCCTTCTCTTCACAAAGGTTCTCTTTCACAGAGGGACCTGCATGCTAAGAGGGAGTCCCAGAGGGAAGTCCAAATACCTCTCTCATTTACTGGATCTGCTCTATTTATCAGGCAAGAGCCACAAAGGTAGAGGGACCGGTACATGCTCGTGGCAGCTGGCGCCAGCTCTCCAATCTTATACCCACGATTTTAGCACAGGCCGTACAGGAGCATAGGATTAAAATCTTAAACATCACCCATAATGTGTTACATGAGCATAATTGTACGGCGGGTAAATGAGGCAGGGGATAAAAAGTGGCCCGAACAAAACAAAAAAATGGCATTTATTGGCAAATACCTATTTTCATAATCTCCTCTAAAGGTAAAATACGATGCATTACCAAAATGTCAGCAGCTATGGCAAAATGACATTGCACCTGCTATAAATATGACATTCCATACAATGGTAATTGACTCCCTATAGGTTCAGCCGCCCAAAAAAGAGAATAGGCGCTCATTAAGTGATAACCATTATAAGTCCATCAAATTTATAAATGAGAGATTCAAAAATTGAAGTAGCATTTTCGGGATCATGTAAAACATGTCACATTAAATCTTCTGACATTGAAAAGGTCTCTTCAGTGAAATATCATATTTTAAAATCATCTCAGCTCGGCCAACGCATTTCGTTATTTGTGGAACTTCATCAGGGTTCTAAAACTGTATACGGATACAATTACTACTAACAAACAAAACAAAAATACAAAAGTTGTAAACATCAACATCTGTTCTTGTGAGATGATCTCTAGACATCAATTGTATCAAATTCTCCTAAACAGTACAGTACTACTATTGGTGATGAATTACTAGTTGGTTGTATTTCATACAAGCAGAGGACCTCACCTGGAAGCACAATATTTGATTATTTTCAACACATACAGTGTTGTGTTCTAGCTCCTCATTTTAAGAGAAGGGGCTAATAGTACTCCTATTAGATGTATTCCCATATATGCATAGGGTGCACTCATATTCTAAATGTTCTCAGGTCTTGAGTGACACTCCCAATAATCACAATATATCAGTATTTTATCAGACAGACAATAGGTTGTAAATTGCAAAAATCATGTGACCTATTTCAAAAGTGAGTTTGATAAAAAAAAAGTGTCTCCTCTGACACAGTCTCCCAATACCTATTGAATTGGGCAAAATTTCAATTCTTATTTAAAATGCACTCTCAAAGTAATATTAAGCCCTATAAATCAAAACCCAAACATAATGAAACTGATATCTCCAACACAAACACTCTAAATATAAATAACCTCATAAAGCATTCGTAATATACTCACCTACATTAGGTATACACTGTATTCTCTGAGTCACCATCTCTAGGAATTTGAATGGCTTTTCCATTGGTGTCTGCGAGCTCTCTGAACTGTTTGAAAAATGAGATGTTTCATGTGACTATCTCCACTCCTCGATGAGCGGGGATCTAGGTACCCAACACATGGGTCACTACCAATGGGTCCAGTTCAAACTGGAGTTTTTACTTTTCTCCTGGGTGTGGCACAGAGGGGTTGTGGCTTTACTCTGCATCGCCAGCTGATGGCTTCATTCTAGTACAACCTCTTGGAGCATGGCAGGTACTCTGGAAGTGGGAGGCTGGTCCAGGAGGTGTGGGGTGCTATGGAGCAGGTCACAGCTCGGATCTACTGGATGCAATCCCCTTGGTGACGTGGGGAGTCATTTGATATTCCCTCAGAAATGTGTATATGGCTCTTTCAACATTGTCACTCGTTGATTCCACCAAATGGATGACCTTTGCAACTATCCTCATAAATCTTTCTACTTCCCCATTGACATGGGACCATCTGGGAGCTACGCAGTAGTTTTGACATGCCTAGAAAGCAAATAGTCTCACCACTCCTGGCCATTGAAAGCATGTCTATGCCCAGCTCCCCAATGAGTCCTTTGAGATGCCATTACTTTCTCCAGTTTGAGTTTCACCTGCTATGTCGAAGTGGTGGCTACAGTTTAGACATCTGGATACCTGTAATAATGGTCTATTACCATGGAGAGGTTGTGCCCATCCAGAAGGCTGCCAAAATCGGTGCTGGCTCAGAGCCATGGGGTGGGTCCTGTTGCCACTGCAGTTCACAGCATCGTGTCACCTGACATGGCAAGCCACACCAGGCAATTTCCTCCATCGCCCAAACCTGCCAACCACGCTTTACTTATCAGTCTGTTATTGGTCTTAACCATCCTGTACCATCCTTTGGGTAAAACTTTGGAGTATTACTATTCTGGCTCCTCTTGGAGGGCATCCTTCTGTGACAGGCAACTCATGTCTTATTTAGTGCGGGGCTTGCAGCATCTTCTTGGCTTTGTCTGTCCGTTGCGCTGCATGCTTTCTGGAGACTTTTCAGTTGTCAGAACTGACCACATATATAGCTTGCTGTAGGCTTAGACAACGTCATCCAGTGACATGGGAAGTGGCCAAGCTATCTCCACTAAAAGATATATATATTTCTCTGTGTCACATGCTGTCTCTTCTCATTTTATTTAGATAATTTGTGGGAGTTTCAAGATCCTGGCTTGTATTCTATGGATAAATGGTATTTCTGGAGCTGTGGGATCCATTTTTCAATTCATGGAAATGGATGATTGGCTTGTGGTCAGTGCACAATACAAACAGGAGCCTGTAGAGGTGAAAGTGTTGACAGCCCCAGGGGACAGCAATGTCCTCTATTTAGATGTGGAAATAGCTCTGTTTCATGGGTGCCAAGGTCCAGCTGGCAAATGTGATGGGGACCCACTCTTGGCAGATTAGTTTTTGTGACAGCATGAGCTGGCAACTCTTTCTGGGATTTGAAGTAGGCCAAGGTGGTCTTATCAGAAAACACCTTTTTCTGTCTCCTGGAAATGCTGTTCTTGATCAGGGCGTAAGGTACAGGCAGTAGATGTTTTTGATAAGATCAGGTAGTGGTGCATTATGAGTGGTCAAATCAGGTATGAACCTTCTGAAGCACCTATTACTAGTGATTGTTAAAGATATAGGACTGGACAAAAGAAACTGCCCTTTTCACTACACATCAGATTTGAGCACACACCCACAGCAGTTGAGTAACACCCATAGGACTAAAAGGGCTTCAGCCCGCAGCCCGGGCTGCTGCAGCTCGAGCTGCTGTGGCAGTGTCTGAAGTCTTATCTCAGCCACAGACGAGTTTTTCACAGGTCTTTAAAAGCCAATAGCAGCTCGTTGCAAAGGTCTTACACATGCTTGATTACTGTGAGCTTGATATAAATAACCATCACTTTGCATCGGAGGAATGTAAAGGGAGTCCTTTTCAACTTAAATGCTACTGTTTGTTTACATTGTCCCGAGTCCCTGACCTGCGTGCTGGGCTCCATGGTGGAAATGAAGCATCACTGGGCTAAAGCCGCTAGAGCGTTTGTCAGTTTTAGTTAAAAAAAAACATAAATGCAAAGGGCAACCGTTATTTTTACCCCTTGCTTCACAGTACCACAACCCATGGCCTAAATGTTAGTGGACTTTCCCACAACGTTTTATTTTGTAAAGCGCTCTGATACCATTGGGTCAAGTTTGCGCTCTATAAAACTTGAAATAAATGCCTTAAACTCAGTTGTAAATCGTAGCCCTTGCAGGACTCATATATGTCTTTTTGAGTATCGAGTGGTGTTTCTTAGGGAATTTCACTCGAAACTACATACATCCACTCTGCTACAAAACAAAACACATAAATAAAAGACATACGGCCAAATTAAGAGTCTGGCAGTTCTGTGGCCACCGTATTCCGCGGTGGTGATGTGGACCACCACTGCTGCGCCAGCTGGCAGTGGCGCAGTTGATAGGGGTATACAATATGCAAGGTGGGACCGCAGCAGTCCCCTGAGCATATCATGAGTTTCCCCACTGCCACCCTTCTCATGGCAGTGAGTCCGCCATGAAAAGGCTGGCGGTGGGGAATAAAAGGGGCCCCCATGCCATCGGTTGGGCACTAGATGTGCCCCTGTTTGCATGCACCCCTTCTTCCAGGACGTCATGGACTTTACAGTCCATGCCATACTGGTACTGCTTTTGAGTTCCCATTTCAGTGCCCATTTTCAGGGCACCACCGTGGGAACGGCAAAAGAAAAGCCCGTCAGCCACGAGATCAACTGGTAATCTGGCAGGCGTACCATACACAGCTTTGGTGGTGCTGTGCCGACGCAAAGCTGGCGCAGCACCGCTAAAGCCGTAATCAGGCCCATTGTCATTTACAATGCCAATATCTCTAACTTTCACAAATGCGAGACCTATTGCATTGTAAATGCTTGTTTCAATTCTGGGAGGATTGAGAAGGCCTGAAAGCAATTTGCTGTCCTTCCATGGGACTTCCCTGTGCCCCGTGAAGTCAGTCTATAAAGTTTTGCAGTCAAGTTAATTGGTATGCATACATTTTAACAAACAACAAAAAAAAGGCAATACACTTTTTTTTATAAACTTGCCAATATAGGCAATGTAAGCTAAAATAATGAAATTACTTCTTTGAGGTGAGCAGATTTTACCATGCAATGTTAAAAACGTTAAAAGTGAGTACCTTTACCAATGCAATGATCAGGCCACAAGATCATGCAAAGCATACATCATACTATATCACTTTCCTCTATAGCCACTGCAAAACATTACAAATTGGATGCAGGTTTCATAGTCCTACATGAGCTTGAAAAATTCCCAAAGAAAATAATTTAAACATCATGATTAAAACGAGAGCAATTTCACTATATACTGATAATTAGACAGATTTTTGTTTGAAAGGAGAAATAATATTTACACAAATTCCACTGAAATCAATTCCAACTATCCTGAGAACCGAGTGCTTGTTATTCATATTCTACAGAGACTCAATATAGAAATATGTTTTGAGAAAGAATGTATGGGTTCTAAGCAACAAAAAGAAACAGGAGGGTCTGCTATCATAACATACTATACCAGGAAATTCTCATTACACAATCATTGTTTTGTCGACTTTGCCCCTGTCTGGGTTATGAAAATCGCATGACATTTCAGTAAATATAAATGTCGATTTCATGTTTTAATTTACTTTAAGGAAATAAAACATCTTAATTAAAGGAGAAATTGCAGTGTTAACTTATTCAGTTGTTTTGTGAGGTGATGTTTTATTTTGTCATTTGAAAGGACATGAGTGATATGAGAAAGAGCTCGGCAGCTTTTCCCTAGACTACACAATATCCTGCCATAAAACAATAACTTGTTTTCTTTTTAAATAATGTTTCATTCATTTTAAACTTGCACTGTTTTAAAGGGTTTATAGATGCTAACCAATTTTAATGGTACTTAGAGCCTCATTACGATGGCACTGAGACCGCCACCTCAGCCCATCAGTGGTGGTCCCACCGCCATCAGATCCATCGTTACCGGCTGCCGCATTATGATGCCGGGCGGATGGTTGGCGGTTGGAGAGACCACCACGGATCCTTGAGCCCATCGGATCATCGCAGGGTACACTAGCTATACAATGGTGGCAGTGCCTGCTAGGCACTGCTGTAGGGATAAAGATGTTCCTTCCTGCAGGCCTTTTCATAGCAGTTTACCCGCCATGAAAAGGTAGGCAGTCAAAGACATTGGGGGCCCATAGCGGGTCCCCCTCTCCCTCTGGCCCTCTGACCTGGGTCCTGGGGGGCACCGTAGGTGCCCCATACATCTCCCTGCACCATGAGGCAGGCACAGCATGGTGCCTGCCACATAGTGCAGGGATATGTACTGAATGTATATTTTGTACTGCGCACGCCGCAATACAAAAGATACACATTGCATCCTCCTTGAAGGTGGGCGCATCTTGAATACCGGTTGTGGGACCGCCAACAGCTAGTTGGGCGGTCCCGTTTCTGAAGGGATGGCAATCAACGTAAGTTCACTTGCATCCTAATCAGGCCCTAAATTATCAACCCTAGAAGGAGAGATGTCTGAATACACCTTGCCAGCATTTAAAATTCTGATTTATAGATCTTTCAACATTAAACCTTCAACTCACGTAGCAATTCTATATCAAAAGGTGCCCCTTCCTGCACAAAAACAATCTCCCTACTACGCAGGCATCCTTGCACCATGGTGCAAGGGTGCCTGGGCGGGCGCATGGCAGCAGTTTGTGAGCCAGCACAGGAGGAAGCACAGAGATGCGTCACATTGTAAATATGTTGCATCGCTGTGCTTCAAAACTAATGCAGCAAAATGACTTACGGCACCACGCTGCGTTAGTTTCTTGTAGATCTGCCCCCAAGTTTTCATGTTTCTGTTCTTTCAGAAATGCGTGAGATGTATCCTAGTGCATATTCCCATATGTGATACCGCATTCTGAAATGAGATGGCTGTGTGTCCACACATCAAAATGTGCATGTTAGGATCAGACATCCACCTTGAATGAAGAAGCTAGATTTGTCACAGGCGTGTTGGAGAATGATGGATACTGGTCCCCTTGAGGTGGTGATCTCAGGGCGACAGGATCCAAATACAACATTAGTGTAGGTAGGGCTGTGGAGGGGAGCCCTATTATAAATTAACACTTTAAAATCCTACAAACATAGAATCCTGTAAATAGGTCCGTCATGGAGAGTGAAAACTGCTGATTTGAAAACGCTAGGAAGGATAATAGGGAGTGAAGTAACTGCTGGGCATTAGTAGCAAAGGGTGCATGCTTGAACACGGCTTCCATGTTTGTATAAGCAGCTAGTTTCAGCAGCCAAGCACAAGATGAATACTTTGTACCATCCTTGAAAGGAGTCATGTTTATTTGAAGATGGCCATGGACTGTGTGATTATTAAAATACGGAAAGGTAGTGTGATGTAATTGGGAAGGAGACACTTGAATAGGAGACACAATATATCTGCGCACAGCAAGGTTCGACCACTTCAAAGACTCGGGATTATTCGTCACTCAAGGAAACTTCCAAACCCAGACATTTCTGGAAACTGGATATCTAGGGTACACTAAGGTAGTGTGATGTGTGTGGAGTTCTCTATGTTTTCTTATCCAGAATGCCCTACAAATCTCAAACTTTGGATAAAATAACAGACTTTCCTAACTTTTAGGTGAGGGAAATATTTTGAATCTGCAGGGAGCCCCATAATTCCTACCACCCGATGTTGATTTGATTGATTTGATTTGATTTTGGGTTTTATAGAGCGCATAGCTACCCTAGGGCATCCCAGCGCTAGCGACCACTGTCCTGAGGGGTGAAGAGGCAAGAGGGAAGGGCTCAGGGGAAGAGTAGGGTCTTTAGTTGTTTCCTGAACCTGAGGTGATTGTGTTCTTGCCTCAGGGAGAGAGGAAGGGCATTCCATAGTCTGGGGGCGTTGTACGAGAATAGGCGACCGCCTGTTCTGGACTTCCTGATTCTGGGGACGTTTGCAAGGGAAAGGGAGTTTGATCTTAATTGTCTACTAGACTGTTGTTTTGTCACAAGTGGCCTAAGGATGGAAGGGCCTTCGTTGTGCATAATTCTATGAGCTATGCACAGGGATTTGAAGTTGACCCGTTCCTTTACCGGGAGCCAGTGCAAGCTTCTAAGGGCTGGTTTGGCCGAGCTCCTTGCGGCGGTTCCTGTGAGGATTCTAGAGGTTGCAGTACTTCCTCTTGATAAAAATGGTGCCCCACCTGTGTGGCTGAAACTGTCGCCTAAGAAAACAAACCGGTCAAAATGTGGACCATGTTACGTAAGTGTGGTGTTGGTGAGGTCTTCACACTTATATATTCGATTCTGGTGACGTGCATTCATCCAGCCACAAATGGGAAGGAGTGATTCAATCGAGAGAAGTGAGGGAACACAATAGTAATACTTTGGCCATTAGCTGGAAGCGCCAGAGTTTTCTGTCATGTTAATATTGGAAAAATAGACTTTTGTGAGCTATACTTTGATGGTCCCAGTGCATTCTGGGTAGGAAAATATATACAGGATCCACACAAGCCACACCAACTGGGTCTCTAGATTTCAGAAATCCAGTTGGTTAGTCAGGTTGCTTAGAGGTTGACTGACTAAGAGACTAAATAGAGCCGCCATTCATGATGACAAGTGACAGCCAATTGGATTTTTTTTGGGTGCTGTTTTGACATATGAACTGGCAGAGATAAGGAAGAAATGCTGTAAGGTGCGGGGGCTTGGGACTGATGCTTTGATGGTCCGGCACCCCACCCTGCCCCACGTCATTCCCTTTCTTTAGCCTATCCCCAAGGGGGTCAGAAAGTCCACCACACCATCAGGGGATAAAAGTGTGAGACATAATGGACTGGACCCACCCACACAAGTGAGGTACCATTTTTATGGTGAGACTTGGGGGAACACAGGTGTGTCCAGCCTAGCACTGTACTGCATCCCAAAAAGTGGGCACCAGACAGTTTCTACCACCCAGGTGAGGAATGGGGGTTGTCCACCTCTCTTCTGGCCCATATGTAAAACTACAACCAAAATAATCCAAATTTCATCTCACTTGCCATGGGAATTGGGATTGTATAGACTCGAGGGGAGCCGAAAGACTGTTTTGGCCTTTAACGGTGGAGGTGTGGTACGTGGCAAGAACTAGCAGCACCATTCCATTTTTAAAAGACTTGTATTTTCATGGCATCTATTGGGCTATAATCTTCATCAAAGGGGGTGGAAAGCTTGTTGTAGAATATGGGGGGGTGAATATGGCTCAAGGCTGGACAAGCTGGGCAACATCCCATTGAAAGAATCTCTCCCATGCATTCTTGGGTTTTCTGCCAATTGGAGACCACGTTGGAGGTAAATCTCCCGATCTGTTTTATGGGGCAGAAAGACTGCTGGGGCCATCAGTCTTTGCCTTCAGATGGGGCCATCAGAAACTACCTGGACATACAACACACCAAAGACTTTCATCCTCGAATGTTCCAGACTGGCACTTAAAAATAACTATTTTGAACTTGAAGGCACACTGTACCTCCAAACGGGGGGCACTTCAATGGGGAGCACTTTTGCCCCAAGCGTGGCAGGGCTCTATGTTTTTGAATTCAAAAAAAGATTCATATTGAGCTATCAAAACCCTTTCTCTACCTACATTGTATTTTGGAAAAGGTATATTGATGATGTCCTTGCCATCTGGCAAGGACCATTGGATATATTTAAGGAGTTCACCAGATGGATCAATACCTTTGACCAAAATCTGAGGTTCACGAACACCATTCACCCAGACAAAATGGTATTCCTGGATGTCACCATCACAAAAGAGAATGGCCATCTAGAGACAAAAACTTACCACAAACCGAGTGCTAGGAACAACTTACTAAGGTTTGAAATCTTCCACCCAAGACCTCTGAGAGAGAACCTACCTTATGGTCAATATTTGAGACTACGGCGTAACTGCAGTAAAATCACCGATTATCACAATCAAGCTATGTCTCTCACTAAAAATCTCACCAACAGAGGCTACCCTGAGTGGATCCTTAACAAATGCCAAAAAAGAGCACAGAACCAACCCAGAGAAGCACTTCTGGAGGACAAGATGCGTGAGGAGAAAGAAATACCACTAACATGTGTGACCACTTATAATACAGCGTCCTACCAGGTGACCAGATCGATCAACAAACATTGGTCCATCCTCAACACAGGGAACCTACATTGGGAGAAACCGCTCTTCTCTTTCAAAAGATCACGCAGCCTAAGAGACACCCTGGTTAACACACGCCCAAGGGAAGCAAAACAAGAAATAACACAATCGGTCGCCATGGCATGGGGTCTTCCGAATGTCGGAGGCCACTACCAATGTGGTAATTGCAGTGTTTGTCATCTAACCAGCAACACCAAAACACTCTCATTGGAACCAGGAAAAGTGTGGAAGCAACTGGTCCACACTAACTGTAACAGCACCAATGTAGTCTACTTGATCAAATGTCCATGCAATCTGTCATACGTGGGTATGACATGCAGAAAAATCAAACAGAGGATCTGCGAGCATCGGAGCACAATCAGGTGCAGAAAAACCACAACGAAGCTCACCGAGCACTTTCTTGAGAAAAACCATACCACCAATGATATGAAATGGACCATTATCGAACAAATCTTAACAGTTACTAGAATCCAACAACGCCTGTTTGAAAAGGAGCAACAATGGATTTACAGGCTTTCATCCCATAAGGTTGGATTAAATGACAATATCCCTTGGAACTCAGTCCTTCCAAAATTAAATTCATTTCTAAAAATGTCTGTAGTTTAAGTGCTTCACACGCTCCACGTTTGGGCAACATAAACTTATTCCAGCGTAAGAAAATTGCCAATATACCACTCCCACCGACCTAGGTGGGCCATACCCAAGCTTAAGTGACTCCAACACCAAACAAATGACAGTCCATTGTAATTCACACTGAGATGGCGGTTGATAATATAACCAAATGTTCACGTCCCCGCATGGTCACGATTTAATCAGTACTATGTTGTATGGTGGTTCATCTTTCTTGTCCAACCGCATCTTACTTTTGGGTATTTAAAGTGTGGCCCTTTTACGTTGCCCAAATAACACTCATGGTGATGTCTTCCATAGCCCACGTAACCTCAGTACTGCATATTCGTGCTGCCATGGAAACTCTCTGCAGCACGCACCCACGCGTACCACGTATCTACTACTGAGTATCGTAATCCCTACATACATACCTCTTAATCAGCAGTAAGTTCCAAGGTTGATTTATTGTTATTTCTCTTAACACATTTATATTTGTGGCCCAATCTCATTGGTGAAGCTACATCTTTCTTCATGCAAACCACTGAGCACGCAACACTAATACTGTTTATTCACGTTGGCCTTGGAACGCTCTCCACGACGCTGTTAAATTTACCATGTGACTACGTGGCCACGCCCACCAAGAGGAGACCTGCATTTAGTTGCACAGCCGATTCGGCGATTAGGCAAATTCGTAGATGCTACATCCCTGGCACAGTGAGTATTCCACCTGAATGCGAGGCGGACCCTGTTTCTCCGTAATCGGGCTTAGCCCGCCATTTTGGACATCCCGGACCTGACACCTTAACTGGGGTGCATAATGTCCTTACTTCCCTTTCTCTCCTCCTATTCAGATCGTGTTTCAGGAGTTAGCGGCATGACCCCGACTCCCATGAGGCACTGAACACTCGAAATTTGAGTAAGCACGGTTCCCCTTTTATGAATCCCTCCAGATATTTCTGTACCTCACATGACGACGCTTTGTCAGATAGCATGCATGCAATATCTGTTACTACCGCACGACTGTTTCGAGAGCGTAATCACACACTTTCAAATGATGAATGAAAGTTTTGTGTTTAATTATACTCACTGTTTTTTCAATGTTGATATCGTGTGAGTTGATTGACACTGCACTATACCGGCAAGTTTTGCCTTTGTGCATAATAACCTTACAGTGGCCTTCCAACAAATTCTTCTGTGATGTAATCAGTCAAAAGAATTACAAATGCACATTCTATGACCACTCCACTGTCTCTCGTTGAAAGAGATGGTAACTACTATTATAGTATGTATTCATCTTGCTCATGCAGCACACCATATGGGGAGAGCATGGAGCACTCAACCACCCAGACACCACGTTGCAGGCATGTAATCTGTATGTTTGTGATTGTGTTTTTGTCTTCACAGGTTTTTTTCCTTTCACAATCTTGGACGAAAGGACACCAACTGTAAGTACACAGTTAGGTCACTGTGTCCGAGGGTTGGGTACATCTTAGCGTGTGTATACCGCCCAGGTCACTCACACTTGGTCCTGACGTAAACCTGGCAATTTCCAATACAGGTTGAAACATGTAGACCTTTTTTATCTTTCTTCACTTCACACAGATACTGACGGTCAATCTAACCTACACAAGTATTGAAAATTTTTTTTTAACATTGTCCAGTAGCTCTAGAATAAAGTTTTTTTCCATAGAGTTATATTTAGCCAATTTTGAATCCACTTTTTTTCACTCACATTCACGAAAAATAACCCGCTCCACTGTAGTCAGGTGTCACAGCACACATGGATGGCATTCGGCTGTCCGGGTGGGACCCCAATGACGAAGCATGTCACCAACCAGGTTGGTGAGTGAGGGGTCTTCTAACAAAAGAACATCTTTCTTTTGTGTACTCTCTCTCCCCACACTTTGTTGAGACCTTGACAGGTCCTGTGGTGGTACTCCTTCTTTTGTTTGCTTATTTCACGGTCAAGGGGATCAGGAGTACTCCCCTCCACGTTGTGGAAATCCCTTACTCTCTCCATGTTTTTGCACACCCTGATGCCATGGCTGGCTGCTTCATCTCTTTTTTTCAAAAACCAAGGGCCTCATTTACTACTGTGCAACAAACTAAAAGGGCAGGAATGTGCGTTATCTACAAGATATGACATAGTCCTGTCCTTCTCCCCTGCACCGGCACACAAACAGCAGCGGTGTGCCAATGCAGACATCCTTCCGTCATGTTGCAAGGGTGCCTGCATTGTGGGGTGATTCTTTTTTGTGAAGGAAGGGACAGCTTCCTGCACAAAAACAGTAATTGGTGGCATTTTCTTCTTAATATGCATACTGAGGAATGCAGCACTAATAAAAAGAGGAAAACACAAGGAGAAATAAAACAATTTTTCCTTGCAGCACCACTCTATGCATTTCCCAGCTTACCAAAATGTTGTAAATCTGGGAATGTGTCAGGTTCCATGGATGTTGGATGGGAACACCCACAGCAACACTCATGGAACGTTCCTTTCACGCAGAGAAATGCGTGAAAGGGGCCCATACTTACAAGGCCATGGAAGTCAAGCAGGGTGACTTTATGTGGCCTTGCAAATATGGACAAGCCCATTGCGCTTCTAATGCGCCAAAAAAATTAACGCACAGGTGATGCATTGGGCTTGTAAATGAGGCCCCAAATATAATACCTGGTGTTGAGTAGGTCCTGGTGCTTTCTGGCCCAAAGAAAGGGCAGCTTGAGTGGTTATTCTCTCAAGCTGCCCCCAGAAAGTCTGTCAGGCCTGGCATAAATCATGTGTATCTAGGATGATTACAGATGATTTAAACTCTTCATTGCTGTGTATCAGGAAAGGATTGTCATCGAATGATAAATGAAAGGATTTGACATCTAATCTGATTTGTCTTCAATGCCACTGGGGTATCATGCTCTCTGTTTAATTTCCATCAAGTCAAAATTTAACTCTCTTCCTCTTCATAAGGTGTATGACAGTGCTGTACCAATTCAGCCTGCAGCTCACTTCCTTTTGGTCTAATGTATTCCTTGAAGAAAAGAGATCTTAAAGCCATTTTAAAAGATAATTTATAGAATCCGTTTATTGTTATATTCTCATCATCTGCTGGGTCCCCTTTGTTTTTTGTACCCAAGAAAGATATAGCTTCTTTCTTCATCATTGTTCATAGAGGACTGAATCATATTTATTTATTTATTTGAGAAGTTTTATATAGCGCAAACTTGACCCGAAGGTGTTAGAGCGCTTTGCAGAGTAAGAACAATAACATGAGAAAAAATATTAAAATACATAGTAACGATAAAAAGAGTAAACAATAGACAATGGGATATGTAAACAAAATAGCAGCAACTACTTAGGTTACATAAACATATATAAAAATACAACTTAACAGATTATAAAATATGTAAACAAAACAATATACAGTAGAATATGTGAACACTAGGGTGTGAGGTAGAGGAGGGAGGGAGTTACAAGGTGGAGAGAGTAAAGGCATAGTTTTCCCTGAGGTAGTGATGCACATGTTACATGGGGGTGTGAGGTAAGAGTGCCAGTGCACTCACTAGTCCTCAGTGAGAGAGGAATTAGTTGGATTTTTACTTCTTTCCTGAAGAGGGATGTGATCTCCGTGGATAGAGAATTCCAAATGTTTGGGCCCTTCCAGAGAAGTAACAGTTGTAGGTTTTCTTTAACTTGTATCTCTGTAGCTTGAGAAGTAAAGAGTTCATGCTTCTGGAGGATCTATTTCCTACTTTTAGAATCAGTTTCTGGGACAAGTAGGAGGGGGTATTGTGGAGCAGGGCTTTGTGGATCATGCACGCAAATTTAACATTTATTCTGCCCTCGAAGAGAAGCCAATTCAGTGCACAAAAATTCTGGGGAGATGTGATCATTTTTTTAAATCCCTGATGAGCCTAGCTGCAGCATAAAGGGTAGACTTCAGAGGTGCAAGTGAGGTTTTCTAGAGGCCCACAATGTGCTACCGTAGTCAGGTTTTGAGAGCACAAGTGCCTGAGATGCGGATATGAGGTTGGCTGCGGGAGGAACGGTTTAAGTTTCCTATGGATATGCAGCTAATGGTTAGCTCCTCTTTTGATGGTGCTGAAGTGTTCATGCATAGAGAGGTCTTTATCTAGTGTTATACCTAGAAATGTTGGATTCAACATAGTGTGGAGTGCAATTTAAGGCAGAGAGAAGAGGGAGCCAGTCGTTGACATAGGGGTGGTAGTGGGTGGTGGGATCAGTAAGAATTCAGTTTGAAGAACATTGAGTTTGAGATGGTTACAGTTAGCCATTTTTGCGTTATTGTTAGGGTGAAGTTAAGGGTGTGGATGTCCCAGATGGAGGTTATTCTCATGGAGAGTTGGGTGTCATCAGCATTCACATCGCAGGAGATGTGAGAGAGTTTGAGCACTTTTTCAAGAATATATTGGAGTCAATCCATGTAGCAATAGCCTTTTCAAAACTTTATTTACAAGGTGATTATTATTTGCTGAACATAAAAGAAGGCAGTGGGTTATAAACAGCTTAATTCATCCAATGTTGGCACTTTGAATATCCTGTAATGGTGTTTCGGTTGTGCAGTGTTCGAGTTATTTTATCCAGTGGCCTATGGCTGGTTCTAAACTGGCGTGGCATGGTGAGCGAAAGGACAATGGATTTAACCCGAGCATAATTTGTTTGTGAAGCACTTTTCACCCTAAGTGGGATGGGTATGCCCAGATATGGGTCCCTTGTTCAATGTACCACTGGATTCATGCTAACCTGGCTGATGAAGGGTAATACGTAGAATCCGGTCCCAGGATGCTTGTTTCCGGTCCAGGGAGGACCTAGCTTGGCAGTTTGGTCTGGACTGTTCTCATGAGGCACAGGGTCAAGACTGATTTGCATATGGCTGGGTCTAAACGGATATGGCATGGTGAGCAAAATAACAATGGATGTAACCCAGATCTCTTGACTGGGGTGAATTTATGATTTATTCAGCATTCCGTGCATCATTTGTTTGTGTAGCACTTTTCACCCTAAGGTGGGTAGGTATGTGAGATGTGGGTCCCTTGCTCACTGTGCCACTGGATTCAAGCTAGCCTGGCTGAGAAAGGGTTATACCCAGAAACTGGTCCCATGATGCTTGTTTCCGGTCCAGGGAGGAACTGGCTTGGCAGTTCGGTCTGAACTGTTCCCATGAGGCACAGGGTCACAACTGATTTGCATATGGCTGGGTCTAAACAGGGGTGGCATGGTGAGCAAAAGAACAATGGATTTAACCCAGATCTCTTGGCTGGGGGTGAATGTATGATTTATTCAGCATTCCGTCCATCATTTGTTTGCTTAGCACTTTTCACCCTAAGTGGCATGGGTATGCCCAGACGTGGGTCCCTTGCTAACTGTGCCACTGGATTCAAGCTAGCCTGGCTGATGAAGGATAAGGCCCAGAAACCGGTCCCATGATGCTTGTTTCCGGTCCAGGGAGGAACTGTCTTGGCAGTTACGTCTGGACTGTTCACATGAGGCACAGAGTCAAGACTCATTTGCAAATGGCTGGTACTAAACTGGGGTGGCAAGGTGAGCAAAAGAACAATGGATTTAACCCAGATCTCTTGACTGGGGGTGAATGTATGATTTGTTCAGCATTCTGTGCAGCATTTATTTGCATAACACTTTTTACCCTGGGGTGGGATGGTGAGCAAAAGAACGATGGATTTAACCCAGATCTCTTGCCTGGGGGTGAATGTATGATATATTCATCATTCCGTCCTTCATTTGTTTACATTGCACTTATTTTGATTGGAGGCACTAAGAAGCCATTTCAAATTCAAACAGACTATCATAATTTTGAGAAATCTTCAGTATAAGAACAGTCATCATGCAAATTGTAATTTCTCTTCCCAAAGGTTAATTTTCTAATCACCAACACTCATTTTTCTAAGAATATGCAGGTAGTTGCCTTATCCTTTCATTCCCCTGAGTCATTTATTATATTTGATCAACTGGTGATTCTATCTCAGTGTGTTGCTGAAACTACACAATCCTTTTTTTGGCAAGGTTAAGATGGCTCATGACTGTTAGAAGAACTTGTTCCAAAGACTCTTATGCATCATTGAAATGAGTGAGCTATACTTTGCTCAGCTAACAATTTTTTTTCTACAAATGAACTACAAATAGATGCATCATGCTTCACCACTTTCTGGCTCTAGAAAAGTTAAGGCTTCTTTCAATTTAGTTCTGCAATTTGTGGGTGGCAAACAGTTTATTCTGATATCCAGGAATATGCTCTTGCTTGCAATGTCAGCACTCAGCATACTTCCTTATAATCTAAACAATTTGGATATTTGCAGCCTTTACCTGTAGCCCAAAATCTTGGCATCCAATTTCAACTGGCGTTATCACTAATCTTCCCTTTTCAGTAGGATTTGTGTGATAATGGCTATTGCCAACACTTTTTCAAAGATCACCTATTTTTCTTCTCCAAGCAAATTACTGCCAGTTGTAGAAATGACTGTAAACTTTTTGACTTCATGGTTTGACATAATTTCTGATAGAGATACTCAACATCTTTCTTCTTTTTGGAGACCTTTGTGCAAAACATTGGTTGTTGAACATGTTCTTTCATCTGGTTATGATCCTCTGTCCAGTAGGCAAACAAAGTGAACAAATTAGCGTTTGGAGCAATATCTATAATTATGTTGTAATGCTACTGAATTGGACATCCTACTTGTCAATGGTAAAATATTCCTTTATTAATTCTACCCACAGTGATATTAAAGTTTCACTTTTTTCTGTATGGAAGGATTTCATCCATGAGTTTTTCCATCTTTGCTTAATAGTGATCCTGCAACAGCTGATTATTTGAATCAGTTACAGAGGCATAGACACTGTATTTCTGAAAGATTGCATTATTCAAAAGCCAAAATTTAAGAACAGGATAAAAAGTCAAGATCAAATACTGTTTCTTTTACTACTGTATTTTAGCGTATTAAGTCTCAAATAAGATATTTTGCTTTTTAATTACTCAACAAATTAATCTGGGGACTATTAAATGATACAAGTGAAACCCTAATTTGAAACCAGAAAAATGCATAAATCTCAGAAATTTCCAGGGTGATTGCATTTTTGGATGCATTGTAAAGATTCCCCCACAAGGGAGAATTCTTAGGAAGATGCTTCATCAGTCCATGCTTCTTTATTAGTTTCCCATTTCTTTCAAACAGTTGATTGGGGAACTCTGCTCCATCTTTGCCACATTGGAAGACTGATGTCAAATGTTTGATTCTTCACTTACCAATTGTGCACCATTGTTTCCTGAGTGACAGCACAGTCTAGCCTTCCAAAAAGCCAATTCCAAGAAGATGGTAAGCACAAGATAATGGCAAGGCCAAGGGGAGGTGGTTGGGAATTCCAATCCAAGATGAAGTATGGTCTTATTCCTGTGATGTTAGAACATATATAAGGAGTCTGTTCTAATTGAAGGATGCATCACCATACATCCAATCCTTTTTTTCCCTAATATTCTTAATTCCCTTGTTTCCGTGTTTGTCCTTGATTTTCACTCCTTGCAGCTAGAACGTCTGTCAGATTGTCTTCTAGATTTTGGTCTGAACTTTTTCTCCTCCCTTTTTCTCCTCCTGTTCCTTATGCTTGCAATTCTCATCATTACTGCTCTTCATTTTTAGTCACAACTCTTAAGAATGCCTTGAGATTTCCCCCCTTTTGGATTTTGCCTCCTATTTTGGAAATATACTTAACTTATAAAATATATTTATTTCAGATAGCAATAGATTTAAATGTAATCTTTTTTTAAATAATTCAAATTATGTTTAAATTAAAAATAATCCATTTAATTTATATCTTTAAAAAGTCATCAACTATTTGAAAATATTTAATAGTTACTAAAAAGTTTAATCATGAACACATATATATGTCAAATGGACTAAACAATTAGAATTCGAAATTATTAGATATCAAATCTTTTTACATTTTTAACAAAGCACCTAAAACTGACAACATTTGAAATTTATAGTACAAAGAAATCAAGTTATAAATATCTAAACTCTAATGAAATTGTTACAATTCTACAAACATTACATCCCCCCTCACCACACATACACATATGTGACAGTTACCACTGAGTAATTGTGGTTAGGACCAAGTTTCAATAGGAAATTGATTTTTTGATTAGCTAATTACTTTGGCACTGTTTGACGAATCATAACAATGAAAAAGAGGGGTAGCTGTTCCTTAACAAAAGGAAGAGGGAAACGAAGGAAAGATTGGAACCCTATTAGGCGAGGGGAATTTATGATTTGAAGATAGAGCCCAAACACACCCAGATGGGTGTCATACTTCATCATCAGGCATTGCTCCTCATAGGGCCAGTGCTGCAATGCCCCATGGACCATGCAGGGGGGCTCTTTATTGGAGATCATCTGTTTTGTTGTGATGATGAGTGAGGGAATGTGATGTGTAAGGTGGTGTGGGAAGTGCAGTGCTCAGTGCATTAAAACTACATAAGGAGTACCTGTCTAACATTAATAAGGTGATACCCTTGGTATGATTAAAAATAAAGACAGAAGTGCTAGCAATGGGGAACTATGAACCACAACAGCCTTTACAAAGGGTTATGTAGGGTTGCCATGTTTTGCGTGTAAAAAAGGATCTGTGGTGCTTCTTCAAAACCAAAAATCCCTACCCTACATCTAAATGGGATGGGTAACAAATACCCCCACAAAAGCTGGAGTCTGCAATACCTACATATAAGCAGAAAATACAGGGCCTCATTACTATGCCAGTAGGACCGAATGTCCGGCCGCCTCCTTCTGGGCCCTTTCCCGACTGCCGAGATCCGGAAGTTTCCCCCCGCCATATTAAGATGTAACCACTGCTACTGCAGTAGTTGCAGATAAGACGGAGCACATATCTCCGAATACTTTGCTGCAAATGCATACAAAACTCACAGTGAACATGCAAATTGTACACATGTGCATGACATATGTGGGGATATGCCTTGTGCACCCGGTATCCCATTGCTGGAGTGTGGCAGAATGTGCACAGTCCAGTCAATGGGGATACATACAGCAGAAGGACTTACCTGGATTCTGGCACTACAGGATCATTGTCATCGAGGTTCAGCTTCCAAGGAGTCGGGGGTACCCGAAGGAAAGGATCCATCGCTGAGACTTCCAAAGAAAAGGGGACTGGGGTGAGTATTTCCCAACTACAGTAGTTTCCAACTACTCGAGCCAGCCGGTCAGACCATCATGTTCGGGTTGTCGAAAACCCACATCACAATCAGGACGGCGTTTGGAGATCCCTGTACAGCTCTATGGATGCAGTTTGTCTGAGAAAAGTTGTCGGACTCGGCAGTCTTTCAGTGATTGGTTGGAAAACACGATCTGTGCATCGTAATCTGGCAGTTGAATTGACCGCTTCCAAAGAGACCTTTGGCGGTCTGACCGCCTTCAACAGCACATTGGAAGCTGGTCCGACCGACATCTTAATCAGGCCTAAATTGAGGTAAATGTCCAACCCTGCTGAAATATGAACGTTGTCCCTTAGATCAAGGCAGAGTACCGCGACAAGCTGTGGATCAAACGAGTCCTGCATGGGTTTGCACTCCTGACCTACCCCTCTCTGCCTGTCTGTAGGTGTAGGTTCGATGAAAATTCATGATCATTTCCCAAAAAGTTTCATCCATCCACCTCAGATCTTTACTGGAAAGCTTTGAGGTTATTCATCAATTGGGGTATTAAAAAGAGGGGGAATCCAAAAACGAATTTTCAACATGCAATTTCCAATAGCAAATTTAGAAAGCACTGCACCTAAAACAGCTGAACAGAATTACACCAAATTTGGCAACAAGCTAGATCTTTATCCAGAGAGCTTGCTTTTTATTACAACTGTTGTGAATCTGTTTGAGAAATTAAGGTTAGAACTTTATAGATATCTGGAAATGTGAGAGTGCCTTGGGACTGGCAGATCAATAGATAAGATCGGATTATCAGCCAGCTTAGAACTTGGTCCCAGTGTCCTGAAAAAAAATATACATAGGTGGGCTGTAGCAAGGATTCCGTGCTCCTACAGAACTGTGCATAGAGACCTGGAACCTCAGTGAATTAGGGTGTGCCAAAACTCACCTTAGTACCCAAAATCCCCTTACCGAGCTAGCTACAGTGTCTCATTGGTCATTACAAACTCCCAATGTTTAGACAAACCAGAACATGAACTTAGAATACCTCAGGTCACGTGGAACACATGAACACTCTTTCGTTATACAATCATTTCAAACCAGAACGTGGAGTAAATGAGGACGCGTGCACATTTGAAATATTTATTTAGTAATGCAGTGTTCTCAAACGCAGTATCTTAGATAATACAAGCAAGCATATTATAAGAAGCAAAGATATCAGCATAGTTACTAGTCCATAGAATGCAAAAGGTGACAGCATGCTAAAACGATGTGATGAATAGGGGTTAACAACACCTAAAACTCACGCTCCCTAACTAGCATATTATATTATATCTAAGAAAGTCTCTTTGGTTTTAGCGGGGCGGCCCCATACCTTAAGATCCTAATGGGAAGGGATCACATCATCTTCCACCAGCTCTCTGCATGCGAAACACCATCAAGTGTGTGTCGTGTGCTCTGTGCAAAGCAATATAAAACACGCCTAAAGCCATATTCTGGCAGCAGCTGCATTTATGTTATGTCTAGGAAGGTGCGAAGATCAGACCTCACAACAACACTGTGTCGAGTTATCCTTGAATGTTTCAGCACTCACTGTACAGACACAGTTTACTAAGCAAAGCTGATATCAGAGCAATAACATATTATTCTCGAGTAAATCACAATGCTCTACTAGGCTGAAAGCTAAAACAACAATGTATGTGTCGTGTGCAGAAGCAGCAAAAGGTAAAATGGCGTTTAAACATTTAATAAGCTCATGCTAACTTAACACAGTATATAGGCAATGAGTAACTATATGACAGGGCTTGGTACGATACCCTGACATCTAAGCCTTATGGCAGGTGCCAGAGGGAGCTCAAGTGGGGGCCAAATCCCCCAATATATTATTTTATGGTAGCACAGCATTGCTGTAGTACCACAGAAAAAAATATGAAATCTCCCCAATCTCCGGCTTAGTATTGCATTAGTGGGCTTCCTGAGCTGCCACTAGTTTAGGCAAAAAGAGATCTGGAGCACTCAAAAGTTACATTATAATTAGTTATGGTAAAAATATTGCACTTTTCATAAACAAAAACCTTAGAAATTCTGCTGAAAAAAAACAAGGTTAAAGGGACCTTATAGTTAGCTGAAAATGTCAGTTAAAACTTATGGTTTTAGGGAGGCGTGGCCAAGATGGCGTCGAGGTAGGCAGCAAATTGCGGAGCTCCTGCTCGTCGCCCACCACCTATAGCGGCTAACAGCACCCTTGTGAGCCGCCGGTCATAGAAATCAGTGGCGGAGTGTGCTCTCGAGCTGCCCTTACCTTTGGATCCCGTGGGGTCCCCTACATTCGCCCGCTGCAGGAGCTGGAGATGAAGGCCCGCGGTGCATCGGAGCAGGCCTCAAGTCAGGGGTGGCCCGTGACGTGGCCCGCCGAGGCAAGCTGTCCTAACGCTGGCCCACTTCCGATGCGAGAACCGTTGTGCTGTGGGCCTGTGGAGACACCAAGACCGGAGGCCCATGGTCTGACCCTCTGTTCTTTGGCTAGGCTGGCAGAGCCACCCTGAGCTCCTGTGCACCTGGCGCTGCGGTCCGAGACCAGACTGGGCCTGCCGCTTCTGATCCCCAGGCGCATACCTGCCGACCCCCTGTGGCAGAGGGGGCGCCACGTTGGTTGGCTGCCGGAGGCCGGGGGACCATCTGGAGGCCCAGAGCTGTGTACGGAACCAGGTGGCCTGCAGATACTTCGCGACTGGGGGCTGGAGTGGCTGCCGCGGTGGGGAGCCGAGAGAGGATGGCAGGCCAGGTGATGTGATCGGAGGCCCAGCGGGTTCAAGGATAGCAGCGCCAGCAGCGGAGAGGGATGCGCTGGTGAGGAGTGTCACCTGGACCCTGTAGCTCCCGGGAGGCTCAGGCCCGAGAGGTGAGGAGTGCTGCGGGGGTGCAGGGAGCCCGAGTGCTCTAGTAGAGGCCCGGGAGAAGACGCAACGCGGGAGGTGTAGAGTGTGTCTGAGCTGCCCCATATCGGAAATACAGGGCCTTGCAGAGGACCGACTCTTTGCGGCCCAGAGGGTCCTGGTGAAAAGCGGCATCCGCGCGGACATTCTGACCAGCCTGGGGTCTCCCACCCTGCTTGATGCGCATGGTCCTGACTCCTGGGACAATTGTGTCCAGAAAAGTAGTGCCGTCCTGCAGATTTTGGCCCAGCAAAAGGGAGGCAGATACGAGAGAGGTGGTCATCCTGCGTGAGTCAGTAGTGGTCTAGCATCTAGGGGGACCCGCCGGCTGGGGTTGAGCCTCTTCTGGTGGTGCTCACCCGGGGACTTGGTCAAAGTTTGAACTGCTTTGCCGCTGCTCCCTGACCACCAGTCTGTGCTGTGGGAGTCCGGGGAGTCAGCCTGAGGCCCTGGGCTGTGCGGGGCATTCGACACATCCACAACGCGTGAGGCGTGGTGACTCCCTCTGGAATTGAGCTCAAATTGATCTTGGGAGCGTGTCCTGGGGTGGAGAAGCTGGCGCAGATACATCCTCGCTCCTGACATTGCGTTGGAGCTCCTGGAATTATGTCCACGGCCAGGACACGGAAACAGAAATTGTTGAAAGAGCTCTTTGAGAAAGCTTCCTCCTCTCTCGTGGTCCCGGCCCCCTCGACCCCGATGATCGGGGAGGGGGTGGGCCGCGGGAGGTTCCGACCGTCACTCTTGTCCACATTCTGAGTCCCACCAAGACGACTTCCTGGATACCCTGGGAAGGCGGACACTATTATGGGAACTTTGCTTTCCAGTTTGGACTTGTCTGTTTGTTCTTTGTTGTGATTTTGGACTTGGTTATGGGGTTTTGGGGTTTTCTTTTGGGCATGGGGTCCCTCGTCCACCTCCCCCCGCTCTTCCTCCGCTGTCCCCCCCTTCCTGCCTGACGTGACATCGCCTTCCCTCCTTCCGCTTCTAGTAATGGGTGGTAGGCATGGCCTTATGGTCCCTCTCTGTCCCACAGATGTTGCACGACACACTTAAGATCCTGACCCTTAATGTGAAGGGTCTGAACAACCCGATCTAATGTAGGGCGGTGCTTAACTACCTGGAACAAGCCAAGTCAGATATCTGCCTTCTCCAGGAGACTCACCTTCTCACTAAAGACCATCATAGGCTACGGTCCAAATATTTTGCCACACAGCTGTTTTCCTCTAGTACTTCTAAGACTGCAGGAGTGGCCATTTTGGTCTCTCGCTCATTTACTGGTAGAGTAATACAGAAGGAGGCGGAGATAAAAGGCAGTCTACTCACATATCAATTCTTAATGGGGGGTTATTGGGTCCATCTACACTCCCAACGAGGGGCAAGCCAAGTTCCTACATACTGCCCTGCGAGAAGCAGCCTCTGCCTCAGATCGACATTTGCTGCTTGGGGGGGATCTTAATCTTGTATTTGACAATGAGTTGGACCGCTCTTGCCAACGGAGGATGCAGGTGGGTGTTCTCCCGCGGGCAGGACAGACACACATGAGTGACTTAGGGCTCTTTGACTTGTGGTGGCATCTCCACCCGTGCACCCGCAGCTATACATTCTTCTCTGGGGCTCACAAGACATACGCAGGCTTAGATTACTTTCTCTGCTCCACCTCTCTTCAAGCCTACGTCACCGACGCCAAAATCTTGACGGCATCACTATCGGATCACTCCCCAGTCTTGGCCAATTTTCGACTGCCGCGTTTCTCCCGGCCCTCGAGGCAGTGGCGATTGCGTGACACTCTTTTGCACCAGCACAAAGTGATTGAGCAAATACAGGGGGCTATATCTAACTTTCTAACCCTAACGCTAACCCAGACACTTCTTTAGTAGTTCAGTGGACGGCTCTAAAGGCAGTCTTACGGGGGGAATTCATCGTGATTTCTTCTGCTCAGAACCGTAAGCAGAGCCGCAAAAGGACAGAACTTACACAGAGGGTGTCGGAGCTTGAACAGCTACAGCAGCGTACGAGGGCTTATCGCGCCTCGGCAGTTATGCATCAAGCTGAAACAACTTGCGGCCTTAGACCAGGACAGAGCTGAATATGCAGCTCTCAGGCTCCACCACTCCTTCTACACTAGGGGCGACGGGTGTGGCCGCCTCCTGGCTAATAAGCTACGGGAGCAGCGACAACATCAGGGTGTGCAGAGCATTCGTAAACCTGGAGGAGGAACCATCTTGGAAGACGCAGCCATAGCTGAAGTGTTCCGAGACTTTTACACAGACCTGTCAACTGGGGACCGCCTAGATGCTCACCATAGTGCTGAATACATTGCTGCGGCCGGTATGCCCTCCCTGTCCCAGTCACAGGCCAACTTCCTCGATTGAGCCATACAAACGGAAGAGGTTATTTCGGCAATCTCCCCTCTCGAGTTGGGTAAGTCTCCCGGCCCTGACGGATACACTTGCCGCCTCTTACAAATCGTTCTGCTGTCAGTTAGCCCCCATTCTGACAGGTCTCTTCAACACCTTTGAACACACCGGCACTATTCCGGGAGAGATGCTGGAAGCGGCGATAGTTGTTATTCCAAAGTCAGGACAGGGCGACTTGCGGAGCATACAGTCCTATATCACTTTTAACATTAAATTATACACTAGCATACTGGCGGCCCGCTTGGCGCCATATACAGCCCAACTTGTCAAGCCCGATCATGCCGGATTTATCCCCCAGAGACAGACTAGTGACAACACTAAACGCATCCTTCACTTGATAGAGAAGGCGTCCCACACCCAAGGTGAATATATGCTCCTGGCCATTGACGCCGAAAAGGCCGTTGACAGGGTGCACTGGCCCTATTTGGAAATGGTTCGGATGGCCGCTGGGTTTGGGGGAAAATTCAGGATACGGATCTTGAACTGCTATCGTCTCCCCATGGTGACAGTCCGCGTCAATGGCTATACGTCCACCCGTTTCCCTATTAGCAGAGGCACGAGACAGGGAGGCCCCCTGTCCCCTCTTCTTTTCGCGCTTTACATGGAGCCTCTTGCACTCAGAATTCGGAAGCACCCTCTTATCACAGGGATTACATTTGGGAGTGACGTCCACACTGTTAGCCTGTACGCGGATAACATTCTTCTCTCTTTGTCGGAACCAATCGCAGCTCTACGTGCCCTTTTCGTAGAGCTGGACGCATTCGCGAGAGGATCAGGGTTTAAAATCAATGTGGATATATCCATGGCTTTGGACCTTTCTCTCTCTTCGCACACGCTGGCTTTCTTAAAAGAGGACACGACAATCCCCTATTTGGGTATTCAATTGGCACTGACTACCCAAGCCATTGTTGACGCGAATTACTCCCTCCTCCGCAACCGCATACGTACGAAGCTAAGACGGTGGAAACATTGCACTATATCTTGGCTGGGTAGGATCGCGGCCACCAAGATCACGATACTCCACTGATCCTATACCTCTTCCAAACCCTCCCCCTCAAACCTCCGTTGGGTTGGATTCAGCAGACTCAGGCGGAGCTGTCGTGCTTTATCTGGAGTGGTCGCAAACCACGTTTTCGGCATCAGATTGCGGTCCTGCCACCTGAGAAGGGGGAGTGAGGGTGCCAGACCTCCAAACTTACTTTCACACCGTCCAGCTCCAGTATCTGGTAGAGTGGCAGTAGCTAGAGTCAGAGAAGCACTGGCTATTTCAGGATCAGGCAATAGCGGGTAGACCTTTGCAGGGGATTCCCTTCCTCCGCAAGACACACCGACCCCCTAATTTATATGCTTCTTACATCACTGGCACTGTCATGGAGGCCTGGGATCGCACCAATATCTCAGCACAACTGACTACCTTTCCTTCACCTCTGACTCCATTGTGTGGTAACCTGGATTTTCACCCAGGCACGGACGCCCGCGCATTTCTGACCTGGCGCTCCTCCCCTTGTAGGTCCCTAGGGCACCTTTTTGACATCAGCGGCATCATCTCTTTTCCACAGGTCAAAGATTACTATGGCATCCCAGAAACAGGTTGCCTAGAGTATTTACAACTCCGCCACTGGGCCTTGCACCCACAAGTCAAACCGCAGGCACAGCGTTTGCTGACTCCTTACGAAAAGTGGGGCTTTAACATATTTGAGGTGGGGGCCTCGCAGGCTCCCCAAGCCCTGGGGACTGCCACATCCCTGGGGATTTTATTAATTATAGGCAAGGTGACTCACAGCCCCTCCAAGCCTCGGGGACCACCACCCCCCAGGGCTTCCTTCATTAATGAAGGGGGAACCTTGCGGGCCCCCAAGCCCCGGGGACCACCACCTCCCTGGGGCAATGCAAATGTGGGGAGGGGGGCAGCACAGCCCCCCTCCTGGAGCCCTCAATGGCCCTGAGGACTGTCACTTCCAGCGCGGGCTCCTGCAATGTCCTGGGGTACCCTCCCCAAAGACATTGTCATAGCAAACACTGCTTTGCTTCTTGGAAGCAAGAGCAGGAAACCTACTCTCGCTTCCAAAAAGCAAAGCAGAATTGCTGTTGGACAAGGGGAGCTACACATCAGCAGCTCCCCTTGCCCAAAAGCAATGCCGGTTCCGGCAGGAGGTGGGGAGCCGGCTGGGACTGTGGGGGCACTGGGCCTCCCCCCACGGGAGCCAAGTGGTGTAAAAAGGGGGCGTGGCCTTGGACCACCTCTCAGCAATCCAGTTGTGTGGGGCTTACTAGAGATATCAGGAGGGCTAGTTGGCCCCCAGGGACCCTGAGGAGGCAAGGGAACTTCATCCCCCAACCAAGAGCATGCCAGGAGGTGCATTTGCAGAGTGGTGGAGAAAGGGGACATGGCCTGTGTCCATCTCTCAGCAATACCATGTTGTGGGGCTTACTGGAGGTAAGAGGTAGGCTAGTTGGCCCCTAACGACCACCAGCAATGAAGGGGACTTCAATCCCCATCCAAGAGCATGCCAGGGAGCACGTTTGCAGGGTGGCGGGTAAAGGGGGCGATGCCTGCTATGAGAACTTAGCAATTCTACTGTGTGGGACTTACTGGAGGTAATAGGAAGGGTAGTTGGCCCCTAAGGATGTACTTGGGGCCCAACTACCCCTCTTGTTACCTCCAGTAAATCCCACACAGTGGGATTGGTAAGACGTCTTGGAGGCCACGCCCCCCTTTTTCTACCACTCTGCAAAAGCACCTCCTGGCAGTCTATGGGATAGGGGAGGAAGCCCACTTTACTCCTGAAGGACTTTGGGGGCCAAGAAGCCCTCCTGATATCCCCTGCATGTCCTACGCAGCGGAATTCCTGAGCGCTGGTCAGAGGCTCAGCACCCTTTCTCCATCACTCTGCAAACACGACTACTAGTTAAAGAAGCATTTGCTATGTAATAGGTTTTGCATTTGCAAGAGTTAGAGCTATTGTGTTTGCCAATGTAAAAGTTTTTTACTAATGTTTTTTGGAGTGGATGTACGTTGAGTGTAGTGGAATTATGTGCTATGTTGTGCAGTGAAATTATGTGGATAGAACATATGTGGTATTTAGTGTATAATAGTTATGTAAAGTGGGATTATGTGCTATGGTGAGTAATTATGTGGTTTGTTAGTCTGTGTTGTGGCGTGGTAACCTCAGGTATTTTCTCTTTTCGGGGGCGGAGCTAGCCGGCAACCGAGATGGCTGCCTAAGTCCGGAGCTCCTCCGCTCGGAACCACTATCCTTCGATTATTCTGCACATTCGAGTCCCCCACTGTGACACTCTAACGCCCGGGAGGTGCTGTGGTCATTGCGGTCCCATCTGAGAGGAAACGTTTCGACCCCGGGCCGGAGGATGGAGACTTACGCTCCGGTGCGGTGGCGGGAGGCGGGCCTGTGAGACCGCGGCCTCGATTACGACTGCAGCCATCCCCGGAGCTGTGTTTCGCGGCGCTGTGCACTACGTGACCCCGCGCTGGGAAGCGGGTCGCGTCTTCTATTCTCGACGGTGGGCGAGGGTGAGTGCTCGACGGAAGGCGGGCCTCCCCTTCTTCCCTGACCCTTACTTGGACTTGCTGGTGGGACGGAGCCGGGATCGGCTGGCGGAGCACCTGTGCCCTGCGCGGCCTGGACAAGCTGTGGGACGCCTATCCTGGAGGGGCTGCTCACGCTGACGTGGGCTTCCCGAGTGGCTGCCTGGGGGCCTTCGTGTACGGCGGTGCCCGCCCCTGCCCCGATTCCTCTTGCGAAGACCGGACTGCATGTCGGGCACCGGTGGGTGCCCTTTTCCATCCCAGCTGACCCCCCATTTTCTGCGATAGTGAGGCTCCACTGAGGGGGCTGCGTCGTGTGGGCCGGTGTGCTTCTTCACCGCATCTGACGGCCTACACCCCAACTGGAGGCAACCCAGGCCTTCTCCACGGTCCACGGCCTGGTGGACGGATTCTGCGGGTGGTGTCTGGCACTCTTTTGCATACCACGCCTGCTGCTGGGACCCTGGGTGCTGCGGCCGGCTGCCTACCCGACTTGTGCCTGTGCTACAGTGACGACCTGCTGGCCATGTGGAGTTTGCGGGCACCTCTTCCTCTCTTGCTGCATTGATAATCCCTCACGCTGTGCGACAAACGACCTCTCAGGCCTAGGAGAGACAGACGGAGTACGCATTGCCCATGATTCTGCGCCGGGGCCTGGGGAAGCTCTTCTCTACGCCATGGGGTGTCCGGACAGGACTCAGCCGAAGCTCTCCTTCGCAAAACAGACTTCGAAGACGGTAGATGGCGAGGGGAATGGCAGCGCGACTGGTGGGGACCCACCGGAGGGGACGCCGCAACAGGACCTGAGGGAAATACTCCTAGCCATGGAAAAAAATCTTCAGGGAGGTATGACGGCTATCGGCACGAAACTGGACGCCTTAACTTACCACATGGACCGCATGGCGTAACGGCTGGATAAACATGCGGAACGACTGGATATGTCGGAACGCCGTATTACTGAGGTGGAGGAGGCCCACACCACGCTGGAGACGGACAACAGACAGCTTAGCAGGGCTATGCAGACACTTCTTGACAAAACTGAGGACTTGGAGGCCCACTCACGCCGCTGTAAAATGCGCGTCACGGGCCTTCCGGAGAGTACCCCAGCGGGCATCATGGAGTTGTTCATGGAGGGTCTGCTGAAGAAACTGCTGGGGGACGATGTGTTCTCCCACATGTTTGTGGTGGAAAGGGCGCATTGATCCTTGGGGCCACGGCCCAAACCAGGTGCCCCACCGTGACCCATTATAGCCAAACTTTTGAACTACCGCGACCGGGACGTCGCGCTCAAATTGGCTAGAGAAAAGCAACCTTTGCAATATGGGGGATCTACTTTATCTTTTTACCCTGATTTTACGGGGGGCTCCATGGAGGACCAGGACTGATCAGGACATATTCGGAGGTGAATGCTGTCCGGTTGGGACACCTCAGGTTTGATCTCCGCTTCTTTGCCCCTTAATGACAGCTGTACCGCTCGGCCTAGGGGAGCCAGATGTCCTGGAGGCTTAGGATCCAATTGCCTACTTATCGGGCATTGTCGGCCCTTGTTTGCCACACTTGAACTAACTAGCCCTGAGATCCTATGTGTTTATGCGTCATTTTGGGGGTCATGTCTGGGTGTGCCGTTATGGTTGCTAGCCTATTGCTACCACTATACTATGTTCGTGTATATGCCCCTGTTTGCTACCTGGTTGCTGTAACGCTTGACCCCCTTTGGGCGGGGCGATACCTTTTGATGTACTGCTCTGCAAATTGACCATGTTTGGTTCCTGAATGTGCATGTTGTGGCGAAGGTGCCACGCTTTCTTCTACAGGGTTCTGGGGCGGGGGGTGACGGGGGAGAAGCCTTTTTGAGCTGTTGTTGTTTGGTACCCTTGGTACGAGCTAGCTCGGCTACCTCTGCCCCCGTGTGCTTACCACTGTTCCTTTGGTTCTTGGGGGAGGGGGGGTGGATGTTTTGCGGCTGGATAGGGTATTTGTGACTGTTGTGGAGCTGACGGTTGCTTGGGGTGGAGAGGGTTGCTTGTTGGGGTGGATGGATGAGCGCGGCCTAATTGGGGTAGGGCAAGCGTGGATGGGGGGATGGGGTGGTCCTGTTACGGGGTTCTTTTTGTTGATTTGCGGTGTGGAGCGGCTGTTGTTTGAGGCATGTGGACTAACTGGTAGGGGTGACGGCGATGGGCGCGCTATTTCACAGGTTGCTGAACTGTATGTGGTTGATGAGATCTTTTTTACCCCTCTATGGTGGGAGACATGACAGAGGGGGAGGCGATTCCTGACACACTGCGACTCTTGACGTGGAACGTGAGGGGCTTGAATGATCACCGCTAGGCCCGTAGGGTTCTCCAGTATCTGGCAAAACACAGGGTAGACATTGCAATTTTGCAGGAAACGCACCTGGCGCCAAATAGTCCTATCCTTGGCTACAGAGGGCTCCGTGATAATATCCACGCTGCAGGTTTCACTACTCATGCCCGGGGGGTCCTCACTTGGTTTAATCCTAGGTCCTCCCTTGCTTGGACGCCGGTGACCACTGACAGTGAGGGACGATTTACGATCACGGCCTGCTCTGGTAAGTGTCTAGACATGTGCATTGTGAATACGTATGGCCCCAATTTTGATCTCACTAGTTATTACGTGACACTGGCCCAGAAGGTTTATCCGTTTGCGGTCAGGGTTGTGTTTTGGAGTGGGGATTTTAACTTGACTCTGAACCCGGCGCTGGACAGGTCGGACGGCCCTCCCCGGCCACCTTCGGCCTCTGCACGCACTCTGACTACTCACTTGTCTAACCTTAATCTACTTGATGTCTGGCGTCATAGATATCCATTGCGGGGAGGGTTCACACACTATTCGGTCCCCCATAATATGCATACGAGGATAGACTACTGGTTTGTGTCCTCGTCCTACCTGCGGGAAGTACGATCCTGTGATATCCTCCCGCGGACCTACTCGGATCACTCGCCCATATTGATCTCCTGCTCGGTGCCAGTGCGACGGATACTGCCTTTTTCCTGGCGCTTTCCCCCCTATTCATTCCTCGACCCTCTCTTCAAGGAGGAACTCTTTTCGGCCCTGGAGACTTATTTTGAGGCCAATGTGGGCTCTGTTGATTCGTTCCAGTCGGTATGGGAAGCGTTTAAGCTTTATGAAAGAGTTACTATCTACAAGCATGGAGGTGTGTTGAAGTCGATCAGGGACCGCCTTGATCTTCTGGAGCGGAGGCTTCGAGTTCTGGAAGAGCTGCGTTTGCGCTCTGGCGGAGACTCAGTTGACCAGAAGCTTGCTGGGGTTCTTCGGGAGTACAATGACGAGGCGGACTTGGAGATTAAACACTTAGGGAAATATGCCATTGCCAGGACTTACTGCCCGCTTGGCTAGGCGGGACAGGGAGCACTCTTCTGTGCCGATAATGAGATCTGGCGCTGCCGGGCTTCCGCTCACAAACCACAAAATAACTGCTCGCTTTAGGGAATACTACGAGATTCTGTACGCCTCGAGGGGCCCCGCTCCGGAGGAGGGGATAGTAGACTATCTATCACACATAGAGCTCCCGTGGCTCTCCGACTCGGACCGTAGGTTTTTGGCTCGGCCATTTCAGAGAGAGAGGAGGTGGTGTTGGCACAGTCTTCCATGAGGGGCGGGGGTGCCCCGGGCAGCGATGGCCTCACGGTGGCTTTCTACAAGGCCTTCTCCGATTTGCTGCTTCCCCATCTGCTAAGCCTGTTCGATGATATGGCCAATTCGGGCACCATGCCGCCCTCCATGCGCGAGGCTGTCATCGTGGCAATTCTCAAACCGTGCAAGGACCCTAATGATTGCGCCTCGTATCGCCCGCTTTCTCTGATGAACGTTGACACGAAGATCTTCGCTAGAGTGCTTGCTAATCGCTTACACCCTCTGGTCCCGACACTGGTGGCCCCCGAGCAGTCTGGCTTTGTCCCTACACGCAACCTTGTTTATAACATTAGTACGGTCTTCGCTGCTTTTCAGCACACCCGCCCGGAGGTACCAGCCGTTGCCGTATTTTTAGATATGGAGAAGGCTTTTGATTCTGTAGAGTGGACATTTATGCATCACGTTCTTCGCAGGATGGGTGTAGGCCTCCTCTTCCTGCAGCTGTTATCGGTCCTGTACTACAAGCCGAGAGCCCGGATCCGTATTGGCCCTCTGACCTCTGAGCCCATTGAGGTGGGCAGGGGCACGAGGCAGGGATGCCCGCTCCCCCCGATGCTGTATGCTCTGGTAGCTGAGCCTCTCGCTTGTGCCCTTCGCGAATATCACGCTCATCGAGGCATCTGCTTCCCTACGTACAAGCTTGTTGTCTCTACTTATGCGGACGATACGCTCCTTTATGTACGCGACCCGCAGAATCATCTTTCCCCAGTATTGCGGGAGGTAGTCCGATTTGGTGCCCTTTTGGGCATTCGGGTGAACTGGACGAAATCGCTCATGTTCCCGCTTACAGCGGCCACGGTGCAGTTTGAACCTGAGTTTCCGCTGCAGTGGACTACTGAGGCGGTCCGATATATTGGGATCAGGCTTCATACTGATTCGGAGATCGTTCTCCGAGAAAATTATGGCTGCGTGGTTTTGAAACTGGAGGATGATGTAGAGAGATGGATTTCTCTCCCACTCTCCCTCTTGGGTCGCATCGCGTTAATGAAGATGGTGGTACTCCCGCGTTTTCTTTTCCTGTTTAACACTATCCCTATGGTACTTTCTGTTCAGTTTTTTCGCAGGCTCCAGTCGCTGCTTGTACGACTTGCATGGGCGGGTAAACAGCCTAGGGTTGCTTGGCATATTCTAATACGGCCGTATGCGGCGGGCGGGCTCAATGCCCCAGATTTGGAGCTCTACTACCGTGCAGCCCAGTCTGCGCATGCTTATGCGTGGATTCACGGTCCACAGGAAGCCCCTTACGTCCGTATTTAAAGGATAGTTGCGGACCCGACTTCTCTGCCGGCCCTGTTAATGCAGGCTAAGGATAGACGTACAGGCCTGATCGATTCTTTACTACCGGTCACCCACGCCTGGCATTACATGGCGGACGCCCAAGCGTGTTCGCTCCTGTACTCTCCCAGCGCGAATCTTGAGTGGTGCTACTGGCTAGGTCCCTGTAGGGAAAAGGGAGTGATTCTGACACTGAGGCGAATTGGCTTTCACACCATGGGAGACTTGTTTTCGGGTGGCATGGCGCGCACGTGGGATGAGGTGACTGGTGCGCTGGAGGAACCCCCCCTTGATGGCGCGCTCCCAGTTCCATAGGGTACATAGTGCTCTGAGGGAACTTCTTTGGCCAGATTTGACGGAACCTGTGACGGTGGCTACTTTTGATTATGTGGTCATGGCTAAGTCTCCTCAGAAATTGGTTTCCACTCTCTATCGGATAGCCCAGGCAGAGTTGTATGCAGATTACACCAAGCCACGTTTGGCCTGGCAACACGATCTGGGCACTGATATGACTGAGAACCTCTGGAGATATTGCTGTGCCAGCGTCCGCAAAGTCTCCCTGAACCGTCGCCATAGGCTCACGCATTTTAAATTCCTGAACAGGACCTACTACACGCCGGAGAGGCTCCATAGATATGGACTTCGCGAGTCCCCGGAATGTGAGAGGTGCAGGGCCTCCCTGGTGGATTTTCTTCATGTCGCATGGTCGTGCCCCACGGTCTTTTCTTTCTAACAATCGGTCTATGTTGAAATCAATAAGACGGTGAACTCGACACTGGCCCCGGACCCCTTATTAGCTCTTCTGGGCTACTCTAGACCCTTACCCTCCTCCCAGCGACGTGTGGTGGACCTGGCGCTCCTGATGGCCAAGCGTTGTATTGCCAGGGCCTGGATGAGAGGCCCTCCGTCAACGGTACGAGTGTGGAAGCGAGAGTTGATTTATTGCTGCACCCAGACTGGGCTGTATAGCGATTTGATGCCTCCCAAGAACAGACCTAAGAATTACTGGGCGGCTGTGTTGGAGGGTGCGGCCCCTGTGGATGCGCCGGCTGATACTGCTGGGGCCCCTGACGAGGAACGGGATGGTTTAATGGGGAGGACACCTGATGCTGCCCCTGACGCACCTCTGGAGGCTGAATCACTCCTGTAGGGAGTTTTTGATAGCGAGGGGGACGTGTTGATGTGCAGGTGGCCTTTGATTACTGACCTTTTTCCCCTTCCCTTTCTGTCTGACCTGCCGCGATTGTTGTATTGTATTGTCTCCAAGGGATGCTTTTGCCACCTGTGTCGACGTGTGCTGCTTGCCCTGCTCTCTGACTGTCCGCATGCCTTTGATGCTGTGTTTGTTTTCGTTTGCTTGGTTACACGAAACTGCAAAGTTCAATACACATCGTTATGTCATCCTTCTCTATCATGTACTGCGGCCAACCTAGATGGCCTTTTTCATGCTTTTGAATCGCTGCCGGTCCCCCGGGATGTCGGCTGATGGGCTGTGTCTTATTGGAAGCTGCTCTTGTTGATGCACGCTGCCGGCCTCCGGGTTGTAGGCACACAGCTGTGGTACATGTGCAATATTCAATAAAGCCTTTTGAACTTTAAAAAAAAAACCTTTCTTCTCTTTTCCTGCACGTCTCGTGGTTCTTTCTGCACTTATCTTGTCTCTTTCTGCACCCATCTTGCCTCTTTCTGCAGCTTTGTTACTTCTTTCGGCACTGCTCTTGCTTCTTTCTGCACCTCTGTTGTTTCTTTCTGTACTTCTCTAGCTTCTTTCTACACCGCTCTTGCCTCCTTCTGCACCCCACTTGCCTCTTCTACACCCTTCTTCCCACTTTGTGCACACCTGTTCCCTCTTACTGCACCTCTCTTGCTTCTTTCTGCACCCCTCTAGCCTATTTCCGGATCTCTTTTGCTTATTACTGCTCTTCTTTTGCCTCTTTCTGTACCCCTCTTGCCTCCTTCTGCACCTCTGTTGCTTCTTACTGCACTGCTCTTGCTTCTTTCTGAACCTCTCTTATAAATTTCTGCATCTCTCTTGCCTCTTTCGGCATCCCACTTCTCTCTTTCTGCACAAATTCTACCTTTTTCTGCATCTCTGCTGCCTCTTTCTGAACTTCTCTTGCCTCTTTATGTATCCCTCTTCCCTTTTTCTGTACCCCTCTTCCCTTTTTCTGTACCTCTGTTTCTTCTCTTTGGACTACTTCTGCTTCTTGTTGCACCTCTCTTGCTTCTTTCTGCACCTCTCTTGCCTCTTTATGTACCCTTCTTTCCTCTTTCTGCACCTCTCTTGCCCCTTTCTGCATACACAGGGCTACTTTTAAACCCTCAGCCTCAGCAGTGCACACATGCGAATGCAGAGAAGGGCTGCTGGCCTCTAAACTGCCATGCCCTATTATATTCTAGTGACTTAAAAGTAGTTTTCATCTCCCTGCCCTATTAGGTACTAGGGCCTTACAGGGGAGGTCATGTCAATCACAGGGTACCCCAAACCATAGTGTACCCTAGTGTATGTAGGTGTTTTTACTGTATTCTAAGTGTCTTTCAGCATAGCACTGGCTCCGGGTCTGGTTATGCAGAGCCCAGCGTCAGTCAGAGTCAGTTACCACCAGTACTAGTCAGCAAAAAGTTGGGGTGCCCAGGGCACAGGATAACTTTGCAACAAGGCCTCTTTCTGCAACTCTCTTGGTCCTTTCTGCATATCTCTTGCTTCTTTCATCACCTTTCTTCCTCTTTCTGGACTTATGTACCCCCTAGTCGGGAGCTATGAGAAAATTTGGCCAAATTCTTTCAGAACAAGGTTGAGATGATTTTCTACTCCCTGGATGATCAAGTAAAGATCATCCCCCCTGAGACCAACTTAGGGAATATAGAGGTCAATAGGTAAGAAAACAGGCTCACTAACTTTGCCCCGATTTGCGAGGAGTAAGTTAGGAAACGGCTGCAGAAGCTTAAATCTGGCCCCTCCCGTGACCCTTGCCCAGCCACTATAGCAAAATCCGCCGCTTTTCCGATAGCTACGGTCCTTACCCCACTATTCAACAACATGCTGTAAAACGGGGAGTTCCCCTCCCGTTGGAAACAGGCATCCATCCTGCCCCTCTTAAAAAAACCTAATCTGGATGTGGCCGATTTGAACAACTATTGGCCCATTGCCAGACTTCCGTTTGCCGGCTAAGATCATAGAGGGTATACTGAACATTCAGCTGAGCACTTTTTTGGGTGCGGGGCAACATCTCAATCCCTCACAGCGCGGATTTCGGCCAGGGCACAGTAGAGAATCGGCCCTGATCTAGTCGGCAGAAGATATTAGATCAGTGATGGATGCAGGAGGCAGAGCCACCCTGATCCTGTTGGATTTGTCCGCGGCCTTTGATACGGTCCACCACATAATATTGGTGGACCGTTTGAGGGCATGCGGGGTTCAGGGGAAAGCCCTTAAGATTCTGCAGGCTTTCCTCTCCAACAGGAATCAGGTGGTGGCTCTGGGAGATTTTGAATCGGACCCGTTTGTGCTCCCCTGTGGGGTCCCTCAGGGCTCATCTTTGAGTCCGACCCTTTTTAACGTATATGTCTCCACTCTGGCCCCAGTTATCAGATCCTTCGGTTTTAATTTAACATCTTATGCAGACGACACGCAGATTGTGGTGTCGCTGCTACCGGGGGGAGTGGAAGGCACAGCCGATAGGTTTAAGGACTACATGCGGGCTGTCAGCAGTTGGATGGCAGGGAACTGCCTTAAGCTGAACTCATCAAAGACCGAAGTCCTCCTCTTTGGGGAACGAGAAAATTTCTCGTCTCCAAGATGGTGGCCAGAGGAAATGGGTGCCCTCCCCTCTCCAGTGGCCAAGGTGAAAAACCTGGGGATCCTGATGGACGATACACTGTCATTCAGGCCTCAGGTTAGCGCCTTGTCCTCAGCAACCCATTATGTCCTGAAAACAGTACGCAAAGTCTTGCGCTTTCTCCCGGATGAGCACAAGAAGACAGTGGTGACGGGACTAATAATGTCGTGGCTGGATTACTGTAACAGCCTGCTGCTCAATGCTCAACATGGGCTGCTTAACAAACTGCGAATCCTGCAGAATGCAGCAGCCCGCTTGATCACGGGCACACCCAAATTTGCCTCGGTCGCCCAGGATCTGGTGAAATTACATTGGCTACCGTTGCGCAAAAGAATTGCATTCAAAGCTCTTTGCGTAGTTTTTAAGGCGCTCAAAGAAATAGGCCCTCACTGCATGACTCAGCTCTTCCAATGGTATAAACCAGCAAGAGCCCTTAGCTCAGCCGATCAGGGGCTGATTGTGGTTCCTAGAGTCAGGAAAGCCTGCTGGGGGGAAGGAGTTTCTCCCTGGGAGCAGCAAAGGCCTGGAACGCCTTGCCAGTGGTCCTCAGACTGGTCTCAGATTTAATGTCCTTCAGGAGGGCCCTGAAAACATGGATCTTTAAACAGTAAATTTTGGGCAAAGTACAGGGAGTGGTCAGTCCGAGCCAGGACACCGGCTGGTAACAGTGCGCTCTACAAATGTGAAAAATAAATAATGTTGCCTCTTTCTGCATTTCTCTTGCTTCTTTCTGCTTCTTTCTTCTTCTTTCTGCACATGTCCTACCTACGTAGGCATAGTTAGAAATTTGCACTTAAAAACCTTAGAAATTCACTGGAGAAACCATAGGTTTCAGGGATGTTATAGTTAGAAATTAGCATTTAAAAAAACCTTTTAAATTCACTGAAAAAAACCCATAGGTTTCAGGGACGTAATAGTTAGAAATGATCTTTTAAAACATCTTTGAAATTCATTAAAAAAAACATAGGTTTTAGGGACGTTATGGTTAGAAATTAGCATTTAAAAAAACATATAAATTCACTGAAAAAAACACAGATTTCAGGGACATTATAGTCGGTTGGACATTTCACTCATACAAAACCAGAGAAATTCAGCTGCAACTCGCGCCCCCACAATGCACTGCTGATGACATCACATATTACATCACTCATTACATGGTTAGTGAAATCACAGATGACATCTCAAATGACATCACTGATGACATCACTGATGACATCATCCATGTGATCCTCTGATGCACCTCCTCACAGCCTATATAACCTTTGATACACCCACTCTAAAATACAGACTGCCATTCTTGAAACCATAGACACACCAATTCCAGTTACGATATACCCACTCACTGATTCCTGGGTCTACACACACATCCACTTCCTCATCCATACAGTCACTCATACATGCAGTCACTCATCAATACAGCCATTATCATATGCACTCATGCACCCATACAGACACACACACCACCACTCACCCATAGAGTTACTCACTCAGCTAGTCAATCATGCAAAAAATCAATCACACTCCCATTTACTCACCCACACAGTCATACACACACCACCTCCCTTATTTATACAGATACTAACACATACTTACTCTCTTATACAATCACTGACACAAGCACACACTCATCCATACAGCCACTCTCACAATCACTCACTCACATATATTCATGTATGTACTCCAACACTCACATATACTGCCTTTCACATATGTAGTTATTCACACATGTACCACTGAGACATCCATTCACTCATCAAGACAGCCATACACACCCACCCATACAGCCCCTCACAGATGCACTCTTGAACCCATACACCCAGTGAACCACCCACTCACACATCCATTCAGGGAGTCACACACACCCCACCCACCACCACAGACACTCAGGCACCCATACAGATAAACAGACAACCAATTAATAACCCTTAATCCTTTCGCCGCTGTGCAAATTCCGCCATGGTATGAGGGGGCTAAGAGGTGGGCGTAGGGCTGCGGTACTCATGACGGCTTCCGTATGTCATTAATCACAGTGGGTGTGTGCTCATGACGGCCAGGAGCCATCCGAGCTCTGCCCAGAGATTAATTCTCCCGCACAGGCAGGGAATTAACACTGTGTATGAGGAGTGGCAATGTTCGGACAGCTTCCGGCTGCACATGCCTACTGTGACTCATGATGGCCGGGAGCCGTCATGAGCACCGAAGAGGATAAAGACACTCATGTAGCTACTCAGCAACCCATGCAGCTGCTTACACATCAACAGACATACAGATAGAAACATTCACACAGTTTAGTCACTAACTCATGCATTCAGTAAGACACGTTTATTCACTCACTTATATAGTCAGTCACGCACCTACTAAATCATACATTCAGACGCTCATACACCCACTCATTCTTCAATACACCTTGGCCTAAATATATATAAACATATTTAAACTTTATAGAAACACACATTCACTGGATAATGTCATCAGTGATGTAATTTGGAATGTCATCAGTGATATCACTGACCATGTCATGAATGATGTAATATGTGATGTCATCAGCAGTGCATTGCGGGGGCGCGAGTTATAGGAAGCTCAACTAACTAATTTCTCTGTTTTTGCACGAGTGAAATGTCCAACTAACTATAACATCCCTGAAACACGTCTTTTTTCAGTAAATATGTATATATATATTACCTACTGGCAGTTGCCAGTAGGGAGTTTTAGTTAGGACCTTGTTTCTAATCAAAGACTATTTTTTATTTTGCCAATATCTTTAGTGTGGTTTGATCAATCTTTGTGAAATTTTCCAAACTAATGGGGCAGTCAGGCGATTTCCTGTGTTGAAAGTTTTTGTGTGATTTTCAACCGGGAGCCGAGAAAAAGGGAGGAGTCCCATGAAGCAGTTTCTCCATGTTAATTTCCATACCAAACTTTGGACACGGCTACAGCCCGAACAGCTGAATGGAATTACATCACATTTGGCAACAAGGTACCTCTTGTTTCAGAAAGCACTCTTTTCTTAAATTGTGTATATCCGTTCCATAGTTCGTGAGACATTTAAACATTTCTCAGATATCCATTTGCAGAGCGGTGGAGAAAGGGGGTGTGGCCTGCGAACACCTCTCAGCAATATTACTATGTGGTGCTTACTGGAGTTAACGGGTATGCTAGTTGGCCCCTAAGTACAACCACGAGCACAGGGAACTTCATCTGGCAACCAAGAGCATGTCAGGAGGCGCATCTGCAGAGTGGCAGACAAAGGGGGTATGGCTTGCTATCAGAACTCAGCAATCCTGCTCTGTGGGACTTACTGGAGGCAATAGGAGGGGTAGTTGGCCCCGAAGAATGTCCTTGTGGGCCAACTATCCCTACTGTACTCCACCACTCTGCAAATGTACCTCTTGTCACGCTATTGGCTGGGGGACAATGTTCACTTTACTCCTGAGGGCACTTGGGGGCTAAGAAGCCCTCCTGGTAACTCCTGTAAGCCCTACACAGAAGAATTCCTTTGCACATGGTTGGATTCTCAGCCCCCTTTCTCTGCCACTCTGTGAACGGGACTGCTATTTAAAAAAAATAGAAATTCACTGAAAAAACCACATGTTTCAGGGACGTTATATTTGGAAATGAGCATTTAAAAAGCCTTATAAATTCACTGAAAAAAATACAGGTTTCAGGCACGTTATAGTTAGGAATTAGCATTTAAAAACCTTAGAAATTCATGGAAAAAATCAAAAGTAAGATGGATGTTATATTTAATCTGACATTTCACTCATACAAAACCAGAGAAATTCAGCAAGTATAGTTAGCTGAGCTAACTATAACTTGCGCCCCCACAATGAATTGCTTATGACCTCAAATATTACATCCCTCATGAGATGGTCAGTGACATCACTGATTACAATACTAATGACATCTCAAATGACATCACTGATGATATCAGTGATGACATCTCCAGTGGCTGTGAGTGTTAAATATATATACACCAAGATGTATTGGTGAATCAGTGGGTTTATGAGTGTCTTTATGGATGACTCAGTGGGTGCATTAATGACTGTATAAGTGAGTGATTAGATGTCTCAGTGAATTTATGGGTGAGTGAGTGACTGATTGTATGAATGTGTGTATCTGTCAGTTAATGTCTAAGTGGGTGTGTGAGTATATTAGTGGGTACTTGAATGGCGATATGGGTGGTTGATTTGTTGTCTGACTACGTCTGTGGTTGTCTGGGTTTGTAGGTGAGGAGGTGTGTGACTGCCTACATGGATCAGTGAGTCGGTGAGTCAGTGGCTGTATGGGCTACTGTTGCGTGTGTGAAAAGTTGTGTGGGTGAGTGAGCGTCTGTAAGGCTGTGTCGGTGATTGAGTGCATGTGTCAGTATCGGTGAGTAACTGAGTATGTGAAAGGCAGTATACATGATTGATGGGGTATATGGGTGACTGTATGCCTGAGTGAGTGAATGCGAGAGTGGCTATATAGATGGGTGCATGCTTCTGTCAGTGACTTTATAACTGAGTGAGTATGTGTTCCTATTTGTATGAGTAAGTAAGTAAGTGGGTGTTTGTGTGTAACTGTTTGGGTGAGTATGTGGCTGTATTATTGACTATATGGGTGAGTGTCTTTGTGTGTGAGTAGTTCTATGGGTGACTCACTCAGTGTGTCAGCACCTGTATGCCTGTATGAGTGGATATGTCAATGGCTGTATTAGTGAGTGAGTGGGTCTATGAGTGGAAGTATGGGTGAGAAGTGCATGTGTGTATAGATCAATGAATCAGAGAGTCGGTGTGTAAGTATCGGGGGCAGTTTAAGTGTTCTGACTCTAATGCCCCAAGCATTGGGGGTGTACATATAATTAGAGGGTCTGATTTATTATTTGAAATCTAGTAGGATAACACAATGAGGAAGGTGCATGTTTGGGAGGGCAGATAAATATTCGAACTCCAAGCCAACAAACACTGTAGAAAGTGCATCTAATTGAGTTTTGTCAAATTCATTATTCTAACTATAGTCCCTCAAACAATGGGGGAAATAGAGGTATTTCGGAGTTATATTTACTATTGTAACTGCAGTACCACAAACATTGGGGACAGGACATATATTTACGGGAGTCAGTTTAACTATTTTTACTCCAGACTTACCACCACTGGGCCTGGTGCATATATTTAGGTGGGGGTTATATGTATTATTCTAACTGCAATCCCACAAACATTGAGATTATTAATATATATGGGAGAGGGCATAGATTTAAGATTCTAACTCCTGTCCCACATGCAGTCGGGAGAGAGCTTTCACTTGGGAGTGGAAAGGTTTTTTTAAAAAAACTTTTTTAATTTCTAAAGTCATTACAGCCAGTAAGGCAGTACATATGATACAATAACATATGTGCAAATGCTGTTTCTTATATCCAATGGTCATTCACATTATAAGCAATTTTGTGGTTACAACTTAATGTCTGCCATCTTTAGATTCTCTTTATGGATGCAATTCTGACATTTCAGTGTATGCCCCCCCACCTGCTACCTACATTTCTGTACATGTGTTAGATGTCCATCCTGGGTGGCTTTAGGTTACCCCTCCTGTTACCAAATTACATCAACCAATTCCTGTTCTGCCCCTCTGGCTCTTCATCTTCAACAGACTTCCGCGCCAGATATGTCTGATATGGACCCCATATATTCTTGAGTCTACAACTAACCCTGGATGGGTAACTCCGCTCTGCCAGCAGAGTTTGTGAAGATTTGCCTTCTCCGTGCTCCATGGCAAACGCGGATTAGGCAAAAATTCCACCTCTGTGGCGGAGCAGAGTTAGCGGCTCCCTCCCCCCTCCCAAATGCTTTAAAAGATATAAAGAAGGCACTTACCTGTGTCTCTGTCACCTCCCCTGCCTGGCCGCTCTCCTTCCAGTTCCTCTCGCGTCCTCGATGCTCAAAGTGAAGTTTAGGCTGTGTCTTATCGTCCTTCCCCATAGTGATAGGTCTTGTTTTAATTGAATGATTATTAATTGTCCTTTTATGTGATCTAGATAACTCAGGTGTTTTCAGGCTATGCTACTCTGCCTCTGGCACAATATCTGTGGTTGTAGGCCACCCCCGGTGATTGCTACTGGGTATGTGTTGTCAAGTTCTATCTCCTAAGGCCACCAGGCAAAGTTGTGTCTAAAGCCTGCTCACCGCTACGCCCCAGGTTTGCCTTTGTGGTCTCTCTGCCTCTCTTGCCTGCATTGTGAGGGCCCAGGCTCTTCTCTCCATGCCCAGATGTACGTCCGTGCTCTTCCTCACAATGCCGGCGGGGGTGGGCCTCGCCTAGTGCCCATTCACCGCTAATGTTGGTATGTGGCTGGACCGTGCTGCGGCTCCATGTGGTGTCCTCCACGTTCTGCCTCAATCTTACACACCTGCCTCAGCAGGTCACAGGCACTTGTCAGACAGCCAGCATAGTCGCGCAGCCCCTCTACTGTTGATCACTTCATGGGCTGATTTCTTGTTGTGGCTCCATGCTGTCTCACCTACGCACTTTTCTTTTCGCCGGTGCTGGTCGTAGCTGTAGACACATTATCCATAAATGCTTGGTTTGCTCTCCACTAGCCACACCTTTTCTGCTGTCTTCAATATGTTGCTGTTCCTGAATGTAGTCGATACCTGTAGGATAGTTTGGGCAGTCATAGGAGCTCTCTCAAGCTGCGGCCATCTTGGTGTCAGGCAAACTCCGCCCCCAGGAGTGAAGAGGGTTATTTGCTATTTGCTTTCTATTGTCCCATATTCATCATAGAAAGTGCTTATATTTGAGATGTGTCAGAATATGATCATAAAACTTAATTTAGTTACAAATATAACCATAAAAGCACAAAACCACAAATCCATAGTTAAAACATGAAATTTCAGGATATTAAAAAACAGAAGATGAGAAAAAAGATGAAGCAGAAATGCCTTCAATGGCATTGAAAAAGCAGTGAATTATCATAACGAACAGCAAATTTCAGAAATTGTCACACAACAAAACAAGCAGCAATATAAAACAACAGTTGTCAGCTCAGGTCTGCATCTGCTAAAACCCCATTTTTGAGCAGTAGGATTAAAATTCTTATAGAAAGCTTCAGAAAAAGATGGCATGCAAAAGACTCTGAGAGGAAATTTAAACATAGGGTTAACAGCAAATTGAATCACAGCTGAACTTCCCCTTTGTAACTGGAGATGACAACGAATGATGCTTAGTCTAAACCTGCAGAGATGACTTCCCTCCCAGGAATGGGTTACAATAGATAGATAAGACTCCATACCTAGAAAATTCTGCAAAATAACAGAGAAACCACCTCACAATTAGGTGTGGCAGAACTTGCAGAGTTTCACTCCGTGGAATTCTGCAGAGTTGCATAAAAACTCAGTGAGATTCCACAGAGTTCTGTGGGTAGGCAGAAATTGGTAGGTCACGCTGCTCGCGCAGATTTGTAGTGCAAGAGCTTGTTCTGCACTGCAAACTCAATCCAAACTACATCACGCGGTGCGCCAGAAGGTAATACTTCTTTGCTACTGCTCAAGTAGATTTTCTATCCAGCCACAGCATTCTCACCATGAGGGGTCACAACTGCCCACAACCACCCAGGGGCCATTCTAGTGCCAGAGAATCACGCCAGGGGATACCAATTCACACTTGTCAACTTAACGTTGGTGAGCCGCTCCCGAAAACAAACTCTGAGCAGAATCTATCACCCACCCCTATTCAAAGTCCATTTCTACTTTTGTGAAAAATCTTCCACACCCATAATTTGCCTATTTTGGAGATACCTTCAGGATTAGAAAATAGAGAGGGCCTGCACAACTCATTAAAAGCATATTTAATATATTTTAACAAAGGAATTGTAAAGTCAATAAAACAGTTAGGAGAAGCCTTGGGATTGGCCCAGATGGAAATCAATGGTAATAAAGGGGCCAATTACATTTTCTCAACATATGATAGGCTCAACTCTTCATGGCAAAAATGATGTGACCTGCAAAGGGGAAGTCCAAGTTGCCACGACAAAAAATTATTTTCTTCATATTAAAGAGTAACTCCAAATGCCTGCACTATAACATAACATTGGAACACATTGCATATTATATCCAAACTTGGCAGTAAAGTTAAAGATGGTCCCAATTCACTGCACAAACATTTGACATCCAAGACTGAGACAGACAGACCATAAACTATTGGAATCAAATCTGACTCCTAAGCATGAAAAATGATAAACCCTCTTGATAACTTTGTTTTTTACACTAGATGTGGTCAAGAAACTCACATAGCTTCACATGTGTTTTTAGAGGTTTGTATCAAGGTCAAAATCATCCATGAAGAATCCTGACACAGCATCATCTGAATAGAGTACAACAGAAGTTGTTTTGCGGTTAACATTTGGCTTAGCTTTACCAATGATTAGCAAATGTGAATTTGGAATATTATATATAGATATAAAAATAAACCTGAGCACAACACTGATGAGCTCCGTTGTCAAGACTAAAAAACAATAGGAAAACTCCCATTGATCTGCAAACTTGACTAAGACTGGCAATTCAGTATGTAGCCTCTATGCGAAGTTGCCGAGGCATTTCTCAAGATCCATTGAGGTCAAGATATGCAATAATTTTGACCTATTAACCTGATCAAAGATGCTACTGAAGTCCAGGACAGCATATTTGCAGGCAATAACAGACAAATTGAGACCTTGGTCCATGGCACCTAAACCCTCTCAAAAACCATACAGGACACCAGCCAGTATGTTATTTTCTGCAGGCCAGGTTAATATCCTATTTAAAAGTATTCTTCCAATGACTTTGATGATAGACTTGATCAATAATATTGGTCTATAACACCTGGAGTTGTAGCAATTTCCCTTCTTAAACTCGTGCGCACTTACAGAGTAATATCAAGAGCTGAAAAAAAACGAATTACTGGCAGAGGTCAGTACATTTATCAACATAGGAGCCCATAAGTCATTGTTCAAGTTGCATGGGTCCATAGGTATGGCACTGGGCCTGGGAGCTTTATCAGAAGTCTTTAAAAATGTCCTTGGGAAAAAACAAACAAAATTGTTTGTAATGTCATAGAAGCTGAAATTGTAAAAGGATTTCTTTAATATCCTCTTAATATTTAGAGTTTACAATCACACAATCCATCTCCCTCTTGATATTTAGAGTAAACATCTACACGGTCCACCTTCAGGTTTTGTACTGATGGCCTAACCCAAGATATATGCATTGCAAACAAAATCCTACTGTACACAACCATGGTAAGATTTAAATATTTAGATATCCAATGAACTAGTTTGTTGCGTTAAAGTATCCTTTGGGCCAAGCAAGGGGAAAAGGAAGGGATGTTGACCATAGCTAAAACATAAGGGCAAGCATAGGAGGGAAATGTAGGGTTGAAGGTGGTAACCCTACGGACGAAGCCAATCTATTGATAGAGGAGTCAATATCAGGAGCATTCATTTTGCTCAAAGGGTGGATTGTGAAAATACCTGTAATTGAGAAATTAGTGCCCGCTACCGACGAAGAAACACCGGGGAGATCTGCAGCATTATTCTGAATTTGTAAGCCAGATGAAACTCAGCTAGCAGAATAAGAAACATCTGCATCAGTGGTTGTGGCATGAGATGCACTACCAGTGTCAAGAGATTTTGTAGATCCACAACTTGTGCAATTCTAAATAGCTTTTTCCTAAAGGATTTGAAGCTTGAATTTATCACAGAATGAACTCTACTCAAAAAGTTCTCAAAAAGGTCTCTCATTAAAGTTACAGTCAGTGGCTCCTTGTGGACCTTACTCTGATGCTCAGCAGCCCTAGCCTATGATTTGGTCGCTTTAGGCAATGGGAGCATCTTCAGCAATGACAGGAATAACTGGACAAATATATGAAACATGCAGAAATTGTCAAGAAACCCTGGCACCCCATAGTAGATTGGGGGGGGGGAGGTCAGGGTTATGAGGGAGCAGGAGGGACCTTCTATGTAGAGGCGTCTCTCCTCCAGTTTAATTTCTTTGGATATTGCACCCACTGCACGCTCAAGGATGCAGTCAGTCGTAGCATGGTTAGGACCTTCTATACATAATTCAGAGTTAACTGGGATTTTTCATTTCCCCAAGATGAAATAAACACAGAAACAAAAGTCGAACAGGGATAGTCTTAACCAGACCTTTGCCCAGGCACTGCCTGGGCATGACCCACACACATCTGTGTATCAGTGATGTGAAAAGGGCTACATTGTGCTCATTCCCTTCCCCTTCTTCCAAATAGAGCAGTGAAACCTGGAGGTGTGATTGTTGAGCACGTGCTAGGCAAAGCAACATCAACAACAACAGCAGCAGGAGAGCATATATATGGTATGGGGGGAGATTTGCTGTTCTAATTCCAATCCCACAAACAGTGGTGAAAGTGCATATGTTCAAGGTGTGGTCATATTTGCTATTCTATATTCAGCCCTGCCCACATTGAGGAAGGTGCATGTACTTGAGGTTTCTGATTTGAAATTCAAACTCCAAGCCCATGTACATAGGGAAGAGTGCATATCATTTGGGGCTATCCTATTTAGTTTCCCAACTCTGGCCCCACAAACATTGGAGAATGTATACATTTGAGGTGGTCAGATCAAATATTCAAGATCCAGTTCAATATAAAACGTGGGTAACTGTAATTAATTGGGAGGGACAAATTAACTTACAAGTGCAATTATTGTTTTTCTGAACCCAAATATAACATTTCTGTTTTCTAAAAATGAAATATATTTATTTATTTAGTTTCAATGTAATAATTTAAAAACAACAATTTCAAAATACACTTTCAATTAATCACTATAATTCTCCAATCATTTTGCAATGTAATATTCCCAAATACAATAACGTAGCCAGGTAGATTCACAAAAGTTGCACAACCCATTTTAATTTTTTTTTAAGTAAATACATTGCATATTGATGAGCCCAGATTTTTTTTTACAATTTTCTCAGTTATTAGGATTAAAAACATTTTAAAACCATAATATATTTATGAATAATAATAAAACATTAATTAATATATATTTTAATAAAACACTACCTACCAAAATACCTCACTATTCCCCATATCCAGGAAAACATGTCTATATAAAATAATTTAAACAATTATTGTTAATAGTTATCATTAATTATAAAAATGTGGGAATATATTTATAAGACAACACTACTCACCCAATGCCCAATAAACCCCATAACCTAAAACGTACATTAAACAATGTAATGTTAAAGAACAATAATTTAATTCAGAAAAATACAATACATTACATTGCAATACATTCTTAACATTAAGAAAACAATAGTTAAATCTTTAATATTATTGTCAAAATTGCAAAAATCTATGCATTTACACTCAATACTTTGTAACTTGATAAAAAGTAGAAACAAATATTTTGGATCAATACACATACTCTTATCTTGTCACTAGATGGTTCCTAAAGGTTGCTGTCTTGCCTTAGAGATGTCATCCTCAATTTTCCTGAAGTAACATTCTACTGAGACAAGTCAATAGGAGGGGTGGAAATGAGGTCCAATGAGGGCCATATATTGACAGCCAATTCACAAGTTTGAAATTAAAGTTAGGTACACCACTCTTAAGACAATACTGTAGAAATAAAGAATAGCAAGATGAAGACCAAAACTCCTAAAGTAGTTAAATCGAGTGAGTATTATACAAACCAAAACCTTTGCGACTGCAACACAAAACAAGAAAAGTAACACCTGATGTTCAGTCAGAGCTCGCTGATTGTTCCTACAGCACAATAATTAGCAACAGCACAGTTGAAGTGGAAAAATCATCAGGACTCAGTAATAGACTTAGACAGATATTTGATTAAATGGTTATCGTATTATCGATCAAAAATTCATAGCCACACATAATTTCTTCAGCAGGTCAATTCGGAATATCACAGTTTTTATAATGGTGCCAAGCATTTAAGCAGGCTTTCTCGAATCAAAGAGAGCTACAGAGTTACAGAGTCCTTCTACCATTAAGGACAGAAGGAGAGCCCATTGTTTAACAGCTCAGGTCCTAAGAGGATGGAAAAGAGGTTTAAAGTCCATTAAGTCCATTAAGGGAGAGTCCATTAGCATAGGTCAAAGGAATATGAGGAATGAAAAAGATAAATTGTCCGGCAAAGAAGGTTCAGTCATCAGCTACCAATCTTAGCATCAGCAAGGCAGTCCGAAATAAGAGAACATGTAAACAAATAATGATCAGCATCAGCATAGCATCTGGGTCTCATGTAAGAAAAATCAGAAATGACGTTGCCCCTCTTTTAGTGTTTCTTCTTTAATAAGATTTTAAGTATGTCCTAGTGGGGTGGCATCACAGCAATTTCAAAGATTATCACATGTCCATAGTCAAACAGTGCCATCGAAGACGCTCGTATAAACAAGATGGTTTCCCATGCTGGTCATGGAAATGAAAGCGTGAGAGTCCACATAAGCCTAGTATCAAATGAAAAGATACAAAGTAGTCTGTACATAGCAATAACTGAAATTCTATTCTCAGAGGAACATTTCATGGTGCATGTCGAAAATCATTCAGGAATGTCAGGGTGTATACATGAACGGAACAAATAAGCAACATTTCACTTGTAGTAAAACATCCCATTGTATTAAATCAGGAGAAAGGTCATCACTAGAGAACAAAATTTCAAAAAAGCGTTTAAGTTAGCATTGCACAAAGTAAAAAAATGAGCTCTGACTTCACATCATTGTAATGAAATGAAATCAATTAAAATAAAGATGTATAAATGTTTGTGTATTATTATTACAAAGAAATGGCTAAAGTTAGAATTGCCCTACTACCACATATTTTCAACATGACCATATAAATGCAAGTTTTCTAATTTCATACTACAAAATTCATTTGCAATATTTCATAAACGATAGAGCCTCCAGTATCATTGTGCAAAGTTTTAAGTATGTACTTCAAATCTACAATTTTTTTCACTGACTTTTCTAACTGGTGCACTCTTTGCAAAAATCATAGAAAACACTAGGCCACTTTACTTTACATCAAAACTGTATATGTCATAGTCATAGTCAAAATACTTTATTCGGTTTTACAAATAGCAAACCATAAAAGCGATATTTCAACAATAAAAAGGACAATTATATGATAAAAAATATGTACGTTAAACTTGTGCAAGTAATAAAACAGTTCCTTCGTATATTAATACAAAACAAGTTAAAAAGCTAGCATCCCAGAAGTGCAAACGTGAGTCTAAAATGTAGTTGATACCATGACTACGGTACAAGCTTCCGTTAGTTTGGGAGTCTTTTTCTCAGTCTCAATGCATTTTTAAAAAAACCAACAACAAATAAAGTGCTTTCTGGGCTCAACATTTGCAGGAAGCAAAGAGCCGGATGAACCTGGGTGAAATTTTTTTTTTTTTAAAATAGGTTTTAAAAAGAGTCTACGGGGAACATCATAATAATGGCAAAAGAACATAAAGTGCATTAGGTCCTGTGGAGATGAAACATCGCAGCCACAGGGCGGCAAGACCTGCCCTTTATGACTTCCCTTTGGGACAGCAAGTAGAAGGTGGTAAAGGTTAAACCTGAATCTGGTTAACAGAAACCGCTCATGAGATGAAATAGGCCATGTTAGATAAAGTTCCAGCGAGGGGGCGGTTTTAAGTAACATGAAGTTACGAACACTAGGTTTAACCAGTTCTGCCCCTTCTCTGTTAAATTTTTGCCTTAGGGAAAAGGTTTTATTAACATAGGCCACATCCTCGATGGTAATCGTTTCAGGGTTTAAAAAGAGATCCAGTCATCTAAGGTCGTTAAAGCAGGATTTTAAATATTTTAGCCAGGGAATTTTAAGCATGTTATCCAGAGTCTGGGCTTCTTTAAGTAGCTGGTGATTTAGGGTAAGATCTTTATTTATCCAGCATTTCAACCAAAAAAGCAGAGGGCGGATAGCTAATGTGTCGCTGATAAATGGGAGCCCAGTTTCTTCATGAATGATTACATTTGAGGTTCCCTTTGGTACTCCCAATAATTGTTTTAAAAAATTATTCTCGCCACCTGGATGCCCTTCACTGCTGTATATCCCCATAGCTCACTACCATAGCTGCCAATTGTGATACTTTTTGCCTGGTACAACTTCAGCATTGCAGCAATTGGGCGTCTCCCCATTTTGCTTGCAAAGCTGAAGATGGCGGCATTCGCCCGTGTAATCTCCCCTCTTTTCTTCTCAACTAAAGCAGCCCAACTTAAATGGTCGTCAAATAAAACTCCCAGGTAGGAGAAGGTTTAGTAATGGCCACTTTTCCATTGTTTATCATAAAGGGGAAGTTGCGTTTCGGGCGAATTCCGACCTGCAGTATGAAAGACTTGGAATTATTTATGGCGGGAAAGCATTCAGTAAGGATTGCAGGCCTCTGGCAGTTCTAGCCAAGAGGACTGCATCGTCCGCATAAAGGAGGACGGGAAGGTCCCTGCGCCCTACGTAAGGGAAATCCACCCCAGTTTCAATTAGAGACTTCTCTAACTCATTGATATATAGGTTAAAAAGAAAGGGCGCTAAAATGCACCCTTGCCTTACTCCCCGGGTAACTGTAAAATCCCTCGATACTCCAAGATCGTATGAGAATCTAATGTTTGCTCTGGTGTCCCTGTGTAGATCCCTTGGGAAGTTGATAAGAGTGACATACACACCCATGGCGTCCATGGACTGCCACAATTTCCCCCGATTGACACAGTCAAAAGCGGAGAAAAGGTCCATGAACGCCATGTAGATGGCACCTCTGCGAGCAACAGTATACTTCCCAAGGGTCATGTACAGGTTAAGACATTGTGCCAGGGTAGAATGCCCGGGACGAAACCCGTACTGAATATCAGAGATGACTCTGTTTTCTTCGGCCCAAGTGGTCAGTCTGTTCAAGACTACCCCTCCCACTACCTTTACTATAGAATCAATAAGGGAGATTTGTCTGTAACAACCAGTGCTATTGCGGTCTCCCTTCTTAAAAACGGGGACGATCGTGGAAGTACCCCATGATTCAGGGCATCCTTCCAGCACTGCTGTATTAAGCACAGCCATGACGACTGGGGTCCAGAGAGGTTGATTTGATTTAAAGACATCTGGGGGCAAGCCGTCCGCGCCTGGAGCCTTATTACAGGTCAGGCCGGAGATGCCTTTCTCAACCTCACACATCGTAAACGGGGGCAATGTTTTAATACTGGCTTCGAATTTCGGGTATGCCTTTAACGTGGTGCAGGTAAATATGGACTCAAAATGGTGTACCAAGTCATCTTCTGTGATGTTTGTGCCAATAGCATTCGACCATTCTTTTTCAAATAGGGGTTTGTTAATTATTCCCCAGAATTTCGAGCTGTTACTTAATGTTTCGTGATCAAGAAGCTCCTTCCACATATTATCCTTAATTACCGACTTCCGAAATGCCAAAGCCCGTTTATAATTAAGGCGAAGGAGCCTGATTCGAGATTGGTCTCTTGGGGTAGACCTCAAACCCGTCTTTAACTCTCTCTGTATATGTCAATAAGCAACATCAGCAACATAAAATTATTAGTGCAACCTCATTTATATGTTTTAGTATTATTTAATATGGGTGAATTCTTCATCTCGTGTTTAAAGGCATGCTTTTATGGTGATTCTACTACACTTGTCTCAGTTTCATGTATCACTGTGTCTACGTGTGCAATGTGTACTTTCAACTATTCGGGTCTTCTCTGTATAAACATATCGTATATTATGATGTTTAAAATTGTGCTGCTTATGACTAACAGCTCTCTGCTAGGAGACTTAATGGCTGATCTACTAACATTCTGCACCAGGTTTCTGTCACAAAAGTGACATAAGCCAGTGAAAAATGTTTATTTGGAATATACATTCCAGCATAAAATATGTTTTCTACTAACAATGGTATACAAGGATTTGGACCACAAAATGCTGCTTCTTTGAGGCAAGTATTAAACAGAAGAAATGCTTTCATTTCTGATAATTTTTCCAACTTTTCATGTATGCACTATGGTGTAAAGGTGTGTCAGTGGTGCTAGGCAGCTGGTTCTTCATCAATGCAGAGAGAGCAGGACAGGGCCATATTATATTAGATATGGTGCTGTCCTGCAACTTTGTTTGCTGTCCTGCATTGTGTGACAACTTTGTAAATCCAGGCCTCACTGTTCAGTGCTCTGAAGCTAGTCTTACTCAGCCTCCTACTAAAGAAAATAGAAGTAGGTTCAACAGGTTGTATGTCATAATACTTAGTTACAAAATATCTCCCCGCCATATCATTGTGTTAAGAATATTGACTACCACAATATTTAGTAAGCCTACTGATTGGCAGTGTAACATCATAATGACCATAATGAGGTGTGAGATACAACTGTTTTGTGTTCAAATTATTTAATTGATTTTTCTAAAGTACATGAAGAGTGAGATCGGCAGAAAATAGCAGTAAAATTGTAGGTAACAATATTTAAATACATATAATTAACAACCGTATGCTAACAAAAAATTGAAAACATTTGAAGAATCCTAAAATAAAACAAAAATGATGAGGACACATATAGGCTATTAATATAGTGTTGAGTAACAAAATGAAATGGATAAAATATTTGCAGCTAGCAGTTAGAAGTATATTCATCCAGGGTATTTCTTATAAATAATTTGTTTGGGGATTGTGTTTTGGACTGGCTAAATTATGATTCAACTTATTTTCGTAAATATAAAATCCAATCCCACCATATCTGTACAGATAAAAGATAAGCATTTTTCCAGTGCTTGATAATTAATTTAATAGTGCATGACATTCAAAGATCACACCGTTTTATATCTATAAATGTTGAAAGAGGAGGTAGGGTGAATGATTTACCTACAACAATATTAAATGTTAAAGGAATGGTAATGTGGAAGATTAACGAGATTGTATCCCAAACATGAGGCCAACATTGAGAAATAATTGGACAAACAAAGAGCATATGTATCAGGTTCCAAATTGCAATGCCTACATTCTGAGTTGTCAATTAAATGTGCATCAAACAATTTGACAGGAGCCTAGTGTTTATTGCTAAATATAAAGGAGTTAGATTGACAAATAGAGGAAGGTACCCAGCTGGAGATATTACAAAGCCAATTATTCTTAATTTGTAATGGAGTATACTTAGGGGCTCATTAGGATGGCGGGCGGGCATCCTATCGGAAATCGGGACCGCCCGCACCATTAGGATGTGCCCGCCACAGTGGCGGGCATATCCTGTATTTATAGTATTGTGGCGGGCGGAGCACTCTCCTCCGCCCGCCACAATACTAAAAATACTTTGCATCATTTACATAAACAAAACGGCAGGTACCGCGCGGTGCCTGCCACTTTGTTTATGCAAATGCAGGGGGTACCACAGGTACCCCCGTGTGCCACCCCCCCTTGGGCCTTCACTCTGGGGGCCCACAGGGGGCCCCCAGAGTGAACACCGCATGCCTTTCCGTGGCGGCATTGCCGCCACGGAAAGGCATTGCACTATTGCCAATGTAATATGGCTGGCGGTGTCTCATAGACACCGCCACCATATTGATTATTTTCCGCCCCGGCCGCAATGCGACCGGGGCGGAAAAGTGGCGGGCGGTGTTTTGCTCCGCCGTGGTCCCCCCGCCATTCTAATATGGTGGGGGGGAATACAGGGAAGGATGGCGGGCGGATTGCCCCCGTCAGGGTGGCGGTGGCTACCGCCAGCCTGGCGGGGGCAATCCGCCCGCCATCCTAATGGACCCCTTAGTGTTAAAAATAGGATTCCAAAATTCACACAATTTCAATAGTTGAGAAACGTTAATAAATATCAATTTTCTATACCTATTAGAGGTAATTTGGCCAGAAAATAATTTGAGTATTAAAGACAAGTTCCATATTTGAGCAGTAAGGGTGAGGAACCCAGGAGTCATAATAATTTGGTATTGCATTGCATAATGTAACACATTTATGGTAATGAAAAATAGGAATGTGGAATTTAGCTTTGATATCTGAAAAGGTCAAAAATACATTGCTGTGACAGATGTCGGAAATATAAAATAAACCTGCATCTCTCCATTTATTAAAATTGGATACAGGTGTATGTACTTTGATTTTGGAATCATACCATAATGACACTTTTTTAGAGGACACATCTTGTTATTAAATATGGTATCAACAAAACCTAAGGCAAGTTATGTTGCATTGAGATTTGGAGAATGAGACCACACTTTACGAAGGTCCATGGTAAGGATTGCTAGTAGAGGGAAAGGTGAAGCAACATTCCTCTTTATAAGAACCCCTTTAGGATTTAGATATGGTTCTAAGCTCGAAAACCAGCGAACCCCTTGTGCAGTTAAAAAGGAGATGTGATATTTCTGAAAGTTAGGAATACCAAAACCTCCTTCCAATTTAGAGAGTATTAAAAGTTTATAGTGGACAGTTTACCATTCCAAAGGAAGTTAGTATGAATTTTATGAATATGAATATTTTAAAAGAGGTTACTGGAAATGATACAGGTAACATTGACAGTACATATAATATTTGTGGAGTTATTACCATTTTTATAGCATTACGTTCACTCCACCAAGGCACATGTAAGGGTGACAATCTGTATAATGTTTGTGAAATTTTGGTAATTATTTGTTAACAATTCATATCAACAGCACCCTTTATTGAATTTTGAAAGTACATTCCTAAATACTTGAGTCCAGATGAGTTCCATATGAAATTATTGCCACTTAACTTGTCAGTTGTACAATATCACTTAAAGAGAAAAATTCAGTCCTATTAATGTTCAATGTATAACCAGAAACGAAAGCATAATCTTCAATAAGTTTAAGTATAATGGGTAAGTAGATGATGGGATCCCCCTTATATTGATGGATATTGTCTGCTTATGAATAGTGAAACCTTTGCTTTCTATTTAGTTGCGAATGTGAGATAGTAAAGGTTCAATAGGTAACAAAAATAATCGGGGAGCAAAGGACAACCTCCTCTTGTGCCTTTACATAAAGAAAAAGATGAAGAAGTAATGCCGTTAACATAAATAGGTGCCCTGGGAGAAGAATATAGGGGCCGATTAGGATGGCGGACGGATTGCCCCCGCCGGGCTGGCGGTAGCCACCACCGGCCCGGCGGGGGCAATCCGCCCGCCATCCTCACTGAAATGACACCCCGCCACATTAGGATGGCTGGGGGGTCTGTGGCGGACGGGAAGACCGTCCACCGCTTTTCCGCCGGTCGCCTTTGCGACTGGCGGAAAAAGTGCGTACATATGGTGGCGGTGTCTGTGAGCACACTGCCAACCATATTACGATGCCTGCGGTCCTATGCCTTTCCACCGCGGCATTGCCGCCGTGGAAAGGCATACTGTCTTTGCTTTGGGGGCCTGTTGAGAGCCCCTAGGGTGAAGGGGGGTGCACATGGGGGTACCTATGGTACCCCCCTGCGTTTCAAAGTACAACATGGGAGGCATCGCGCGGTGAAACGCACAACATGCATTTTTAGCATTGCGGGATGCACCCGCCACTGTGGCGGGTGCATCCTAATTCGACGCACGGGACCCCGCCCTTATCGCGGACGGTCCCTTCCAACGACAGGATGGCGGACAGACAATATCCGTCCACCATCCTAATCGGCCCCATAATGCTTTAGCCATTGCAATAAATGTGGTACCAAAACAGAACGTTTCCATAGTTTTGAACAAAAACTTCTAATTAACTTTATCAAATGCTTTCTCAGCATGTAATGCTAGGAGACCACTAGGATTTTCAATGTTATGGAGAGAAGCATTACCGTGAGAAACAAGTTTAGTATTGTCTGCTGATAGTCACCCTTTCATAAAGCCTGTTTTGTCTGATTGAATAATAGTATTTAGTGTAGGAGATAATCTAGTTGCAAGACTCTTGGCATTTAGTTTCCAATCTTGGTTAATAAGTGAAATGGGATGGTAGTTTTGAAGTAGTTTGTGATTTATATCTTGTTTAGGGAGAACACTAATTTTTTCCTCTTTAAAAGAATAATTGGAGGCAAAATCCCAAAATAACGATGAAAGCACCAGAGATAGTTGACCAGTGAATGTTTTATAGAATTATGCTGGATAACTATCAGGTCCTGGTGACTTTTTGGAATCTAAGGATTTCATAGCAGAGTGTACTTCCCTATAGTTAAAGGGGCATCAAGTGTAGTTCTGTCAATAAGTGATATTTTGTTACATTGCAATGGTGAAGAAAGTGATCTATTGTTGCATCATCAGAATTCTGAGATTTGCTATAGAGATTTGAGTAAAACTGGTGAAATTCTTTAGCTCTCTCTGTGGTGGATAGTAGCAGTTGTCCTGCGGAGTTATGAATAGAATGGATATAATTTGCAGCTTCTTAAATTCAGAACTAATTAGCAAATGTGACCAGTTTTATTAGCATTAAATTGGAAATTCACTTTTATTTGTAGATTTTGTAGTTTTGTTTTAAATTGCATATCTGAGAAAATTATGAAATGTTTCTCAGCCATGACAACAGGTTGTTCTAATAATGATAATTTGGCATTAAATTACTTATTCTCGTATGACTTTACAGTATAGGGACGCCTCTTATGTATGTTTAAAGGCATCCCAATGCATAATATTGTTACGGAAAAAATCATCGATAGCAGATAATAGTGTATGTTGATTTGAACCAAAGAGTGCAATATTAATATACATTCTGCATCTGTGTGTAGGATGAGGAATGTCAGCTGAAATTAGGGAGAACAAGATTAAATCATGGTCTGATACAGTAACAAGTTCTATTCTGTGATTAGAAATCATACAAGTAAAATTTTGTGAAAATAAAAATTAATCTATATGTGAACATGTAAAGTCTGCATTGGGAAAAAGCAAAATCTTTATCAGTATGGTGTGTAAGCCTCCAGCAATTCACTAATTTAGTATTTGAGAGTAATACTTTAGAGAATACGATTTTGAGGGGCAAAAGTTAACTGTGGAAAGTCTATACAAATGTTGGTCGTGGATCATATTAAAATCTCCTCCCATGATAATAGGTGCAGTTCCTATAGCTAGAATCTCGGATGACACAGTTTTCCAAAATTGGGGATCATCTCGTGTAGGGCCATAGATATTACCTAAATGAGGAGAATTTTTATAAATTTGGATACAAACATGGATATATCAACCATATGAGTAAGAACTATGAAGAGTCACCTTGTAAATTGCAGGAAATAAGATAGCCACACCATTTATTGATGTGCCGGTGAAGAAACTACACTCCCCACCCAAGAGTTTTTCATGGAGGCCAAAATGTCGTCATCAATTTGAATTTCCTGTCTAAACCCAATGTCAGTATTACATTTGTGTAAATAATCTAGGATTTTCCTCCTTTTTACTGGATGATGTAATCCTTTAAATTAATTGATGCAACATTGAAGTTACAATTATTAGCCATGATAAAGTATGATGGACAGATAAAACTGAGTGAAACTAAAATTGAAAAATATGAAGACAGACAAATGAACAAGAAGAACAAACACATATGACCTCTAGAAGAAGAACGCATTAAAGAAGATAGTTTAACTACGAAGGTACAATCCATGAATTAAATGGAACACCATTTTTTTGGCTGTAGGAAGAAAGGAACAATAGTAACTATGCAGCCTGAATAATAAAGTATTAGGTACAAAAGAGTGTGAACCCATTGGCACTGGAACATGAAGATTAAGATATGTAATTTGTTCTAGAGTGAAGTGAAAGATTGAGTTACATTATTTTTCCATATGCCAAGACTAATGGGTCAAAAAAAAATATTTGTATCCAGCTTCTTTCATCCTGGGGAGTAAATCTGCTAATTATGGGCCCTATTAGGATGGCGGATGGACCTGCGTCTGTCCGCCACCCCAGAGGTGGAGGGACCGTCTGCAGGGGCAGTGGCTGTCCCTCCGTGCGAATTAGGATGTGACCGCCACCCTGGCAGTCACATCCTGTATTTTTAACATTGCGGTGGGTGCTGTTTGAAGCAGCGCCCGCTGCAATGTTAAAACTGCATGCAGTGCATTTGCATGCACAAAGCGGCAGGCACCGCGCGGTGCCTACCGCTTTGTCCAAATGCAAATGCAAATCCTAATATGGCTGGCGGTGTCTGGCGGGGGGTCTTTTCTCACACCGCAGCGGTGAATCCGCATCCTCCGGGACGGCGGTGGCTTCCGCCGGCCCGGAGGATGCGGATTCACCGCAATCCTAATTGGGCCCTTAGTTTGCATGGCGATAGAATGGTACACGCTGGACCTTGTCAAATTACATTTTTCAGGATATTATTTTTTTAGTAATGAAGATATAAGGTTTTCCAAAAAGGATCTACAATTCTGACCTTCAATATTTTCTGGCAAATTGAAAATGCGCACATTTACAATTTCTTTTTTCGACGTCTAAAGGCTGTTTATTCATAGAGTGCTATTAGGTTAACTTGAGGTGTTAACTGGTCAACACCCCCTTATTGTCTCCAATTTTGATGATATTGTCAGATATCTTCATATTGAGGTCTGCCATACCCTCTGAATATGCTTAATGTCACATCATAAAACATTTGTATTATTGTGTGTGGTATGAATGTCTTCCAATATTTCTGCCGTTGATTCATCATGCAAATCCATCATTTTAGTTTTTGCAGGTAGAAGAGCAGATGCCTGCTTACGTTTATTAGGAGGATTCTGAGGTTATTTAACATCCATTCTGAATATATTAGAGGAACCATCTTAGTTGAAGTACAGTGCTGTTAAAGAAGCAAGCGTGGAATTAATACCATATACTCCAAATAATGGCGAATGAAAGAAGTAATTAGCAAATATAAGGAAAAAGGGATTTCTTGATGAAATTGCTGAACACCAAAGTCTGCCGACCTCCTCTTTAAGAAAGGAATTGAAATAGGGGAGACAGCACCTTTAAGAGAGAGCAAGGAGGTTGATAGGACGGCCTCTCTTTAGCACTGCTTTCCTCGAGTAGTCCTCAGCTGTGCAATGTCCTCACAGAAACAACCTCAGTGAAAAACGAGTCGTCAAAGCTGCAGAAGCCTCTCTAAAGCTGGTAAATGCATGCCAAGGTATTCCAAAGGCAATATATACACAAAAACTAAAACCGCTGCTATTCGACGTTAAAAATCACCCCTAATGACAGGCAGTGACTGAGCTTTAAGCACATCTGCAATCTTGGATCGCGCACACTGATGCAATCGAGATACAATTATTTTATAGATTCATTGATGCCAGGTGTCCTAGTAAAGAATTACATTAACATTATTACTTTTTCATATAATCCAAGTATTTCTAAAGGATATAGAACCATTTAAAAAGTGAACCACAGTATAAAATCGCATCTTGGCAAGGGGTGTTTTTTTTTTTAATTCGAGTAGCCAGCACTTGGAGCAGGTTCAGGCAACTTAACTGAACTCCTGCTTGAGGCACCCTGTGGGTTGATGTTTTAAAAGAGGGGAATAGGCTAAAACCTGTTTTGGGTTGCCTGCCAGTTTAGAGAGGAGCTGGCTTGGCACTTAAGGCTGGCCTGCTTCTATTGGCTCATGACATGGGCTGATTTACTTATGGCTAGATCTAATCTGAGGTGGCATAGTGGGCAAACTAATGAAGGGTTGGAATACTACTGTGAGCGATTGTCAGTGGTTAGAATATTCACAACCTTTCCTCCCATCATCCTTTTTAATGCTGTAAGTGACATAGGGCATGTCTGACGTAGGTCCTGTGCTCAGTGTTTCACTGGAACCAAGCTTTACCTGCCTGATGAGTCCAAATAGGCCAAAGCCAGTCTTGAGTTAGTAGTGTGCTGGTTCAGAGATGACCTGGCTTAGCAATTTAGACAGGAGTGTTCCTATTGGTGCAGAAATAGGTTAATTTGCATATGGCTGGGTTTAATCTGATGTGGCCAATGGGTTGGAATGCTAACCCGAGTGATTGCTAGTGGTTAGAATTTTTGCACGCGGATCACGGTGGCTTGCACGCCGAGGAGCGATGGCGGTTCCTGCGTGAGCTCCGCAGTTCCACGGGTCTCCACGGTGTTTTCTGAGCCTCATTCGCTGCTTGAGAAGCCTTGCTGCAATTTTTTCATGTCGGAGGATGGGTTGTACCTGAGGAATTGCTCTTTCTCCACCACTTTCAGCTGCCGGTAATTTTGTTTAGTTCTGGAAGCGGGCGGCCGCCATTTTGAGCCGCTGAGGCCGTTTCTCCTCACAAGTGTACTACAACGTTTAATGCCGGTATGCTGCCCCCTCAGTCAGTAAATATATTGCGTTGCCACTTTGTTCTTGCCCTGTATCCAACTGGGGCTTAAAACGCGATTTTTCTTTTCTTTTTTTTTAATGTTTAGCCTTGTCAGCTGATATTGCATCTCTGCTCTCATTACAAGAACGGCCGCCATTTTAAATATCAGCGATGAAACTCGTTTTTGATGTACTGCCTCTCCTGACATGGTATTTATCTGCAGATAATATACAGTTTCTCATAATTATCATTATTTTCCCAGCAGGAGCCATATATAACATGAGAGCTTTACTATTTTTTTTCTCTCTGCATGGAGACTCTTATCTCTGTCTAACCCTGGCCTACTCTGCTCCCATATGACTTTCAGTGAAGAGTCTCCCACTTCAGTGCTCATGTGTACTTCCCTACTATCCTGGAACTGATATATGTTGAATATTTTTGATCATTCTTCTTTCTGGTTCTTCGCTCTTTTTTCATTCTTGGAGGATTATTCCCATTTTTCTCCGCGAAGCGCTTGTTCTTATTAAGACGCCCGTTCTTTACCTTACTCTGTGCTTTTCTACACGCTATCAACATGGCGCATGACACACACAATACCAAATCATCTCTATCTGGAGCAAAATCGAAGAGACAAAAGAATGACCCGCCTTCTCCTATTCTCGCATCTCAAAATCCTGTCCTTGACTCTATCTTGGACGAAGTCCGTGGTCTCCAGCCGTTCATGTCTGCAACCAATGAAAAACTTAAACAAATCGAAGAAAGATGGGTTGTCACGGAAGGCAAAGTCTTCGATCTGGAACAACGCGTTAGTGACATTCAGGATGTTTCATCAAAAATCCCTTTATTAGAACAAGAAATTCATAACCTGAAGCTTCATACTGAGGACCTTGAAAATCGTAATCGTAGAAATAACCTACGCCTTCATGGTCTTCCAGAAAATATTGAAGGATCTGATATGGTATCATTCCTACAGAAATTTCTTCCTGAACTTTTGGAGTTTCAACCTACGTTACATCCTCTCAACATTCAAAGAACTAATCGTTTAGGTCGTCTCAACCCTAACGCCACTAAACCACGTGGCATCATTATGCTTTTTCTTGAATTTACAGAGTTAATGACTGTGTTGAAGGCTGTTAAGCTCAAACGACCTCTCATATGGTCTGGCCACAATATCTTTATTTCCCAGGATCTCTCAAACGCAACAAATGCTCGCCGTAAAGAATTCCTGAATCTCCGTCCTCAAATGAGACTGTTGAATATCCAATATGGATTCCTCCACCCTTGTTTTTGTAAAATTACACACAATGGGCGCACTCGCTCCTTCGATGATCCACAGAAACTTAATCTATACTTGAAAAATGTTTCTTCCTCTGGCATGGATACTAATGCTTGACATTTTCTTCCTTGCTAATATTGATGCTCTACTAACAATTCATATGTCTCCTTCATAACTTTCTATTATTATGTTCTCCTCTCATCTCTTGAGGTTCTGTTTCTTTTTCTCCTTTTCTACTGCTCGCTGGAATCTGTGTCCTCTTCGGCGTCACTACGCTCCCGTTGCTTTGGTTTTTTATCTCTCCTCAGACCTGGCTGTTTTGCCTTGATCTGTTCACTTATTTATTCTTCTCTCTCTTCATCTCTCTCCTTTTTCTCTCCTCCCCCACGTTCTTTCTCTCTCTGGCTCTTTTTCAATGCCCCTGCATTTTTCTACTGCTATTTTTCTGAAAAATCTCTTTTCTTGTTTCTGTATTTTTCGATGTTCTCTGTTACAGCTTTAGGGTCAAGGTATTCTAGTATTGTGGGTGTTTTAGGTGATTTGTCCTCATGTAATATTTCTGTTTGGTTTGTTCTTTTTTGTAGTTGTCTCCTTGAAGTGTATCCACTTCAACTGTCCCCCATCCTCCCTGCCCTCCATCATATGTAACTTTGTTACGTGGAACATCCGGGGTCTTGTAAATCCAGTTAAACCACAAAAGTTACTATCCCATTTATCTAAACTTAATTCCCAAATTGTTTTTCTTCAAGAAACTTATTGTACAGATGTGGAATCGCTAAAGTTGAAAAGACAATGGGTGGGCCAAGTTGTATTTTCTCCTGCTTCCAACAAAAAAGGGGGTGCTGCTATATTGTTTCATAAAGCTTTATCAGTCCAAATACTATCTACTCAAAATGATGATGATGGTCGTTGGGTAATGGCTAAGATTGTGATTCAGAATAAGACATTAGTTTTATTAATCATCTATGGTCCTGTTCGACCTGATCCCAAAATTTGGAATGCTATTAAAATTCTTCTCTCCTCAATTGACTGCCCCAATATCATTGTTGCAGGTGACTTCAACCAATGGTTAGATCCTTTTTCTGATAGACTATCCTCATGCAAATTTCAACCAGACAAATCCCATAAATCTTTTCAATCTGCCATTACCTCTCGTCCGTTATATGATGAAAACTTGTAACCCTGAATTGCTTGAATACACTTTTTTTTGAATGTGCATCATATTCTCTCTAGGATTGATTACATTTTGGTTAGTAAGGCTTTACTTCCTTCTATTCAAAAGTCCGAAACTAGTTCCATTTTTATTTCAGACCACGTACCTGTCTATGCTGCCCTAGATCTTTCCCTTACTTCTTCTAAATTTAGTCGCTGGAAACTCAATACCTTTCTCTTATCTGATGATGTTTTTATAAAAGATGTCACTATTTTTATTAATGAATTTTTTTACTTTCAATAATCCGTCAGACACTTCTGTCCCTACTAACTGGGATGTTTTTAAGGCTGCTCTCCGTGCCTTCACTATTTCATATGTCTCTAAAAAAAAGAAGCTTAATAGAACTAAATATGAGGATCAATTGCAGAAAATGAAAGGATTAGAACATACATACTTTACCTCTAAATCCACTGATGCCCTTCATGATTTAATTGTGGCAACAACTGAGCTTAATAAAATAGCCACTATTGAAGCATGTAATATTCTGCTCAAGAGTAAATCTAAATATCAGGGGTGTCAAAATAAAGCGGGGAAAATGCTAGCAAACTTCTTAAAAGTTAAATCTGAACGCAAAACTATTGACCCTATTCTCAATGAATCTACTAATAATACTAGTCTCATCAGATGAAGATATTGCCGAGGTTTTCCCTGAATATCCTCAATCTCTTTATACTGATGACACACATCCCTCTACCCAGAATTTAAATTCTTTTTTTGCTGGTCTTCCCTCTCCACCATTGCTTCCTGATGAATTTGAACAATTAGAGAAAGATATTACTCTTCCGTAAGTGATTAAGGCCATTAATTCTCTGAAAAAATCGAAGGCACCAGGCCCTGATGGATTGCCTGTTGAAGTTTACTCTACTTTTAACTCAATTTGTGCCCCTAAACTATCACAACTTTTTAATTCTTTTATTGCTGATGCTAGAGCCTCTGGGTCTTTTATGGATGCATTAATTGTCATTATTCCTAAACCTGATAAGGATCATTCCCATTGCAAAAATTACCGTCCTATATCATTAATTAATTATGATTGCAACATTTTTGCTAAAATTCCCACCTTGACTCCATCATCCCCCTTTTGATTAAAACTGACCAAGTTGGATTTGTGAAAGGCAGATAAGCCTCTGATAATGCTCGTATGTTTTCTAATATTATTTCCCATGGCCTAAAAATTTAAAGATCCTCTTGCAGCCCTATCTCTAGATGCTGAGATAGCATTTGATCGTATCAATTGGCAATTTATGTTTCAAACTCTCCATTGGTTTGGTTTTGGGCCCTCTTTTATTTCTTATATCAAACCTTTATACTCCTCCCGCGAGCCAGTATTTTTGTTAATAACCAATTTTCAGGTTTTTTTTCCTTGTCTAGAGGTACAAGACAAGGTTGCCCTCTCTCCCCTTTATTATTTATCCTCTGCCTTGAACCATTTTTAGAGCGCATTCGAACTAACTCTCAGATTACTGGCTTTCAGCTTTCCTCTATGGAAACTAAAATATCTTCCTCGATGCCGAGAAGGCATTTGACCGTGTGTCATGGCAATTTTTGTGGAACATCTTGGAACTTAATAACTTTCAGGCACAAGTTAATCAAAGCCATAAAAGCCTTATATGTTGACCCAAAGGCTAAACTTTCCATCTGCGGTTCTGAGTCGGAGTTTATTGAGATACAAAGAGGCACGAGACAAGGCTGCCCCTGCTCCCCGATATTATTTTCCCTTTATATTAATCCCCTAATTTTAAAACTGCTTTTTTTCGCCCTTTATTCAACCTGTTAAGGTGGGTCTGTTTTCAACAAAAATGTTGGCGTATGCCGATGATGTGGCTGTTTTAACAACCAATCCTGCTGACGCAATTCAGGAAATTGAGTCAGTCACCCAGATCTTCGGCTCCTTCTCAGGTTATTCCCTTAATAGGGACAAAACAATGGTCCTTTGCACAACAAACACTTTATTTGAGAGCCCCTATAAAGTGAAACAGGCTACCTATTTGGGGGTTACTATGTCCTCCGAGGTGAATGAAATCAACCATTTAAATTATACTCCCCTGATTAATAAAATAAATGATGATCTTAGGAGAGTAGATAATCTACATCTCTCTATAATTGGAAGAGCTAATTATCTGAAAATGACTGTCTTCCCAAAGATACTTTATTTGTTCCGGGCTATTCCGCTATTGGCTGGAGGTAGTTTTATTAAGACCCTCGACTCCTCCATGTCTAAATTCATTTGGAGCTTTGGAAAGATCAGAAGAGCCTTATCACTTTTGACTTTACCCCAAGATAGGGGGGGGATAGCTATCCCTAGCCTAACTCTATATCTATGGGCAACACTTATACAACAGATGGGTCCTTTATTAAATCATAAAGACACCACCACAACAACCTTTACATCTTATATCCCTTCTATTTATGAGCTGAGCCTTGGGACCAGGTGTCATGGACTATTTCTAAGGCAGGTTGAACCATCTTACTATAAAAAAATTAAGTTAAAGGTAGTTAAGGACGCATGGAATGTTTGGAAATCGGTATCTAAACAATTAACTATCCCAAAATTGACAAAATACACTCCTTTATGGCGTAGTTCGATTCTTTCGGCCTCCCTAAATGATGGTATTTCTCGGAGGTGGGAAATCTTAGGTATTAACACAGTTGCGGACTTTTGTGGTCAAGAAACTTCTCCCTCATTTGAGTGGTTACAACAGAAGTATTCTATTCCAGCTACTGACCTTCTCAAATACTATCAGGTGTTTACATCTATCCGTAATTGCATCCCCCGAATCAAACTACATAGTATCTATTTTTTCTCAATCATTGGGAAACGCTCCACTAGTATAGGTAATATATATCAGATACTGATGGAAAAATCCCCTGATGATTTAGAGCGGGTTGAACAAGCGTGGGCTGTAAGGTTAGCTAACCCTAATATTGATATCGACCTCTCCCTGACCCTCTCATCAAAATTGTTCATTGCCTCTAATCTCAAAGCTCAATACTACAGAGTTATATACAATCTGTACTATACACCTGCTAAACTTTTCTCTTGCTGATTACGGGCTGATGACAACTGCCCAAGATGTAGACAACCTCAAGCGAATTTAATCCACATGTTCGCCAAATGTCCCAAGCTGGATTTATTAAAGGCAATGATTATGGGATTCTGGACCCAGATATTTGGGCGAGATGTACGAGATTCAGAAACCCTCTATTTGATGGGTCATGACGAATCCCTTGGCCATAGCATTGACGAACAAAGAACCATCTTCCTATGCGCTGCAATCTTCCGTATTATTCTTGCTGCCCGTTGGAAGGACCCTGAGCCTCCTACGTTTCAGATGTGGTTTAGTCGATTTCTGGCCACCTATAAACAGGAGATCGCAATCTATGGAACTAGAGGCAAAAAAAACTTCTTGGAGAACAGACCTGGGCCCCAATTTCTAGCTGGTATACTAATCTGAGGCCTCGGTTGTCCATCCCCCGACCTGATTGGTGTATTTTCTTTGTATGACTTAACTTACATATAATTTATTTAGCTATTTTATAGTACGTTCTTCTAGATGTTATAAGCACGAATTTGTATGTAATTTTTTCTTTTTCTTCCTTCTTGCTTATTTTCTCTTAATGCTGTTTTCTGATTGTAATATCTCCTGTATACTCAATGAATTTGTATTATTGAATCTTTTTGTTTGAATTTTGCTCAATGACAAAAAAGGAAACTAAAATATCTGCTTATGCAGATTACATATTGATTTATATGGCTAATCCAGTTGAATCTCTTCCACATTTTCTGGATGAGGTTCGACTATATTCCTCCATTTCTGGTTATAAACTTAACTTATCTAAAACGGAAGTTCTACCCTTAAATTCTATTTGTTACCAATATATGTTTAACGCTACTAATTTTGCTTGGTGTCCCTCCAAAATTAAATAACTTGGCATTTGGTTTTCCTCGTCCCTAGTTGATACGCTCAAATGTACTTTTAACGCCCTATTGAACAAACTTAACGCTCATAGTTAAAAGATTTTCCTTTTCAACATATTGTTTTTATGTCTAATTGCTCCTTCTTATACAAAAACCCTGTTTTGAAATACTCCCAAACATTACTTTATAATAAATTTTCTAAGGATTTGACTCCTCTTCGATGTTTTTATCCTCTATTGTGTGGTATAATAAATTTCTTAAATATAAAGGCAAATCTTTTTACTACAAATATTGGAAGGAAAAGGATATCTCGTTCGTTCATCAATTTCTCTCTAATTATTCTGTCATTCCTTTTCATGCATTACAAACTAGTTATCAATTACCTGACTCCTTTCTTAATGAATATACCATCATTACTCCTGCCATACAATCTCATTTGTCTACATTCTCACTCCCACCTACCTCACCACCTCTCCCTCCCTCTTCTCCTTTGTATCCTTTATTTTCGACTCAAAGACCTAAAGCTGCCCTTGTATATAAATTACTATTATCGAATGTTATTGTTCGTTCTAAGTCATCTATTGAGATTGCTTGGGAAACTGACATGTCCATTTCCCTCTCTGTTATAACTTGGAATAAATTATGTTCCAAGTTGTTTAAAGTTTCTGCTGCTGCCCGTATAACTCAATCTTTGTTTGTTATTTATCACAGAGCTATTATTACTCCTGTTAGTATATGTAAGTTTTCACCAACTTCTTCCCCACTTTGTTGGTCATGTTCTAATGAAATGGGCACGCTCAAGCATCAATTATATGAATGTTCTTCTGTTTTATCTTTTTGGAATTCTGTTTGGAATGTTTGCATGCCAATGTTTAACTTCACTACTACTGTATCACTATTGATCTTTATCACCTGATATAGACATTGTAACCCCTACTTCACGATTGTGTGATCTTTTTATTGCTTTAGCCTTTAAAGTAATCTTATCGTCCTGGAAGGCTAACTCCAAATTGTCTGTACTTACTTGGTGGAATTTTATTTGTGATGAACACAGGATTGCTGCCGCTTCCTCTTCTTCTGTTTCTCTATAAATTTGATCTGATCTCCTTTGGCTTCCCTTTACTACATTCCTTTCTTCTAACCCTCCCTTATGTTAACTCTCTTCCTTTCTTTTCTGCATATATTCCCCTTCTACATGATTTGGATCTCTTTCCCTTTCCTTCCTTTTCTTTTTCCTCTTTCCTCTACCTTCTTCTTTCTCCTTCTTTATCTTCCTATTCCTTTCTTTTTCTTCTTTCTAAATATATATTTCTCATATGTCATATGCCTGATGTTTTATTTTACTTAAGTTAAACATATGTTTTCATATGGCCTATGTATTGTATTTGCAAAGTCCCAATAACAATTTCTTAAACAAAAAAAAAGAATTTTTGCACACATTCCTTCTATCACCTTATGTGTGTTTGAAAGAGGAGACCCAGATCTGTGAGTGTGGGTGAGTGTTTGAAAAGTTTCAACAATCCATTCATCATTTTATTTTCTGATGTTGCTATGTGCACCCTAAGTGGCTAAGGATATGCCCAGACATGGGTCCCTTGCTCGCTGCGCCACTGGATTCAAACTAGCCTGGCTGATGAAGGGTGAAATCTGGAAACCGGTTGTAGGATGTTTGTTTCCAGTCCACGGATGACCTGGCTTGGCAGTTCGGGCTGAACTATTTCCTTGGGGAGCAGGGTCAAGACTTATTTGCATATGGCTGGGTCCAAACTGGGGTGACGTGGCGAGCAACTTAATGATGAATTAAACCCAGATCTGTGACTGGGGGTGAGTGTTTGAAAAGTTTCAACATTCCATCCATAATTGTATTTTGAAAGAAGAGAGACCATTAGAAAGAGAAGAGCAGGGCTGTACATAGCTCTACATGAGTTGCCCATTTATATTGTGGAATTATCTGATCAGTAATTCAGAACTGCCAAGCTAAGATGGCCACTGAAATGGAAAGAAGCTGATGGCTGGTAAATGACTGTGTGCATGGCCGTTTCTTCAAATGGTATTGGTCCTCATGCTGGATAGATGGTGTTGTGGGTAACTAAAACACTTCTCTCCAACCAAAATAAAGGACTGCAATGATTCTCTCAAAATGAACTCATCAGAGAATGATTACCTCCCAATATTGTCACTGCACCCACCAGTGGACAGGTTTTGTTTAACCACACATAACCAACCCAATAACATCTGTACCATCACTCTGCCATTCATAACACAACCCTAACAAATTCACCACCACACTATCATCTGGGCACCTTGTTGCCAAATTTGCCTTGGATTACAAACTATTCATAAAAGCCTACTTTCTATCACCAAAGTACACTGTTACACAAAACAGAAAACAAGTAAAGTCAAAACCACACACACAAACCCAACACCACAACACAACCACCAATGCTTCACACACTCAGCCTGACATGACACCACACTGCCACTCCCATATTGCTGCACTAGTACACTTCAGCACTACACTATGATCTGCACTATTGCAGGATTTCCCTGCCACACACTATCGCCTACAGCAACAAAACTATCTCAGACAATCCCAGTGTAATCGCTACCTACAGTCCTATCAGGCCCAACCACAGCACTACAAACCTAACACCACCACCCTAACATCCTCAAGCACCCCTCTTTCTTGCTGTAGCACTTCCCTACCACAATACAAATGCACAATACCACTTTAATACAACATACAAACTATACCAATTCTTAAAGCACATCTTTATATGTGCAAGAAACCTTTTCCCTTTAGGTATACCAGATCTATTGAGTTTGCCAAGACTAGCTTCCTTCTTTACCATTTTATTTTTCTCTGTGTATTAATTTAAGTGCTCGTCTTGCTGTTAAGAATGTGTTTATGGTAGTTTCGTTCCACCTTTCTAATTATACATTCAGGTTTTTGAAAAAAGTTAGTAATTGCTTACTTTTCTTTTCATCTCTAGGAGACCTATACACTGTTTTCAGTTTATTCCCCCACCCCTCTAAATAAGGACAGAAGGTGAACCGTGCAAGGGAATGACACATGTGGCAAAAGTGTCATATAAGGAAAAAATGCAATCACTATTCCAAAGTAATAGTAAAGCATGCCATTCTGAATAGGGGCTCAAAGCTTTTGAATGTAAACTGTATGTTCTTCAAAGAATTGCAGACAGTGTACAGGCACAACTTCATATAGTATGGGTGCAAAACTTGGGTCATACCAAACCTAATTTCAAAAGTACATTTTGACATGCAAATCTGTATAAAGCCCCATGGATTTCTCTTTAGGAATCTGCTTTGTGCAGAGTTGACTTTAGATAATACAGGAGTGGATCCCATCCCAAAATTAAATGACTGTAAACATTAGTACAATTATCGAGTGATCAAATTGCAAAGCCAACACAAATCAGGAGAACCAAAGTCGTGAATAGCAATTTCCTAATTGATTTGTCCTGTAAATCTCAGTTAAGATATCACTATTTCTAATGTATGAAGCTTTTTTGAGTTTCATTAGCGATTCTTTGTGGGTTTCAAATAGATCTACCCCATGAATATTAATGAGGTAAGTCACAATTTGTGACCCATTAGGAATCACAGTCCTCACAGGGATGGTGGCCTGCTGGGGTCAGCAAACCATAATGTCTGTGATTGCTTTTCAATAAAGCAATCTTTGTTTTAACTGCAGTCCATATTTCTTAAAGGAAAATGGGATGCATTTAAAAAAAAAAAAGATTGACCTTGGAAGTTTAATTTTTATGGTTGATCCTGTGAGATTCTGTTGTATACATAAAAGGGCTTGGAGCCCCCCCATTGTTACCATTTGTTGGTTTGCTTGGCACTCTTCTTTACAGCCTCCTAATTCATCATGGCAGGCCTAACATCATTCCTGTTCCTCTCTGTAGAGCAGGGACCAAGCACTGATCGATTCAACTTAATCAGTGCCTGTCCACTGCTCCTGACGTGACTGAGGTACTATTGTGTTCTGTTTAACTTTTAGTGCCTTGCACACAGAAGGTGTGTGATTGGCAACAACTTGCATAGCAGAAGAAACACATTTACAACGTTTTATTTTCTATAGTTAAGACTTCTTTATTCACTTTGCACTCATTTTATCTTTTGTTTTGCTTGTGTGTGCTGTTCTCAAGAGATGAGAATTATTTTAATGCAAAGTGACATTGTTTCTTTCTTTTGTATAATTTCTGAAATTATGCTTTAGCACATAATAATGCAATACACACCAATCCACCCCACCTCACTCCACACCAGTCTGCCCCACTCAATCTAACCCACTCCAGACTAATTAAATCCACCTCTCTCCAATCCAACCCATTCACCCCAATCAAATCCCCTCCAATCCACCACACTCCAATCCTTCCACCCCACCCCACTCCAATCCAAAACAATCTGCCCCACTCCAATCAAAAACAACCTGTCCCACTCCAGTTGGCACTACTCCACTCTGCCCAACTCCAATCCAAAACAATCTGCCCCACTCCAGTCCAAAATAATCTGTCCATTAAAATCCAAAACAATCTGCCCCACTCTAATCTGTCACTCATCATTCTGACCCACTCCAATCCAAGACAGTCTACCTCACTCCAATCTGCCTCACTCCAGTCCAAAACAATTTGCCCCTCTCCAATCCAAACTGATCTGCCCAAATCCATCTGTCCCACTCCAATCCAAAACAATCTGCCCCAGTCCACTCCAGTTTGCCCTACTCCACTCCAATACAATCAACGGCACCCCAATCCATCCACTCCATCCCAATTCTCCCCACTCAAATCCTCCACAAACCACCCCACTCTATCCAATCCACCTCACACCAATCCAATCCACCCCAATCCAACCAAGTCCAATTTACCTCGCCCCAATCCAATCCAATCCACTCCCTCCCCAATCCACCCCCCTCCAATCCAATACACCCCACTCCAATCAAAAACAATCTTCCCCACTACAATCTAAAAAAATCTGCTCAACTCCAAGCCCACTCCAATCAAAATCAATTTGTCCCACTCTAATGCAAAACAATCTGCCCCACTCCAATCCAAAAAATCCACATCGTTCAGATCCGCCCCACTCCAATCCACCCCACCCCAACCCCAACCCAATCCACCCCACCTCATCTCACACCAATCAGCCCCACTCAATCCAACCCATTCACCCCAATGCCATCCACTACACTCCACCACACTCCAACCCTCCCACCCCACCCACTCCAATTTGGCCCACTCCAATTCAAAACAATCTGCCCCACTCCAATACAAAACAATTTGCCATACTCCAATCGGCACCACTCCACTCTGCCCAACTCCAATCCAAAACAATCTCCCCCACTCCGATCTGCCTCACTACAAACCTAAACAATCTGCCCACTCCAATCTGCCCCACTCCAGTCCCAAACAATCAGCCCCACTCCAATCCAAGACAGTCTCCCTCACTCCCATCTGCCCTACTCCAATTCAAAACAAACTGCCTCACTCCAATCTGCCCTGCTACAATCCAAAACAATCAGCCACATTCCATCCAAAACAATCTGCCCCACTCCAATCCAAACCAATTCACCTCACACCAATACAATCCACCCCAGTCCAATCTACCCCACTCCATTCTATTCTACCTTACCCTAATCCAATCCAATCCACTCCCCCCCAATCCACCCCACTCAAATCCAATTCACCCAACTCCAATCCAGAGCAATTGGCCCCACTCCAATCCAAACATTCTTCCCCACTCAATTCAAAACAATTTGCCCCATTCCAATCCAAAACAATCTGTCCCACTCCAATCTAAAACAATCTGCCCCACTCCAATCTGCCCCACTCATTCCAAAGCAATCTGCCCCACTCCAATCTGCCCTGCTTTAATCCAAAACAATCTGCCCCACTCAATACAACGCAATCTGCCAGACTCCATCTGTCCCACTCCAAACCTCCACAATCTACCCTACTCCAATCCACCTCACACCAATCCAATCCACACCAGTCCAATCAACCCCACTCCAATCCATTCTTCCTTACTCCAATCCAATCCAATCTACTCCCTCCCCATCCAGCCCACTCCAATTCAATACACCCCACTCCAATCCAAAACAATCAGCCCTACCACAATCCAAAACAGTCTGCGCCATTCAATTCAAAACAATCTGCCCCAATCCAAAACAATCTACCCCACTCAACCCCAAGAAATCTACACTCTACAATACTCCACTCCAACATATCCAGTCTACAACACTCTACTCCCCCCCACTCCACCCTAGGACACTGCATGCCACTAACATTTAGCTATGCTAAATAGCAGCTACACTGGAGTACAACATGGTAAAAACACATTGCCGAAGCCTATAGCTCTTCTATAGGCAAGACCTATTGGCTTTTCCAGTGCTTGTTTAAGAGTAGGCAGTGGTCCATGAAATCACTGTATGCTCTTAAAACATATTTTTTCAAAGAGGATGAGGTCCTTTGCGGACCCATTCCCATTTGCAAATGGGTTACCACCAACTTTCAATCGGTGGGAAATTTCAAATGGTTTGCTACCACATTTCGGTCGCAAAACATTTGTACATACCATACCAATTCGTTATTAGGAAGGGAGACCCTTACCACTCCCATTACTAATACCGAATTGCAGAACCAAAATTGCTATTTAGTAACAAATGGGCTTTGTACATCCTAAATATGACTATTTGCGATCTCATAAATGCATTGTACATGTAGCCTCAAGATTATATAGTATTCTATCTTTCTTGCATTTATAAATCAGGATTATAATACAGGCCATTTTAGGCCAGATTCTTCAGTGTTTCCAGTCGTTCTTCAGGATGCATTAAATGTGTTATATGGCATGGCCCTTTAACAGTTAAGCTTAGTCAGAATATCTGGTCTGCACATGTGTTTCCTGTTTTTCTTCACATTTCTGTACTGACGTGGGACTTGGGAATTGTGAGTCTTGCGTTTTCCTGAAAGGAAGGGCTGCTTTGTTCATTACTGCATTGGGAATGTGTTCAGTGTGATCATGTGCTGTGCAGGCCTCCTCAGTGCTCCTCCAAGCAGCAGAAATCAGATATGTTCACTGAGGCGGTATGTCTGCTTTTAGAACAGCAGCATCCTATAAAGCCGAGAAAGGACTGCTCATGTCTACTTTTTGCAGAGCATTCAAGAACTGTGTGTATAAGTTTTGTTCAGCTCCTGAACTTCTTTAATCACTAACATGTTAGCCTTTTTAAAAATGCTTATTGGAAAAACAGGTTTGACCTGGTTCTGTGATGGGGGACTTCAAAAAGAATGCTTAAATCGCTTTCAAATGTGGAACCGATATCATGTAGTGAGTGCAGAAAATAGTATCATAAATCAAGCGTATAGAAAAGTTGATGATATATTAAGGTACATTTGTTAAACCAAATGCATAGCTGAAGGCACAACTGAATAACTTCTAGTGCAGGAACGCATCTGCACAAAACATGAATATCAGAAAAACACTCGACGATACTACTATTGCACCTAAATACGTACTACACTACGTAATAGGTTAATACATATTGTGAGAAGTTGGCCTGATATATGATGCTCACTAGTTCTAGTGATCACCTTGTATCAGTCCAAACAACCCTTATGGTGATTGCTTGTAAGTCAACCTTATAGACCAGCTATCCTAATGGTAGCATGGACAAAGCAGTCTTAGGCTAAACTCTTTTGGCATGTGAAGCCAGCTGTTTTACCACAATATAACCCCTTGAATATCAGATGAAAGGACACCACACAGGTTGTTATGAAAATAAACAGTATATTTATTAATAACAATCACCTCTGAACTCTTTATGAGATCAGAGGGCTAAGCACATGACAATCTCTTAGGAAAAATACGATAAGTTGCACGAAATTACAATGGTGCCCTAGGGGCACGACAAACCATATACTAAGTAAGTGGAATGTGGAAGTCGATAGAAGGAATGGAGCTGTCCAGAGGCTGTAGGATCGATGGGACCAGGCTACACTGACTCTAGGTAAGTAATAGGAGGCCGACGGAACGCGTGTGCAGAGTGTGAACTCACACGCGAGATGCGTAACAACGTCTATGGACAGTACAATTCAAGTTAAAGGTAAGTACGGACAATCCTGACTGGTTAGGACTAAAACGACTGTGGAACTGGACACTAGGACAGTTAAACTACCCTTGAGCACTGAAATGCTCTTGTTACCTCACCCACGGGCTGCGGGTGCATAGGTGTCAAAGTGTGTCGGGTTCTCGCGTTGAAGTCTATGGAGCCTGGAAGAAAAGATGCTGCAGGCGACCAGGGGGAAGATGTCCGGTGTGATCCAAGGGTGGATCAGTGAAGAAGAGGACCTGAAAGCAGAGGGGACAGTGTTCAAAGTCACTAGCCAGTGACCGGTGTGGAACCAGGAAGGAACCAGATGTCGTCGTCGCGATTAAGTGAAGAGTGGACGCTTGACTCTGCAGCCACGTGGACCAGGAGGTGTCTTCGACAACCAGGATGGAGGCACGAGCTGTCCCACGCAGGCTCTCGCTGTCGGCGGTATCGGATCCGGGATTGGAGTCAACAGGCCTTGGCAAAGGCAACCCACGCGGTGAGTGAAAAAGGCTGTCTGGTGCGGACTAGGAGAGTCCGGGGTGCCCCTCATTTGGAAGGGAGCAAGGGCCAGTCTGGAGCAACCAGACCAGCAGTGAAGATTTCAAGGTTCGTCGTCTAGGAGGCCACTAGCCAGCCGGCAAGTGACCAGACAATGCGTCGAGCAGCAAACAAGCAGAAGGGCCCCACGCAGATCTCGGGGAAGCTGGAGGGCTGATCTTCGGTGCAGGGGCTGCTCGGGGCTGGGGCTTCTCAATCCCCAAAGGACTTGATCGAGTTTACCTCGGGAGTTGTGCTGGAAGCGAAGCGCAGTTTCTTTCAAGATGGCCGGTCCCACGTGTCTCGTCGCACCCACGGGTCTCAGCTTTGCTGCAGAGATGAGTTGAGGTCGGAGAGGTCTGGGAATCTGGGTCTCGTCGGGCTCTGAAGTCTGGATCCTCGAGGGAAGACGACAAAGTGAAGCCGCTGGACGCTTGATGGTGCCTGCAGTTGCAGGGTGGACACTCCTTGCCCAAAAGGGAGATTTCTTCAGTCTTCTGTGGAGCAGAACGTCGAAGTCCAGAGTTTCTTCTTGTAGAGTAGTTCAGGATTAATCTAATTTGGAATGGGACCAGCTCCTACCTTTATCCTGCTAAAGGGGGCTGCACTACTGACTAGGTCCCTCCCCTGGGTGGGACCAGGAAGGGCGGTGGTTACACCCCCTATCCTTTGTCCGGTTTTTGCGCCAGAGCTGGGGCTGGAGTGCCCCAGCAACTGGTTTGAACCGGTGTATGCACAGGGCACCTTGTGTGCCCCAGGCATGTCTCATTCCTTTCAGGCCTCCCTGCCTCAATACACAAAATCCTGTCTGGGGTGGTGCTAGCACCTCCCAAGGCAGGAAACCCTTTGTCCAAGCATCCCTCGCTGGAAGGACTCCCAGCAGCAGGAGGTCAGACTTGTGTCTGTGGTGGCAGCATCCATTTTGTGATGCCAAGGCTCCAGTTAACTTTAACCGGGGTTCACAGTTACATACATGTCGTGTCCCTCTAGAAGGGTGGAATGCTACCCCCGTCGCCAGAATTGGCGAGGGGGTAGTATTCCAATTCGTATGACACCTTACTCGTCATGTTTTGATAATGTTATACCAGAGTTAGCATTTAACCGCGAGGATTATAATGCACTTAAGAGTATATGGTATAGCGTTATCATGGAACAGCTATTAGGACTTGGTTCCGCAAGCTGCAGACGGGCTCAGCTCATGCCAGAGCACCATCTCACATAATTCCAAGCACTCTGCCTTCAGGATTGATAAGGCCTGCCATAGGAGTGACTGATAGGAATATATGTGTCCATTTTAGGGTTAGATATAGGTATACTATATCTATAGCAAAGGGTGATTACACCACCTTGCCCCAGCTGTCATGCAGCCAGTTGTGTCAGTTTTAGATGGCCAGCCAGGGGTGGCATAATACATGCTTCAGCCCCTGGTAGGCCCTGGGTACACCTATGCCCTGGATACCTAAGGTACAATGTACAGGGACTGATAAGGTGGCCCAGTACCAATTGGTAAATGCACCTAAAGTACATGGTTGTCAATGTAGAGAGAGAACAGCTAGGCTGTGGGTCTGATTAGCAGGCCCACAGCCAGGGAAAGTCGTAAACCAGTGAAGCAAAAAGCAAAAATCTGGGGTGACCATAGGATTGCAGACCCCACTCTCCTACATAACCCCCCCAAACTTAGGGACATTAAACTAACCTTGACCAGGTGACTCTTCCTGTTCTAAGTGGAATTACCTGGAGAGACTATCTGCATTGCCATGGTCAGTCCCTGGTCTGTTCTCCACTGTAAAGTCCATCCCCTGTAGGGAAATGGACCACCTAAGAAGTTTGGGGTTTTCACCCTTCATCTGATTTAGCCATAAGAGGGGCTTATGGTCAGTCTGAATCTTGAAGTGAGTTCCAAACAAGTATGGCCTCAACTTCTTCAGGGCCCAAACCACAGCAAAGGCCTCCCTCTCAATAGCTGACCAACGTTTCTCTCTAGGGGTCAGCCTTCTGCTTATAAAAGCAATGGGCTGGTCATGACCATCAATATTCAGTTGAGATAGAACAGCTCCCACACCCAACTAAGATGCATCTGTTTGGACAATGAAGGTTTTGGAGTAGTCAGGACTCTTGAGAATAGGTGCAGTACACATGTCCTGCTTTAGGTCATCGAATGCCTTCTGACAGCTAACTGTCCACTGAACTTTCTTTGGCATTTTCTTGCTTGTCAAGTCATTAAGTGGTGTCACAATGGACCCATAATTTTTGACAAACTTCCTATAGTAACCAGACAGGCCCAAGAAAGCTCTGACCTGTGTCTGGGTGGTTGGAGGAGCCCAGTCTTTTATGGCCTGTATCTTGCTCTCCAAGGGTTGAACCTGGCCTCCACCCACAAGGTGGCCCAGGTACACAACCTGACTCTGCCCTATCTGGCACTTGGTGGCCTTGATAGTGAGGCCTGCCTTTTGCAAGGCCTCCAAAACTTTCCTCAGGTGGATCAGGTGATCCTCCCAGGTGGAGCTAAAGACAGCAATATCATCTAGATATGCTCCACAGAAGTCATACAACCCAGTGAGAACTTGGTTCACCAACCTTTGAAAAGTGGCAGGTGCATTTTTCAAACCAAAGGGCATCACCACAAATTGGTAATGACCTACTGGGGTAGAAAATGCTGTTTTGGCCTTGGCATCCACAGCTAACCTGATCTGCCAATAACCAGCTGTTAGGTCAAATGTACTTAAGAAAGTTGCAGAAGCCAACTTGTCTATCAGTTCATCTTCCCTAGGTATTGGATGGGCATCTGTCTTAGTGACAGCATTGAGACCCCTGTAGTCTACACAAAACCTCATCTCTCTCTTACCATCCTGGGTGTGAGGTTTTGGCACTAGAACTACAGGACTAGCCCAAGGGCTCTCTGAGGGTTCAATGACTCCCAATTCCAACATCTTTTGAACTTCTTTCTTTATGCAGTCCCTGACGTGGTCAGGTTGCCTGTAGATTTTACTCTTGACAGGCAGACTGTAACCAGTGTCCACCTCATGGGTGTACCAGTTTGTCTGACTGGGGGTCAGTGAGAACATTTGTCTAAAGGATTGAAGAACCTGTTTGCAATCCTTTTGTTTATGTTCAGAGAGGCTGTCAGAAAAGACTACACCATCTACTGACCCATCATCAGGGTTCTGAGTGAGCAGGTCTGGGAGAGGGTCACTCTTCCTCCTGCCCCTCATCTGTGGCCATGAGCAAGCCCATGTCCTCCCTGTTGAAATAATGCCTTGAGCCTGTTTACATAAAGCACCCTGTGGGGGCTCTTGGGAGTTCCCATGCCCACTAGGTAGGTGACTTCTGCCTTTTGTTCAATGATGGTATGGGGTCCAGACCACTTGTCTTGGAGAGCTGCTGGGGCCACTGGCTCCAACACCCACACCTTCTGTCCTGCATGATACACAGTTAGGACAGCCTTTTGGTCATGCCAAGCTTTTTGGAGTTCTTGGCTGGCCTCTAGGATTTGGGATGCCTTCTCCATGTACTCTGCCATCCTGGAGCGGAGACCAAGTACATAGTCCGCTATGTCAAACTTAGGCTTTTTGAGAGGTAACTCCCATCCTTCCTTCACAAGACATAGGGGTCCTCTTACAGGATGCCCAAACAGAAGCTCAAAAGGACTGTAGCCAACCCCCTTCTGTGGGACCTCTCTGTAAGCAAACAGGAGGCAGGGTAAAAGGATGTCCCATCTTCGCCTAAGCTTTTCAGGTAACCCTTTTATCATCCCTTTTTGGGTCTTGTTGAATCTCTCAACAAGCCCATTGCACTGTGGGTGATAGGGTGTGGTAAATTTGTAATTTACACCACACTCCTTCCACATTGCAGTCAAGTATCCTGACATGAAGTTTGCACCTCTGTCAGAGACAACCTCCTTAGGAAACCCCACTCTGGAGAAAACTCCAAGTAGGGCCCTGGCCACAACAGGAGCTGTAGTGGTCCTAAGGGGAATAGCTTCTGGATACCTGGTGGCATGATCCACTACCACTAGTATAAATCTGTGCCCAGATGCTGTTGGGGGGTCCATTGGTCCAACAATGTCTATCCCCACTCTCTCAAAGGGTACCCCTACCACAGGTAGTGGTATAAGGGGGGCCATTGTTGTGCCACCTGATTTGCCACTGGTGACACATGAGCGACAAAACTCTTTAGTGTCCTCAGACATATGAGGCCAGTGAAAGTGTGGGGCAAGCCTGTCGCAAGTCTTGTTCTGGCCTAAGTGACCTGCAAGGGGAATCTCATGGGCTAAGGTGAGAAGGAAACCTCTAAGAGACAAGGGGATGACCAGCCTCCTGGTAGCACCAGGTTTGGGGTCTCTTGCCTCAGAGTATAGGAGTCCATCATCCCAATATACCTTATGGGCACCTGTAGCATTCCCTGCAGCCTCAGCAGCAGCCTGCTGTCTGAGGGGTTCAAGGGAGGAACAGTCTAACTGTTTCTGTCTCAAGTCTGCCCTGGAAGGTCCCCCTGTCACAAGAAACTCAACCTGTTCAGGTTCAAGCTCTTCTAGGACAGTTCCTTCTGGGGTCTTTGGGTCAGCCTCCTGTGAGAGCTGATCCTCAACCTGAGGCAGGGGGGAAGGTGCCGCTCGAAGGCCACAGACTATGCTTCTCTTTGCCTGCTGCCACTGGGGAGTGCTGCTAACTGTCACGAAGACAGGGATTACCGGGCGAGATCTACACGGGCGTGTAGCGGGACTGCGAGGACAGGGGGCCAAGTTCCACCTCAGAGGCCTCACCTGGTTCCTCTTCTCGCTCCACCCCCCCGCCTACAACAACGCCTCGCGGCCCCCGCTCCGCGGGAGCCGCTCGAAGGCCACAGACTCTGCTTCTCTTTGCCTGCTGCCACTGGGGAGTGCTGCTAACTGTCACGAAGACAGGGATTACCGGGCGAGATCTACACGGGCGTGTAGCGGGACTGCGAGGACCAGGGGGCCAAGTTCCACCTCAGAGGCCGCACCTGGTACCTCTTCTCGCTCCGCCCCCCCCCGCCTACAACAACGCCTCGCGGCCCCCGCTCCGCGGGTGCCGCTCGAAGGCCACAGACTCTGCTTCTCTTTGCCTTCTGCCACTGGGGAGTGCTGCTAACTGTCACGAAGACAGGGATTACCGGGCGAGATCTACACGGGCGTGTAGCGGGACTGCGAGGACCAGGGGGCCAAGTTCCACCTCAGAGGCCGCACCTGGTTCCTCTTCTCGCTCCGCCCCCCCGCCGTCTCCCCTCCTACTTTCTCAACTATTAGAAGGAAGCATAATCGCGCGCACGCGGGACGCGTGCGGGACCTAGCCCGGGGCTAAGCCCGGGCAAAGGGTGGGCCGTTTGAGGCCGTTCGAGGACCGGAGAGACTGGACTGGGCCATCTCTCTATCATTTTTCCTATCTCTGTGTCCCCCCCGCTTCTCCACAGATAAAATGGTGGTGACTAGGGGAAATAAAACTAAGGCCCCGGGTAGCGTGGGCAAATTGCTTGGTCCTATGGACGAGTTCATAACTAACGCGAACACGTTCATAGACCAAAGCTTATCATTGATAGAAGAAAGGGTCTCCCTAGACCTAGCATTTGCTAAAAGATGGTCTCTGGGTAATCTGGCGGAGGCTAGAACACCAGCTGTAGGAAACATCAATCAAGGGGTAAGGCTGTGCAGAGAGAGACGTAGCTTGCCTAATACCGTGGATCTATCTGCGTCCCAGCTTGTAGGTTCACAGCTAAGTACTGATCTAGAAAGAACGCCTGACTTAGCACCGCTAACCCCCTCACAAATGTCCTCCCTAGAAAGAATCCTAGCAAGGGGAAGGAGGGAGCGATAAGTAAGAGAAGGAAAGATCATAAAAGTCCAACCTTTAATACGTCGGATCATACACCTAGTGCCCTACAGGACCGACCTGACAGAGCAGAACACTTAGTAGTCCCCGTGCTAGTCCATCTTGAGCACGATATACCTATTTCTGTTATTCTTGATTCCCCGACCCCTTTACAGACCAACCAGGGTTCACATGACAGTGATGACTCCCAGCTGTTAAATAAGATAGCCGCTATATTCAAACAATCTCTGCTACCAGTAGAACAAAGGTTAGCACAGTTGGAGTTACAGATATCAAAGCTTGTTAAAACTCCACAACATAATCATTTAGCAGGGGCGCAAAAAATAGGGGGCAATAATAATAAAAAAACACTTCCTATAAAGACCGCAAATGCTACTCTGAATCTAGCAAATGCCCAAAAGAAGACACCCCAGACTGTAATTCCCACTCCGCCGACCACTAAGAGTACATCGAATCCAACTATTAAGCCACCCACTACTCAGCCACAGTGTAATCCACAATCACCAACTACACCTGCCCCAAACTCAGTGGCATCTAATAAAATCATAAATAAAGTATTAACTAAAACACCGGTGACTAAACCTCTGGCCCCTAATCCTCCGGCCGTAAGGACTAGAAGAAATACTTTTAAAAGTTCTGGGGCGTCCAGAGTTCCAGCCGATCTGCCACCTGAGGCCTCACCCTACGTAGTGGTCATGGCTGGTGTGCCAGAGCTAGCGGACCACAATGTGGAACCTGGCTGGTCCCTAAAAAATACGGCACAATATTGGCTACAGTCCAACCGTCCCATCCCTTCAACTTGGCATGGAAGGATTCGGACAGTATGTAGGGCACCATGGGTGGGCAAGACCAGAAAAACGATCCCAGGGGACTGTATCGTGATCAACTTCGAGGACCCTCGAATAGCAGACTATATCTGCTCCTGGGAAGACACGATTACAAATGGAGGTATCAGAGTCAAACCACTCTCCTTCTTTTATCCTTTTAGACAACTAAATGGTTTCACCCAGGAACCTGACCCCCCATGGGCCGTACCAGCTCCCCGACAGGCCGATTATCCAAATTCCAGTTATTACGGGGTCCCTAGACACTACGAGCAAGATTATTCTCGGCACACAGTGGGATCACCTTATCATGGTGGAGGTTGGGAAGAAAGGAGGCCTTATATACAGAGGCCGGCACTTAGAGAGCAGCCCCGGTGGGAACCATGGTATAACATCCCGCTGACTAATAGATTCAGCGGACTTGAAATGGTTGATTGACCATCAACAGAAACTGAACCTATTAATACTAATTTACCCCCTAGTATCCTGAAATTTAACACTGCCCCGGCATCCATAGAAGTAGTATCCTCAAATGATGATATACATTCCATTCCCATCCTCTTTTGGAACGTAGCGGGCCTGCGCTCTAAAATTGAGGACGGGACGGCACAAAACTTTCTAGAACCCTATAAAATAATTTGCCTCCAGGAGACATGGTCTGTAGCAGAGCTTCATTTACCAGGCTATAAAACATTTTTTATCCCAGCAGTAAGCAGTATAACAGGCAGGCCCAAAGGTGGGTTAATTACCTATATTGCTAATACTCTAAGCCATTTAAAAGTATTTATTTCCCACTATGATCCTAATTACCAAATTCTCTCACTCTCCTTTGCGAATAAGGAGACTATCCTTTTGACTAACCTCTATGATAATCTAGAGGAAGAGCAATTTATGACTCTCCTTAGAAGTGCACAGGAGAGATTAAAACAACTCTATCAAGGGAAAGGCAGACATGGGGCAATCCATTTATTATGGGGAGGGGACTTCAAACTTCATCCATGCCCACTTGCGAATTCACACTGCTGTGGGATAGTGGATGAATTTGAGGCCCCATTAGTACATTTCACGCATAGTAAAGCGGGGAATGCTCTAAATGAAGTGCTCTCCGACCTGGATCTGCAAATTGCTAACTGCCCAAGTACGAATTCAAACTCCCTTAATCCGACCTATGTGGGAAGAGGTCATCAAACGACAGTTGATTTTATCTTTCTGTTTCCAGGCCTGTTAGACATAGCTAAAGACTTCCAGGTTATTGGCAACTCATTAAGTGACCACTCAGCGTTGAGGATGCACCTCTATTTACCAGAATACAAGCCCCGAAATCTAACAATAGCAAACACCCTTGCCCAGAATAACTTAGAGATAGGCAAGCAGAACGGCTACACAATTAAATGGGAAAAAATTAACCCCATTGAAACAACAAAAAAATTGGTCGAGCTGGCTTATCCAAACATAATAAAATGCTTGGACCTCTCGTCAAGCCACGAGGAAGTTTTAAATAATTTCAAACAAAGTTTAGAGAAAATTAAGGAACTACTTTCGTCTAGGCCTATGCCCAAACACTTAGCTAAGAAAGGGTGGTTTAATCACAATTGCACCACTGCCCTTACTAAATTAAAACTTGCCCTACATAACAAACCAAGGGATGTGGGTCAAATCCAACTTCTAAGATGACAATATATTGGGGAACGTAAGTTGAGAACTAAAGAACTGAAACAGAAACTCTGGGACGATCTGCACAAGAGTGCTGTTTCAAAAAATAGTGAGGTCTTCTGGCGAACGGTCAGAGCTCCTTACCTTACCGATAATAACACCCCCAGGTTAGAAGTAGCCATAGATGAAGATACATGGGTGACTCACTTCTCCAAGATTTTTAAAAAACAGCCCTACTACAGATGGCCCCAATAAATTACTTCCAAAAGTACAATACCCAATTCCGCTCCTCTTCGATATACCCGACCTTTTAGCGTCTTTGCAGACAAGTAAAATGGGGAAAGCCCCAGGCCCTGACGGGGTCCCAGTGGACTTCTTCAAACACAACCTGGACCTGTGGGCACCCATAATTACAAGAGTATGCACAGCCGCTGCAAATGAGGGAGTTCTCAATTCTTGGACCAAGTCTATAATGGTCCCCATATTTAAAAAAGGGGACCGCCAAGATGTGAAATGCTATCGCCCCATCTCATTGCTGGACTCGCTCGGAAAAGTTGTGGGGAGAGTAATCCTTGAGCGACTCCAGCAGTGGGGTGAGGAGCGAGGCATTATTTCTGACCTCCAATTCGGTTTCCGAGAGGGGTTCGGAACGGTAGAACAGGCCCTCAATCTTAGCTTAATAGTAGGTAAATACACACAGGCTAAGGAAAACATGTTATACATGGTCTATGTCGACCTCTCCGCAGCGTTCGACTGCGTTTCGCACTCGAAACTGTGGAGGGTCTTAAGTCATATGGGAGTGGAGCCACCCCTTTTAGATTTTCTGAGGGAGCTCTATTCAGGAGCCTCGGCCAGAGTACGCTTCGGCCTGAATGGCGAGTTGACAGCCCCGTTTGGAGTAGAGCGTGGAGTCAGGCAGGGATGTGTCCTGGCCCCCTTCCTTTTCTCACTCTATACCAATGGTCTGGAGGGGGGGATGTTGAGGGGGGCTCAGGACCTCCCACGTATAAATCAGCGCCTGATTCCCGCTCTGCTCTACGCGGATGATTCGGTCATCCTCGCGCGTACCCCACGCGAGCTTCAGAACTCCCTGAATAGATATACGACTTTTATAGGTGGCCTGGACCTTCGGGTAAATGTAAAGAAAACCTTTGTCATGATATCAGGCAACAGGAAAAAAGGAGTAAAAGAGATCTACCTCGATAATCAAAAGCTCGAGGTCACTCCCCAGTACCCGTACCTTGGTATCATGATAGACGAACGCTTGACATGGAAGCCAGCAGTAGAAACAAGATGCCATCTATTTAAAAGATCAATAGCGGCCTTAACAAGCTTTTCTCAGAGGTTAGGGAAAAGGGCCCCAGTGGAGCTATTGAAAATTTATAATGCCAAATGCCAGGCCATTGCATTGTACGGTGCTGGAGTCTGGGGACACACGGACACCAGCTCTATCCAGATAGCAGAAAATGCTTTCCTAAGATTCCTTTTAGCTACCCCGAAAGGCACTTCGACCTATGCCTCACATTTGGAACTAGGAATTCCCTACCTAGAGGACTTACTCAAGATCCAACCATTGATGCTGTGGCGACGTATTTGGACATCAGATAAAAATACGCTGACCCAGTCCATCGTAGCTGACACAATGGCCCTTGACAAGTCCTCAAAAGTAAGATGGCTTTCCTATGTCAGAAATTTTTTCAAAGATCTTGGGCTTGAGAAATACTACCTTGAACCAGAGACTATAACTGACCTCCCGAAGAGAGCTCTCAAACAACTAGCTCTCCGTCATCTGGAGACTCTAAGACTGGTATCTGAATCATCAAAACCTGCGGTAGTTCATGCGAACATGGTTCAAACTACGTACGGCATTCACCCTTACTTAACACTTCAGGTAACAACATACAAGAGAATGCTGATGACAAGACTTAGGTTGAACACATTTTTTAGACTGGTTGCGTTCCCTCTGAAAAATGGATGGCACTTGACTTTTCCCCCTTGCCCCTGTGATGGAAAATCAAATCAGTCTAATATACATGTGATTATGTTCTGCAAATTCCATCACTCACATAGGAAAATCTGGCTACTCCCTATATTGAGGAGCTGGGGTCTCAGACAATGTAGGCCGCCACTTCTTAGACTTCAAATGCTTGAATCTGAAACTGTTTGCTACTTCGTCCTCAATTTTTTAAAACATACTATAAAGCATAGGCAAAATTTATAATCAGTATCTCCTAAAACCGTATTTTTGACGAAATGAAATGAAATGAAACGAAATGAAATGGTCCTAAATAATTTTTCTCTTTTAATATGTTTCCTGTATGAACTTCCTAGAAATCATTCCTTTTTAAACTGTATACTTATGTAAAAATGTAGTTTGTATTTATCAATGTTCCTTTTATGGTTTTTCTTTGTGAACAAGCCGAATAAAGAAGTTTATATATATACCCCTACTGCTCTTCCTCTTGGGTGGTGTCTGGTCCATTCTTCCAGGATCCAGCACCAGTTCAGCTGGGCATTTCTTGGCCTGTGACCTGGTCACAGCAAGGACATGTGAGGAGAGACATAGCATTTCTACATGAGTACTGTACTCCACATCTGACCACAGTGAGGATTCCAAATCATTGCCCAAAAGACAATCTACTGGGAGGTCTGAACTAACTACAACCCTTTTGAGGCCAGTTACCCCTCCCCAGGAGAAATTAACAACTGCCATACTGTGATTGGTAGTGACATTGCTAGCATTGGTCACTAGGTAGTCTGAACCTAGCATGATCTGGTCAGGGTCCACAAATGTTGGTGTCACCATGGTGACACTGGCACATGCGTCCCTGTAGGCCTGAGCCATTTTTCCATTGATTAAAGGCGTTTGCCTGTATTTGCCCAGAGTACTAGGACTTACAGTAGGGGTCATATCCATGTCCCCAGTACAAACAAGAACTGCCTGAGTAGGAATTCTGACTAAGTCAGAACCCACCTCAGTTCCCAGGGTTAACCCAACTATAGCCTTGGGAGGTACACTACCAATACTAACTGTACTAGGGGGTGCAGGTGTCTTAGGGACAGTAGTGGTAGGAGTTTGGCCTTTCTTGGTGCACTCACTAAACCAGTGAGTCTTACTTTTACAGTATTGGCACCATGGTTTCTTAGAAACATCATTCTTCTTCTTTTGGGAATTCTGGGACCCACCCTCCTTAGGTTGTTGGGGCCCTGTTGAAGTCTTCTGATCATTTTGCGTATTCTCATTATTACCCTTCTGGTCTGCTTTCTTCTGGCCACCACCCTGGTTCTGGTTCTGCCGCTTGACCCTTGTCCTGACCCATCTGTCTGCCTTCTTTCCCAATTCTTGGGGAGAGGTCAGATCTGAGTCAATCAAGTGCTGATGCAACAACTGATTCTGACAATTATTTAAGATTTGCTCTCTCATAATTAGATTATACAATCCTGTGTAATCAGTAACTTTACTACCCAGTAGCCAGCCATCCAAAGCCTTAGTGGCACAATCAACAAAGTCAGTCCAATCTTGAGCCTGAGTTTTCTGGGTGTCCCTGAACATCAACCTGTACTGTTCAGTGGTTAAGCCAAACCCATCAATCAGTGCAGTTTTCAAGACTTGGTAATCATTAGCATCCTCATCTCTAACAGTGAGGAGCTTATCTCTACCTTTTCCTTCAAAGGAGAGCCACAATATAGCTGCCCACTGACTCTGGGGTACCTGCTGTACTTTGCAGGCTCTCTCCAAAGCAGTTATCCACTTGTGGATATCATCTCCTGTCTTATAGGAGGGCACTATTTTACTCAGGTGTCTATTATCAAAACTCCTGTCTTTATCCTTAGGGATATTGCTGCCACCAGTGGGTGCTAACCCACTCAACTGTTGCTCTCTAGCAAAGGCAAGTTTCTCTTTGGCAAGGGCAAGTTCTTCCCTTTGGATCCTCAGATTAACTTCCTTCATCTTTGCTTCATGCTCTCTCCACTGAGGGGAAGTCATTCTCCTCTGAGCAGATGCATGAGAGTGCACAGATCTATTGGAGTCCCTAGAAGGAGATCTATCTCTCCTAACCCCAAAGTTAGGCCTGCTAAGGGTCAGCACTGGGGGTCCCCCAGTTCCATCCCTATGTAGGTCTAAGTTGGCCCTTGTAAGTCTGCTGACTAAAGGTTGCCCATTTTCTGCCTCATCCCCAGATACATCCCTTTCTTCCCTATTTTCATTCTCTGCTTCAGGGAGATTGGAGTCTGGATCACCAGGTGTACCTTCTAAGGGGGGCATGCTCCCATCTGGATTAGAGGGGCCTGCAGTAGTAGCCCTTCTGGCATCATATGTCTCTAAGAGACCTAACAGAAAAGGAGTGGTAGGGTTAGAACCCTGTTTCAATTTCCTGGAGGTACACAATTGTCTGATCTCCTGGAAACTGAGAGCTGCATATTTGTAAAGGACCTGTGGAGGGTCACTAACCACTAGGGGAGTCTCTGAAGACTCTCCTCGGGTAGACATGCTTTCTAGTGAGGTGTAAGTGATGCACCTACCTACACTATGGGTTTTCCTACTGATCCCTTGCTAAGAGTTGTAGTCAGGGTGTGCTAGGCCCTTTCGACTACAACAGCTGGTTCAGTAGAACTCCGAGTATTTCTAAGCTTGTTATATGTACTTAGAGTACCTTATGTGATCTTTCAAATGATATTTCAAGATTATGGGCCAGATGTAGGTAGGCATTTACCGGTCGGTAACGGCCGAATTCGGCCGTTACCGACCGGTAAATGCAATTTGAGATGTAGGGCCCTGTATTTTACAGAATCGGTAAATTTACCGATCGGTAAATTTACCGATTCTGTAAAATACCGAATCGGTATTTTTACCGATTCGGTAAAATTGATATGTAGGTGGGACTCTTCTGAATCCCACAAGCATTACAAAATCGGTATTTTACCATCAAATTCTATTTGATGGTAAAATACCGACTCCGGTGTGCATGCACATGTGTGCATGCACACCGGTGCCATATGACAGGCAGACCTGCCCTTAGGGCAGGTATGCCTGCCACATGGCACCCGAACCTGTTTTGGGGGTGCTAGAGGGTGTCAAAGTGACACCCCCTGCACCCTTGTGAAAATCGGTATTTACCGATTCGGTAAATACCGAATCGGTAATGCCCATTCATTCCTATGGGCTTCAAAGCCCATAGGAATGAATGGGCATTACCGGTCAGTATTTACCGAATCGGTAAATACCGACTTTTACCGATTCGGTAAATCAACATCTGGATTTACCTAAATCTCGGAACTTCTATTTTACCGATTCATAAATACCGAATCGGTAAAATTCGGTATTTATGAGTCGGTAAAATAGAATTACCTACATCTGGCCCTATATTTGGTAAAAACAACAGCAAGCTCAAATCCCAACCGCTGCACACCAATGTGAGAAGTTGGCCTGATATATGATGCTCACTAGTTCTAGTGATCACCTTGTATCAGTCCAAACAACCCTTATTGTGATTGGTTGTAAGTCAACCTTATAGACCAGCTATCCTAATGGTAGCATGGACAAAGCAGTCTTAGGCTAAACTCTTTTGGCATGTGAAGCCAGCTGTTTTACCACAATATAACCCCTTGAATATCAGATGAAAGGACACCACACAGGTTGTTATGAAAATAAATAGTATATTTATTAATAACAATCACCTCTGAACTCTTTATGAGATCAGAGGGCTAAGCACATGACAATCTCTTAGGAAAAATACGATAAGTTGCACGAAATTACAATGGTGCCCTAGGGGCACGACAAACCATATACTAAGTAAGTTGAATGTGGAAGTCGATAGAAGGAATGGAGCTGTCCAGATGCTGTAGGATTGATGGGACCACGCTACACTGACTCTAGGTAAGTAATAGGAGGCCCACGGAACGCGTGTGCAGAGTGTGAACTCACACGCGAGATGCGGAACAACGTCTATGGCCAGTACAGTTCAAGTTAAAGGTAAGTACGGACAATCCTGACTGGTTAGGACTAAAACGACTGTGGAACTGGACACTAGGACAGTTAAACTACCCTTGAGCACCAAAATGCTCTCGTTACCTCACCCACGGGCTGCGGTTGCATATGTGTCAAAGTGTGTCGGGTTCTCGCGTTGAAGTCTATGGAGCCTGGAAGAAAAGATGCTGCAGGCGACCAGGGGGAAGATGTCCGGTGTGATCCAAGGGTGGATCAGTGAAGAAGAGGACCTGAAAGCAGAGGGGACAGTGTTCAAAGTCACTAGCCAGTGACCGGTGTGGAACCAGGAAGGAACCAGATGTCGTTGTCGCGATCAAGTGAAGAGTGGATGCTTGACTCTGCAGCCACGTGGACCAGGAGGTGTCTTTGACAACCAGGATGGAGGCACGAGCTGTCCCACGCAAGCTCTCAATGTCGGCGGTGTCGGATCCGGGATTGGAGTCAACAGGCCTTGGCAAAGGCAACCCACGCGGTGAGTAAAAAAGGCGCCTGGTGCGGACTAGGAGAGTCTGGGGTGCCCCTCTTTTGGAAGGGAGCAAGGGCCAGTCTAGAGCAACCAGACCAGCAGTGAAGATTTCAAGGTTCGTCGTCTAGGAGGCCACTGGCCAGCCGGCAAGTGACCAGACAATGTGTCGAGCAGCAAACAAGCAGAAGGGCCCCACGCAGATCTCGTGGAAGCTGGAGGGCTGATCTTTAGTGCAGGGGCTGCTCGGGGCTGGGGCTTCCCAATCCCCAAAGCACTTGGTCGAGTTTACCTCGGGAGTCATGCTGGAAGCGAAGCGCAGTTTCTTTCAAGATGGCCGGTCTCACGTGTCTCATCGCACCCACGGGTCTCAGCTTTGCTGGAGAGGTGAGTTGAGGTCGGAGAGGTCTGGGAATCCGGGTCTCGTTGGGCTCTGAAGTCTGGATCCTCGAGGGAAGACGACAAAGTGAAGCTGCTGGACGCTTGATGGTGCCTGCAGTTGCGGGGTGGACACTCCTTGCCCACAAGGGAGATTTCTTCAGTCTTCTGTGGAGCAGAATGATGAAGTCCAGAGTTTCTTCTTGTAGAGTAGTTCAGGATTAATCTAATTTGGAATCTGACCAGCTCCTACCTTTATCCTGCTAAAGGGGGCTGCACTACTGACTAGGTCCCTCCCCTGGGTGGGACCAGGAAGGGGGGTGGTTACACCCCCTATCCTTTGTCCGGTTTTCGCGCCAGAGCTGGGGCTGGAGTGCCCCAGCAACAGGTTTGAACCGGTGTATGCGCAGGGCACCTTGTGTGCCCCAGGCATGTCTCATTCCTTTCAGGCCTCCCTACCTCAATACACAAAATCCTGTCTGGGGTGGTGCTAGCACCTCCCAAGGCAGGAAACCCTTTGTCCAAGCCTCCCTCGCTGGAAGGACTCCCAACAGCAGGAGGTCAGACTTGTGTCTGTGGTGGCAGCATCCATTTTGTGATGCCAAGGCTCGAGTTAACTTTAACCGGGGTTCACAGTTACATACATGTCGTGTCCCTCTAGAAGGGTGGAATGCTACCCCCGTCGCCAGAATTGGTGAGGGGGTAGTATTCCAATTTGTATGACACCTTACTCGACATGTTTTGATAATGTTATACCAGAGATAGCATTTAATAGCGAGGATTATAATGCACTTAAGAGTATATGGTATATCGTTATCATGGAACAGCTATTAGGACTTGGTTCCGCAAGCTGAAGACGGGCTCAGCTCATACCAGAGCACCATCTCACATAATTCCAAGCACTCTGCCTTCAGGATTGATAAGGCCTGCCATAGGAGTGACTGATAGGAATATATGTGTCCATTTTAGGGTTAGATATAGGTATAATATATCTATAGCAAAGGGTGATTACACCACCTTGCCCCAGCTGTCATGCAGCCAGTTGTGTCAGTTTTAGATGGCCAGCCAGGGGTGGCATAATACATGCTTCAGCCCCTGGTAGGCCCTGGGTACACCTATGCCCTGGATACCTAAGGTACACTGTACAGGGACTGATAAGGTGGCCCAGTACCAATTGGTAAATGCACCTAAAGTACATGGTTGTCAATTTAGAGAGAGAACAGCTAGGCTGTGGGTCTGATTCCACAGCCAGGGAAAGTCGTAAACCAGTGAAGCAAAAAGCAAAAATCTGGGGTGACCATAGGATTGCAGACCCCACTCTCCTACACATATTAGAGCTGTAATCATCATTTTTCAACTGAAGACAGTGTACATTTCAGCTGAAACATTAATTGAAAACATCAAGAGGAAAGACACCTGGGAGTTTGGACTATCTGTTAGTAGAAGCTGTTGCTTACAAGGAGGGTGCAAAGTTCAGGACTAAATGTAGAAGTTGAGCTGGAGCACCAACTGGGCCAGTTTAGAAATTAGAATCCTCAGCTTCAAGAAATTCATGAAGACAAACTTCAATATGTACAATTGACTAATGCAAAAGGTAATCATGCTCAGTGGGGCCATCATCTGCTTTGAGTCAGCAAGGTATCTTAGTGATGTCTCATGTACAGATGATCGACAAGTACATTCCACAATAGAATTAGTATTCTTTAGCTGCATGCTTAGTCAGCAAACTGTTTTAACATATCACATGAATATAATCTAAAAATACATACATCCAATAATTGTCAACTTTTTCAATTGGGTGTATATGAACAAAATCGTGTTAATAACTTTTAATCAATCAATCAAAAGAAGCTTTATTCGGTTTTAGACATTTTAAGTCACAAAAGCAGTTAAAGTTTAAAAACATTTAAAAAGTATTTCATGAATAATATATAAAACAAGTGTACATAATACAAAAGTGCATGCATATGGAAGAAAGTTGGTATAAAAAGACTATGTTGGGGGTTAACAGGTATAATTAGAGCCGTCCTAACTAATTTAATTTAATACATACCGTTCTGTTTTCTAAGGAAAGTGAACATTAACCCCTTCGGGGCTGATGACGAGCTGAGCTCGTCATGAGCGTAACGTGCCGTGCGCTGATGACGAGTTGAGCTCGTCATGTAACGCGGTAATTTTTAAATTGACGCGTACCGCGGGAAAAGCCGCCGCGTTGATGTGGTTAATACTTTTCCTAGCTGTGAGTATACTCTTTAAAAAAACAGCCATAACTCCTATACAATAATCACTGTCCAACAATTGTAAATATAAAAAAGCAGGTCGACATTGCCTCCGACTCCCCTTTCTCAGGAGAGGTAGAATCCACCTGTATCTTTCCATAGAATAAAATTTGCAGAATAAAATCGCATGGATAGTTGTTTGTGAGGAAAGATCATCACAGGGGCATAAACATAGCTGTCCAGACCAGTTGTTCATCTCCGGATAGCTAATCAATCGGTGAAATGTTCCGAACCTCAAAGGTGTTAAAACATATCTGTCATAACTCCCTGTCCAACGTAAAAGATATGGTTGAACGTCATATGTCTTTACAAACGGTTGATGTTGAACAACTGCCGGTTTGCTCATTTCCAGTGCTAGCCTATTTTTCTCAAGGTGAGTCATGCAAATTAATTTAAATTCCTTCCAACATATGGAATTTAGAGTCTCTGGTAAAGTGTAGTAATATGGACACCCGAGATCACATAAAAAGTTTTTTACATATTTTAACCAGGTTGCGTGATCCAAATTCATTGAGTCCTTTAATATTTCCTTATTTAAGCCTGTACTATCGGAGGTCCAAATCCAGTGCCAGAGTAACACTGGTTGTACCTTAATAACATCAGAGATGTATGGAACCCCCAACTCCATATGACAGTTAAAAACAGGAGAACTAGCAGGCACCGCTAAAATAAATCTTAAGAACACATTTTCAACATATTGAATGGATGAACAGTCCTGAAAGCCCAAGACTCCTGCCCCAAATGTAGCTATGCCTACGCATTTTGCCTTGTAAATTTTTATGAGGATTTCGGGGGGGCCTTTTACCCAGTTTTATAGAAAATTTACTACATCGACTGTCGATTTCATAAAAAGATGGCTTCTTCTCTTTATAGCCTGAGCGCAGGAACAAGTATGGATAAAAAGAACACCCAAATACATAACTGTGTTAGTGGATTCTATTCTGTTTCCACCCACTCCGATACTACTACTTTTTTGCTTCGCCCGCCCGCAAAACATGATAAAAGTTTTCATCGCATTCAATTTTAACCCTAGTCCATTCATAAAACTGATATAAGTTGTGAGTGCCTTTTGTAAACCTATCTATGTGCATGCCATGAGTACTGCGTCATCTGCGAAGAGAAGGAAGACTATTGGGCATTTGTTGACATATGGTGGGTCCCTAGCGTTTTACACCAATTCCTGTTTCAAAGCGTTCGTATAAAGAGTGAGCAGGAATGGAGCCAAAACGCAACCTTACCTTACTCCCCTCTCCACTTTAAATGACACAGTACATTCCACATTAGTTCCGTACCATACCATGGCACTTGCCCCAGTGTACAGTTGTCTTAAGAACTGTACCAGTGCCGGTTCTACCTTTAAATCAGTCAAAATGGTCCACAACTTTTTGTGAACAACGCAGTCAAATGCGGCTGTGAGGTCAACAAAAGCCAAGTAAAAACTCACAGCTTTGGCCTGCGTGTATTTTCCAATTAATATGCTGAGATTGAGGACCAGCTAATTTGTGCCCAGACCTGATCTAAAACCATACTGCACATCGCTTAAAATGCTATTTTGATCAGCCCATGTTTGCAATCGCTCTAAAACTATTCTACCCGCTACCTACATCAGAGAGTCTAATAAGGAAATCTGACGTTAACATGCAGGGTTTTTCCTCTCTCCTTTTTTAAAAATTGGCACAGTTATAGACTCTAACCAGGAGGTAATAAAACCTTTCACGCAGCAGGTTTGGAGGACCCGTGTTAACAACGGATACCATATTAACGTAATTGATTTAAACAAATCAATTGCCACCCCGTCCGGGCCCGGGGCCTTGCCAGACTTCCTGGCATTTATTGCCTCTATTACATCTTTATGTGTGATTAAAATATCAATTGGTATCAAAGGTGCGGCACCCTCTTTCGGTTGGTTCCTAAAATCTGTTTCTCCCTGCGGGTTATAGACAGAAGAGAAAAAGTCTACCCAAGTTTTCTCCTCCATTGCACTTCTATTGTCGGGGCATCAGGTTTAGTGATAAAAAATGGTACCTTCACAGCCTGCCAGAACAAGGAGCTCTCTTTGCTCAGCGAGGCCTCGTAGAGGGTCTCCCACACTTTTTCTTTATTTCTTTCTTTCATAGTCTCCTTGCTTCGTTATAAAGCTTCCTACATCTCCTAACTTCCTCCTTATCTCTTACTGTCTTATGAAGGGCCTCCTATAAATTTTTGTATATTTTTGTACAACTAGAATCAAACCACCCCTTCCAGCGGGCATGTGTACCCTTGCTTTCCACATGCAACACATTTTTAACAGTTGTTGTGATTTGGGAGAATGAACTTAATATCAATTCATGAGAACTAGATTTGTCCAAACAATTTAGTATTGGATCATACGCCTTAGTAATAATTTGTTTGTTAAACTTCTGCGGGTCTTGACTTGACCATCACATTGTATATCCATTCTGTCTCCCTAGTTCTACATTCTGGGTCCACACTACTTGATTACTGTGTTTATGCTCAAATTGTTGGGAAGGTGATATTGACGCTCTGGGGCAAGTGATCACTTATTACATTTCTATGTATTTTGTAGCCCGTAATATAGCTTGCGTATCGGTTGGGAGTGAATTTAATATCTATTGTGGATTCTAGACCCCTACCTATAAATGTATGCCCAAAGTACACCCTAGGGGAGCATAAACGGTTAGCAAAGTCAAGATCATGTGAGAATAAGATCTCATTAGGCATCTCCCCCCTATCAGAATGCACAAAGTGGATCAAATTGTCATCCTACTCTATTGTTAGGCCACATTTACCCAACCCGGTTAGCGGGCATAGCCCAAGATTAAAATGTGCTCCTCATATAGTAATCATTTCAACATCTCTATTTGCCTTCAGTTTGGTTCAATGACCACTGAATGACCATGATGGCCGCCGTGTAGGAGCCTCCCGAAGAGGCTCCTCGTTTAGGGATTACCAATTCGATAGTTTATCCCTGAAAAACCCCTGCACCGGCCCTCTCTCACCTGCCCCAGGAAAACACGGCGCACCACTACTGAAACATACAGCTGAAGTGGTTCCGTACATCTATCTTACTGCTGGATCGACCAACACGGCTGCTCTGGTCCTAAGCTGCCAGGACTCCGGCACCGCTCGAATGCTCGCCCACTCCATATCCAATCTGCTGCTGAAAGGCAGATATCCACTGCGACTAGCCGTAGCAGTCAATGCTGGGGGCTCCTCTGATCCCGTGCCTGCCGACCTCCTGATTTTTGAAGATCGAGGTCCCCTGGTGCCAGTGGAGACCCCTTATGGAGGCGCCATTTCTAAGGTCTCTCCTGGTGGCCAGAGGAGTTAGGCGACGAAACCCGGTCTGCTATTTTTGACTAACCCTGGGCTTAAAACTACGCTACGCTGACGGAGCATGCACAGTTTGTACTAATTCGCACTTTGCATGTAGTACACTACCAAAACTGTGCTTAAACACGTAGCGTAGCATTTAAATGAACAATATTCTCCGACGCTTTGTTAAAGCAATTTTACATGCTTAACAGCATATAACCAATTCACAAAAATTTACTTTTACAATGAAAACATTAGGTAATGAGAGACCTCATGATTTTGGGGTCCCCCCTAACCTAGGGGGAGCACCAAGCAGATGCCTTGAACACAAAGAGCATAAACAAAAAGCACATTTTGTTGAACTTCAGTGGTGGTTCCATCCTTTTAGGACCACCCCGAACACAGTTATTGGCAAAAAAACAATCCCAACCAAAGGCCCTGCAAAGCATTATGGGACGAGATTAGCAGTGGGCAGTGAATATTATAGTAATAAATATCAAAATAATTCTACAAAGAGCTGCAGTTCACTTAGTTGTTACTAGATGTCCCTCACGAGTCAAATGCAAAGCATTGAAATTATTCTTACATCAAGCTGCAGTTCCACTGGTCGTCCTTCGATGTCCCTCACGAGTCAAATGCAAAACCATTGAAACCCTTTCATCAAGCATTTGCATTTGACTCGTGAGGGACATCTAGTAACCACCAGTTGAACTGCAGCTCTTTGTAGAATTCTTTTGATATTGTATACTATATAATATTCACTGCCCACTGCTAATCTCATCCCATAATGTTTTCCAGGGCGTTTGGTTGGGAATGTTTTTTTGCCAATACCTGTGTTTGGATTTGTCCTAAGAGGATGGGACCACAACTAAATCGTTCAATAAGATGTGCTTTTTTGTTTTCAAGGCATCTGTTTGGTACTCTCCCTAGGTTAGGGAGGATCCCAAAATCATCACATCTCCCACTGCTTGCTAATTGTTTTGTTTCACCATTGTGAAAGTACTATATGCACTTTAGCATGTAAAGATAGATACTTATTTTACCATATCTGGTCATGTACAGGAAGCTTTTTGCAATTTTTGCACAGTACAGACAAGTACACAGTGTCATCAGCTACGCAGACTACGTGTACTACGCGAAGTTTAAAGTATACTACGTGAAGCTACGTGTAGTGCTGCTACGCAAACTACGCCCAGGATTATTTTTGACCCGCGTCTTGGAGGACACGACCAGAGCCCCAGCAACCTGCTCCTGAAGGGGGGGTTTTCCCCTCTCCCTGAGGATTATCATCTTCTCCGACATAAGCTAGTGGGCAAATTTCACTGTGGCCATTTGCTACCCAGTGCCATTTTGCTGCCCCTGGCACAAATGTCTGCTGCTATCGTTCCGCATTCCAGTGCCCAGGCGGCCAGCACCTGAACGGTGGATCTTTTTCTTCCACCCCTAGAGAACCGACATTTCATCCATTCTCATCAGGGGGCAAACCTTTCCGGCTTCATCCCGCATCTTGGAGGACCTGACCGGAGCTGCCTGATTTCAGCAGGGGGTAGTATTCTCTGTCCCCACTTGTTCTCTGGCGTCATTCTGCAGTCTCCGTTACTGCGTCTGGAGCCCGGCTGTCCGACAGTGGTAGCCATGACCATTGGATTTACAGTTCCACCCAGTGCAACCCTGCTCGCAGCCTCTCTCTCTGCTACTTCTAAACCTAGCACGATAGCTGACAGACCGATGTTGGCTTGTTTGGCATTTCTCCGCCTTATTTCCCAGAGGACCGACATCTCGTCTTCTATCAGCAAGGGGGAAAGTTTTTTCACCTGGCCCATCTGCCCTCTGGTGCCATTTTGCTACCTCCAGCACTGCTCCCTGCTGCTGTCTTTCCACATCCCAGATTGGTCGTAACAATAGCTTCTGGCTCCGATATCACTCCTGATGAAGGGATTCTAGTGTCGCCCAATACTGTTTCAACCCTAATTAATTGAGCCGTCTTGGAAGTTTCTTCGCCGTGTACATTGTTAAGCCTCTGTTCAATTTTAGGGGGACTATACTGGTTATTCAAGTCGACTTCGCTAGGTTTTTCAATTTCATAACCTTTATCAGGTGCCTTCTGATCTGGGCTGATAGATAGTCATTCAATATCACCCAGAGATTGAAGAGGCCTACATCTGTTAGACACCTCTAGGTTAGAAAGTGGGTAGTCAGTGAACTGTCTAAAGGGATGGTTGCTGTTTTGCCGAATTAACTGTTTAGGTTGATAGAAAATTCCTGGAGGAAGGACATTGATACTCGTGTGGGTGATACTTGTGTCTTGAGATCTTAGCAAGATTTCCTTTACTAGGGATTGTGAGCCTAATGAGAGGACTACACAATCTCCTTTAAAAAAATTCTACTATCTCCGACCCAACAATTCTCCTCAACATTTTAAACTCTCTGAACATATCCCTAGTCAGCCCAGTTATACTACCAAGATAGTGTATAGTTGTATTACTCAATGACATCCAAGTTTCCTTATCCTCTGGAGGTATAGCTGGAACTTGGCTAAAATTACAGGAAAAGGAGTCGTAGCCGGTGGTAAATTGAGGGTGTGTGGTCTCCTTTTATTCTCCAAAGAACTACTGGGTGCGTACCAGATGTTTATTGTTACCCAACTCAAGAGTACTAATTTTATCGACCCCAAATGGATGAAAGGCTGAGTGGACCCACTGGGATTTGAACCTGTGACCATGAGGTTGAACACAGGCCCCTGCAGTGGCTGCTTTCGTCCACTGAGCCACCAGACCCGGCTACTATGAAAATGTCAACAAACATATTCAATAACTTTTCTACACATCGGACCTACCTAAGGCCTGACAGAAAGAGGAGAGAGGGCAGAGGGTTAGTTGTTTTTAACAAATAGTGTGATATCATCAGCAAATGCTACATGTTTAATTTCAATGGTGTCATTAACTTTGGTGCCTAAATGCTATTGTAGCATAGGTTTGAAAGTTAAAAAAATAGATAGTGACACCTCTTTGGAGAGGGTGCTATTAGCAAACAGAGGTCAGGAGCGACCGCTCGAGCCTGCACCAGGCGAGGTCGCCCCACCTCCGCTGCTCCTGCCCGCTGTGGCCAGAACCCTGCCCTGCTGTGTGCTGCGCCCTGCCTGCTACCACCTCCGCTTGCTGCGGCTTGCCTGCTGCAGCGTGCCTGTCCTCCCCTCTGTAGCTCGCCTGCTGTCTGCACTGGTCACTTCTCCCCTCGGACTTCTCCTGCTCCCCCCGTTTGGTTCTTGCCTCCACCTGTTTTGCCCCTGCCCTCCCCCCGTCTACTCTTGTCTCCACTCGTTTCTCCCCTCTGGTCTACCCTTTTCCTCTGTAACCCTCCTGCTGCCACCCCCCACCTGTGCGCTTCCCCGAGCCGCCGGACGACCCAGCCGCCGCTGAGCCGCCCGTGGCCCTTACCGCCACTGCCCACCGGCGTCTCCGCCCCCCTCCTGCCCATTGGCCGCCCCGCTCCCGCCACCCAGCTGACCCGCCCTCCCGGCTCCTCACTTATGACGCCCCCAGAGCGACCGTGCAGCGGACGCGCGCAGCGGGAGCACCGATTGAGCGCCGAAGGTGTGCCAAAGGTAAGCCCGTCTGTGCCCATCTGCGCCTGGACCGCGCCCAGTGCCAGGACCCCTGGCCCCCACCGACGGAAGCCGACCCGACGGACCTACAACGCCACTGAACTCAACGCACTCAACACCGGCCGAACCCCGGGCTGCTTCCAAGCCACACCGAGACGCACCCACGGACCCTTCAGCTGCCACTCCTGCAATTTCACCTGCAACCAGACCCACGCCACACCAGCACCCACCAAGTCGAATTCCAACAGCACCCACCTGAAGTGCATCCTGCTCAACACCCGCTCCGTCCACAGACACGCCGTCGAGCTCTGGAACCTGCTCGACAACACAGCCCCAGACGTCGCCTTCCTCACGGAAACCTGGATGAACGCCTCCTCAGCGCCCGACATCGCCATCGCCATCCCGGACGGATACAAGATCATCCGGAGGGACCGCGTCAACCAGACAGGAGGAGGCATCGCCATCATCCACAGGAACACCATCCGCATCACGACCGACACCGACGATACCCTCGCACCCGCCGAACACCTGCACTTCCAGATTCACGCCAACCCCAAGACCACCCTCAGAGGCACCCTCATTTACAGACCCCCGGGACCACGCGCACAATTCAGCGAAGACATCGCCGACTTCATCAGCCCGCACGCCCTCCCCTCCGCTGACTACAACGACCGCAACACCACCACCCTGCTGGACAACCTCGCCAACCTCGGACTCAAGCAACTGGTGACCACCCCCACCCACTACGCCGGACACACGCTCGACCCCGTCTTCTCCTCCAGCAAGGACATCGCCTTCAGCCACGCCGCCGGACTCCACTGGAAGGATCACAGCTGCGTCCACTTCAGCTTCAGAAGGACCACGTTCCACCACCACCAGCAACAGGTTCCCCGCAGAAGCTGGAACAAGATCACTGCAGACCAGCTCGCTACTTCCTTGAGCATTAACCCCCCCACCAGCACAACGAACCCCAGCCAAGCGGCCACCAACCTCACGAAATGGATCAACGACTGCGCAGACGACCTTGCCCCTCTGAAGACCCCGCCGAGCCGACCCGGCAGCAAGAAAGCACCATGGTTTAACGACGAACTCAAGAGCTCCAAGAAGAACTGCAGAGCACTCGAGAAAACCTGGCGCAGAGACCCAACACCAGACAACATGACTGCCCTCAAGCTCGCCACCCGAAAACACCACCAACTGATCCACACCACCAAGAAAACCGCATTCAAGGAACGACTGGACAACAACGCACACAACAGCAAGGAACTCTTCAACATCGTGAATGAGCTCTCCAACCCCAACGCCGGAAACAACGACATCACCCCTTCGCAAGGCCTCTGCAACTCCCTCGCCTCCTACTTCCACAACAAGATCGCGGACATACACAACAGCTTCAGCACTCAACCGACGCACGCCACGACTGAACCATCGCCCCCCACAACCACCCTCCACGCCTGGACCCCGATCAGCACCGAAGACACCGTCCACACGATGAACTCCATCCACTCCGGATCTCCGACAGACCCCTGCCCTCACCACGTCTTCAACAAGGCCGACGCTGTCATCGCACCCCACCTACGGGACATCATCAACACCTCCTTCGACACCGCGACCTTCCCGGAGAGCTGGAAGCACGCCGAACTCAGCCCCCTACTTAAGAAGCCATCAGCCGACCCCACCGACCTCAAGAACTACCGCCCCATCTCGCTGCTCCCATTTCCGGCTAAAGTCATCGAGAAGACCGTCAACAAGCAACTGGCCGCCTTCCTCGAGACGAACGGCTCCCTCGACCTCTCGCAGTCTGGCTTCCGGGCCAACCACAGCACCGAGACCGCCCTGATCGCAGCTACCGATGACATCCGAGCCCTGCTCGACAACGGAGAAACAGCGGCCCTCATCCTCCTGGACCTCTCCGCGGCCTTCGACACTGTCTGCCACCGTACCCTAGTACAGCGCCTCAGCAACATCGGAATCCAGGAGAAGGCACTGGAGTGGATCATCTCCTTCCTTGCCGGGAGGACACAGAGAGTCCGCCTCCCCCCGTTCAGATCGGAGGCCACCAAAGTCATCTGCGGCGTTCCTCAAGGCTCCTCGCTCAGCCCAACACTCTTCAATGTCTACATGAGCCCCCTCGCAGCCATCGCACGCCAGCACAACCTCAACATCATCTCCTACGCCGACGACACCCAGCTGATCCTCTCCCTCACCAACGACCCCGCCACCGCCAGAGCCAACCTACACGAAGGGATGACAGACGTTGCCAAGTGGATGATGAACAGCCGCCTGAAACTGAACTCGGACAAGACGGAAGTCCTCATCCTGGGCTCTTCACCCTCCGCCTGGGACAACTCCTGGTGGCCCCCCGCCCTGGGCAGCGCACCCAAACCCACAGACCACGCACGCAACCTGGGCTTCATCCTGGACTCCTCCCTCTCCATGACCAGACAAGTCAACGCCGTCTCCTCGTCGTGCTTCAACATCCTGCGCATGCTACGTAAGATCTTCCGTTGGATCCCCACCGAGACCAGGAAGACGGTCACCCAGGCCCTCGTCACCAGCCGTCTGGACTACGGCAACTCCCTCTACGCCGGAACCACCGCCAAACTCCAGAAGAGACTTCAGCGGATCCAGAACACCTCAGCGCGACTCATCCTGGACATCCCCCGCCGCAGCCACATCTCCGGGCACCTGAGAGACCTGCACTGGCTCCCGGTCAACAAGAGAATCACCTTCCGGCTCCTCACCCACGCACACAAAGCCCTACACAACCAAGGCCCAGGATACCTCAACAGCCGCCTCAACTTCTACGTTCCCAAATGCCAGCTTCGATCGACCAACCACGCCCTCGCCGCCGTCCCCCGCATCCGAAGAGCCACCACAGGAGGAAGGTCCTGCTCCCACCTGGCCGCCAAGACGTGGAACTCCCTTCCGACCCACCTCCGCCTGACCCAGGACCACCTCGCCTTCAGGAAGCAGCTCAAGACCTGGCTGTTCGAGCAGTAGCAGACCCCCCCCCCCCCAGCGCCTTGAGACCCGCCGGGTGAGTAGTGCGCTATATAAATGCTGTGATTGATTGATTGACATTGAAGTTCAATGTTTGCTATACAATAAAGAGATTAGCTGGAAATATTCCAGGAAACACCAGGACAAACAGCAGCAAGGAACTCTTCGCCATTATCAAATATTTCACCAACGCTCCTGCTACTTCCAGCAACATGACCCCCTCACAGGACCTTTGCAACAAGTTCTTGGAATTCTTCTGTAAGATAATCATATCTATATACAGAAAGTTTGACCATCAACCAGACCCCCGTAACTGTTACAATGCAACATCCCATCATGGGAGATAAACAATCCCTGGCCTTGTGCCCTGCCATCACCACCGTCAAAATCACTGCTACCGTGAATGCCATCCACTCGAGGGCGTCATCTAACCGTTGCTCCCACCATGTCTTCACATAAAGACTCCTACTGATCAGCAAAGAGCTAACAACCATCCTGAATGCCTTCATCGACTCACCACATTTCCAGACACCTGGAAACATGCCACTGTCATGCTTCTGCTTAAGAAACCATACAATGACCCATTTCCCTCCTACCATAACCAGCAAAGGTCTTAGAGAAACGAATCAACCAATGCCTCACCACCCATCTCAGCAACCAGCAGCTCCTTGACGCCATGCAGTCCATATTCAGGCCAAACCACAGTACAGAAACAGCTCTCATTGCTGCTTCAGATTACATCTGCATGATACTTGACAGAGGAGACATGCAGCCCTTATTCTCCAGTACCTCTCTGCCGCATTTGACACAGTCTCACGTACTATCCTCATTAGGTACCTGTAAAAGATTGCCATTACCCGTTCTCCACTAGCTCTGCTTCTTCTTAACTGATAGAACACAAGCTGTGAGCCTGACACCTCATTTGCAGAGTGCCTCAAGGCTCATCAATCAGCCCCACCCTTTTCAAGGCACACATGTTCCCTCTGGCCAACGTCATCCACGCACACAACATTAACATCCTCTCTTGCGCAAACAACATGCAACACGTATTCAACTCTGAGAAGAGAACACCTAAAAAAAAACATGTTTACCGCATGTATGCCCAAAGTTGCCAAATTGATGAAAACAAACTGTCTCAAGCTCAACAGTGGCAAGACAGAAGTAGTGATCTTCCTCAAGAAACTTCTGGGTGCATATCCTAATAAATCCCCAACTGGGATCGGTATGGATGTATTAAGACAAGGTGTTTGATAACAAGCACCATAGGTTTCAGTAAAGCCATCATGTAGCTGGTGAACTCGTAATGACCAGTGCCCAGTACATATACTTCAGATAGATTACCTGTTCACTTTTACTATCTATCAATTAAACTAGACAGCACAGGGGCATATCTGCAAATGCAGATATGTACTCACAAGTAATAAAATGCCCTAGAAGGCCTGCTGTAAGGGTGGGTTGCTTATATTGCAAGTAGTATCTGTGGGCATAGCACACAGGGTGTGTGGCATGCCGTGTTTTCACATTGGTCTGCACCACTTCACACAGCCTGCAATGGCAGTCTGCATGAGTTGGGTGGTGGGTCCCTTAGTATGGCAGAATACATATTGCAGCCCTTAAGGATCCTTTTTAGTACCCATGCCCTAGGTACCATTTACTAGGGACTTACAGAGGTGCTAAAGATTTCGCCAACTGGGGAACAATTGAACAGTTACCTTGTTTTAGGGAAAGAGTACTGGCGACCTGGTTAGCAGGAACACAGTGCATTTCAGTCTGCCGGTTCTGGTTGCTCTGTGGACTAATGCGTCCACTTCAGGAAGCTGTGTTTGACTTTATGGTCACAGGTTCAAATCCTGGCAGGTCCACTCAGCCGTTCAACCATCTGAGGTCAATAAAATGAGTACTGTTGGATAACAATATACATCTGTTATTCAGAGTTAAGATACCTCTCGGTGAAAGTGTGCTTTACAAATGTTATGTTAAGTCAAAATTACATCAACTATCAAGCACAAAGTGGGGGTGACCATGTCAAAAAGGCGCTATTTCCTACAGTAATGTTTTCCAACCTTGTTTTGACCACTATGCACTTTATCTTCGTCGCATGCAATACTTATGGATCATAGTATCCAAATGGATGACTGCTTGCATGAACTGACAAAGTTCAAGATAAGAATTTCTAATCACCATAGACGACTCCTTGTGAGCAATAAACAAGCTCTGTATATGAGTGCATGAAAATATACAAAGACGTGATGAAGGGAATGCTTGAATTAATCTTAGCCACTGGTAATGACTCGGGCCGCAACCCAATCCATTGTAATTTGCACACCACCCCACCTCATTTTTTTACCCAGCCTTATGCAAATCAGCCTTAATCCTGCTCCAATAGAAACAGGTTGATCCAAACGGACAGGCTGGCCCTTTCAGAACAGAATACAAGCAATTCAAGACCGTGTTCACAGTGATTGATGCTCGTAATTCCGGTGCAGCTTGGTTACAGTGCCAAAGTGAGCACCAAACCTACATCTGGCCCTACCCATCGCACTTAGAGTGTCATACTGAAGTATACAAAGAAGTGATGGATGGAATTCTTGAATTATTCTCGACCACTGGTAACCACTTGGGGCTGTATCCTAGACCAATGTTATTTTGCACATCATGCCACCTCAGTTTCATCACAGCCCATGCAAATCAGTTTCAACCCTGCTCCAATAGGAACAGTCGAGCCTGAACTGACAGACATGGTCCACTCTGAACTGTAACACAAGTAGCCCAAGATTGATCTTACCCTAGTTGGGTCTTTTCAGTCCAGTGCAGCTTAGTTCCAGTGGAAAAGTGAGCATGGGACCCACGTCTTGGCAAAAACATCACACTAAAGAAAACTAAAATCTTATGAGTGGGATTCTTGAATCCCATGCTTCACTTTTTGTTTACTTTAGATATGAGGTCATGACCTGTGCCATGATGGCAGGTTATGAGGATTCTAAAATTTTGAATAGACCTGGGAGAAATGTACATCACGCTGGTGTAATTCATGTAAGTTTGAGAATTTTGTTACGTGAAATTCCCAAAATTATGCCATTATGTCACTTTGTATAACTACAAATCATGTATTGTAAAAAATGAATATAGAATGCACCATTTGCAGTACAAATGTACTATAAACATATGGGAGCAACAGAATGTGAGCTGCTGTTGATTACAGTGCTTTATTCTGCAATATATTTTAGGCTGAAATGATGGATGTGCATTTCACATAATTATTTGTAATTTTGTGTAATTACGTGGAAACAACTCCAACCAATTCTGCACATACCTTCTTCTAAGCTAGCCAGTCCTGGCTGCAGCAACCATGCATAATAATAGCGTAGCAATGATTATTTGGACCATGAGGAACTTATACACCATTTGCAAGTCTCCTGAGTGTCCTGTAGGTCAATGGGACATGTAGTGCTTCTTGTCTTGACGCAGGTGTTTATTGTATCTCATATATTATAGACATGAGGCCTCACACCATCTTCTTCTACTCCTGAAGCTGTGCTTGTTCAAGAGACCAAGGGGCACACTATGGTACCCTTTCAAGCAGGTATCTGCATGAAAGGTGCGTGAAATGAGTGTTGCTGTGGGTGTTCCACTGCAACACACACTGCTTTTTGACACTGCCCCAGATTTACAAGATCTGTAAATCTGAGGCAGCGCCAAAAGCTAACTCCATGCAAAAGCAGGTGTTAAAGTGGTGCAATGAGGAGAAATACTTTTATTTCTCCTCCTTTTTGCTCTTTCTATGTGTGATGCATTCTGCAGCACACATAGAAAGAGCAAATCACCTTTAAAGATTGTTTATGTGCAGGAAGGTGTCCCTTCCTGCACATAAAGATAATTCCCTGCAACACAGACACCCTTGCACCATGGAACAAGGGTGCCTGCGTTGCAGGGATGATTTCCTGCAAAGCAGGCACCCTTGCACTATGGTACTGGGATGATTTCCTGCAATGCAGGCCACCTTGCACAATGATGCAAGGGTTCTTATGTTGCAGGAAAGTATCCCTGCAATGCAGGCACCCTTGCACTATGGCGCAATGGTGTCTGTATTGGCGCTAGCTATTTTTATCACCAGTGCAAGGGAAAATACAGAGGTTCACAGTATTCTTTTTCCCTCCTTTGTTCCATCCCTCTGTTTTTTAAATGACGCAGCGCATCACTGCAAAAGTTGCCACAGCACCACACTGCACCATTTCCTGGTGAATATACCCCCTAGTGTAATACTGTTGTGCAGAGTTAAGTGTGTCCCCGGCATCCCCACACCTGCAGGCATAGGCTTGAGAGGCCACTCTTTGAAGCTTAAATGAGATGTTCATGGGTTACAGAAAGACTTTTCTCATGATTTTACAAGTTCCACAGGCCCTAGCAGCCATCTTGGCGGAAGTTTGTTGTCAACTGAACCCAATATCTGCAACTCCCTAAGTTTCTACATTACCTGAAACAGCAATACTGCATTTGCAGTAGCACTCTGCATAGGGTGACCAGATCTTGAGAACCAAAAACCAGGACATTTTGGAAAAATAGAAGGACTACAATTTTTCATCCATGGAATGGAGCAGAATGACATCTTTCATCAACATAGGATCACAGAAGATGCATTAAGAATATACATACAATTTAATTTCTACAACCAACATCCTACTTATTAATTAAATTGCTTACTTATAACAGCTGCTAACTAGCACAGCTTTAGAACACCCAAAAAAGTGCTTCTCACTATTTTCAGTCGACCACCTCTAAAAACCGGGACATGAACCAAATTTGACGAATTCTGCCGGGACAGCTGGTGAAAACCCGGGACTGTCCAGGCAAATACGGACGCCTGGTCACCCTAATCTCTCCATCTCACTTAGCAGCTTCTGGTTGAACCCTCAGGCTAATATTCACTTGATCTTGATTTTATTGTTAATTTGGATCACGGACCTGCATCTGAATGAGAAAAGGGTGGTTAAAGACATGCGTTATGGTACACTTTACCAAACCCTAAAACACTGAACACGAAAACGAAACCGAAACCTAAGAATACTACACTTTCCAGAACAATGCTCAATAAAATACCAGGTGACTGGTTTAATTATGAATGGTTGAAGATTGTGCGGTAGTATTTGACAGATTAAAGGCTGGAGGCTGTCCAACATTGCATTCAAGACACTGAATCGCTGTCCAACCAATTGACAGCATCAACCAAAGATCGAGTCCTAATAGAGTAACTGATGGATTTATAAAGGAGAGCGCTCACAGTCCCATCAACAACAGAGTGAGGAAACATTGAATCCCTGTGTGAAGGAAAATGGGAGAGGATAGTCAATCAAAATATACTTGTGATTTAACTCCTACAGAAATGTATTTCCTCCATTTAAGCAATGTGTAACTTTAGTTAGTCTATTACATTAACATTAGTATTCAGTTTTTTATCTGACACTGAGGTGTGAATGGTTGCATATTTACTAGTGATCTTTTTTGTACTTCACTAGATAACATGGCATAGACTAGAGGCAATAGCTGTGATCTTTTCCATAGAGAAAATACATAAATAGATGCAGATCTGAGGAACCACAACAACTGCCGGAACATCTGTGCATAGTCTTTGACTCATTACTTGCCCATTGCCCAGAGGATTCCACATGTGTGCACCTCTGTCACAAACCGTGGATCTCTTGCTGTTAGACAGGAAAGTCAATCCTACATTCTCCCTTTGTCGATTAGTCTACTTCCTGTATGCAACTCCAGAAGAGGGTAGAAAACCTATTTGAAAGGGAACATGGTATGAGAGTAGGAGAGAGTAGGAGAGAGCAAGAGACACCTGTTCCAGCAGAAGAGGTGGTGGAAGACCTGGACTGGACTGTGTACTAGAGGATAACCGGTCACTGTTAGATGTTGTAGAATTGGGGCAGTGGTAAACTTCCCTTTGTGTGAGTTGGGACACAGGCCTAACAATGTCAGAAAATTATTGTACAAAATACCTGCAGAAAATGGCAAAGCCAAGAAACAACTGAATTATTTTTTACAGACGTTATTAAAAAGGCAGCTTCCGAGACTTCAACAATGCATTTCTCAAGTTTTGCAAACAGCGAGTGTTGTTTCAAACTTTTAAGGACTTCCTTGGCAGATTGTTGATATTGTTTTAGTGAATCAAAAATTATTAACATGTCATCCAGTGTTAGACTGTTGTATGGCAATTTAGGATCAAAGTGAATTTTCCCGATTCATGCCCTTATATAGGTACAATTTACATTGCCCTAATATAGGCATAGAAATCATTCCCTTATTTAGACATAGCCCATGCAGTCCAAATACAGGCATGGCTACTTCCACCCGTACCAAAACGTCACAACGATTTCTTGGACAATCGGCTTAAGTAGTCAGGGACCTCCCCTTGCTTGAATATTGATTTGTCCAAGAACTCATGTACTTTACAAAGAACTACTATTCCCTTGGGGTTCTTTCCTGACATTATTATGCCCGACTTTACGTCAAACTAGACACCTTCAAGTATAAATATGCCTTCACTTGCTCTAGCAAGACACGGTGGTTCAGAGCAGTTCGACTATCTACTTGCCCGACGCAGCTCGCTACAGCAAGTGCCGAAGGAAGCTGAGCCTCCAGCTGCCGCACTGATCGAGAAGCTGTCCTTTCTCTCGCTGACAATCCAGCTCCAGTGTTTCCAAGCTCCCCTTGCGGGGTGTTGGGAAATTGAGCCCCGAGACAGAGATACCAGACCTCCTTCATTCTAAACTAAGGTATGGAGCTGATTAGAACCTAAGAGAAATCGGGGATAGATTCTTGGGAAAGAAAACCAAACCTATGCTACACAATACTTACTCCCTCCCGCGTACTAGACTTAGGTTAGGTACATAGGGGTAGGCGTATTTTAGAACCACCAGTTGAGTATTTTTAGTCATTGTTATTTATGTATGTATTTTTATATGGCTTAGAAACCATACAATGCTTTTACAGTATTATCTTATAATATTGTTCTCGCTGTGCGCACTATACTTTGCAGCCTGCATTACGATTGTAGCAGTTCACTTTACTTGCATGAGAAAGAAGACTGTTTAATAAATCCTTTTATTGAAAACGCCTGTCTCTCTATTTCTCTGCACCTCTGTTGAAACAAAGCATGCACGATTGACTGAGTGAAATTCTTATCTTTTGTTTCCACGACTCTAGAGATACAATTCTTATTCTTGGGAAACAAAGTTGTTTATGCGGTTGTCAGAAACCTATCTCTTCTTGTGGATTCGAGAAAGTTTCTAGTGACCGCTGAGCTAGCTGGCACTCACTATTAAGTTTAATATATTCAATAGAGACCTAGTCGACCTCAGTCCTACTTCTAATCTATAGGATATATTATTCCAATGCGCAGAGCCTATTGGGAATATAGGAACTACACTACAAGACCTGGCCTTTTCAGTGAGTCTATTTGCATATTGGCCTCCTGTTTTCGACCCTGGTTATGTTGGTTTTAGGACTCTGGGCACCTTCCCACTGTTATTCAGTGATAAACTGCATATGCTCTCCCTGTAAATTGTGTTCATGGATTGGTAATGCCATGATTGTCATATTTGATTTACTGGTAAGTCCCTTGTACAGTGCGCTGTGTGTGCCCAGGGCCTGTAAATCAAATGCTGCTAATGTGCCTGGGGCACTCATTGTGCCACCCACACGAGCAGCCTCTAAATGTAACTCAGACCTGCCACTGCAGTGTCTGTGCGCAGTTTGTAACTGCCATGTCGACCTGGCAAGTGCACCCACTTGCCAGGCCCTAATCTTCCCTTTTCTTACATGTATGATAGCCCAAAGGTTGGCCCATGGTCACCCCATGGGCAGGGTACAGTGTATACATTGTATGTGAAAAGTAGGACATGTACTGAGGTTTGTGACATGTCCTGATAGTGAAATACATTGTATTTTGTTTTGCATTGTTGAAAGGCTATCTGTCCAATAGGATAGAATTAGACTTTACTTATAACATCTTTTAAATATAACTTCCCATGGGGATAAAATGGAAAGATGGAGTTTAGTATTTCTAAATTCAGAATATAAAAATACATCCGTTAGTAAAGATTTTTTTTTATATTGTGTGTTTGAAAATCCCACTTTTAGAAAGTGGGTATTTTATTTCTTAGCCATCGTTTGTGCCTCTGCTGGTTTGTGGATTGACTGCCTGGCTTTGGAGTGACCAGAGCTGGGGATATGCATTCTCTCAGACAGTCACGGGGGTTGATGTGAGTCCTGCCTTTCCTGAATAAGTTTGGATTGGGCTGAATAGACCTGGGCTGCATTAAGTTTAGTAGGAGGAGTTTTCACTAGCACCTGAATAAGCCTGGTATGCATTCAGATTGGTGGGAGAAGATTTCACTTGCACCTGAATAGGCCCTGTCTGCCTTGGATACTGCTGTCTCCACCTCCTTCCGGGAAGCTGATCTTGAGAGGACAGAACCAGTTTGGGCTGAGCACAGACACTCTCTGCCCAAAAGAACAAAGAGAAACGGAGTATTAATATTGGGGCCCAGACCCCAGAACTTTAGATTACTGCGGAACTAAGAAACCTGCCTGGAAGAAGAGCTTGAAAAGCTGTCAGAAGGAACTGCCACTTTGCTGCATGCTCTGCTATTGCTAGAGTTTTCTCCTGCATTCTATCCATCAACTGTTCTTGCTTTATTTGTCACCCCGAGTGGAACGGGTATGCCGAGACTTGGGTCCCGTGGTCTTCATGCCACTGGAATCAAGCTATCCTAGCTGATGAGGGCTGAAAGCCCGAAACTGGTCCTAGGATGCTTGTTTCCAGTCCAGAGAGGACCAGGCAGTTCGGGCTGGACTGTTCCCATTAGGCGCAGTGTCAAGACTGATTTGCATATGACTGGGTCCAAACTGGAATGGTATGGTGAGCAAAACAACGATGGATTTAGGCCCAGATCTCTGTACTGGGGTGAATGTATGACACTGTTCTGCATTCTGTCCATCAATTTTTGTTTTTGCAAGAGTTTTCTCCAAGGGCTTGAAGTAGAGCTTGCCTCCTGTTGGAAGTCTTAAGGAGATAAAAGACTTCAGAGAACTCTTTTGGGACCAATAAGACTGCCAAGACTGCTGAAAAGAAGAGCTGGAGAAGCTGGGAGGAGGACGTACCACTTTGCTGTGTGCTTTGTTGTGTTGGTCTGCAGTTGGTGCTTCTGTCTTGGGCAGCAAAAGGAATGGACTGAACTTTCCACAACTTCTTTGTGTGAGTTTCTCCTAATGCTTGAGGTAGAGCATGTCCCCTGTTCGAGGAAGTCTCAGGAAAAGCAAAGACTTTAAGATCATCTGTTACCAGTAGTGGAGACTGTGTTTTGTGCTGCAACAGTAGAAAAAGCAACCTGGTACTGTTAACAATGCCGCTGCTGACTCCATGTTCTGAAGGCACCGCAGAGGGCACCTTTGCACTTTGCACCGCAACCCTGGTCTCACCGATGATACCACCCAATGATGCCACCGAGCCCCTTCTTGCACTGCAATTTGTGGGCACCGCACTCCACACCAACTTGCTTTATGACCGATGACGCCGCTCCAAGTGAACATTGATGCTGCTGCTTGCACCATGTTTCAAGGGCACAGCATGTCAGATACATAATGCAACATCCTCATCCCACACCACAGCCTTTGCCTACCGATGCCGGTGCCAGCAACTTCGGTTTGTCAGCCAACAACAGCGCTTCAGCAACGACGACGACACTACTTGCACTGTGAACTACCAGCACCGCGACAAGCACTTCATCACTTTGCTGCACAGCCCTCGTCTCACCAACACCGGCGGACGAACGTCACCGAGCCAAAGCCTGCAATGTGACCTGAGGGCACCGCACCCTGCACTGCTGTACTTTGCACTGCGCCTGTCGATGTCAGCGCTTTCAACCGTGAGGAGTTCGATCTACAACGCTTGTGACTTCAAGGGCCGAAGACTCCTGCACCAATCTCCAGAATCAAAGTATGCAGATGCTGGCTCTTTGGGACTCAACGAGAGGTCCTAATGCCCTACTGTTTTGCTTGTTTTCCTGACACCGAACTGGCACGCGAAGCCGCGGTCAGCCAGAAATGGGTGGATTTGTTGTTCACGGCATCGTGATAGCCCTACACGGAGCTATCGACTTCAACAAACTGTATTTTAAGCCTATCTTTGATTATTAAGATTTCTGAGAACTGTATTGTGGATTTTATTCGTTTTGGTCTTGTTTGCACGGATACAACATTGGTTATTTTTCTAAAAGTGGTGTGGTGTACTTTTTCTGTGTTTTTTCTGTATTACTGTTGGTTATTTGCAAATGCTTTACACACTGCCTCTGAGCTAAGCCTGACTGCTCGCACCAAGATACTAAGGGGGTGAGCCGGGGTTAATTTAGGAGTGTGACTCCTTTACCCTTACTAGGAAGAAGGACAAATGTGCAAACCATTGCCAACTAGAGACCCCCATTTCTAACATCCAGTTATTGAACAACATATAAAATTACAACTAAAATGTAATTTACAAAGTATTGAAAAGACTCAAGTTCATTGGAACGACCAAACAGCATTATTAGGTATTCATAAGTGTCTATATTTCAGTACTTTAGTCCTGTCATAATTTGTAGATAGTGCATTTTTAATATTATGTTGACTTAATGTTCTGAGTCCCTGGGCCAACTGAAGACTGGTTTCACATTAACAGGTTGTCTTCATAAATCTAAATGAAAAGTGCTTATGTCCAAAATTTGGAGGAAACTTTTAATCAGGTTTGATAAATTGCAATATTACTGCAGTTCTTCAGTGGCAACCTCCAGACCTTCCAGAGTAACAGTCAAGTATATTTCTAGTCAATATGAGGGGATTGCTCATTTCAACAAGAAGCTGGTTTGGATTCAGCATTATAGGTCTGGAACATCTAAGAAAATAGTCTACTTTCAAAACCTAGTTCAGGATCCAGAATACTACCTGAAATTACAAAGCTCTCCTGTGCACCAGCAACTAAATTGTAATGCAAGTCTTTGCCACTGATGTTTAGGCCTTCTGCAGTAGCAAACATTCCAATATTTTCACAGCTCACGTCAGTGCTGTGCATATTATTTTAGAGAGTGGGGTGGAAATTGTACAATTTTCAATTGTTTAGCAATTCATCCTGTGCTGTATATTTCATGCAAATTCCATGTTACCAATCATAAAGCCAGTGCATCTGAGAGAGGCTTGTTTTTTCTGAATGATCTGTATTAAAATATGGTGGAACTCAGTTGGTAGAGAGTTCTATGGCTTTTGCCCTCTCTTCTTCCAGGGTTATAATTTCCTTATGAATGTGCAAAGGGGCTTTTTCACAAAGGTACATTTGGTTGTAAAGCTAGGTTTACAAGTGAATTTAACTTTTTATGCTGGAAATGAGATCCCACAGGAATTCCATGAAGCCATGAATAGTTCTAGCTGTGCCGATTTCTCTGGAATTCTCTGCCACTATTGTTGGGAAGTCTGCACTCTTAAATCACACTGACGGGTGGAAAGAGGGTGCACCCAGATGTAATCTGTCAGGAAATTTTGTGAACGCCTAAATGCATCTGCTTTTATTAGCATGCTCAAATGCATCTTCATCCCCCTTTCCATTTTAGGAGCACAGGCTGGATTAACTCTCCTTCCAGGATGGGAAAGCGAATGGATAACCCACTGAATTGATGGGGATGGGGATAAGGGAACAGGATTCCTCCACAGGGAAAAATGTGTATAGTGGAACTGGAAATCTGCACCTAGTACAGCTTTCCAGGCATATCACTGGGATATTAGTGTATAATAATAAATAAATAAGTGCCCTCAGCCTGAGGTGTAAATCTCTGCCCATATTTTACACTTTATTTTTGTGAATTGGGCCCATTGTTTTCAACTCATAATTTAGGTAAGCCTTCTAAGCTGCCCTGCTTTGCACAAACAAGGCTGAAAAGTATTGTGCCCTGACAGTAGCTGAGTGGTGATGAAATAATTCTAGCATGGTTCAACTGTTTACTGCAATTAGTGACGATCAAAACACATATGTGGTAGATAATCATATTGCAATGTGCCATCCTGGTTTATTAATGCCCATCCTGTTCACATTGATCTGTGACCTATTGCAATTTCTTTGTTAATAATCACAAAAAGAACCCTTGGGTCTTAAAGAGAAGATGAGAGCAACTCATGAAACAACGAACCCAGGGATATCCCATTTATAGAAAAAAATCTATCACCCACCATAGGTGGCATGCTTCATCATTGGGATTCTCCTCGTATGGGGATGCCCAGTCCCGGCACGGGCTGCGACCCCCTCACTGAGAGGGAGGAGCTCAAGGATGTTTTAGTTGTTGGTCAGAGGTATGTTAAATACTGCAATGATGAGCTGTTAATCAGGTAAGGTGAGAGGTGCAGCGCAAGAGAAGACTGATAGTGAAGGAACTAAAACTATCTACCAGGTACGTAATGTAACTTTATGGACATGTCCTGGGGCTAGGCTTAAAAACAAAGCACTAGCAGGGTGGAAATTATACCTGCTGTTTGTGACGAGTGTGGTCCACATGTTTCAGCCTTGTGACCCTTATGAAACGGTATCTGCAGCTTTCGTCAGGACCAACTTGTGCTGCTGTGAGTTGTAGTGATTATCAAACTTCCAAAAGTGTTTTGATGTCATGTAAGAGGAAACAATTGCTAATCAGAAAAAGGTTCTGATCAACTCACGGAAAAATGAAAAGTATGCAAGATACAATACAAAACCAGTGATCCTTATTCCATTTGTAGTATGGTAGTCAGGGGATTCACTGGTAGCACCTATTTAGAGGCATGATCAAAAATACACATTAGCGATATGTCATGTTATACAATATGGTGTTTTTTTTTATACAATATTACAGTCTGAAAAAACTCTCTCTCGGCTCCCGATAACTATTACTGAAACCAATCAGCAGCAAGCAAAATGTGGTGTGCATTAACATAGTAGTGCCAGTTACAAAAAGCAATTTCTTAACCATCAGACAAATGCATGCACAAAGACCTATGTCTGGATGCCTTACCGGTGTATTGCCGGGGACAGGTCACGCCTTAACCTGGCAAACAGCTCAGAAAGGGCACCGCTCTGGAAGGACAGGGAGAGTGAATCAAAATTCACATTCTTATCATGTTTGATCAGTTAAAAGCCAGTTAAAAGACAGGCATTTCATGGTAAAAGACCACAGAAGTATCAAAAATAAATGGGGATAGACCCCATTTGACCACCTGCGTGTGGTTAGATGTCAAAGCCTTAACTCTACTATGTATTGTAGAACCAACCATTGGTAGCAGTGAAGTGGAACCCCTTCTTATCGATAGTTCAGAAGGGGCTAAGGCACTGTGTGGAGGTGGTTAGGTGCACCAGGGGCGGGTAGAGAGACTACGAAATGTACTTCAAACCTTAGCCAAGTGAGTGCATGAGATGAGTGCTAAATCACTCAAGCTATGCTAGACTTTACCTCTCTGTTGGTACCCCAGGCGGAAGAGTCTGCTGCCATTACGCGAAGGCGCCATGGCAGCTACCTAGTCAAGTTTATAAAGCCGACCCGCGTAGGCGTGTTTCCCGGTCGCATGATGAGTGATGTCAATTGTAGTCACAAACTTGTGCGCGATGATGGGAAATATGGTTCAACTGCATGCCTATGAATCAGTCACGAGGTTGTGAAAAATGATTGACTGATGTGCCTGTAACTGGCATGCTGGTTTAAAAGGGGATTGTGCTTGTAGCGAATTAGGAGAATCCCAATGATGAAGCATTCCACCTATGGTGGATGAGGGCTCGGTGTTTCACAAGTTGCTCTTGTCTTATCTCTAAGACCCAAGGGTTCTTTTCTGTGATTATCTATAAAGTAAGGGAAGTAAACCCTTGCAGGTCTTTAAATTACACCTCGGACCTGATGGAGCGAGGGTGAAAACAAAAATTTTTGTATACCCCTCGTGAAGTTTCTTCCCCATAACAGTAATATGTATTAATCGTGTGGTTTTGAAATTAACCAACATAGAATACACGTGGGATACTAATTTGCTCGTGTTGCGAATTTTAATCCTCTAATAAAGTAAAATTGTTGTATTGATCTGGTACGTAAATGTCATAATCTAACGAAAAATATATGTGTATATGCTTTTTGTGTGTCTTATTGTGGCAGAAATGATGGAGAATGGTAAGTAAACCATGCCTATTTGTGGCTAAAAACGCTAGATAATAACTAACAGGATTACCTTAGAATGGTGGAGGTAAACAGAAGGGCTATACTTCGAAATCTAACGTTTAATTATGTTTGTTTCTGTAATAGTTCCCATAAAGGCCCATGAGGCCTAAAGTAAAATGGAAGTTTATGAGACTCCGAGACAGTGATGATCTACGCAAGCACGACTGTGCTCGAGAGAAGTGCAAGCAGCTTGTGCCTGTACATCGTGGGTCAAGGTCAGCGTGGCCTGAATATTCAACCAAGTGCCAAAAATGTGTATGTCCGCATCGTGTAATGGGAACCCACTCTGAAATAACAATTTAAAGGACACAAGTGAAAAAACTGTTAAAGAACAATCAAGACCTTATTTTTTTACTATAACGATGACTTGGCGGAAATATGGACAATGAGGAGATGAGGTTATGCTCACACACCCCCTTAATTCGACCAATGAGGATAAACGAGGACCCTAAAAGTTTCAAATCTTAGATAGATAAGTTAGGGTAAAAGGGTATAAAAGAAGACGTTTGGAAGTAAGAAAGGAGGCTTGCTTTAGATTTTATTTTCACACCACGACATGCTGTCGGACTGACGAACGTTTCAATGGTGCAAAGACTTTGAAATTTTCTTGACTTTAACTTTTGATGGGTGCGGAGTCCGGATGGGAGGTGAACATCGAGAAAGAATAGAGAGGTGGATTTTGGGAACTATGCTGTCCTTGCTCTGATGTTCGTGTCCTGAAATCTTGGTAATATTACTTTGACTTATTTTCCTGAACTGTTATGCTAATAAATATAAGTGTTTGAATGTAACTTCTCTTTCTCTCTAGGTTATTGAGTGTTTAAATGATTATTAAAATAGAGCGTATAAAGTAAGGTCATGCTAGGAGATTTAATCTCTAAATAAAAATTAAATAAACGGAGAATTAAGCTGGTCTTGTTGTCCATTAGTTAAATTTTACTAGCATATCCTTTGACAAAATGGCGGGGTATTTAATGTTTTCTTGAAAATAAAACTATGCTCATATCGACAAACTGCAGGTGTATATAGTGTGTAAACTTAGTATGAATAAGACACTCCGCTAAAATCCAGCAGCTCTCCTCTGGCCTTCACTAATCCTGGGAGCAGGATGAATGTGTGTGTAAGTGACTCGCGGTGTTATGGGCCCCACTGACGAGTAATGTGTGAATAGCTCCTAGGAAGTATAGTGATGGTTTGCGGGTTTTGTTTGGGGCCGTGCTGGATCAGAAACCCCCCCACCCTGACTGTGTGACCCGCAATTTCTTTGTTGCCTCTGGACATGTACTTTTCTCATCAGCAAACTGGCAATGTAACATGTATATACACTTCAGCCACTTTTGATACTTTGCCAGCAGGCCCATACATCTCATGTTTACTTTAGAACAATAAGGAGCCACAATGAAGCACACATTTTTCTAAATGATGGAACAAAACATGTAGTCGTCCTACGCCACGTGCCTCCATTATTGCTCTTTCACATATATGCTAGGCAGTTGTACTTACTTAACTTTACTTTTGTTCCATCTGGTTATGTCTCTTCTATTATACTTGATAATGACAAGTGTGTTAAATACCATATCAGAATATTTAATGGTTGGATCACTCTACAACCGAGTGTAATGTGTTGGAACACATACATCATGGCAGTAATCCTTTGCACAAATACATCTGGTAGGCAGATGGTAGACTGCAAGAGAACACATCAGGTGATTTTTTTCATAGAATCTTAACTCTTGTGAAAACCTGCTAGTTTTATTTTGATGCATACAGACCATGCATTTTGGTACTTCACCCAAATCCAGAAGTGCGTGATTTGGTACAGGTTCATACTTTCTATCTATACTAGCATGCTGGTAACCAGCTTCTTTGTGACTTGCAATATCTACTCATTGCTTTTTAGCTGATACCGGTAGGATAATGGTATATGGTGTACCGAACATTATGTCCCATTTATAATGCAGCCATGCTGTTGAGAAGTTTAAAAACAGACGCTGGTGTTCTAACTGTCTAGGAATTTAGATGAAGACACCATCAAAGAAAGATGTATTCAACTCATTGATTGCTTAACTGTTTTATCCAGGCAGGGTACTGTAACAGCTTCTGCAGGCAAGTGGGCAAAGACGTCCTCCTCATCGACACTCAGTGTTGCATATGTATGAACCCTTTTTCCATCCCGAGCAGCCATTTCTCCGTCAGATTTTTGCTTGTTGACCTCATATGTTCATCGCATAAACCTCATGCTGTGAATGTGCTTCAACACCAGTCATCTCTCCTTTATTTTCTCCTTTACTAGAAGCACTCCTTCACTTGCAGTTGTTGCAGCGGAAGCGTGGTAAAATTGATAGCCAACTCACAAATTTAAGTCCACTCTTAAAACCATGCGGTAAAAATAAAGAATATCAAAAGAAGACCCAACCTCCTAAAGAAGTTATGTTGAGTTACAATTATGCAGACTAGAAGCTCTACAACAGCAATGAAATCAAAAGTTGTACCACCTGATGTTCTGTTTGTCTCTACAACAATATTTAGATTAATTTGGTTATTGCACTAAAGATTAAAAATTCATTGCAACAAGCAGTCATTTGAGAATTTCAGCACCAAACATTTAAACAGGCTTAATTGAATGGGTATTATACATTCAGATTTCAGAGTTACAGAGTCCCACTACCATTTAGGCAGAAGGATAGCCTGTGATCTAACAGCTGAAAATCTTTAAGAAAAGGAAAGTGTTTAAAGTCCACTAAGGGTGAGTCCATTAGCACAGAACAAGGGAAAATAAAAGGAAATTTCGAATGGTTCGGCAAAGAAGGTTCAGTCTATCAGCTACCGACTGCAGCCCCAGCAAAGCAGTTCATATAAAGAGATAGTTCTCAGTAATCGTTCAGCATAGCATTCTCTTGCAAGGGGAAAAGAAAAGTATGATGTTGCCCCTCCTTTTGGGTTTCTTCTTTTGTAAAGCATATAACAATGTCCAAGTGATGTAGAATCGCACCAGTTTCAGAAGACTATTGTATGTTCAGATTCACATATTGTCACCCAGGGCATTTGTAACAGTGAGATGCTTTCCCATGCTTGTCATGAGAAATTAGAGATTTAGAAGTCCACATGGGCCTAACATCAATGAAATGAGATGCAAAGTAACCATCCATAGCAGTGGCTGACATCCTGTTCCAACAGGAGCATTCAGCAATGTTGAGATTTGTACATGTACAGGACAAATAAGGCGACATTTCACTGGCTGTAAATAAAGCATTTGATTAAGTCAGGGGGAAAGGTAAGCATTAGTGAAAAAGCATTTTCTAAGGAGCCTTTATGTTGGGGTTACACAGTTTAATGAAAGAATTCTAAACCAACATTTTCTATAATGAAATGAAATAAATTCAAAATAGAGAATATATAGAACTTTCACCAGCGTTGTTACATGAAAATAGCTGATTTTAGAAATACCCTACTGCCATATATTTACTACACAATTCGCAAGATCGGATCTAGTTTCTATATGTTTTGCACCAATTTTTCTACATCCTAATAGAAAGCAATAGAAACACTAGGCCACTTTATTAACAGCACAATTTAATCAGTAAATGTTAATAAGCAAATGTGTTCATAAGAAATTCATTAATACAACTCCTTTATATCTATTAGTATTACTTTGTTTGTATATTTTCTTCCTCTCACATTTTATAGTACGCTTTTATGGTGCTTTTACTACACATCTCAGTTTCATGGGTTACTGTATCTAACGTGTGCAAAGTGTACTTGCATCTTTTCATGTCTTTAATCAGAAATTGTGTTGTGTATTGTAAATTTTAAAATCTGGCGTCATCACAGTTGACTATTTATGAAATCCCAGGAGTGGTGATGCTTGTAGTATTTATTGCCAGCTTCAGCAATTGATCCAATACATTTTAGCCACAATCGCCTTAACCATGTTGTAGATCAACATTTTTCCATTTCCCAAAGAGCACCATGTGAACCTAGTGACAGCATGTCATACACTTGAACATGATACCATGCCCATTGGGGATAGAATTTGATTAGTGCTTTTATTGGGCTTACTCTGGGAAATGAAACTAATTGTATGTCTCATGGCTTATTTATATGTAGTGTTTGCTCCAAGAATGTATAAGATGAATTCTGAATTTTGAATAATATACTGAATTGTTTCAGTTGGACTGTAGAAAAAGGCAGACTATGCAAAGCAATTTATAAATCTAGTATTACTTTTTTATACAGTTGTTGCTGAAAATGTAAATAAACACTACTATTCCGGGAGTGTGCGCTTCATTGGCGTGGGGAGATGCATCACTTTGAAATCTCTGGGTTGCCCAGGCCACGCTCAGCTTTGGTGGAACAGATGGTTTGGGCAAACAGGCTTACATACCGGAGTCCTGCCCACAGTGAATTTGTGCCTGCAAACTTCCCTGATGAAGGAGAATGGCTAAGGTAAATGGACTGCCATCAACACAAGACCAGAAGATCCCACAAAGGAGGCTGTTTCTGAGCTGGTAGCGGTACAAGTAGGGAAGTGAGGACTAGCATATTCATTGAAGAACAAAAAACACACTTCAATACAAGTAAACTGGCTGAGAGAGATCCCACACAGGGCAGTAGTGAGAGAATTGATTGTTATGCAGTGTTCAGTAAACAAGTGAGAGCGTGGACACAGACAAAAGCAGTCATTGGAAAGCCACAGTAGCAGCTATTTTTGAGGAAACTGAAGCAACAGTCAAGGTAAAAAGGTAATTTCCAGCTGTAGTGATGGAGCCGCCACAACAGCAAATCCACTGATGGTAAAACCAATAATGATTGTAATCGAGAGACTCAGCAAGAAGGAAATTAGTGGTTACTGGGAGGCAGATACTATCGAGAAGTACCTGGATGTTGGCAGGGTCCCGAGGGGCCTAAGAATATTTAACATTCTTTCACTTAAAACAACAAAACTACAAATGTGGGAGGAGTGGGCTGCAAACTCCAAGGAGTGCTCTCAAGGGATGATGAAACTTTTATTTCAGTATGCCTGGGAAGAGAATGCAGAAAATACCATTTGGAATATTCCATATGGAGAACTTATCAGGTTCAAAGGGATTTGAAGCACAGAGAATTTGTATGAGGAAGCTAAGTGAGATGCACTAGCCAGATTCTGAGTCAGGGAGTACTTTGAGAAAGTTCGAAACTTTGCTGTCAATAAAGCAGTAGGTAGGAAAAAAATAGGATTTACAATTTAAAACCAGTGAGGAAGTACATACACTTCTGTTCAGTGGAAAAGAAAATGGATGGTATAAGAATAATCACAACCTTCTCTTAACATTGGGGTATCCTTAGAAACTGCACTATATTCAGACAAGCCTTAGCAGACAAGACCTTAATCGAAGAAAGAAGAATAAAAAATGATATACAAGTGTTCAGTTATCACGGTCCATAACCATTGTCAGCAGTAACATTTCACAAATGCAATGATTTTATGTGTGTGGGTGCCGTAAAGAATGCAAACACAGTAATAATGTGATTAGTTTCACCTTAGTACACCAGATACCCAAGCTGAAAATAAATAAATTCATTAGCTGTAAATCTGATCAAACATTTAATGCATAGAGCGGCCTTCTGCAAGAAAATACATTGAGGGTACCAGCTTTCCAGTGAGGCTGAGAATTGTATACCATTGGAGGGCCATCAGGAACAGGAACAACACATATCAGGTTACCCACCACTTTCAGGAATTCTGAGACAGGGTGGAGGTGAACCCTCGGTGTGAGACCAGGAGAGAACCCGTAGGATGATGGATTCTATGTACATTAATAGTTTAGAGACAGTGTAACTGGAGGGACTAACTAAAACAGAGTCATTGATTGTACATTAACTGAAAAAGGCACAGTGATATCCTTTGTTTGCTTGTTATCTTATAAATTGTCTTTTTAATTTTACTTTTCTGAAAAAATTCAGAGATCCGTCTGATTATCTTTTACTTAATCCAGGGTACACTGACGCTGTAGAATGACATATGAAAAATGTGTATGACAAGAAGTCGCATTAATTGACAATTATTGGAGCTTCTTGAGTATTGAGGATTGGGGGTCTGAAACCATGGAAGATCACGGTGCTACAACAAATGCCTATGCCTACTGGGAGACTATGATTAGTGGATTTAATGAGCTTACTCTGAGAATTAGCACTAATTTTATGTATCCTGACACATTCATTATAGGAAATATTTACTCCAACAATGTATCAGATCAATTTTAGTCTATTGTCTCTTTTTATGCTGTCACTGGGGTCACATGGGGTCCTAAGACAATGAGAAAAATGGTGATATGCACTGTGATCAAGGCAAATGCTGCCAAAACATATTGGGTTCATTGCCGAAGATATAAATAAATGCGAGTGGCATCACCACTGTAGGGTTGTAAGGTTTATTGGTGTAGAAAGACCTGTTGCTTTGGATATCTGCAGGCTGCCGGTCCGCACATCCAAACACAGCTTGAGTAGAACGGAAATATTGGTAAAACAACAAGGTTTAATATATATGATTTCATGAATTAACATGAGAATAGGTATGCACAAATATTGCATATGGCACATTTACATTTGTAGGCAAAGAAAATAACTGCAGATCAGCCACTAGAAAGCCTCTCCTTCTGAGTTGCTCAGCACCACTCATTTAGAAAATGCCTGGTACATTTTGCTAACTGTAAGTGCTGAGTCATAGCAGTTTGTATACATAGCCACACACATATTTAGTCTTATCAATTATTTCTCAATGTCAATATCATAATTACAATGGAGTGAATGGCCAATTTGAGCAAAATTCACCTGGTCACACTGATGTTACTGTATAACGACTCTACCAAACATTCCAAAACAGGAAACTGTATCAGCATAAAGCTGCATGTGCTATTATGAACTCCAATTCACATTACTGAGCAGCACATAATAATCTCACCTTTATTTTATATAAATCAGCTGAACCTGCATGTTCTCCAATTACTGTTTCAATAAACACATCATTTGAAAGGAAATTAGGACCGTTATATAATTTACGCAGCTGTAATGCAATGTTTCCACACACATACCATGAATTACACCATAGGGTATTCAAGTGCAAACTATTTAGTGATTATCTGACCCGTGCAGTCTAGACAGTGGAGGCGTGCTAAAAGCAACAAAGTTCCGGGTCACATTACAAAAATAATTGTTCTGATCACTTTATTTGATTAGCAGCACATTCCTGTTCTCCTGAACAGCTACACGTGACACATATCTGCAGCAGAACTCCTCCATCTTTGTTGTAATTTCTAAAACATAATGAGAGCAAATATCACCCTCCAGTGAGAATCCCGCCATGTACCAGCAGATGGGTGATGGTAATCTTGTTCAATGACATGGAGCTACTAAATACAATTTGCTACATTGTAGAACACGCAAACTGTTACTGTTTTCCACCACAAAACTCAGCGTCTGATTAGAAAGGTAAGTTTGCATGTTTAGATCTACTCACTTTTAGAGCTACTCCTACACCCAGTTGTACATTCCCACTTTTTTCTTTTCACAATTTCCGAGTAAAAACTTACATGAAGATGTAGACAAGTGTATCCACCTCCTTAAACCAATATGGGAACAGAGACTCCCATCACTGAATTTATGAGATCACTTTGTGGATCTCTCTGTATAGGAAAATAGAGGGCTATTTCATAAAGGTTGTTGTTCTAAAAAAATACTTTAAACTAAAAATGTAAAATGATTTTGAACAAATAATATTAACCTTGGAATACTTAAAGAAAAAGATTCAAGGCACTACCTTCTAACATTAATACTTGTATTAATCTTCTTTAAAATTTTAAATTAGTTTAAAAATAGTAAATACATTTTTTAATGTAAAAAAATATTTTTTCAAAAATATTTTAGAATTAAAATTATTCACCCTCACTAAAAGATGTATTTGTATTTAGTTTGCCTATTAGGTATGCTTTGTATTAATGTTAACATTTTCATCTGTTTTCCACTTAGTTAAAAATGCAATTTATTTTAAATTTGAGACTATTCTAAAATAACAAAATAAAATGGTGATAATTATACCAATGTTTTTTAAATTAAAATGTTTATGTATATTTTAAATCTAGGATTAATTTAATTTGTTTTTCGTTATTTGCTAGAACGGTGTTAATGTTGTAGCCTGGCTCCATTGTTTAGGGTGGGAGCATGTTGCAGTACCAGTGGTTGGCTTTCTGCAGTGCTTGACTTACCCCAAGGCAGATTTGAAGTACATTTAAGTCTGTTTTGTCAATATTAGGGCTGAAGTACATTCAGAAGTGTATTTGTAATTTGCAATTGTCTTGGGGCCATAATACGAATTCTGCAGACCATACGATTGCCGAACCAGTGCAGGCAATCCTACCCCCGCCACACTGCGGGACGACCTGCAGCATTAAGACAGCGGCGCTCGGACCGCCACAAGACTGCCACACTGCCGGGATCAAGGATCGCACTGGGCTGGCGGTGTGCAATAGGCTGTAATATGCTGGCAGTGCCGCTGCCGGCACCACCGAGCATATTTCGAGTTGCAAATTCGTCACCCTTTTCTTGACAGTGATCCCGCCATGAATTGAGTGGCAGAAATGCAACAAACGGGCTGCTGCCACCTACTCGATTTGGGTAAGGGATGCATGCGGGTGCATGCAGGGGGCACATGTCGACGGTCTGATTGCGGCGGTCTGCATTATAGACTTATAGGCCTTGCAGAATACCGCAGCCAGACCGCTGCAACACCACCCGCTAGACCAGGATTAATTTCCTGATCTGGCGGGCGGTGACAAAAAGTATTGAAAAATGTAATACTTTAAAATAAAAGAACATGTAATATATATTATATAAATCGGGGACCAATCAAAATCAAAATGAACATAATACAAATGAGGTTGTATAGATTAAATATCACTTACAAAAATATCATCCCATTGGAAGTAGATTTTCTATCGATAACTTCAATGGAGCAATATTTTTTTAAATGGTGTTTAGAACACAATATATATATATCACAAATATAAAGGCAGACAGTGGCAGAGTCTGCTGCGACCTGCTTTGGTCGCGGTAAAATCACATTTTATATCGCGCTGATTGTTTTAAATCTTGTGAATCTGCACCACTTTCTTTGAAATTCACTCACTGTTCTTAATCTTGTAACTTCCTCCCGCCCCGGTACCTCACGGCGTTTGCAGTGCTGATTGAATGGAGGACAGTGAAGGTAGGAGTAGTGCTTCCGGTCTCCCGGTCTGGGCCCAGTCAGTGGTCTAGTGTGGAGGTGGGACGGGACTACTGAAGGCTCATGCCAGGCGCACCAAAGGCAAGCCCGTCTGCGCCCGTCCGCGCCTGGGCGTCTCCAGATGCCAGACATGCTGGTGGTTTGAAATCTGGGTGCCAGTCTATACTAGGGACTTCTGACCCTGCTCGCAGGCAGGTCGCTCCCCATGCCACCACACGGCTGCCAGCTGCCTCGTACCTGCTCTGTGCCGCCCGTCTGCTTTTACACCGTTTCCCGCTCCTTCCCCCCGCTGTGTGCCTGCGGTCCCACCCCCCTGCTACCCATGGGACACCACGCTCCCGCCTCCCAGATGCTCCTCCCTCCCTATCCCCCTCTTATGGAGGTGGTGCAGCGGCCGCGCGCAGCGGGCACGCCGCTGGCGTGCCGAAGGAGCACCAAAGTCAAGCCCGTCTGCGCCTGGACCACTGAACCACGGGACCCCGCGAAAGCCACAACACCAGACTCGGATACGACGCCAGCACCCTCTACGCACTCAACGCCGGCCGAAACCACACCTGCTTCCATGCCACCCCAAAACAGACTCATGGACCTTTCTCCTGCCACACCTGCAGCTTCACCTGCGACAGAGCCACCAAACCTCCAAAGACTGGACCTAACCACCTCCGCTGCATAGTTCTCAACACCTGCTCCGCACGCGAGCACGCCGTCAAGTTTTGGGATCTGCTCGACACCTCCGCCCCAGACGTGGCCTTCCTGACCGAGACCTGGTGGAACGACTCCTCAGCGCCCGACATCGCCATAGCCATCTCGCACGGCTACAAGATCACCCGCAGGGACTGCGGCAATAGAATCGGAGGAGAATTAGCCATCGTCCACAAGTCCACCCTCAAGGTCGCCACCAACGCAGACGACACCCTCGACACCGCCAAACACCTGCACTTCCGGATCCACACCGACCCCAACACCACCATCAGAGGAACACTCATCTACAGACCCCCCTGACCCCGAGCTCAATTCAGTGACTCCATCGCTGACCTCGCCAGCACCCACGCACTCGCCTCCACGGACTACATCCTCCTCGGAGACCTGAATTGCCACCTTGAGAACAACAACGATGCCAACTCCGCCACCCTGATCGACAACCTCGGCCTCAGACAACTCGTCACCACACCCACCCACGCCACTGGCCACAAGCTGGACCCCATCTTCTCCACAGGCACCCACGTCACCTTGGACCACACCACCATACTCCACTGGACCGACCATCGCTTCATCCATTTCACGTTCAATAAACCAACCACGCACAACCGCACCTAACAGCTACCTCGTCGCTGCTGGAGCAAAGTCACCGAAGGCCAGCTGATCACCACCCTCACCCAAACCCCACCCACTGACCCCACCAACCCAGACACCGCAGCCCGCAACCTCAGACAGTGGACCGACGACTGTGCCAACACCCTCGACCCACTAAAGAAACCCTCCAACAACCACGCCAGCAACAGAGCCACCTCGTTTACCGAAGAGCTGCAGACCTCCAAACGCGCATGCCAGAAACTGGAGACGATATGGCTCCACGAATGCACTCCGGACAACCACGCAGCCCACAAGGACGCCACCCGCAGAGATCACCACCTCATCAGATTAGCAAAGAGATCCTCCTTCAAAGACCACCTGGATAACAACACACAAAAACTGAAAAGAGCTTTTCAGCATCGTAAAGGAACTCTCCAACCCCAGCGCCAACGCCAATGACATACCGCCCTCACAAGAACTGTGCAACTCACTGTTTATGTTTATTAAATTTGTATTGCGCACAAATACCCAAAGGTGTCTCGGCGCAGAGGATTATACGTTTGACGGAAATGGATGAAAAGTAAATTTATTGATCAAAGAGCCACGTTTTCAACTGTTTTCGGAAAATTAAAAGGGTTGGACTGGTTTTGATGAAGAGAGGGAGGGTATTCCATAGCCTCGCCGTGGCTACCAAGAAACGTCTGTCTCCCCAGGCAACTGTTCTGGTGCGAGGAAGAGGAAGAAGGAAGTTGGATGCCAAGCGGAGAGACCTGCTGGGGGTGTAAATCCTAAAGGCATTTATTAAAAATTGAGGACCTGAGTTGTGAATGGCCTTATATGCAATACAGAGGGCCTTGAATTTTATGCGGCTTCTGACTCTGAGCCAGTGCAGTTGACGTATGGCCGCCGAAACAGATTGGTATTTAGGGATGGAAAGAAGTGCCCTAGCTGCCGCATTTTGGACTAATTGCAGTTTATCCACAACCTGCTGTTGGGCATTTAGCAGGAGGGCATTGCAATAGTCCAATTTTGAAAATATTAGAGTGGTTATCAGTGTCATTCCTGCAGCTGAAGGTAAAAAGGGAAGTAGTTTTTTGATTTTTCTGAGGGTGAAGAAAGAGGATGAGGTCACAGTATTGACATGATGGATAAATGTTAATTTGGTGTCGAATATGACCCCCAGGTTCCTGACCTTGGCAACCGGTGCTGGTGGGGGGCCGAATTCAGTGGGCCACCAGATGTCAGACCATACCGGGGACAGGTTGCCAAAGGTCATCACCTCTGTCTTATCCGAATTTAGTTTTAGAAAGTTCATCAGCATCCAGGAGCCTATGGCTAGCTTAGCCTCCTGAAATCTTGATGCAACTGCCAGACCATTCTTATGGACCGCCAACACCAATTGGGTGTCGTCTGCGTAGGTAGTCAGATTCAGCCCATAAGTTGTTATGACCCTCGCCAAGTCCGACACATAGATCTTAAATAGTGTCGGACTTAGCGAGGATCCCTGGGGTACTCCACAGGGTAGTGTGGATGTGGGCGAGTAAAAGGTACCAAGTTTCACAGATTGGGAGCGGTTGGCCAGAAAGGAGGCTATAAGGGTTCTGACTAGACGGTTAACCCCCAATGCTGAGACACGATCGATCAAGATGGAGTGATCGACCGTGTCAAAGGCGGTGGAGAGATCGAGCAAAATGAGTGCAACCAGTCCCATAATGATCTAAAATAGTTCTGACTGGCCATCTTCTTCCACCGAAAGACCGCTGACATCCATGACAGCTTCAACACCATGACCGCCCGACTACGTCAGACCCCACCACCCCTGTGAACACCACCGGCGCCAACCTCCTGACCTCCTGGTCCAACGTCAACGACTACGAGACACGCAAGGTCATGAACTCTATCCACTCAGGATCTCCGTCAGACCCGTGCCCACATCAAGTATTCAACAAAGCAGACGCTGCCATCGCACCACAACTACGGAAGGTCATCAACATCTCCTTTGAAACAGCGACATTCCCGGAAAGCTGGAAACACGCCGAAATTAACGCCCTCCTCAAGAAGCCCAAGGCGGACCCCAAGGACCTCAAGAACTTCCGGCCCATCTCCCTGCTCCCGTTCCCGGCGAACGTCATCGAGAAAATCCTCAACATGCAACTGGCCCGCCACCTGGAAGACAACAACATCTTGGACCCGACCCAGTCCGGGTTCAGACGAAACCACAGCACCGAGACATCCCTCATCGCTGCCACAGACGACATCAGGCACCAACTAGACAGCGGCGAAACATCAGCCCTCATCCTCCTGGACCTGTCAGCCGCCTTCGACAAGGTCTGCCATCGCACTCTAAAGACATGCCTCCTAGAAGCCAGAATCCAAGAGAAGGCCCTTGACTGGACCACGCCCTTCCTCTCCGGCAGAACCCCTAGCGTCCGCCTCCCGCCCTTCAGATCCGAAGCCACCGACATCATCTGCGGCGTCCCCCAGGGCTCATCCCTCAGCCCGACGCTGTTCACCATCTACATGGCCCCCCTCGCACAAGTGGCCTGCCAACATGACCTCAATATCATCTCCTACGCTGATGACGCCCAGCTCATCCTCTCCCTCACCAAGGACCCGCACACCGCCAAAACGAACCTCCACGAGGGAATGAAGGCCGTCGCTGACTGGATGAGGAACAGTCGTCTGAAGCTGAACTCGGACAAGACGGAGGTACTCATCCTCTGACCCACCCCCTCAGCCTGGGATGACTCTTGGTGGCCGAACACACTGGGAACAGCACTGACACCTACTGAGCATGCACACAACCTAGGATTCATCCTCGACTCCTCCCTCTCCATGTCTAAACAGGTCAACACCGTCTCCTGCTACAATACCCTCTGCATGCTCCACAGGATCTACAAGTGGATCCCGACCGAAACAAGAAGAACGGTGACACAGGCCTCATCAGCAGCAGACTGGCCTACGGCAATGAATTCTACGCAGGAATCTCAGCCAAACACCTATGACGACTACAACGCATCCAAAACTCCTCAGGCCCGACTGATTGTCAACGTCCCCCGCCACATCCACATCACCCCCCACCTGAGAGACCTACACTGGCTCCCCATCGAAAAGAGGATCACCTTCAAGCTCCTCACCCACGCACACAAAGCACTCCACAACGCCGGACCAGCCTACCTGAACAGCATACTCAGCTTCTACACCCCCACCCGCCAGCTCCGGTCCGCCAGCCTCACCCTCGCCGCTGTTCGCCGCATCCAACGAACAACCTCCAGCGGCAGATCCTTCTCCTACCTTGCCGCCAAGACCTGGAACACCCTCCCTCCCCACCTACGGCAGACCCAAGACCTACTCGCCTTCAGAAGACTCCTCAAGACCTGGCTCTTCGAGCAGTAGCGGCACCCCCTCCCCTCAGCACCTTGAGACCCTCACGGGTAAGTAGCGCGCTTTACAAGTCCTCTGATTGATTGATTGATTGATTGTCCATTAGTCAGCGGATAAGCCCGTGAGACCTGCGCCTGGGAGATGCAATGGAAGGGCCTTTTTGTTGTTGCAACTGTGGCTTCAACTCCTGCTCCTCACTGCTCTCTGTCCCACACATGCCCACCTTGAAAATCTTACACCTTAATGTTCGCTCCCTGGTTAAACACTAGATGGAGATCTACGACCTTATAGAAGATGAATTTCCCGTTTTTTATAGCCGAATCTTGGCTAACCGATGCCACTGTGGCAGAACCGGGCCTCGCACTCCCCCCGGGATACAGCATCCTGACTCTTAACAGGGAGACTAGAGGTGGGGGCATGGCTGTCATCTTTAAGTCCCGCCTCCACTGTTCATTCATTAGGGAGGACGTAGCTGGGTGCGAATGTCCCCACTTTGTTATCTCCTTTAGTGCTCACTTTTCCATCACTGGTCTTTTAGTATACCGTCCCCCAGGACCGAGCTCGGAATTTAGATCAGCCATTGTTGAGGCCGTGAGTTCCCTGGCGTTTGCCGCTGCACATGTCAGTCTCATTGGAGACCTTAACTTACATTTTGATCGCCCCTCTGACCCAGAAATCAGCAGCTTGCTTGCCGATTTTGCTGCCTGTCAACTTAGACAGCTGGTGGTGGGCCCTACCCACACTGCTGGGCATCTACTAGACCCAGTTTTCTCCAATATTCCCTCTCTCAGGGTTAATTCTCTTAGTTCGGTGTGTTGGTCAGATAACCTTCTAGTGTCCTTCTCCCTCCCGTTTCCTGACACAATGCCCAGAGCAGACCTTAAGGCCACCCTCAGATGTTGCTGGCATAAACTTAAGTTAGAGGACCTGCTTGCCTGTCTGGCATCCTGTCCCCCTACTTTAGACACTGACCCAGAGCAATCGTATAAAGCACTCTGCGACTGGCGAACACATGCCTTAGATACTCCTATCTCTGCCAAATGGTCGAAAGGTCACTGTTCAAGCTCCAACCCCTGGTACAATGACTCTCTAGCCGCCCTCGTAGTACATGCAAAAAATTAGAATGGGAATGGAGAAAGGAATACGACTAAGGGGCGAAAAAGTTGTATCAGGACGAGATTAAACGTTAACACAAGGCCATACATCTGGCACGCGCAACCTATCCCACTAATGAGATCAACTCTAGCAAAAACCCTGCAAAATGCATTTTTAAAATACTCAATGACTTTAAAAACAGGAAAAATCCCCCTATTTCAATGATTACGTCGGGGTAGTAATGTGAGGATCTGGCCACCTTCTTTGTTCAGAAGGTGGAAGCCATTTATAAATCCTTCCCCAATTGCCCCATGGACCCGGTAGTTCTGTATGCCCTTCTTACTACTGCTACCCTGGCAGCTATACCACCTATCTCTCTGGACGAGCTTCTCACACTGAGCATGAAGGTCAAATCAGGGTCCCCTCTAGATCCCATGAGGCCTGCCCAATTTAGAGACTGCTTACCGGTACTTATTGCGCCCTTATGTCAGGTGATTAATTCTTCTTTTGCCACAGCTGTGGTGCCTTTGTCTTGGAAGCAAGCAAGGGTGATCCCGCTGTTGATAAAACCCACGCTGGACCCTACTAAGGGGCCAATTAGGATTGCGGCGAATCTGCATCCTCCGGGCCGGTGGAAGCCACCGCCGGCCCGGAGGATGCGGATTCACCGCTGCGGTGATTAAAAAGACCCCCCGCCAGATCAGGATGGCAGGGGGGTCATCTGCGGACGGGAATACCGTCCGCCGCCTTTCCACCGCGGGCGCCTTCCGACCGTGGCGGAAAAGCTCTAATATGGTGGCGGTGTCTATCAGACACTGCCAGCCATATTAGGATGCATGCGAAACATGCTTTTCCACGGCGATTGTTCTTTTGTGTTTGGGGGCCCGTTGCAGGCCCCCAGAGGTGATGGGGGGTGGGGGGTGCACATGGGGGGTACCTATGGTACCCCCCTGCCTTTGCATGCACAAAGCTTCAAGCAGCACCCGCCGCAATGTTAACTATACAGGATGTGACCGCCAGGGTGGCGGTTACATCCTAATTCTGAGGGAGGGAACGCCGCTGGCCCTGCGGACGGTCCCACCACCTCGGGGGTGGCGGACAGACTCAGGTCCGTCCGCCATCCTAATAGGCCCCTAGGTCGGAAAATTTCCGGCCAATATCTCTCTTACCTTGGGTCGCCAAAATTGCAGAGGTCCACACCAACAACATCCTTTCGGGCTTCTTGAACAACAGTGGTATTTTAGACCCCTCCCAGAATGGCTTGAGTCCCGGTCATAGTACCGAGATTGCGCTCTTAGCAGTGTGTGAACATCTGCGGACCATTCTGGATGAGGGGCAGACTGTGGCTCTGATACTGCTCGATCTCAGCACGGTGTTTGACGCTGTCTCTCATCAGATCCTTCTGCGACGCCTAGAGGAGGCGGCGGTGGTCGGTCAGTCTCGGATTGGTTCCGTTCTTTCCTCCCTGCCAGAGCTTTCCAAGTCGCTGCCCCCCTTCCTCTCTCTCTCCCATTCCATCAAGCTGGGGGTTCCTCAAGGATCTGCAATAAGACCTGGGCTGTTCAACCTCTACGTCCAACCCCTGGCGGACCATGGCGTGACCATGGTTTCATATGCTGATCTTACATAACTGGTGGTGGCCTTTTCCGATGACTATGCTCGGGGCGCCACGCAGTTTCGGAATGGGTTAGAGGCGGTAGCACACTGGATGACTATCAACTGCCTTCAACTTAATGCTAGCAAGTCAGAAATGCTGTTGGTGGGGCACGACAAAAAGCGCTGGAGCACGCAGTGGTGACCGGCGTCCATGGCCAGTGCCCCCACCGCTAAGTTGGTGGTAAAGAACCTAGGGATCTGGTTTGACTCCACTCTTGGGTTTCAGGAGCATACCAAAAAGGTTGCTGGTACTTGTTTTGGACTCCTACGGGATCTAAGGCCCATATTAGGGTTCTTCGACCCAGCCACATGCCAGCTGATTGTCCAGGCGACTATTTTGTCCCGACTGAACTATGCCAACTCTTTGATGTTAGGCGCTAATAAGGTGGAGGTGAATCGCCTTCAGCGAGTCCAGAATGCTGCCGCCCGTGTCCTGCTTAGGCTCCCTAGAACCTGCTCCACATCAGGCGCCTAGAGTCGTCTTCACTGGCTACCTGTTCCCAAGAGGATCGAATTCAAGGCACTCTGTCTTACCTTTAAAATTCTAAAACTCTCTTCCCCTGAGTTGTTATCTAATTTATTGGTCCCCTATGTCCCCACACACCAGTTACGCTCTGCTGAGCAATCCTTGGCTTCGGTCCTTCGGGTGAAACGTTTCAGAGTGGGTGGACGGCCCTTTCGCTGTCTTGCTGTTAAGCTGTGGAACTCTCTTCCTTTTCAAACACGTTGCTTGGATGGCCTACTTCCTTTCCGTAAGGCCATCAAAACTCATCTGTTTCCAACGGGCTAGCCCTGCTGTCTTTCTGACACCGTTTCCAGCTCCGGGACGCCCCTTTCCTGGGGCAGCTACGTGCTATGTAAGCTTACCTAATATTAACATTAACATCGCCATCCCTCTAAATGACCTTTGTGCAGTCATGTTGAGATGCAAGGCGATTGTTTGTCCTACTAGAGAATTTTTCTTTCACATGTGGAAAAAATATGGCAGTCAAAAATGTTGACCAAAATAGTACTGGAATTTCTATCCAGTTTGAGTTTCTCATACCTAGACGGTCTCAGAATGAGGTATTATTAAATCAGAAAACTTAAGGAAAGAAAGCTCAATTTGAGCAATACTGATTGCAATGGTGAGGCCATGAAATACAGGAGCTCAGACCTTATTTTTGGGAGCTCATGTTCTGACACAGTCATCTGGTATAAAGACTTCCAAGTGGTCTGAAGTCACAATTCAAGCTGATACCTGCAGCAAAATCATCTGTTTCCTCAAGGTCACTGAACTAACCTCAGGCAATAGCAGTCTTTCAGGTCTTTTGGTATGGAAAGCCACAACTTCATGTTCAGTCTATTTTATTTCTATCCTTACCTCCAGTATTTCAAGGATTGCTCAGTTAGTTTTATTCTCATCTCATAGATCATTGTGATCTCTTGCCTAGTAATGTAACATTTGCAGTGTGCTGATGTGGCTGGCCAAGACATTCCAAGAGCGACAGTTGGAGACTGGGGATGGGGTGTCTTTGAGAATAAACTTCATGCTCAAAGAAGGACCTCTTACCTTTCTCTGGTGTGGCAATATTATGTGGAGAACTTCACATTTGGTGACGTGGATGGGATACTGGGTGCTGTTTACTGTGTGAGACACCTCAACATGTATTGAATGGTGCAGTATGCATTGATGGTGTATAATCTTTATTGCTCAATTAATAAAAATCATTGCAATCAAAGCATCTTCACATCACACAAAATATAAAAACAGTGCCACATATACTATATAAAAATTTGCCAATACAATCATAATAATCTTCATAAAAAACAAAAATCAAATCACCAGACATCAATAATTTCAACAACATAATATTGCACATTTTACAATTTAAAGTGACAACGTGCACAAAATACATTAAAAAATACTTCACTCATTTCTACAGCAGAATATTACACATGTTGAATTTTAAAGTGCTAATGTGCAGTAATTGAAACATTCATCATATTAAAACGATGATAAAGTTTACTGTAACAGTGATACTTCTATTGTTACATTTCTAGTTATCACGCTGACAGTATAATCACTAAGATATTGTTAGGTATTCTTATATAGTGCATAGCTGCCTCAGTGAAGGTGCGTCCCGGCACTTGCAGCAGTGTCAGTAGAGAGCTAGGGCTGGGCCGTAGGGAATAGGTAGGTTTTGATAGCCTTACGTAAGGACAGTAGGCAATCTAGTCGCAGATCTTGACAGAGAGAGAGTTCCATAGTTTAGCGGCAAGAAACCGGAACAACCGGCCCCCTGAGGCGCTTCACCCTTGGGACCGTAGCTAGGAATTGCTCAGCAGAGCGTAACTGGCGATTAGGTACGTAGGGGACCAGTAAGTTGGAGAGAATCTCAGAGGAAGACATTTTTAAGATTTTAAAGGTCAAACATAATGCTTTAAATTTGATTCTTTGAGGTATGGTTAACCAATGTAGGCGCCGTAAGGCACCCAATGCAGAGCTGGTTCTGGGGAGCCTCAGCAGGACACGGGCAGCTGCGTTCTGTACTCACGAAAGTCGGGTGACTTCCGCCTTGTTAGCACCTAACATAAGTGAGTTAGCATAATCTAGTCTAGATAGGATAGTCGCCTGGACTATCAACTGTCGGGTAGGTGGATCAAAGAAGCCGATCATGGTCCTCAAGCCACAAAGGAGTCCAAAGCAGGTACCAGTGGTCTTCTTGGTATGCTCCTGAAGCCCAAGGGTGGAATCAAATCAGATCCCAAGATTTTTTACTCCCGACTTAGGGCTAGAGACATGCCCAAAGACGCTGGCCACCAATGCTTACTCCAGAGCCCCTTGCCCCTCCCCACCAACAGTACTTCTGACTTGTTGACATTAAGTTGAAAGCAGTTAGCAGTCATTCAGTGCGCAACTGCCGCTAGGCCACCCCGATATTGCACAGCAAAGTATGTAAACTATTAGGTTCCAGTGGCATTAAAACAAGGAAAACACTAAAACAATGAAGCTCAAACTTATTATATCAGACATTTTTTTATTACACTTAAAACTTTTACCAAATGACATAATAACAAAATCGATTTTCCAGATAATCACATAATTAAAGCCTGATGAGCTGATCTAACCCCGATCCTCAAGAAATGTGGTTTCAAAACGGTACGTTAAATGTTAATCAGCTTGGGGCACACACACACTATAGGGCCGATTCCCATTCCGATTCGGGAAAATGCTGCCCGAATAGCCGTATGTAGTTTTTTCCCGTACGATTCACATGCAAAACCGTACCCGTACATACGATGTAGTACAATGCGTACCCAAAGCAGTTCTCTGTACGAATCGTACCAAAGACCGTACGACTCAATAATCCATACGGATCGCATTCGGAACGCACAGTACGCGATGTCCGTACGGATCGCAGCTGCATTTTCCGACCCAGCAAGTACGATTCATATGGACAACACTGCGTACGACTCTTTCCCTACGGGAGCATAAAACATCCGTAAAAGCAGATTACTACTCGAAATGCATTTGAAACGGACCCCCCGGGTATAGTGCATACACCCGATGATTTCAGGGGTACGGTGCATCGGGGTACGGTGAGTACACCCCTGGAATTCAGGGGTATGGTGCGTATGTCCCCGTGCGTACACCCCATGATCTTAGGCGTACTCATACCCCGGTCCGGATCGTACTTGGCGGGTTGTACAGCATGTTTATGAATCGTATGGTTCACTGTGCGGCTCTATGTCGTACGGATTTCACCTCGTTTTCCGTACGTTTCGCAATGATTCGTACGTATTTTTTACCTATGGATCGTACTACGCGATTCGGACGGATTAGTATGATTCGTACGGAAGCGACTAAGAATACGAATCGCTGTACGGGTTCGTATCCCGATTCGGAATCGACCCCAATATGTAATAATGTTTCTTGTGGCCATCCACATAGTGTACAATTAGAGTCTGGCCACTGTTTGATCCATGATTGTGTGCCCTCATTTGTTGGATTTATCCCCATTCGTAACCTTAGGAAAATATTTAGAAACTTTTGCTGAGAAAGAAGCAGTTAAATAAGGCTAATGTGTAGGGATTGGTATGAGTTGATCACATACCATGCATAATTTTTCCCTACTAATGCATTTGTGTCCAGTTTGAGTGATTCAGCTTTGATATGTTTTTTTAAAATCAACTTATAATTGGGCATTTTCAGATCTTGCAGTGCAATTTGAAGACCAATATCCCTTAGGATGGTTAAAATATACGATCTCCATTTAGCAGCATAGGCAGAAATCCATTTCTAACCAGCAAATGTTCCCGGAGGATGTGGGGGCTGATGAAGACAAAGCAACCATACATTTAAAAAATGGTCCTTTTGCTACCAGGCCCTGTCTCTGCATTGGTTTGCATGGAAGACCATTAAATGAGGATTTTTATATTTTGGTCTTACATCAACATTTCGGTACGAGTGCGGAAGGATTTAAAGAAACCTTTTTAAGGGTATCATTGTGTTTCAGGGGTTTGGGAGCCTCTCGTGAGTTCTGATCAGCGCAAGCCGGAGGGATCTGTGGAGAGTAGCTGTACAATGTCTCTCAATCACCATAATATATAAATGGTTTAAAAAATGGCACTCAATAGGTGACAAAGTCTGTGGTATAGATCCAAAACGCGTCCTGTCTTGAGAGGCCTGATGGAAAAAACAAGATTTCCTTCATCCCAGAGTGCCATTTCTTTGTTATTCTGGGACGGAGTAGTTGCAAACATACATTCTTACATGCATATGTCAATAACTTAGATATACAATATCGATAGATCTAGGAAAACTCATACCCAACTCTGTCTCAGTGTGCACCTCCCACATGGTCACCCAATACCCCATGAAGGGAAACTAGGAGGCATGCATCCCATGTCTGTCCTCTCAGGGACACTCCATGCTACCTCGGGGACAGACAACATACCACTCATCATACCTGGAGGACCACACCTCAACTCAGCAACACTCATCTCAAGGAGGAATGCTAACAATCCGATGAATGCTATTAAGTATTCTTTACAAAAATAGATAATTTGTTCACCACTGTAGTACAAAAATGCCATTGACATTATTCAATTTGAGAAGATTGTCACAGTTAGTGGTACCAGGTTCAATGTGTATTTTGCGAAAATGCTACATATTCTGTTCCAAGATATTGGGCGAGTGGACGGCAAAGAAAAATGGAACTGTCCATGGAAGCAATCTTTGAAATGCTTCAAATCTTATATTTTGCTGTTTTTAGTTTTCTCTTTGGAATTTCCTGGCATAATAAGCTAATAAATGTATATGGGGGCCGGGTAGCAATTACATTTACATAAGGGACATCATACATGAATTCCCCGGAGCAGTTGTCACTTCACATCTACTCATGTGTCGAGGTAACGTTGATGAGAAAGCCTTTAGTGGAAATATCTGAATGTACCAGTTTCAGTTTTGGAAATTTGTAATGACTGGCCTTTCTTTTAGTCTAAAGCCGGGTTCTCCCAAAGTCGGTAACTACATTTATCTAGATGGGGAAATGCTGAAAATCTGTCATGGATCTGGTCCTCCACGACCGACTTTGGAAAATCCTGATCTAAAGCATTAATTCCTCTATTTCACAATTCTGCATTTGGAACATCTTCAGTCATAAGTGACTGTCTGTGATTTAAATCCTTCACGTTTCCATTTTGTTATATTATTTGTTATTGATTTTTTTAATTTAAAGTTCTTCTTCACTATAACTTAAGAATCTATGCTAGTCTCATTTATTTCAGTTGTCACAATACCAGTGGTAAAATGTTCTTTATTTCGACTTCAAAACTCTCCCAATGCCAAAGAAAATATATGAAATATTAGGCAGTATCAAACTGTTTCATGTAATACCTTTCACTTCAAATTTCTCACTCCAATTTTATTACTACCTGTCTAGATTTCTCCTTCTTCTTTTCTGTCATTCTCAGGTTTTCCTTTCATTTCTCTTTCTCGATACTCGCTTCTGCTCTGGCAGCGGCTCCCCATCACTGCATATACTGCAATCTGTGACCAGTGAAATCGTGGGTCAGGGTTAACTTGAGGAGCGGGGGTCATAGGCTGTGGTGCAGTCACCCCCCCCTGCAGTTCAAGTGCCTGCAAAGGAAAGGTGTTCTCAGGAAGGAACTACCGACGCACCCTTTAGTACTCAAGTGAACTCGTTTTGCCCACATTTTTAGTTTAAACATTCTACTATTCTGAGGCCCTTATGACAATGAGACTCTTGTTAGTACCCAAACAGGATTGTAATTCGAGTATCAAATTGAAGAGCAAGTGGTGAGCAATTAGAGCAACCCACACTAACATTAATTTGCTTTTGCCAAAGTTGTGCCTATATTTTGAGGGCCCATCATGACTGGGACTTTGGGCCCCTATGACTGGGTCTATGTTAATGGATTGTTATATTCCTCTTTTATTATGATATAATCTGTGCTTTTAGGGGTATTTTGTATCCGAATACATGAACTGAATTGAATTACTGGGAGCCTGGTAAAGTACGATGCGTCTGTTCACACGTTTGAGTAGCGATCACAATTATAAGTGGCACGAAATTGAACACGTTAACTACCAGGAGTAGTAACAATTGCAGTGTTTGTAAAATGTAGGCAGGTCAAACCTGCTGGAATTCGATGCCGCAAAAGTGCCCAGTATTTGCAGGGATAAAGCATCGCTAGTATCGCATGAACGACCTTTCGCTTTGCAAATGGTGAAAGCAAAAAGCTTAAGGACATTTTATTTATGAAGTGTTTAAGGGCATCGTAAGTATTGCCAGTCCTCGGGCACTCACTTAAACCCAGTTATTGATATCAAAACTTTAAATGGGGAAGACAATGCTGTGTAGTATTTTCATTACCCCCAGGTCCCTCCTGACCTCGTCCCATTCCTTAAAATATGGAGAAAAAGAAAAGGAGCATGCTGGGATACCCTACCTGCTCCCTCCCACTGGGAGTACATAAGCGGTACCATCCCAGCATGCAGCCTGTTCTTTTTTCTGTCTTCCGACAGATTGGATTGGAGTTTTTGCTTTCTCTTACCTGCGGTGACTTCAGGGTCGTCTCGTCGGGCTGCTGGGCTGTCCTCTCAGTCCCTGAAGTCCGCCTCTGTGTCACGTCGTGCTGCTGGGCTTCTCGACGTCCTGCTCCGCGTTCTCCTGGCCTGCCGGGCTTGTCAGGAGCCGCGTTGGATTCCGCCCGGCCCTTTGCGGCTGGGGCGCTGGTTCTCCCGGTCCACTTCCGGGTTGAGGGCGCGTCTCCCTGCGGCTTGGCTGGTGGTGGAAGCCGCGCTGCTGTAGATGCCGGCCGGTCCTGGGGGCTCTGCCGGGCTTTGCTCCTCGGATCTCGTGCCTCCATGGTGTGTGCTATCCTGCTGCGCGGAACCGTTGCAGGTCCGATTGGTGCATGGATCTTCACTGCTGGCAGACCTGGTTCGTGACTTGGCGCCTTCATTCCTGCATCTGGTGCTTCTGCCTCGGGTCCCTCCTTGTGCCTCCCTATATTGGGAGGTCAGCCCCTCTGGGTCTCCCGGGTGAGTGTTTCAGGCCTGTGTGTTACTCTTGTGAGTCTCGCCTGTTCGAGCTTGATCGGGCGCTGTGCGGGCGTGTTTGGTTCCCTTTCTCACGGTCCCTCTTTCTCTGGCATGTGGAAATCTCCGGTGCTGGAGTCCTGGACTTACTGGGGAGTTCCAGTGCCTGGAAGTGCTTGCTGTTTTCCTACTCCCGTCTCTCCCCGGGAGTCTCCGGGCGTTTGCCATGGATTGTGGCTTCTGGCTGGCTGACTCTCAGGATTGGGGTGGAGTTGTGCCTTGCTTCTGGTTTGCGATCCCCGCTTGCTGTGGGGCCTTTCCCATTTGTTTGGGGGCTGTCTCTTTGCGGCCTGGTGTTCGCCTTCCTCCGGTTGCTGTCACTTGTTGCTCCGGTGGTTCTGGTTCCTTCGGGGCTGTGGTCGCAGAGGTGTGGTCTGCTGTGTTTGGCGCTGATGTCCTGGAGGGCGCCTGGGCAGTGTCTTTGGGGGCGTTGAGCTGTTGGAGCGCTCCTCCTGCCCTCCTGGTGAGTACCACATAGCGGTACCTCTTTATGGTTTTTTTATTGCCCGCATTTTTCTGCTGTCTTTCTTTTGCAGGTTTCCTCCTGGCCTGGTCCTTGGCTCCCTGCCTGTGGCCTCTGTGGATCTTGCTGTGGCCTCGCCGGGACGACCTTCTCTGCCCGGTGCTGGGTTCTGGTGGGCGCCTGGGCAGTCTGTTGGGGGTGGGGGGGTGCAGTTGTGGCCCTCTTCCTGCCCTCCTGGTGAGTACCGTGTTTCGTACTTCCATGTTTCTTTCCTGTTCACTGTCCTTGTGTACTATGTTGCAGTTGAGGCTGTGTATGGGTGGGTTGGCCTTGCTGGATGTAGTTCTGTCTCTTGGCCTGCTGTTGTCCGCGGGTTCACATCCCGGAGGGTCCACTCTGCCTTTCATCCATTTGGGGTTGTTAGACTGGGTGCCTTTGTGTTGGGTCACGATATGCATCTGTTTATCAGCGCCCTGGGATCTCTGGGTGTGCGTGCGCTTTGCTATTACCCATGTTGTGTCCTGTTACTGTTGCTGGTGGGGTTCGTCCTGTGGGCGTCTCCCTGCCGGTTGAGTGGGGTGTGTGCTGTTTTCTCTGTCTCTTCCACTCGGGCCTGCATGTCGCTTGGTCTCCTGTGCTGCCTTGGCTCTTCTGCTGCTGGAGTTGCTTTTGAGTGCTTGCAGCCTTGCTTTGCCTTCCCCGTGCCTCCTCGGCTGGTTATCTTCTGTTGGTCGGGACGGTGGGCTGGTGTTGCGTTCTTCCTGCCTCCTTGGAGTGGCTTTGGTGGGGTTCTGGAGCCTTTCTCCTGTTGTAGGGGCTCCTGCTCCGCGCGTCTTGTGGATCGTTGATCTGCTGCGTCCGCTAAGGGGCCCTGTGATTGACCTCCTGGTCTCGGCTTCAGTTTCCGGCTGGTCCACTCGGCCTTTCTGCCTTCTTGGGCCTTGTTGAGGTCGTTGACGTGAGTTCCGTTGTGTTGGGTTGCTTGCACATCTGTTGTTCGGGATTCCCTTCACGGTGGACGTGTGCCTTCCTGTTGCACTTGTTTGCGCTTCCTGCGCCCGGGTCCCCTGTGTTCTTTTGTGTTCCGGGGCCGTGTCTGTTTTCTCCTGTGTGCCTTGGGCTTGCCCCTTGGGTTGGCTTGCCCTTGCGTCTTGGTTTGGGCTTCTTCTTCCTGTTCCCCTGGCCTGCGTGCTGTTTTGGGGGTTTCGGTTGGGCCTTGTCGGGCTCGTGTCCTGCCCTTGCTGCTGCTGCTGCTCCCTGTGCTTTCTGGTTCCGGGATTCTTGCTGGCTTTCTTTGCCTTTTCCATCTGCCCTCTCCCTCTGGTGCTTGTCGCTTGGAGGGGGTGGTTTGCCGCTTGTGCTGTGCTCTGCGGCTGTGTTGCCCTGTGGCTTTGGCTTTTGCCCTGCTGCCTGGCCGTCCCTGGTGGGGTGTCTTCCTGCTGGGCCGTGGCTCGCTTCTGCGGCCTTCTGCCCTTTGGTTCCTGGCGTTCCTGTGGGTTGGGTCCTGGTGCGTGCCTGTCGGGTTCCTGCGGTGTCCGCTGATGGTCGCTTCTTGCTTCCTCTCGGGTGCTTTGCCTGGGCCGTGCTCTGACCTTCTGGCTTTCTGCGGGTTCCTGTGTCCTCCCCTTGTTCCCTTGTTGGGGGGGGGGGGGCAGTTGGGTCCTTCCTCTGTCCTGGGGGCGCCTTGTCCTTGATGGGCTGTTGGGTCCGGGCGGGGTTGTTTGTGCTCCTGCTGGGTCCGGGTGTTCTGGGCTTTGCGTCTCACCTCCTGCCTGCTGGGGTTTGGTTTCCTGTTGTGGTTTCCTTCTCCCCTCTTGTTGTTCTGGTTGGTGGCTTGTGCTTTGGGACTTTGGTTCGCTGGCCTCTGCTGCCTCCGGTGGTGGCTGGGTCGTTGGCTCTGCCTTAGGTGGGCGTTTTTTCTTCGGGTGCCTGGCTCCTGTGCCCCGCCCTGTCTGCCGGTCCTGGCTGTTCTGTGCCCTTTCCCTACTGGTGGGTTTTGGGTGTCGGTCTGCCGGGTGTGTGGCCTCTCTGTGTCCTCCTTTCTCCCCTTGGTTCCTGCCCTCCTGTTGGTTCGGGCGGGGTGGTGCCTGTCTGGGTGCCGGCCTGCCTGTTTGCCTGCCCTGCCTACCTGCTTGCCTGCCTGTGGTTTTCGCTGTTGGGTGCTTCTTGCTCCCTTCGGGTGCTTTTGCCTGCCCCGTGCTCGGGGTGTCTACCTTCTGGTGGTATCTCCCCCTGGTTTCCGGGGGGGGGGGGGCCCTTCCTCCGTGCTGGTGGGTCTTGGCCTTGTTGGTGGTGTTTGCTCGGGATTCTTCTCGCCTGCCGCCCTGTTTCCCTCCGGTGGGGGCTGGGATTTGTTGGTCTTCCTTGGCTTTTGCTTTGGGTTGCCTTTTGTTCTTTGGCTGCCCTGTTGGCCGTGCCTTTTCCCTGCTTGTGGGGTTTGGGTGTCTGCCTCTCCTGGTGTGTGGCTGGGTTTCTGCTTGCCGCCCCTCTCGCTCTGCCTTGGGTTGCGGTTGGCTTTGCTTCGTATCTGGGGCTTTGGTTTGGGTCCCTGTTGGGGTCCTTTCCTGGCTGCTCCTTCTCTTGGGCTCTGTTGGTCTTAGGTCCTTTCTGGGTCCGCTCCCTTCGGTTGGCTAGGGCGCTGGGTCCGTTGTGTGGCCTCTGGCCTTCCTCCCTCTGGTTCTCCTTTCTCGGGGGGGTCTGGCTGTGGTTGGCTGTTGTGCCTTTCCTGTGCCCCTTCCTGGTTCTTGGTTCCTTTTGGGCCTCTCCTTCTGGGTTCTGGTGGTGCGGTGTTGTGTGCCTCCTGGCTGGCTGGCCTGCCTGTTCAGCGGCTGGTTTATTGGGGTTGGGCTGGGGGCCTTGTTGTTGGCCTTCTGCCTTTGGGGTTTCGCCTACGGTGGTTTCGTGGTGTCTCCCTTTTCTTCCTCCTGGTGGTCGGTTCCTCCTTTTCAGTTCTGGGGTGTTTTGGTTTCCCTGGTTCCGTGTGGCCCTTTGTTGTCTTTCTTGGTCTTTCTGGGGCGCCGGGTTCTTCTCTCGGTATGTGGGCCTTTTGGGTGCTGCTGCTCTTCGGTGTCTCTACGGGGGTTGGCGTTTGGTCGGTCCTCCCCTTTGGCCTGGTTCCTCTGTGGTTCCCTGTTGCTGCCCTCTTTTTGATTCTGCTGGGGGCTTCCCCTGCTGTGTTGGGGTCGTCCCTCTGCTTTGTTTCTTCCTGGTCTTTCGGCTCGCCCGCTCTGTGCGGGCTGTTCTTTCTGCCCCTGTCTTTTGGGCTGGGTGGGCCTGTTGGTCCCTGGTTGTTTGGCGGCCTGGGTCCGGGGGCTTCGCCCTTGGTGGGTTGCCCTTTCCGGGCTCGGTTCTCTGGGGGCACCCTGGGCTTCCTTTGGTCGTGGGGGGGGCCTTGGTTTTGGCCCCTCTTCTTGCTCCCTTGGGGGCTTGGCTCTGCTTCTATGCCTCCCTTCTGGCTTGCCGGGTTGGTGGTTCTTGTTTCCGTGGCGGTCCCCTTCTGGCCTTTGGGGTCTTGGTTCGGGCCTGTGGGGTGCTGTTTTTTGGTCTGGTGCCCTTGTTGTTGGTGGGGTTCCGGTAGGCCGGGTTCTCTGCTTTGGTATTCTCCATATTTTAAGGAATGGGACGAGGTCAGGAGGGACCTGGGGGTAATGTCCTATTACTTACCGGTAATCTTCATTACTCCTGGTCCCGCTGACCTCGTCCCATTCCTTACTTCCCTCCCTCCCTTGCGGCCGGCCTTCCGGTTGTTGGCTTGTTGTTTTCAGGCTGCATGCTGGGATGGTACCGCTTATGTACTCCCAGTGGGAGGGAGCAAGTAGGGTATCCCAGCATGCTCCTTTTTTTTCTGTCGTGGAGATGGTTATCTCCATATTTTAAGGAATGGGACGAGGTCAACGGGACCAGGAGTAATGAAGATTACCGGTAAGTAATAGGACATTGATCTAGTTTCCATAAGCTCAGTGCTACTCAGCAATAAGAGGTATGATGAGGAGACGAGTAATTTGCCAAAGCTCTGAATGGTCTCATCTGCAGAGAAACTGTTTTGAAGTTGATCTAAAATCTTTGGACCTAATTTTGGGTCAAGCAATAACTCACATAAAATAAAGATCCCTAGAAATTACGTTGCACAAACTGAGGATTGTAAAACCACCCCATGTTTAATTATGAAGCAATGCTATAGTGCTATCAGTGCTTGAAATGGCACTAACGTACACTTATGTACAAAATAATATGTTTGCACAAAGAAAATGCATGAGTTGACAGCCCTAGGTCATCCATCCTTCAACTAACATGTCAAGTTCACAACAAAAGGTATCCAAATGCAAGATAAATTCCAAAACTATGGAATTTCCCAAAATACTGTGTAAATCATTGGTGGCCCTAAACAAGTGTGTGGTGCCTGACCGCCTCCTCCTGGACTGTACATCATCCTCCTCCTCCTCGTCAGAGAGCATTGATAAAGCTTGCATATCTGGGGGAGGGAGATGTGTTGGGTTGGGTTGAATGTAGGAGTTGTTTGGAGGGATCACTGACATAATATCGAATACACAAATATAGAATTACCAAAATATCGAAGAAAAAATATAGAATGCAAAAATATCGAATTCCTATCTACAAACAGGTAAGTACAAAAATATCGAATCAAAAATATCTTTTCAAAAAATATAGTTAGTCAAAATATCGATTTTTTTTAAATGTCTTAAAAGTAATTTAAAATTAATGAAATAATAAATATAATGAACTAAAACATACTTAAAAATACTTAAATAACCTTAAAAATATGTAAGTTATAAAAAAACATACAATTTTATTTTTTAATACATACATATATACATATATATCTATTACCTACTGGCGATAGCCACTAGGTATATATAGTTAGGATTGTTTTCCATAGGAAATCCACAACATTCTATTGGGAATAACTTTGGCGCCGGTTGAGGGATCTGCCTGTAATTTTCCTTAAAATGGTCTCGCTGCGCTCCGCTCATTCCCTAAAAGTTTCGGGGGGATTCGTGAAGTGAGGGCTGAGAAAAAAGGGGGGTCCCAAAACGTGTTTTCCCCATGTTAATTTCCATAGGACGGTCTGACAACTCAACACCCCGAACCGCTGAACGGAATTACGCCAAACTTGGCAAAATTGTAGGGACTGGTACGCAGATGTGCCTTTGCTATGTTTGGTGAAAATTGCTCTAATGGTTTTTAAGAAAATTAACTTCAAAAACACATATATATCTATAGCAGCTCCCCCTAAGCTTACTCCTAAGCTTACCCGTACGCGTACCATCCGCGTACATACGCGTACCGTACGCGTACGTACGTGTACGTGCGCATACCCCTACGTGCACGAGCTGCATGCTGATTGGCTGCCACTGTCTGTCAACACTCTAAAACAGAAATGTGGGCAGCCATCTTGTGCCTTGGTAGAGTGAGGTACAGGAAAGCAGAAAAACAAATGTGTAGAACTCAAAAAGGGGGCATGGTAGAAGCACTCTGACCCCCTAGGCCTGCTCAGGGACTCCCACAAGGATCCCCAAGGCAAAAAAAATAATAACATTTTTTAAAAAGTCGCGGGGTACGCGTACCGTGCACGTACGTACGCGGACGGTATGCGTACGTACGCGGACAGTACGCGGACGGTACGCGTACCCCGCGACTTATAAAAATGTTTTTTTTTTGTTTTTTTTTGCCTTGGGGTTCTTGTGGGACCCCCTGAGCAGGCCTAGGGGGTCAGGGTGCTTCTACTCTGGCCCCTTTGCGAGTTTCACACCTTTTTTTCACTGCTTTCTTGTGCCTTGGTTCTAACAAGGCACAAGCTGGCTGCCAACACTTCCTGGTTTTGAGTGTTGACAGACAGTGGCAGCCAATCAGCATGCCTTCCCGAGAAAGCTGCATGGTCATTGGCTGTCAACACTTCTAACCAGGAGGTGTTGGCATCCATCTTGTGCTAGTGTTGACAGACAGTGACAGCCAATCAGCATGCCTTCCCGAGAAAGCTGCTTGCTCATTGGCTGTCAACACTTCAAACCAGGAAGTGTTGGCAACCATCTTGGGTCTTAGTAGACTGAGTGTGAAAAACGCCTTAAATTAATAACAGACGCCTTGCGGAGAATAACCAGGGAACTTTATTCTCAAGACTTGACAATAAGACCTCAGCCACAGCTCGTGTCCACAGGGTCCGCTCTCAACAGTCCCCGGCGCTCGCCTTGGAACGCTGGTCGCGGTGACATTCTAAGTGATGTCACCGCGAGCAGCTCCATTACATGCGGAGCCGCCGGGGGGGGGAAAACGGGGTGGAAGATACCACACATCCCCCTCCCTTGCGAGATAACAAAAGGAAAACACCAGGAAAAAACATTGAGAGAAACATATCAATGCATGGGCTTATATGAGACATACAAGAAATCACATCATAACATATTGATCCAAATGTCTGGGGGGTCTGGTCACTCTCCTGCTAGACCTACCCATTGGGTGTGAGACTGGCAACGGCTTCCTAGCATTGGGGCGATTGTTACCTCCCACATCACTTTTCTCCTCCCCTTCACTATCGGGGTCATTCCCAGGTGGGTGAAACCTCACTACTCTTCCTAGATTCCATATTCTCCCTTCCTGAGTCTTCACAGCATTCTTGAACAGTTTTGTGATCTTGGTTGGACCACTGTATGCTGACCAGCTAGCTCTACCAGTGGGTGTCTTGATCTTGACGTCATCCCCTACTTTGAACTCGGCATCCCTCGTAGATTTGAGTCGGTCGTACCTTTCTTTCCTTTCCCTCATGGCTCCTTCATGTCTCACTCGGCTTTTTGTCTCTTTTGAGTGGTCCGACCACCCCTTGTTCCACCCCATCCATCCTGGGGATAGCTTGGTGTTGGGCACTCTTGCCCGGAGCAATTCGAAGGGGGTGACTCCCGTCGTTTGATGCGGGGTGAACCTGTACGCCTCCACACGCTTCCACATCTCTTCCCTCCAGCTTAGTCCACTGGCTTTCGCAAGTTGGATGCTTTCCTTGAGGGTTCTATTGAAACGTTCGACCATGCCGTTGGTTTCAGGGTGATACAAAGCACAACGTTTATGCGAGATGCCTCTCCCGTCCAGGAAGTCTTCCATCTCTTTGGAACATAATTGTACCCCATTGTCCGTGAGTAGGCTGCTGGGTAGCCCCTCCCTGACAAATAACTCTTGCATGAACTCGATGACAACTTTCGTCGTGACTTCGCTCACTAGTCTCACCTCCGGCCACCTTGAGTACATGTTCATAAGTACCAGAATGTATGGCGTGCGCACTTCTCCGGACAACGGGCCCACTATATCCAGTGCCAATTCCTCCCAGGGTCCAGACGGTGGTGGCCTACATACCATGGGGGGCGTCATTTGCTTCAGAACCTTATCACTGTTGCTGCACGGAATGCAGTCCCTGATTTTCCTTTCAATTGCCAGGCACATGCTTGGCCACCAATAGTCCTCGCTCAGCCTTTGCTTCGTCTTGGTGATACCCATGTGGCCCTCATGGGCTAGCTCGACTAGGCTTTCCCTCACTGACGCAGGAGGAACTAGTCTTGTTCCCCTAAACAAGCATTCATCGGCCATGGACAGCTCATCTTTGACCACCCAGTACAGCCGCAGATTCTCTTCCTTTTTGTCTTCGTGTTTCCACCTGCCCTTCGTTCTGTTGCACACTTCTTCCAAGACTTCATCTTCCTTCATTGCGTTTTTCCATGTTTCTTCTCCTATTGCCCTCTGTATGGCGCAGACACTCTCCATCTGGTGTTCATCCACTTCAACATCCGCCTCCTTAGCTTCTCCTTCATTCACGAGTCTTGACAAACAGTCTGCTGCGAAATTGCGTGTTCCCGGGACATACTCAACGCAGAAGGTGTATTCTTGCAGACTGACCACCCATCGCCTGATCCTGCTGGAGATGGCATCAAGGTCCTTTTTGCTGAAAACTTCCACTAACGGCTTGTGGTCAGTACGCACGGTGAATTGTGTACCCCACAGGAAGTCTCTGAATTTTCCTAAAGCCCAGGAAACTGCCAAAGCCTCTTTTTCGATGACAGAATAATTGTTTTCGGACTTCTGGAGTGATCTGGAGGCGAACGCAATGGTTTCTTCTCCGTCTCTGCCTATCTGTGTGAGGACTACTCCCAGCCCCTTAGCGCTTGCATCGGTGGTGACCACAGTCGCTCGGTTGGGAATGTAGGACTTCAAACTGGGGGCTTCAGCCAACGCCCTTCTTACATCTTCGAACTCCCTCTGGCACTCTTCGCTCCAGTTGAACTCCGTCTCTTTCTTCAATAGCAACCTGATAGCGTATGTCCTTCCCGCAAGATTCCGTATGAACTTTCCATAGAACTCTAGCATTCCCATGAGTGACTTGATTTCATCCTTGCTTGTGGGGGGCATCAAACTTACAATGGTATTCTGGAGCTCGGCTTTGGGACATATTCCTTCAGCTGTCACCTTGTGTCCCAAAAAGTCCAATACTGCACTGCCAAAGACACACTTTTCCTTTTTGAGAGTCAGACCTTGCGACCTGAACCTTCCTAGTACACGTCTCAACACTTCATCATGTTCCGCATGGTCTTTTGCGAAGATCAGTACATCGTCCTGATAACACACAACGCCTGGGATGTCTCTTAGGATGTTCCCCATGAGTCTCTGAAACACGGCAGCCGCCGAGACTAATCCAAAAGGCATCCTTTTGAATTTGTACGCCCCCATGGGTGTCACAAACGCTGTGAGTTCTTGCGACTCCTCATGTAGTTTTATCTGAAAGTACGCCGAGGTGAGGTCGAGGGTGGAGAACACTTTTGCTCCCTTGAGCATGCTCATCATCTGGGTGATGTTCGGGAGGGGGAATCGATCGACCACGACTTCTCTGTTAAGTGCCCTCAGATCGATGCAGAGCCGAACTGATCCATCCTTCTTCCTCGCGGCCACGTTGGGTGCCAACCATTCTGTCGCTTCCACAGGTTCAATGACTCCCGCCTTGCACAGCTTCTCCAGTTCAGACTTCACTTCCTCTTGGATGGCAATGGGAAGCTTCCTGACTTTGGCCACGACAGGTTTTGCATTCTCCTTCAACTTTATCTTGTGACAGTAGTTTTTTAAGCATCCTAGTTCTTCTCTGAAGACCTCTTTGAACTCAGACACCACGTCTTCTTTTAGTTCCAGCATCTCCTGTATCAAGATTTGGGGGTTACTATTGGGATTGAGATGGACCCCTAACTCCTTCTGAGCTTGCCATCCCAATATGTTGTCGCCGACTGTAGATACGTACACCTTGGATACTGTTGACCTGTTCTTGTATTCTATTTTGCTCCAGAAGTACCCTTTCATTGAGATGGGGCGTCCTGCATATCCTCCAGGCCTCACGTCCATTTTTCTCAGAATTATCTTCCCCTTGGACACACATGCAAAAACTCTAGCATTTATGATAGTTATCCTAGAGCAGGAGTCAAACAATGCCTCTACCTCAGTGTCTCCCACTTTTATAGTGTCTTTGGGGCTGCTAACTTGACCCTCATCGACCTGCACTACGATTTCCTCACACATGGTGTCGTTGTGGCTTATGACTTGACTTTCCTTGACTTGTACCACGATTTCATCACACACTATGTTCGTCCTGTCTCTACTCTGTCTGTTGAACCCTTGTCCAGTCTTGCAATACTGCCCAAAATGGCCTTTCTTCCCACACTTGTTACATGTGAACCTGAGGGCGGGACACTCTTTGTCATTGGCCAGATGCCCCTGCTTGCCACATCTGTAGCAAGTGCCCTTGAATGATCCTCCCCCTCTGTTTTCCTTCTGTTCTCTACCCATTGCTTTCTGGCCTTTGATTACCGACACGGCCTCACATTCAGTCACCACTTCACTCACAACGGGCTTATCATCATTCCTTTTCTCCCCAGTGTCTAACTTTATTTAGCATTTAAAAAACCTTTGAAATTCACTGAAAAACCATATGTTTCAGGCCTTATATAGTTAGGAATTAGCATTTAAAAAACCTTGCAAATTCACTGAAAAAACCATAGGTTTCAGGCCTTATATAGTTAGGAATTAGCATTTAAAAAACCTTTGAAATTCACTGAAAAAACCATAGGTTTCAGGCCTTATATAGTTAGGAATTAGCATTTAAAAAACCTTTGAAATTCACTGAAAAAACCATAGGTTTAAGGCCTTATATAGTTAGGAATTAGCATTTAAAAAACCTTTGAAATTCACTGAAAAAAACATAGGTTTCAGGCCTTATATAGTTAGGAATTAGCATTTAAAAAACCTTGCAAATTCACTGAAAAAACCATAGGTTTCAGGCCTTATATAGTTAGGAATTAGCATTTAAAAAACCTTTGAAATTCACTGAAAAAACCATAGGTTTCAGGAGTTATATAGTTAGGAATTAGCTGTTAAAAACCTTTGAAATTCACTCAAAAAACTATAAGTTTTAGAGGTGTTATAGTTAGCTGGACATTTCACTCATACAAAACCATTGAAATTGCTCCTATATAGTTAGTTGTACTAACTATATTTCGCGCACCCGCAATCCACTGCTAATGATGTCACATATTAGATCATTCATGACATGGTCAGTGACATCACTGATGACATCTCAAATGACATCACTGATGACATCACTGGTGACATCATCCACGTGACAATCACATACACTTTTTCATACACTATTACAATTTTTCATCACTCTTTGTAAAATACAGAGTATCATATTTAAATCCATTGTCACAGCAATACAAGTATCTAAAAATCCACTCAGTGATTCATGGATTTATACACACATCTAATCACTTACCTATGGATTCACTCATACATGCTGTCAATGAACAATAGAACACTATCAAAAATACTTATACATCTTGGGAAAGGTGCCTGCATGCGAGCTATGCTGGTCTTCATTTAAGCGTGCTGCGCTTATTATTACCATTTTAAAAACCCGTTTTCTATTTGTGTATATATTTTTTTCGTTTTCCCCTGATTTTAATCATAAAACTGTTGTGCCCACATTCTTGCATTTTAAAATGTGCCCTCACCGCGTTTAGCGCGGAGTTTGCTGTCTTCTTGCAGCCTCCTCGTGGCGCTTGGCCACCTTCTTGGGGGTGGTCTCTGCCTCCACGTGCCATTTGCCTGAGCGCTCTAGCGCTTTCCAGTAGCCCAGGTGAGCTGGTACTTAAGGCGAGCTCTTCTGCTGCTCGGCCTTGGGAAAGGTGCCTGCATGCGCGCTATGCTGGTCTTCATTTAAGCGTGCTGCGCTTATTATTACCCTTTTAAAAACCCGTTTTCTATTTGTGTATATATTTTTTTCGTTTTCCCCTGATTTTAATCATAAAACTGTTGTGCCCACATTCTTGCATTTTAAAATGTGCCCTCACCGCGTTTAGCGCGGAGTTTGCTGTCTTCTTGCAGCCTCCTCGTGGCGCTTGGCCGCCATCTTGGGGGTGGTCTCTGCCTCCACGTGCCATTTGCCTGAGCGCTCTAGCGCTTTCCAGTAGCCCAGGTGAGCTGGTACTTAAGGCGAGCTCTTCTGCTGCTCGGCCTTGGGAAAGGTGCCTGCATGCGCGCTATGCTGGTCTTCATTTAAGCGTGCTGCGCTTATTATTACCATTTTAAAAACCCGTTTTCTATTTGTGTATATTTTTTTTTCGTTTTCCCCTGATTTTAATCATAAAACTGTTGTGCCCACATTCTTGCATTTTAAAATGTGCCCTCACCACGTTTAGCGCGGAGTTTGCTGTCTTCTTGCAGCCTCCTCGTGGCGCTTGCCCGCCATCTTGGGGGTGGTCTCTGCCTCCACGTGCCATTTGCCTGAGCGCTCTAGCGCTTTCCAGTAGCCCAGGTGAGCTGGTACTTAAAGCTCACTCTGTCCGCGCAGCGGTAGCGCCTGAATCGCGCCGGAGTCAAGCCAGAGTCTGCCCGTCTGCGCCCGTCTGCGCCTAGGACGCGCGGGGCATCGCGGGTCTCTCTTCACCTCACCCTTTGAGTGAAAGGATGATTGCTTACTCTAGTGCCTCGCTTCGAGCTATCGGGGATTCCCTCCCGCGCTGCTCAGTTGCATCATACCATCCGCTGTGTGGCCCGTGTCAGTGTGTCTGTAAGAGGTGGTCGCTGGATCGGCCTGTAGGTATTCGCGACCCTGTCACCCCTCTTGCTCCACGAGCTCTTTCTGGTGTTTCCCCTGCGATTGGAAGCTTGGGGCATGGTCTACGATTCCTAAATCTTAATACCAGATCTCTGGCAAAACACCACTTGTCCGTTGCAGATCTTATCTTGGATGAGATGCCAGACTTGTTGGCCATAACTGAAACCTGGCTTCAGGACACCGATGATGCCATAGTCAATCTTGCCTGTCCTCCGGGCTATTCATGTTTTACATCTAATCGCCGGTCTAGAGGTGGAGGTATCGCCTTATTTATCAAATCCGCTTTCGCGTGTACCTGGACGGTCTTGCAGATTGCTGGATGTGAAAGCGCGCTGTTCAAGGTCACCACCAGTCCCCAGTTCTCGCTGTCAGGGATGGTTGTTTATCGCCCCCCAGGCAGCGATGTCCCTTTTAGGGGTGCCTTTCCGGAGGCAGTGAGCACATTGGCGAGTGGCTGCGCTAATTTCTCGATCCTAGGTGACCTCAACCTCCATTTTGACAGGCTAGAGACTTTGGCCATCAGTGGTTTTCTGGCCGACCTAGAGGCTCTGCAGTTGATCCAGCTGGTCTCTCAACCTACACATGTGGCCGGTCACACTTTGGATCAGTTTTTTACGAACCTATCGGATGTCCAAATTGCGGCGGTCGCTCCTGTGGCATGGTCTGACCACTTTCTGGTGTCTGTCTGGCTGCCCCTTCCCGCTACCCCTACTATTCCATCTTCTAAGCGGATTCCTCGGCGCCACTGGAACAAGCTTAGGCTAGAGGACCTTCATCACATCATGGCTGTTGAGCCTTTAGGTCCTCTGCTTAATGCTACTTCGGGCTATGACCTGTTTTGCAACTGGATTACTAAGGCGCTTGACGCCCTGGTACCTATCATCTCCAGTAAGTCCAGTTCCCGGCAGGCTAGCCCCTGGTACGATAGCGCGCTCCGCGCCTTGAAGGCCTCTTGTAGGCGGGCAGAAAGGGAGTGGCGTAAAACGTATGACGCCGTCAGAAAAACTGCTTACCTGGCTTCTGTTAAGCTCTACCACCGAGCTATATGCAGAACCCGGGCGGCGTTCTACGCGGCTGAATTCCGTAGCAGCCTCAATCCTACCAAGACCATCTTTAAAACCATAAAAGATCTGATGGCAAAGAGAGTTGCTCCGCAGTTGGATAGCTCTATCTCCCACTGCGAAGCCCTAGCCACTTTTTCTTGGACAAAGTTAAGAACATCTACCAGGCGTTTCCAAGTACAACGCTACCCGTGATCCCCTCGAGGGGCTCCAGTAGTTGTCCGTCGCTGCACTCTCTCCCCATTCTTTCTGATGAGGAGTTTGCCAAGTGGGCACTGCGAGTCAAATCTGGCTCGCCTGCAGACCCGCTAAGATCTGCCCTCTTCAGGGATGTTGCTTTTCAGGGACGCACGATAGTGTGCTCACTGATTAATCTCTCCCTGACCTCGGGCCTTGTTCCCGCCAAGTGGAAGCAAGCGGTGGTTTCCCCGATCCTAAAAAAAACATCTTTGGATCCTTTAAAACCAGAGAACTACCGCCCTATCTATTTGCTTCCCTGGCCGGCCAAAGTTATGGAGGCCCACGTAAATCTGGCCCTCGCGGAGCATATGACCCGAGCTAATGTCCTTGATCCCATGCAGAATGGGTTCCGTGCTGGTCACAGCACGGAGACGGCCCTTTTGGCAATGGTTGAGCATTTGCGGACTGTGCTGGATGCAGGTCAAACGGCAGCGCTTATTTTATTAGACCTTAGCGCTGCCTTTGACACTGTCTCCCATCGCATCCTCCTACACCGCCTACAGGACATTGGCATTTGTGGTCCGGCTCTGCAATGGTTCCGCTCCTTCCTTAGTGATCGCTCCTTCTGCGTTGCCACCCCTCCCTTCCAGTCCAAGTACCATCCTTTGGACCTGGGGGTTCCCCAGGGCTCCTCGCTGAGTCCCACGCTTTTTAATCTGTACGTGCAGCCGCTGGCTGAGGTCGCCAGGCAGTGGGGCCTAACCATGGTCTCTTATGCCGACCACACTCAGCTAGCAGTTACGATCAGCGGGGATGCCGAGCAGGATGCCCCCAGGTTCCGAAATGGACTGTGAGAGGTGGCCAGCTGGATGAATAACAACTGTCTCCAGCTGATAGCGAAAAAAACGGAGGTGATGATCGTTGAAAGAGATGCGGACCACTGGGGGGACAGATGGTGGCCACCTGAGCTGGGGCCGGCCCCGGCACCAGTTTTGGAACTCAGGAATTTGGGAGTGTGGCTTGACCACACATTAAGCTTTGTGACCCATACCAAGAGAGTGGCGGCAGGCTGTTTTGGTGTATTACGCGGCCTAAGACCTGTGCTCAAATTTTTTGATGCCCCAACAAGACAGCTGGTCATCCAAGCAATGATTATTTCCCGGTTGGACTACGCTAGTTCACTCCTTCTTGGAGCGAACCAAGCTGAGATCCTTCGTTTACAACGGGTACAGAACGCAGCGGCTAGGGCGGTGGTCGGTCTGCCTCGGACCTGTCCCACCTCTAATACTCTTCGGTCCCTGCACTGGCTACCGATTAAAAAGAGAATTCACTTTAAGGCTCTTAGCCTGATCTTTAAAATTCTGCAAGAGTCGGCACCAGAGATACTTAATAAACTTATCTCTCCCTACGTTCCAACTCGTTCACTCAGATCTCTCGGTCAATCCCTTGTGGTTGTCCCCCGCTTCAGACTCAGCCGGATGGGTGGACGCTCTTTTCGAGTGAAAGCTGCGACTCTCTGGAATGCGCTTCCCTTGGAAATCCGCCTCTCGGACGATTTATTATCTTTTCGTAGGGCCCTGAAAACCTTTTTGTTTTAACTCTTCCTTGTTTCAGCATCCTTGCTTCTTTTGTTGCTGGTTTTAGTGTTGTGTTATGTCCTCCTTTCCCTGCGCCAGGACGCTCCTTCGCTGGAGCATCTGTGCGCATTAAAAATGTTAATAACATAACATAACATAACATAACACTTCTTCTATTCATTTAGATAGTAAGTCATACTTAGTGAATTATAAAATCATTATTACAAGTATACATTTATTCATACAGTCACTCACACAATCATTGAGTCTTATGTATACTTATTTATATACAACAACTGACACATATACTGCCTTTTATTTTTCTAGTTTGTTGGACCTGAACCATTGAGAAATATATTTGCTCATCACCACACCCATAAAGAGATTCACTCACCCAAACTGTTAGAACATGTAGTTTTAACTTCATATATCTACTGAATCAACTATTCACACATTTTTGGACAGTCACACACCCCCCACCGAACCACACACACTTTCACACTCCCATACAAATACTCTGTTAACTAATCAATAACTAATATAGACTTTCACATAGCTAGTAACCAACTGTAGAATCAGTTTACACAACAACTGACAAAGTGATACAGATATTCACACAGTTTAGTCACTATCCACTATATTTAGTGAGACATTATAAATTGGTCAAGTAAACAGTCAATTACACTGCTACTAAATCCTCCATCCAAATATTTATTTATATATATCCACTCATTCTTCAATGCAAATTGCTACATATATATAATGCATATTTAAATAACGAAGCAAACCACATTCACTGGATGATGTCATCAGTGATATCATCAGTGATGTCATTTGAGATGTCATCAGTGATGTCACTGACCATGTCATGAATGATCTAATATGTGACATCATCAGCAGTGGATTGCGGGTGCGCGAAATATAGTTAGTACAACTAACTATATAGAAGCAATTTCAATGGTTTTGTATGAGTGAAATGTCCAGCTAACTATAACACCCCTAAAACTTATAGTTTTTTGAGTGAATTTCAAAGGTTTTTTAAAAGCTAATTCCTAACTATATAACTCCTGAAACCTATATTTTTTTCAGTGAATTTCAAAGGTTTTTTAAATGCTAATTCCTAACTATATAAGGCCTGAAACCTATGGTTTTTTCAGTGAATTTCAAAGGTTTTTTAAATGCTAATCCTAACTATATAAGACCTGAAACCTATGGTTTTTTCAGTGAATATATATATATATATATATATATATATATATATATATATATATATATATATATATATATATGACATAATATTAATAAAAAAATATACAATATTTTTACCGTAGGATAATGGGAGGGCAACATATACTATCACCACTCCAGTGAGTGCAACAGTAGGGAAAACGTTGGATAGCGTAGGGGTAAAAATTACTATTCCCAATCCAGTGAGTGCAACAGTAGGGAAAGCGTTGGATAGCGGGAGGGTAAAAATTACTATTCCCATTCCAGTGAGTGCAACAGTAAGGAAAGTGTTGGATAGCGGGAGGGTAAAATTCACTATTCCCACTCCAGTGAGTGCAACAGTAGGGAAAGCATTGGATAGCGGGAGGGTAAACATTACTATTCCCTTTCCAGAGAGTGCAACAGTACCGAAAACGTTGGATGACAGGAGGGTAAAAATTACTATTCCCACTCCAGAGAGTGCAAAAGTAGGGAAAGTGTTGGATAGCGTAGGGGTATTACTATTCCCACTCCAGAGAGTGCAACAGTAGGGAAAGCGTTGGATAGAGGGAGGGTAAAAATTACTATTCCCACTCCAGTGAGGGCAACAGTAGGGAATGCGTTGGATAGCGGGAGGGTGAAAATTACTATTCCCACTCCAGTGAGTGCAACATTAGGGAAAGCATTGGATAGCGGGAGGGTGACAATTACTAAACCCACTCCAGTGAGTGCAACATTAGGGAAAGCGTTGGATAGGGGGAGGGTAAAAATTACTATTCCCACTCCAGAGAGTGCAACAGTAGGGAAAGCGTTGGATACCGGGAGGATAAAAATTACTATTCCCACTCCAAAGAGTGCAACAGTCGGGAAAGCGTTGGATAGCGTAGGGGTAAAAAGTACTATTCCCACTCCAGAGAGTGCAACAGTAGGGAAAGCGTTGGATAGTGTAGGGGTACAAATTACTACTCCCACTCCAGAGAGTGCAACTGTAGGGAAAGCATTCGATAGCGTAGGGGTAAAAATTACTATTCCCACTCTAGTGAATTTAACAGTAGGGACAGTAATGATTTAATATATTAATAAAAATCATTTAAATATCAATACCAATAAAACATTAATTAAAATGAATTGCCAATTTAATATTATGTACTAATTAATCAATTATAAATACAAATACATTATAGTTATTAAAATTAATTACCTATTCATAATTAATTAGCAACTAATTAATTTTCAATAACAAAAACCAATTAATGATAAAAATTAATACCAATTATTAACTAATTAACAGTAAAATAATTATCAATACACATAAAGTATTTTTAAGATGTCATTAATTACAATTAAATTACTTCCCACACTATTCCCCTATAAACCCACAATCCGCTACAGAAAATAAATCGATACAATTATCGTAATGATCTATTAATAAATTAATAAAAATTAATTACCAATTAATAAAAATGAATTACCAATTAACAATAAATAAAAAATCAATACCAATAAATAAATAAAAAATATGTAATTAATTACAATTAAATTACTACCCACCCTATTCCCCTATAAACCCACAACCCGCTACAGAACTAAAACGCAAAATTAAATTAAAAATAATTAGTAATTTCCAAAAATGTATATTTAATTTAATATAATTAAATTACTTCCCACCCTATTCCCCTATAAACCCACAACCCGCTAAAGACTTAAATTACGCAAAAAATAAATAACATAAAATTCATTACTTAAAATAAATTACAAAAATAATATACACTTTTCACTTATATACTAACATTCAAAACACTTTAAAAAAGTCGATATTATTGAAAATTCGATATATTTTAATACCTATATTATATACTTCGATATTTTGACTTTCTATATTTTAAAAATCGATATTATATTACTTACCTTCAATTCGATATTTTCCACCACTATATTCTGTCCATTCGATATTTTGTCCATTCTATATTTTTACTTCGATATTTTGGTAATTCTATATTGTGAATTCGATATTTTGTCTTGTTACCGTTTGGTGGTAGTAGAATAGACGAAGAGCACCCATGGATGCTGTCTGTGTAAGATAGATTCCAAGCATTCAAAGGATGCACCAACAAAGAATCTCCATCAATCTCTCAAAACCTTGGTTTACGGTGGAAGAACCTTCCTTAGTGACTACCATCAATACCTGCTTCCAGCGTGCTACTCACCTCATTTTCCCAACACCTCCTAGAGTAATACCAGTAAAAGAAACGACTAAGGGGTTCATTACGATGGTGGCTGCGGTGGTTGGGACCGTACGCCATTAATGCGGCGGTCCCATCACACATATTACAATGCACCTGCCAGAACGGCAGGCGCATACCGGGCCATTAGCATTGCAAACGGTCCTAGTGGCCGCAGCACTGTTCGCAATGTTAATGTGGCATGCACTGCATTTCCCTGCACTGTGTGGCAGGCACCACGCGGGGTGTACCATGGATACCCCCCCCCAGTGCAGCAACACTTCCCCCCAGAACAAGGGGGCCTGCAACGGGCCCCCAAACCCCATCCTTGCCAGCATTTCCATGGCGGCATCGCCGCCATGGAAAGGCCTTTACTTAACAACATCCTAATTTTGTGGACGGTGCCTGCTAGGCACGCCACCATTTTAGGCACCCTGGACCATCCATCAGGCAATTGGTACAATTGCCTTTGCGGTGTAGTGGCAGGACGACTTTGCGTCTGCCACGGTACCCACCACCATCCTAATTGGGCGGTGGGTAAATGGCTCTGCCCGGTCGTGGTGGGCCTTACGCCATCCTAATCGGCCCCTAAGATTTGAATCTTAGGGGCAGGCTAAAGGAACACTCAGTCCAATGTGCCTTGGGCATGAGGCAGGTTGAAGGATTGAGGGAGGAAGAAGTTAGGATAACTCAGAGTCATAGGTTGTGACTCCACATCTTTTTCATGTTAATATTAAACCCCCTCACCCTCTATAAAGGTTGGCATTTCTTCTGAGTGATTGACTCTTCTTGCTCCCGAACTGGAATGGCTAACAGTCTTCCAACTTCACCAGATGCTCTTGCCAGTCTCAAATCTTTTGGCTACAATCATGTGTTCATAAATGCCTTCTGTCTTCTCCGCATTTGTGCTACATAGGCCGCATGACAAATGTAGAAAAAAACGCATTTCATTTCTGAACTCCATTAGAAAAGTATTTTCCTCTTGGTGAAACCTATTTTCCAATTTTGGGGAGTTCTTTCCTCATTCCCATCTTAGATAATAGTTTACTGCATTCCTACAAAGGACCAAAACTCGAACTTAATGCAGTGAGGGAATTGCAAAGGTTTATAAATTCAAATAGATTTACGAGATTGTACTTGTTTACCAATATTCCATGGTATTGTGATTTTAGACTGCCTACTCCCCACCCCATAAAACAGATGTGCTCACATTTAATATTACAGTTGAATAATACAATTGCGCGAATGAATACATTTATGAATGAACATTTACATTTTGTGAATTGTAGAAGTGAATTTGCATTCCCAAAACGTGTGAATTGAATGTAAGCGCACAAATAGATTTGCGAATCTGATCCTGCACCTCTTTCTCGCTTTGAAACAGTCTGTCTTTATCCCACATTTCAAATACGTTTTAGTTCAGGGGAGGGAAAAATTTCGAACGCATTTTATGAAGTTGTTATTATTATATCAAATAGCTTTATGAAGTTTCAAACATGTTTAAAATAAGAGTAAACAAAGATGAAAATCCTGAAGAGTTATGTTTTAATGGAGCCAAAATCGCTACTTTGTAAATATTTTGGGGCATATTATCAAGAAATCTTTCGCCACTTTAGCGGCACATATCGCCGAAAAAAAACACGCTAACATGCTTTAGCGTTTGTTTTCTTGAGATAGCTTCCGTTTTTTTTTTTACTTTGCATGTCAGCGATATTTATGGCTAATGACATGCAAAGTAGGCGTTCCTCACAAATACTACATGAAAACAGTTGCAAACACAACTTTGCTCTAATAACAATGCGGCACCGGACCTGCGATGCGATTAAAAAAGCTCCGCTGATTGCAATTATTGCAGGAATTTAATCCTGTTTAAAAGTTGACTTAACCATCTTTTGTATTGGAGGTGGATTGTCTGGTTAAGTTCACACTTGCCTATTAGCAAGCTTTTCATTAGGGCTTACTAATTATCGCTTGGTTTCTCACGCTATTGCTCCTTATCACCGTCTATCGCTGGATTTGATTTCGCATCGGATCAAAGTGTTGCTAATAAGCCGCTAACACGGCAATGTCAGCCAGCGATAGTCGGCGATAAAAGAAAACGCTCTAAGCGTGATTTGCAATAATTATCGCATTCTGTTGACAATATCCCCCTTTGTTTTCAGACAAATACAACCACAGACTGGACTGTTCCCATGAGGCACAGGGTCAGACTGATTTGCATATGGCCATGTCTGAACTGAGGTGGCAAAGTGGGCTAAAGAACGGTGATGGATTAAACCCAGATCTGTTGACTGGGTGTGAGTGTTTAATTGGCTCAGATGCTCTGTCCATCACCACCCCCTTTTGTACCGCTTTGTTCGCCATAAGTTGGCAGGGTATACTCAGACGTGAGTCCCTTGCTCACTTTGCCGTTGGATTCAAGCAAGCCTGGCTGAAGAAGGCTGAAATGCCAGAAACTGGTCCTAGGAAGCTTGTTTCCGGTCCAGGGAAGGCGTGGCTTGACAGTTCAGGCTGGACTGTTCTCATGAGGCACAGGGTCAGACTGATTTGCATATGGCCATGTCTGAACTGGGGTGGCAGAGTGGGCTAAAGAACGATGATGGATTAAACCCAGATCTGTTGACTGGGTGGGGGTGTTTGATTGGTTCAGATGTTCCGTCCATCACCAACTCCCTTTTGTACCGCTTTGCTCACCATAAGTTGGCAGGGTATGCTCAGACGTGAGTCCCTTGCTCACTTTGCCACTGGATTCAAGCAAGCCTGGCTGAAGACGGCTGAAATGCCAGAAACTGGTCCTAGGAAGCTTGTTTCCGGTCCATGGAAGGTATGGCTTGGCAGTTCGGGCTGGACTGTTCCCATGAGGCACAGGGGCAGACTGATTTGCATATGGCCATGTCTGAACTGGGGTGGTGGAGTGAGCTCAAGAATGATGATGGATTAAACCCAGAACAGTTGACTGGGGGTGAGTGTTTGATTTGCTCAAGCGCTCCGTCCATCATCCCCTTTGGTATCGCCTCAAGGTTGGGCAGAAACAAAGGATTTGGGATGCATACTCACCCCTTTCCAGTTCTTCCAAGCGGATTTCAACATGGATCCCTTTTTTCCATGTCTGACTACACAGGAGCTTCTTCACCCTAAGGAATAGACCCCGTCTTCGGAGAAATACAGGTAAGTTCTTTGGTACAATGTACCATTACCGGGGCTGCCCACATATGGTTTGGCTCCGGCAATGAGTAGGTGGTATATTTCGACATATATCATGCATATGTGTACAGACAAAATATATGCAGTCAGAATGTACAGATTGGCATCAATATATATGGAAATAAATTGCCCACTGCTGCAAGACTGCCACAGTCACACCGCTGGCCCATCTGTAAACTCATAATACTGTGGTCAGAAAGTCACAGGAGCAGGTAGCTCTCCGATACGTTAATATGGATTTACACTATTACATCTAATATGTGCTAGATGCATTTTGGGAAAATGGTTCCAGGGTTAATTTTAATTGAAAATTCAAATCCAACTTAATGGTCAAGTCAGATTTTATTTTACTACTTTGGAAATTACACTTTAAGAAAGTTGTAATTTCCTGCCTAAGCAAAATGTGATCTTTCTGCCAGTGTCACCTGACTGCTAATGGTTCGTTTGTGGTGAGATCTGGATTGCTCGCAGACAATGTGTTTGTAAACATGACCTATATCTCTTGATCACAAAATAATGGAGCTAATACACTTACAAAGGGCCTGGGTGTGTGGTGGTGATTTCCTTCCTCCAGCAGGATGGCCTGAAGCTGTGCTCAGCCCCTTCCTGTGCTTCAAAGGGGGCCTGCCCTATCACTGGCTGGCAGATGTAGCTCACATCTAGACTTGCTTGCCTAGTGCCTTTGCCTGTAAGCTTGTCTCCAAACCCAGTGGAAAGGAGGAACTTTCGCAGAACACATTTGGAGTGACCACAGGGGAGGGCTTGCCCATTATCATAGACATAACTCTAAGAGGGCAGAGGGAGCTCTGGTCAGAGGAAGAAAGATTCTGTTATGTTGAATTTAGGTAGAGAGTGTACCGTGGGATAGTTTATAATAAAAGACACAGGTGCTGTAAAATTGGGTAGGGTCACCACATGGAACTTTTACTTAATTAATTAGTGAGTGGACAGGTGTTTCCCCCACCTACGGGCAGGCACTGGACATATATGTCGCATCCCCAGTACACTCCTCAGAACACCTCTGGACTTTGGAGAATCATTTAAATACTTTAATTCGGCCAAAGGCTATAAAAAGGTTTGTAGTCATACAATCATTTAGGAGATATTCTAAAATACATCAACCATATACCATCCAACCATATATTGTATAGTTTCAGTAAAAGGGTCAGAAGTTACCAATAAAATAGCTTAAAATAATGTAAAACAATGTAAACTCTGGACAACCAGAGGAAGGATTGCTCTGCGATCTGAAGAACCTGAAGGAAGACTCGAACAGCTTGTAATGAACCCAGGACCCCAGAAATGTCTCCAAGGGTCAGTTGGCCCATCTCCTGTTTGAGCTAGAGAGCCACATCAAGCTTCTAGAGGCCTCTCTCCCTTCAACTGCCCAGCTTAGCAGTACCAACTGGACAAGCCCTAGACACCGCTGCTGGCCTCTGTTGAAGTGAGTCATGCCCCTAAGCAGTGCTCTTCACATCTTGGACCCATGCAGTGTGTTCAAATTGCACTCCTCCTGTCCACACTTTAAAAGCTGGGACTTAGAAACCGTTTGACAACTTGGGGAAGTGACGGAGACCAGGAAAAATATCGAAGCCTCAACCAGCAATGTTAAATCACTGGTTTGCCTAAGATTGCTAGTTTGCCCCGCTGAAGGGGAACCGACCTTTAGAAAAGTTTTAAAATCCAAATGTAAAGGGATTCATCAGGACCAATGCTGAGTAGTAACTCATGCACTATCCTTCCTAGGCACAAACTTCAGATTGTGCCTGCTCCGACCTTTTCTGCCTTCGTCAATGACTACACCAGGACCATGTTTTTCAGCAACCCGCATCAAGCCAAACTTCGGGTCCAGCTTGCAGCTCCCACAACAAGAACTCGTCAACAAACTCTTTTATTCATAAATGTTTCCAAGCCTGAGTGTAAACTTTCCACCCATATGAACCTGGTCCCTATGGCCAACCATTGTGTTGCCCTTAACTTTTGAATTGGACCTGGCCTTGCATGACCAGATAACCATGATTGGAGCTTTGTGCAGTTTGATGGTATTTTTAACTCACACTTTAAAACTTCATATCGCTGGTTCCACTTATTGTATGTTTGTCACTTTGATGTCATTTTATTTATTACAATTTACTCTGAAGGCCCGATTCACAGAATGAACTTAAGACTAAATCCTAAACTTACTACTATTTGGTATTCACAGAATGCACTTACTACTTTCGGGATTCACAGAGTGAACTTACTACTTTTGGGATTCACAGAATGAACGTACTACTTTCCGGCTTGGGGGCGGAGCTTGCGGCCCAGAGGCGCAGCTTTTGGCTTGGGGGCGGAGCTTGCGGCCCAGAGGCGGAGCTTCCGGCCCAGAGGTGGAGATTTCAGCCATGGCTAAATCCCGACCTCTGAGCCGGAAGCTCCGCCTCCAAGCCGGAAGCTCTGCCTCCGGGCCGAAAACTCCGCCTCTGGGCCGGAATTTACGGCCCGAGTGCGGACGTAAAGTTAGTAGTCTTAAATATATTCTGTGAATACCGAAAGTAGTAAGTTCATTCTGTGAATCATGAAAGTAGTAAGTTCACTCTGTGAATCCCGAAAGTAGTAAGTGCATTCTGTGAATACCAAATAGTAGTCAGTTTAGGATTTAGTCTTAAATTCATTCTGTGAATTGGGCCCATAGTGTCTAAATTAGTTTGGACTTTTTCTAGTGCTGTGTTTTCACTGTAATACTACTTGAGTACTGCATAGGTGCTTTATACATTGCCTCTAAGTTAAGCCTGACTGCTTTGACGCAAGCTACCAGAGGGCTAACCACAGGCTTATTTAGTTGCTTTTGTGGTTCACTTTGACAAGGACTGTGATTAATATTTGAGGTGGGTTCCCATCCTTCCTCAACTAATACTCTAATTTCTTACGACGATAATGACAAAAAGGAGGTTTTTGATCAGACCTGGAGTCACCTACTAAATAGATCTACACAATTTGAAGAGTGGGGACTTGACTGCATTCCATTTACATATTGCTTTTGGACTTACCTGAAAAAACTGTGGCACCCAGCTTTCTCAACTAATGGCTGATACCTAGGATGTTCCCACCAACCCAGTTACTTTGGCCATCCCACTTAGCAAAATGCATAAGATATGTGTCTATCACTTAGGGCAAAATTATGACTTTGACAGAGCGATGATGAGAAACCCGCGCCACCGCTCAGCTGAAGGTCACTGCTGCCCGCTTTCCAGATTATGACCACGTTTGTGCTCTGGCGGGCGGACAACGTGGCAGTCCTGCTGTAGTTTGTCTTTCAAATGTGACAGTGCCTTTGAAAGAGGCACTGCAATGGCAACTCCACAAGGGGTTCCTGTACGGCTTGGTCTCGAAAGCCCATGCTGTGTAGGAAGCTGTATGCTTGCAGACAGGGGTGCACATTGTGTCCCCCCTTGCATGAATCCCCAGGCTGAAGGGGCACTTGGGGTCTTGTAGGGCCTGCTTTGTTTCAGCACTGGCAGCCTTTTCATGGAACTACTGGCTGTCCTGAAACTTATAATATGCATGGCGGTGCAAAAGCGGCATCACCTGCATCTTACATAGCCCTTGACCACCGCGCCATTGCCAGGGAACAACCTATTTCTTTTAATTAACAGATTTCTGAAATATGTTACTAGCTGTGATTATCACAGATGCTTCTTGCGTTGGTTCCATGTTGGATGTGTACAAAAAGAAAACGTTTCATTATAGTTCCTTAGTTCTATGCTGGGTTTTGTGACACATTTGTATATTCAACTCATAGATTACACAATTATTATGCAGCATAGGCATAAACAAGAGGTCTTTTGCAGTGCATGTTAATGCTTTTAGCCTTTATTTGTACAGATGATAGATTTGCCACTAAGTTTTTGTAATGTGTCTCAAGGGACTCTGTTCTGTATTTTAAGTCGCCTCTGTTGGTATTTACTCCTCCTCTGTCTGTCCTTCACTAAAAAAGTAATCTTGCTGATAGGACCAGTTACAGAGCTATCTGGCACTGTTGTCTGGTTGTTCTTACTTCTTTTGTCATACTGTGCATTGACTCTGAGAAGCTTTCCTCAGTACTATTCTATTGATGTGTTTGCTCTGTGTGACGCATTTTTGCAAACCTATTTCCAGGTATAAACCATATCATTTTTGTAATCATGTGTCATCTCTTCAATTTCTTGTAGGAACACAGAGAAGTCATCATCTTTAACCTGTGACAAAATAACTACATTCATTATTTTGATCTCTTCATTGTATTCCTTTATTTCCGTAGCTAGTACTTGGATTGTGAGAATAATAAGAACCAGTATACACTTGTTCAAAATCATATACCATTTAGCAAATACATCTTTCCTCGCTGCATCAAATGGGTTTTGATGGGAATCTGAATATGTTTGTTAAAGTTTTTTAATATTTGCTTCTTTGATGTTTTTATTAAAACGATTCTAAGAAGGTTTCTTTGATGGCACCCATAATCTGTTTAGATTCTTCATTACAAACTTGTAATGTTTCCACCGTGCTGCTACTTAGCTGGTGCAACCTATCAAATGCAATTATGTTTTCAAACAATACTTTCATCAAAGGCAACCACTCCTCTTACTCAGTTCAGTGAGTGAACGTCACAATACTTGCATTAATATAAGACACTGCCCCTATTACTTTACCTGTCTTATTTATTTCTTATGGTTATTGGTGTCTTTACTACTTTCTGAATGGCTTAGTAGTGAATATAGTTTCGAAGAATTCTGTTGATAGGCATCACAACCCCATGGCAAGTTGCTAAAAATACATCACGTTTTGCTATTTTCCTCATTTATCTTGTTACGTAAATTTCCAACAATTATTTTGTCTCTTCTTCTCTATGAAATACATTCATTCATTTCATTATAATACTTTTGCATATCATATCCCATTAACAAAACTGTTTCGACCTGCTGTGGAGTTTTGAGGATTCTCAGGAAATTATTACACTACCTCTCCCCTGATGCCCGGAAACAGGTTGTTGTGGCCCTCGTTTCACCCCGCCTGGACTATTGCAATGCCCTCTACTTTGGCATTTGCAAAAAGCTTATTCATCGCCTCCAGATTATCCAGAACGCTGCAGCCAGGTTTGTGGTGAATGCCCCCAGACGTGTCTCTGTTACAGGAATCAGAAAAAACCTCCACTGGCTACCTGTACAGGCCAGAATTAACTTTAAGGTTCTGGTTCTGACCTACCGTGCTCAACATGGCCTGGGTGCTGAGGACATTGGGTCTCTTGTGTCCTTCTATACCCCGGGCAGGGCCCTGAGATCGGCTCACAAAAATCTTCTGCCGACCCCCCGGATTGTCAAGGCCAGGTGGGGAGGGAGGGCCTTTTTCTCCCTCGCCCCCAAATTGTGGAACACGCGTCCAGCTGACCTTAAGGGCCAGCCATCTCTTGCCCTTTTCCGGAAAAATCTAAAAACTTGGCTATTCGTAGAATCCTACCTGTAAAACCCGCTTCTTTCAGATGCCTCCGACCACTCAGTTGTTTTTCCATCTTATGCGCCTTGATGCCTCCGGGTTAAGTAGCGCCATACAAATTCCCAATTCATTCATTCATTCAATTTAATGCGTTTTGGAACCATTAGTGTCCCTTTCTCAGGGGAACCTCTCAGCATGCCTCAGAATCACTACTCTGACAGGATAAATGAAAAAAATTAATGGTCCCTAAACACATTGGGCCTAATTATGATGTTGGCCGGACGAGCGTCCTAACTATATCATAGTGGAATGGAAGCGCCCGACCATAGGTCAGCGGTTCCACCAACTTTATTTAGATGCGACCGCCCTATGGGTGGTTGTAAACATCCATTTTACAATTGCAGCAAGTGCGGTGGGTGGAAAAGGCCTGCGGCACAAGCTACAATTGTATAATGAATGTTTACAAACATCCCTGCACTGTGTGCCACATGGTGGAGGGGTGTTTACGGGGGCACCATAAGTGCCCCCCAGGCTCCATAGTGGAGGGTCAAAGGGAAGGAGGCCCTGTTAGGGGCCCTCAGAGTAACATTCTATCTGTCTTTTCATGGCAGGTGGACGCCATGAAAAGATATATGGAAAGTGAAATCGTAATGCAGATGGCAGAGCCAAGGCTGGCTCTGTTCTCATTATGGGATTACCATTCCGTTTGCCGCCCCATGAACTCGGTGAGCCTGTCGGAAGCGAAGCGGAATCCCCCACTGTTTTCCCTCTGGCTGCATGTATTGTAATACAGCGGTCGGAGCGACACCATTGATTTTGGGCGGTAAGCCTCCGACTAGTTGTTAGATGGATTTCCACTGGAAATCGTAATCAGGGCCATAGTGATTTGATGTATATATGTACCATTTAAAGATAAACGGATGCTCTGTGCAGAGAACAAATGAAATCACTGTTGAAAAAGGTGCGCAAAAAGATACATAATGACCTCTAATTGGCTGAAAGATGTGTTAACTGAGAATTCATCTTTGAGAAGCAGATGTCCTGACCATGTTATCATTCCTGAACCAATGACACTATGAAGCTCTTGGATCAGTTTACATTTTTAGTATGGCTACCAGCACGGGCTGCTAAATAAAAGACACACAATTGATGGACGGAATGCAAAACAAATCGCCCCCAGTCAAGAGATCTGGGTTAAATCCATCATTCTTTTGCTCACCATGCCACCCCAGTTTAGACCTGGCCATCTGCAAATCAGTCTTGACCCTGTGTCTCATGGGAACAGTCCAGCCCGAACTGCCAAGCCAGGTCCTCCCTGGACTGGAAGCAAGCATCCTAGGACCAGTTTCAGGATTTCATCCCTCTTCAGCCAGGATAGCTTGATTCCAGTGGCACAGTGAGCCCAGGACCGACGTCTGGGCATACCTGGCACACTTAGGGCGAGAAAGCAAAAGACACACAAATGATGGACGGAATTTAGAACTAATCAAACCAGCACGGGCTGCTAAATAGCCAGACCATCAACCAGCGGTGGTTTCTCCTCGGGGGCATAGGGGCGTTGATCCCCCTACAGAGTGCAGCCAGCCACGAGCATATCAGTTTTAAATTCCCCATGTCCGGGCTCTACACATTTTAAAGGACTGGGTTCACCAGCTGATGTTTGTTTTGTCTGTGGTGGGGACAGGGTCCTGATGATTGCAAATGGCAGAGGCTTCCAGCTAAGGTCCAGCATGCATGCGGGATTGGGCAGGGCTCTGACGTAACATTTCACCTTTCGGCACATTCATTGGATCCCAAATTGGCCGGTAACTGTTTTAAGTAAATAGGGATGGTCCCTGCGTCCACATGGTGTGCTGAGGTGCTGTGACTCCTTCTGACCTCCCACCATGTTTCCTGACTTTTCGAATTGGGAAACAAATTATTTTAAAGTGCGCCCAGTCAGACAGTGCACACTTTAAAACCATTCATTTTTACATTTATACAGTCACCTGACTCCTGCCCTGCTGCGTCCTCGAAGGCCTCCACTTCTCTCCCTCTGTACTCAGACTTCTGAGACTGTCCACAGCCTGCCAAGGTTTTGGATTGCTTATGTGGGAACTTTTTAGGGTTTTAATGTAAGTGTGAGTAACAATCTTTTACCAATTATTAAGCTGCCTCTTAAAATACTAAAAGGTTTCTAAAGCGATGTGAGGTTTTCAGATCTTACTCACTCTTCCCTTCTTTCCCACTCATTGTCAGAGCAATTGCTCTCCCTCCCTCGCAGCCCCACCATTAAGTAAGGCCTTCCCCCGAGCCCCTGCACTCTTGGGTGTTGGTGTTCCAGGCCCTCCTCCACCCGCTGGTTTTACCTACGCCTCATGAGGTGCCTGACTGTTGTTTTTCACCCATTTTATCAATATACCTCTTGTTGTTTCGTTTCTCAAGGAATTGTTTTGTCATTGTGGACATGTTTATTGGAAAGACCTTTTCAAAGGACTACCATTCACACTCATACATGTATCTCATCGCCACATGTCACAAAGTCGGGAAACATCCTTTACAACGCAACTTTTACCATGCAGTGCCTTTACGACTCAACTTTTACAACGCAAACCATTACAACGCATTGCACTGGGGGGCACTCTAGGATAGGGAATAAGTTTAATTTACTATCCAACACCTTCCCTAGTGTCCACGGGGACTGGAGTTGGAATAGTAAATTAAACTATTCACTATCCAACACCCCAAAGCGCTATGCGTTGTAAAGGTTTGCATTGTAAAAACCGCGTTGTAAAGGCATGCGATGTAAAAGCATGCGTTGTAATGTCATACATCCCACAAAGTCACATGGGTGTTGTAACGAAGGGAAGTGCTGAGCTTCTAAGGACAATCCACTAAAGCTGTGAATGTCGGTCATTCTTGTTGCTGCCCCTTCACATCAAGAATATTACCACCTCTGGAAGGTGTAGAGATACAATCCTGAATCTTGCAAATTATGATTATTTAAAACGTCACCATCATGTGCACTTTTGAAGCATAATGGCTGAGGCAGAAGTAATGCTTTGTTTTAAAGATTTATTTTCAGAAGCCATGCGACCCAGATCTTTATTTTTAATAATAGATTTTTGTTTTGTGTTTGACAGACCCTGCTCTGGCACAAAAAGCGCATTTGTTCTTTCTCTTTTATCAAAGGCTCATCCAGCTGGGGCTTGTTTAGAGTGACTGCCCGAGATGAAGTTTTAATGATTCAGCCAGTTATGCTGCCCTCAGAGGAGAGTGAATATGTCATCGCCTATTCTGAGCACTCTTTCTCCCCAGACAGGGGCATGGGATTTTGACTCCAGCTACAGATGACATCTTTCCTGGCCAAGTGTTCCAGCTTTTAAATCACTAACACTATTAAAGTAATTGTTATGTAATGTAGAGTGGTCCAGGAACAATACTATATTTGTACTTATGCTCTGTGTTGGAACTTTATTCAGATCGAGGCCAAAAGTAACTGTGATATCTTCAATGAGGAAACAGATTCTGCATGAATACAAATTAATTTGTGCAGTAACCATAACACTTGAGATTGTTTTTGATCATTTGTAAACAAGTTGTAAATATTTCTACTAAAGTCGCATGGAGCTTGCCTGAAATGAAGCTAAATGCGTGTTATCTGATAAATGCAACATAGAGCTAACATGCACACTGTATAATTGCACAGAGATTTAAGAGTTTAGCTTTTTTATTGTAGCTAAAATGATGTATATGTTCAGGAAATTAAACACAGTATTCGATTGGCCTAAGTGAAATTTTAATGTCGTCGGTGTCATTTGCATAATCTCTGGAATTTCATGCAACTTTTCGTTATTCAAAATTCCCCAAATTACCCCATGATGCCACTTTGCACAATTATGCGCCATTTTCGGTAAACATTGACTGCAAAATAACCTTTTACAGTGCAAATTTACCCACAGGAACAACAGAATGTGAGGTGTATTTTTTTAAATGCTTTTGTTAAATGCGCTGCTGTGTCAAAAATTGACACGAAGAAGCTTTTTGCCCTAAAATATAGCATCGAATGACACATTTGCACTTCACTTAATTTCACGTCATTTTGCATAATTTTGCTGATATTTGACATCGTTACACTAATCAAATGACACAAGTTTCACTTACCCCAGGTCTTCTAGTGTTGTGTGCTGTGTAAAATATGTAGCTACTTGGGTCAGAGTTTAGAGCCAAGAATATCCACATAGCTCAGAAATGCAACAGCATGCTTCCAGTGCACCAAATACACAATCAATGTTGTTATGTAAAATAGATCTCTAAGTATTTTTCTTAAAAACATACCTTCTCCATTTGCAACACAACATTATCTCTATTTGTCGTTTGCAAGACACTTTACTCCATATTGAGTCATTTTTTCAAATGCATGCCATCAGCATCCTACTGATAATCCCCGAAGGAGGTGAAATGCTTTCTGAATGCCGAACATTTTTATGGGATGCATCTTTTTGGCTTATAAATTGATATTTAAAATTGCACTGCCAATAGATAGCGATGTTATTCTTAGCTTTTGCTTGACATTTCAATAGGAAAAGTGAACATTTACCACTGACATCTCTCTGTAAGAATATTAAGAAAATACCTGATTCGGGCCAAGTTTGCTCCCTAATAATTCTCTATTTTGTCAGCCTTTTTTAACCCCTTAAGTGCGCCCGTCGGCCAACAGCCGTCGCTAGCACTACCTTGGTAGTGCTGCGCATGTCTGTTGGCCGACGCGGCCCCGTCCGCGCAATAGAATGCCCGCACCGCGGCGGAATCGCCGCCGCGGTAAACGGATTAACACAGTGACACCGTTCATACCCACCAACAGAGTACAGAACACAGGCATTATTGTCTTATGTAAGTGGAGATCACAAATGACCTTAGGGCCATCACATCAGAAGGTAAGCGAAGGCAGTTATATTATGGCACCACCAGTTTGATAACAGGGAGCACTGTGTTTTTAGATGAGAGAGGCAAAGTCAGCCGATGGTGGAAAATTTGCAAAATTTCACTTGCGATAGCACCAAAAATGTGTGCACCACCATGGTTGAGGGTGTCAAATCTCAGAGTTACAATCCTGATATGCATTGCTTGTGGTAAGGGGTAGGTCTCCCTAGTCTCAGTCTCTGCATTGAGCATAAACATTATTGGAATAAAAAAAACTGGAGCCAAGCTGCACCCGTGCTTGTCTTTTGTGTTTCCTTATTCATTTATTTGCACCCTCATTCAATTATCAGGCACTCTTTCATCTTTCCATTATTACCTTTTTATTTCATACATATTATATAGTTTATGCCTTATAAATATACTAAAATGTTAATAGCAATGTAATAGAATAGGATTAGCCATACAAGGAAAATTGACAAATCTAAAATTCAATATTTTAGTAACATAAGTAATGGTATGAACCAAACTGTCTGTTAAATAAATTAGTTCATGACAAAGCAATAATATCCGCTCAGAAACAAGTGGTATGGAATGGGGGTTGCAGGACGGGAGGTGGTGAAAGGAAACAAAAATAACACTTACCCCCTCTGCACGGCTACGTTGACTTCTACAAAGCAGGGGCTCGCACCCCCGCCGAGCTGTGTACCAACCCACATGGGTATCATTTTTGCAATAAAATAAGGAAGAAATTAAAGTGCACCCACTTGGGAAAACTGCAGCAGACTACGACTACATGAGGCTGTGTTGACAGCCACGCCCACTGCGGCGGGAAGTCGGAACTTTAAATTGTTCGCTCCTGCATGATTTTATTTTCCTGCACTGCCACTGACGAAGGGAAGATGTTTCCTGAAACGCGTTTGGCGTATTGACACTAGGATACCTGTTATCGGAGGGGTGGCCAGCCCGCAAGTTGTTGACAATAAAGAAAAGTGAACTACAGTTCCTCCGGCGGCCTCTCTCTTGCGGTGCTGCCTGTTGTTGGATGTATTACGGTTTTGCACAGCCGTGATGAGAGGCCAACTGCTTGTTTGCAGACCCGTTCTGGTTTGCCACTTAGAGAAACTTTTTGGCCATCTCAGTTCCGCTCCTTCCCTGAAAGATTGGGGGTGATTGATGAAGCGGGGGCCGAGAAAAAAGGGGGTCCCAAAACGTGTTTTCCCCATTCAATTTCCCATAGAAACTTTAACCACGGCTACAGCCCGAACAGCGAACGGAATTACACCAAATTTGGAAGAGAGGTAGCCCTCAGTTCTGACTTGTGCCTTTAACTTATCTAGTGTCAATCTGTTTAGTAGTTTTAAAAAAAATTATGGTTAAAGTCATTTATATATCTATGGGCGCGGTGGACCCACGGATTGTGCGAGGATTGGCCTCGTAGGATAAGTGCACCGTCCTGATGGCGCGTTGAATTCTAATTGGCTGTCAAGCGGTTGTAAACATTCAAAATCAGGAACTGTTGGCAGACATTTTGTGCCTCGGTAGAAGCGAGGCTGAGGAAGTCAGTGAAGTATATGTGCAAAATGTGAAAAGGGGGCAAGGTAGGCACACCCTGACCCACTAGGCCTGCCCAGGGGGTCACATAAGGACCCGTAGGGCCCAAAAAGTAAGATAGTATTTTTCTTTTTAAAAAAAAGTCACCGGATGCGCGTAGGATCCGCGCATTTAGCCGCCAGAAAAAAAGAACAGCAAAACACACTAGATGATGGACGGAATGTTGCACAATGGCAAAACATTCACCCCCAGTCACAGATCTGGGTTTAATCCATCGTTATTTTGCTCACGAAGCCACCCCAGTTCAGACATAGCCATATGCAAATCAGTCTTGACCCTGTGCCTCATGGGAACAGTCCAGACCGAACTGCCAAGCCATGTCTTCCCTGGACCGGAATCAAGCATCCTAGGACCGGTTCCTGGCTATCAGCCTTCATCAGCCAGGATAGCTTGACTCCAGTGGTGTAGTGAGCACCGGACCCACATCTGGCCATACCCTTCCCACATAGGGTGAACAGAAAAACACACAAGATGATGGACGGAATGTTGCACAATGGCAAATCATTCACCCCCAGTCACAGATCTGGGTTTAATCCATTGTTATTTGGCTCACCAAGCCACCCCAGTTCAGACATAGCCATATGCAAATCAGTCTTGACCCTGTGCCTCATGGGAACAGTCCAGACCGAGCTGCCAAGCCATGTCTTCCCTGGACCGGAATCAAGCATTCTACCACCGGTTCCTGGCTATCAGCCTTCATCAGCCAGGATAGCTTGACTCCAGTGGTGTAGTGAGCACGGGACCCACGTCTGGGCATTACCTTCCCACATAGGGTGAACTGAAAAACACACAAGATGATGGACGGAATGTTGCACAATGGCAAAACATTCACCCTCAGTCACAGATCTGGGTTTAATCCGTCGTTATTTTGCTCACCAAGCCTCCCCAGTTCAGGCATGGCCATATAAAAATCAGTCTTGACCCTGTGCCTCATGGGAACAGTCCAGACCGAACTGCCAAGCCATGTCTTCCCTGGACCAGAATCAAGCATCCTAGGACCGGTTTCTGGCTATCAGCCTTCATCAGCCAGGATAGCTTGACTCCAGTGGCGTAATGAGCACGGGACCCACTGGGGTGAATGTATGACATTGTTCTACATTCTGTCCATCAACTGTTGTTTTTGCATTTGTCACCCCGAGTGGGACGGGTATGCCCAGACGTGAGTCCCGTGCTCTCCATGCCACTGGATTCAAGCTATCCTGGCTGATGAGGGCTGAAATCCCGAAACCGGTCCTAGGATGCTTGTTTCCAGTCCAGGGAGGACCTGGCTTTACAGTTCGGGCTGGACTGTTCCCATGGGGCACAGGGTCAAGACTGATTTGCATATGGCTGGGTTCAAACTGGAATGGCATGGTGAGCAAAAAATCGATGGACTTAAGCCCAGATCTCTGTACTGGGGTGAATGAATGACATTGTTTTGCATTCTGTCCATCAACTGTTGTTTTTGTATTTGTCACCCCGAGTGGGACGGGTATGCTCAGACGTGAATCCCGTGCTCTCCATGCCACTGGAATCAAGCTATCCTGGCTGATGAGGGCTGAAAGCCCGAAACCGGTCCTAGGATGCTTGTTTTCAGTCCAGGGAGGACCTGGCTTGGCAGTTCGGGCTGGACTGTTCCCATGGGGCACAGGGTCAAAACTGATTTGCATATGGCTGGGTTCAAACTGGAATGGCATGGTGAGGAAAAATATCGATGGATTTAGGCCCAGATCTCTGTTCTGGGGTGAATGTATGACATTGTTCTGCATTCTGTCCATCAACTGTTGTTTTTGCCAAAAAAAGAAGCATGTATTTTTGAGATATACATCAAGCTTATGTGTATAGATGTTGGGTGGCTCTAAAAAGAGCCCTTGTGTTTATTGAGAGATTTTAGCACTTACAAGTACCGATGCAGAAGTTAAAGTTCATGAGGAAGACTCTGTTCCCTTCATCTGTAAAATGTACAGCATCTCTCCTATAGATGCCATGCATATTGAAACACAGATTTTTGTGGTATGTGGACACCATTCTATAGTCTCGGAGAAAAGTAGAAACAGATGTCTTCACATTTTTTCCTAGCTTTCTCAATCTGTGGACAAAATAGATTGGAGTAGTTCCATTTCTGCCTTTGGCATATGTTAGAATAGACAAAGGGAGTTTGGGGGAAAAGTGAAATTAAAACAGGAAAGAAATGATTGGTTGTTTGACAACATTCTATACAGAAAACTAGGGTGCATGTTTCTGTTTTTTAAAAGCATGATTCCTATTGGTTATCAGAACATGATTGAAAATAACATTATGTAGGATAAGGTAGTATATTGAGAAGTCGAGCACACTTGCTGTTTTTTAAGCAACATTGTGTGATGAACTTTTGCGTTTTTCGGGAACCAGTATTGCTTTTTTGCATGGGTAGATGCCAATTTGTATATGGAAATGCAATCTGCTTTGGATTTTGAAAGTGAGAACAGATTTCACTGCTTTGTCTTTCAAAATGCAAACTATGTTTGCTATGGGAGGACGGGAGTCGTGAGAGTCCCGCTCTGTCAAAGCAAACAGCAGTATACTGGGGGTAGGCACTCCGGGACACTGCAGGAGCCGGTGGTAGTAGTTTACAGGGCCCTCGAGGGCACCAGGCAGAGGGCCACACAGTCTGTCTCCCGTAATACACAAATTCCCAGAGGTGGGGATTTCTGGAGCTTGAGGGGGGTCGTTGAGGCCCACATACTTGTAATTTTGTAGGGGGTTTAGATGCGAAAGTGGTGCAAGGGTGTTGTAAATCTGGTACACAGTGTTTTGTTTTACTTTGCTTTCCTTTCTGTCATGTAGAGGATCCAGGGTAAATATCACGGTTTCTGTACAGCCAGTAACTTTTAACCCTACCACCAAACGGCTTTCTGCCTGTTACTATAGTAACAGTTCATGGAACACTTACGTGAGCACAGAGGTTATAAGTTCACCACACTATGTTGGTAATGGCGTTGTACTTTTTATTCTTTTGAATTGGAACCGTAAGTTGTAGCTAGACACTCTGGTAAAGATATGGTGAAGAGCTAGCCTAGAGAAATATACTTCAAATTATAAATATCATTTCTATTGTGGACTGCAACCCCCACAAAAAACAAAGATGTCTGTATTTTTTTATGAACTTTTATTAAAACAATAAATAACTGGCAATATAACCAAATGATAGCAATACAATAAATAACTAGGACCATAATTTTAACAAAACAATATAACAAACAACATATAATATGGAGTCCAATAGAAGTACTGTAGTTAATCTGCAAAACAAAAAAGTAAATTAGTGTTTAAAATTAGATCGATGTGACTAAATGAGGTCACACGTTAGTAGTCAAAGTGACACTTGATGATATTTTCTATTTTTTTATGTGTACAGTGTACCTGATAGATTTAACTTATCTTATAGGCTTGCATTCAAACGGTGTTTGAATAGAAGTGCCTGCTGCGTCATATTTATATTACAGATGAACAGGTCTTTAAAATGATTCACAGATAAGACAGAATTAGGTGAGAGATGAAGTCATTATGCAGGACAATATTTTTTAGGGCTTCTTAAAAACCGTTTGTGCCACTTTTGTGTTACTTTTCTCATGTTGAAAGTGATGCAAAAGTGGAGCAAGGGGTTTGTAAATAAGTTATTTTATTTCTAATGCATTTAATTGGAGATATTGTATATCTAGGCCGCTCGCTTACCTTGTATAAACACTGTGGCCAACAGAGTTCACAACTTGAATTCCGCTTTGGTTGGTAACTTGCCGGATATGCAAGACTGCTTTCAAGAGGAGACCTCAATAAAGAGTACTGGTGTGGAACTGCAAGTATGCGGAAGGACTTGCAGACTAAGAATCCGGTCAACTTTGGAAGGGAAGAGTTAAGGATACTGAGAGAGGCTCCTTCTGCTTCATGAGGAGGCCCAAGTACCAGTGGAGCAACACCGTCAACCTCTACTGCACAGCCTAATATTCGTCCACAATTTGGAACCCTTTAAGAGAAAAAGTAAGAAGGTTGGGAGCTTTGTATGCCATCCTAATACCTAATCATCCATTAGTTATACAGAGATCCACCCTGTATCAGACTCATCCGTACAGTGTGAATTGGAAATTATCTGACACCAAAAAACCCTCAAGTACTTATATCTGTTAATTTTTAACTTCATCGACTACTCATATTGAGAGTATTTTCTTAACGTTATCCGTTAAAGATTTGTGAATCTGTATGGCTTCAGACAACAAGTTCAAGCCATATTTGAGACATCGGTGTAATCAGCTGGAACTAGAGGATCTACTTTTTTCAACCTCGGCAATTTCCTGCTGATTTATGTAACATTCTGCAAACTGATAAAAGAGTTAAAAATATATATGTTCTACATATGTCCAAGATTAATTTTAATGCACATAAAAACATTTAAACAGAAATAGAAGGTGCACTCTAAAAAAAGTCAATATCCGAAGTCGCTCTTTTTTGTATTGATTCTTCTTTATTTAAATTTCGTACAAAGCATCAAAGGCACAGCCAACGCGTTTCGTTCCACTCTTTGCCTATTGGAACTTCGTCAGGGCTGTAATAATTATAAACAAATACAAATACATGAATATTCAATTGGCAAGGCCAACACAAAAAAAAGAATAATTTTAAAGACACAAACAGCAAAGTTCTTATACAAAAAAGGGAAGGAAAAAAGAAATAAAAGTTATACAAAAAATATTGTACGAACAACAAACCCAAGAAAATGCAAAATTCAAAATAATACAACATGTTTAAAAAACAGGAAAGCTAAAATTCATCTCATTTCCAAAATTCGCCATGACATCTTTACAGTGTAGTTTGAATAGATAACAGACATGATTGTACTGACTTGATACCTACAATGTATCCTGTGTATTAGCAACATCTGTCATGGCATTGTACTTTTCAGTGACATAAAAAATAGGAGTGTATACCGGACCAGTGTCCTGATAACCAAGAATTGCACCTTTCTTCTATTGGTTACCTGTTGCAAAACATTTGCAAAGCCCGTTTTTTTCTATCCATATACGGCATACACAATATATACAAACTATATACAATAGAAACAACTATCATGGCATTATACCTTTCCACTGATATTAAATAGGAGTATAGACCGGACAAATGTCCTAGTGACCATGAATAACACCCTTCTCCTGGTGTGTGCCTGTTAAAAACATTTACAAAATCTATTTTTTAACCTGTATAAGACCTACACAATATATACAAACTGTATGCAATAAAACAAATGAGAACACCATCCTGGTTCACTTTGCACTAACATGAAAAATTAATAGATACATAGAAAAATACTGTCCTTAAAGGGCGGTTTTAGGAAGACAGAGAGATAGAATATTCTGTCCTAGGGCCTGGAATGCCACCATTGTAGGCAGTACGTTACCTCAGTTAAGTCCCCCTTGCCCAGTATGTAATTAAAAAATACAAGGTTGGGACACCCCCCGCCCAACATATATGAGAGGTGGGAGAGGGTTGACGTAAATCTACCCACAATCACTGAGATCTCAAAAAATACCGAGACAGCCAACTGTGCTTACCAATAGGAAAATATGCTCGCGATTTCAAAGGCAGTACCCTTCAGACTGCCATAAGGATCCACGTTTTGCACTGTGTAGGCCGTAGGTGTGTTCTAAAAAGATGGGAACGAAATTATATAATAAGTAATACACAGAGAAGTTGCCCCCTTTGCGGTTTTGAAAAGGGAATGAGATACAGAAGGATAACGATAGAAACAAGACCCGAGGCATCTCGCGTCGATTTGTCATCATATGTACGTGGCCATCTTTTTAGCTCACTATATGGCAACTCAGTGACACCAGCTGTTACCGATGCATCCCTACGAATCCGGTTAGTGAGATTAGCAGTCTGATTGCTGGCAAGCTCACCGAGTGGCGAGAGACTTGCCTCATTTCGGAGGATGAATACAGATACTTACGGGTAGATAAACCTAGATACCCGTGTATCTATATTTTACCCAAAATACATAAAGGGGGCGCCTTTCCACCTGGGCGCCCCATAATCTCTGGCATTGGATCGGTGACTGAAAAAATTTCAGAATTCGTTGACCTCAATCTACAAAAGTACGTCGTCAATCTTCCATCCTATATTCGCGACAGCTCTGATATTTTAGCCAAATTCAATGGCCTACAATGGTCGGAGGAGCTATCTTTTGTTACATTTGACGTGGAAAGTTTGTACACTTGTATCCATAGCAAATTCGGTGTAACTGCGGTACGATCTTTTCTCGATAAAGAGAGAGCGGAACTACATGATTTTAATGAAATGCTCCTTGAAATGATAAACATCATTTTGGAGAACAACTACTTCCTGCACGATGGCGCCTGGTACCACCAAACCCGTGGGACAGCCATGGGTTCCAAATTTGCGCCGTCGTACGCCTGCTTATTCATGGGCTGGTACGAACGGTCGCATGTATGGTGCAACTATGCCTCCCCCTGGACTGATTACATCGTGTTCTGGGGGAGGTATATTGATGACGTTATAGTCATATGGTCTGGTACAGATGAACAACTGCAAGCGTTTCATGATTATCTCAATGATAACAACTGTAATGTTAAGCTGACAATGAAACATGGAAAGAACAGCATTGATTTCTTGGACATCAATTTTTATATTGATAATAACAGTGTCCAGAGCACGTTGTTCAGAAAGGAGACGGCATGTAACGCTGTACTGCAGGCTGATAGTGCCCACCCTAAGTCAGTGATCAATAATATCCCCTATGGCGAGATGGTGAGGATACGGAGGAATTGTAGCCAGGAGGATAAATTTATCACTAACATCAAGGAAGCAAATAACAGATTCCTCAGAAGGGGGTATAAAGAGAAAACAGTTCGGACAGCTGTAGAAAGAGCAATCAAACTTGACAGGGAAGACACGCTCCTAACTAAAAACAGAAATCCGAGGTCATCCAACAAAAAGGATGGTCCGGTCAGATTTGTGACCCAGTTTAACACCAACAGTAGGAAGGTGCACAATATTCTCAGGAAAAACTGGGGTACCCTGAAGAATATTAACAGCTTATCTGGTGTCATTTCGAATCAGCCTCAGATAACATATCGCAAGGGCAGATCATTAAGGGATACCTTATGCAAAAGTTATGTTACAAGCGATAAGAAAGCATGGTTTCCACCAAAACCTCTGGGTTTCTTTACCTGCGGGACTTGCAACATATGCCCTTTTGGTCGCCACCGAACCAGCGAGTTCTCAAATTTTTCATCTAAGAAATACAAGATCGATGCCTTCATCAATTGCAATACAACCTACGTAGTATACGTGTTAGGTTGTAGTTGCGATAAAATATATGTGGGCAGCACAGCACGCCCATTAAAGATTAGAATCCAGGAACATCGTAGGGCGATTATTAACAAGGACAGCCGCTACCCGGTCAGTATGCACTACAAGGATTATCATCCAGAAGATTCAACTTTCTGGTTTCTGGGAATTGATCACATCCCACAGGATAATCGAGGTGGGGACCGTGAGTTGGCCCTACGACAAAGGGAGGCAAAATGGATTTGTCGCCTTAGGGCCACTCAGATAGGACATAATACGGACAGGGAACTTCATTTCTTCCTGGAGTAGTGCTGTCTGTACTGATAAAGGTTTCATGTGATTAACATGTATAGATATCATCAAAAGTGTAAAATGATGCCATTCTCATATATAGATACTGGATGGCGTTCTGTCATATATGTTATGAGGGGAACCTTATTTCTTTCTCTTTTGGAGTAATGCGGTCTGCACCGACAAATGTTGTAGATGACTATATGTATGGATATCATTTAAACTGCAAAATGATGCCATTTTCAACATAAACACTGGATGGCGCTCTAACATATAGGTTAGGAGGCGCCGATATGTTGTTCACCAAATTATGTATTGTGATAACTTGCATCCGTGACATTAATTCATGTATTACAAGATAGTCATTGTTTTCACCATGGAACAGTTCCTAGGTTGTCTCACTTAACTCAGTAGGATGGCCTTATCGTGAACAAAAATAAGAATAACAAAAACCTTCCGTGGGATTAGATACACTTTTTATTAAAACATGGGGAGTATAAAACAATGCTTGTGTGTCAAAATTATCCCACTCGTCAGCTTTTTCTCCATCCACTATTTAGACAGTTTAAAAGAGAAGTGTCGGTATACCCTGCAGATATTTAAGTTATTTAGGAAATGCCTGGTGTACACTTTTATAATAAATGCGCACGGCCATAGGAAGTCTAGGAATGTGTCCAAATATTATAATATTCTGGGGATTAATATAAATAACCTGCTTTAGATGTTACATATGCTCTGTTCCAAAATGCTCAGCAATAGCGCGTCCTGGGCACATTTTCAATGAATTTCCCTTGCTCGTGGCAATTAATAACATTGGATCCTGAGAAACATTATATTATATTTTCTAAAAACAAGTTCCCCGCCTCATCGGTATATTTATATTACCAACATTGTTTTGAGATGGCGCTGTCATTCAACCCTTACGTGACTTCTATCTTGGGCGGAAAATGAAAAGGAAGCTTGTTTAAAACGTTTTAATGTAACGTATCTGACGTTTTAGCCCTAATGTGTTTTACGAACCGGATGGTTACTTTTCCTCTTCTTTATAAGTCCCGTAGAGATCATCACTTTTTGCAACAATGGGGTCAGGGTGAAAATCACCACTTTACAATGGCGCTTACCCGCCGTCTTGAATCCATTCAGGACACTATCACGTGAGGAGGGCGCCCATCACCAGGCGCACAGGTGCGGGTAATTTATACATCTCTTTAAAAACAAGGGGCTTACACGCTTTGGACGCTGAACGCCGCACACGCCGAAGGTCTGAGAGCCGACACCCTATTATAGGTATGTTCTAAGGAGAGGGACGTGGGATGGAACACTTTGCATTAAATGGATACTGTAATTATATATTTCCGTGTCGGTTACCCTAGGTTCGGTATGCTATATTCAGAAGCTCTAACTTGACATATGAGGAATCGGCTGTTGCTTTGAGTCTGGGGACTTTTGCCGCTGGTAACATAAATACGAGCGGCCACCAAGTGGAAAACGGGTATGGTTGCACTCTATTGGATTTCACAGTTTGACTACGTTGCGTTAAAAAGCTAACGGGGGTTATATTTGTCATTTCAGGCTCGGTGCGCCATATATTGACTACATACAAACTATTTCAAAGCACTTTGGTCGGGGATATTACATTGGGACAGCATAATCAACTTCTAAAACGAACGGAGGCTGACCACTTTTGGAACCGGGTACAGTTATACTTTACTTGTTGTTGTTAAACTCCCCTACCTTTCTAGGTATATTTAGGGTATGATGTTTTTAATATTATTTTCTTGTTTCCAACGCTAAAGTATTTTAAATTGTGAGCTTCTTTATTTTATCACCATGTAAACCACCAATGGCGGGCCCTTCTGAATCGGTAACAACCATTATTGTAATCCTTGTTTTTTTCGGTTTTTCCTTCCTTTTTTAAAACAAATGGGGCTCTCTTTAAAACCAATGGGGTTCGTTTGCATTACCAAACATTGTTCTGAGCTTTCTGCAATTTTCATAGGTTCCTCATATTATCTGCACTGGACCAAGATCTTCCCAGGAGCTCTATATAACTCTGAGCAGGAACATCAGCAATGCGCAGTCGTCCCATAACTTTATGTTCAGGACCGTGGAGCCTATTAATATCTAAAATATTTAAAATATTTTGATCTAACTTACCTTAGACCCGTATCAGGGACCTGGTTTTGCTATATAGTGAGCTAAAAAGATGGCCACGTACATATGATGACAAATCGACGCGAGATGCCTCGGGTCTTGTTTCTATCGTTATCCTTCTGTATCTCATTCCCTTTTCAAAACCGCAAAGGGGGCAACTTCTCTGTGTATTACTTATTATATAATTTCGTTCCCATCTTTTTAGAACACACCTACGGCCTACACAGTGCAAAACGTGGATCCTTATGGCAGTCTGAAGGGTACTGCCTTTGAAATCGCGAGCATATTTTCCTATTGGTAAGCACAGTTGGCTGTCTCGGTATTTTTTGAGATCTCAGTGATTGTGGGTAGATTTACGTCAACCCTCTCCCACCTCTCAATTATGTTGGGCGGGGGGTGTCCCAACCTTGTATTTTTGAATTACATACTGGGCAAGGGGGACTTAACTGAGGTAACGTACTGCCTACAATGGTGGCATTCCAGGCCCTAGGACAGAATATTCTATCTCTCTGTCTTCCTAAAACCGCCCTTTAAGGACAGTATTTTTCTATGTATCTATTAATTTTTCATGTTAGTGCAAAGTGAACCAGGATGGTGTTCTCATTTGTTTTATTGCATACAGTTTGTATATATTGTGTATGTCTTATACAGGTTAAAAAATAGATTTTGTAAATGTTTTTAACAGGCACACACCAGGAGAAGGGTGTTATTCATGGTCACTAGGACATTTGTCCGGTCTATACTCCTATTTAATATCAGTGGAAAGGTATAATGCCATGATAGTTGTTTCTATTGTATATAGTTTGTATATATTGTGTATGCCGTATATGGATAGAAAAAAACGGGCTTTGCAAATGTTTTGCAACAGGTAACCAATAGAAGAAAGGTGCAATTCTTGGTTATAAGGACACTGGTCCGGTATACACTCCTATTTTTTATGTCACTGAAAAGTACAATGCCATGACAGATGTTGCTAATACACAGGATACATTGTAGGTATCAAGTCAGTACAATCATGTCTGTTATCTATTCAAACTACACTGTAAAGATGTCATGGCGAATTTTGGAAATGAGATGAATTTTAGCTTTCCTGTTTTTTAAACATGTTGTATTATTTTGAATTTTGCATTTTCTTGGGTTTGTTGTTCGTACAATATTTTTTGTATAACTTTTATTTCTTTTTTCCTTCCCTTTTTTGTATAAGAACTTTGCTGTTTGTGTCTTTAAAATTATTCTTTTTTCTTGTGTTGGCCTTGCCAATTGAATATTCATGTATTTGTATTTGTTTATAATTATTACAGCCCTGACGAAGTTCCAATAGGCAAAGAGTGGAACGAAACGCGTTGGCTGTGCCTTTGATGCTTTGTACGAAATTTAAATAAAGAAGAATCAATACAAAAAAGAGCGACTTCGGATATTGACTTTTTTTAGAGTGCACCTTCTATTTCTGTTTGAATATTCGTGTAAATTACGCACCCTACGGCAGCGGGTGTTAGAAGTGGTTGCACCACCATTAATTGTGGAACTAATGAATTGCTGTGCATGACCTGGTCTGCTGCTTCGGTCCTTCTGCTTAAGGACATAAAAACATTTGTTCTCAATAGGATTGAGGTTGAAAAGCAATCATCAGAGGTTATATTTGGCAAGCAAAATAGGAAATAGCATTGCATTATACAAACTCCAGGCCTTGATCTGATAGAACCCTTTTTGGTCTTCCGTGATCTAGAAATTGAGAAATAAGCATCAAGAAAAATTGAAAGACACGTCTTCAAATAAAAAAATTCAAAACAACATTTTCACTTTGTATCTCAAGTGCAGGCTGAAAACATGTAACGAGCATTTAAATGAGAAACATATGGGTTTCAGAAACAAACGTCTATAAGACTATCACAATGGAGATTTACATTTTATAACAAGTATTTAAAGAAGCAAGAAAAATTATAATACACTTTGTTCAATTTCAAATGACATATTTGGCCAATAAGATCAGGAGGACATGTTTTTTTTCGTTTTCTTGATACCAGAATGCCCACTAATTCTAACAAAGCATGAGAACAGCACAGTTATCTGTCTGAAAACACATGAAACACAAATGCTTATCTCAGAATGCTTTTCAATCATGAAATGTTAAAATGAAACCTGATAACTCCAATAGGTCCATTGCAATTCTCGGCTGATAGCATATGGAGAGCAGTCAGTGGATATGGTATGTCGAGTGGTTGACCACCATTTGCTATAGTGCATGGGCAGGAATAAACAGCTTGTGGCGACCAGTATGTCCCATGGTTGAGATATCTGTATAATGAGATAGAACAGGGGACAAATCAAGTTGAAGGTTATTAAAAAACGTGGAGAGCGTGCTAAGATACAAAATTGGCCAATCGATTACATGTGCAGTGCATGGGGAGGAAGTAGCACGGAGCACACTACTTAAAAAAATTAAAGGCGGCCGGATTAGGTGATTTGTCCAGAAACATCGCCTACCAAGGCAAGATATTGAAGGTATAAGAGCTGGAAACCGTGCTAAAATACAGCATTGCCGAAAACATTACTTTTGCAATGCATGGGGCACGTGATGCACTACTTACACGAGAAAAACTACATCGCATTAAGTTAAACAGCACGTAGCACACTGGTGCAGGAACGGCCACGTGGCGGTTGCCAAATTAAAGAAACGTGGCAGGATTAAGAGATTTCCACAGAACAAAGGATAGCAAATCAAGTTTAATGTTATTAAAAAAACATGGAGAGTGTGCTACAATACAACTTTGACCAATCAATTACATATGCAGTGCATGGGGAGGAAGTAGCACGTGGCGCAGTACTTTAAAAAATTAAAGACGGCAGCATTAAGTGATTTGGCCAGAAACATCGCCTACTAAGGCAAGATATTTGAGGTATAAGAGCTGGAAACCGTGCTAAAATACAACATTTCCGAAAACATTACTTTTGCAATGCATGGGGCACGTGACGCACTACTTACATGAGAAAAACTACATCACATTAACTTGAACAGCACATAGCACACTGGTGCGGGAACGGCCACGTGGCGCTTGGCAAATTAAAGAAACGTGGCAGGATTAAGAGATTTGCACCGAACAAAGGATAGCAAATTAAGTTTAACGTTATTAAAAAACATGGAGAGCGTGCTAAAATACAACATTGACCAATCAATTACATGTGCAGTGCATGGGGAGGAAGTAGCACGTGGCGCAGTACTTTCAAAAATTAAAGACGGCAGGATTAAGTGATTTGCCCAGAAACATCTCCTACTAAGGCAAGATATTTGAGGAATAAGAGCTGGAAACCATATTAAAATACACCATTGCTGAAAACATTACTTTTGCAATGCATGGGGCACGTGACGCACTACTTATACGAGAAAAACTTCATTGCATTAACTTGAACAGCACATAGCACACTGGTGCGGGAACGGCCACTTGGCGCTTGGCAAATAAATGAAACGTGGCAGGATTAAGAAATTTGCACAGAACAAAAGATAGCAAATCAAGTTTAACGTTATTAAAAACATGGAGAGCGTGCTAAAATACAACGTTGATCAATCGATTACATGTGCAGTGCATGGGGAGGAAGTAGCACGTGGCGCAGCACTTTAAAAAATTAAAGACGGCAGGATTAAATGATTTGCCCAGAAACATTGCCTACTAAGGCAAGATATTTGAGGTATAAAAGCTGGAAACCGTGCTAAAATACACCATTGCCGAAAACATTACTTTTGCAATGCATGGGGCACGTGACGCACTACTTACACAAGAAAAACTACATCGCATTAACTTGAACAGCACATAGCACATTGGTGCGGGAACGGCCACGTGGCGCTTGGCAAATTAAAGAAACGTGGCAGGATTAAGTGATTTGCCCTGAAACAAAAGTTACGAAGTCAACTTTAATGATATAAAAAAAAGCAGGAAAGCGAGCTAAAAAACAAGATTATCAAATTGAACAAAAATGTGCATTTACGCGGTATTTAAAGATCGTACAGATTAATTAATTTAATTACTCTTAAAAAAAATGATCACCTACGAAGACATGGATACGAACACTATCAATGGCTGTGACTGTGGAATAGAAAAAGTTCAAGAAGGTTGGTAGGTTATAAATGCTTTGCAGAAGGATGATTGGTTGAGCATGATGTCACTGGGTGTTAGAGCTGTGTTCTGGCATGTTGTAATTGAGCATGCACAAATAAAATGAAATACGTTAGGGGTATATAGCCAGACGGTGGGACGTATTGTGCGCATGCGTAACATAAACACGCATGTGCTACCACAAACATGCATGCGCAAAGTGAAGGCAACTCCTAGGGGGTACATACACAGATGGAGTTTGGACAGGGTTGGATTGGGATTAAAAATCGGCCCGGGCACGATAAAAAAAAGTGGCCCACATTTGCATATTGCCTTTGCAAAACACTGCTTCGGCGAAGTTTTATAAAAAAAAAAAGGGGGTTTAAGAAAAATGCATGGATTAGCTTGCACTGGTGAAACACACCTGTATACAAGTGAGGCCTCTATTGGTCATGCTCCCTGCCCTCGCTCAATAAGCATATGTTAATGGGCCGGCCCCAGCGAGAGAAAGGTATTGACACGTCTGCTCATTGATAGAAGAGAAGTAATTGAGGCTGATCTGCCTCCAGAAAGGCCACTCAGGCACCCACTGGGCCGCTGGTAGCATCCGAATAATGCAGAAACCACCAAATCATCCCAAAGCTGCTCAAAAAGCAGCCAACAGCTGGAACTGGACATCGGCCCCTCGGACATTGTCTGAGTGCCCGCGTTACCAATCCGGCGTTGAGTTCGGATGTCGATAGAACACCGGCTCTCACAGGAGGCGGGGAGCTGGCGGGACAGTGGGGGAATTGAAGACCCTCCTACGGTCCCCAACGGTGATGGCCAAAATAAATAAAAGAAAAGGGCCGTCCCCGGGGAATGGGGTCCCCGGGGCCTTGAAGTGGCTTCAGGAGGGGGGCTATGCAGCCCTCCTCCATAAAATAATAATATATATTTAGCCATGCCCCGGGGGCTGGGGATCCCAGGGCCTGAAATTGGCCACGGGAGGAGGGCCACGCGGCCCCCTTCCCACAAAACAAATTGAATACGAATACTCTGCTTATTGTCATCATACCATAGGCGCACCCTTCCGATCACGCGCTGAAGGCTAATTGGCTCTCAAGGGGTTGTCAACATTCGAAACAAGGACCCCCAGGGCCCCTAATTTTTTATTTTATTTTTTGGTAAAATCACGTGGTGCGCGTATAATGATCTGCGCATTCTAGCGATATTTTTTTTTGGGGTAATTTGCATTCTTTCAACTGTTTAGTGGAGATGCAGCAGTGCTGAATGCAGAATGCACCATTGAGTAAGAAAAGGTAACCATAGCATTATTTACCTACTAAGTGAATTTCCTTTCATCAGTGATGTCATTTGAGATGTCATCAGTGATGTCATCAGTGATGTCACTGACCATGTCATGAATGATGTAATATGTGACATCATCAGCAGTGGATTGCGGGCGCGTGACAGGCTGTCGGTGGCAGTCTCACCACCATCGTAAGCATGTTCTCCACCCACCACATTACGATGGTCGTTCGAGGGGTGGCGGTCAGAGAGACAGACCCCCACGGATCCGACCATTGGAAGGCACTCCTATCCCCACAATGGTGGCGGTGCCTGCCAGACAGTGCAATAGGGATTATGATGTCTGTTCCCACCAGCCGTTTCAGGACAGGTTATCCGACATAAAAAGGCTGGTGGAAAGGGACATTGGCAGGTCCCCCTTTCCCCCTAGACCTCAGTGTTGGGTTTTGGTGGACACCGATGGTGCCTCCCTACATATCCCTGCAGCATGTGCCTGCTACATAGTGCAGACATATGCACAATGTGCGTTTTTTTGGACAGCGGCATGTGCTGCAGTCAGTAGCACACACCGGAATACAAATATTAACTTTGCGACTGCCTTGAAGGTGGTCGCATTGTAATCCGGGCTCGGACTTCTGACAGCTTGTCAGGCAGTCCCATGCCCGATACGATGGAGGTCCGATGACAAGGAAATACCGTGGCCCTTTGCGGGAGCCTGTCGGGCATTACAGCACTGGCCAGATGAGGAGCACAGCCCAATGATGGAGCATGACATCCTTCGGGGTGTGTGTGGGCATTCCATGAGAGACCTGTTCACTTTCCCTTTCTTAAGGAACTGCACATTTATCTTTGTTTCAAACAAACTCAATTCATCACATGAAATAATTGCAACATATAAACCAAACAATTCCACATAACAATCACATAATTTTGACATAAACATGATGGTCTGTATTACGATGTCAGGTGGACAGCCACCGAGGCTGTCGGTGGCGGTCAGCCCAACATCGAGGGCAGTGGTCCAACCGGCCCATTATGATGCCGGAGGTCATAGCATAGAGGGTACGGGAAAGACCTCCAACTCCAACAGGCAAAAGGACCCATAGAGCGGCAATCAAACAATAATCCCTTCAATGGGGCAGTGCCTGTGCAGGCACCACCGTAGGGACTATGATGTCCATTTCCGACAGCCTTTCCATGGTGGTCCCACCAACAATGAATGCCCCATCAAACATCAATGTGCCAGGCACCATATAGTGCCTGGCACACCATGCATGGCTGTTTGAAAACATCCCTTTTTCTAGTGAAGCCTCAATTGAAAAAAGGATGTGTCCAACTTCCTACACTGTGGTCGCTTCATAATCTGATGGGTGGGTCCGCTGACTACTTGTCCAGTGGTCCCAATCATGCTGTGTCAGCGGTCTGATCGACCTCGTAAAAGGTCCTAGATATCACATTTCCCTCCCAAAAGAATTGAAAAAACCTGTACAGTTCTGTAGCTGCATATCTTTCCCTGTATCCACATAATAAAAAATAGTACTCCACCAAAAATGAGGTAAATAATATTCAAAAATCCCCCAGTATAATGCAAAAATATAACAAACACAATAGAAATCCCTCAAAGCAATCCAAAGCATCTAGAATCCATAAAAAACCCACAAGTGTTTAAAAAAGAATACTCCAGGAAACCAGGATTCAATGGTGCATCGTACCACAACCTGGTTTGGGGAAAGTAGACAAAAAACAACACAAACAGACTACAAAATAGAAGATAGCTGCGAAAAGAAATGGCCACTAAATCAAACACAAGACTACCTTCCCTTAGAAATGAATAGGAAACATTGCAAACAAGTTTCTAAATGTATACATTTTTTAAAACAAAGTATTAAACATGTAAAAAATAAAATAAAATTAAATAATAGTATAAAATATATACAATTATTTAATATATATTAATAAAACATGTAAAAAAAGTCCAAAATATGTAAAAAATGTTAAAGAATGAAACTATTTGTTAAAAAATAGAAAATAAATATTGAAAATGCTAAACATACAAATGTCTATAAATATAATTTACATTTTTTTACGAATACAAATAATGAACAAAATATGTCATTTACTTAACTTTATATATTTCTTTTTTACTTGAAGTATATACGATTAAACATAATAATACACAATAAATGAATCTATAGAAAATATAAATACAAATAGAAAGATTTGTCTTTTAAAAAAAATAAGATTTATTACGAAATATTATTGGTCTTAAATATTCAACTAACATTTATTTTTATATTGTTAATTGCTAACAACAATAATAAAATAACACCAATCATTTCTACTGCAGACACATACAAGTAAAAAAAATATTTTTGAATAAAAGTATCAAATTAAACCATAACACTGCAACATAAATCTTTAAAAAAGATTTTAAACACTAGAGGTGTGACATTTACTATTCCCACTCCAACCAAAACATATGGAGGGGAAGCTGTTGGGTACTAAACAGGTGACATCTAACCATATTGGGAAAAGATGTTGGATACTAAACAGTTGACATTTACTATTACCACTCCAATCTAAACCAATTTGGGGAAGGGGTTCGACACCAATGGGGGGAAATATGTTTTTTCCCACTCCAATCTAAACCAATTTGCGGAAGGTGTCGGACACTAATGGGGTAATATTTACGATTCCCACTCCAATGTAAATGAATTTGGGGAAGGTGTTGGGCCCTAAAGGGATGAAATGTACTATTCCCACTCAAATCTAAGACTATATGAAGATGTATTGTATGCTAAAGACATGGGGCAGATTTACAAACCCCTTGCGCCTCTTTTACGCCGCGGATGCGTCACTTTTGTGACGCAGTGGGGGCGCAAAATCAGCGTCATGCTGCGGGGTATTTACAAAGTGACGCAACTGGGTGACTGTAAAGCCCTGCGCCAGAAGTAGGCATTCCTGCGCCGGGGGGGGGGGGGCGTTCCGGCACAGGAACGCCTCCTAAAAGTGGCTGAGTGAAATCTACAAGAATTCACTCAGTCACTTTTGAGCCCATGCTGCATCAAAACCCTGCGCCTGCTTGAAGCAGGCATAGGGATTGACACAGCATTTTAAAGATAGGGCACCCCAGAGCCTCTCTGGAGCTGCGTCGCGCTTGCGACGCAACTCAAGCAATGCGCCGCCTCTAAGGCACAGATGCGTCACGCACCTGTCCATTTTTGCCCTATGGTGCCTCCATGGTGGCGGAGCCGTGATACAGAATAACTGGCGCATCCCTGCTGATATGCAGGGATGCGCCAGTTATTGTAAATCTGCCCCATGAAATTTACAATAGCTATTTCAAAATAAACTATTTACACAAGATAATCCTAATAAAATATTTTACATACACATTCAGTACTCCATAATCACACATATTTTTCTATATAAAATTAACTAAAATGTTGTCTAATACCAAAGTAATCTAAATGACAAACTTTTATATACATATTTAAATTTCAATATATAACATTAATAATGAAATTACTATAAACAATTAATATATTGTTGAACTTATTTACTACCATTCATACATTTTAAAGAATAAACTGAAAATAAAATCATAACCAAAACATAACCATCATACATTAAAAAAATATTTGAAAACATTTTTAAAAGTTTCATTAATGTAAAAATGTAAAATCTAAGAAATTAAACTTTTTTTGCAACTTTAAATATATTACACAAATTAAATGTTAAAGATTAACATAAGTGTTTATTAGATATTGTACTTTATTTAACAAATATTTATAGGTTTTCATATATTATAATATGTTTTTATTTTTAATGCCATTGAAATACATGTTTTAATTTATAATTATACATTTGCAAAGCTTAAAAATTATTCACATAAGATTTTTATTTCAAACATTAATATTTCAAAATGTCCCCACTCATATCCACTAAAAAAGCAATATCACACCACTAAACAAAGTATTTAACAATTAATTGTAGAAGTAATAGAACTTAAAAGAACACATTTCAACAATTTCATAACTAAAAAAAACTAGCTATTAATAAAAATATAAAAAATACATATATACAATGAAATGCACCTCAATAAATCACATACTAGTTAATACCTACAAATGAAATTAAATACAATGATATTTCGTACATTGATTGTTTTTTACAACAATATTAAAAACAATACTAAAAACTATATTTTTACCTTCAATCTTTTTGATGCTACAATATTCTTGGCATGATAAATGTGTTCATACACCACATTTTGGTTGAGCTTGACTGACTACAAAATTCATTTTAAAAATTCATTGGCCCAACTAGAACTAAATCCCAGCTCTAAATGTGAAAGTTAAATTTATGGGGGTTTTCTAGGCCAAAGGTTATCTTTTTGTAGCAAAGAGCACCATACCTGGTTAATAGATTGGCCAAAAAATGGAAGCCAAATTGGGACAAAGTACTAGGGGCATGAATATGGTTAAACCAGTGGAGTATGTTTATTGTTGATTTCAAAACCCTATGCTGTCCTTAATCAAGAGCTGTCATCTTCCAGGAGAGGATGAAAAGGATAGCTGTTAGACCAGGGTGTGCTCAACTTACTAATATAAATATTAATTAGAGTAATGCCGAAAACACAGGCCTGGCCTACATCAGAATAACCTACAAATGTTGGTGCTAATGTATTTAAATTTGCATTTGGCCCAAACATTTACTTGAAAAATATAGACAGAACATAGAATTGCAACGTTTGTTTGATTGTTCAATTGGGAGCCAAAGCTAGTCGTTATGTTTCTTTTAGGTAAGGCAAAGTGTTCAACACATATGTCACACCCTATGGAGAAACATGAATTCCTATCTTTGGGGAGAGGTGTGAATTATGTTGCAATAGTCCCAGAGTGACAGAAGCAGGGCTTTTTCAATACAATATTGCCGTTCATCTGCATTATTGGGAGTTGGAATTCCTTGTCACTGAATGAAAGCGATTTGTTGACTGTTGACGTTACCTATTTTAAGCTGCTTCCAGTGCAGTTATCCCTTTCAAGATAAAGATAGGTCTACTGAGTTTCCTGTAATCATGATCACCATTTTGGAGCCATTCAGTTGAAAGTACTCATTAATCCAGAAGTATATGTCTCTGTCCATTTGAGATCTTGGATTCAAAGGTTTGATTGTAATTTGAGGTGAGCAAATTTGAATCTCATCATCACTCATTTGGATTTGTAGCAGAGCCACCCTCAAACCATATAGACAGTACTGCACTCATCATGACTCAATTGAACGACAATGTTGCAGCATAATTCCTTCAATTTGATAAAAAATATTTATACATTTTTGTCACTAATAAGCACTTCTAGTTTGAGAACTCAGGATCCCTCCTCCACTAATGATTCCTCATTTAGTGTGAACTCTAGAGAAAGCCAACTTTAATTTTCTCTTAGCATTCTTAAAATCTTTTCCAGATCTTCAGTCCTGATTTTGCTAATTATGAAAAGTTTATGAAGCATTTCACCAAATTCTCAGATGCGTCTGTACCTTCTGTGACTCTTTCTTGCTTTTTGCTGAAGCACTTCTTGGACATGCCTTCCATCTGCTTGGCTAGCTGGCCTGTTGGTGATATGGTTTGCCCACTTAAAGCACTAACTAGCTGTGCCACTGTGTAGTACTTTATTGCATCCAGCGGGCTGAGGAAATATCTGGCATGTTTCCAGCAGATGGACTGATAAAAGATTGCATAGCCCATCCTCTTCTGTTGAATATTTAAAGTGGCCTTAAGCAATTGCCACACCCCTTCATTCATAACTGCTTATCCCAGGAGATCTACCTCTCTCTTTCAGCAGCAGAGCAAAATGACCATGAGAGCAAAGCACAGGCGTCCTTATTAGTGTGACACAGTGGAGCTTTTGTAGTTGTTCTAGCAGTGGGATTGCAACAGCTAGGCAAACCTCAGTTGGTATCAAATGGAGCTACTAAAAATCTCAACAACACCACTACAGACAGGGGCACAGCTTGGTTAGTAAGATTTGGGAGGGGGGTGTGGAAGATTCAGATTTTCTAACAATCATGATGGCATATAATGTTAAATGACATTATATAACAACCAGGGAGCATTAGAGGGGCTAAAGGGGCAGTGGAAAGGGAGACGAGTGTGCATTGGTAGGGGTACAATGTGAGAAAAAACACAATATTTAGTAAAATGAACAACTATTTGAAAACTGTCTAGACCTAGAGGGTGGACAGTGTATTTGTGTTTTTGTCTGTATGTATGTACAAATTCCTACTGAAATCCGACAGACACGTCACCATACCTGACTCAATGCACCTGTAAACAGCTAAGTACATTTATTAGGGTGTTTTAACACCCCACCCCCTGAAGCTACGCCCCTGACTACAGTGTAGACATTAAGTACTTGTACTCCTAGTACCAATGTAGCATGAACAGGTAATCTTCCACAGCTAATAATAATTTAATACTAAGATGGCTGTTATTAGGTGTCGCCTGCAGGCAGCGTGCAAGCACTGTCAGTTGGCAACAATTTATTGTGTCTAAAAAACAACCTTTAAAAAGGGGATTTAAGCCAATCCATTACTTTCCATTCATTGATATCATTATCACTACTCTTTGCTTCCTTCTAATTTGGAAGCGCACAACTTCCTCATCATTTCCTGCTTTTTCTGTGGAACATAAACTAAGTACAAATTGATGCAATTTAATTGGTGTCCGTCGGCTGCTTGCAATGTGATTGAGGTACCACTTCTACTTTTTTGGCAATTTTTACATAGCCTAAACTCTATGCAGCCCCATGGTGTTGGAGTGCTTTGCTTGAGCATCAGTTACATTACAAACAGTCACTTTGATTTTTTTTAGGCAGGGGAAATTAACCGATTTGTCCAGAATCATAGGATGTTGAGCTGGTGCTGAGATCTAATCTGGTTCCTAGGTTCCAAAGTACACAGCACTGGCTGTAGCACCATATCCTTCTTCCCTCTCCCATCCAGTCCTTCTCCATTTGACGTCTATGATCTGCTTGCATCAGGTTAGGAAATAAGCATTGGCAAGCCAGTAGGTCTCACCTTTGAGAGATCCAAAGGCGTTGTCAATGCTTTTCACCATGTTGTGCAGTATCTCACCAGCTGTGCAGGAAGGGCTATCATGCAGTCAATGCTGGTCGCATCAGAGGGTTTCTTTTGTTTTTAATTTTAAATCACACGGGCCTAATAAACAATGAAAAGCCAAATAATTGAGCAAATTGGCTTTTCAATTGTTTGTACAGGTACGTTGCTGCTGTGCTGCACGGTTGAAAGTATAGGAATAAAGTGTTATAAAGCTGCCAGCATTAACTACATCATAGCACTTATTTACTTTTCGCCTGCACAGGGATTGCTCTGAGCTTGGAAAATCATTATATTTAAAAAAGAAAATCTTACAATGGGCTTACAGATAACAACAACAACAACAACAAAGGAGCTTATAAAGCGCCTGGTGACGCCATCACGGCGTGTCCCCGCGCTGTGGAGAGAAAGTCAAGACCAGAGAAGGGAATTACAGGGAAAACAGGTGGGTTTTTAAGCTTTTCCTGAAGGCGGTCTCCGAGTCCGCTAGTCTAATCTCCATAGGGAGAGCGTTCCATTCCCTAGCGGCCATAGCCCGGAAGGAACGGCCACCCATTCTGGCTTTCCTGATACGGGGTATTTTGAGCAGGCCAGTTCCCCCAGAGCGGAGAGCTCTATTGGGCTCATAGGGAATAGCTAGGTCATTCATGTAAGGAGGAGCTTTTTGGGAGATGATCCTATGGCACATTAAGAGTGCTTTAAAGAGAACTCTTTTTTTTATAGGTAGCCAGTGGAGAGTATCTAGAGCAGGTTTGGAGGGTGCTCTCTTGGGAAGTCTAAGAACTAGGCGTGCTGCTGTATTTTGGAGGACTTGAAGTCTCCTGATGTTGTTTTGAGTTGTTCCAAGCAGAAGCACATTCCCATAATCTATCCTAGAGGTCACTAGAGCCTGTGTCATAGTGCGCCTAGCTTCAAGGGGAAGGAGATCAAGGGTGCGGTTCAGGGTCTTCATGACCCCATAGCATTTTCCGACCACCTTGTTCACGTGACAGTCATAGGATAGTTTGGGGTCAACCCAAATCCCCAGATTCTTGGCCGCTTCACAGGGGGTGGGTAACGGCCCCAGACACGAAGGCCACCACTCCTTGGTCCAGCTCGTATCCCTACCTCCCATGACCAGAACCTCTGTTTTCGAGCCATTGAGCTTCAGGCAGTGTTGGGTCATCCAACCTGCCAGAGCCTGCATGCAAGATTTAAAGTTATTTGCAGAAGCAGAGGGGGCTTGGGATAGGGAGATGAGAAGTTGGGTATCGTCGGCATATGAGACTAATTCAATGCCGAACGATTGAACCACTTCAGCCAAAGGGGCCATATACAGGTTGAACAGGGTAGGGCTCAGGGCAGAGCCCTGAGGTACCCCCTGTTCCAAGGCAATGCTTTCAGAGAGAAAAGCGCCTCTCTGAACCTGGAAGCAACGATTGGTGAGGAAGGCTTTAAGCCAGCCCAATGCTTCCTGGATGACCCCGGCTTTGTTCAGACACTGTAGCAAGATGGAGTGTGCCACAGTGTCGAACGCCGCACTAAGGTCCAGCATTATAAGTGCCATAGTCTGTCCTTCATCTACACCTGCCCGTAGGGTTTCGGTCGCTCTCAGAAGGGCGGTTTCGGTGGAATAACCTGACCTAAAACCTGATTGGGAGTTGTGGAAGGCATTATTAGACTCTAAATGGGCCATGAGTTGGCTGTTAGCTATTTTCTCAGCCACCTTCGCCAGGTAGGGTAGCAGAGAGATGGGCCGGAGATTTTCCAGAGTGTCCTGACTGATGTTAGGTTTTTTCTTTATAGGCAACACAATGGCTTTCTTCCATTCCATGGGGAGGGTAACCGTGGAAAAGGAGAGTTGGAGGATGTGCCTGAAGTGTCGCTCAAGGACCTCCAGACTGGCTGCTAGTATCTTGGGGGGGGCAGGGTCCCGGGGAGACCCAGATTTAATATTTTTACAGATATTAGTAAATGTAGTAGTGTGAGGAACAGCAAAGCTTGTCAGGCATTTTTTAACATGGATAAGCTCCAGATTTTCAGTGAAGTCAGAGCCTGATGGCAGGTCGGTGGAGAAATTAGAATAGATTGTGGTAATTTTGTTGGCAAAGTATTTGGCAATATCATTACATTTCTCAACTGAGTCATTATGGGCATTGCTCTCGTTAGTGACTACCGAGATTTCTTTAAAAATTTTAAAAAGCTCCTTAGAGGAGTTTTCTGCTTCACCAATACGGGTCTTATAATGTAGTGCTTTAGCGGAGCGTATCAGTTTGTAATATCTCGCTTGCTCTTTCTTATAGTAGTCTTTTGCTGAGGGGCAGAAATTGACACGCCATTCGCGTTCCAGTCTTTTACAAGCGGTTTTAGCATCTTGAAGTTCAGCTGAAAACCAAGGGGATGGTTTTCTCAGTTTCTTATTGGCCACTGAACTACGGATGGGAGCGGTCTCGTCAAGGGCAGTTAGGATAACATTTTTTAGGCTGGTATAGGCGGTCTCACAGTCGGAACCATTAGGGGGTCCAGCCATTTCAAGTTTATCGGTAAACGTGTCTAGGTTAAAATTTTTCCATTTGCGACATTGATAGGTCTGCAAGTTTCCGTTCTTGACTTCAGTCTCTGTCGCTAGTATATGTAGGGGAATTATATAATGGTCAGACCAGGGAATGGGAACTGGAGGGAGCACTTTAACTCCATTCCAGTTACCAAATACAGATTGCCCTTACTTTCCATTTGCTTGTATCCTTGTCACTGTTTTCCTTGCTTGCTGTTGGTTGCAGCATACTAATTCCTGTTGTGTTCATCTTTCTCTTTGTGTCTTATCAATGGAGCATGAACCAAGTACTCCCTTTGAACTTTTCCTCCTCCTTTTATGGCACTACTTTTTGCTTTGTGATTAAGAGTGTTTTGCACCTGCACTGGCCCAAGGTATTGGAGCACTTTACATTAGCACCAGTTTCTTTACACAAAGAGACATTCATTTTAGTAAGTAAGGGAAGATTAAGGGGTGGATTACGAGTTTGGCAGTCTGACTGCTGTACTGCCGCAGTGGTGAATGTACACATATGCATGACACGTGTAAAAAAATAGCTATTACCCATTGCTGGAGTCTGGACCATATGTGTCCAGCCCTGTCAATGGGTAAATAGTACTAATCAGACTTACCTAATTACTTGAAATTCTACGCCAATATGGTTGTTTTCTTCGGGGTCAATATGCTGATGTGAAGGGGACTTGGAGAAAGGAATCGATGTTGGAGATTGAAGGGAAGAAAAGGAAATAGTTAAGTATGCACCCAAATGCTTCATTTAAGATGACTCGAAGCAGGCAGTCTCACCGCCTAGGCTGGCTAGTCAAAAAGGCAACTTGTAATTCAGACATCAGTGAAAGTTGTCTGTGCAAGTACTCTGATTGATTGATTGATTGATACCACCCTATGACACCTGTTTTCCCCCGACCAACACCTGAGTGGTGTGCTAATGGCTGTTGGTGTTGGCGGGGCTCCAGCGATCTTTCGACCAGTAATCTGACAACATTGTAATCTGACGAGCAGACCACCTAGTCAGAGGTTGTATATCCGATGCTGACGTGACCAATGAACTTGTAATCAGGTCCCAAGTGATTTTCCCAGAATCAAGGATGTTAAGCTAATGCCAAAACCAAAACTCAAATCCGGTTTCCCAGGTCCATAGAAATCAATTCTGGCCCTTACTCCACATCCTCTCCCAAGAGGACACCACATCTTCTCCCTAGCCTCTGTTCCACATTTTGAGTATACATGCAAATAACTTAGGGTCTGATTACCAGTTAGTCGCTCCAAAGGGATTGGTGAACCTATTGTGGCAGTTGACCACCGCCGCATTACAGGAACGCCTGCGGTATTACGACTGTGGCGGTTGGACCTCCACAGGTCCGCTGCACCCATCAGGGATCCAGAACCCCATGATGTTCATGCAGTGGTCAGAGGCACAAATATGCCGGCACTGCTTGCCCATGCCAACTCCATTGCACAGATTCCCTCTTCCCTCGACTCTGCTTTTCAGATTTGTTTTTTGTGCAGTTTTATGTAGTGCCAACACCACCCACAGGTATAGGAGAGCTTTTCATTAGCACCAGTCACTTTTTTGTGCAGTTGTATATAGCTCCAACACCACCAGAAGGTATTGGAGCACTCTAAATTACCACCAGTTACTTTACACAAGGACACATTCATTTTTGTAGGCACAGCAAGATTAAGTGATTTGCCCAAAATTAAGAATGTGAAGCCGACGCCCAAACTCGAACCCGGTTTACCAGTTCAATATGTGTCTGCTGTGGCCCTTGAGCCACTTCCTCTCCCGAGACAATGCCATATCAGCTCTCTAGCTTTGGCATCAGTTCCACATTTGGGGATTACAAATAAATCACTTAGGGGCACATGCATCATTCATACATTTTGCATTTCTTAATTTGCGAAAATTACCGAATCGCAAATTAAGAATTGCAAAATGCTATGCATCATTTTTTTCGGTATTTATTTGTGATTCGGTAAAAATCGCAATTTTTACCGAATCGCAAATAAATACCGAATTCCTAACTGCTTTTTCGCAAATCCCATTGATTCCTATGGGCCGAAAGGCCCATAGGAGTCAATGGGAAGGCATTTACGAATTCGCAATTTGTTGATGCATTCCAAGGGTGCAGGGGGGGGTCCAAAGGACCCCCCCCTGCACCCCTGAAATGTATTTGAAAGTGCATGTTCCAAACACACATGTCCTAAGGACATGTGTGTCTGTAACATGACAGTGTAAAAAATGCATTTTTTTGCATTTTGAAAGATTTTCGCAAATTAACACGAGGGTCAACCTCGTGTTAATTTGCACTTCCAATTTCAACATTCGCATTTTTTTTTAATTGATGCATTGCATTTAAGGAATCGCACAAATGCGATTCCTTAAATGCATTCGCATTTTTAAGAAATGCAAAAAAATGCGAATTCTGAAAAAGTGTTTGATGCATCCCAAAAACGTATTTAGGAAGCGCAAACGGCCGAATTTACCGATTCGCACCGTTTGCAGTTCCTAAATAGGTTGATGCATGTGCCCCTTAATCTCTGTGTTGCTAAGCACAACAAGCATTGGCAAAGCCAGTAGGTTTCGCCTATGCAAAATCTATTGTTTTTAGATCTTGGCTACACATCGTATGTGCTGCTTGGTTAGACAGTGCATACGCTGTCTCAAAGTGACCAGTTGTGTTCTATCTATGGACTTACAGGCCGCCAATCTCCTACCAATGGTTAACTGAAGCATCTCTCTCCCTCCTTTTCTTTGATGCCATTTGTCAAAGCATACATGCATCATGCCCTCTACCTGTGTTTGGCTCTCTCATAGTCCAAGTACATTGCTTTTTACACTGCTCCCAGTTTGCGCAGCTATTTTCTCTTCTTTTTCAAGCACTCCGTAGAAGTACTTGTGTTTTCAGGCCATCTCCCTTGTACATATACCACTAAAATGAATGTGCATTTACATAAACAAATGTATTTCTTAAAAAGTTCTTAAAACATGAACAGCACTTGCTTATTTTTATTTTTTTTGCATGATCTAATGGTATTGGTGCGCTTGCTCCATCTTCCATCTTGAAATAGTGAGAAAACGAGCTGATGGTATTGGAGCACTTTAAGTGCTCAATGATGTTTTTACCCCTTCAATGATGTTTCCTCCAGCCCCCTCCTGCTCTTGCTTGCCCAACTCCTCATCCCCTCCTCCTTCCATGCTTGAACTGTCCCCCCACCACCTTCTTCGTCAATACTAATTTTATTTATTTTGTATGATCCGATGGTTTTGAATCGCTCGTTCCATCATCCATCTTGCCTTAATCTTCCTTGTATACATACTCACATACCACTAAAATACATGCGTGTGTACATAAACTAATGCATTTCTTAAAAAGTTGGTAAAACATGACCAGCACCTGGCAATTTTTTTGCACGATCCAATGGTTTTGGAGCTGTTGTTATGTCTTTCGTCTTGCAATATCACGAACAAGCCAACGGTATTGGAGAGCTTTAAGTGCTCACCTGTTGCATTCCACAATTACACATTCATTGCTATACGCAGGGGTGAGTGTAAGTGATTTGCAAAGAATCACAAACTGTTCATCCAACCCCAAGATTTGAACCTGGTTCCCCAGTTCCCCTCTTGCAGCTCTGGCCATTATGCCACATCCTCACTGCACGTCAAAGTCCCTGAACTCTTTCTCACTATCACTTCCACATTTGTTCAACAAGATCCCGTCAACACCGAGCAGGTATTAAAAAAGCCAATACATCTCAGCAATGCCTGAGCTATTGGCCTTGTCAATGTGAATGTCTTTTAGCAATGTTGTCTAGTAGCACATCTGCTGCTCATCATGGCTTAAAGTCACTGAAAAAAGTAAGATGATGTGACCAGCGTGGGCCACGTCCTATTGCTTTTTTGTGTTAGGAAAAGGCAGAAAAAACAAACTCAACATAGGGGGGAGTGAAGAGACACGGTGTAGGCTCAACATCTTGTGAATTAGGGTTTTCAGTGACTTTCAGCCTTGCTGAACAGCAGATGTGCTGCTAGACAACATGGCTAGCAGACATTTACATTGACAAGGCAAATAGCGTAGGCATTGTAAGATCTACTGGGTTTGTTAATGTTTCTCATCAAAATAAGTCAGTATCGTCAGTATCTTCTAACAAAACATTCGGGGGTATGTAAATCATTTTATAGGCAGTGCAACTTTAAATGTGACTTTGTTAACAAACGTATATGTCTATCAAAGATGCTTATTAACCCCTTCACTGCGGCAGCTATTCCGCCGCAGTGCTAAGGGGGCGGGGCGGAAGAGCGGCGGGCGCATGCTGGTGACGGAACCGCTCCGTCACCAGCTTTGGTTGCGCTGTGCTTATGACGGAGCGGTTCCGTCATGGCCCGTCCCGCTCAATAGAACGCTCAGCGCAGGCGCGGAATCCGCGCCGCGCAAGCGTGCCGAGCGGGCCATGACGGAACCGCTCCGTCATCAGCACAGCGCGACCGCGGCTGATGACGGAGCCGTTCCGTCATCAGCAGGGGAGGGGTTAATGACTGACACCTATAACCCTATTCTTTTTTTTGTTTTTGGGATGTGATTGTTATTTGTTCAGAGTAGCTCGAGGGTAAGGAAGCAATAGTAAAACACCTCCATGCCAATGTGAGTAAAAAAAAGACTTTTACTGTAAGTTATATTGCACAGCAGCTCAACTGCTCTGCAATATATGAAAAACCTGACAAAGTCAATCGAATTTGCATAGGCACAGCATGGCCTGTTTTTCCCTTGCTGCATTTAAACTTGTAAATTAAGCTTCTAATGCGAGGTAACTTTCTGTGAGACCATCTCATTTCACTGTATGTAATGGTACTGGGGTCAAATGCTGTGTGATATCAATTTGCGTAACGTCATCAGACCAAAGTGCAGTTGTAACTTCAGCCGCCTATGTGCTTCGGGGAAATCGTCACCACTATTGGCCATACATTGGGGCAGATTTACAAGCCCCTTGCGCCACCTTTGCGTCACATTTAACATGGAAAAAGTGACGCAAAAGTGGTGCAAGGGGCTTGTAAATCTGCCCCATTGTCTCTAACTTAAAGCCTAGGGTTGCTGGAATTGCAGGTTCTAACACAATGACCATCTAATGCATGATAGCTAGATATCTATTATAGTGAGTCTCAAATGAAGCCTCTATTTGGAAGGAAGGAGGACGTGTTACTCTGGTATACGGTACATGAAGATAAAGCTTAATTGCATTCTTATAACGTGGCCTCAAAGAAAATGTTAAGAAAACTTTTCATACTACGAAAATGGTGAACTTCGGAAACACCACATTCGCTATTCGACTGTAAACGTGAAGCAAACATAGTAAACTTGCTCAAATAATTCATAAACTGTTATGCTTTAACATGCTTTTGAAATGAAAGGTTGCATCCACATTCCTTCCCAGAATAATGAAAGCTTAGTCACCTAAACGGGTTTGACGTGTAAAAACACTGCCCAGGTTTTCCTGCAGAGAGGAGTTTACACAAAATCAGTTTGCAAGCAGTCGCATGTCTACAGAGTTTGCATTCTTACACAATACGAGAGGAATGCCTTCAGAGCCTCAGCTCGTGCTCCTGCAAGCATCACTTGGCAATGAAATATTGAACAAACATGTAAATGTTTGAAAAAAATGGCCTCGTTAGCCTTGAACGAGGCATACATTCCCAGCAACTGGAATGGAACAAACCATAACATACCACACCAAATAGGAACAAGCATAAACATCTCCGGGGATTCTTTTCAGGCTAGCTTTTGATTGCTTACATCTTGAAGGTCACTGCCTATTAAAGGTCTGTGCTTGAGAAATAGCACTCGGGCTGCTGATGGCCTCCACATTTCGTTCAAAGCGCTGGGTAAGCTTTGGAAAAGTAGTTCAGTTCTGACTTTTCACATTTAGAGCATATTCCATGGTCACTTAGCCTTTCATCTGGAGACTAATAAGGTGCAATTAGAGGGCCATTCATAACCAACCAACCCCAGCCGCTGTATTGTCTGTTAATTAATTACTGCTGATTGGCTTGACTTGAGACACATTGTTACCATCTACGATCAAAGAAAGGACCAAATATAATCTGGTAAATGCCAGATTAGCGAATTCTTGCAGGCTTATTATTAAGATGATTCTCTCACAAGAAATACTTGCAGAAGAAAATTGGTTTGGGTCTAAAGCTGGCAGGTCGCCCCTGGAGGTCAGCCACTGAGAAAAAAATACACCCTTCTAAGTGTTATATCAACTTTGATAGGACAGGATAAACACAAACAGCAGTACAATTTGACAAACATATATTGGGTTTTGTCACACATGTGTTCAGTTGTTCTCAAAATTACCAACAAGAATGTATATTTCTTTTTCCAATAGAATGTGTTGTTAAATAGCTATTGTGTTAAACATATGTTAAAATTAATGCACCTCGAGTGAAGAGCAAGCGTATTTGAAGGTAATCAGCAAATACAAGAGTGACTTGTGTTAACAGAGTGCGCATTCAGAAAATATTTTTGAATAAGGAAAATGCAAACACGTATGCTTTTTTGCCAGTTAATGAGAAACAATATAAAAGCCGGAGTGCCATGGGCTTGTTTTTTGCCAGTAAAGGAGAAACAATCTATTAGCCGGAGTGCCATGGGCCATGAGCGTTATTCCAAGCAACAAAAAAAAACCCTATTCACAGGTGGGGTAGAAAAACATAACTTTATTTAAAGTGTAATTTTCCCGTTTAACACTATGGCCCTGAAATCAATCCACGGCTGCCCTAATGAAAGAAACACCCCTGAAAGATGTGCAGCACTCTATGTTTCAGGGAGTGCAAACATTTTATTCCACTAAAGAGATGTATTTATTATTAGTGCAACTGTTGTGATTGCTCCAGGACTCCTTGGGCCTCATTTATGAGCCCTTGCGTCACTTTTACGCCGCCGGTGCGTCACTTTTTGTGACGCACCAGTGGCGTAAACAATGCGCCTTGTTGCGCCATATTTACAAAGTGACGCATCTAGGTAGATGCGTCACTTTGTAAATCCCTGCGCCACATTATACCTGCGCCAGGTATAATGTATGCAAAGGGGGCGTATTGACACAAGAAAGGGTCGTAGAAGTGACGCAGTGAAATCTATGAGATTTCCCTGCGTCACTTCTAGGACACCGTTGCGTCAAAATCTTGCGCCTGCCTCACAGCAGGCGTAAGACTGATGCAAGCCCTTTCACATGGGGCTTGCCCCATGTGAAAGGAAGCATTGCTAGAGTTGCGTCACTTTTGTGACACACTCCAGTAATGCGTCACTTTTGCGCTTACAGATACGTCAGAAATACTGACTTATCTGTAACTCCTTGCGACATGATGCGTCATACATTAAATATGATGCATCAGGTATGTCGCAAGGAGTGAGCACTGAGAAGTGACGCATCGCTGCTTTCACACAGCGATGCGTCATTTCTCATAAATGAGGCCCCTTGTGTGAGGGACCCACAGTCCAATTCTAATATTTAATAAGGTGGTGTTGGTGTCGGTATTTTACGTGTTTGCATTAGAGCCTGTGAGAAATTGGGTTACTGGTTGAGGGGGTAGTGGGGGTGAAGCCCTAATCAAGCAGCAACAACAATCCATATCCGAGTGAGGCTCAAAGTAACCTGTGCTTAACCCTCTGGTAGCTTAGCACAGAGAAGGCAGGCTTAACCTAGAGGCAATGTGCAAAGTATGCATCTCCTCAAACAGTAATAATGTAAAACACAACACAATAAAAATACCACACCAATCTAGACAAATAGCGCAAAATCCAATAAATAAATCAAGACAAAAACGTCAAAAATCCAATCTGTAGAACTGGTGATATGCAATTGTGAAGATTTAAGTGAAAATAGCACCAAAAAGCCCAAAGCGCCACTTATGGCTATCTGGTCATGAGAGACAGGGAGAAAGCCAAATGTTCAGGATGACCGAGATGGAGGGCGGATCAGATAAACGGACCATATTAGTCTCGCTGAAAAGTTACCTTCTCAGTCAGGCGCAAAGATTCCCGTTTGCGTTGTCAAATTAACACAGATGTCTTTATTGTGAACTTAGATTTATTGCAATATTCATAAGTCAAGGATTGTCAGAGTTATGGATATGTTATGGAAAAGGCAAGAAAAGACACTCAATCCCGCTTCATATTCTGTACAGGAAACTTAACCAAGAGATGCAGTGTTCTTATCAAGGCACATATTCTTATGTGTGATGACATGAGTAAAAACCTTGGCGCTTTAACTGATGAACCTGTGAAGTTTCCGAAAGGATTTGCTCAGACAGAAGAAAAATTTGCCTTTAAAGATGTAGAGAAATACCTTGTGCCTGTGGAAAACGAGTTATGACTGTCACAAATTTGACCTTCTTTGGTGCAGTGAGTTCAAGAGTTCACTCCTGCTAAGTGAATTTCCTCTGACGTGATATTCTGTGCATGGACACACTAAAAGAGCATTCTACTTGATCAGAAGATGTGAAAATGTTTCAGATAATGCATATGTACACAAAGATCCTTGTAAATTTGGTTGGAAAGATATTGATGGGGTGCTAAAATCTACGAAGTTTCTAAAGCTTCTACCGACAGAACTTACACATACATGTACTTGCAAAACCTGTGCTACAAAAGATGTCCCTGTAGATATGCTCTTCTCAAATGTTCAACATTCTGCAACTGTACCACAAACGATCCTTGAAACAAATAAATAAAGTGAACTACGAAAATGTGTATAAAACAGGAGTGATAAACATAATTTTTTTCATATTCAGATCATGAACATTGTATGGTGTATACATAAAAGGATTAAAAACCATTAATATTTGTTTCATTTCTATATGTGTCTGTTCTTCCTCTATTATAGATGCCATTTTAGAAAATGGCAGAAGAGTTGCTCTGAGGAGTTATTTTCTGTCTCCTAAAGACTACTTGACCCTGAAAACCTATGTTTTGACACCAAAATGAAGCACATATCCCTCTTGGTTCCTGAAATATTACTAACCCTGGGCGGGTAACTCTGCTCGGCCAGCGGAGTTTTCAGAGATTTGCCTACTCCGAGATCCGTGGTGAACATGGAGGTAGGCAAAACTCCGCCTACATGGCGAAGCGGAGTTAGCCCCTTACTTCCTCCTCCCAAATGCTTTAAAATGATAAAAAAGAAGGCACTTAGTGTTTCTGCCAACTCCTCTGGCTGGCCGCTCTCCTTCCTGCTCCTCTCGCGTCCTTCTATATTTAAAAAACACTACATTGTATGTCTTGCGAGTGCGCAAGCGCAAGCCGTACAACGTAGTGTTTTTTTCATTGAGGAAGAATGCGAGGTGGCGAGGTACAGGAAGGAGAGTGGCCAGGCAGGGGAGGCAGCAGAAACACAGGTAAGTGCCTTCTTTTTATCATTTTTAAGGATTTGGAGGGAGCGGGGAAGGAGTGGAGCGATGCGTAGCTCCACTGAGTTTTTTTCAAAGTCTGTGGAGCTGCGAGTAGAGGCACTACGCCACCTCCGCCCACCCCTAATTTTCCACGATCAGAACAACACATCCGCCATTTGAAAAAATGTATTCTAGAAAAATTTGGCCCGAATTGGAACTGCTTACCCAAGCTAAATTACTTCTTTAATGATCCAAAAACACAAATCAAAAATGAAACTATCTGGACAACTATTTTTTATGGAGGTATATCAGGGGGCCAGGATTAGAGGAAATGCATATATCTGTATTGCCTCAAAAATCTTTTGAAGGTTATTCTCTTTTCTTTGATATTACTACTGTTTGTACACAATGCTGTGAAATATATTTTCCAAGAAAAATGTGTTTCTTATATTAGAATACAGTTTTTTACGCAGGATGAGAGTTATAAGTAATTAAAGAAAGCGCAATGTTTCAGTCATTTACTTTTTAGCCAACAGCAGTTCCATGTAATTAATTTGACACATTTTTCCAAAGTCGTTCCAAATCAGAATGTGAAAAAAGTTTCAAAATATCTTGCTGGACTACTTTCATAAGCTGCCTTGGTCACCCAGTCTGTCCACAATTTAATCAAGGCTAGCTTTGGAGCAACTATGTGATTTCTTTGCGAAAGACGCAAACTTGTCAACTGTATTCTGTTGTCCAGCAATCGCTTTTCTTTTTCTGGTGAAAATTGAATGTTCAGTCTTCTCTTTCTAAATGAGATACTACTTGTTCAAACCAGTACCTTTTCATTGACAAGATTGTGTTCTTGTAGAGAGACAAAATTCATGAGGTCACAATTTGGTTTCTATAAATAATAAAAGTACCTACAAAAGAAGATGGTGGGTGTGTAAAATCACTGCCCCCAAAGGTTGGGAAAGCCAGAAAATTATGAGATCCTTATGGCAAGTTGCTATAAAGTACTGGGCTAGTGTGCACAAATAGTTTGTATATTATCAAGGTATTCCAAGTTGTGTGGTAATATTACATACATTGAATATTTCAGGAGCACATTTTGACAGGTTATATCTGATAAACTTTGTGGTTGGGAAACCTGGCGTAAAAAGGAAAAGTTGTAGAAATTTGGAATACTGACACCATTTTAATGGTACTCCTCATTCGAAACCGGAAGTCCTCGTGGTAGTTTGAGCCTTGAGAAAAGCAGCAAGGTGTGGTACCTGATTTTCTTCAGGGTTATATTACCACACACTATTCCTGGTCTACTTGCAATAAGGGCCTAACAAAGAGCAGAGACAGGGGTCTTGTGTTGACCGAAGAGGAAAAGCATGCTCTGAATCATGAAAAGAATTATCATGTAAATCATACAACAGAATATTTATTACACATTGCAAACAAGTGTTATAATACAAGTTATCAACAAACAGCAATATGCAGATTTGCTAAAACGCCCAGAAATACCTTACCATACCTTTGAGTCTGTAGCAGTTGCAATTCTGGTCAATGTAAGTATGGAGGTAGATGAAGATTTGTCTACATGCCTTCATAGTTTTAACCAAGAAGTTTTGGTGTGTTAATTATTCAGCCTATTGATTTCAGGTACAGGGACTGACCTCTTATTGCTCCTCTCCGCTCCTCTCACTGAGGTGATGGTGTTCGGAGGGAAAGAGGAAGTATGGTCTTCCTGTTGGTGGCCAGACTCACTAGGAGCCTGTCCCACCCCCACCTCCTCCGCAAAAAATCTGGGGGTTATGATAGACCCTGCCCTTGACATGGGTAAGCAGGTTAGCCGAACCATCTCTACCTGCTGGGGCATTATCCATATCCTTAGGAGGATCAGGCACTATCTTTCCTTACAGGCAAGGAAACAGCTGGCTGTTGCCCTTATCGGCTCCAGAATGGACTACTGTAACGCGCTGTATGCGGGCTTGAAAAAGAGCCTTCTGCAGCGCTTACAGGTAGTCCAGAATGCCGTTGCAAGGTTTGTTCTGGATCTTCCCAGGCGCACCTCAGCCACAGCGGCGTAGAAAGCTGCTACATTGGCTCCCTATTGAGGCGCGGATCCACTTTAAGACCGTATGCTTGACCTACAGGGCTTTGGCCAGAAATAGCCCCACCGGTCTAGGATCTATCCTGTCCCACTATTCTCCCGCCAGGAATCTCTGGTCCTCCGGCAGACTCCTGCTAGCGGCCCCCCGTTTCAGGAGAGTGAAATGGGGTGGCAGGGCTTTCTCCACCTTGGCGCCCAAATGGTGGAATGCTCTTCCTCTGGAAATAGGATCACTACCCACCTTTCAGGCATTGAAAAGGGCTTTAAAAACACACCTTTTTGCGCAAGCGTACCTGTAGTAATGTAGCGTTTCCCCTTTTGATCTGTTTTGTTAGGCGCCTTGATGCCTTCGGGTTATTGTTTGCGCATTATAAATTTCATTCATTCATTCATTCATTCATTCATTCATTCATTCATTCCTCCATCATGGATCAGTTGGTGGTTCAGCCCACAATTTACGTTCATAATTTTGGTGGTTCAACCACTTAGTGCCAAAGGTATTGTCCCTCTCACCGCTCATCTAAAGTGTGGAAGCAAGCAGAAAGTTATTCCCTTGATCGAATCCTGTAGATTACCAGTGTACAGTATTCTGATTGTGCACGGCTATTGGGTAACCTCTCTGAATGTTGAAGGGGCAGCTATAACAACTTGACTACACAATGTTGGCTCAGAGCCAGTGAAAGTGGGACAGCATGCTTACCATAAATATCTGCAAAACAGATGTGATTGTGGTTAGCCAGCTTACCAGTTTCTGTAGCTTAAACATGGGGATGAGCAATATGTGCCTATGCCCTACCTCATCCCAGTGGATGCAATTCAGATATTTTAATTTTATTAGATCAAGTGCTTTTCGTAACTTTTCTAAATGTTTACTGTAGTTTACGTTGGGCAAGTCCACCTGTAGGCTCTCTCTCACTAACTGTCCTCATTAGTCTTTTCTTGAAGAGTTTGCACAGTGGTTGCCTTCTTTAATTTACGCCCTGGATGGAGTCTACCTAACTCTACCAAAATGGCAATTCATATAACTACAAATTATACAAAAACTGTTAAGCTCAAATGTTATATGCACTATATATACTCTGTGATGCATAATGCATTGATCATTTCTCTCGTTCCTCATGCCTATGATGGTTTCACTGAAGACACATCTCATCAAGAATTTCCTCAGACACTCCTTAAGACTGACATTCAGTGTAAGATTGACCAGGTGGGCCAGCTTGCAAGGACCAGTGGCTGAACCATTTTTGTTTTGGTCCTGAAGGCTCAAACAGGAGCAAAAGAAACTAAACAGCGCATGCACTGGTCCTGTCAAGCTGACCCATCTGACAGTTTCGGCTTGCCCAACAGGCTAGTCCAACCCTGCTGATAGGTGATCTTCCACTCAAAATGCCAACAATGGCAAAGCAGCAGAAGAAAGAAAGAGCCTTTCCATCTTAGTGCTTCAATACTTAACTATTACACAGATATATTGAGGACATCAACTCTTAGGAAAATGCTGAAAATCGTACCACTCTGTGAAGAGGGCGAGTCAGGTCCGTGTAATTCAGTGGTTGCCTGATCTCCAATTCACATCTTCTTTTCTTCTTGTGTTCATTCTCCTGGCACCAAGTAGCATGTGGGGAATGGTACCAGAATATTGTGGTATACATATTGTCTGACAAAAGAATTATGTTCTTGTTCTTTTTTACAAAAATATTACCACATTGGAGTTAATAATAGGAAATATCTCGTACATTTAGGAATATTTATGTCAACAATGGTGTGAATACAACCTGCCTGAGGCCAATAGAGTAAGATAATCTGCAATAAAGTACCAGTTGTAGTGCTGAACTAAATCTTTGCTTTTGTTCCTAGGTGTGATTTTTCAGCTCACATAAATCATCTTGTGGGTTTTTGTGCTGTACATGTAGGGACGCATAGAACACAGGGTATATCATTATTCTTCTTTATCCTGAATCCATTGCTGACCATTTACAAAATGGTGATTAATAGGTAAACAAACATGATAGTCAAATTCAAGTTAAAAAAATCCGGGGGCGTGGCTTGGCGCCCGGCCGGGACGGCAGCGCGGATGTAGGCGCTCCCGGTCGCCAGGGGATTTCGCCGCTTCCTTCAGCACAACTGTACCTGCAACGCTGATATTTCACAACCGGAGTCTGCAGCGACGACGGGGCTCTGGTTTGCGGTCCTTTCCAGGCGGCGGTATGGCCGTTCTTCATGTTTTCATAGCGGACGCGGCTGAGTGATAGTCGCGCCCGCCATTTTGTGTGTCTTCAGCGCGGACTGCGGCGCTCCCGTCACACACCAATGCGCATTTACCACGGAGCCCTACGCAGCGCCAACTCCTCATGGTGAGGTGATTTCTGCTTCTTTCTTTTACCGCTGCCTGCGTATTCTGTGAGCTGCCTCTACATGAACTCTGGCAAGTTTGGATCGCGTTTTTTCTCCCTCTGGCGGCCATTTTGAGCAAATGCTCTCTCATCTCCTCAGGCACCCTCCAAAAGCATTCAGACTGATTTACTTCTACACCGATTGAGCTGCTTTCTTCCTTGGCCATATGTCTAACGCTATTTACAATTTGGAGCAGTGCTGAGCGCGGTTTTTTTGTGCGTTCTCCTTCACTTGCTCCCCTTATCCTTATGAGGTCTTCCTTTTGACGGACCTTCTTTGCTCCATGAGGTGCCATTTCTCTACACTTTGTCCCCAAGATGGCTCTTTGCTCTCGTCACCTATGTCCTAACTTCTTCAATTAGAGACTTGATTGCTGTTCCTTCCATTTTCCTCACTCCATGGCATATCTGCACCTTACGCAGTTTTTCAGTTAGAAGCTCCGACGCGTGCTCTTCACTGCCTCTGGACTAGTAGTGGACATTACTGTTCTTTGTCTTTATGGAAAAGAAGGCATTCTCTCGCACCTCTAAACCTCCGCGCTGCGTCTTCATTAAGAATTCCAAAGTCTTTTTTCTGCACTGGCGCACCTCGAGGCCTCTCAAGGACCCATCACTCCAATGTCGCACTCTAGTACGGAGCGGCCCATCCCGCCTCCAGGGAAGGTCACGTCGAAACGTCCTCACAAAGACCCTCCATCGCCAACGGGGTCCACATCGGCTGTTTCCATGGAGCTGTTGTTGGAAGAAATACGCGCCCTCAGACCCTTCATGGAAGAAACTAATTCTAAGTTGCAGGTTCTTACTGATAACTGGTCTCAGATGGATACTAGAGTGACTACAGTAGAACATTCCCTAACAGCTCTACAGGAGTCATCCTCTAAGGTAACACACATGCAATCTCAAATCTCTTCTCTTCAAAAGCAGGTTGAAGAATTGGAGAATCGTAACAGGCGCAACAATCTTCGTCTCTACGGCCTTGCGGAGAATTGCGAGGGGACTGATCCCATTGCCTTCTTCAAATCATTTCTACCCAAGCTCCTTCACCTACCTGAAGATACCACGCTTAACATCCAGCGTGCACACCGGTTGGGCCGCCTCCCTTCTACTTCCTCTCCTTCTTCACGACCAAGAGGTGTCATCATGTACTTCTTAGAATACACTGACCTCCTCAAAGTTATTTCAGCGGCCCGTGCCTCACCTCGATTGCAATGGTCAGGCTCTAACCTTTTCTTTGCACAGGATTATGCAAGAGCTACAGCTACTCGACGCAAGGCCTTCTTGGACATGCGACCAGAACTTCGTGCCATTGGAGCCAGATACGGTCTTTTCCACCCATGCCTCTTCCGAGTGACCTACAACAACAAAACTACGACATATGAAGATCCTGTTCGCCTACGAAGCTTTTTGAATGCAACTCAAGCCTCTGATATGAACTTCTCTAGCTCATCGTCAGCTTTTCCGCCATGATTTCTGCGTGTTAACGCTTTGCTATTTCAGTTAATCTGCATGCTTGTCGTGCATGGTTGAATGTCTTCTTGCTTGTTCTTGTTATGTTTTCAGGCGGCTCTTGTTCTCATGTTCCCCTGTTCTCCCCCTCATTCCCCTTCGTATTTCTTCTCTCCCTGTTCGTTATTTAGTCTTGTTCACTGCCGCCTGTTTGCGTACCTTTTTGCTACCCATTATTGTCCTGTACTCACCCTTTCTCATTCGTCTCATTCATTATTGTCTTTCCTCCCTTCTCCTTGCAGGTTTTACCATATGTTTGGCGTCATTCCCCCGACCTGTTGGTTCGTTTGCATCGGACGCTTGCTTCCTTTGCCTGGCGCTCCCCCCTCATTCATCTCCTCGCGTACCCTTCCCCTGGTGATCAACCCTCCCTATCTCTACCCTCCGTAAGTATGTTTTCCCTTTCCTCCCAGTTGTTCACTTTCCTACTTGTCTCTTTTTTACTTTTTCGGCTCCCAATTTTCTCTGTTTCACAGGTGTCTCTTCTTCTTGGTTCTCGAATACTCTTCTATTGTTGTCTTATATCTATTATTCTGCCTGCTTCTTGGACTACCTTCTCCTCTCCCCTACACAACTCGCTTCTACTTTTCTTTTCCTCACCCTATTTCTTCTTCCCTCATCCTTTTACTCTCTATTATAATGCACTGCTTTTTATTGACTCTTTTATTCTTTTTGGCTTTTCCATTCTTTTGGTCTCCTTTGCACCCCCTTCTCTCTCTTTTGTTTTCTTCTTTTTCTTTGATATGATATATCCCTGGACTACCTTCTCATTTTTTCCGCATCTTCTTTTTTCAGTACTTTTTTATTATCTTCTTCTGCTTTTCTTTTTTTTCTTCTTCTTTGATATGATATGTCTCTTAAAATAATCACTTGGAATGTTAAGGGCGTCAACTCACCTATCAAAAGACAAAGAATCTTGTCTCATCTTTCGCGTTTGAATGTGGACATTGCTTTTTTACAAGAAACCCATTTGTCTGCTGAAGAATCTGTTAGGTTGAAAAGAAGCTGGGTGGGTGATGTTTATTTTTCCCCTGGGGATGGTAAACGCAATGGAGTTGCCATTCTATGTCACAAAGCTCTTTCTCCTTCTATGATTGCTCAAGAGTCGGATACTGAGGGCCGTTGGACTTATGTTAAACTCTCTATTAAGAATGTTCCAATTTCTCTCCTAAATGTATATGCCCCTACCACTGGTGATCCCACTTTCTGGCTTTCATTTTCCCAACATGTCACCAGATTCATTGATGATAATTTTATTTTAGCAGGAGACTGCAATCAGCCCTTGGATCCCTTTTTAGACAGGAACTCCAAAGCGCATTTTATTCCTAACAAACCTCATAAATCCTTCTCCCAAACCATCTCCCAACATAAACTCACCGATGCTTGGCGTCTTTGTAATCCGAATCTCCAAGAATTTACTTTCTACTCCCCATGTCATCATTCCCAATCTCGAATCGATTACATTTTTGTTACCCACAATATTGCCCAAACTCTCTTTTATGCAGAAATAGGTCCAATTTTACTTTCTGACCATGCCCCTACATTAGTTCAATTGGAGCTCTTACCCAAATCAACAGGCCCTAAACGTTGGCGTTTCAACAACTCTCTTCTCCTAGACCCCAAATTTACTACCGCCTTCACCTCTTTCTCCCATGAATTCTTTGCCCTAAATGATAACTCTCCTGTTCCCAAACATACTATTTGGGATTCTTTTAAAGCGACAGCGAGGGAGTTTATCATTGGCTTTGTTGCTAAAAAACGTAGAGCTGCTCGAGAAGCTACTAAAACCAGCCTTCTAGATATTAAGAAATTGGAGCATTCTTATTTTACCTCCCGCTCACAGCAAACTCTAACCGCCCTTATCAGCGCTAAAATGAAATTTAACAAAAAATCTACTGATGATGCATCATTATATTTATTAAAATCTAGTGCCAAGTTCTATGGGGGCAAAAATAAGGCTGGCAAGATTTTGGCCAATTATTTAAAGGTGAAACATAATAAACTAAACATTGAATCTATCTATGACACTGACTTGAACCTTCAACACACAGACGCAGACATTCTCACTGCATTCTCTACTTTCTACAAGACCTTATATTCTTCTGAAACTCAACCATCTTCCCACTCACTAGACACATTTTTCTCCACCATACAAAAACCATCACATTTTCCACTTGACCTTTCTCAATTAGAACACGATATATCCCAACAAGAATTACTCAAAGCACTTCAAACCCTCCAAAAAGACAAAGCCCCTGGGCCCGACGGCTTCACGGTAGAATTCTTTCTCCACTTTTCAAAGCTTCTTCTACCCAGACTCCATTCCCTTATTGGCACCTTCCTTTCCTTGGGTTCCTCCTCCGGCTCCTTTTCAGACGCTCATATCTGCCTCATACCCAAGGAGGGGAAGGATCCTCAATACTGCAAAAATTACAGGCCGATTTCTCTGGTCAATATTGATTACAAAATTTTTGCAAAATCCCTTGCAGCTCGACTCGACCTTCTTCTTCCAGATTTATTGGGTGAAGAACAGTCCGGCTTTGTCAAAGGCCGATTTATTACTGATAACACCAGACTCCTATTTAACATTCTCTCTAAATCCCGTCCTTTACCTCACCCTCTTGCGGCCATTGCTTTGGACGCTGAAAAAGCGTTCGATAGGGTTGAGTGGACTTATTTGTTTCATACCCTCCAATGGTTCGGTTTTGGCCCTGTTTTTACGTCTTTAATTTCACTGCTTTATTCTAACCCACGCGCAGCGGTTTGTGCCAATGGTCAAATTTCTTCATTTTTTGATTTAAAAAGAGGTGTTCGTCAAGGATGTCCCCTATCCCCCTTTCTTTTTAACTTGGCTTTAGAACCCTTCCTCTCCAAGCTTCGTCAAAACTCCTCCATCCATGGTTACCAACTATAAGATTCCCACATCAAACTAGCTGCTTATGCGGATGACATTCTGTTATTTGTCTCCAACCCCTCTGTCTCCATTCCTGCTTTCCTTACCGAAGTCCATGCTTACTCCCAAATCTCTGGTTACAAACTTAATAATGACAAATGCGAGATCCTTCCTTTAACCAAATTTACATTCAAGCCAGATTTTGCCGCCTCCAACTTCACATGGAAACCTTCCCATATCAAGTACCTTGGAATGCATGTTGCCCCCACCATCCCAGATACTGTTTCCCTGTGTATGTCCAAATGTATTCAAAAATTGACAGATCTCACGTCCAAATGGCATCCTCTTTACCTCTCCTGGTGGGGCCGTCTAGACACTGTAAAAATGATGCTATCTCCCATTGTTTTATACACGCTCTCTAATATTCCGGTCCCTATCCCATCCAAATTTTTCAAACAGATCAACTCCATTCTAATCTCCTTTCTCTGGAATAAAAAGAAACCACGAATGTCCTTGGCGCGCTTGATTCGTCCTAAATCAGAGGGTGGGGTTAACTTCCCTGATTTCCCTGCCTATCACAAGGCGTTCCAATTAAGACAAGCCTCTTTTTGGCTCCAAGATCCTGACACCCCATGTCCACTATGGGCCAAACTTGAACGCCTCCTTCTATCTCCCTTCTCTTTTTCCGAATACCTCTCCTTCTCTCGCAAACCTGTATCTGTTTCTACCCCGATTCATAAGTTTACCACAAAAATACTCCTCTCCTCCTCTCATTCACCCCCTACCACCATTGCCGATTTCCTATCCTCCCCCATCTGGCATAACACCTCCTTACTCATCCGGGACAGACCCTTTTTCTGGAAATCTTGGCACACTCGAGGTCTGCAATGGATTTCCCAACTTTTTTCCAACTCCTCTTTTTTATCTTTTCATGAACTTCGCATCCTTTATGACTTACCCACCTCCTTCGCACGCAAATATCATTCGCTTAAAAACGCAGTTTTATTGAAATATGATCTCCTCACTCAACCCAACCCTCCTTCTCCCTCATCCACACCCACTTCCTCACTCCACTCCCTCTTACGCACTACACCAACAGCTTCTGCCATCTATAAATACCTCCACGCCAGTGAGACTCCAAGACCTAAATCCAAAGTCGAGGAGTCCTGGGAGCATGACTTGTCTGTCTCTTGGTCAGTTCCCTTCTGGGACAAGATCTGGACCAAACTCCGCAAATCTTCAAGAGCAGCAACACTCACTCAGACTTTATTTTTTATTTATAATAGACTCCTCTTCACACCCTCTGACCTACACAAACGCTTTCCTAACACTCCTCACACATGCTGGTCTTGCTCATCTCCACAAGCTGACTTATTCCACATGTTATTTTTATGTACTCATGTTCGTAGTTTTTGGTTACAGGTTTGGGCTCAACTTAATGTGATTTTCCACACTTCTATCCCTTTCTCCCACACTCATATTTTTATGGGTAGCCTTTCCCCTTGCTGGGATGATGTTGACTTAAAACCCCAGATTGTTGACCTTTTACTTGCTGCTGCTTTCCAACAATTAACAGTTAACTGGAAGGATTTCTCCAAAATCTCTTTCAAAGCATGGTGGTTTAATGTCTGCCATAACCACAGACTCGATACCACTCATGTTTTCCCGGCATGTTTGGCTGTCAAACGCATGGACTTATGGACTCCGGTTACACTTTATTTGGACTCTTGCAGTAAACGTTTGTTTCATCCTCTGCCTCCGCAACAAGAAGTTCCCAAACCCCCTTAATCGCTCGATACATTCCATTTATCCTTCACTGTATCACTTTCTTAACTTTTCCCAATGTTTTTATGATTGCCATATTTTACGCTCATGTATTTTTCCTATATCTTTTCCTTATTTTTCACTTTGTACCCCAATTCTTCTTATTGCAAATGCATTTATATACTTGTGTTCTTTTTTTTTTTTTTTTGCTTAAGAGTCTTTAACTTTGTATTATATTGTATTCTGTTTTGACACCTGTTTTTCTCTTCTTTATTATTATCAAATAAAATTCTTTTGAACTTAAAAAAAAGTTAAAAAAATCCTTATTTGCTTTACCAAAAACTATAACAGATACATATTAATAAAAATAGTCATAATGACTATGTATTACAAGGACTAGCAATTTGTTCAGTTCTTTAGAATGCATAAAATAGGTGAGGTGTCAAGAAAATATTCACACATTATATACAATCTAATATATTAATTGATTTGTGGCATTTCCCTTATGTTTATTGCTTGCTGTAAAAAGCTCACTACAGCTGACGAGATCTCCACTGAGTGCAACCTTTGCTAGAAGAAAAGAGCATGTCTACACTCTTTAACATAATACTTTAAAAGAACAAGTTTAAGATACTGTAATCTTGACTCCTGAAAGTATTTACACAAAACTGAATTGGAGTGTAGACAACATAGAACAACCATTGAACAGAAGTGCTTAATTTGAGTCAGTGTTTTCTGGTGCTCAGCACTGGCATTTAATCATCAACACTGGTGCTTTTCATGAGCACCAGTTAAGGACACATTCATATATGGTAGGCACGGGGATATTAAGTGATTTGCCCAGAATCACAGTATGTTGAGCCGACACCGAGACTCAAACCTGGTTCCCCAGCTCCAAGGCCGGCAGCTCTGGCCATTATGTAACATCCTTTCCCCACTGTCATGGTTAGTAGTTGGTTCTGTTTTAAGCAGCGCTAGCAGGAAACATGGGCTGGTGCAAGCTGGGTCCTGATGAAAGGCCCGGCACTTATTATTTAACAAAGTAACCACTGCCGAACGGGCGTCGGATGAAGTCACAGTCCGAACTCCCATCTTGGTGAAATCATCCCAAAATATGCCACATTAAACCGAAAGTGTGAAATCAAAAATATTTGTTGTGCATCCATTAGTGCTTCCCCATACAGTTGCCTCCCCTCTTTAAATAACAATAACAAATGTGAACTAATCATAGTTTTGGAATACTCTCTAAGAGACCTGCGTACCTCACAAAATGTAAGAAATAAGGGCGTAATTTCATCTATAGAAATACTACTAAGGGATTCTAGATTCTGATATAAATCTGGCCTGTAGTCAGGATATTAAAAGATTGAAGGAAATACACAATTACATGTAGATACTCTGAGCATGCCCTTTATAGGAATTATGTTATAAGCCTTCATTACAGACATTACTTTATGTTTTAAGAAGAAATGAATGAATGAAGAAAAACTTATAGGGTGCAGCTGCTGATTAATTAGAAGCGTCCTGGCGCTATGTTGGTGATGAAAGAATACAATTACACTTCAAGGAACAAAAAAGTCTTCAGCTAGGCCTTAAACAGATTTTCACTCAGAATGGATCGGAGGTGGAATTGTAGAGCATTCCAAAATCTGTGATCTAGAAAAAAAGATCTTACGCCAGATCTAGTTTTTCGCACAGTAAATTTAGACTGGCTGAATGGAGTGCCCTAGAGGGAAGATGTTTTTTGAGCATGTCTAAGATATACCTAGGGCTGTTCTGGTGAAATGCTCTGTGTGGGAGGATTAGCATTTTAGACTTTATTCTAGATGTAACCTGCAACCAATGAAATTGCTTCAGGCTTTATCTTGTGGAGTGTGTTATTGTAATATTCAAGACTAGCCACACTGCAGCATAATCTAATCTGAAGTGAGTAAGGCATGTACAGTTCTCTTTTGGGTAGCTAATGGGAGGTATATTAAGAACTTTCCTAGTGATTTTAAAAGCCCAAAACAGTTGAAAACAGTAGCCTGCATCTGGGGTTTAGAAGATAATGATGTGTCCAGAAACCCCCCCACATTCTTGGCTACAGTTGAAGGGGTCGGAGCATGCCCCAGCTCAGGTGGCCAAAATCTTCCAGCATCGACTGGGAAGGGGAACCAAATACTAAAATTTCGGAATCATCAGACTTGAGTTGTACACAGCTGTTATACGTCCAATCGGTAACAGCAGTAAGACAGCCCTGAAAATCACCAACCAAAGTATCCTTGAGTTGTCAAAATGCCAACATAGGCTGTGTATCGTCTACATATGATCCAATATTCAGACCCCCACCTTTGAACTTTTAGGGCTAGAGGGGCCATATAGATGTCAAAGAGAGTAAGGCCCAAGGCTGAGCCTTAGGAGACACCACAACCTATAGATCTGAACTGGGAGTGGAATTGTGAAAAAATACACTGCTTGTTACCTGTCAGATAACTGCCCACTATACCTGCTTTCTCCAGTCTTTGTGCAAGATTTTCATGGGATACAGTGTCAAATGCGGCGGATAAGTCTAATACGATAACCACTGCTTTGCGTCTCAGATTAAGATGCCCTCTAATGCACTTAGTAACCGCTAAGAGCGCAGATTCAATTCTGAAACCTGCATAGAAGCCCGACTGAGAGAAGAGAAGTAGATTGTTCTGCTCAACATGCCTAGTGATTTGACTGTTCGTCAGAGCTTCCAACATCTCCCCCAGAACAGGAAGGAGGGAGATTGGCCTGCAGTTACACAAAGTGAACAGTTCTGCATTGTTTTATTTTTTCAAGAGAGGCACCAATAGGGCCCATTTCCAAGTGGATGGTACCTCACCTAGTTCTAAAGATAGATTACAAAGGGTGTGAAGCTGTGGTTTAAATGAAGTAGCTTCCTTTGATAATATAAAGGGAGGACAGACATCAAGAGGGAATCCAGATTTGACTTTATAGATCAGATTCAGCTAGCATAATCTCTTGGAATGACTCAATCAGCGAACATTCAGCATTCCCATGAGGTGTGGCATGTTTTCATTCCCACAGTATGATCTTTATCGATTTTTTTTCATAATTTGAGATTGGTTTCCTTAAAAACACAGAAACCAACTTTAGGCCAATTCGACATTAAAAACAGTTGTGCCCCTTTTATGTGTAGTGATGTATGTTATATAAAGTGCTTTAACCACTTGGCTGCTAAGGCACCTGATGAGCTTCCATTGACTTTCCATTGAAATCAATGGAAAGTCCATGACGAGTTACCCTTGTCATTAGCGCTGAAGTGGTTAAAAGCCTGCACTGCTGTGACTAGAGCTATAAAACAAATGAAATGCATGTGAGGAGGCTATGGAGAATTGAGGGGTACTGTTGGAGGGTGGTAGTGAGGGAATCCATGGAGAAGCACCAACAAAAGACTGTTGCACTGAGAGCCTCGAGCACTAAAGACAGCCAAACATTATAAGACAAGTGGTGGAGCTGTGCCATTTGGTATTTATTTATTTATAAAGTTTTATATAGTGCGAACTTGATCCCGAAGGATATCAGAGCGCTTCACAATTTGCGCCAAAGGTAACAAATCAGAACATTAGTCTAACATGGGGAATCTACGAGGTTACACCTCCTGTCCCTAGCTTGTGCATCAGCTCTTATTGAGAGATCTGCATTTAAAGGCGTCTTTATTGTTCATTCACTTTCTGAATGAACAGAACACCTATTCCTTCCAGCTTAATTTCACTCACTAGAATGGAGAAGTAGGTGCTAAAAATAGCTTGACCTGATCAAATCTGACTCACCATAGCGAGAGGGCGAGTAGATTTTTGAGCCCTGTGTTGGGATGTCATATTTCAGTACTTCTTTGGTGTTATTAATGTGATTTATGATCATTTGGGGTAGGTATATTTCAGAAGTGTGAGAAGGCTGGAATATTGCAGAGTTTTACTAGTGAAAATACTGCTGAGGATTCTCAAATATATTTTTTGCTTGGAAGAAGTAGTGAGATTGAAAGCCTTTCAAACGGCGTAAACTTTTGCTTTGTTGCTTTCCTCCATCATTACAAGATTTGAGATGTGAGCATTAGTATAAATCTTGTGTGCCTTTCCCAAGTTACAAACATGCTTTAATTTAAGGATTGTGCACAAGGTGAAAGTTCTAGAGTACCTTTCTGAATTAAGAATCTACAATGCAAATGAGGGTATTAATGTTCAACATTTGATTCAATGCCTTTTAGACTCCCCATTTGACTCTTGTTTCGATTATTGTTTTGGGTACTGGTTATTATTTCTGTATATGATTATTGTATGTACTCCCCTTATCTCTCTATGCTCCATCGCATAGCCCATTCCTACTTGTGCACTGAGGTTATATTGAGCTGTTACATCTGAACAAATGTTTTAATAACGTTTGTTTGCCATGGGAAACACTTATCCCATGCAAAGCATGCATTGTAAGCCCCCCGTGGCAAAATACTTTTTACATTTTTGTAAAGGTTCGAGAGATTCATCTAAAGTAATACAGAGTAGGATGGAGAAGATCATCATCCGAAGCGAAGTTCTGCTGATAAATACAGACATACTTGTTGTTGACTTCTAGAGGATGGTATTTAGTGCCTGATTTACATTTTGGCAGTATTACTGCTGTCCCACTGGGGTGACCGTCGTAAGTACTCCATCGAGCTGACATTGGTCCACCCAGCGTATTTAGATGTTGCTGCTAGAGACAGGAGACTACCGCGGTAGTGGTCTTCTCTGCTGGCTAACAGTATTCTGCCACCGTCAGGCCAGCAGGTATCTGCTGAACTGATTTAGATGTTCCCGTTGTGCTGGTGGTGTGCTAGCAGCAGAGTATTGATTGGGTGAGGCCATGGTGGTGTGGAGAAAGGTAAGTATGACTTATGATACACATATATGTAGTGAATCTGGCAATATGTATATGTAGGTAATGTGTACTGCACATATGTTTACATATAGCATTACACACCAATAATATACACACACTATTGAATGTACACCCTCACCCACCACAAAATCCTACCTCATATCCCGGAGACAACGGGATGGATGAGCGTCATAGTCATGTAACAGCAGCCTAGGATGGACCTGATCAATGGCATTCAAGACAGAATCGGTGGTGGGACCCCGAAGAAAAGGTAGGTTTTCACCTCTTTTTCTTCCATTCTGCCAACTCAAAGTAGGAGGGATTCCTGCCACGGTTGCCATGGCAGAAAGGCACATCATAATATGGACAGCAGAAATCTGGTCTGGTTTCCCGCCAACAGACTATTCTGCCTTTCCTGCCGTTAACGTAGTTGAGAATTCCTGGCAGAGTCTGCAGGACCGCGGCAGTCATTCATCTACGCAATTGCCAACATCTAAATAGCGTGGGCAGACTGCCAAGCAGGCGAACGGTAAGACCTCCGAAAATGAGACAGAGGGACCCAATCCTCCAAGATCTAAATCAGGTACTAAGGGCCCGATGTAGGTAATAGTTGTTTACCGGTTCATAAATACCGACTCATACTGAATCGGTATTTATGAACCGGAAACCCAAATGTAGGTAAAAATCCGGTAAAAAATACCGAATCGGTATCAATCGGTATTCAAACTCGGTAAATACCGAATCGGTATCTACAGAATCGGTAATATCCGACTCGGTAACACCTATACAACCCTATGGCCTTCCAGTCCCATAGGAATGAATGGGAGACACCGAATCGGAAATTACCGAATCGGTAAATACCGAATCGGTAAAATCCGATCTTGAAATTTCGAATACATGACATGTGAGCCTGTGCACCAATCAGGGACACCTACCACACCCCACATCCTAGCATCTGAGAGATCAGCCAATCAGGTGCAAGTACCACACCCCAGTACCTGGAGGTGGCCACACCCATGCAGGTGCAGAGCAACAGAACTGCAGAGAGAGCTGGAAGGGAGACAGAGGAGCAGGCTGCAGTGAGACCAAGAGAAACAGCATGGAGTCCCAGGAGGCACAAAAGGATGGAGGGGACAGGAAGAGAAAGGTGAAATTCAGCCCAACAGAGCTCCAGGTGCTGGTGGAGGAGGTTGTGCAGCACTACAGCCAGCTGTTCGGGAAACAGTCTCTGCATGTAGCAGAGTCTGTAAAGAGGACCACCTGGCTGGCAATACAGAGCAAGGTCAATGCTCTAGGAGTGACCCACAGAGAAATTGACGACATGAAGAAGAGGTGGTATGATATGAGGATCATCACCAAAAAAAAACTAGCCACCCAGAGGAAGGAATCAGCAGCAACCGGTGGGGGGAAGAGCCGTGCCCCAAGCCTCAACGACCTGGAGCAGCTCGTGGAATCAACCATGGAGCCTGAAAGCATACATGGGATCGGGGATGCTGATAGCGCAGCCAGAGCTGCAAGTAAGAAAGGTAAAATGCCATGGACATGTACCCCACCCATTCCCAGGCCCCTTCCCCAATGTGGGTGAATCACTCACAATCTAGCACACATGACTGTAGTCCCCAGCAATGCATCATGGTAGTTGTGGTCATAGGTACATATATCAAAGCTGCCAACACCGAACCCTGCATGCCATGCCACACTCCCCATGCACAAACAGTCTGGGCAAATGTAAATGTGTGTTAGGAATCTGTTTTGGGAAAACAGGCAGCTGATCATTGACCACGTCTGTTCACAGGAGAGTCATCGCGCAGAGCAGCGCTGGGAGGGGAGTGTAGTGCCACAACATCGTCTGCGCGGGAGAAAGCAAAAGACACTGCTGGACCTAGCACTGTCCCTGAGGAAACATCCACACCCCAGGCACCCACAGCAATGGAGCACGACACCACTGCTCAGCCACTCTCGCCCCTGCTGTTCGACACACAGACTCAGCCAGCACCAGCAGGAGCCACAACACCCAGCTCAGGGTCCCCTGTGCGCGTGAGGCCAAGGAGGCAGGATGTCCCACCTTTACGGATCCTGGAGAGCTCCGATGAGGAAGTGGTAGTGGCTCCCAGAATTACTACACCAACAATGGCTGGCCACGCTGGACAACTAGTCTCACTGGATCTGGCCGTGCAGGTGACCGTGTCCGTAGGGCACGAGAGCAGGATGAGGGGCAGGATGTGCAGGGTGTCTTCGCTGGGCTTGAAGCCACAATGGTGAAAGTCCAGCATATGCAGGCCAAAGGCATCATGGCTGTGCACCGGCAGGTGCGCATCCTGAATACCAGGATGTCGGACATCGATTGGGGGATAGGTGCCATGGCAAGGGGAATGGAGGCCATGGGCAAAGGGATGGAGGCAATGGGCAAACGGATGGAGTCCATGGCAGAGGTGGTGAGGGGCATGGAGCAGCGCATGGGCACCCTCTGTGACAGGCTGCAAAGTGACCAAGAAGAGAGGCGCAGGTATAGGCGTGAGGTCAGGCTGCTCAATCAGTCGATTAACCGCTTGGCAACTTCCACCACCCTGCAGTGTCGCCGCTCTGTTAATCTGCAGACTGACATTGTTCACTGCTGCAGTGACTTGTCCCGGGGGATGGGGAGGGTGACCTCAGCAATGGAGGCAATGCTGACCCAGCTGACAGCCACAGGTGGCAACATGGTTGTTGGGGACACTGAGGAGTCAACAAGCAGGAGTGGGTCCAGCACGCCTGTTCAGGACATACGTAGGAGCAGCAGACTCCATGCCGAAGACACCGGCACCACTGCACATGTAGACCCCCAGCCCAGTGCCTCGCAAAACATCATGCGTAAGCGCAAGCATTGAAAGACATATTGATCACAGGACAGGTCAAAGTGAGGAAACTTTGGCAAAACATTGTGCAAGGTGCATTTAATTTGATTAATGTTTTTTGGAAGGTGCAGTTGTGTACATTAAAGTGAGTGTTCCAATCACTGGACATGGCTGTGTGTCATCGCTCAATTAGAAGTATCTGTTGGTAATTTCAGCACGTCGCAGTCGACCATCTGTTGCTGGTGCTGCTCCTGCTGCATTGTGATCTGCTTGTACTGTCCCATCATCAATGTCCTCATGATATGTGAGTTCTATCTCTGTGCCCTCCTTGGTGGCAAGATTGTGCAGCATGGCGCAGGTCGCAATAATCTTGCAACAGATAATTGTCGTGTATTGCCGTGCACCTCCACTCTTATGGAGGCACCTAAATCTACTTTTCAGCAGCCCAAATGTACGTTCCACCACGCAACGTGTTGTTCTGTGTGCCCGGTTATAACGCCTTTCACTCCTGGTGGATGGGTTCAGGTAGGGGGTGAGCACAAATGAACGCAGGGCATATGCACTGTCACCTGGGTGGGAAAGGATAATAAGATTAGTCACATACTCAGGAGTGCTCCTTCTACATGAACTGTCAGGGTGTCTCACACTTACTTACCCAGCAGGTATCCATCACCAAAATCACCAGCAACAAAGCGTCTGTATATCCCACTGTTGGTGAATATGTAGGAGTCGTGGGTACTCCCAGGATATTTGGCTACAATGTCCGTTATCATGTTGCTAGCGTTGCAGATCACCTGCACATTGATTGAATGTGTGGACTTCCGGTTTCTGTAAATGTGCTCAGTTGCTGCAGGTGGGCATAGTGGGATGTGCGTACCATCGATGCAGCGATGCAGCCTATTATGTGCGGGAACTGTGCAAGTTGATAGTATTCGGTTTTTGTCCTTGCTAGTTCTGCAGGTGTCTCAGGGAACTCAATGTAGTGCTCCATCCTCTGCATCATGGCGTTTAGGAATTTTCTGAAGAAGCATGACAGGCAGCTCTGGGACACTCCACCTACAGTGGCTATCATGTGCTGGTAGCTCCCAGAGGCAAGAAGGTGTAGGCAGCACAGCACCTGTACATGGGGTGGGATGGCGTGTGCTCTTGGGGTTGGGTGTTCCAGATATGGGTGGAGGTCCCTGATCAGGTCCAGGATTGTTCTGGGGTGGAGTCGGTACCTTTGCAGGATCTCTGCTTCAGTGAGTTGGAAGAGGGTGATCCTCTGCCTATATACCTGCTCCTCCCTTAGCCAGACCCTCTCTCCTGCTGCCTGTATCCGTAGCTGCCTTGCAATTACGTAGAAGGCCGCCATTGTGGGTGTACTGTTGCATTTTGGGAGCTTCTTATATATCCTGTTCCTGGTTCCCACCTGCTTCCAATCCATGTTAAATACCGACTCTTAAATACCGAATTTCACGAAATTCGGTTTTTCCTGACTTTGCTACATCTCAAATGGCCTTTTTTACCACTTCTTATTTACCGACTCGGTAAATATGAATTCGGTATTTACCGATTCGGTAACTTACCATTTCTTATTTACCGATTCGGAGATTATGTGTTCGGTAAATTCCGAATCGTGTAATACCGAATCGGTGTTTTACCGACTGGTATTTACCGATTCGGTACATTTTTGGTGACATACATCTCGATGCACTAATACCGGTCGGTAATGGCCGAATTTACCGAATTTCGGCCGTTACCGACCGGTATTTGGCTACCTACATCGGGCCCTTAGTCTTTGTTATTTCTTTATTAAGTCTCACATGGATTGTTTGAAGCAGATGGAGCCATAAATAAAGATCATTGTAAAAGATTTATGATTTATCTGATCCTCTAATTACTAGCCTATTTTTAATATCCCCAGTCACCCTGAAGTGATAATGGGTTTCTTCTAGCTAGACTGGTCTAATTAGCTTACCAGTATACTGTTTAAAATCCCTTATAAGTAATCTTTTTGTAAAAATTGAGAACTCTGTTGTTTGAGTTTCTTTGATTCATCACTAAAGCTTTGAGAGAAGACCAGGGTTGGACTGGTATGTAGGGCAATCTGGCAGCATCTAAAGTGCTATTCTGACAGATAAGTGTGTGGGCCATTTTGTGGCTGCTTGGGGGCTTGTTTTATGGTTTGGGGGCCTGTTTTATGGTCTGAAGGGCGGGCTTTAAGATGTTTGTTTCCCCGATATAACAACGTAGATTGCCTGCAGTAAGCACACATGCACACAGTCTCCCAAATATTTCAAAGCACCTGTGTGTTTTTCCACCTTCAAAAGTGGGCCAATTTTTAGGTCGAGCCTTGGCAGCGTGCATGCGCTGACTGCAAGATCTGTTGCAATCACTATGAGGAGTGTAAACCCACCTGATGGTTACCATTAGCTCACTCCTGCATCATTCTTCATGTTTTGCTTTTCATTGGTTGGCGCCCTGATACATCACTTCCATTTTTCGCTCAGGAGCACCGGCTACCTACAGTTTCCTTACACAGTAAGTGCTTATATGTTCCTGTGGAGACTACTTCTTTTATTGCCTGCTTGTTATACATAGTTGTTGGTAGTCATTGCTGTTTTTAAGCGACTGTTGCAGTGTGTATGTTAAGTTCATATTTTCACATGAAAATAGTCCTGTGTGGTGTACACGTCACTGAACTGAGGCTGTGAGTGCAAAGCTACTCTTGTTGCTGAGGTTGTCGCGTGTCCTATATCTGCTGCAATTCTGTAATGCTTGTTTATTATAGTATGCATGAGGGCTGCAAGGTTAGTTTATTTTAAATGCTGTTCTGTTGCCATGCATGATATAAAAAAAGTTCTGAAACATACATCCAGCCCCTCCACTCCCCCTTGTGCATGGTGCTGCTGTTCTCTACAGCAGGGCTGCTTCAGTCACCATTCAGGGATGGGTGGGTAACGTCTGACTATGTGCCCTGTTTCCTTTCACCTGGATGCCATGCATATCGTAAAGAAGGTACGTGTATTTCCTATGAACGGTGAGAGTCCCACACACATTAGCGTCTCTTTACAGAGTTTGCCAGTGAAGTGCTACTTTTGTTTTATCGTCTTTCTTTAAACAACATTGTTTTCCCTGGGTGGGGAAGTGCACCATTCCTTGAGGTACTGCAATACCTGGTTGATGTGTAAAGTGAAAAACGTTTAATGTGATCCTTATGAGCTGTTTTCCTTTGCCTTACGTTTAAACGCATATTTCAACATTATGCTTGCTTAATGTGCCCTGCTCTTCTGCACATACTTGAAGGCCAAAACACCACCATTCTGCATACAGGCGGTAATCAGAAAGATTAGTTTAGGCACAACAGCGCTGCAAAAATGAGGATGCATGCCCTCTGCCACCTAAACCCCACCTCACCTCCAGTGTTAGATTTTTTTTAAGGCACTGTCGTGGTAACAAATGAAACAGATGCTCTAATTGCTGGGTTTTTTTCTCCCCAAACTGTACATGTGACTCTTTAACAGAAATAAAAGCTGCAGAAACTCTTGAATCCGCACGCAAGAATGTTCTATTTATTTGCATATGTTTGGTCACAATGCATGTATTTGGTCCAACCGATCATGTGGATTTATCTGCCTCAGCACTGTGTAGGGGCATCCTTCTGAATACAAGTAACCTCACCTCCCTCTCCCTCACCACACTGATCTCACATCCCCGACCTCCCTACAGTTGTCACTTCTCCTGCTCTGCCACTGGTGGCTGCCCCAAACCCCTCTCTCTTTTCTTCCACTTGTTATACCTCTTTCGTTCTCTGTCTCACTCCTACTCACTTGCTGAAAAAACGTGACTGCAACAAACAGCTCTTACCCTCTCATTCCTCTCTGTTACTTTAATTGTGACCCTATAAAATGGATCCATAAAAGAAAGAAATACTTTTGCTGCACGTATCATTTTTTTCTGACATTTTTCTATTCCAAAGTGCAGTCTGGGACATAGAAAAAAAAAGGTTCAAAGTACAAAAAATAAATATAAAACGAAATAAAGCAAGACAGTGTGGCCACAAACAGCCAGATTGGTGTTATTCACACCTACACACATCAGTGCTACTCTAAATAGTTTGACAGTGTAGCCCTACTTTCGTTTTCTAGTCTTCCTTTAATCAACGTGTGGGGAAGTGAACCTTTTTATCGCCTCCTATCGCTGGATTTTATCGCAGAAATAACGCAGTATTACCAACATTTATCTCCAATGCGATATGAAATCCAGCGAAAGCGGCGAAACTCATGTTTAACGTGACATTTCCAGCAATAAAAATCCAATCGCTAAGGAAAATCTCGCTAATAGGCAGGTGGGGACTTAGCCGAAGAATCCACCTCCCATTGACTAATATGGCTAAGTCAGGTTTTTACCAGGTGTAAAATCCTGTCGCTAATCGCGGTTAGCGTGCGTTTTTTAATCCCGTCGCAGATATTGCTAATAGGCGATAGCTGTGTTAGCGACTGCTTTCAATCGCTAACAGGTTGAGTACGCCTACTTTGCATGTCATTAGCGATAAATATCGCTGACATGCAAAGCGGGCCCCAAACCAGTCGCTATCGCCTAAAAGCTGTCGCTAACTGCTGTTAGCGACAGCTTGCTGATAGGGCGATAAAAATATCGCCGCTTTAGCGGGAAAAAGTGCCGCTAAAGCGGCGACATTGCCCTTGCTAATATGCCCCCAGATACTTTTAAGGAAATTTTTAAAGAAAATGTGAAATATTCTGCTTCGTGTCACAGTAAAGCTTTTGTGACTGACGACTCTTGAATAGTGGTGAATTTCGCTTATCTGAAACGTGATAAAGCCAAAGAAAAAGAGAAATCAAGGCAAGGATGCAGTAAAAGATTATTCGATCCACATCTAAAGTCTTTACGCTAAGATTATAAGATTTACAGTTATATATAAGATTTTAGCTTTAGGCAGGCACCTACGACCAATTATTTGCAATGATACTTTAAAGCCGGTTTCAGCTTAACGTCTGCAATGAAAGTGAAACCAACATGACATACAATTTTATGTCACTAGCAAACACCTGACTCCGCATCTACAATGCTCTGAAGAGCCCACTTTGTGTGACAATACTACACTGCATGCCTTAGCTGAAAGATAAGCTCCTAGTGCCTGGCTGAGCTTGCATAATCTAAATTGTTTTCCAGTTACATGTATGCAAACCTGTGGTTGGTGAATTAAAACAATATTTCACAGGTTGAAGACGAGCCCTTTCGTCTTACTTTCATGGTAGAGCATTGCCCCATCCCATGTAAACAATACACCCTCATTAACTTAGCGGTTTAATTAAACTATGCCCTCCCTCCCTCAAGAATCAACATACTCAATCACCCATTAATACAATCATTCACTCAAATGATGCAGCCATCTGTCTGTCTACCCATCTGTCCATCCGTCCATCCGTCTGTCCGTCTATCCATCCATCCATCCATCCACCACTGTTCCCCTTTCTTACCCAGCCTGGCCACCCTGTCCTTGCACCTCACACTGCCCTTGGTCCAAAACAATGCACTAGCAACAGTGGTTCGCCCACAGACATCATTGCACTGTAGCTAAAGGATTTTCAAGTTGTAGAAATTATATTTTCTATACTTAATCGTGCCTGACTAACTCCATAAAAAAGAAAATGGAATGAGTTGAAGATAAGGGGAATTATTTTATTTATTACATTTCTAACATTCTTTCAGTTGTTGCAGTCCCACGTGGAAAGCATTTCAAAGCTGTTTTCACAAGTAAAATGTGCAAAATGACTTAAACATGTATGAATAAACAGCATGTCCTCCCATGTCCAGGAAAAACTGACAACTCTGAACCTGTTTGCCTTATTCTTTCATCTTTATTAGAAACCTGTTTATGCCATATTTAAAGGGAAGACATTCTAGGCCAGGCAAATGTGATCTGGTTCAGTGTTGCATGTCCCTAGTGCTTTTGCACAGAATGATCACTGGCTGGCATTGCTGAGCAGAGTAAGCAGCATCTCAGTGGTGAGAAATGCCCATCTGCCGTTAATGATGCAACCAAGGGACTCAGCACAGTCTAAACTTAGCAGAGGAGGGAAATCACGTGTTGATTCATTTTTTTCCACTGGCTCCAGTTCTAAATGTCCTTAGGCTATAAAACGACTTCCTGTAAACGTGCAAGCTCCAGAGACCTTCGTATAAGTCTGATTTCTTTTCCGCATGTCATTTAAAGCTGTACTTCAAGACAAAGAGCATGGCGCCTGAAAACAATTATTATTAAGGATGACACTCGAAGGCATGATTGGTCACTAATGAATAAAGTCAATATCTTACATGTATTAACGTCCCGCGTGGCTCTCCATTGCTTATTATTAAATAAATCAGCAAGCCGAGTCAATACGGGTAGAATGTATCATCATCTTTGACCTGCAATCAACTGTAGGCATGGACAGCAGTGGCATACACTTTGCAAATGCTTCCTGAATGCTACTACATGCGTTAGTAAAAACCAAATGCCCAATGAAATTGTACGATAAGCATGCTACCTAAAGCAAGGCCCTTTGAAAATGATGCCACCCTCTGCTTGCTGGTTTAACAATAGAGAACTCTGCGGTTATGATCAGATGGTGCCTGCTTAATGATGTGTGGCATTGTTTTTTTCCCAATAAAGTCCCTATGGCTGTGACACCTCTACTGCATAACATGCTATGCTACCGTCGGGTCACTAACCTACCAAGCATTCAATCAGCAGTGAGCTGTGTGATTGCTGACAAGGCCTACTGCGAATGATTGTGCCTGTACCTCATTCAGATCCCGTCACTACATGCACCTCGGCTTCCTAAGTCCCATCACTGGCTGTGGAAGAATAATTCTAGATGCCATATTTGTGTCTATGACCAATTGCATAGCATGCACGCACATGTCAATCTGCATGAGTTTCTCTGCAATGCTCCGTGAGGTTGAATATTAGCTAACGTTATTATTAAGGTAGGTAGTATTTTAAGATGCATTTGATTTGATTATTTTAGAATCATGTGCATTGTTTGAGGGGGGTGGCAGTTCATTATGTGACTGAAAAATATCTTCTAATGTAAAGAGCACCCGTTGGCACATTTAAAGCAGAAAATGAGCAGATGAGTTAATCCAAGTCTTTGAGCTGACGTTTCTGTGAAGGCCTGCAGCTATGCTTTCTGTTTACCAAATGGAATGCAGAACATAAATATTTCTATTCAACTCCCCTCAGCGCTCCGAAGTGGCATAATGGAGGCATAAACGCTATATAACATGGGTTAATACTTATTTGAATAAAACTCACACTCCACTCTCGTGACCTTTTTCAGAGGGCCGTTGTAAACTAGTATCCATTATGTAGTGTTTGTTTATCCTGGCAGCTAACACGTTACAGTTTATTATCATACATGGTCACTGTCCTAGCAAAATAATATGAAAAATGCCAATTGAACTACTGTTGCCCCATTTGTGCCTCATTACAGTGATCATCTCTACCTTGCTCTTGTGGGTATCAGAGTTTACTGAAGGCCAATAGGATCATTCACACATGCATCTTTGTGAAAGTCATTTTCTTCTGCAAAATATCTAGCCCTTCATCCCTGTGCTTTTCCGGGGTTCCTCTGTCACTCAGCAATTAACATGGGGGGACAAACCTGTGTCTATGGAACCTGTTTCCTATGACAATCACCCACTTTGTAGCCACCCATTCCTTCATGAGAAAGAACTTTAAACATTCACTTTCCTTATATATGTGTATACGTAGAAAGTGAAGTACGCAACAAAACAATTTTCTTTTCTAGCCAGGAGCCTACCGAGTGCTGCTTTCCTATCAGAACTCAGAATATAGCTGGGTGTCTCTCAATCGTTCATTCAGCTTTATCCTGACTTCTTATTGGGCCTTGGGCGATGTTGTGATAAATGCGTCAGCGCCCGAGCACGCTCCTATGTATAGACATCCTGCACTGTTTTGAGCATGCACTGCATATCTATGGAGTTGTGAATGTGTGAGAGGGCTGAAATGAAAAGTGCCCCTTGATCCAGCGGCCTATAGAAAATATATCATAAACAATGCTACCCAACTTCATAACCTATAAACAAATTTCTACACTAATTTATGGACCCATTTATAAACATGACATATTTTGGGCCTACTGAATCAGGTGGTCAGATTAAACCTATATACACATTATTTACAAACTATATACAATTTTATACATCTGCGGAAGGAATATTGTCATTAGAATAAATCCTAACCATTTAAACGACCACCATTGGCGATGTGATCTAGCTAATAGTAACCTGCACTTCTGAATAACCAAGACCAGCTTGTTTGTCAAAAGTAAGATTTTATTTACTAAATTATGGTATTTCAAATTGTAAATTTAATATTGTAATTTTATTAGCATTAAAGTAAACATGTTTAAAAGTTTCATGATAAAAATACAGTTTGAGTAAGAAATTTAAAGTTTAAGAAAGATTTGCATTTCTAAAGCCTAAGTCCCTAGCTAAGCTAAATAAATGGAAATTAAAGTAAAGTTCTTTGAGGATTCTTACGTGCTCCACGCAAAGTCCAGCAGCACTTCACCCTCATCGGAAAGTCAGAAAGCAGCAGCCAGCCCATCCCTAAGGGCATGACTTTTTATACCTTTCTATGCTAGCTAAACTAAGCGAAGGAAAGTTTTCATAAATCCTCGAAGTCCCATTGGTTGAGAGTGACAAGTGACATGTCACCCACATTTCAAAAGTTCCATTAGGTCACGTTTCTTAAAGACCATTGTCTTTTCCGAATACAACCAGGAGCTTCCTTGGTTTGCAACAATTGTAAATTAATGTTCTCACAGTGTTCATTTCATTTCCGCGGGTGCCAAGTTAGAGCTGACAAAATTGTCCTTTATCACTTGCTTCCGACCTTGGCCACGTCCGACAAAATGGTGACAGCATGTCAGATTTGCTTAGTGAATGCAGCTTTTGACGAACACTTTTTCAGAATGGGCTTCTCGTGACTTGTGCAGAAGTAAAATTCAGCTTTAGCAAACTCGAGCAAACTAGGCCCAAAAGTAGGCAACTTATGCTTTCTAGTAATAAACAAAAACAAGAAAAGTATTAATTTAAAAGAAATAATGTTGATTCTGTATCCACCCTAGGTTTACTAATTAATTAACCCTCCCGATTAGTCTAATGTTACCTAGCAAATGCAAACAAATAAAGCAGCGTTTATATCTACCAGTCTTCATTAATCCATGAAACTTATTTGCACCTAGAATAGTAGAAATAACATCACATAGACAAGGGAAAGCAAAATAAGCACATGCTTCTTTTAAGTTTTGCTGCAGTTAGTAATGACAAAAACGAAAACAACAAATTATTTTTATTATTTTGTACGAACAAAAAGATGCAACATTTATGCACGTTTATGAGCACACATGTTAGTCCCCCCATGTGTAAAGTTTAATCTAGGTTGTATTAACACGATACATTACAAATTATTAATATTATTATTCAAGTTATGGAAATGTGACTTTGCGAGTTTAAACAAAATTTTGTTTTCTATCTCGCTCCATCAACTCCCTCATCTGGTGATTAACAAATCACCACACCAACACACAAAATTTTGGTAATTAAAATTCCCGAGAAATTGATTCAAATTCATTTGTATCAGTAATCCTAAAAATCTGTTTCTGCATAATCTTTGGAATTAGCATAACGCTCTCTATGTAACTCCTGTAATTCAATCTCCCTTTCTTCTTCTTTTCTAAGTTTATAGATTCTTTTCTTTTCTTTCAACTGCTTCTTTCTCTTATGCAACAAACAACCTATTTTTGTCAAAATAAAAATGAATACTATTATAATCAAAGGTGCCAAAATCTTACCAAGAATTGAACTACCAATATCATGAAACCAATTTTTAATTGCTTGGAACCTTTTTGAAAGTTTCCCTGTAAAATCATCTTCTTCTAAAGGAATTATCTCTGAATGCATTTGTGTAATGTTTTTAATGTACTTCTCAATATTCTTACTTTCATCAGGTATATATGTGCAACAATGTTGTACATGTAAAATGCCACAGACTCCTCCCTCTTTTGCTAGGAGTATGTCTAAAGCAAGTCGATCTTGAATTACCATTGATCTGATTGCAACTACTTCAACATTCACTAATTGGAATCCATCAGCTGTGTCTGTTGACAATCTGTCAACAATTGTGGACAATTTTCTAATTCTCCCTGCATTTAGAGTTATACCAACAAAAGGTATCACTGCTTGAAAAATATCTCCCAGAACTTCTGTAAAAGTTTCTCTTTTGACTCTATTTACATAATTATGAATTTTGAACAATCCTTCTGAATCTCTATCAACATGAAACACTTTAGGAAAAACAATTCCCACATAACAAGTTCCATACCAGTGGTCTGGAAGGTTGTAGTAGGCTTTGTCACCACAAACAAAATAAATCCCAGGGAAGATTGGATCTTTTCCACCTTTGAATCCCCAACCTCCCAAAATCTGATAAGTATCTTCACAGTTACTTGCACCTACAAAATAATTATCAAAAAGTGTATTATCTCTTCTAATGCAAAGCTTTCCACTAATTGGTTTATCTATGTGAATTGCAACATTTTCAAGCAATTTGCCATTTAATTTCTCATCCTCTTTTTGCCAGAATTTTGACTTAGTCTGCTTGACTAATTCATTTCTTTTGTAAATTGCTCTTCTCTCTTCAACCATATTCAAAAATTTCTTTCCCTCAGCACTCAATTTGCATGTTAGATTATTCTTGTAAGCATACTCGTAAGTGAGTTCGTTAGTAACAAGGAAAAATTCTCTCATTTGTTTGGCTTTCTTGTGCTTATTTAAAGCACCATCAATCTTTATATTCGCAAAAATCTCGTCAAAATCTGAATAGTAATATTCTAAGCGTCCAGTTTGATAAAATAAGCTAGTTAACACACTACATGTTACACCATATGTAAGAGGAAGCATATTGTATGTCACTCCCTCAGAAACAGAAGCAGGTAACTTGACGCAGACATAGCAGTCTTTTGCATCCATTACCTTGACATATTCACTCAAAAGCTTTGTGAATGTATTACTTGAAAAATCACTAATAGATTTATCTTGATGAAAGTTAGGTTGATGATCAATAACTTTAGCAGATGCACTATGTTTAGTTTGACTAACCAAAGCTTTGCTTGTCATGTTAACTTTGTGTAATTCTCTATTCATCTCTAATGGGATGATCACAGCTAAAACTAACCAGAGCAGAATTAAAATGAGCAGACACACCAGAGTCATCTTACAGCATCTCTTAAAAACAGAACACTTTGAAGTGTTCTCCTTAACATAAGGCATTTTGGTTAGTTTTGCCACAAAAATTAAAAACAAAATTAATTTTAAAATTTCTAAGACTTAAACTATTTATACCCCCCTTTTAAAATAATTTTATTTTTAAAACCCTAAACAAGTTTTCTTCGACCTTATGTCATACATAAGATTTCTTCAACTAAACAGTTTTTCTTCGACCTTATGTCAGCTAACAAAATTTCTTCAGCCTTTTGCCAAATTAAATTTTCTGTACTTCAATCATTGTCACTAATTTCTTCTATTTCGTTTTCTTCTTCACTACTACCATAATTGTCAATAACGGGTGGAATTACTAAATAAGTCCACTCAGGAGACTTGTATTTTTGGTTTGGTCTCACTATTCTTTTTCCTTTTCTCGACACCACTTCAATTTTCCTTCCAACTCCCACTTCCTTTCCAGGACTCTTTTGACTACTGATTTCTTCAACTTGCTCTTTAGGTTTCTTGATCAACCTGACTCTCAATCTTCCACCAGGCCAGTAGTCTGCTTTTCTCACGTATTTCTTCTTTGGTTCAGAAGCATTTGATTCTGACTTCCAAGCCCTTTTCTTTCTGTTTTCACTTGCACCATCCACGTCACTTTCTTCAGTTTCGTAGTCTGAAATTTCAATTGACTCAGGAACTTCTCTATTTGGCAGTTTTACTCCTTCAGGAACACTTCTCTGATTTCCAATACTGGTACTTGGTAATTCGTCTTCTTCTTCTTCTTCAATTACCTCCAACTTCCCAGACTTTGGATTTCTGTTCCTTACTTCAGAGCTTGTTTTCTGCTTTTCGATACTCTCCTGATCTGAAACTTCTTTTTGTTTCGCTTCTCTGTCTTTAATAGAAACAACTGAATCCTCAGTTATCTTTCCTTTTAACAAATTCTCTTCACCTTCAGAATCAATTTCAATAATTTCCAAGTCTTTTCTTGTTGAATTTTCATTCACAGATACAGGTTCCAGATGTCGACCTTCTTGTCGATCTTCAGGATCTGGATTTATTTCACCTTCTGCTTCAGAATCAGAATCATTTGTAGTATCACTTTCAACATCAGAACTCTCAGGAGTTGGTACTGGAATTGTATGACTAGGATGAATCCAACGTTTCAATCCTTTGCATTTTACAGCATTAGTAGTGATCAAAATTATTTGCCTAGGCTTCTGCCATCTAGGAGCCAGACAATTTCTACTCCGATGTACTTTCGTTCTGACCCAGTCACCAGGTCTCAGGTCATGTGTCAAAACTTTCTCATTTGATTGTGCTTCAGTTCCCACCTGATTAGACACAGAAGTCACTATATCAGATAACCTTTTACAGTAATCCAAAATAGCACTGTCATTTATGCTCAACAGTTTACCTACAGGTACAAAAGCTTGCCTCATAACTCTTCCCATTAAAATTTCATGAGGACTCAAACCTGTCTTTTTATCTGGTGTACTTCTTAATGACATCAAAACAAGTGGAAGAGCATCTGTCCACTTTACACCTGTTTCAAGACACATTTTTCCAATTCTGTTTTTAATCGTTCCATTAATCTGTTCAACTACCCCAGATGCCTCTGGTCTGTATGCACAGTGTATTTTCTGCTCAATGCTCAAAGCTTCACAAATTAACTTCATCAGTTTGTTATCGAAATGGCTTCCTCCATCACTCTCAATAGTGACTGGAAAACCGTACCTTGGGATAATTTCTCTGAGCAGCAGTTTTGCTACTGTAATTGAATCACAATGTCTTGTAGGAAATGCTTCTACCCATCTTGAAAATAAACAAACGATTACAAGAACATATTTTAAGCAATTGTGTAAGGGCATTTCAATGAAATCCATCTGTAACCTGGTAAAAGGACCACCCTCTCGACCAATTATACCTGTCCCCACCAATGATTTTCTGTTTGGATTCATTTGTTGGCAAGACAAACACCTTTGACAAAAAGATTCTGCAATTGTTCTGAATTTAGTATTGAACCAAGTTTCTCTGAAAAGTCTAATCATAGAATCTCTTCCAAGATGTGCTGGACCATGATATAATCTGGCCATATCTGCAATTAAACAATTCGGTAAGACTATTCTGCCATCTTTGTAAACCCACACTCCATCTTCTTCACGTGGTCTACAATCTGATCTTAACCACAGATCTTTTTCCTCATCATCTGCTTCTTTTTGTAATTCTTTAATCTCATTCCATGTTTCTACAACTGTTGTTAGCATTAATGAATTTGAATCAGTTTCTTTACTCCTTTCCCGATTGTATGAATAACCTTTTCTTGCACAGTACTTTGCCGTTTCATCTGCAAATGCATTGCCTTTTGAGATATAATCAACTCCTTTAGTGTGCGCTGCACACTTGACAATTGCGATTTCTTTCGGCAATTGTATTGCTTCAATTAATCTCCTAATGAAAATTGCATTTTTAATTGGAGATCCTGCTGATGTCATATAGCCTCTCTGAGACCAGAGTTGTCCATAATCATGTACAACTCCATACCCATACTGACTATCAGTAATGATGGTAACTCTTATATCCTTTGATACTTCACAAGCACGAATTAAAGCAATCAATTCAGCCACTTGTGCTGATCGAACTCCTTCAAGACATGATGCTTCTTCAACATCTGCAACTGTGCACACTGAATATGAGGCTTTCAAGACACCTCCCTCTGATCTCAAACATGAGCCATCCACAAAGTAGACAAAATCTGATTCGGATAGAGGTCTATCTTTGATATCATGTCTTGGTTTCGTGCAGAATTCCATAACATCTAAACATTCATGTTCTGTTTCGATGTTATCAATGATCTCAGAATCAGGCAGTAATGTAGAAGGATTCAGATTCAAACATCTAGAAATTGAAACATTATCTGCTCCTAGTATGATTTTCTCATACTTTGTCAATCTGCTGCTTGTCAAATGCTGAGTTTTACCTCTTGTCAGCAATATTTCAACTGAATGAGGCACAAAAACTTTTACAGGAAATCCCATGATGATTCCTTCACTCTGTTCAAGACTAACACTTGTAGCTGCAACTGCTTTCAAACAACCTGGTAATGCTTTTGCAATGGGATCAAGAACTGCAGAGAAGTATGCAATAGGTTTCTTTAAATTTCCATGTCTCTGAATTAACACAGACAATGCACATCCTTCTCTCTCGCTGCAATACAGTTCAAAATCTTTCTCATAATTCGGCATACCCAAAGCAGGAGCTTGGCATAAGCTCTTTTTCAAATTCTCAAAAGATTCCATCTCAATTTCATTGAGAATAATTGGATCTTTTACATCAGACTTTGTCAGTCTCTGTAGTGGTTTTGCAATTACTGAAAATCCACTTATCCATTGTCGACAGTAACCAACCATTCCCAAGAACATTCTAACCTGTCTCTGTGTTCTTGGAGGTTGCATTGCTTGAATCATTTTAATTCTCTCAACTGTTACTTGCCTTTTCCCCTTTGCAATTCTGTGACCAAGGTATTTTACTTCTTGTTTGCAAAATTGTAATTTTGCTGGAGACACTTTATGTCCCTCTTCTGCAAGGCGATTTAACAGTATTATTGTGTCTGTCACACAATTTTCTCTTGTCTTTGCAGCTATCAACAAATCGTCAATATACTGCACTAACGTAGACCTACCTGGTAAATCCAAGTTTTCTAAAGATCTTTTTAACAACTCATTAAAGATTGAAGGACTTTCTGTATAGCCCTGTGGGATTCTTGACCATCCGAGAGTCTTACCTTGGAATCTGAAAGCAAAGATTTCATAACTGTCTGGATGTAAGGGAACAGTAAAGAATGCATTGCAAAGATCAATGACAGTGTACCATTCAGCATCATGTGGAATCTGGTACAGAATTACTGCTGGATTTGGAACCACAGGACAACATGGAACAACTATTTGATTAACCTTTCTCAAATCTTGTACGATTCTAAATGCTCCATTTGACTTTTTAACTCCCATAATTGGTGAATTACAAGGACTACTCTCCATTTCTTTTAATACACCTTGTTTGATTAATTTTTCAATTATAGGTGTAATACCTTCAATTGTTTCTGCTTTCATTTTATACTGTGGAATGTTAGGAAATTCTATTCCCTGTTTCAATGTAATTTTTACTGGATCTACGTTTTTCATCAGACCCATCTCGTTCCCAGTAAAATCCCATATATCAGATTTCACTGTTTCCTTGAGCTCTTCAGGCAAATCTTTCTCTTCAAATGCAGGAAACAATTTTGTTTCTTCTGCTTCCATCATCATCATTGTCATTCTGTATAAACCATCTTCCTCCATTGTTTGTAACTCGACTCCATCAGGAGAACAATATATTCTGCAATTCATTTTACACAGAATATCTCTGCCTAGTAAATTTACTGGACTACTATTACAAACCACAAATCTGTGTTTGTCTCTATAATTTCCAATTTCAACTGGAACTGGATCAGTTAAGTCAGTTTTAATTTGTTGATTGCTTACTCCAACAACTTGGATGGTATCCCCAGAGAGAGGTAGGTTTTCAATTTCCACTGATCTAACAGTAGAACGGGTAGCACCAGTGTCCACTAGAAAAGTGATGTCTGCATCGTTAACTTTCCCGTTTACAAATGGACCAGACTGGTCAACCTCAAGAGTGGCTCCAACAACACACTCTTCCTCCTCTCTCGGGCACCGTCAGCAATAATCATCAGAATCACTGTCTTGGCTTTCTGTTAACAAAAATTGTTGTGAAGCATTTTGCATTTGCACTCTTTGTTGCTTTTGCTGTTTTTGCAGTCTTATTACCTGTTCATTTCCCTGAAATCCCACATTTGGATTATATTTTTGAACCCCCCCACAATTCGGAAATGGTGGTTGTGGCAATTGATCCTGACAGTTATTCACCTGTTGCTGTCGCTGAATGTTTAACTCGTTTAACCCCTGTTGCATCTGTAGCTGTTGCTGCAGGTCAACACCATTCTGCATCTGTGGATTTAATAAGGGATTCTTTAAGTTTCTAGGAGGTTTAGGACACTCGTCTCTCCAATGTGCAATTTCGCCACAATTAAAACAAGGTAATCTTTGTTTCAACTCTTCAATCTTTGGGCTAAATTTTCTTGGAAAAATATTACCTTTAAGCTTTCCTTGCATCTGGTTCGTATTTCCAGTTTGAACAAAATTTGTGTTCTTATTACCCATGCTGGCAATTTGTTGCTCAGCTACTTTTACCTGAGCCCACATGGCTTTCTCCTTGAGCTTCTTTTGTCTTACCTCTAACTCATCGCTGCAATATTTAGCTTTTCTCAGAATATCATCCACAGAAAGTGATTGCCATCCTACAATGCTATTCCTGATCATATCTGCAATTTCAGGTTTTAGTCCATAAACGAATCTATAGATAAAATGACTCATGTCCTTTTCATCTAATTTTTCATAGCCACTGTATTGTTTAAAAATTAACAGTAACCTCTCATAAAAAGAATGAACTGATTCTTTTGTTTCCTGATTTGTCCTTTCTATTTTAACCCAATCAACTTCTTTGGGTGGAATTTTGTTTTTCATCCAAACGATCACTTTTTCGTAAAAATCCATTACTAGAGGATTTGGGGCACCTGTTTCTTTGATTCGTTCAGGTTCTGTTTTTGGCCAACTTATTGATATTTTACATTCTGTCCAAAGATCTGATGGTACGACAATGTCGAAAAATCCATCTAAATCAATCCACAGAACTTTTGACACTTTGATAAATCTATCCACTTGTCTATACCACTCTACCGGTTTCTCTCTCAATTTTGGAAAATCATTTGTGAATAGCAGTATGTCCTGTCTTGACCAAGGGACATGAACATATCCTCCACCTGCAATCTCTCTCATTGGAAATTGTTTTGACAATTTTTCCAATTTTTCATCTTCCTTCTTTTTCGTCCATTTTACTCTCCATTTATTGAGTTCTCCCAGCTTTTTGATGTAAACAATCAAATCTTTTATATGCACTATTCTTCCCATTGAGTTCAAACTCTCAATGTCACTTTCTGAAAAGTCTAGTCTGTAATGTTTTGCAAAATTCTTTTGTTTACTCACATCGATTTCAAGTTCCGCTGCTAGATCTTCTAATTGATCATATTTATTTTTAGTTTTCCACTGAATACTTTTACAAATGAACAGTAGTTCATCATCTCGATAATAATTTAAACTATCTGGACCAATTGTTCCAATTATTAATTCTTCGATATTTGCTTTTAATTTAGCCACTTCAAGTTTTGGAGTAGTTACCCTAACTTCAGGACTCCCTACATCTGAAATAGCACCCATTGGTGTTTTTGGAGATAAATCCTCATTAAAGGTTAAATCTGGCATTCTCGATCTCGAAGAGTTTATTTCGGATATGTCTGAGTAAAATTTTTCAGCAGCTTTTTGAATTTCTGCATTTAAAGGAATAGTTAACCCTGTTTTGTTTGATTCTCTTTGGTCAAATACAGGCTGAACAGGACCAATCGTTACTGGAACTGTCACAGCTTCCATGCTTTTTGTCATTCGTCTAATTAATTCTTCTTTAGATTTTAAATATTCTGCAGAATCATCTGTTTCAATATTTCTTGTTTCCCTTGCATAGTCTTTTGGAGCTTCTCTTGCTCTTGGAGTCATTGCAAAATGTCTACCTTCATTTCGAGCATTATCAAATTCTGGTCTTCTTGGAGTTTCAATAATTTCACAATTATTTGGATAAAGTTTTGGAGTTTCATTAATTGGAGGTGCACTCGGTGAAGTTTCGGTAGAAACCACCGGAGTAGACCATGATCTAGGAGGTCTTAAAGGTTGATTCTTTCTAGCTGTTGTGTATATTTCTTCCATAACTGCATCTTCAGATTCACTTTCTATAGATTTCCCAGCAGGAGTACCCATGACCATTTCCTGAATTAAATACAATCCTTCACTCATGTTTCCCTGCCTCCACATTCGCAATCTGTCTTCATGAGTTTCTCTTCTCCAAGGTGGAGTTTTAGTAGGTCTTTTAATTCCACTAGCTTCTCTTTGTAATTGATACATCTCATCTTCCCACTCAACTAAAGCTTCAAATTGAGTTGGTCTCGGTTTTGGAGTAAGAGCATTCATTTTCTCTCGTAAATTTCTCAAGACTTTTACATTAAATGAACCATCATCAGGCCAAGTTAAAACACCGTCGTTCTTAGTATAACGTTTCCAGCTATCGAACCATAAAACAGTATGATATCCATATTCACCTTCCATGTACGCTGCAGGTGTTTTATACTTATGAAGTAATTTACCACCTCACGTTTCGATTTTCTTGTCGGGTGAAAATAAATTTTTAAGTTTCTGAAATAATGTTGGCTTTTTCTCAACATGTTTAAAATGATAACTCATTTTTAAAAGTTAAATTTAATTCGTAAAATCGTTCGTATAATATTTCCGGGATGTTCCGCAAAGCAACCAATCCGTGCGCGAAACACACCAACAAGCCAATGACAGTTGAGCTACGTCAGTTTCCTGCTCAACGAATAAAAATGGAGTTTTTCTGAAGGACCAATCAGCTTACAGGTCGTCAGAAACTCAAGAGCCAATCAGAGTATAGCTTGTGACGTAGGTCACCCAATCCCAGCGCGGCTCTGTGACGTACACAGCAGCTGCGGTTTCTTGCTTCTCACTCCTAGCGCTTACCCCTCCTTCACAAAATCTTTTCACAGCGCCATTTTAAGGGCACTTTTTAGTGTAAATTAATTCTTAAACAATGACAATAAGGACTCATCTGTTTGTTTCACTATTTAGGATAGTTTACATACATTCAAGTATCCACACTTCGGAATAGTCGGCGCTATTCACACTAAGGATAATTTTCAATCGTCGGTAGAGTAACTCTTACCCCACCCTTCTAACACGTAAAATTATGAACTCGTTTTCCTCTGAACGCACCGCGAAGTGACAGTTCTAAGAGTTCCACTTGAACATAAATTACAAATCAAATTCGCACTTTCACACGGAAAATTCCCTAATTTCAAACACACATGAAATCCGTACAGGACTCTCACCTGTTTATAGAAATCATGCACCGTTAGCAAAATAACGACGTTATCCGTACAGGACTCTAACCTGTTTATAGATATAAAACATGTACACCTACAGGACTCTAACCTGTTTATAGATAATCATGCACCGACGCTACTCTGCCCTTCATTCAAGCTCGGATATAACTAATACTTTTATCACAGTGAGTTTTATGGAAGGCGCTTTGTCCCTATTCTCATGCTGCTCTAATTTCTTAGAAAACCCTCACTTTACAAGATTCACACCTAGCCCTAACACTGTGCTGCACGGCGACAACACTATGGTACACGGCGATACCTCTTGTGATACTCGGCGATATCACTGCAAACAGAACAGATGACTTGCGTGACTAATTTCTCGCCACACAATCTATACCGGTATAGCTTACAGATAGCACGAAAAACAAACTCAACATGTGTTAAAACATCGATCCTATTTCCATACCATAACACTTTAGTAACCCTTAGCAACCAACATATTACCTTGGTTACCCTTAGCAACCATCAATTTCTGCTACCAGAGAATTGATCCAGCGGCCTATAGAAAATATATCATAAACAATGCTACCCAACTTCATAACCTATAAACAAATTTCTACACTAATTTATGGACCCATTTATAAACATGACATATTTTGGGCCTACTGAATCAGGTGGTCAGATTAAACCTATATACACATTATTTACAAACTATATACAATTTTATACATCTGCGGAAGGAATATTGTCATTAGAATAAATCCTAACCATTTAAACGACCACCATTGGCGATGTGATCTAGCTAATAGTAACCTGCACTTCTGAATAACCAAGACCAGCTTGTTTGTCAAAAGTAAGATTTTATTTACTAAATTATGGTATTTCAAATTGTAAATTTAATATTGTAATTTTATTAGCATTAAAGTAAACATGTTTAAAAGTTTCATGATAAAAATACAGTTTGAGTAAGAAATTTAAAGTTTAAGAAAGATTTGCATTTCTAAAGCCTAAGTCCCTAGCTAAGCTAAATAAATGGAAATTAAAGTAAAGTTCTTTGAGGATTCTTACGTGCTCCACGCAAAGTCCAGCAGCACTTCACCCTCGTCGGAAAGTCAGAAAGCAGCAGCCAGCCCATCCCTAAGGGCATGACTTTTTATACCTTTCTATGCTAGCTAAACTAAGCGAAGGAAAGTTTTCATAAATCCTCGAAGTCCCATTGGTTGAGAGTGACAAGTGACATGTCACCCACATTTCAAAAGTTCCATTAGGTCACGTTTCTTAAAGACCATTGTCTTTTCCGAATACAACCAGGAGCTTCCTTGGTTTGCAACAATTGTAAATTAATGTTCTCACAGTGTTCATTTCATTTCCGCGGGTGCCAAGTTAGAGCTGACAAAATTGTCCTTTATCACTTGCTTCCGACCTTGGCCACGTCCGACAAAATGGTGACAGCATGTCAGATTTGCTTAGTGAATGCAGCTTTTGACGAACACTTTTTCAGAATGGGCTTCTCGTGACTTGTGCAGAAGTAAAATTCAGCTTTAGCAAACTCGAGCAAACTAGGCCCAAAAGTAGGCAACTTATGCTTTCTAGTAATAAACAAAAACAAGAAAAGTATTAATTAAAGAAATAATGTTGATTCTGTATCCACCCTAGGTTTACTAATTAATTAACCCTCCCGATTAGTCTAATGTTACCTAGCAAATGCAAACAAATAAAGCAGCGTTTACATCTACCAGTCTTCATTAATCCATGAAACTTATTTGCACCTAGAATAGTAGAAATAACATCACATAGACAAGGGAAAGCAAAATAAGCACATGCTTCTTTTAAGTTTTGCTGCAGTTAGTAATGACAAAAACGAAAACAACAAATTATTTTTATTATTTTGTACGAACAAAAAGATGCAACATTTATGCACGTTTATGAGCACACATGTTAGTCCCCCCATGTGTAAAGTTTAATCTAGGTTGTATTAACACGATACATTACAAATTATTAATATTATTATTCAAGTTATGGAAATGTGACTTTGCGAGTTTAAACAAAATGTTGTTTTCTATCTCGCTCCATCACCCTCACACACGCACAATTCATAGATGGAGCCCTGCAAATGCCCCCTCCTCTCTACTGATGACATGCGCAATTTGCCTGTTAGCATCACAGGACAGAGATACGAAAACAAACAAAGCGACAATTCAGTCAGGAATGTGTGTTAACTTTTCCGAGGGTCGAAGCTTCAAAGAGCAGTTTCTCTTTTTGTCAGTACTAGTGCTTGTGGGGCACCACTCTTGCGCCCTCTATGCACCAGCCGCCACAGAGGGTTGTTAGTAATGCCCTATTACTTACTGGTAATCTTCATTACTCCTGGTCCTGTTGTCCTCGTCCCATTCCTTACTAATTGGAGATGACCTTCTCCATGACAGAAAAAAAGAACAGGAGAATGTTGGGACACCTAACTCCACCCCTTCCCACTGGGAGTGCATAGGCAGTACCTACCCAGCATTCCGCCTGAACTACCAAGCCACCAACAGGAAGGCTGGTTGTCCGAGAGGGAAGGAGGGGCGTAAGGAACAAGGTTAATGAAGATTACCGGTAAGTAATAGGGCATTAGCCCCCGGTCCTCGTCCCATTCTTTACTAATTGGAGCATACCAGAAACTCAGCCTTCTGAACTCCCAAGAACACCAAGGACACCACACCGAAACAAGCACCATTCCAATTGTGGGACTTGGGCCTTTTTGCAGGGTCATCCCTACACTTTTTGCCTTCCTCCTGTGTTTTGTCTGACCTGGTGTTGGCTGTTTTATGACTCTGGGCACTTTACTACTGCTGATCAGCACTAAAGTGCATATGCTTTCTATTGTAAATTGGTGTATTGATTGATGACTCCATAATTGGGTTATTTGATTTACTTGACAGACCCTAGTACAGTGCACCATGTGTGCCTAGGGCTTGTAAATCAATCATAGAGGCGTTTGAACCGCCCATCTTCACAAGCTCCTACCTTCCTTGTCCCAACTCCCTTCCCCGGACAATCTGTCCTCCGGATGGAGCAAACATTCATTCCCAGTCCTCTTACAAAATCCTCTAGCATCTCCTCTTGAGCCTCTACTCACTCCTGCACCCCCACGAAGCGCGTCCCCCAGCCTGCGATGAACATCAGACCCAACCGCCCCCCCTAGTCGTACCAGCAAGAACACTACAACCATGCACCGCGGGCTCTGGCCACCAACCTTTACGGCACCCCTGCAGAATTCACGTCCCCTGATCATTATGTTACTCCTGCAGAAATCACGAGGTTGAATTCCCGTCATGACCCTTGGCATCCCGCATCGAGGGCTGAAAAGAGAGGTAGCAAATCAACTCCTGCAGCAAGAGACACAAACAGCAAAAGACAACTCAACTTAGCCCGGCCACCCAACCCACGAGAAGGCCCTAACCCAGACCTCATCTCCCCAGCTCCGGAAAACATGGCGCTCCGCCTGTCCTGTCCCTCTTAGAAAGTCGGTTAGAAATAATATTACTGGGCCTAAATGAAATCCTAACCAACCTCGACAAAACCCGGAAACTCCAGCAATCCCGACCTAGGACTCCCATTCCGACCATTCTTAACCTTCCAAAACACCCTATAGGGACCGCAACCACCCACGTGACCCGGTTATAGTGTCCCACTAGAACCGACACAGAGACCTTGCTAATGAGTCACACAAAAAACATTGCCCCAGCTTCCCACGCACAGAGTTTCCTAAGAAAGGAGGTCGAGAGCCAGAGACTTAGACTTATTAGAACCATAGCTGCAATGTCTGAAGAAGCAGCAGCAGTGCTAGCCTCCACATACACCTCACCTCCAACAGCCTCCCCTAATTCTAAAATTCAAGTGATCACGGGCTTCAGAAGAGACTACCCCCCCACAAAAACCCCCAGACCACCGTCTCTCCTCACCACCATACCCAGGGCCCCACCTGGAAACAATCTCAGCAAAATAGGGTTCTCCACCAACTGCATGCTTATCAATTGCAGATCTGCCACTAAACATGCCACAGAACTAGCAGAAGCCATTCTCTCTCAAGACTTAGGGTCATATGTAGGTAAACTGCATTTACCAATTCTAAAACACCGAATTTTACCGATTCAGTATTCTAGAATCGGAAAATGCAATGTAGGTAAATATTCGGTAAGTATTACTGAATCGGTACGATTCGGTATTTACCGAATCAGTATTTACCGATTCGGTAATTCCCCTTCATTCCTATGGGCCTGAAGGGGAATTACCTAATCGGTAAATACCGATTCGGTAAAAGGGAAAACACATTGAAGGGTGGCAGGGTGTCACTTTGCACCCCTCAATAGTGCATGGGTGCACATGTGGCACACATATATGCCCTAAGGGCATGTATGTCTGCCACATGTCACTGTTTTAAATTGCAAAAAATTGCTTCTTTTAGGGTTTTTGATATTTACCACCAATTTGTATTTGGTGATAAATAACGAATCCTAAAATGGGAAAGCACTCATTTGAGTGCTCCCTACATGACGGATTCGGTAACTTACCGAATCGCTATGTTAAGAATTCGGTAATTTACCGATTCCTTAAGTTACCGATTCCGAATCTTACAATCATGCCACCTACATCTGAAAAGCCTAATACCGGTCGGTAACAGCCGAAATTCGGTAATTTCGATCGTTACTGACCGGTATTAGGCTACCTACATCTGGCCCATAGACATTGCGTTTATCACAGAGACTTGGCTAAACGGAATCTCATCGCAAAAAACAACAAGTGATGGACTGAATGTGGATCAATGTCACACACTCCCCCAGTCAAAAGATCTGGGCCCAAATCCATCGTTTTTTTGCACTCCACACCACCCTGGGTCAGATAATGGCTTTATGCAAATCAGCTCTGACCCTGTTGCCCCATGGGAACAGTCCAGTCCGAACTACAACAGCCATATCTTTCCCAGACCGGAATCAAGCATCCGAGGACCGGACCGGTTTCGAGGTAACACCTCTCTTCAGCCCGGCTAGCTTGACTCCAAGTGGTGTGGAGTGCCTGGGACCCACGTCTGGGCATCCCCAGCGCACTTAGGGCGGCAATTGCAAAAAACAACAAGTGATGGACTGAATGTGGATCAATGTCACACACTCCCCCAGTCAAAAGATCTGGGCCCAAATCCATCGTTTTTTTGCACTCCACACCACCCTGGGTCAGATAATGGCTTTATGCAAATCATCACCATGCTTAGATATGCTTGTAACGCCAGGTTTTACTATCATCAATAAAGATAGGAAAGATCAACGAGGTGGAGGTGTAGCCATCATTCACAAGGACAACATCGACATCATGGAAATGGACTAATGTAAATAAAACTCCTTTGAATGCCTTACTGTCGACATCAAAATTAAGGACATCAATCCTATACTCTGTCACCTGCTCTACCATCCACCAGGTAACACTTCCACATTCGGGGAACACCTCTCCGACTTAATTACACATTGCGCACTCGGAGACGCTAACAACCTAATCCTGGGTTGTCTGAACCTACGATGGAACGAATCGAGCAGCACAGTAATTCAAACCCTTAACAATCTTCTATGTGACAATAATCTATTCCAACACTGTACAGAGGAAACTCACAACAAAGGAGCAACCTTGGATGACATCATCGCTCATCGAGGTGCAATCATCATTGACTACATTCTACCTGTAGACTGGTCGGATCACCACATGATCCTATTCAACATCAACCAAAGAGTGCTATACCGGCCTCCCGCACAAGATCCACCCAAATGGTCTAGAAATGCTAAGCGCGCTCCTCCCCAGCGGCAACGATCATCTCTCTACAACAGCTCTCAACTCCCTCTACAATTACGAACATGGTGGTCTTGCTTCATCAACTAGCACCCTTGAAGAAAAAAAAGCAGAGCTATTCCTTCAGCATCATGGTTTGACTCAGACATAAACGAAAAAAGGAGACAATTAAGAGCCTCAGAAAGACGCTGGAAGATTAATCCCACTAGTATCCATCGTGACCAACTCAGATCAGTCCGGAAGTAGTACAACAGCCACATCAAGATCAATAAATCCACGTTCTTCCGCACCGCACTGGTCAATGCAAAGAACAGACCCAAGGAGCTCTTCAAGATCATCAGACAACAAACATCCAAACCAGTCATGTCCACAGTACAAGCATCCAAAGTACTTTTTGATGACTTTGCAAACTTCTTCAATGACAAGATCTCCAAGATCGAGCTCTCTCTGGTCCATAACGGCCCCTCCCTTTTCAATAGCAGCCTGGCTGGATCACATCGCACAGCTCTCTCACCCAACAACAAACCCTGGTCACTTTTCCAACCCATTCGTGAAGCGGAGACAGTCAACTTGATCTCCAACTCCAAGCCCTCTACGCACTTATTAGGCCCTCTACCCGCGCAACTGACCAAAAACTGACATTTGCTTTAGCCCCACTCTGGTGCAAGATTATAAACAGCTCCTTTAAAAGCGGAATTGTCCCAGACTGCCTCAAAGTGGGTCAAGTCACCCCACTGGTGAAAAAACCTGGCCTAGATACTTCCGACCTGAACAACTTCAGACCCGTCTCCATCCTCCCTCTGTCAGGTGCTGATCAAGGCGCCTACCAACATGGGAGAAAGAAAGAACTACAACTCCCAGAAACCCCGCAGGAGAGAATGGACGGGGCATCTCCTTTCATATTGCAGCAAGCGCGACGATTCCGCGCGCGTAATTCTGGCCATTGTTTGTTGTTCGAGGAGCCAGGCTGGTTCCATGGATTCGGCGTTCTGGGTGTTCTAAGGAATCTCTTCGGAGATTATCATGCCTGATAAGTTCCGCGCTGAGGTAAGCGCTGTGATTTCGTTGGACCTTCCGATTTCAGCCGTTGAGGCTTGGAGATCGGTACTTTGAAACCGCGCTGCATTGAGCACGCTGTGGGGGCTGTTGTAGCCTCAAATATTTCGGGACTTTGCCTTTCAGTAATCCTGGTGCTTTTAGTAATGCTGACGTAAGCGTAAGGAGAGGCAATTCTTTCATTGGAGTAGACGCGCTGATGTAAGCGTTTCTGCTTCTGGCATACCATTTGAACTGGATCTTTATAACATTCAGGGTTCACCGTGAAGTGACTCTTTTTCGTATTGTTTTCTTCTGGATGTGCGTCATTTGGATGTGGTTGCTCTAATGTTCTTTTGACTTATCAAGACTATGACAAGAATGCAGTAATTCTAGGATCATAGCAATGAGGAATAACACTCGATATTCTGAATTGCCTTATTCAGATGGAATGTCAAACAAAGCTTACATCCTTTGAAGCCTTTACTTCTTTTCAGTATTCTTTTCTTCTTGAGTTTAAGGAATATGTTTGGGTATGTATGATGGTACACTTTGATAATAGTATGCTGAATGAGGAAGTTATAGATTTGACCTTATATTTGATTATCTGTTGTAGGTATGCTACATTGACCTTGTTGGGGAGAAACTCTGATTTGAAGTCAAAGAGTGCCGCTCCGTTCCCACAAGGTTCGTAGATAGTTCTAGCGAGAATATATGAGAGTAGTCTGTATTTTAGGTTTCAGACTAACCTTGTATGTTTCGTTTACAGGTATCCTTTTCCCCGCTGTTCCTACCCTAATTCCTTTTCCCTCGCCTGGTTGCCTTAATACTCTGTGTGCTGTTTTCAGAGTTTGATGACGTCTGGAGCTGGACCCCTTTGTGCATCACTCGAATCCTGGGGAGTCCTGTGGATATTACACCCTCTTCTATTCAAAATCCTAGAAAGATGGGTGTTACAACAACTAACTCAACACATGGGCAGTATCAATCTTCTTGACTCCCATCAATCTGGCTTCAGGAAAGGCTGCAGCACAGAATCCGCGATCCTCAACATCATCGATAACATCCACAAATCTCTGTTCTCAGATCAATGCTGCCTCCTTATTCTCCTCAACCTATCGGCTGCATTCGACACAGTAGATCACAAACTTCTCATCAAGGCTCTGCAAGAAAGGGCCAGGCTTGATGAGGTAGTTCTCAAATGGTTCTCCTCCTTCTTACACAACCAATTCCAGAGAATTAAAATCAAAAACTTCGAGTCTGATCTCCATCCAGTCTCAGGTCAACAGGGGTGTTCCTCAAGGATCAGTGCTCTCCCCTCAACTATTTAACATCTACATGCAACCCTCATCACCCTACTAAAAAAAGCTAACATACCCTTCCACCTGTATGCTGATGATACGCAGATCTACTTGGAAATCTCCTCTGCTAAGGACATACAAGGACTCAATGGCTTACTGAAGGAAGTACAACTCTGGTTGTCAAGCAATCACTTGAAATTGAATCCTGACAAAACTTAATTACTCCTCATATCAAATAAAGTAGAGAACCCCCAAATGGTGGATTGGCTAAAAGCTATTGATGCGCTCAATTGAAACCTCACCCTGGCTGACTCTGTTAAATCACTAGGCATCCCGCTGGACCCGAAACTGGACATGACCAAACATATTAAGAACACAGCTAAGTGCGCCTTCCTCAACCTGAAGTTATTGGCCAAAATAAAACCTTTCATCCCGCCCAAAGATCTCAAACAAGCCACTCAATCATTGGTGCTGTCAAGACTAGATTACGGTAATGCCGTCCTCACAGGAATTCCAAAAGCACATCTTGCTTCCCTTAAAACTACTCTCAACGCAGCTGCCAGATTGGTCACTGTACTCAAGAAATATGAGCACATCTCACCGGCAGTCAGAGAACTCAAATTGCTCCCAGTAGAAATGCGGGCTAACTTCATAACAGCCTGCCTCACACACAAAGCCCTACACACTGGCAAACACGAATACCTGGTGGCCAAACTCAAAAAAGCAGGACAGAACAGGATCCTCAGAAGCTCAAACACCCTTCTACTCATTCCACTGAAAGCTCGTAAACCAAAAATCCTTTGCCGAAAACGCACCCAAAATATGGAACTCTGTTCCACCCCACATCAGAACTATTCCCTCCTTTGCTAATTTCAAAAGCCAGCTCAAAATCTTGTTCCTCGATCAATCCCTAGTGAGCCGATAGGAGCTGTTGGAGCGCTGTAATCAACTTCTCACTCCGTCCTGACTCTACGCCAGCTAGACTTCTATTCTGATCTCTCTGGTCTGTGACCTATCAGTATTTGTATTGTGGGATTGTTCACATCATTGTATTTGTGTTTAATCATGGTCTGTAACTGATGTAAAGTGCTCCGATACCCACCGGTCTGGTCAGCGCTGTATAAAACTCCTCAAATAAAAAATAAAATAAATGCTGCTGGTGGGCTTGCAGCACTGGTTGTGCCACCCACAGAAGCAGCTTGTAAAGTGTGTCTCAGGCCTGCCATTGCAGAGCCTGTGTGCAGTCTAGTACTGCCATGTCGACTTGGTAAGTGCACCCACTTGCCAGGTCCTAAACCCTCCCTTTTCTGCATATCAGACACCCCTAAGGTAGGCCCAAGGGCAGGGTGCATTGTAAGTATAAGGTAGGACATGCCCTGATGTGTGTGGCATGTCCAAATAGTGAATTACAACCATTTTCGTTTTTCAGTATTGCAAGGCCACCAGTCCCCATAGGAACATGGTAGAAATTCGAATTTAGGATGCCTGAACTCAGAATGATAAAATACATCTTTTAGTGAAGTTGGTTTTAACATTCTGGGGCTGATTCCGATATTGCTCGTAAGGGCTCCGAACGCGATCTGGCCGTAAAAAGTACGAGCTGTATGCGTGTTTTCCGACCGACTCTTACTACTGTACGAGCAAGCAAGCATGATGTGGGAAACGTGGAATTGGCGACCAAGACGTTTCCGGGGCCGCATGGCTCCTCACGTGTCGGCTGTAAGCAAACCGTGCCGTGAAATAGAGGCGATTTCTGACTGAGCCAGTACGATGCACAATTCGGACAGCCGGATTGAGACAGAGTTTCCAACTCGTAAAAGCTCTGGTAAACGGACTTCGGGGGCCCGTGCTCGACCCCCCTTCACCCGTAGCCTTGCGAGTCAGTCACAGAGGGCGAACCAAGGGTTCCCCCAACACGTGCATGTATGGTGCGTGTGGCACAGATGAATACCTACTACAGGTGGCGCCCTCGTGCGCAACATACCTTTTTCATCAAAGGGAGCCTATGTACTCGTCGTACAACAGGCTCCCATTGACTTGAATGGGGCTCTGAGCAACCCGTGTCCGTCAGCGCTTTTTCGCATTGTACTCGGGTGCTCGGAGCCACATAGCACGAGTCAGTCGGAAAGCCCTCTGGATCCGAGTCGGCGGGGGCCTTCTCCCAGTGAGATCAGAATAGGCCCCTCTGTGTTTGAAAATAACACTTTTAGAAAGTAGGTATTTTCTTGCCTAACCATCCAGCCTGCCTCTGCTAGCTTGTGTATTGTGTGTCTGGTTTTGTGAGAGACAGGGCCTGGGGGATTCCAGGAGACAGGGTGAGTCAGCACAAGGCTGAATAGACCTATCTGCATATAGATGGGTGGGAGGAGTAGCACCTGGGTCTGAATAGGTCTCTGCCTGCCTTCCACAATGCTGGCTCAACTGCCTGTGGTGTGTCTGATGACCCTGGCCCACCCTGCCAAAGGCAAGCAAGGGTCATGTAAACAAAGTGCTCCAAGACTGCACAGAACTGGTTTGGACTGGGTACAGGACACTCTGCCTTCAGAGGACAAAGGATTTGCTAGTATAAATATGGGGACCCAGACCCCAAGACTTTAGATCACTTCTGGAACAACAAGACAAACCTATGCCAAGGTGAAGAACCAAGGAAACGGTAGGAGTGGACTGCCCCCCTGCCAGTGTGCTGTGTTGCTGGGTTGGCCTACAGTGGTGTCTTCAGTGCCAAGGAGAGGAGAAGGAACTTTTGAAGGACTTTCATCATCTTGCAGAATATTACTCCAAGGGCTTGAACTTATGCTTGCATCCTGCTGAAGTCTCAGGGACAAAAGACTTCACCACCAGCTCCCCTCTGAATTTCCTTGCTGGGAATTCATTCTGCAGAAGCCTGCGTGACGCTGGGAGCTGGAAGCGCGCCGCATCGAGAAGAAGCGTGTCGCAGTCGCAGCTCTTGCCGTCGCATCGACCGAGAAGCGCATCGCCACCGCATAGGTTGCCGCTGCATCACCAGAGAAGCGTGCCTTCGTCACAGCTGTTCCCCGATGCATCACCAGAGAAGAGTGTCACCGCCGCAGAGGTTGCCGTCGCATCACCAGAGAAGCGTGTCGCAGGGCCTATCACGGCTCCAAAGTACAGAGTTCACCGCATGGCCGCCGGGCATGCACGCATCATCTTCACGTCGTCACATCCAGGGCACCATCTTATCGCATCGCACTGGATTGTTACATCGCATCGAGGCGCCATCTTGCCGCATCGTAACCAGGCTGCAGTACGAGAATCTATGCATCACCTCCTCTCAGGTAAGGACCAAGACGCATCCCCTACTCTGCGCAAGCATTGAGATGCGACGCATCATCTCCCCCGAATCAAGGAACCAACACATCTCAAACTCTGCGAACCTTTTGTTTGTTTTGCGTTATGCATCAAGGTACTTTTGTGAGAACTGTGTCGCTTTTATCATCAACTTGAACTAAGTGACTTCTACCATTTTTAAGTCTATTTTAAGTACAGTATTGTGGATTTTTGTCATTTTTGGTCTTGTGTTAAGTCTATATAAAGAATACTTATTTTTATAAAACCTGTGTTGTGTCCATCTGTAGTATTTTCACTGTATTACTGTGTGTGTTCACAAATGCTTAACACACTGATAATCCTGTCTGCTCGTGCCATGCTACCAAGGGGGTGAGCAGGGGTTATCCAGTAGTGTAATCCCCTTTCCCAGACTTAGAAGCAAGGGTCCCTATTTGGTCAAAGGTGTATACCATTGCCAACTAGAGATCCCAGTTCTAACACAAAGGAACGAAATGGGAGAACCACAGGAATAAAATACAGGCAGGAGCACTCTATCCGCAACTCCCCCAACCAAGCAACAGGGCTGAATCCCCGAAAACAAGCAGGAGACGACCAAGAAGAAGAAAACAACGAGCCAAACCTCAGAGCCGCCAACCAAAGGGCAGAAAACCCACACAGGGAACACCCCTGCACCAACCACAGAGGAGGAGAACCCTACAAGAGAGGACTAGAGACCATCCCAACCAGAAGGACAGCGGCAAGGCCACCCATAGAAGAAGACCCTAGGCAACCAGACACAGCAAGAAGCCAGGGCCACACCAACAGGAACACAAGACCCCAAGCCAAGGCTAAAAAGGAGGCAAAGCACAGAGACTTAAGCCTACATGGAACCCCCAGAGGGGCCGAAGCAACCAGGCCCTTAAAAACAACCAGCACAAGGGGGCCAGTAGAAGTGGAGGTACTCACAGGGCACCAAAAGCTCGGAAGGGCTCCCGCCCCACGAGAAAGCCACCATGGCCAGGAACAACACACAGTGCCACAGAACCAGCAGCAGAAACAACAGTGAGCGACCCCCAGCAGACAAGGGAAGAACACCCAACACAGGCAAAAAAAAAAACACAACGACCCCACCAGAATACTGAGGGGAGGCAAGGAGAGACCCAACAGGCCCGCCCAAAGCAGGAGACAAAGGATCGGCATGACTAACTACAGGACCAACCCCAACACACCTGGGGAGGCCCACAGTAGACCAGCCCAGACAAAATAGGACAGAGCCTGTCGAGAGATCCAAGGCAATGACCAAGAGGACCAACCAAGGACAGGCCCAACAGAGCAAACCAGGAAGGCAGGGAGCAGCGACCAAGTGCAAGCCCCACCAACCCAACAGAACCGGCCCACAGAGAGCCCAGAGGACACAGCCACAGAAAACCCCCAGAGGAGGACCAGGCCAGAGGGCAACAACATCCAGCACCAACCATCAGCGTAGACACCGGACAACAGCCCAAACCATCCAAACCCGGAAAAAGATCCAGGGCACAGGGACAGGTAAACAGGTCAGGACCAAAGCAACCACCCCAAATGCAGGGGACACCGGGACACCCCTCTCCACAAAGGCAAGGGAGAGGCCAGAAGCCCAACCCCCCCACCAAAAAGAAGCCCACAACAGGGCCCCACCCAAGAAAAAGCATAGGACAAACCCCAGCTGATCTCGAACCAGAACAGGGCACAGCACCAAGAGCGGGGAGAGGCAAAAACCCCAAGGCCACCAAGACCAGGGGAACCCAAAGACCAAACAGGGCCAACAGGGAAGAGGCTGCCCTAAACAACCCACACTAAGGGCGACACCCACAGCCACAAAGTCGAGGGTCGACCACAGGCGAAAAAACTGGACCGGGGAAGACCAAGCCACAGGCCACCGAAGAACATGGATGGGAGGAAACCCCCAACCGAACGAACAGCCAACCAACAGGTCCGGATGAAAAAGGACGACACCAAGAAACAACCCCACTGAGTCCCAAGACCAGTGTTAGATTGTCAAGAAAAGGAGAGACAAACAAGGCGTCCCACAGCCCAACCCCGCAGATGTCCCCACAGACACCCAAGAAGCCACCAGACCAAACAACAGACACAATAGCAAGACACAAGGCCACCAAATTGGCACCCCTCCCCACTGACCTGGAAGGAGCGGCACAGGGCCAACCGCCACAACTCCGAAACCCCCAAACACCAAGGGCACAGAGAAAGGCACAGGAACCAGCGACATCCAGGCCACACAGGGAACCCAAAGTGACAGGAACACAGGAATGAAGCCAAGCAGTTTGTCCCGGCATGCCAATGCCATGGCCCAGTCTGCACCAGGGGAAGGCAGGAGCAGAGGGGAGGCTAGAGGAAAGGGCAAGAAGGCCCCCCCGGACCCCAGTAACACCAGGCACAGGTCCCCCGACCACCAAGGGGCCAACAGACCTACACCCAAAGGGCAGAAAAGGCACCGCCAGCCCATCACGCACAGGCAAATGAGGGGCCAAACAAAGGGGCAGCGAGGCCAAGATAGCAGGAGGCAAAGCCAAGGCCCCACCACCAGAACAGAAGACTCATGGCAATACCAAGGTCCCACCACCAGAACAGAAGACTCATGGCAATACCACAACCCAAGGAGGAATGAGCACGGAGAACCCAAAGGCAGACAACCCACGAGGGGAAGGGACCTGAAGAGGGACAGGGCAAAACCAGACCCCAACAGACCCAGCAACAGCAGAGCCACCAAAAGACCCAGAAAGACCAGAGACCAGAGACACTACATGCACAAAACCAGTCCCTGAACCAGAATGCATCGGCTAGAAAAAACATACAGCAGGAAGGCGCACAGGAACTCCAAAGGACCCAGCCCAAATGACAAGCGACAGAACTAAGTCAACACCGCAGGCACCCCACAAACCGGGTCAATGGCTCCCAGGCACACCAGGGACATCCCGAGCACAGCCCCAGTGATGTCACAGCCCAAGGGTCATGGCAAAGCCAGGTCAAAGAAAAGACACAGCCCGATAACAGGGAACAACCAGGCCATCAAGCAGGTGTGAAACTCAGAAAAGACGCAATGTGGCACACAACCCAGAGCAGGCAGGCACCAGACCACACCAGCCACCCCACCAACACCCCTACTAGCCAGGCAGAAGCAACAGATGAGAAGCGAAGGAGCCACAGAGGCAGATGCAAAGGACAATCACAACACCAGGCCCTCACAGGCGGCAAATGATCTGCAGCCAGAGGACCCCCAAAAATGGCCATGGCCGGAAAGGAACGAAAAAGGAGAGAAGGAAACCGGCAACCTGGGCACCATCAGCGCACCCCAGAGCCATCAGTCAACCTCGGATAGCTGCGGGAGACCAGCGAGAGACAGCAGATGCTCAGCACACCAGCAAACACCAGCGCTAAGGGCCAAGCCAGGTCAAAGAGGTGGCACAACACCAAGACCCCCCCAGGTGAGAATGGAACCACAGAATTAGGGAGTCAGGGAACCCTAGGGGCCACAAGAAACAGGATAGACATACAGAAGAGCAAAGGCAGCGTGAACGAAACCCACCCAGTGAAATACAACCCTGGGAGGCAGACGCCACACAACCCCGTCATCCCCCACCAGCCAGCCCAGGCACAGTCCATCAAAGCAGCACCGGGCAACAGGCAGACCAGAAAACACCCTGAAAGAGAGAGCCACCAAGAGCGAGGAGACAAAAAACATAGTCCAAGCAATAGGGAGACCAGGGTCTCAAAAGGCCAGAGCCAGACAGCCAGAACAGGAGAAAAACCCCTGTGCAGTACTGAGGCCCGGGACAGGCAGACTCCAGAACACACCTCCGGCCTCTACCAGCCAGCCCAGAAACCGACAACAAACTCAGTGCTGTGCAGAAGGCCATCAGGAAACACCCACTGAAAGAGAGAGACAACAGAGACCCAAACACAGTCCAAGCTCTCAAAAGGCTAGTGAACAGCCTACAGCTTCTGGCATTCCCATACAGCCTCCCAAGGAAGGCACTTACCAGGCCCAAACCTGCATAACAACTGAGAGCAGACCAGAACATCTGGAATAAGGGTGATATGGCCGTAGGCAGACCCAGGACCAGAGAAAAAACACTATGCAGTACTCACCCCAGTAGCAGGCAGACACCATCACCTGAACCAGCTAGCCGAGCAGAGGCACCCTCCACCAGACCAGCGCTGGGCAAGTATAAAAGCTTGTAGTGCCTGGCAGTCCCAAGTCCTTTCCCATTCAGGTAGCAACCAGGCCCGACCCAGCTTAATCTCTGACGTCAGCCGAGATCAGGTGCTTAGAGGGTGGTATGGCCTTATTGCAGGAAACAACCATACAAGCCAGCAAGAACTCCAGAGGCACCACCAAGACCGGCCCGAGTCACCCCACAGCAGGATCAGTGCGTCTTCTAGACTGGCCCAACCACAGGAAGATGTGCCCTTCAACTAAGTATGGGCGGATCTAGCGGATCTCGCGTACGCGAACTTGCGGATTTACGGATTCGCAATCCGCGAAGATCCGCGAACTCTAGCGGATTTGCGGATTTTTCCGTTTTTTGTGTTGGCGCGTGTTCGCGCCGATTTTGGGACAAGTTCGCAATTGCGAACTTACTTTTCGGCTCGCAACGGCCGCGACTATGTTGTTTCTACGTCTGGTTTATCATCACAGGTTCACAGCACCCTCTGTTTCATCACTGCCACCCTCTGGGACACCCATGCCACCCTCTGGTACATCCTCACTGGCACCTATTAGGTTTATTTATCACTGTAGATTATGGTGGTTGAAAAAAGCAAGCACACCTGCCCTTCTTCAACTGCCATCAATTAATTTGTGTTTCATTAATGTGTCAGTAATTTTGAAAGTTCCAGTCTGGCTGGCACCTGCTTCCTTCCTTATCTGTAATTTGCTTTTTGTTGCAGTGAAATTTTTTTTTCACAGGACCTTTATGGTCTACTTGTAGCTATTCTATGAGCCTGCTGTTTGGGTCATAGCAGGGTCATAGAATAGTTGCAAACTCTGGAGGGGCCCATCAGGAAGCACTACCTTGAATGTTACTAATGTTAAGTTTGAACTTTTGCACCTGCTCATTGCTTTCAGTTTAGCTAAAATCGTTTTTTCTGCAATTTCGCGCGTTTTTTGGGGCGCGAATCCGTGCGAGATCGATTTCGGAAGCCGCGAATACGTGCGAATACAAAATTGTTTTTTTTGCGACGTGTATGTTCGCGTGATCTTGCGCGTGTTCGCGAGGCGCTTCTAGCTATACGTTTGCCAAGTTACCCTATCGGTCGTACACGGGCGCGGCCATCTTGTTGGCGTGACGTAATTCCGTTTCCGCCCGCTATGTGTAATCTCGCAAAGTGTGCTGCTCGCTAGTACAATTTCGCGAGTACTCGCAAGGAAAATCTCGCGCGAACTTACCCACGCGGTCGTGAACGGGCGCGGCCATCTTGTTTCTCATTCATTGCTATGGTTCTGGGCATGCTTTCTCTATCCTCTCTCAATCTCTGCCATCCTTTGCTTGTTTGAAGTTTTTTTGATCTAATTTTACTTATTATCTATCCCTCTATTTTTCTACCTCTATATTTTTGTGTTTTCTGCAGCTTTTAGTTACTTTTAAACTACTTTTTTAAACTCTTTTCTTTTCTTCTTCACTATTCTATTTCTTCTTTATCATTTAAGTTTATTTCTGCCCAGACCATGGTAAAGGGAGCCGGGAAGCACCCTGAGAAGGGGAAGGGTCCCGCACCCCGTGCCCGGCTCCCGTGCGGGCGTTTAAGGGGGGAGCAAGTGGTCCCGAGGGAGATCTTCAGCGCGGAGGAAGTGGCGGCACTGATCTTCCACGTCCAGCGCCGCCTCCCCAAGACGATCCTGGGAGGCGGCAAGATCGCGACCGGCTATGGCATCCGGGAGCGTCGCAAGCGGTGGGAGAAGGTGTGCCGGGCCATGTACAAGACCTCTGGGGTCCGGCGCACATATAACCAGGCCACCCACCGCTGGACCGATGTCATGGACCGGGAGCGGGACTTGCTGGACGCGCTCGGCGTAGAGGTCCCCGGGCTTGGTGAGTAGTAGTAGTAGTACATTTACTACTCTGTTTTATCCTGCTCTGTTATTTGCAAATCTTTGTTCTTTACCAAGAGCAATAATGCTGCCGATTACATTGAGGTAAATTATATTTCAAAATCTTCTATGCATTTCAGGTGCACTGCTCTCCTTCTCAGTAGCCTTGCTTGCTACTATGCTTCTTTGTTTTGTATGTTGTGTTCCAAAGCATTTCATTGGCCTGAGAAATTATGTATGAGTGTACTGTAAAGAAAAGAACTGCGTAATGCTAGACAGTAAGGGTCATATTTTCAATTACCGGCGCATCCCTGCAAAGTAGCAGGGATGCGGCAGTAATTGTGTGCCATGCCACCACCACCCATTGGCCCAAAACGTCACAGAAGCCTTACGCATCTGTGCCGTAAAGGCAGCGCATTGCTGGAGTTGCGTGCCAACGATGGCGCAGCTCCAGCAATGCTCTGGGGTACCCTATCTCCCCAATGCTGCATCAAGCCGTACGTCGGCTTCAAGCGCGCAGGGTTTGAGTCATGCATCATTGTCCTAAAAGTGACTGATTGACATCTTGTAGATTTCCCTCAGCCACTTTTAGGATTCGTTCCTGCGCAGGTACGCCCTCCCTTGCGCCGGAACGCCCCCTGATGGCGCAGGGCTTTACAACGTGATGCATCGCCCATATGCCCATATGTGTTTTTTTTTAATATATACGCCGCACCAACACCATGGCGAGTCTTTTGTTCTGCCGCTGCGTCAGAAAAGGCACGCAACAATGGAGGAAAATGAGCCGCAACTTCCGCAAGGGACTTCTAAATCAGCCCCAACAGACTGAAGTCCAGTCCTTCCTTTAGACACATGGCTATAAGAAGAAATAGTGGCGGTGGTGGCGGGTGGATTGATAGTTTGAGTATTCACTGATCTGCAAGCAGGATGGACTTTGTCTGTCACGTGTTGCGCACTGCTGCCTGCTGCAGTGCCAGGCCTAGGCAAACCTCTTTAGTAGTCTGTTTATTGAGTTACATAGGAACTTTCTAAGTCAACGTTCCGCAAATCAGGCAATACGAATAACGGTGTATACCACATGAGATAGATCCCGTGGAATAGTTGTCTATCTATTTGCTATTTTTCCAAAATATGTTGTTCTTGTTCTTTTGAAATGTTTGATTTGGTTGAAAAATCTCATCCATGTTTTCTGGTTTTTCTTTCTTTCATGTTGTACATCAGCTCCCCCCAAGGGCAAGAGGACACAGGAGGAGGGTGCTGAGGATGCAGGCCAGGATCGGGCAGGCGAGGGCTCCTTTGCTGGCCCCAGTAAGTTTACATTTTAATAAACAGTACCTATTTTTTCCTAGCGTTCCTCATTCGATTTTTTCTAAATCGTCTTTGATCTTCTTGTAGACTGGATATAAATTCTTATCCTGCCTCGAATATGACTCCCTGTGGTATTACTAGACTATTCTTATTAGTCTGTCTGTGTAGCTAACTAAGATTGGACATTTGGCAATTCCATTGGACTCCCATTATATTCAGCAATACCTCTATGCACTGTCTCCTTACTGACTAGATAGTGTGGCAGAGTCAATCAGCTCCCGAAGTCACCGATTATAGATCCCCAATGATCTCTAGATTATCGTACGCAGGACAAGAGAGTAGTACGGAGTCACAGCACAGTCAAGAAGTGTCAGAGGCACTCATGCTTGCAAAAATTCCAAAACCTTTAGCTCATCCACTCTAGTCTAGAGGAACAAAAACCACAGAGTCTATTTAAGTTTAAAAGCTTTATTAAAAGTAAACACATTTATTAAAATCTACTTTGTCATAAAACTATTTAACTGTAAACGGAAAAGTGGTTAGTGCTGACGATTAATTGGACACATTTCTTGTGGTCGAGCTGAACTCTCACCTGGTTTGAACTTGATCCTGGTCGTGTTCTTAGGACTCAGGAGTCAAGCTTCTGTCTGTTAGGAGAAAAAGTGGTGCGTGTTAAAAATCAAAAGCAAGCATTCATCAGTTGTGCATAAAAGTGCAGCAAGACAACAGCCTTCCCTGGAAAATGGGACATTTTTACTATGGAGTAGACAGTCACAAATTATTACATTGTATTCTGTTTTTTTAACATTTCTCCTAGACCAAATATTATATAGTAGTGAGTGGTGTATTCTAACATTCTTAAATGTACTTTGTAGGTGTAACATCTGGTGACGGGGCCAGCGCGGAGGTGGCTGTGTTGGACCAGGACTCGGAGGCCTCTGGGGAGGAGGCGGCGGTAGAAGAGCTGGCGGACGTTCCTGTGGGGGATCAAACGGTGGTGGCGGAAACAGGTAAGCTATATATTCCTTACTTATTGAGATTGAAGACTGCATAGTGTGCTTTCTGCACGGGTGTATTACAATTACAAATCAACCAGGTAGTAGCCTCCTCGAAATGTACTTCGACTTAGCTGTGAAGTTTTTGGTGAGAAGAATCCCAATAAGTTCTTAGACGAACGTGATGGATGGGATGAACGAAAAGCGAAAGAAGGGTGTAAGTAAGTGGGACGCGAACTTGTATGATGGCTGGCAAAGAAGAACGATATGTGTTTGCTTGGCCCCCGAGGTGGCTGGGAAGGAAAGAATATGGTATGGTGCATGGCTGGGTCAATGATGAAGCAAGGATGGGTGGAAGGACAGCAGCCTGGGTGGGTGAAACAGAAACTGTATGTGTGCGTATACTTTGACTGAATGGATGCCTGGAGCATGGTATTCTCTGACTCTTAGATAGCACATGTGTATCTAGAGAGAGTAGATGGTCGCCAGGTGAAGTAAGTGTTACCTTGAAGAGCATGTACCACCGCACCCGCACGTCCGTTCCAGTGCAGGGAAGGCAAGGAAAAGAAATTGTAAATGTGTCCAATACTATCATGAATAGTAGCAGTACTTTGTATTGCGTTTGCATTCACAGCATATATCTGGTTATTACGGTGGACACTCCGTACCTCTCTTAATAACTTTAGTTTACTTGTAGTACGTCATTCATGTGTGGGTGTATCACTGTTCACTCAATATTAAGCAAAGCACCTAAAGTCATCTCATCTGTCATTAAATACGTCCCATGTGAAGTGATAGATAATCAAATTAGTTAGCTTCTTCATTTTCCTTTTCTAGTACTCATTTGCACTGTAGGGTGAAAGGTAAATTAATTAAGCAGTAGCCCTTGTAACAGAGTATTCTCAGTGCCACCCGTAATAGAAAAGTAATAGCTTCACCACCTGCATGTACTGGACCGGTACAGTAACGCAAGTCTGTCTCACTCATCATGGTGTGCAACTTTTTTTCTCGGGTGCAAGTTCACTGTGCTGTGTCCATGTCATTCTGCCGGCTTGCATAAGATAACGTACCCATTTCCCTAAACAAGAGAGAAGAAGAAGAATAAGACTGGTGTACTGTCATAGTCGACTGTAATGGAAGTCCATAGTGGTCGTAGAATTAGTTCATTAAACTACCACTACTGTTAGAGCAAGGATGCAGAAGTGGGAGGTTACATAGATACTGTCCTCAATAGTTATGTACTGTGCTTTCAATTTGCTACTTGTACTCTGTGACCCAACTTTCGGCTCAATCACTTTGTGTTATTAATAAGGAGAATTGGTTACAGACTATGTCTTTCTTTCTTCATATAGTTGCTCCTTCCAAATCAACAACAAGGAGGGAGCAGGCTAGATTGGCCCGGCAACGGAGGCTGGAGGCCACAGTCGCCGAATATCGGCGGCTGGTGGCCCTGGAGGAGGAGGAGGACACGCAGTCGAGCGGGGCAACATCCTCGACTGTGACCACTGCATCCTCCTCCGTGACTAAGCCAGCGGGACCGAGCCGGGCTAAGAAAGACGACCGCCACCGCCAAGCAACCGAAATACCAGCTGCCCCCCACAGGAGCTGCAAGGAACGCCAACGCCGCCTACGAGTCCGCATGTCCAACCTGGAGCAGGAGGTCCTGAGGTATAAGAACTTGGTTAAGGGCCTCCGCTCCGAGCTTGCCACCCTCCGCAAGGAGTATGATGCCCATGCCGCATCATGCACCAGCACCAGCACCCTCCAGTAGTGGAGTGTCCCTTGCCCTTTTTTATAGACTTTTGGGGGGTGGGATTTGGGAGTTGGGATCGTTTTGGGACGTTTCAGAGACAATCGTTGGGGTTAGGGTGGGTGAGGGAGATTATTTTGTTAGGGCTAAATAAATATATTTTTCAACTTTATCTGACCATACCTGTTTTTTACTGCTTTTCAGTCTGGTGGGTGGGGGGCGGGGGTGTAACAGTAACTTTGTTTTCCTGAACAGTCGTAGGACTTTAGTAGTACAACCGTCAATCTCTTGTCTACTCCGAAATATTACTCCATTATACTACCTCCCACCAAACGCTTATCTTACCTGTAATTTGTGTTACAAATTAGGGCTAGGCCCAGGGCTGGCTCCAGGTGAAATGGGGATTAACGTTGTCAATCCTGGGCGGGTGACATTTCCTCATTGCGGTGGTACTAGTGGTGTGACACAGTGGCAGTTGCATGCCTATGGAAAAAAAGAAAACGAAACCTTGTTTGTCCTCCTTACTGTAGCATTACAACGGTTACGGTACGATCGAGAAAATAGCAGGTGACAGTACACTAGAACAGTGCCATAATGTAGCCTAACAAATGGTAAAGTATTTGCTTGCAAGTATAACTAGTACTTGCGTTGAATTTATTTGACATTGGCTACTACTACTAGAAGATATAGTACTGAAGCTGAGTAAGTCTAGAAGATATCCTCGTATTCCTTCACCAGCCTGTTGCTGCTATGACCTTATCCTCCCCAGCAAGTGTGTGGAATTATTGATGTCATTTTAGTCAGACATCAAGCAAAACAACACAGCCCGGGGGAAGAGGGTTAGGGTTTGTAAAATGGATGGGAATGGGGGTTTCTTTTTGGGTAGGTTTTGTTGAGAGAAGAAAAAAAAAGCAGAGCATGGACAAACAATAATTGAAGATACAGACAATCTTTGGTTACAAACTAAAGGTAAGCACATGCAGTCACACTCATAGAATAAAAGACAACAATGGATACTGTATCTGTATTGCGTATGTTGTTGGAGTTGTCCTGTTGAATTTGGTAAGTAATAAGCATGCAGCAAACAATTCCTCTTATTGGCGGCACTCCTCCATTCCAGCTGACGCTTCGTCCATCAATGTGGTGACCACTGACAGAAGACACCCTGTCCACTGCCTGCCTGGCGGATGTTGACTGAAACCCGGCCTGTAATTATTGAACGGAAAACAGGAAGTGCTATTACAATACCACTGATAAATAAATAAAAGGTATGTACGCTGTGTGGTGCAAAAAGTCACACTTTGATTTCCCTAATAGACAGTACAATATTTTAGAAATTGCGTGCTCTGTCTGAGTCACCTTTTTAAGGATCAATAAGTATGGCCAAAATATTATAGCGGATCTTTCCCCTCAAGGTAGGTGTACTACTGTGTTTTAGAACAAAATTTGACCTTGAAAAAAAGGCTGTTCCTTATGGATTTTGTCCAAAACACTTCTATCCGGTATTAGACCTTCCCAGGAATGCCCCAGGCAAGACCCGCCGGCGCCAACCCACCCGCAAAAAACCACCCGACAACACCCCCAAACAGCGAAAAAGCTAAATCTCATACTTACAATATCTCTCGGCCTTCGGTCCAAATGCGGCGCTGTTCAGCTAGGTCATCATCATCATCAATCATCATAACTCCTGTTTTCCACCACGGATTTCCTGAAAAGCAAATGCAATCAAGATTAGACTGTCGCAGCAGTGCTTCGACAGAGACCCCGGCCGCAACCCACCCACGAACAGCAGGAAGCCCCCCAAAACGCTACATTGAGCAAGATGTCAGAAGAAATAGCAAAAAAAAGGCTGTTCCTTATGGATTTTGTCCAAAACACTTCTATCCGGTATTAGACCTTCCCAGGAATGCCCCACGCAAGACCCGCCAACCCACCCGCAAAAAAACAACCGACAACACCCCCAAACAGCGAAAAAGCTAAATCTCATACTTACAATATCTCTCGGCCTTCGGTCCAAATGCGGCGCTGTTCAGCTAGGTCATCATCATCATCAATCATCATAACTCCTGTTTTCCACCACGGATTTCCTGAAAAGCAAATGCAATCAAGATTAGACTGTCGCAGCAGTGCTTCGACAGAGACCCCGGCCGCAACCCACCCACGAACAGCAGGAAGCCCCCCAAAACGCTACATTGAGCAAGATGTCAGAAGAAATAGCAAAAAAAAGGCTGTTCCTTATGGATTTTGTCCAAAACACTTCTATCCGGTATTAGACCTTCCCAGGAATGCCCCAGGCAAGACCCGCCGGCGCCAACCCACCCGCAAAAAACCACCCGACAACACCCCCAAACAGCGAAAAAGCTAAATCTCATACTTACAATATCTCTCGGCCTTCGGTCCAAATGCGGCGCTGTTCAGCTAGGTCATCATCATCATCAATCATCATAACTCCTGTTTTCCACCACGGATTTCCTGAAAAGCAAATGCAATCAAGATTAGACTGTCGCAGCAGTGCTTCGACAGAGACCCCGGCCGCAACCCACCCACGAACAGCAGGAAGCCCCCCAAAACGCTACATTGAGCAAGATGTCAGAAGAAATAGCAAAAAAAAGGCTGTTCCTTATGGATTTTGTCCAAAACACTTCTATCCAGTATTAGACCTTCCCAGGAATGCCCCAGGCAAGACCCGCCAACCCACCCGCAAAAAAACAACCGACAACACCCCCAAACAGCGAAAAAGCTAAATCTCATACTTACAATATCTCTCGGCCTTCGGTCCAAATGCGGCGCTGTTCAGCTAGGTCATCATCATCAATCATCATAACTCCTGTTTTCCACCACGGATTTCCTGAAAAGCAAATGCAATCAAGATTAGACTGTCGCAGCAGTGCTTCGACAGACACCAAAAATTACCCACAAACCCCCGGAACCCCGCCAAAGAGCACCTCAAAGGCAAGCAAGTCAGCAAAAACGGCAAGAAATTTCCACCTCATATTTGGTCCAAAACACTTTTGTCCATTATTAGAGCTTCACAGCAATGGGCCCAAATCCGTCAACTCACCCGCAAAGAAGTACAACACCCCCACAAGTGCTGAGTCTTTCTTCATTGGGCGTAATCCAGCACTCTGCTTGGAGGGAAATCGCAGTCTGGAGGAGGAGGATAGAGGAGCATGTTCTTCGGAACTTGTGAACCTGAGGAATGTAGACTGCGGCACCTTCAAAGCAATAAGCAAACAAGTGAAGACAGTTCTGATGATGGTCTTGTTTTTGGGATTAGGTGATTAAAGTTTGAATTAAATTAACTGTGCAAAACAAAGAAAAAGAGACACAAAGCACACAGGAATAAAAGGGAATAAGGACGAAAAAGAAAGTTCTTGATTGATTGTCTCATTTTCAGTGCTCGGTGTCAGGGAATAAGAACAAGATTTCGTCATCATACTCTGCGAATTCAGGCTGGATGAGGTCAGTGCCACCGAACAGAGAAAAAAATCCCCTCATCTACGTTGCCGTCCTCCTCGTCTTCATGCGGCGTGCTTTCTCGTACTTTGTAATCAGGTGGTATGAGGTGCTGATTCATCTTGATCATTGTCAGCCGCTCCACATTTTTGGGCGAGAGGCGGCTCCGTTTGGGAGTTACAATGCCACCAGCAGCACTGAAAACACGTTCAGAAGACACACTTGCGAGTGGGCAAGACAAATAGTTTATAGCCAGGTTGTAGAGCTGTGGCCACAATTGTTTTTTGCCATGCCAATACTGCAATGGCTCCTCATTAAGAAAGACCACTGTTGAGTCATTCATATAGTCCTGCACCATCGACTCAAGGTCATCAACGGTTCCTCCACTTTGCTTACTTTTTGCTGTGGCTGTGACATTTTTTCGAGAACCATACCCCATCAAACTTAGCCAATCCTCCTCCGCAGCCACTGTTAGTGTTGTCATTGTGTGTGGTGCAGATGATCCAGTTGCCGGTGTCTTTAACGGCTGAGAGGTCACTTGTGCCCCAGCCACAGGTGCAGAAGTGGATTCTTGTGACTGGGGATGGCCTGCTGATGCTGATGCTGATGTACTGGCTTCTCCTTCAATAACCTGCCGTTCTTTTTCAAACCTATTGGCTGACCAGGCTAACCAATGTTTGTACTTTTGAACATCTGCATCATCAAAAGGAAAGAATGCTTCGTCTGCCAGCGCCTTTTTGTAGCGTGGATCCAGAATAGTAGCACAAATGTAATGCTGATCGGACTTGATTTTTTGAAGACGTTCATCACCACGTAGGCGCTCTAATAATTTCTCTGACAAAATGAAATGTTTTTTTTTTTCTTCATCTTCTTTTTCAAACTCAGAAGACACCGCCATCAGTTGGTGCTCCAGCATGCACAACAATGGGATAGCTTTTCCCAAATTACAGTCCTCCTGGCTGACTGCACGCGTGAAGAACTCAAAAGGACGAAGCATGTCTGTCAGGCTTTTAACTATGTCCCATTGCGCCGCAGTCATCCGCAGGTCCTCCTTCTGAGATTTACCCTCTGTGAAGAAATAGTGATCGAGTACCGTATACTGCTCATACAGACGCTCAAGCATGTAGAAGGTTGAGTTCCAACGTGTTGCCACCTCCTGGATGAGTGCTTTCACTGGCATTCTACGTTGAAGTAGCAGTCTCCGCAGATGCTTCCGGGCCTTAAAAGAATGGCTGAAATGGTTGGACATTTTGCGGCAGGTGGCCATTACCGCGAACGCTGCACTGTCTCTATCACTCAAGAATTTTTGAACTACCAGGTTGATACAGTGCGCCAAACATGGCACTCTGAAATAGCCACCCTCCGACATGGCCTTAACTACATTGGAGCCATTATCCGTGGAAACATAACCAATCTTGCGTTTTAGGGGGGATAGCATTGTCAAGACCTTTTTGTTAAACTCTTGCAAAAGGTTTTCTGCTGTGTGACTTTTCTCCAAGCCAAACATGGCTAGTGTTGCATGTTTCCGAGCAGCTTTGAAAACTTTGTCCGGGTCAACACCTGCGTTTAGCTTTGCTTTAACACCTGAAAAAGAGACCCAGTGTGCAGTGATGCACATGTAATCATGGCCTGGGCCACTGGTCCACATGTCTGTTGTCAGATGTATTGTGTGAACAGCACTCTTCTGCAAAGCTGCCCCAATCGCCTGCAGCACATCTTCATGTAGTGCTGGAACCGCAACTCTGGCAAAATAGAACCGGCTCGGAACTTTCCATTTAGGGCAGAGCGTTGCCACTAATTCAAGAAAACCTACCGCTTCTACAAAAGAAAAAGGTAGAAGGTCCACAGCTAGCATTTTAGCCAGCTTAGTGTTATACAGACGCGTCAGTGGGTGGTTGCGTTCATATGGCACGTCTGAAGTAAGCATTGTTCTAATGTTGCCCTGGACCAAGCATTTACGGGCTGATAATGACTTCGTTGACCCAATTTTGCTCGCTGGTGAACTTTTGTGCGTTGGTGTCTCACTCGCTCCAACACTCTTAGTGTGCCTCACATTGGGTGTGCTGCTGACAGGGGTACTGGGTGTAAGGGAAGTGTTTGACACGTCTTCTTCCTGCTCGTCATCATCAGATGAAACATCAACGTTTCCTTGAATTTGGCCTTTCTTGATCGCATCTAGGTGCGCAAACCATTTGACAGTGTGCTGTCTCCTAAGATGACCTCTCTGGCCTCCGGTACCATAGTTGGTACCTGGCTTACCACGACTAACTGCTTGCTTACAAATGGTACAAATGGCAAACTTTGGATTTTTTGGACAAACAGTAAAGAAGTCCCAAACTGGGGACTTGAAGTGTCTGTGGGACATGGAGGAGGCGGCGATACTGGTGGTGGTGGTCATGAAGCTAATGCCAGATGAAGTGGAGGATGTGGATTGCCCAACTTTTGTACGTTTTGCACTTTCACCGCCACTAATTAAGGTCGAGGTTGACGGAGGTCTCTTCTTGCCAGAAAGAAATATGGAAGCGGGACGAGTTGGTGTACTACTTAACTCCAATGATTGTGGTGTTTCCACTGCCTCCTCATCGACAACATCATCATCACGCTCAGCAGCTCTTCGGGCTAGGGTCAAAATGTCTGTTTGCTGCATGCCCGCTGGGGCTGCAGTGACCTTTATGATGACTGGGTCGTCGTTGGCAGAGTCTTCATCAGCAGCAGTATCCGCCACTTCTTGTTGAGACTCATCACACTCCATAACTCTGAGACTTTGGACGAGCTTCCTTTTACGCTTAACTACCTTTGTTTGTTCCCAAGTTTGATCCGTATCATCAGAAGGAGGTGTGCTTGAAGAGGATGTAGACACCACCCTTGATCTCTTCCTTGCTAGGGGTGTGGAAGACAATGAAGGATCATCAGGAGGAGTGGCTTCCTCAAATGATACCTCGCCTTGATTGTCGATTTCCTGATGTGCCCCTACTTCGGGAGGAACAACTATTGTGGGCACTTGTTGTGACCCTCCATGCACCTCTGCTTGCGCATCTCCTTGCGCTGCCTCTCCTTCCACATGTACTTGGGCTTGTACTTGCACATGTGATTGTTGTTGCGGCTGTGGTTGTTCAACACTCGTCAGATGAGCTACAACAACCTGTGTTGATTGAGGGACATTGCTGCTGCTTTCTTGCGATGAGCCAACATCACTGGTCGATGGTGATTGAAGAAGTATACTGGCTGCCTCTGCACCACTCAAGGGCTTGGACTTAAGTTGGCGTGGTGGTGGTGGTGGCACTGAGCCCAATGGAGCGGGGGTGCTGCTGCCAGCTTGGTCCCCAGCAGATCCCGCTGCAGCTGCTGCAGGCATACTTTTTTTTTTACTCCAAAAAAAAGGGGCGGGCGGCACACCAGTGTCCTTGGTCACTTGCTTCTTCTGCTCCTTACTGGCACCTTTCTTGCTAGAGGAGCTACGGGTTACTTTTTTTGGGGCCATCTTCTTCAGAGCAGGTCAGCAGGCAGCAGTTGCACGAGTTGCAGAGGGTTCTGTGTCCAGACGTGACGTCGCGTGACGTTATGCTGCACACACCGCTGCAGGACTTCTTCCTGGCACTGGTGGTTCTATTGAGTCTTCTTGTGCACCTAAAAGCAATGGAAGACAGAGGAACATCAGTTCAGTTATACACCCCAAAAAATCGACAAAACACAGAAAAATGAGCACAATCCCATGCCATCCATGATGTTTACATTGAAGACACCCCACAGAAAGACTAGGGACATGCAAGTATGCAACACTCACTACCCCTGGGCATAAGGGATGAAAAGTAGGCAAAATAAGTGCAGGCCTTAGACACTGCCTCTCCTCAAAATGGCCCCCTTACACCCCAAGCACATGTTGCCTGTACCAGCCAGCACTCAAGATGGCCACCACCACCACCCACATGGCCAGTCCACATCAACAGTACACCCCCAAAAAACAGAAAAACAGCCAGAAATCACCACAATCCAATGCCATCCATGATGTTTACATCAAAGAGAGTGAGACCACACCACAGGCACACTCAGTCCATGCACCAGCACCACCCCTGGGCAAGGAAAAGGCCACACCAGCAGCCCCCCAAAAACGACAAAAAACAATAAAATCTGCACAATCCCAGCCCATCCATGGCCTCAATGGTGTTTAAATTCAAGAAGACACCCCACAGAAAGACTAGGCCCATGCAACACTCACCACCCCTGGGCAAAGGGCCACACCAGCAGGCCCAAAAAAACGACAAAAAACAATAAAATCTGCACAATCCCAGCCCATCCATGGCCTCAATGGTGTTTAAATTCAAGAAGACACCCCTCAGAAACACTAGGCCCATGCAACACTCACTACCCCTGGGCATAAGGGATGAAAAGTAGGCAAAATAAGTGCAGGCCTCAGACACTGCCTCTCCTCAAAATGGCCCCCTTACACCCCAAGCACATGTTGCCTGTACCAGCCAGCACTCAAGATGGCCACCACCACCACCCACATGGCCAGTCCACATCAACAGTACACCCCCAAAAAACAGAAAAACAGCCAGAAATCACCACAATCCAATGCCATCCATGATGTTTACATCAAAGAGAGTGAGACCACACCACAGGCACACTCAGTCCATGCACCAGCACCACCCCTGGGCAAGGAAAAGGCCACACCAGCAGCCCCCCAAAAACGACAAAAAACAATAAAATCTGCACAATCCCAGCCCATCCATGGCCTCAATGGTGTTTAAATTCAAGAAGACACCCCACAGAAAGACTAGGCCCATGCAACACTCACCACCCCTGGGCAAAGGGCCACACCAGCAGGCCCAAAAAAACGACAAAAAACAATAAAATCTGCACAATCCCAGCCCATCCATGGCCTCAATGGTGTTTAAATTCAAGAAGACACCCCACAGAAAGACTAGGCCCATGCAACACTCACCACCCCTGGGCAAAGGGCCACACCAGCAGGCCCAAAAAAACGACAAAAAACAATAAAATCTGCACAATCCCAGCCCATCCATGGCCTCAATGGTGTTTAAATTCAAGAAGACACCCCACAGAAAGACTAGGCCCATGCAACACTCACCACCCCTGGGCAAAGGGCCACACCAGCAGGCCCAAAAAAACGACAAAAAACAATAAAATCTGCACAATCCCAGCCCATCCATGGCCTCAATGGTGTTTAAATTCAAGAAGACACCCCTCAGAAACACTAGGCCCATGCAATACTCACTACCCCTGGGCATAAGGGATGAAAAGTAGGCAAAATAAGTGCAGGCCTCAGACACTGCCTCTCCTCAAAATGGCCCCCTTACACCCCAAGCACATGTTGCCTGTACCAGCCAGCACTCAAGATGGCCACCACCACCACCCACATGGCCAGTCCACATCAACAGTACACCCCCAAAAAACAGAAAAACAGCCAGAAATCACCACAATCCAATGCCATCCATGATGTTTACATCAAAGAGAGTGAGACCACACCACAGGCACACTCAGTCCATGCACCAGCACCACCCCTGGGCAAGGAAAAGGCCACACCAGCAGCCCCCCAAAAACGACAAAAAACAATAAAATATGCACAATCCCAGCCCATCCATGGCCTCAATGGTGTTTAAATTCAAGAAGACACCCCACAGAAAGACTAGGCCCATGCAACACTCACCACCCCTGGGCAAAGGGCCACACCAGCAGGCCCAAAAAAACGACAAAAAACAATAAAATCTGCACAATCCCAGCCCATCCATGGCCTCAATGGTGTTTAAATTCAACAAAACAGTTGTATCATGCACCCATAACCAACCCTGGTCCTACTGGATACTGTGGCTACCCACAATATAATTTATTTAATTTTCTGAAAAAGTTCCAAAATTGTACTTGCAGCAACTGTAATGCCCCAAACAAACTTACTTGTGAAAGTTGATTTCTAATCCAAAAGTGATCCAAAGACAGTCAAAAAGGCCTCAAATCCAAATATCCAGCAGCACCCACAAAAAGTAATCCTTCCAGCTCCAGATCCAAATGAAAGTGACCAGGAGATGGACAAAGCACTGGGAGGAGCCTGCTGGACAGGAACAGGAAGTTGGAGACTGTGGGGCACTTCCTTCCTCCCCCCCCCCAAAATGGACTCCTTGCAAAAAAAAAGGCCATGCAAATGTCAACCTGAGGAGTGATTCTGATAAAAATCATAATTTTCTGAAGGTTTATCCTGTTTGCTGGTGATTTTCTTGTGCGAAATTGCAAAATCTCTATTTCGCAAGTGCGAGATTGTTCCTTTCCGCCGCAACTACGTGTTCGCAATTGCGAACTCTCGCGAGGTGTGCTGTGCAAGGTGGCAAGCCGCGAGTACGTATTCGCGGGCGACAAACTCCCGCGGGAACACGCAGCAAGATCTAAAATGGCGCGTCACTCGCAAAGAAAAACAACTCGGCAAACGCTAAAATGACGGAAAGTGAACGCCGTGCACCACGCCGCGCGCCGCAACCAAGCAAAAAATCCGCCGCGAGCGGATTCACGGATTTTCGACAAATTCGCGAGCGTTCGCGGATTGCGAATTTGCCGAAAATCCGAAAAATCCGCGAGCGGAGCGGATTTTACGCCCATGCTTACCTTCAACCCGGAACAGACAGGGAGGACTGGCGCCTCAGCCAAAAAGGGCCAGCCGCAGCAATGACGGCTCGCGGCAAGCCCGGCAGGCCAGGAGACCATGCAGCAGCACATCGAGGAGGGCCCAACAGCCCGATGGCATCCAGGCAAGACTGCAGCATGAAGCTGCAGCAGGTAGGTACAACCAACAACCATGTCCCATTCTGTCGCAGACACAAAAAGGAACAGGCGGAATGATGGGTTGGTACTGCCTATGTACTCCCAGGGGGACGGAGCATAGTTAGGTGCCCCAGCATTCTCCTGTTCTTTTTTTCTGTTGTGGAGATGGTCATTTCCAATTAGTAAGGAGTGGGATGAGGACTGGAGGGACTGGGGAGTAATCAGTGGAATATAGACACAACACAAGGTATTTTGCTTACATTTTTAAGAACGCCTTAGAATGTGCAAACCTTTCATTTGTTAAAAGGCAATAAAAGTGGAACACAAACAAAACACCAGTATTTTTATTGTACTTTTAACATACACTTCTTTACTTTGTAAACACCAAAAAGCATTACCATGTTATCAGCACAGCAAAGTTAAATAAATGAACGCCCAGGTTAGTAAGGATGCACAAAGGTAAATCTATGAGCGGAAACTTCCACACATATAGTCGTATGCCTCAACCTAGGTTTAAATATCGCCCTTAAGGCAATTCTGGGCAGTTATCCGGTTGAAGGAATATGCGTCCCCATCCCTCAAATGATGGGGACACATACAATTCAAGACTCATGAGTGTATTTGTTCACTGCTTCCGTGTATCAAAGATTATGTAGTGTATTGGGTTTTAGTTCATTGGAGTCTTCCATTGGCATCTTCTGCACTGCTCTGTGCCCCGAAATTCAGAATATCTCAATACCCCCACTTTCTAGCGAATAACTTGGTCAACCATGGAGCAAGCATAGCGGCATATTACCAACAACTAGTGATAATTATCGCTATGTTGGCTTAGCGGCAATAATTTTATCGCCATGTTGCGGCGATTTTTATCGCTTAGGAGCCTTGCTATTATCAAGGTTCATCTCCTAAGCGATAAAAATCGGCCGAAATGCATGAATATCGCTGTAAAGTCAGCGATATTCATGCATTACCGAGCTAATGCTCTTAGCCATGTTATCCACCTCCCATTGGATAACATGGCTAAGAACTGCTCAGGGCAGGTGTTAGCTTTTGGAGATATTTGCGCTTAGCGCGAATATCTCCAAAAGTTGGTAATAGGAGATAGCGATGTTAGCGATGTTTCCAGTCGCTAACATCTTGGCACGCCCACTTTGCATGTCATTAGTGATAAATATCACTGACATGCAAAGCGGGGCCCAAGATGGTCGCTATCTCCTACGAGCTGTCGCTAACTGGTGTTAGCGACAGCTAGGTAATAGGTAGATAATTTTATCTCCGCTTTCTTGGCTTTTAAAGCCAAAAAAGCGGAGATAAATCCCTTGATAATATGCCCCATAGTCTTTCTCACTCCTACGTAACTATGGTTAAATAAACAAACATAATTTCCACAAGTAATGTCGGCAAATGAGAATGATTACTCAAGTCAGGTAAAGCTGACATACCTTTATGATGTCACCCAGGAATGAGGTCTGAGATGTGTGAAATATAACAGAAGAGAGTGGTGTGCTAAAACAGTGCTAGTTAAAGGTCTGTGGGTCAGATGTATGGAGACACCGTTTTGTGATTCCCTAATTGCATTTCTTTGCGATTCACAATTAGGAAATCACAAAACTGCATGTATGAAAGTGTACAAAACGGCATGTATGAAAAGCATCCTGCTGTCCTCAAAGGAATACGGAAAGCTTACAAAACAAATTTTTTAAGAGTCTTAAAAAATGCTTTTACAAACATTCACAAAGGGGTTTAAGAATGCGTTACCACCAACTTGAAGTTTGAAGTAAATGTTTTGTGACCGCATTCACAGTCACAAAATATTCATACATACCACTGCTATTTGGTATTTGGAAGGGACGCCCTAAACACGCCCCTTCCAAATACCGAATCACAAACCCATTTTGCGATTCAGAAACAGGTTACCGGATCACAAAATAGGGTTTGATACATGTAAACAGCCTTTTTTGTGTTCGCAAACTGGCCGATTGTTTTTGAAAGCAAAAAATTGGTTGATACATGTTGCCCTATGTTTTTCTTGACACAATCATATGGCAGTTGTGTGTTTTCCACATTATCTTAGTGATTTACATATCATATACTGAATGTATTTTAACAGTCTCTAACTTGATTTCTGAAGACATCGCCATTCTTCTTAAGTCATGTTTGCACATCACAAAAGTAAAGGATTGATATAAGGGCTGTAGTTCATGATGACCTGGTAACATGGTTCCAATCAAGGCATACTTGTTTGTTGTGGTTAGCGTATAACTTTGCCTACTCTACATAGATCTACATACCATAGGTGTATATACTTTGAAAAAGTGGGAGGGTAAATAGGACTACATACCTGTAGTCACCTAATGGTGCTATACACCACTAACAGTATCCTGTAACACCTGGAAATGGTTTTCAACAATTAGAGTATTTCTAAGACATATAGGTGTATATTGAAGCATGTGCAGAGTAACTCCAACAACACAACTATTGTAGATAATATGTTTCTTGGTTGCGTCATGTGTAAATCTGTGTTTGCAATTGTGACAAGTACCATGCAAGCATGATGCTTCTGTGGGTGTCTGTGTAGAGGTGTCAGGGATGTCACATATGTCATATGTATTTTAAAGGATTATGTCTGTTTCTAAGTATTTACATATTTTATATATGTATTTTTTTTATTTTTATTTTTAGGTCTATGGGCTGCTAGCAATATTACTGCTTCAATTAATTTGTGGGTATCCTTTCAGAGTTGCTATATGTGGTTTGTGACTTAGTCTAACAGGAGGATGGGGTAGATTTGAGTTTGTTTTGGATTTAGCAGTCATACCTAAAGAGTAGAATGAAAAGTGGGGCAATTCACGATCCTGTAATGGTGCCCTTGGCACATGAGGGTCAGGAAAGGCACAGGTGTCGATCTACGCCAATAGATACGTGAAATATGGGAAATAGTTCCACAGGAGTATTACTTTACCATGCTCATAAAACCCCTTATGAATTAAATCCTTATGAATGCGACCATATACCTTTATGACAGGCTAAAACATCCAAACAGCATCCGCTTTCTAAACAAAATAACATTTCATAAGTAATTAAATTGTTGTTATGCCAGCAAAGTAAATATATTAAAGAACACACACTGACTCTCAATTACAAGTTTCATGTCTTGTTTCACCTGTAGTCTAACAATAGGACTATTAGATGCCTATCTCCAGAACATAAGGGGCACACAAATGGGACAGCATAGGCATCTATGAAATGACATGCCCTTCACAGACAGCCCACACAAACAATGCTATACTATGAAAAACATACGTAATCCAGTGGCTGAAAGGGGTTGGCCCAAAACCAACTCATCTTCTAATTCTTTTAATTATACTTTTGAGAAGAATTGTTGACCTGAAATCTTTCACACATCTAAAGCTGTCTGTAACTAATCTCAGGAATCTAAACTGGGAAATGTACTTGGACTCTTAACAACTTAGATAAGTTGTAAAAAATGGGTGCACTTTTGCAAATAATCTGCTAATCGATTCGATTCGATTCAAAATCTTTATTCGAATTTTTTCAAATCCATAAAAGCAATCACATATATACAATCCCAATAAAAAAGTTATGATCCGAAATACATTAAAAAGCAACAATCATTACAAAATTACATATTGTTTAGCAGCTACAGTACAAGAATTATCTCAGGGGTTTTCCATTGTTTTACGTACATAAGTAATAACTCTCAGGAAAGTACTGGTGCGTGATATCAATTCATCAGTATGCAGGGTAAGCAGCATCAAATAGGACTGCTCCAGGGAAAGTGGTCTTTGTTTCTTAAAATATTGAACTAAAAACCATTTGATATATTTTAAATAAAATTTGCAGGAAAAGAAAAAATGTAGACATTTTGTAAACTCACTCCATCACATGGGCAGAACTTATCTTCAGATTTGATAGAAAAATAACCTAATGGAAAACATAATAAAAATCTAACAGTACCTGCCCTTAGACGAAACAAGAGTGATCTTTCCCAATTCGTCATCGGTAACGTAAGATACAATGGAATTGGTTGTATATACAAGTCTTTGTTCATATAGGCCTGGACGGTTGATTTTGTTAACTCCCCTTCCAGTCTCTGTTTACTATAAAGTGCATACAGTGCAGACTTTGTCTCATTTTTGTCTATGGGCTCAATCTTGGTGGGATCGGAAAAGAGGTGACCTTTACCCACACTACTCAATTTATTGAAAACTCCGGAGAGCCAATGGATTTTCATCCCTTTCTCACAGTTAAGACAATCTCTTATGAGTTCATGGGTGAGAGAGGCCAATTTGTTCCTCCAGATAGCCAGCCAGAACAAGGCTGGTCTCGTTGCTATAAAATCCGATATGTGGTGCAAATTTAGTTCACAATGACAAATATACTCTGAGGTAGAGATGGGGACTCCAAGAATTTTCCTGCAAAAACGATTTTCCTCAGTTTGAATACTGGGTATTTTACCCAGACCCCATATCTCAGCCCCGTATGTTGCAACCGGGGCACACTGCAATTTAAAAAATGTTAAAATTGTTCTAATAGCATCTATTTTCTTGGGCCGTGGGAGACTAAGAATGGAATTATTAGCGTTTGAGAACTTGCTCGTGGCGTTGACTAAATGTCCACTCCACGAGCCGTTCGCAGCAAAAACTATTCCTAAATAGGGAAAAGTATTTGTAGAATGAAGTTTGTCAGTTCCCACCGAGATGACACTAAGCTGTCTTTTCCCTGGCCCACAAGACATGATAAAAGATTTTTTTTAATTTACTTTGAGGTCTAAATTATCCATATACTGTGCAAAACTTTTAACCAGGGTTCGTAAGGCGTTTGGTGTAAGGCCCATAAGGACAGCATCATCTGCATATAGCAGTGTCGGTAACGGTCCCCCCCTTATTTTCGGGACATCCGTAGTTGCCAGTTTTAGGGAGTTCTTTAGCCCATTAATGTAAATAATAAACAATAGGGGTGCTAAAACGCACCCCTGCCTAACTCCTCTTTCCACCTTTATGGCCACGGAGATTCCCCCCGTCATCCCGATCCTTACTTGGGCTTTTGTGTCGGTATGCAGATAGGCCAAAAAATGTACAAGGGGCTCATCTAAGCCATAGTCCAAGAGAGTAGACCACAATTTGGACCTATTTACTAGGTCAAATGCAGACGATAAGTCCATAAAGGCTAAATAAATTGGTGATGACCTAGCGATGTTATTTTTGCCAATTACTAAATTTAAATTCAAGCACTGCTCTGTCGTCCCAACCCCACTTCTAAAGCCCATTTGACAAGAATCTAAAACACCCATTTCCTCTGCCCAGTCGTTTACTCTGTTATATATAACTCGTCCCAGAATTTTCAGGGTGTTATCTAGGAGTGAAATAGGTCTATAGTTTGCTGGATCGGTTCTCTCCCTCTTCTTGTAAATTGGCACTATTATACTTGTTGACCATGTATCTGGCATTGGCACTAGAGGTAGGCTGTTAAAAACATTTGTTAATATGGGTGCCCAGAGTTTAGGTTTCCATTTGATAATGTCTATTGGAAGGCCGTCTGGCCCAGGGGCCTTAGTGCCAAGGCTCTGTTTGATTGCCGCAATCACCTCGCCTAAACTAATCTGTAAGGAGCACAGTTGACCAGGTGTATAGTTGTCATTAACATTAACATTTGGAGGTGTGGCATATATTTTGGAAAAATGATCTTCCCACTGATTACTCGGGATAGTCCAACTAATTGTGAATAATTGATTTCCCATATTACGCATAGTTTTCACTGCAGACCAGAAGGTCGTTCCATTCTTCCCTGCTGCAGAATCAGATAGCTCCTCCCAACGCTCTATCAAAATCACTGCCTTACGTTCCCCTATTGTGGATTTGTACTTCTTTCTTGCCACCCTAACCTCCATTTGACATCTGGGTTTTGCACTCAGTGCCTTACGTAGAGCCCTGTTAGCAGCTGAGCAATTACTATTGAACCACCTGGGATCCCTGTCTATTCTTTGGTTGGGGACGATTAAGAGTGACTTTATAACAGAGCACAGATTGGTAAAGTCTGTTTTTATCCTTAGATTATTCCCATCTGAGAGTGTGCATGAGTCGATCAGATGTTGATGCTTGTTTATGACAAGCTCGGTTATGCTTCCACTATCGACCCCCCTCCATTTCAACCTCAATTTGTTTGTGGCGGGGGTGATATCTCTGGCACCTAGTGTGCGAGCGAACACTGGGGAGGGACCCAAACTAATATTCGCCACTGGTGCATTATGATCTCCAAAGGCGGTTTCTAGAACTTTAGCCATTGTAAGACAATCAATTAACTCAGATGACATAAATTTATAATCAATGGTGGTAGAGTAGTCTCTACCTCTAAATGTCGGAACGCAATTATTTGTAGGGGTAGGGCTTACGTCCATGGCATTGGTTAAAATATGCTCACGAATTAAGCAATCCAGTTCTATGCCCCTTTTTACTGCTCGATCAGTTTGGATGTTTGCCACATTTAATCCAGAATTTGTAATCTTTGCATTAAAATCCCCAGCTAGGATAATCCTATTACCCATGCTTTTATCTAGTGAATCAGTCACATCAGATAGAAATTTAAAAAGTTCTATAAAATTTTTATTTGGGATTGAACAGAAATCGTTGTTATAAAAATTAATCACATAAAAAAGGACCGAATAGTGCTTTTAGTCGGTATTGTCTTTATACTGCCACCTGCAGTTATCCTAATACCAATTAGTAACCCGCCCGCGGGCCGACCAAAGTCAGGCTTGGTTGCAATTACGCTGTTACAGTAAAAGCCCTCTATATGGAGATCGGTAATAGCCCATGTCTCCTGGAACATTATTATGTCTTTATCAGATAATATCTTTAACCAGTCTGGATCCGATAATCTCGGTTTCAACCCTGCAACGTTCCAGCTAAGGATCCTAAGGTCATTTTTAGTCAACTTATTTAGACATGATTTTCCAGTTTTCCCATTTATGGCCGCCTCTTTTAAAGGCCTATATTTAACTGACACGCTATCTTCACCATCCCCAGGTCTTTCGATTGCTGCAATCTCCATGCTATTTATCCCTATAGCTGGTGGGCCCTGTATGGTAAGCGCTGCAGCTACATCTGCTTCACTATCCTCAGGAGTGGGCTTTGTGTAACTGTCGACCATCTGGTTAACTCTTCCGTTAATCTTTCTGGACCCCTCCCGATCTCTCTTGGGGAACTCAGTCGGTACTGTCAGTCAGTCGACCATCTCCAAACAGCTATACCTGTTAGTGGTCGGAATCCCTCTACAGGTTTCCATGAATACTCCGTCTCTGCTAGGATTCCCTCCCCATTCTCCCCAAACTCCTCCCCAATCCCGGTGTCCTATTCTGCTCCAATTCCCATCATAATCCGGCCCAGCACGACTCCCAGGGGGATAGAAGAAGGAGAGTCGTTTAGTTTCAATACATTCATTACACCCTTGAATTCTCCATGAGCATATATAATCTGCTGTACGTGGGTCCTCAAAATTGATTATGACACAATCGCCCTGGGTTCTTTACCTCCCTTGTCCTACCCAGGGCACTCTACGCACCATTAGTATCCTGCTTGGCCAATGAGGAGGTAGCGGTCGATTAATGTTGAGCCAATGTTGGACTTTATTCATTAATGACCAACTAGGTTTGTCTATATGATCCGCCACCTCTGGCACCCCAGTCATGACCACCACAAAGGGGCTTGCTTCTGGAGGCAAGTTAACTGCGAGTCTGCCCTCTTTTACTCCCCTATTCCAGTCCCTTTTGGGGAGTGATGTGGAGGCCTTGGGTATATTATCTTTCTGGCTGGTAAGCACAGTGGGGATTGCCGATTTATCTGTCGTTTTCTTAGCTGGGGCCGGCGGAGTCTTTGCCTTCGCATTTACATTTGCCACTAGGGCAGGTATTTTCTTAGCTAATGAGCCTACTGATTTGTTATTACTAGGTTTAGACCCCCCAGCCGTTAATGCCCCATGGTTAGGAGGATTTTTAGGGAGGGCACTCAATTCGGCCAATTGATTTTCTATATGTATAAGTCTGGTCCTATTGGGGACAAATAGATATTAAAAAGCTCCCCAATTCTTGCTAGCAATTGGCTATTTACTTCACAATTGTTACATACTCCGCCCAAGGTATCCGAGCCCTCTACACTTCCTGTATCTAAGACCTCATTTATCACGTCTGAGTATGTTTCTCCATTGCCGTTCTTTAGGGGATGGTCTGATCCTTTCCCATGCATTTTATTTAGCGCGCCAGTCTCCTTAACCTTTGGTACATTTATTTGTTTCACTTGTTTCCGTATGGCGCCCTCCCTCCTCCCCCTTGACTGCCTCGTACTTATGTCATCTGGTGTAAGATTGATAACTAATTCCGGGGGCTTTTCTAGTGCCAAGCTTAGTTGTGAGTCTGATAGTAGTTGTGACGTGGACAAATCAACCTCATTTGGCATGCTTTGCACGTCTGTGCGAACATCTACTGTGGGGCCTGTATCCTTAGCCTGTACTGGGGTTTTGGCTAGCGCAAGAGATCCCAAGAATGAGCGTTTGGCCAAAGCTAAGTCTTGGGAAACTCTGCGCTCCAGAAGGATAATACCTTGATCTATAGCTTCATTTGCCCTCATAATGAAGTTGTCTAATGGGCCTATCAACTGTGCTCCACCCGCAGCCGTTTTGCTTCTGCTACCCCTTGTAGACATTATACAAATAGTTTACGTGTACATTTCACAAATCTTAGCTATTATTATTTAAATGGGCAGAGCATACGTACTGAATACTAGGTATGAGCAAGCAGAAATAATGAAGGATAAAGAGGGGGGGCCCGGTCGGGACTAAATCGGTCCAAAACGGGCTTAAACGGGCCTGCCCTTTGCTCTGGCTTAGCCCGGCGCCGTCACGCACGCGTTTCGTGCCACGTAGGGAGCGCCGTTGATTTATGCGCCTCCTGGGCGCGGAAATGGGTGGAGGTGGGCGGGATCAGGAGCAAAGTCCTCTGGGGGCTGTAGTCCCCCCGCACGGCGGCCGCGAGATCTTCCGGTGCGGCGGCGTGGGGGACCAGCGAACACCAGTGGCCACAAAGGAAGCCGAGTGCCTGAGGGCACGAGTCCCGAAGAGTCTATGGCCCAAAACAGAGGTACAAGTTTCCCGCTCCCCCAAGGGAGCGCCGTTGATTTATGCGCCTCCCGGGCGCGGAAATGGGTGGAGGTGGGTGGGATCAGGAGCAAAGTCCTCTGGGGGCTGTAGTCCCCCCGCACGGCGGCCGCGAGATCTTCCGGTGCGGCGGCGGGGGGACCAGCGAACACCAGTGGCCACAAAGGAAGCCGAGTGCCTGAGGGCACGAGTCCCGAAGAGTCTATGGCCCAAAACAGAGGTACAAGTTTCCCTAATCAATAATGCAGCAACAAGCTCAAACTGCTTGCTTAGATACAAAGGAATTCGCTAATAACGTTTTCTGGCTCTTCTGGTCTCTCCACAAACTGGCAAGGATAGGGCCACATCAGGTATAGCAAGATAAAACAGTCAAGCAGATGCAATAACCTCTGTAACAAACTTTATATCTCTCCACAAACTGGCAAGGATAGGACCACATCATGTATAACAAAATAAAACAGTCAAGCAGATATAATAACCTCTGTAACAAACTTCATGATAGGTGAGTTCTGATGAACTAGGTATGTATGCCAAAGATTTACACACAGCTTTCTCAAACCATATCCTTGACAATTGTTTTTAGCTTCTTTTTGTAGACCTATTGGGAATAAGGTGGCATGCCAGTTCAGGTAAAGGAAATTTCATTGCAATTCGAGAACATGAATGCAGGTTCTCAAATATAAGTCACATCGGGGGCGTGGATTGGCCGGCTGCAAGATGGCCACACTCTGAGTGGGCTCTGCGGCTAAGCTTTTCAATCCGCTATTATCTTGCTGGTAACCGCACTCCTCCCGCACCTAACAGGACTTTCAGACTCCCGGGGGCACAAAGAATCACCTGCCCGACTCCCGCTCTCCTACCTGCCTCTCTGGTGGAGCTGCGGATCTCGTGGCCGACGCAGTGCACACGCTTCGTCTCTGGAGGCCCTTCCTGTTGCCTCCTGTGCTGCGTGGATAAGTGCCTCACTGGGCCTGCTGCCTTGCCCGTCTCTGGTGCAGATCGTGTGCGGTGAGTGGCGCTTCCTCTGGGTGGTCTCTGGTGGGTTTGGGGGCCGTCTGCTGTGCGGCCGGGTCCTGGGTTGCGCCACGGCCTAGCTCCACCCTCGCGTCTCCTCCTCACCTAGCGCGAGTGCTGCGGCACCTGGTCCTGGTTGGGGGAGCAGCAGACTCCTGTGTTCCCCTGTCGGCGCTCTCCCCCCTGGGGGTGCCCTCTCCTTCTGCCCTGTTCCGCATCAGCCCTGCTGTGCCCTGCTGGGGGCCAGTCTCTGCGGCCTGGGGGACGTGTGGCCTTCTGTGTTTGCCCTGCAATTAGGCTGGTCTGGTGCGTCTCTGCCGGTGGCCCGGCGGCCTGCTCCTGGAGGCACGGCGGGGAGGACGTCATCTGACCCCCGGCCTTCTGCTGCCCCAGCTGCCGAGGACGCCTCTGGCGGACTTCACTGGGCCCTGGAGCATAGCCCTGGAGTTGCAGAGGCCCCCTCCCTGAGCCTGCTGTTCTCACCATGCTAGCCTGCCCTGCGATGCATCGGTGGCTTCTGGGCCTGCTGCGCTGAGGCCTGCTCTCCCTGATTTCATCTGCATCTCTCCCACGGTCTTTCCATGCAGGGGCACTGCTCTGTTGATTCTCCCCGGGCCTCCTGCTGTGGCTTTTCACTTCCAGCCTGGTGCTCCATGCCTAATCTACACCTCTGCGTCTCTGCCACCGGAGTGGGCCCCTTCCTCCTCCTCTGCTCCCGGGTCAGCTGCGCCATCTGCCCAGGTATCTCGCAGCCCACTGGGACTGACCTCTGTTGTTGCCCCATCTCCATCTTCACGCTGTTTGTGCCTGGAGCTCGGCACATGGTTTCTTCTACCATCTGTTGGAGGCGGCTGTGCTAAAAACTCTGTTGCAGCTTCCACTTTCCATCTCTGGCCGCTGTCCGTCCCCTGCGCTGATGGTGTGGGACGCGACTCCTGACTTGCTGTGCCTACTCAGCTTCTGTGTTCTGGCCTGGCTCTACGGCACTGGCCGCTGGCTCACAGTGGACTCCATTTCTGGACTGCGCCTCTACTCCCCCACGCGATCTGACGCCCGCCTGGAGTGTCCATCGCTATGGGGATATCCGATCCTAAGCAGCCCAAGATTGCCTACGAACTCAGAAGATCCTCACGCCAGGACGGTGCGGGTTCAGACAGCGCGACTCCGCTGGCACGATGGACCCCCCAAGCCGGGACGACAATCTCAAGGCGATTATGCTGGAAGTAAAGTCGACCGTCACCGGAATAGCGTCCCAGCTCGATCAACTCTCAGCACACCTCGACTGGGTGAAGGCCCGTGTTGACTTCAACAACTACAGACTGCTCCATGTCGAATCCAGGCTGTCTGATGCCGAGGATGCGGCCACCCAGGATAGGCAGAAGTTGCTACAGATGGACAAGATCCTGGCTATAATCAGGGAGAAAAACGAGGATTTAGAAGCCTGCTACCGTTGGAGCAATCTTCGTATCAAGGGCCTTCCAGAGTCAACCAACATTTAAAAAATGCTGTACTTCATTGAGCAACTCATCAAGGAACTCTTCGGGGACGTCCTATCTCAATTCTTCATCGTGGAATGTGCCCATCGCTCCCTGAACCCGTGCCCTGGCCCTGGCCTGCCACCAGTCCCATTGGTGGTGAAAATCCCAAACTTTCGGGACTGTGATGCCATTTTTCGAGCTGCACGTGACAAGGGCACCATTAAGCACCAGGGCAATACCCTCTCTTTCTATCCAGACTACACTCTCACTGTACAAGCTGCCAGGAGGGAGTTCCTGCCGGCCAAACGCATCCTCCAGAAACATGGTGTCACTTACTCCCTGGCCTACCCGGCGAAGTTGAGGATCCGACAGGGCTCACAGACACTTGTATTTCTGGACCAGAGGGAGGCCCTGGCGTTCGCTAGGAGGCTAGAGAGGGAGGCCCGCTCCTCCCCTCCCAAGTCTCCACTTGAGAGCGCTGACCGGTTGAGTGACAACGATTGACTGTGCGGACATTTGTTCTATGTTTGATATACTGTCTGGTTTGGATGCCGCCTACCAACCCAAGTTTGGCCACCCTGCTTCCTTGCAGGGGTGTTCGCCAAGACCTTCCATGCCCCCACCGGGATGATTCCCACTGTTCTTGCTGTGTTATCCCTTTCCCAGTTGCGGGTTCCTAGGGTGGGATGGGTGGTCCTCTCAGCCTAATTGGGGGGTTGGAGTGGGTGCGGGGTTGGTGGGGTTTCTTTCCTCTGGGTCAAGGGGATGGATCTGGGTTGGTGGGTGGTTTGGGTTGTAGGTTCATTTTTTGCCTGTGGGTTTGTTTTTGCTGTCTTTTGCTGCCTCACTGTTTGCTACTGTTCCTTCATGCCATGCTCATGACATTGCACTGTGCTTGGCCTTTTTTGCTGATTGTAGCCTCCAGGTCGTATTGCTGTATGTTGGCTCTGGTCCCCTGGCCTTACAGCTGGAACACTCGTTGCCTTTGCGGTATGAAGCTGAAAGGGGCACCTGGTTCACCTCTCAATGGGTCTTGTCTTTAAGCCCTAGCTCCACCGCCTTGGGGGGTACGCAATCCTCTTTAGCGGTCTTCCTGAATGCCTTCTCATTCGTGCTGTTATATCCGACTCGCGGTGCTCCTCTCCTGCGCTGCGCCTCGCCACACTTTCTATCCCTCCCTCATGTCTGACACGACTTGCTGGACCTGGAATGTTCATGGCCTAAACGATCACCGCAAGGCACGGCTAATACACACACATCTGCAGAAGCATCGGTTGACATTTATATGCTGCAGGAAACGCACCTCCTACCCTCCTCCCTTTTCCGTCTCCAGGCACGCTAGTGGGGCAAAACTCAATCATCCACCTACCCCTCCTACGCTAGGGGAGTCTCCATTCTGATACGCCATGGTCTTCCCTGGCACACCTCTCACACACTCACCGACCATAAAGGCAGGTATGTCATAATGCATGGTTCTCTGCTTGCCCAACCTATTACACTCGCTGTGGCGGTCTATGGTCCCAACACTGATGACTCGGTATTTTTTATTACGTCTGGCACCTCATCTCCTCCTGCGGTCCTACTGCAGTCGTCTGGGGCGGGGATTTCAATGTTGCTTTATTTGCCGCGCTCGACAGGTCTGGTCTCCAGGCATTCCACCCTCGGGCTACTATGGCCCTCTCCTCTATTATGCTTGAGAACTCCCTCCATGAAGCATGGCGCCATCTCTGACCTGATGGCTGGGAGGGCACCTGTGTGTCCGGCGCGAAGGGGTGCTGGTCGTGCATCGATTACTGGCTTACCTCTCCGGACGTCCTGCTCTGGCTTAATGATGCAACACACATGGCACGCACTTTTTCAGACCACTCACCGGTCCATATCCGCCTCCTGGCGTCTTCCACCAAATGCCTTACGGGACTCTGTATTTTGCGCAGAGATCCAAACTGCTATAGTTAATTATTTCGACCTCAATATGGGTTCCGTAGACTCGACGTCCGTCCTTTGGGAGGGTTTTAAGACGGTTATTCGAGGGGAGTGCATATCCGAACAATCTGGTGTGCTCCGATCTCTCCGTTCCACTCTTGCTGTGCTTGAAAAGGAGATCCGGGAGCTGGATGCTGCCCAGGGTGCATCCCCCAGTCCTGACAACGTAGCAGATTGTGAGCTTTCCTTTTTAGGCCGCGAGAGCCGAGCGCGTCGTTTCGGGGAGGGTGATCGCCGGGCCATACTCTTGCTAATCTTTTTCGTCCACCACACGCAGCCTCCTAAGTAACAGCCCTTGAGGATGGGGGCCCTTCTAGAACTACTGCCCAGGAGGAGATCGGCTTCCGTTTCTTGGACTTCTACACGCAGCTATCCTTGGCAGGAGCTCCCCCGTCGCGCGTGGCCTTTGATCAATACTTTGACTCCATTGCGCTGGTCTGGCTGAAGAACTACCACCGGGAATTCCTGGACACACCCTTCACTAGGGAAGAAATCCTAGCTTCCATTAGCTATTTACCTGGGGACAAAGCCCGGGGCTTGATGGTCTTCCGGCCTCATTTTATAAAATGTATGCTGGCCTCTTGGAGCCGCACTTGGCAGCCATGTACAATGAGTCTTTTGATAATGGTCTTTTTGCGCAGTCTCTCCGGGAAGCCTTGATCACCTTGATCACCTTGCTCCTTAAACCTGCTGATCGTCGTGATTCCTATCGCCCCCTCTCCCTTATTAATACTGATAACAAAATATTTGCCAAACTTATCGCCTCTCACCTTCTGCTCCCTTATGCCAGTCATCGCTCTCCCGGATCAATCCGGCTTTATTCCCGGGAGGGCAACTTCCCATAACCTTCGCACTATTTTTTCCATCCTCCATCAAATCAATCCTAACCTCCCTTCGTGTGTGCCCTGCTTGACGCAACAAAAGCGTTCAATACCCTCGAGTAGCCTTTTCTTTTTTATCTTTTACCCCGCATGGGATTCAGTGAAATTTTCATACGCAAAATCAGGCTCCTCTATGCCGCCCCCTCGGCCCGTTTACGTGTCAACGGCCAGATCACCGACCCCATCAGCATCAGCGGAGGCACCCGGCAGGGGTGTCCTTTATCACCTATGCTTTTTGCCATCGCAATAGAGACCCTTGCCGCCAGGCAGCATCATACGCATAGGGGAATCGTTTTTTTTTCCCGGTCCCTCCTGGTCTCCATGTATGCAGACGATGTGACTCTATATGTCCGCCACCCTCAGGACAACCTCAGCCCCCTGGTTAGGGAAGTCATATGATTCGGTGGTCTCTCTGGCCTACAAATAAATTGGAGTAAGTAGGTCCTGTTCCCTCTGACGGATTCACTGTCTCGTTCACTCCCGATTTCCCATTTGTGTGGGAGGCTGGCCCAACGCGATATTTGGGTATCTGGTTGAGCAGAGACCATAACAAATTGTGGAGGTCAAACTCTGGCCGCGCCGTAGATTGGCTGGAATCTAAGATTGCCATTTGGGGCAGGCTTCCTCTGTCTCATTCAGGCCGGATCGCCATCGCCAAGATGGTCGTGCTTCCAAAATTCCTCTACTTATTTCTGATGTCCCGATTCTCTTCACCGCCCATTTTTTTCGTAAGCTACATTCTCTGAACATTTCTCTTGTCTGGGCAGGTAGACAACCAAGGGTGGCGTATGATATTCTCACTCTCCCCATGTCTGCTGGTGGTCTGGGTGCTCTGGATTTCAAGTTATATGCTCTCTGTGCACAGGCAAGTTTTTTGCATGCATGGGTTCATCCCACTCCTTACCAACCCCATGTGACGGTCGAGGCGGATATAGCCTCTCCTTGGCCCTTGACCACTGCACTTTTTGCACCAGTGCTCCGCCCGGGCGGGGGTGGATGCTGTTGAGACGCTGTGCTGAGATTGGACTGGTCTTTGCCAGCTTTCAAATCTCCCTTTACTCTCCGCAAACGCTGTGCCAATAGTGAATCACCCTACTTTCCCTCCGCCCTCTGGAATGGATAGGCATGAGACGTGTCTGGGACTACGGACGATTGCTGACCTTTATCCTGGCAACACTTTCTATTCTCTCCCGAAGGCATCGGGTCCCCTGGACATGCTTTTATTCTACCAGCTGCGCTCCATTTGCCGGACTTTGCACCCCACATTCCCCCAGCCCCCTCCCACCATGCCAGCCCTCGACTTAGTGTACACATCCTAGTCCCCGTGCAAACTGGTCACCAAATTATACGCTCTTACACTTCTTGACAACATCTATCTCCACTGATCGTGTGCGCGTGGCATGGGGTACGGATCTCAGAATTGACATAGCACAGGCAGATTGGCTCTACTGTTGAAACAGACAAAGAAGCTGTTGCCCAACTACCGGTTTCGCCTGATACATTTCAAGTTCCTGCACAGGATATACTGAACCCCTGCCCAGTTCCACAAGCTGGGTCTTATACCTAATGACACCTGCATGCGTTGCGGCGCCTCTGCTGCGGATTTTGCGCACCTGGCATGGCTGTTCCCGAAGGTCTCCGAGTTTTGGCAGGGTGCGTGCTCCACTATTACGCCAATTACCAGTACCCTGGTTTCCCCTGACCCCACCTTGTGCCTACTAGGGTTTGTTAAATTTTGCCCGGATGCTTCCCGCCGCCTCATTGCTATGCTGCTTGTTCTTGCCCGTCGCAGGGTTGCCATGTGCTGGGGCCATAGGCCCGCTCCTAAGGTTGAAAGTTGGCTGGAGGACGCTGCGCGGTGCCAGACTTTGCTGTCCGAGTCTTGGGATCTTATGCCCTCCAACTCTCGGACAGTTGATATTTGGGGCCCCTTGGTGCCTTACCTTCATTACCGTTCGCCTCCCAGCGGTGCTGCCTCTCCCGCGCTCCCTGCCGGCTTTTCACCCGCGGCGGCCGCCGGTGCTGGTTGGTCCCCGCCCACCTCCCTTTCTCATTAGGTTCCCCCTGTATCCCTTTCAGCTTCACTTAAGGAGTGATGGGAGTGCCCCCCTGCTTGGTGGACTTCTTCTGCACTCTATGTTGCACTTGCAATAACTTCTTGTGCGTCAGATTCCTGCTAGTGGGATTGCTCTTCTTTCCATTCATTCTGTATGTAAAGGCTGCAAATGTGTCAATTCACTTTCAACTGCCTCACAGTGTACTGTACCTGACTTGTAGAGCTCAATAAAGGTTTTTTGAAAAATTATAAAATAAAAAAATAAATATATATATATATATATATATATATATATATATATATATATATATATATATATTTTCCCAATCCTGGCTTGGCTTTGAAAAGAACAGGCACCGACTCCGTGGATGAAAATCAAAGGTATTTATTCACCAATATAAACGATCAGACGCGTTTCGGCGGACAAGTCCGCCTTGTTCACTACATATATATATATATCGTAACAATCCTGACCGCTATCAGCGCGGTTAAAGACAGGTGCAGACCTCTTCTCCTCTTTTTCACATGGATTTAAGCTTTGAAGTAAAGCGCCATCACACCGTAAATCGTGTCAGCAGTGGTAGTTTATTTTCAGCAATTACAAAGCAAGTGCTCTCCTCGACGCGTTTCGCTCCGCAGGCGGAGCTTGGTCACACATATATATATATATATAGGTCACATAATATGTAGCATCTAAAGTCTAAAAATGGACCAATATATGCCTCATCACCAAAACCTAATGATTACAGAAATGGGTGGGAGGTAATCATCCAATAAATACATTACTGAACATTACTGAACAGCTCATCCAACCAATTGCAAACCATGAAACACTCATTAAAAGTCATTAGCTGAAGATGACTGAACCCAAAGCCCAGTTTTCAAATCTCCCCAAATAATTGGTGGACCAACTTGTAGATTTCTTAAACCCCAAATCTATAAAAGAAAAAGGAAAGGAAAACTCTACACTCACTTTTCCACTTAGTTGTGCAACAATCCAACTAGTGTTTCATGCAAGATAGCATGCAGCAAAGCAAAAAGATCAAAAGACGATTATCATTTTAACTGGTCAGGGTACTCGCTAGAAATTGGTCAATTGGAGGAATGTTCTATAAAGCACATGTAAATCATCCTAGTAAATATACAGTGTATTTCCTTACGAATCAATATAGTATCGATACATTACCTGAATGTCAGCAGAAACGTACCTAATTTGCAGGTTCCAAGATTTTCCTTTTAAAGTAACACCGAAAAGCCTTGAAGTGTAAATGTCATTCATACCCACGAATACCGACTCCATTCTTTTCCCAAAATCTCGCATTCCGTCCCACAGAAAGCGTTAAATGTACAGCACTGGGCAACATGACTCCTGCGCCTGCTTAAGTGCTGAAAGGTTCTTGGCACTGACTCTGCTCCCATGGAGCACTCTGCCCTCTGTCCCTACATATAGGCTTCAGCTGATCTACAGGCATGGTGTCATGGCATACTTCCAACCTGTATTCTCCATTTTTAAGGGTGCAGACTATGTAATAAAAAACTGGACTTATTGTGTTACCAGCATTAATTGGAAATGGCCTCTGCACACCCTGTCGCAAAACATTTTCCACAGGGCCATGGGGCAAACAGGGATGACTAGGCCCAAACAAGGGGGTTGATACCTTTTACTCCTGATGTCCTGGGGCCCGACCTTCTATACACCCTGAGTAAGTGGGCAAGTGCTACCCTTTCCAGCACTTGATTTCAGTGGAAGCACCGGTCAAGCAGTCCAAGGCTCTTCAAGGTAGTGGTGAGGTATACACAAACTGAACTCTCAGAGTATACACAGTGGCAGCAACAAGATGATTGTCCAACCAAATACTTGCTTTCAATAACAAAGGATTATTTCAATGTGATTGTACACAGCATTGAATTAACAAATTAAATAATCCCCACAGTTTTTCAATGTTAGCATGGTGGCGCTATCCCAAGCGGAGTCCCCGACGCCATCGGTCCCTCTGGTTATTCCCAATTCTATACTAGAAGTGACTCTCAGATGCTGCTCGTAGCTCAAGTTCGTGCTAGTTTCCAGCAGGCCTAATGAAATTGAAAAATCTTACCTGACCCATCACAACCAGCAATCCCAGGAAGACGGAATCACTCCTTTATGAGCTCAAATCTCCTCATGCTTAGGGCCTGCAACCTTTAGCAGCTTTTCCCGATGATGCATCGGCCTCCTCAGTCCTCATAGAGCTTGCGTCACTCTCAAACGTTCTCACCCAGGTCCTGCAGAAATTAGTAAGTGTTCCTCCTGAATTTCTCAGCACGATTGACCAGGGCAAAGGCTCAAGCTTACAGTGGCCTGCTTCCTGGTCACATGGGTGTCTCCAACTATAGTGCAAACCTGTGCAAATGCCCACACTTTACAGTGGCCCGCCTCCTGATCACACAGGACTTGCTGACTTTGGCACTCACAGGACAATAGCCTGCACTTCATGGTAGTACCCCTCTGGTCACAAGGGGTGGCCGACATTTGCAAGATCAGGCGGGTAGCCCACAATTCTGCATTTTTCCTGACCAGACCAGGTGTCTCACACTTCTCTCACTGGTATCCATTCACCAGAATTCCTGTTCGGCCTCACTCTCTCCAGGTACTCTCCTCTTTCACACAGTGTCTATTAGTCTTAGCAAGCAGGCAGAAGGCTGATGCTCAAAGACCAGGGTGATGAAAAAGGGTTCAGGCAGATCAGGTCGTTTTACCCCCTTTCTAGGTTTGCCCGGCGTTAGCCGCTTCTCACCCAACTCACGATTACCAAATAAAGAGGCAGGCGCTGGAGACTGGAAGGCAGGAAACAGGAGTTTATTTCCGACGGAACAGAACACGTCAAATCAGACAACAGGGTATCTTCTCGAGGTGCTCTCACAACATCTCTGAGGCCTGGCCTCTTATACACAGTTTTATGGCTTTATTGCATACATTACATCCGTAACATTTCTTTGAAGTACAGGAAGACATCCTCGAAATCCCCGGCTCAGGCCCGTTCCCACACACATCTACAGTAGGAGTTCCTACCCCTAATCTCAGCATGATAGCTACCGCGCAGCTGGACATTCCGCTGGGAACAGAAATGCGGGCGATTGGTCGGATCTAGGGGTGTGAGGGCATTGATTAATCCCCGCTCCTTTGATGTGAGGTGAGGTCCTACTGTAGGGGCAATAAACTGCATCTGCCGGGTGAAGTGATGGCCTGGGATCAGGCCGAACAATCGGGCAAGGACGAAGAGGTTATCAAAGGGCATGTTTTACGAATGAGATGAAAGGGTGTGGGGGTTCAGCACGGGATGTGGCTCGGAGGCAGGGTTGCGCTGGAGGTGTGTTTAGGGCTCAAGCAGGAGGGATCGGGGGCTGTCAGAGCGCGGGGGATGCTTGCGAGGCCGGAGAGTGAGGGGGAGAGAGACGCGCTGGCTATCAGCAGTGGGCAGAGAGGCCATGGCATTCAAAATGGCTGCTGTTTACGTGCCCGTACGAGTCTGGAAAGGGACAAGATGGCGCCGATAATGTTTATGTCACAGCCTAGATTTCAACAGTCCTCCCTTTTCAACATATCTAGCCAGCTTGTCAATTTACGTCAATCCCCATTATATTACGTATTTCGATATCATACAAAGCTTTCATACGTTCAGCTTCGAAATTCAGAGTCTTAGGGCACATGCAGTCAGTAATGAGTGAACACAAAGGAGGCAAGCATTGAATACCTAGGCAACACCCACACAGTACCACGACCGGTATCAATATAAAGGTAAACAACCTCCATCCCCAGTCCTTCAAAGTACCCCAGAACCAGCTCCCAAGCGACCATCCTTCCTGCTCCTGGTGAACCTCCGAGGAAAGTCTGTGGAGGTGTTCGATTGCTTTGTAGACTGAGGGCGAGTTATCTGGCACGTAGGTGCAACAGCTAGACCCGATGATGCGGCATGCTCCTCCACGGTCGGCTAGAACCACGTCTAGAACAAGGCGGTTCTGAAGAGCCTCCAGGCGGACTGCCTGAAGCTCGGCCGTATTGTTAGTGAGGATGCCAGCCGTGATGTTCATGGTCGTTTCTACTGCCTGGGTCAGGTGTCGGATGGCGCGGCTGTTTGCCATTGGGCCCCACAGAGGAACAAGTCCCTTCATTGCATCCAGGAACTGTGCTCCGGTGGAGTCGGCTTGTTCAATGTCTTTTGCGCGTTTCTGCCGGTGATGGTTTGCTGGGGCGACGTACGTTGGAGGGAGAATGAAGGCGATGTAGCAAGTACCCCCCCAACTTTTTGGAAGCCAAGTGTAAGCTTTGGTGCCACAAACAAAGTACATATTCGGAGAAGCAATAAAGGAGGGGAGATCAATTGAGTCCAATGTTCTGGTGATGTGGCAGGAACTTTGGCCCACCAGCTGTGTTCCCAGGCCTTCGAGGCACACGAGGCCCGTGACATTGATAACAGACAGAGCCACAGTCAGAGTGGCAGCAGTTCGTTTCCGTAGGTAGGAGAAGGTGGGTCTGACTGGATTATGGACCACCTGCATTTCAACTCGTTCCTTGGCAGGGATGTCCATCTGGAAGGAGGGACCAGAGGTCAAAGGACAAAAGGGAGCAGATGTTCTTCCGGTTTTGTTCAGCCAGAACCCATGGTAGAAGTGTGACACTGTTTGACCTGAAGTGGCGTTGTCCTTGTAGCTCTCTTGCAAGAGAATCAACCAGGCAAGGCAGGAGCCGTGAACTGAGAAAGGGGAAGGGATGAAAGGGATGGAGTGTCCGGTGGCATGCGGGAGCAACCCGCAGATCCAGCAGTTGGTGGCGTTGGCGGCAAGGTTGTGTTGGTGCAGCAGTTGCACGAAGGAATTGTTCCAGAACTCCTTACGCCTTTCTCGGAGCTGAGGCGAAAGGGAGATCAGGTGATGCTCTTTCATAGTGGTTGGCTGTGCAGTGGTCAGCAATATCGGATGAGCGGGTGCGCTCTCTTCCACGATCCAGAAGGAAGTCATGAGGAGGAGGCAAAAGGGGAGGACAATGAAAAGAGCAATTGTCTTCGATTTGTGTATACTGTCAGTCTTTGGGTTTCGATAACGGGTATTTCCTGTTGCTTCCGTCGTCTTCTTATCTGGCGCTTCCATCATCTTCTTATCTGGCGCTTCCATCATCTTCAAGGTGCTCGGTAGTGGGCAGAACCGCTGACTTCGTTTAGCCTCTCTTCGGGTAACCCTTGGTTGTGTTTAGGCTACCGTTCTGAGATTCAACTTAGTCTGTGGTCTACTTAGCCGAAGCTCCCTCCTTTCGACGCAGGAAATACCCTTCCCTGGATGGCACAGTGGGATCAGAGAATTTTGCAAGTTCGAGTGCCTCGGTATCAGGATAACAGTTCAATGATGGCCGGTCTTTGTTCAGCAGTTCTTCTTGGGTGCTGACGTTTTCTGTCGTGGTCAGGGTCGAGGAGACCTTCTTGCAGTGGTGTGCGTGCAGCCAGTGTCACTTCCCCTCCACTCGAAGAGCCGTTCGGGTGGTAATCAGTACTTGCCAGGGGCCCGTCCACCGGGGTTCCATACTCTTTGTCCATTGGAAATTCCGGATCAGCACATAATCTCCCGGTTGGATATCGTGACCCGGACCCCTGGAAGCATCGGGGATGGCCTGCTGCACCTGCTGATGAATGACAGACAACGTTTTAGTCAATTTGCACAAGTAATCAGACAGTAGGACGTCCGGGACGTCATGAATGGAGGTCGGTTTAGGGGCAGTCCAGAGGTTCATCAGTCGCCCAAATACAACCTCGTAGGGGGTCAAATGGTGCTTAGTGGGAGTGGAGCGCATCGATAGCAGTGCCAGTGGGAGGGCATCTGGCCATTTAAGTCCTGTGGTGGCCACTATCTTTGACAGTTTTAATTTCAGTGTGGCGTTGTGTCGCTCAACTAAGCCAGCAGATTGGGGGTGAAAAACTGCATGAAACCTCTGTTTTACACCCAACCCTTTCAAGATTAGTTGGATAACTTCAGCTATGAAGTGGGGGCCGTTGTCGCTCCATAGAATTCGACAAAGACCGTAGCGAGGGAAAAACTCTTTCAGCAGTACCTTGGCAGTGGTCATGGCAGTGTTATCACGGGTTGGATAGGCTTCTACACATTTGCTGAAAGCACACACAATGACTAATACATACTTCAGGCTTTGGCATCTTTCTAGTTGGATGTAGTCCATCTGGAGGACCTTAAAAGGATGGTCGGGGACCCCAAACCCTCCCCGGGGTACCACAGTTCCTTTCCCAGGGTTGTGTTGCAAACAGATAAGGCATTGCTGGACCAGGTGTCTGGCTGAGTCGGGGATTTTGTCGTTGTGCCAGACCTTGGAGATAAGTTCGATCATGGGGGCTGATCCTATGTGCGCAGGGGAGTGAGCCATAGTCAGTATGGGGATCAGGTATGAATTGGGTAGCAACCATTTGTTTGTGTCCTTTGTCCGCCAGCAGCCTTCCTCGTCTTTCAATCCCACCCGTGCCCATTCAGTCAATTCGTGTGGTGAGCTGGCCATCTGGATGTCCCTAATCATTTCCCTAGCGTCAGTCCATTTTTCTGCCTGTGACCTGGTCACATACATGCGGGTCGTCGTCCTATTCTCAGCTGTGGTTCGGGCAGTGATGTCGGCCAGCGCGTTTCCCTGACCGACTAAGTCTGTCACCTTCTTGTGTGCCTGACATTTGATTACCGCTAATCGTTTGGGAAGGAGAACTGCTTCAATCAGGGCGGAGACTAAATCTCCGTGGAGGATGGGCGTGCCGTGGGACGTCAAGAATCCCCTTTCCCTCCATAAGAGTCCAAAATGGTGAACCACTCCGAAGGCGTACTGGCTGTCTGTGTAAATGTTTGCAGTAGTCCCTGTCGCTATAATTCATGCTCGTGTGAGGGCAATCAGTTCTGCCGCCTGTGCGGATCGTTGCGTGATGCGGGCGGTTTCAACTATAGCTCGGGCTGTGGTAACTGCATAGGCAGCTGAGGTGGTGCCGTCGGGGAGTTTTATGCAAGAGCCGTCTACCCATAGCTCTCCGTCGGGGTCTGTGAAGGCGGTGTCTCGGAGGTCAACCCTACTCCTAGTCTGTTCGTCTGTGAGGGTCACACAGTCATGTATAGGGGGGACGTTCGGGTCGTTTTCGGGCAGGGGCAACAAGGTGGCTGGGTTCAGTGTGGTGCATCTTTTCAGCGTAATGTGGGGTGCAAGCAGGGTTAGTTCGTACCCGGTCAGTCATGCTCTGGTCAGGTGTTGCGTCTTAGTCTGGTTTAGGAGGGTGTCAACAGCATGGGGCACTAATACCATGAGGGAATTCGAGAGTACGATCCCCTCACTTTGTCGGATAGAGACAGCAGCGGCAGCTACGGCTCGAAGGCAGGCAGGCAAGGCTCTCGCTACGGGGTCAAGGGTGGCAGAGAAATAGGCACATGGTCGTTGCTCGGGGCCAATAGTTTGCGTCAGGACAGACAAAGCGCACCCCTCCCTTTCGTGAGTGTAGAGAGAGAAGGGTTTGGTGTAATCGGGGGTTCCTAGGACTGGCGCAGAACAAAGGGCGTCTCGAAGCTCTTTGAAGGAGGAGACTACAGGGTACTGAGGTACAACTACCTTGTTGACCTCTCGAAGGTCGATGATGAAGCGGTATGCTTTCTCATCTCCTTCGCCCTGCTTCTTCACAATGGGTAGGATAGGGCTGTTGCAAATATTGCTGACTACTTCCTCTACCACTCCTGCCTCTACCAGGGACTGGATAATCATTACCAGTGCCTTCTCACCTTCGGGCGATATCCGATATTGTGGGAGTTTTGGGAGTATCGCATCTTGGCGGACAGTTATGCGCACGGGGTCGATCATCATTCGTCCTACATCAGTGTCAGTTTTAGCCCATAGATACAGAGGTAGAGAGTCAAGTAAGGATGCGTCAGCGTCAGAGATGGAGAACATGTGTCGTGCGTGATGAGGTCTGAGCAGAGTCGGGTTATCGTAAAGAATGACTCGAACTCCGTCCTGTGAACACCTGATAGTAGCTCGGAAATGCTCAAGTCCCATAATGGCATCGGGGGTGTTGGAGGAAAGCAGAAACGTCGTGTCAGTGGGGTTACTGTCCAAGTCGAAGGAAACCGGTGCGGATAAAGGGTTAGTGGAGGGCGTTCCATCAAAGCCTATTGATGTTATGTGTGAGCCAGACAAGGGTGCCCTTGGAATCAGTCGTTTAGATAACGCACTACGTGTCGCGCCAGTGTCTACCAGAAATGGAGACTTTGTACCTAGGACGTTTGTACCTTGACGTAAGGACCTTGCTGGTCAACATAGAGCTCGACTGGATCCCTCCCTTGCCCTTGGCAGTCCTATGCAAAGTCGTGAGTGTTGTTGCAGTCAGACTGTTGGCACTGATTCTGTCGGGGCGGTCAAATGTGTTCGGTCTGCCAGGTCTGTCATTGTTGGTGTCGTGGGTGTGCCCTCGTCCCTGCCCTCTAGTCTTGGGGCCATTTGCCATGTCCCTTGTCTCTTTATTTTTAATCATTTCCAGGAGGACCGGGCATTGAGACTTCCAATGGCCAAATCCTTTGCAAAACGCACACTGGTTCTCATCGAGGTCTGTTCGTGGAGCGCCGGGTGTGGGTGTGCGGTCTCTAGGGGGTGCATTTGGTTGGTAGTTTCCTCTATACCGTTCCCTTCCTGTCGTCACTCCCTGCAATTGAGCAATCATCACTCGTTCTTTCAAGTCCTTTTTCTTTTTCTCAGTCGTCCTCTCGTTCTCGTTCTTTTGGTGTTCGTAATACTGAGCCATCTGAAGGATAGCTGCAGGTTTGGAGGCCCCCCAACTACTCTCGCTCGTCTGTAACTTTTGGGAGACCTCTTGCGATAGACCCTTTACGTAGTTTTGCACGAATAGGTGTTGTCTGGTTGCAGTGGTCATGTCTTGGCCACTGTAGTCGGAGAACACCGTCTCAAATCGGAAGAAGTATTCTGATACGTCTTCCTGGGGTTTCTGACGGCAAGCCGTGACTACCGACTAGTCTACCTTCTTCTCTGGGATCAATGTCTTTAGCTTCTAAACTATTTTGTCCGGGAGTTCCAGTATGTCTTTTACAGGTTTCTTTCCGGGCTCCCGTTGCCTATCTAGTTCACTGAGTTGATTCCAGGTATGTCCGAACAGATCTGTGTGGTCGGTTTTCCGGATTTGCTTCCACACATCAGCCGACAGACATAACCCGAAAAACAAGTCAATGTTCGCTAGAGTCATTATGGTTGAGCCCAAGGCTGTACCTAGTTCGGTATAAAATGCTGTCGGGTTCTTTCTTAAATCGGGCAGGGTTTGCCTAAAAGTTAAAATATCTTGCCGATCCCATGGTTGATAAACCCAGTTGTACACAACCCTCCCCTTTGCATCTGCATGGTTGATATCGTCGTTCGTTCCCTGACCTCGTGGGGGAACCCAGTAGGGGGCGGCTTCTCTGATAGGCATCATAGTGTTGCCTACTTCTGATGAGGACCCAGTCGTCTCGGGGAACTGTACTCTTAACTTCTGGTTTCTGTTCCGTGAGGTGGCGGAAAACCTCAAGCGTGTGCATGAAGAGGTCCGCCGCGTCACGCTCGGCCTCGTCTCCAATATCGACTTTTCTATATAACGCTGTCAGTTTAGCAGGACCCCGATTCTGATACCTATCCTCATATGCTTTCAGAGTGTGGTAACTAAACCGTAAAATGAAATGCCGTCTGTGGCTACCGGCATGTGAATTGTGCATATCCATCGTGTATTCTTCGCTCTCCTTCCGGTCTACCAGTGCCTTTACTATCTTGTCAATTCCCTCCCGTTCATCTTTGCTCAATCTATTCGGTCTAGCCGGTGGCTGCTTGTTAGTCTCGGGTTCATCTGATGTTGTTACTAATGCGGCCGGAGCGGAGGCCGTGAGGGCTGGGGCACTAGCTTCAAGGTTATTCTCATTTGCACTCGGAGCTGGCAAGTGCAGTACTAGGGGTTGGGAGGGTGCATATGGGGGGGGCATATAGATGATCGGAGGACCTAGCAGCAGCTCATCGTTCGCCCGTTGTTTGGAGGTCAGCTCAGGGTAGAGCGTAGAGGGGGTCCTAACAGGACACTGGCCTGTCGACTCAGATTCCTGTTTTTGTCTGGCTTCCTCCCTTTCTTTTATCTCTTCTTCTAGTTTCTTAGCGGCCAGGTGGGCTGCCTTTCGTAACTCTTTTCCTATTCTCGCTTCTTCTCTTTTCTTTCGTTGCTCTGCTTCTTTGCGCCACATGCCGAAACTATCAAGCATAGTGGGCATGGTTTTATTGTTACAAAGGGCTGTTTCCAGCACGCTTATTTTTGTGTCATCGAAGGATCCTATCAGTGGCCACTGACTTTCCAGATCCTTTTTAGTATATTTATTCCATAACTTACTATAAGCTACGGCGATTAGTCCATATTTTAAAAACATATCCTTATTAGGGGTGCCTTCCAGAGGAGCCGGATGATCCACATCTAATAAGCGGTCCGGGCTGAACCAACTACTGACCAATGGGGAGAAGATAGGCATGACGGGTTACAACGGGGACAAAAGTCTGCACTACCTATCCTTCACTACTTTGTGAAGACTGAACAGAGTATTTCTATTCTGCAGTATTCGAAAATAGGGAAAACCCAAAGAGAGAACCAATATCGAACAATTAATGTCCGTTCAATCAAACAATCAGTGGCGAGAAAGAAATAGGCACGACGGGTTACAATGGGGGCAAAAGCCTGCGTTACCTATTCTTCACTATCTGCAAAGGAGGACAGAATACTTTTATCCTTCCCCGTTTGTAGACAGAGAATTCTCGAGAAAACAATCCTCGAACAAACAATGTTCGGGCAAACAATCAATCAGTGGGGGAGAAAGATAGGCACGACGGATTACAACGGGGGCAAAAGCCTGCGTTACCTACCCTTCACTACCTGCAAAGGAAGAGAGAATACTTCTATCCCTCTCAGTTTGCAGACAGAGAATCTCCAAGAGAACCAACAATTCGGAGAGTAATACTAGTATTTTCCAATCAAACAATCAAATATTTCCCAGTTTGTTGTGTTACACGACCTTACCCGGACCGTATGGACAGTTTCTCGTCTTCCGCTTCCAGCGCCCGATCGTCCTCTATTCTCCGTAATTGCAGTGGCACTCCTGATGGTTCCCAGTCAGGACCGTAGATCACTCGAGAGAGGTCTGCTCGGAACCAGTGAAGTTCAGATGATCGGCTGCCAGACGAGGGTCTATCGGGCAGGTGCACTTCCCGATCGTTGCAGTCGTTCACTCCGTCGTCGGGACCTCTCCCACTGGATCCACGTGTCGCTGATGGGCCCCACGTTTGGGACGCCAATTGATGAAAAAGGGTTCAGGCAGATCAGGTCGTTTTACCCCCTTTCTAGGTTTGCCCGGCGTTAGCCGCTTCTCACCCAACTCACGATTACCAAATAAAGAGGCAGGCGCTGGAGACTGGAAAGCAGGAAACAGGAGTTTATTTCCGACGGAACAGAACACGTCAAATCAGACAACAGGGTATCTTCTCGAGGTGCTCTCACAACATCTCTGAGGCCTGGCCTCTTATACACAGTTTTATGGCTTTATTGCATACATTACATCCGTAACATTTCTTTGAAGTACAGGAAGATATCCTCGAAATCCCCGGCTCAGGCCCGTTCCCACACACATCTACAGTAGGAGTTCCTACCCCTAATCTCAGCATGATAGCTACCGCGCAGCTGGACATTCCGCTGGGAACAGAAATGCGGGCGATTGGTCGGATCTAGGGGTGTGAGGGCATTGATTAATCCCCGCTCCTTTGATGTGAGGTGAGGTCCTACTGTAGGGGCAATAAACTGCATCTGCCGGGTGAAGTGATGGCCTGGGATCAGGCCGAACAATCGGGCAAGGAGGAAGAGGTTATCAAAGGGCCTGTTTTATGAATGAGATGAAAGGGTGTGGGGGTTCAGCACGGGATGTGGCTCGGAGGCAGGGTTGCGCTGGAGGTGTGTTTAGGGCTCAAGCAGGAGGGATCGGGGGCTGTCAGAGTGCGGGGGATGCTTGCGAGGCCGGAGAGTGAGAGGGAGAGAGACGCGCTGGCTATCAGCAGTGGGCAGAGAGGCCATGGCATTCAAAATGGCTGCTGTTTACGTGCCCGTACGAGTCTGGAAAGGGACAAGATGGCGCCGATAATGTTTATGTCACAGCCTAGATTTCAACAAGGGCAAGTGTTCTTGGCTTCCTGGGTAACGGCCCCTCCCCCAGCAGGGAAACTAGCAGACCTTCTAGTCTGGGCTCTAGCACCTTCGAAGCTTTCTGTGAACTTCTTTCTCCTAATGAACAATGCTGTTGAACAGCTTGTTGGGCTTGTGCTCTTACCTCTATAGTCTAACTCCAAACAAAAATGTGATTTAGTGTCTGGTCCTTTGAAATTCAGATTCTGGATGTCACGCCCCAGCCCTTAGAAATGTCAGAAATACATGTTTCCTGACTGGAAATTGCTATCCACACCTCTCCTAGGCTCTCAACGTTGTGTGTTTCCAAAATGGATCCCAGAGGCCTCCATGTTATGTACCATGCTCAGACGCATACAAATCTCTGCATGCACACACAAGTATCACACGCTGTCCGGCATTACACACAATCCATGCAGGCAGAGGTTGTGCTAAGTCCACAGCCATAGAAATATACATGAATAGACCACAGTGTCTACCTTTGTGATACAGGTAAAAAATCATCTTCAGACTACTGGTCAATATAATACACAAAACTGGTGTGCTACCACCACTGAGCTTGTGTCACTTAACTCATGCTACAGGCATTAATCCTTTACCATCATGATGGTACCATTAGGAATGCTCCTTCCAGTCCAACAATACCGCATTACCATAAGACAGACCCAGGAAATGGAGCACACACATGATCCGTGTCTGCTCATGACCAAAAATCATCACCAGGGGCCCAGATATCCAGCAGGTGGGACAGTCAGGGCAGGGGTGCATGTCTCTCAACATGAAGGGGGTGTTTATGTCCCAACAGCATGGCTTCAAACAAATTTAAAACTGCATTCATTCTCGATTATCACTGAATACATTTGTTAATATATGTATTAACTGAAAAAAGTCAAAGGTTAAAGTAATGTTATATTTAGGTAAATATGTCAGTGACAACATTAATATTTTGAACCAAAAAAACACAGAAATTCACCAGTTGAAGTTAGAAGAGCTAACTATAACTTGCGAACCGTCATGCACTGCTTATGACCTCACAAATTACATCACATATGACATGTTCTATGATATTTATGACAGCACTGATGACATCTCAAATGACATAATTGATGACATCACTGATGACATCATCCAATTAGTGTGATGGTTTGTTTTATAGTTTACATAGTGGTGGATAGCTACCATATTACTTCTCTACCAAATTCTGTACAGCCTGTGTCCAGCTGATGGGTGTATTTGTTTATAAACCACATGTGCTCTTAATGCATCATTGGTGTGTAGAGGTATTGAACATGTTATAAATCTTTGTTCTGAAGAGTAACCCTGTGTACAGATAACAGTTGATGATTTGTGTCTAGTACGTTCCACACATGTTTTTTGGTTCTGCAGAAAAAGTTTCCAACAGTGGCAAAGATTGTACGCAGTTTAACCCCTTCGCTGCGGGGATTATTTTCCCGCTGTGCTGGGGGGGGGGCGCACAGCGCCCCATGCTCATGACGAGCTGAGCTCGTCATGAGCTACGGCGCTCTGGTGCTCATGACGAGCTCAGCTCGTCACAGGTGTATTACCTCCAGTGAAACGCTCAGCACAGGAGGGGAATTCTCTCCGCACCTGAGCGTTCCACGGCTCATGACGAGCTGAGCTCGTCATGAGCACCGGAGCGCCGTGGCTCATGACGAGCTCAGCTCGTCATGAGCCTCGAAGAGGTTAAACTAAGTATTGTAAGCAGAATCGTCTCAGCATGAAAATCTGTACATAACATAGAAGACTGTGTGCACCAGGTACTAACCTATGTACACGTGCTACTTTTGTTTTAGAAGATGTGCTATCTGGTAAAGTTTTTACCATAGTATGAAGGCTGCAGGTAGTATAATCTTTAGCACCTTCAGACCTTGGATTGTTTAAGTGAATAACTGTTGCATAGAGTGTACACTATTCGGTTTAGATATTTTTCTGTGGACTGTGGTGTATTTCTCATGAGAGATTCACTGTTTGCAAACAGTATGGTACAGAATAAACTCTCTCCATATAGTAACCACTGTTACAGTACCCACTTTTCTGCTCATATCAATTTAATTTCTCAGTGTAGGGTCAGTGACTGTGAGGGATTTGATAGAGATAAAAGTTGTCCGTAGTAGGACATACATTTTGGAAAAGAAGCTGAGTATCTTGTGGAACTTGGCTTTCTCTGAACAGTTGTAAAAGCTATTGAACACCATGTGTAATGGGGGTTTCCCATTTATCTGTGGTTGATTCTTAATGTGAACTAGGCTTCCCATGAAGTGTATGGAATACGGTCAATGCTGCACATAATACATGACTGCTACAGTTAAGTGAGATGTATCTGTTATAGAATGAATTATGCTTCATATTATTCTGTGCTATATTGTACTTACTTACAAGCCCCTAATGACACACTATTTTTTAGAGTAATGTGTGCAAAAGAAACTTGTATGATGACATTAATGATATCCTCAGTGATGGCATCAATGATGTCATCTGATAAGTCATCGGTGATGACACAAAACGTCATGAGTGATGTAATATTTGAGGTTAAAAGCAGTGCATGGCAGGAGCACAAGTTATAGTTAGTTCTGCTAACTATAACTGGTGGATTTCTGCAGTTTTGTTGTTTAAACATGTTACTGTTGTCACTGACATATTCACCTAACTATAACGTTACTTTAACCTTTGTTTTTTACAGCGAATTTCTTTTAATGTAGAGTGTTATTTTATTACCATACATAAAGCCAATACTCTGGTCCTGGCCTATGGCCAGGCTCTGGGGCTACTAACCTCACGCTGAGCATGGTCTTTGGTCATGCACTGTAGGGAGTTGGCAACAGTGCCTGGCCTGTGGCCAGCCCACCCGGAAGCAGACAACCCCACTTTACACATGGTCTTTTGTCATGCATGTTGTGGGGTTGGCCACAGGGCCTGGCTTGCAGACGGGCCCGGACAGGCAGCCACCCAGAAGCAGACATCCCCATGCCGTGGATGGCTTTTGGTCGTGCATGGTGTGGGGTAAGCCGGAGTGCCTGTCTTCAAGCCAGGATCTGCACCCAAACTCCATGCAGGCAGCCAACACTGAGCACACCATTTGGCCTTGTGTTGTGGGGGTTGGCCACAGGGCTATGTCTACCACCAGGCCCCGTGGCCAAACCCCCAGAAGGCTGCCGACCCCACACTGTGCCGAGCATTGGGCTGGCCTTCAGGCCCCTGCATGCATTCCTTTCCCCGAACTTTAATTGGCCCAAGGGACCCCATTCCGCAGGGACACTTTAAAAAAAAAGGGGATGGGGAGACACGTGGCTTCCCTCCCCAAGCCTTAAAAATCCCCTGAACTCTATTCCGAAGGGCCAAATATGACTAAACAATGGAGAAGAGCATGCAGCCCTGTTCCCTGAACCTTAACCTTAATACGCCTCATGGACACATCCATTGGGGTTAAATACAATAAAAACGGGGAAGGGGCTGAACAGCCTCCCTTCCAAATCCTTCTTGGGCCCTTGGGATTCCATACTCTGGGGCCGAAATCTAATGGGAGGGGGCATCCAGCCACCTCCCCAATCCTTATTAGGCCCCTGCTCCCAGTCCCCCAGCGCCAAATGAAATAAAATAGGAGCGGTGCCACACAGCCCCCTCCCAAGCCTTATTAGGCTCTGGTGATCCCATCAACAGAGGCTGTGTGTTATTTGAAAAGGGAGGGGGGATGTGGTCCCCCCTCCTGAACCTATTTTTGCCATGAGTACCCCAAACCCTGGGACCTCCTTTTTAAAAAGGTGGATTCTCCGGGAAACCTACGAAGCACCTGTTGGGGGCTGCGGGGGGAGTCCCACGGCCAGCGACCCCAGCCAGCTCTCTGTATGGTGCGGGAGCTGGCATTGCTCCCTCACCAGGCAGCAGATATTTATGCTGCTACCTCCAGGATGGAGCAATATGTTTTTCTGTTTCCCTGCCCACATCAGTCCGGGAGGAGAAACAACGCAATTTTTGAAGCTTACACCCACTGCAAGAAGAATTTTTGTTCTGCTCCCATTTGGTGGAGATTTGACAATCCTCTCACCAGATGGGAGCAAACAAATGTTTGTCTGCCCATGCTGGTGTGGGCAGAGAAACTACTGTGTGCCTGGGGTGGTCTCCCCGAGACTCAGCAAGTGAGCTGGCCCAGGTGATATGGTCCCCGGGGCTAATAAAATCTCAAGGACCTATGCCCGTCCCCTTAAAAAATAGTTGGGACTGGGGACAGGGTCTTGGGGGAAAAAGTAGCTCATGGAGGGGGGGGAGGCACATGATCCCCTCCCCTTAATATTACCTCCGACCCCATGACTTGGGGTCCATGGGCTGAAAACAGCTCAGGAAGTGGAGGGCACAGCCCCACTCCTTAAATATACCTCAGATCCTGGAGTATGGTATTCCCGGGGCTGATAACGGCTTGGGGAGAGTGGCTACATGATCCCACTCCTTAAAAAAATACTTTGGATCCTGGGAGAAGGGGTCCCTGGAGCCCTAAATGGGCTGAGGAGGGGCTCTCTATTGATGCCCCCTCCCCATATTTTTATAACTAAATCGTGCCTGCTATTCTTTTTTTGACATAATCTGCAAGATCACAACAAAATGTGCTGATTTTCTTCTGGGGCGGTCCCTCAGGGTGACAAGTCAGCATACAATCAATGAATTGGAAATTAATTGTTTTGTCATTTTTGAAGGCTGACAAGACAATGTGAGTGCCGTCATCATAAGAAGTCAGAGAGAGGCCAAAAGATCTAAGTAGATTGGCCAATTCTGTGACTATATATATTTTAAATAGTGTTGGGCTGATAGAAGAGACCTATGGAACACCACAAGGGAGTGTGAAGGAAGAGGATTACTATAGGCCCAAGACCACTGATTGCTGTCTTCCTGAGAGGAAGGAAGTGAAAAGTGTTAGAGCTTTCTCTCTAATACCTAAGGAACTCAGGTGACAAATCAACAGCTTGTGGTCGACAGTGTTGAATGCTGCTGACAGATGAAGAAGAATGAGCGCTGCCTCTCCCCCACTATCTAGAACTGCTCTGATTTCCTCTGTGGCTTTTATCAAGCTCATTTCAGTAATATGCCCTGCCCTGAATCCAAATTGAGTCTCATCAAGAAGATGATTATATTGAAGATATTTGGCAAGCTGGGTATTCATCACCGTCTCCACTATCTTGGCTGGAAGTGGGAGGCGCAAGATCAGCTATTAGGATCTTCTTAATCAAGATTGTGTTTGTTTAGGAGAGGTAATACAGAGGCCTTTTTCCAGATGACTGGGAAAATTCTGGTGTTGAACATTGTGCTTGCTCCCGCAGGAGGCTGAATACCATTGGAGAAAGATAACACAAGGGAAAAAAGCTCACTAGGCAACTCAGATTGCTCTATTTTTAAATTGCCACTCCTGTGAGACACTTGTAAGCCTCCCATTACAATATGCAAATATTTGAATTCTTAATTTCTCAAAATTTCTCTAAATTTACACCAAATCACAAAAAGAACAATATGCCACCCAAGATCTACTTTCCTGCCAAATTTTGAATAATTCCGTCCAGTTGTTTTTGTGCTAGTGCTTCTTAAAGAAGTCTATGGAAAATGTATGGTGATTTTGCGTGTTGTACCCCCTCCTATTTTCAGCCCCAGATGACGGACAACCCTGAAACTTTCCATGCAAAAAATAGATGAAGAAAAGCACTGTTATGGAAAGTTATGCCAAAGTTATTACCAGCACAAAAATGCTTTTCATATGGAGATGCTGACCTAATTATAACTACCCAAAGGTGCCGGACATTGGGCCTTACATGTAAATATATAAACTTCTAAAAAATAGTATTGCTCACTAGATGATGTCGTTAGTAATGTCATATCAGATGTCATCAGTGTTGTCACTGACCATGTCATAAGTGGTGTAATATGTGAGGTCATAAGCAGTGTATTGCAGGGGTTTAAGTCATAGTTAGCTCAGGTAACTATAACTGCTAAATTTCTATGGTTTTGGATGAGTGAAACCTGAGCCTAACTCCTTGCTTAAAACTGCTCTAATTTGCTCCAGAATTCATTTCTTCAAAGGGCAAATGGTGCTCCCTATGTACCTCAGTACCCAGAAACACCCAATCACATATACTACACACTTAGGGGACAATTCACAGAACTAATCTGAGACAAAATCCTAAACTTACTACTTTTGATATTTTCAGAAGGCATTTAGTATTAGTAAAGTTAGTAGTCCTAACTTTACTACTACTAAATGCCTTCTGTGAATACCAAAAGTAGTAAGTTTATGATTTTGTCTCAAGTTAGTTGCAGTAAAGTTGGTAGTCCTAACTTTACTACTACTAAATGATTTTAGTGAATACCAAAAGTAGTAAGTTTAGGTTCTTTTCTTAAGTTAGTGGTAGTAAAGTTAGTAGTCCTAACTTTACTATTACTAAATGCCTTCTGTGAATACAAAAAGTTGTAAGTTTAGGATTTTGTCTCAGATTAGTTCTGTGAATCGGCCCCAGAGAATCACAAGTAATTCTCTCAGAAATGGTAAATGTATTGCCCTTGAAATCTTGGTGCACCGTCATGCTCTTCCCGAATTACTTATTCATTGTAAAGTGACTCCTCACCAATCTATCCTTCAGTTAGGGCACCTTTCAGTAGGTAACAGTGGTTCTTGGCCCTTCTTCATTTTCAATATCTGGATCCTTTTTTTAGTGTGCTCCAGTATTTATTCAAGATGTTGTCAATCTTCTGATTTTCTTTGCTGTATGTTAATATCTTTCTGATGGCAGTGTCTTCCTTGTTTTTATTCGCTCCCTTTGTTGACTAATGTTTGAGCTCGAGTCAAAGATCTCGCTTGTTCCTGTCCTTGTTTAATGTCTCTGTATTTAAACACTCTATGAAGGAATCAATTTTTTTTCTTGAATTTTGGTTCCATTTCCTGACTGTTGGAGCAATCACGTCTCATTCTTATAAATTCCCCATACAGGATACTCTTTTTTAGTTAATTGGGGTGGAAGCTGGACCCATGGAGAATACTATTCATTGATGTCAGTTTCCAATAAAGAGTAGTTTGTATTTGATTATCCTCTATGAAAACTATTACATCCAGAAATTGTATGTCTGTTGTACTCATGTTACATATGAACTTGAAGCCCACTTCGTTGTTGCTCAGTACCTCAAAGTAGTCCAATAATTCTTTTTCTGTTCCTATGCATATCAAGAATAGATCTTTGAGGAATTTAAGCCATAGTGCTATTTTTGCAGTGTATTCTTCATGTTCCTCTCTCCAAGCTTTAGTTTTCTCCCATGAACCTATGGTATAATTGGCATTGCTTGCATTGAAGAAAACTCCCATGGCTGTATCACAGATTTGGGAATATATCTGATGGTGAAAGAGAAAGATTTTATTTCTGAGACATAGTTCGATCATTACCATCAGCATTTTAGAATGTTGCAGTTCTTTTTAGAAAATATCTGGTTGCATTTAGGCCCAATTCTTGACTTATGGATGAATATAAGGATACCACATCAACAGTTACAAGCAGGTATCCTTATTGATATCCTATATCTGTCAGTATCCTGAGGAAATTTCCAGTGTCCTTTATATAGGAGCTCGAGGTCACCACCATCAATGGTGGTAAAAAGTGGTCCACATATATTGCTACATTCTCATATAGAGATCCACAACTAGATATGATTGGTCTTCCAAGGGGTCTTATCAAGGTCTTATGCACTTTAGGGAGAAAATATAACACTGGACTGCAATTTTTCAGGAACATTAGCTCCTCATCATTTAATAAAGCCTCCATATGCCATTTCTTCAGTTTGTTGTTGAGTTCCATCATTAGGTCACTGATGGATTAATTGTATGTAGTTGGTGGTATCATGCAATTGTCACAATGCCTCAATAATGTAATCCTGTTTATCTAGGATAACTACATGTCCTCCCTTATCTGCTGGTTTGATCTCTAAGGTGTAATTTCTCATCAGTCCATCCAGCACTTTCCATTCTTCTTGGGTTAAATGCTCTTTTCTATTTCTACATATGCACTGAACAAAACCAAAGGTTATGGGGCATTATAGTGAGGAAATGGAATAGAAAAACCTTAGAAATTCACTCGTATTAAACCAGTAAAATTCAGCAGTTATAGCTAGCTGAGCTAACAATAACTCACACCCCAGAAATGCACTGCTTATGACCACACATATTACATCACTCATGACACCACTGACATCTCAAATTACATCACTGATGACATCTCTGATGGCATCATCCTGTGGCTGTGAGTGTTTAAAAAAGTTTATGAGTGTTAAATATATAAACAAGGTGTATTGGTGAATCACTGGGTGTATGACTGCCTGTATGGATGATTCAGTGGGAGTGTGACTGACTGTATCAGTGAGTGATTAGGTGTCTCAGTGAATGTATCTGTGAGTGACTGGATGTGTGAATGTCTGTATCAGTCTGTCAGTTGGTGTCTAAGTGGTGGCATGGGTGTGCGGGTAGGTACATGAGTGGCTGTATGGATTAGTGATTGGTTGTCTGAGTTCCTGTATGGGTGTCTGATTGTGTGTGGGTGGGTGATGGGGAGTGTAGCTGCCTGTATGGATGAGTGAGTTGGTGAGGCTGTCTGAAGGGGTTAGTTAGTGTGTGTGTGAAGGGCTGTATGGGTGAGTGTGTGTGTGGATGTGGATGGTTTTGTGGGTGAGTGGATGTCTCAGTGGTATGTGGGTGAGTAACTAGGAATTGGAAAGACAGTACATGTGAGTGATAGGCTATATGAGTGACTGTATGGGTGAGTGAGGGAATGTGAGTGGCGGTATGGGGGAGTGTGGGCTTGTATCAGTGACTGTACGTGAAGGTGAGTATGTGTTAGTATCTGTATAAGTAAGTAAGTGTGTGTGTGTAGCTGTGTGGGAGAGTAAATGACTGAGTGACTGTATCAGTGAGTGAGTAAGTGTGTGAGTAGCTCTATTGGTGACTGACTCAGTGTGTGAGTGTCTGTATGGGTGTATGAGTAGTTATGTCAGTGGCTATATCAGTAAGTGAGTGGGTATATGAGTGGCTGTATGGGTGGGTGAGTGAGTGAATGTGTGTAGGTCTATGAATCAGTGAGAAGGTGTGTGAGTACTGGTATTGGTCTGTAAATGGGTTTGTGAAGAGCTGTGTGGGAGCTGTGTGGGAGTAGGAGTGGGTATATGAAAGGTTCTATGGGTGTGTGAGTAGGTGTGTTAGTGATTTTGTGGATGATGTCATCAGTGATGTCATTTGAGATGTCATCATTGTTGTCATCAGTGATACCACTGACCAGCCAACTATGACTGCTGAATTTCACTGGTTTATAATGAGGAAAACCTGAGCCTAACTATCCCTGTACCCTTTGATGTTTTCAGTGAATTTAAAAGGTTTTTAAAATGCTAGTTCATAACTATTACGTCCCGATACCCTTTGTTTTTTGAGGGGTAGTTTGTGTAGTTATGTAATTAGTAATGGTGTTTGCAGAGTGGTGGAGAAAGGGGCGGGCCTCTGACCAGCTCTTAGGAACCCCGCTGTGTCGGACTTACAGGAGTTACTAGAGGGCCTCTTGGCCCCCAAGGTCCATCAGGAGTAAAGTCGACTTCATTCCCCAACCAGTAGTGACCCAGGAGGTGTGTTCGCAGAGGGGTAGAGAAAGGTGACGTGGTCTCCGAAGAGCTCTCAGCAATACAGCTGATGTGTAGGACTTACTGGAGGTAACAGAAGAGTTAGTTGGCCCACCAGGATGTCTTCCCCTCCCCTGGCTGATTTCGGCTACGATGACCCCATCCCCTGGGGCCTCGCCTTTCTTTTTCTAATGTTTTTTTTATTAAAGGCAGGAGAGGCACCTATTTTACATTCTTATATTATTTACAAGCCTTACAATAGGTACATATGAAGAAACCTCTCACGTTACTGGTGATAGGTTTACTTTCAGATATTTTGCTCTTGCATAGCTTATCGCTCAAAGAGGAACTCTTTTTGAAAGGTATTTTAGGGCTTTCTTCTAAGAGTCAAAAATAATGGGGACTACGTGGCCCTTCCCTCTGAAAAGTACACTGAGACCAAAAAGATGGGGGATTTTTGCCCCTGGGGATCCTATCCACCAGAAGATATGTGCCTCCCTCCCCCTTTAAGTTGATGCTGGGTCCCAGCTGATGGGTCCCTGGGACCGAAATTGGCCTAGAGAGGGGGCCATGTGTCCCCCTCCCCCTAATATTAATGTTGGGCCATGGTGGGTGAGAGCTGTCAAACAGTTCATGCTTACTTTAATGCAGAGTTTTCATATCTTTCCCTGGCAGAAGACATGCGGGCAGGGAAAGAGATGAAAAAATTGCTCTTGCACACAAGGAGCGGAATTTCCTGTAGCTGCCTGTGCGCGAGAGCAATGCAGGCTCCTGCAGTAGGTGGTCAGCTAGCTGGGACTCTTTTTGGATAAAGGGGCAGGTGCACCTCTGTTCCATCCCTGCTACACAGACCTACTCAGACACCCACATGCGCTCATAGACCCACTCAGACAATCATGCTTCCACTTCCAGATACATTCAGATATTCTCACACCCACTCATAAATGTACTCAGGCTCTCATACACCCACGTACAGAACCACTCATACTCTCTTAAACCGATTTACAGACCTACTTAGAGAATCACGCACTGACTCACAGATCCACTCAGAGGGATGTATGACGTTACAACGCATACTTTTACATCGCATGCCTTTACAACGCGGTATTTACAACGAATACCTTTACAACGCACAGTGCTTTGGGGCGCTGGATAGTGAATAGTTTAATTTACTATTCCAACTCCAGTCCCCGTGGACACTAGGGAAGGTGTTGGACAGTAAATTAAACTTATTCCCTATCCTAGAGCGCCCCCCAGCGCAATGCGTTGTAATGGTTTGCGTTGTAAAAGTTGCGTCGCAAAGGCACTGCGTGGTAAAAGTTGCGTTGTAAAGGATGTTTCCCACTCAGAGACTCACACACTCATTCACAGATCCATTCAGAGACTCATGTACCTGTTCACAGATCCACTAATACATTCATGCATTCACTCACAGACTGACCCAAATACTATTGGAGGTACTCACAAACTGTTAAAAGTCCGTTCAGACATTCTCGGCCGCCTGGAACTTTTGCTTTTTGAGCACCTATTTGTTGAACTTTTACTGGGAGAGAGCCTCATAAGTTGGGACTCACCCACAGTGAACTCATGATGAAAGAGACTGCATGTGGATTTTACGGGTGTCCCCCTAGCTTGACTAGGCCATTGTGCAGCAGCTGAAGTAAGGAGCACCGGGCTGGTTACATGCAGACACATGCGTACATGCATGTGCACACGTGTAGGGGCTGCGCAGGGGAGATTCCTGGCATGCGGAGCCAAGGAGCAGGTGCAGATAGACTGGTGTGGCAGGACTTATGCAGAATTGGGTGGTGACATGGAATAGGCTTTATACACTGGGCAGAAACATGCCAGGGAAAGTCAGTGTGTTTTACACTGTTTTCACTTCATTATTCTCTTATGGGGATGTGGAGCCCATGGGCTAGTGACACTTTCCTAAGGCCTCCAAATTCCAGACACGCACTAAAGTCCACTGTAACTAGTATGAGAAGAAGTATTCTGCAGTCCAAAGTCATATTTGTACAGCTTTCAGTTTACCCAGAAATGTTATATTTCTCTGAGTCAGCTCATCACAAGGACCTAGCTGGGGGCTAACCCTACCAAGCTGAATTAATGACCTTCCTCTCCAAGCCATGGCCTCAGAGGCCCAGCCCAACACAACAAACATTCCAAGGGTGAGGGCCTCCACTCCAAGCAGAGAAGATGGGTGGAGCTACAGGTTCATCCATTAGTAGCTAAGGCACCAGGCCGCTCTGAAGGGAAGCCAGCGAGGAGGGACCATGTGGTATGAGATCCCGGGACGATGCCATTTTGAACAAACCCAGTGGCCTGGGCAGGAAGGAGGCAGCAGGGTCAGTGAAGTGATGTGTCGCTGTGTGATAGGGCAAACAGAGACTTCCTGCCAGCCCCCTCCCAAACTTTGAAAAGTATTTTCACAGGAATAGAAGCTCTCTCTGGGGTGTGGTCTGCTGCAGGAGAGGGTACTGGAGCCTGGCGCAACGGGCAGTTGGAAGGAGGAACCCCCTCACTGTGCCAGAATCCTGAACAGAGACTGGAGAAGAGTCCAGGACAAGTGCGCAGAAGCATGGGCCTCTGCGCAGGGAGAAGAGAGGCCAAGGAGCAGAGCCAGGAGAATGGCTGGCGCAAGGAGCCAGTGACGACAGCTCCCTGCTGAATGCACCCTCCCTGAGACCAGGAGGGCAAAGGAAAGTGCTCCCAGTGGGTGGGGAGCGCTGCCAGGAGCAAGAGAAGGAAAACATGGTGCTGATCAGTGTAGGAGAGTAGGAACTGCTTACTATGGTTACCACCACTTTTTACTGGTGTTTCACTGTTTTTCGACTTTAGTCTGGCTGGGGCCCTGCTAACTAGGAACCCAGCCTAGGTGCTTCCTCTCTAAATTGATTGTATGTACATTAGATACACTCCAGATTGGTTACTGGGTTACCCTTGTGAGTCCCTAGTCTATGGTACCTTGGGTACTAAGGGCATAGGTACACCAGAGGCGTAGCAGGGGCTGAAGCATGTATTATGCCACCCCTGGAAAGCCTTCCAAAATGGCACCACAGGTCTGCTACTGCAGCCTGGGTAAGGTGGTGCATGCACCTCTTACTAAGATATAGGTTACCTATATCTACCTTATATCACTGACACATATAAAGTTATAAGTCACTCCTATGGCGGGCCTTATCAATCCTGAAGGCAGAGTGCTTTGTTTTGTGTGAGAGGGTGCCCATGCATGAGCAGGACCCCTCTGCAGCTTTCGGAATCACTTCTCTGTAGCTATTCTGAGATGCAGCCAGACCATATACTCTTAAGTGCATCATAACCTCCCGGTAAATGCTAACTTTGGAATGGCTGCATGAAAACATGTCGTGTTTGGTGTCAATCACTTTGGAATCCTACCACCTCACCAGTCCTGGCTGCGGGGGTAGAATTCCACCCGTCTAGGGGGAGAAGACATGTACACACTAACCTAACCGGTAATAGTTTAAAAGAGCCACAGCATCACAAAATGGATGCTGCAGCCACAAGCACGAGTCTGACCTCCTGCTGCTGGACGAAACACCAGCAGGGGAGACCTGGACAATAGGTTTCCTGTCACAGGGAGGTGTAATCACCTCCCAGACAGGCTTTAGTGTATTGGGGCTGGGTGGGTGCATTCATAGAAAGCTTTTCAGACAGTGCTGGGGCCACACTTGGTGTCCCTATGCATATTCCAGTTCAAACCGGTTGCAGGGGAACTCAGCCCCTGCTCTGGCACGAAACTGGACAAAGGGAAAGGGGTGTAGCCACCCCCCTCCCTAGATCCTCCCATAGGTGGGTCCCCAGAGTATGTCCAACCCCTAACTTAGTATAAGTATGGGATCCCAGTCCTTGGGCCTTCAGATTACACCTGGACAAAACTCTGCAACATATATCCTGGAACTTCGACATTTTATATCGACTAGAAGATGGAGAATCTCCCTTGGGGTCAAGGAGTTACTCCCCTGTTCAAACAGGCACCAAAGAAGCATCTTGCCAGTCTGCATTTCCAAGGCTCCCACCGGATCCTGACAGATTTGCGACTCATGACGCAGAATTCCAGAGGCCGACACGCGATCCCAGCAAAGCTGAGACCCACAGCCCTCATGCGTGACGTGGCACCGGAACTCCTGGACAACGTGCACATTTGCTAGTGCATCAACTTCCAGAGCTTTTCCGAAGTTGTGCATTAGGCTACTTATAGTCCAAGCCCTGAGCACTATCTGCACCGAAGATTGTGGGCCTACACTCCATGAGTGTTCCGTGGGTCCGCTTCTAGCATTTCCGCTTGAGGCTCCTTTGCAATCCCTGGTCCATCAGCTGGTGGGTCCTCACAAAGGTAACTCTTCTGTTTCTTGGGTTTTCCTGGTTGCTCCAGACATGCCCTGCCTCCCCTCTATAGGGTGAGTCCCTCAGACCTTGCTGGTCTGCACCGAAGACAATCTTTGCTTTCTGCATGGGTTGTTGTTGCCAAGGCTTGGTGGGTCCAATCCAGAAACCAACACTGCAGCACTCAACATCCTTTCTGTGACTGCTCGAATCCAGCTCCTGGTCATCTTTGATACCTCCTGGTCCTCATGGCTGAAGAGTCAAGCTTCACCTGAAATCACCTGAAATCACCCGACATTGGTTGGCATCTTCTCATCGCCTTCCTGGTCACTGGCTAGTGACCCAGACTCTGTCTACTCTGCTTTCAGGTTCTTCAGATCTCCGATCCACCCTTGCATCCACCCGGACACTTTCCACTTTTTCGCCTGCAGCACTTTTCAGAAGGTCGCCATTTAAATCGACGACGAAACGCGACACCAAAAGACACCTATGCACCCTGCTTCCCTGGGTGAGGTAACTTGAGTACTCCGGTGCTCCCGTGTGTATTGACTCTAGAACTGCATAGTTCTAAAGGGGTTTTCTAAGTGTCCTTAATCTGTAATTTTCCAACCGTGACTTTCCCCGTAGAAGTTAATGGTGATTCATGGCTGTGTTTAGACACTGCACGCTTCCTCCGTGGGTACCCTGTGTCACTACTTTGGGTGGGTCCTGGTGGCCCCAGAGGTTCTAAAGGCTCTAGGCCTTGTATCTATGACAGTCATGGTTCTTATACCACTTTCTTAATATATGGTTTGGTACGCCCTTAGGGCTCAACGTATATTATGTTAATTTACCGTGTGCTAATTACGTTTAACTGAATGTACTTTTGCCTCTAGCCTCATAAAGAGACTAGAGGGATGTGTTTAGAATAAATATATATATTTTATATATATATATACCTGGTGTGGTTCTCCTTTCATTTGGTCATTTATGAGATTATAGACTGGTAAAACAATCTGCTTTACATTCCTTCAAGACTTAGCCTGAAGGCTGCTCTCCACAGCTACCACCAGGATAGCTTTCTATATAAGTTGGCTTTAAACCTACCATCAATAAGGGTTGTTTGGACTGATGCAAGGTGCCCACTAGAATAGTGGACAGCATATGCCAGGCCAACTTCTCACAATCAGTACCCTGGGGGCTGAGATATGCCCCCCAGAAGGTAGGCGACCTTTGACCTCCAAGAAGACTGATGATGAAGTGCGTGGGGCTCCGCCACCGGTCTTGAATGTGCCCCTTGGGTGGGTCAGATCCCGGGGCTGAGCCCAAGTGAGGCAAAGTCAGGGAGCACAGTCTTTCTCCCTGTAAAGTGTCCCCAAAAGGGGTGCCATGAACCCACCCTGGCCCCCGAGGAAGATGAGACCGGGGAGCGCCATCGCGCCCCCGGCAAATGGTGGAGGGGCCCGGGATCCCAACTCTGGGCCCCGAAGCGAAGTGAAAATGCCCCCACGGGCTGGCAGGAGCCCACCCTGGTCCCCAATGAAAACGATGATGGGGATAGTGCTATCATGCCCCCTGGGCATGGGCAAAGGGGCCCGGGACCCCGAACTCCGGGTCCCGCTGAAGTTAAGTCAGGGAGCACTGTCACGCTCCCCATGAAGAGGCCAAGTCGGGGAGCGCGGTTGCGTTCCCTGTGAAGATCCTCAGGGGCCCGGGATCCCAACTCCGGGCCCGATGTATGTCACGAGGTGGGGGGAGTGCCATCGCATCCCCATGACAGGAGAAGGTGGGGGAGTGCCATCGCACTCCCCTGAGGTCCCATCAAACCGGCAGCAGCCTTGCATCGACCAGAACAAGTGGGCCGGATCCCGCAGCAGCATGTTAGGATGCTGGCCAGACTGGGAGCTAGCGGGGGCATCCAATGGTGGGCTCCCCAGGCTGCCTCTATCACTGTGGCCATGTGGGGGTCCAGGTGGGACCGCCCCCCCAAAAAGAAGGAGGAAGGTTGGGGCCCGGGTGGGACCGGGCCCACAAAAGAAAAGGAAGAGTGGCCGGGGGTGGGCTCCCGGGTTCGCGAAACCACTCACGGCGAAAGGCACGGGCCCGGATTGGACCGGGCCACAAACGAAGAGCAGACGCAGTGGGAGGCATCCGGCATGCCAGCGTGGCTCTCCCCGGAGCAGCGGGAGAGCCGCTGTTCTGATATGCACGGGCTGTGCATGAAGAGCCCCATAATGACTTGCAAGGCATAAGTACAGCTCTTTGTTTTGGTGCTGGGTGGCCCCCAGAGGAGGGGGTCGCCCTCTATGGTGAAAGAAAGTGCAGTAGGAGCTACAGGAGCAAGGTAGCCTCCCCCAGCATGAAGAATTGAGTCCCTCCCTAAGTCTCATGGGGACGTGAAAAGAATAACCCCTTAAGGGCTAAGCCAGCATTTTAACACCACATCCTGGGCTGGAACTTTTGTTTTACCGCTGGTGGTGTATTAAGAAGTGCACCAAGGGATGAAGGACTGAGCTGGGGATGTCTGGAGAAGGGCATAACCCGGAGGTGAAGAGGTGTAATTGCACCAGAAATGCATTTACTAACGTTATTTCTTTTAGAGGGACTGAAAGTCACATGTGTAATGTGAAGTACCTGTGCAAGGTGATGTCAAAAGCAACGTGGGGTTAGGTTGCCAGACATTCCTGCTAGGGTGTCTGGCTATATATGCTTAATCCTGTGATTTCATCTGTGATGCCTTTAGTGGCTGTAATTACAATGCATTCTAATGATTCACAAATGTGATGAGTGCGGTCATTCTAAAGTGATGCTTATACCTGTATTATTACTACTGCGCTTAGGTGCAGAACCCAGACTGTTAGCCCTTAAGATGTAGAGGTGTATACTTCATGGTCAGTAGGAAATGCTCAGTCAGGGTTGTGTGTCACCAGGGCAAATGTGCCTATTTAAAATGCTTGTTGAGATAATGGGGTGGGTTGCCACTGGCATGATGTCAGTGCGTAGGGCCCTCGCTCCAGGTTATGTTCAACTAACTGCATTTGGGGGCAAGATGAGGTGCATACATGGGAGTGGTGGTACTAGACCCCAACCCCCCTGCGGGAGGGGTGCTGATGTTATGCAATGTCACAAAGTAATTCCAACAGCTTATGTATATTTGTAAATTAGTGCATAGTATTGAGTAGTGTGTCTGTTTAATAAATGTACTCTTACTTTTATAAAGCAAAGTACAGACTAGACAATCAATTATTGAGTGTTATTGCTGCGCAGCTGTAATGGTGATTACTAGCCCACACCACATGCCTTAAGTAAGCCTCAGACTGCTCTGCAACGCTGCCCTCTGAGAGTCAGGCGCTACCATTGGGTGTTTGGTTTCCAGTGAAGGACAAATGTAGTCATCGTATTTGTGCAGGTCTCACAGATACTGCCTCGTTTTCCAACACAAACACACTCAGATACTATCACACCCACTTATAGACCTACTGAGACACTCACACACCCACTCGTACACCCATTGAGACAGTTATGCAGCCATTTCCAGACCCACACAGCTCAGACACTCACACACCCACTTCTAAATGCTCGGGTTTCATATACCCGACGACACCCTCACTCCCTTGTTCGTCGGGAAGAAGGAGCAGATGTAGGCAGGTTCACAGACAGGATTGTACATTGATGAATTAAGAGGGTGTATGTGTGGAGGGGTAATGACCCACGCTCTTTGTTTTCCAGTATCTGCCATTGGAGACGGGCATTTGATTTACTCTTATCCCCCCTTATCAATTTAGAGTGTGACTGCAGGGGTTCCTGAGTCCTACCTCCATGGTGCTCAGATGATCTGACAGTGGGGCAAGATTGTGAGCTGGCTTCACAAAACAATGTATATAGATTCAATGGTTTTTTCATGTGTGCAATGTCACTTTTCACTTGGCATGTAAATGTTGCATCCGGATGGTTATTACATATCCCTTACTCACCTCCCCTGATGATTCTAGAGATATCAACAGATTTATCATTATTGTATTTCAGGCACCAGAAGTAAATTGTTATGAGGTGGAGCATTAGGTCATATTCAGGAATCGATTGAATCTCAGGTGGCTTTGTTGTGTTAAAAAAACTCACACAACTACTCACTCACTCACACACCCACTGAGACACGCATGCACTCACTCACACACTCACTCTCAAAGTTTACAGGCTACAGTTAGCAAATACAATTAAAAAAAACCTTACAAACTCACTTAAAATAAAGGAATCACCTGGCCAAGACACCTCACCAGGGGGAGGCAAAACTGTAATTTTTCTTTGGAAGTATTATGCTCTTTGTCAGCCGATTCAGCAAGTAGATAGATAGAGTCCTCCTTGCATTGATCTAGATTAACAGATGCCAGTAGTAAGTCATCAACACTTTGAATCAGAGTAAACACCCAAGGGGAAGATCACCATGTCCAAATCCCTCCTTAGGGTTTGGGAAAAGATTGAGGCAGACTCTTTAAATCCTTTTGGAGCTGGTTCAGTGAAAAAAAAAAGGTTGAACAAAGATCAAGCACAGTTAATTGTGGGGCGCTGGCTGGGATACATTCAAGAAAAGGATACATTAAAGAAAGGCAGCAGTGTTGTGGATGACAGAAGCTTGGGATAACCACAATACTAATCACCCTAGGGTCCTGCACAAACCTATGCAAGTTGACCCTTTCCCTTGCGTATTGGGAGAATCATTTACTGTCAATAGGAACTAAGGGCCAGATGTAGGTGAGGGACATTTACCGACTCATAAATACCAAATTTTACCGATTCGGTATTTATGAATCGGTAAATATGAAGGTGGGAGATTTAGGTATTTTTAAAAAATAGAAATACCGAATCGGTAACATTCGGTATTTACCGATTCGGTAAATACCGAATCAGTATTTCCTATTGATTCCTATGGGCTGTGAAGCCCATAGGAATCAATGGGAAATACCGATTCAGTATTTACCGACTCGGTAAATACCGAATGTTGCAAGGGTGCAGGGGGTGTCACTTTGACACACCCTAGCACCCAAAGTAAAGGCATGTGTGACATGTGGCACACATACATGCCCTTAGGGCATGTCTGTGTGTCACATTGCACAGTGTGCATGCACAGATGTGCATGCACACCTGGATTCGGTATTTTACCACACAATAGGATTGTGTGGTAAAATGCCGACTCTTAATGGCCTGTGACACTCTCAGGAGTGTCACCTACATTTGGATTTACCGAATCAGTAAAATTACCGATTCGGTATTTTACAGAATCGGTAAATTTACCGAATAAAATAATGGCCCCTACATGCCAATTCCTAAATACCGGTCGGTAACGGCCGAAATAGGCCGTTACCGACCGGTATTTGGGCTCCTACATCTGGCCCTAGAACCTCTCGCTTAAGCAGAACTGCTATTACAGGATGGATGCCTTCTTTCAAGAGTGATAGTAGGACTTATTTTTGCCTTTCTCTATGCACCAAGGCGGAAGGCATATATGCTCTATTCCAACCCACAATAGAGAAATCAACTTCCAACCTGTTCATTGCACTGCTATCCAATCTCATTGCAATACTCACTTGCATGTTGTCTACTTGTGCTCTAGCAGATGGTGGTCCCAAAGATGAAGTTCAGTTTCCAGTTGCAGATCCTTCCACACTCTTGACCCCATCATCCGGTATTGTGAAAATATCCAACAAATGTTACTCTCTTGTACCTCCACTCTCTTTTTTCTCCTGGAGTTCAGTGTTCTGGGGGGATAGGTAGGAAGGAGGCAGAATAGTTGGAGGACAAGTCCTAACCCTGTTGTTGAAGTTAATTTGATATTTCAACTTTTCCTGAGTATCTTCGATACTCCAGACATGGGGCTCAAAGTTGTTCATATGCGCCTCCAATCATTCGCCCCTGGTGGTAGGAGATATTCTCCATGTAAGTTAGACTGACCATCAAGCTGTAACATTAAACATTAGTAGACAGATGGTAATGGAGCAAAGGCAGATTAAAATGATAACTTATAGGAAGTGGAGCAATATTTCCTCCCAAGAGTTGGAACTAGTCCTCAGTAAGACCCAGGTAGAGAATTTCAGGTCTCAGGAGCTGACAGCAGATGACTTTTACACTTGGATGAGGACTGCCATCGAACAAGTTGCCCCCAGCAAAAACAAGATGAGCCTTAGATTCAAAGTACCTGCACCCTGGCTCTCTGAGGAACTAAAAGACCTCAGACAGCAGTGTCGGGGGCAAGAATGGAGATAGAGGACAAAACTAATCTTAGAAGAGAAAACCAAACATACAGAAATGATCTGCCTCTCTCGACTTCCACACTCAAGCATGTACTGGAGAATTCACAAAGATTCTGCAATAGCATTGCTACCTACATAGGAGATGATATTTTGAAGATCTTCTTGGATTTTAATATCAATGAGAACAAGCTTTCACTCATTTTGGTGGATAAGGGCTCTACCTATCAGGCCCTCTACACTACTATCTCTGTTTTCTCTCCCATTTCCGTGGTGAAAATGAAAGATCTTTTACTTCGCACAACTTCAGGTTCTCCAGATGAGCCATGCCTTCCCAGAGTTGTCCAACGAAGTGCAGGACCTAATTGCAGTTTTTCTGGAAAAGGTCTACAATCACAAACTTAAATTTGGAGTGATCGACAATGCTGGAAGGAGGCCATAGTTATTCCCTTTAGAAAGAAACCGAATGTGGATACTGGGGACCATAAAAATCTACATCTAATCTCTCTCCTGCCTGCTCCAGGTTTGTAAAATACATCAATCAAGAATTAGCCAAGTATATAATCGCCCAAGATCCTCTGGACCCATTGCAGAATGGGTCCTGAAGGGGCCACAGAATGGAATCAGGATTGGTTGCCACAACAGATTCCATCCGTTGCCAGGTGGATCAGGGAGGTGCAGCCACCTTGGTAATGTTGAATCTGTCAGTGGCTTTTGATACAATATCTCCATTCCCCTTGGGGCAAAAACAGCTCTGAATCTCCTGGGATACTTTCTGATGTATAGGACCCAAACAGTCAGCTGTGGGGACTATAGGATAGAACCTGTTCAGCTCCCTTGTGGAGTCCCATGAGGGTCCTCCCTAAGTCCCACATTGTTTACCATTTATTTGCCTCCATTGGCAAAATTGGTGTTGTCCTTGAGTTATCATGTGTTGTCCCATGCAGATGACACCCATATAATTGTCTCTATATTTGATAATATGTCACTGGTGGCAGACAAGTTCAAGTTTTGTATGATGGAAGTTTTCATCTGGATGAAGGAGAACTGGCTGAAACTTAACGTCAAAATGGCTGAGATTTTGGTATTTGGGGTGCAAAACTCATTGTGGTCTGAGCAATAGTGGCCTGAGGCTTTCGTTCCCTTCCAACCCCAGTGGGTGATGCAAAAGATCTAGGGGTGATTTTTGATAACACTCTGATCAACTTTTTTCTGTCTGAACTCAGAATAGCAATTGTTATACCTCTTATTACATCATGACTGGACTATTCCAATGCTCAACTTTTAAAAATAAACAAGTCCATGCTCAATAAATTAAAAGTCCTCCAAAATGCAGCAGCCCGTTGGTACTGCATGTACCCAAACATGTCTCAGTTAAGGAGGGCTTCCGCTTCCTTCGTTAGCTGCCTATCAGGAACAGTGCGACTTTTAAAACTCTTTGCATAGTCTATATGACATTCCATCGTCAGGGACCTATGCCCCTGAGAACTGCTTTTAGTTGGTACATCCCTAAGAGACAGCTTAGATCTTCATCTATGACGAAGTTTAGCATTTTCAGTTTTCAAAAAGCCAAATGGGATGGCCATGCTTTTTCGGTGGCAGTGGCCAAACTCTGGAATTCACTGCCTAGCCATATTGCAAGTTAGAATTCTTATGCAGCTTTTTGTAAGCAACTAAAAACCTGGCTCCCACCCACCCCTTGAGATACTTGCATGTGTGTCTGCCATGTTGTTCGTACATAGTGTGGACAGGAGTATCTTTAAATGGAGGCTGGCTGTCTTTATACTGTTCAGCCCCTATTGCACTTCCATCTGGTTCTCTAATAAACGGGTCAAAGGGAAAAGGGTCTGCTCACCTTGTGCTTGCAGCTCATACCAACGAGGGAGGGAGGAAAGGAAACAGGAACAAGATAGATGTGGATAGGATAGGATAGGATAGGATAGGATAGGATAGGATAGGATAGGAGAGGGTAGGATTCCCATACCTTATGGAAGAGTGGAGGTAAGTTACCATGCACTCGTAGCCAAAGACCCTCTTGTGTTAAATGAGCCTTCAGTCTACATCCGGGAGGCTCATGAAGCTGTCAGGGGGCTCGATCAGAAGGTCTATTTCTCTTAAATGTTCATCTTCGAAGACCTGTGCTTCAGTATCTGGCAATCCTGCCTATCTTACACATTACTGTGCTTTTCTAGAGCCTAATCACTCTATACTATGGGAGCCAGACTCATAATCCTTTTACCTTTGGATTCCTCTAATTCTTGAGTGCCCAGGCAATTTGTTCCTTATTTGTATCCATATTGTGTCCTAGGCTGGCGACAATTGTGCACACACTCTTGACAATGCATTAGTCACCAACAATGTATGACATTTGAGGAAGCAACAAATAAATGGTAAATTCAGTTAAAATCTTCATTCGGTCTGTGCTTGTCTTACAGATAATAATTATGTTCATCGTTGGATTCTTCTCCACCTCAATTTCCCTGTAGAAAGTTCTCTTTTACCTTTGGCACTTGAGATCCTCATGTAAAGTCTAGCCCTGTGCACACCTGTTTTCCTTCATGGAAGCAGTTCCTGCTGCCACAATGCACCCTATGTTAAGAATAAAATACAGTAAGTCTGGAAGCCTAACGTCCAACTTGTGTTTAATGACACATAGCAGGTAGCAAACAGAAGATCAAAATACAATTGCCTTATCAAATGAGAGGAGCCCTTGTTTGAAAATGATCAGTTGGTGATAGGCACTAAATAACACATGTAAAGTATACATGTAAAGCATATATACATAAAAGCCAATATAGTATAACCATGTGATAGGAATCTGTTGCCCACAGAATAAACTTATCTGATGTAAAGGTGCCAGGATATTCCCCTCACGGAAGCATAAGACAATTTTGACAGGGAGCTATCATTCATGCACACAAATTCAGTCTCCAATCTTCTTACAAAATTCTGCTTTCCTTTCCCAGGTTTGAAAACGGGGTTGCGCATACTGAATACTCGGAAATGTACAATATGAGACAATCTCCTGGGCATGCTAAGGTCCTGAAAGGATTTTGGCTAATACGATACCATGTGTAACTTCATTCTAATAGATTACAACATTTATACTTGATTATCACTAAACACATTTGTCATTGCAAATATATATATATATATATGTATATATATATATATATATATATAAATTCACAGAAAAAACCATAGGTTATAGACCATATATAGTTAGGAATTAGCATTTACAAAACCTTGAAAATTCACTGAAAAAAACATAGGTTATGGACCATATATAGTTAGGAATTAGCATTTAAGAAACCTTTTTTTTACTCACACAAAACCATTGAAATTCCATATATAGTTAGTTGTACTAACTATATATCGCGCACCCGCAATCCACTGCTGATCATGTCACACATTACATCATTCATGACATGGTCAGTGACATCACTGATGACATCACTGGTGACATCTCAAATGACATCACTGATGACATCTCAAATGACATCACTGATGACAACATCCAGTGACTGTATGTTTCTGTAAAGTTAACATATGTCTTACATATTGAAGAATGAGTGGATGTAGAAGTGTCTGGATAAAGGATTTAGTAGGTGCATGACTGACTGTATGAGTGAGTGATTAAATGTGTCTCACTGAGTGCATGAGTTAGTGACTAAACTGTCTTAATTTGTGCATCATTATGTCTGTTGTTCTGTAAACTGCTGCATGTGTTGATCAGTAGCTATATGAGTAACTATATGGGTTATTGGTTGATTACCTAAGTATTTGTATGGGAGACTGAGTGTGTGTGTGGGTGGCTGGGAGGTGCATAACTCTGTGCACAGATGTGTGAGCAGTTGATTCACTAGATGTATGGGTTCAAAAGTGCATGTGGAAACAGCTGTATGGGCGGTTGACTGTGTGCATGAGTGTATTGGTGAGTGAATGGATATCTAAGTGCTACATGTCAAAGTAAGTACATATGTAAAACACAGTACATGTGAGAGTTGACATATATAAATAACTATGCATAAGAGCCAGTGAATGTGTGAGTGGCTGTATGGATCATTGTGAACTTGTATCAGGGATTGTATAAGAGAGTAAATATGTGTTAGTATATGTTTGAATAAGTAAGGTGTGTATAACTGTATAGTTGAGGAAATGGATGTGAGATTGATTCTTTGCATGACTGACTAGGTGTGTGAGTAACTCCATGGATGAGTGACAGTCTGTGAGTGTCTGTTTACACTGAGTGTATCTAAGTTGTTATTAGAGTCTGAAGAGATTCATCGTATTATCACATGAATAATGTCATCAGTGATGTCATCAGTGATGTCTTTTGAGATGTGATCAGTGATGTCATCAGTGATGTCATCGGTGATGTCATTTGAGATGTCATCAATGATGTCATCAGTGATGTCATCAGTGATATCATCAATGATGTCATTTGAGATGTCATCAGTGATGTCATCAGTGATGTCATTTGAGATGTCATCAGTGATGTCATCAGTGATGTCATTTGAGATGTCATCAGTGATGTCATCAGTGATGTCACTGACCATGTCATGAATGATGTAATATGTGACATGATCAGCAGTGGATTGCGGGTGCGCGATATATAGTTAGTACAACTAACTATATATGGAATTTCAATGGTTTTGTGTGAGTAAAAAAAAGGTTTCTTAAATGCTAATTCCTAACTATATATGGTCTATAACCTATGGTTTTTTCAGTGAATTTTCAAGGTTTTGTAAATGCTAATTCCTAACTATATATGGTCTATAACCTATGTTTTTTTCTGTGAATTTCAATGGTTTTTTAATAGCAAATATCAAAAGCTTTAAAATGTATTCTTCTTTAAATCAAAAAATATATTTTATATGTTTATTAATAAAAAAATGTATGTATTTTTTTTTTTTTTTTTTTAATTTCGCTCCCGGACCGCGAACCGGGTCGCTTCTAGTTAGCTCAAAATGGTGCCGCGACCCGGTCCGCGAACCGGTAAACGTTCCGTTTGCGCAACTGCCGCGTTAGAAAACAACATCGTCAGCGTGACGTATCGCGTTGTCGCGTGAAACGTCATATGACGCGCCGCATTAGCGTACCCGGAAGTGAACCGGTACGCGAACGAGGCGCGAAGCGCAGCTTCCCGGAAGCGATCCGGGACGCGGCCCAAAGCGCGTAACGTAAACACAACAGGTCATGTGACTTTTTAATAACACTTTTCATTGGTTCATTTCACTTTTCGTTTCATAATGATGTAAGACTAGGTCATGTGACCTAAAAGTAACACTTTTCATTGGTCTAGAACTATTGTTTTTCCCAAATGATGAAAACCCCTCCTTCTTTCCTCACTCTGACTTTCATCTTTGTGAGAGGAAGACCTTTTGTGATCACTGAGGAATGGCTTCATTAGTAGCTTCAGCTGGTGCTTCCCCACCACCTCCACCACCTCCAAGGAAGAGAGGACCACCTGCTGAAGTTATCATTTAGCAAGAGGAGGAAGAAGAGGAAGAAGAAGAGGAAGAGCAGGAAGAGAGGCAGTTTTTGCGTGAGGAGCCCAGGAGGTCTCATGTCAAAGAAAATTATATTTGGCAATTTTTAAAATATCCCCGGGGCCAAAAAAAAGTCAATGCCCGGTACGTAACTTGCCTTATATGTAAAGAAAGTCTATCCAGAGGGACAGATAAAAAATATAGTTACGGGAATTATACAATGCATCGCCATATGCAGAGGTGGCACCCTATCAACTACAGTCCTGCGCAGTTACGTGACCAGCAAGATAATCCCCCTTCTATGGCCAGAAGATCAGTTGTACAGGAAGTGACGGGACCAGAGGCGAGGGAGATGGTCCCAAATATACAAATGAGGTTCGGGGAAGTGAAACAAGTGTGCGTGCCTTGTAACCAATTCATTTGCTACAGAGAAAGTAGCATCACTCTGATCAACAGAGCTATCGACAATCATGATTGTCCGAAACGCCCCAGAGAATAAATTCTTTTTTTTTTGTTGCTCCTGTTGAGCCCTTTACAATGAATCGTTTTTGTTTCCCCCACCCAAAAAAAACCCCCAAAAAATATAAAACCGTTCAAAAAATACAAAAAAAGTAAAAAAATGTTCAGAAAAATAATAAAAAAATATAAAACAACAAAAACTATTTAAAAAAAAGTTCTTATCAGAACTACCTCCCCTTTATAAAAAAATTGGTAGAATATTTAGCACTCTTCCAACCTCTATTTCTTTTGGTTCGCTTCCCGGTTCGCTCGCCGGTACGCGAACCGGGAGCAAACCAAATTTTTTTTTTTTTTAAAAAGAAGAGTAAGTATAAGGGAAGGAAACAGAGAGTAATGTTAAAAGAAAGACAGCTATAGGGACTAAACCAAAGATACTGTTTAATAGATCTATTTACCGAAGAAAAGATGGAAGAGGGTATAATTGAGAAAAACAAAATAGATAAGGAAGTGAAAGAAAAAAAGAAGAGTAGAGAATGTGACTGAATGATTAAATTAAGATTAAAACATTGGAATAACAGAGAGAAAAAACACAATGCAGAAAAGAAGAAGTAACAGCAAAGGAATGATTGAAACAGCAAAGAAATGTAAATAACATAGGGGCATATTATCAACATAGGCGATAAAAGTTTTGCTGCTTTTATCGGCAGAAATCTGACGCTAAAGGCGCTTTTGCTGCAGTTTTCTGCCGATAATGACTGCTTTTATCGGCAGAAAACTGGTGCTAAAGCCGCTTTTGTGGAAGAAAACTGCCGCTAAAGCTACTTTTGCGGCAGTTTTCTGCTGATAAAAGCAGCGATAATTTTATTGCCTGTGTTGATAATATGCCCCTTAGTGTGCTTGAACTACAGAGAGAAAGCATAATGAACAAGTAGTGAAAGAGTGATCAGTCAGAGACAGTGAGAGTAATAGAGACGGAGTGAGTGAACAAGAGTGAGGAAGTATGAGAAGAGAGGGACTGAGAAAAATAGTGGAAGGAGTAGAGTAAGTAAGTAATAGAGAAAGGAATGAGGAAAGTAGCAAAGGCAGGAAAGTGAGGGTTAAAGAAATGAAGTAGTGAAACTAATAGAAGTTAAATGTGATAGAAATGTAACGAAAAGAGTACAAAACATTTACCTTATAGTTGTCGTTAACTTAGTCACTTGTTATTTTTATACTTTCAATCTGTGAAAGAGAGAACAAACATTTGAAAAATATTAAAACATGTATTTAAAAATTAGAAAAGACAAGGGAAAAGATTGAAGGACAAACAGTTTTTCAACAACTTTGACACTTACAGAAGCCTCTGCTTCTCCATGCCCCTACACAGTTCTAAAAATATACATTTTAAACTACCAGTATCTTGATGCAGATGAAGTGAGGCCTATCTTGCAACATGGTGCATCTTTTGCACTGCTGCTGTCTCACAAAAGTGATGCAACGGCAGCGCAAAAGAGGTGCACAGCCATCATAAAACTGTCCCTAACATTTTAAATGATTGTTTCAGGATGACAATAAGGTGTGTCCTATCCAGAGGTTTGTTTGAGGTGAGGCCTACTCAGGGTTGCAGATGAAATTTAGGCTTGTTGAAGAGTACAGAGGAGATAATACATGTCCATGTCTACCAATGAAGTGAGTCATGTCCACTTCACTCTTGAACAAAGGCCAGACCTCTTCTGTTTCCTTGGACAGGCCTAAACTTGATCTGCACAATGTGATGTGTAATGTTAGGAAACACAGGTGATGTAATTGAAAAACGTGCAATTTCTTTTGCTCATTTCACAATCACATCAATTGTGTTTCCTTTGCTTAGGTATCTCATTGTGCAGATGTAGTCCAGCATATGAAAGAGTACCCAGAAATGCAGCACTGCATGCAACAACTTTGACACTTACTGAAGCCTCAGCTTCTGCATGCCCCCTACACAGTCCTAATTATATACATTTTAAACTGACGGTATCTTGCTGGAGATGAACTGAGGCCTATCTTGCAACATGGTGCATCTTTTACACTGCTGCTGCGTCACAAAAGTGACGGAACAGCGACGCAAAAGAGGCGTATGGCCATCATAAATCTGCACTTAACATTTTAAATGATTGTTTCTAGATGCTGATAAGGTGTGGCCTATCCAGAGATTTGTTTCAGGTAAGTCCTACTCAGGGTTGCAGATGAAATTTAGGCTTGTTGAAGAGTATAGAGGAGATAATACATGTGCAGGCCTACCAACGGAGTGAGTCATGTCCACTGCACTCTTGAACAAATGTGAGACCCCCTCTGTCTCCTGGAACAGGCCTAAACCTCATCTACACAATGGGATGTGTAATGTTAGGAAACACAGGTAATTTAATTGAAAAACGTGCAATTTGTTTTGCTCATTCCACAGTCACATCACCTGTGTTTCCTTTGCTTAGGTATCTCATTGTTTAGATGTAGTCTATCATATGAAAGACTACGTAGAATATGAGCACTGTATGCAACAACTTTGACACTTATAGAAGCCTCAGCTTTTCAATGCCTACTACACAGTTCTAAATGTATATCATAAATACAAAAAGTACAGAATTAATTATACATGTTAAATGGTTTATTTTTGCTGTTCTCAGAATTTATCAAATTTCACTAAAAATAGTGACTTGAAGGTATTCATCATATAACAGCGGGGAAAAAAAAAAAAAATCAAAATGATTGTGTTTAAAAAACCCATATAACATAACCAATCAGAAATCAGAACTCCTGAAAGGTAACTTACTTTCCATGACGTCGAAGGATATCCTATGAACAGCTTACACTCTGTTGTGCTGCTATTATTTTCAGCCCGCCACTTTCTGAAAGAAAAGCTCCATCGTTTTGAAAAATATGTTACATACAATAGATGACTTCTCGCTCTCTACCGCACGTTTCCACAAGGCCAAATCGTGTAAGAGCCATTTATAACTCTTGGAATTCTTCTAAGCAAATCCCGTCATTTTGTATTTCTGCAACTTTCAGAAAGAAAACGTTCAAGATCACTTTCACAATCCTGTACTAGTAATATCTCACCCTTCTTGCTCACTCATGTTCCACATTTCCTATGACACTGATACTGCTTACTATGAAGCAGACTTACACTACCTCTATGACTACTACAATTATTTAATTCTCTACATCACTTTTAATCACAAAGCAATTTAAAACAGTAGATAAAATTATATCAACCCCTAGAATCATTATAGGCCAGTTACCTACCCTACATTCTCTTTTCTGAAAACAGAAAGTAAGAATATTTTTAAGTTAAAAGGCAACATTGTATCGTAGTCAAATAGGAATCATTTACGAAACAGCAGCTTTTTTTACATTTTCAATAAGCTGTGTAATAAGCGGATCTTGTCAAAGGACCATCATGTCATATAATAGCTGCAGTTAAAAATGTTCTTCCTAAAATAAACGACTATGTAGCCACAACATTTGTAATTAAAGTTGAAGACTTACTTTCATCAGGTTTATATAGTTGGAATTTTAAAATGACATTATAACCAAAAGTTTGGTCAAATAATCTAGACAGCATTGCAGACTTACATTACCTCTACTCCATGTTTTTATTGGCTGCTTGAATTAGCTTATAAAAAGAAACAGTTTTTCTGAACTCATTCAAAGTGCAGTTATTTTTCCATGACGTCAAGTGTTATGGTAAGAACACCGTTTGTTTTGGGAAATACTCTGTTGTCCTTTAACTAATCCGTGCCCACCACTTTCTGTAAGAAAACCTTCTTTTTTCCAGGAACTATTTAAAACTCAAAAATAACTTTTGACTCTGTACTACACTTATCCTCAAGGCCAAATTGTGTAGGAGCCATTAGAACCTCTTGAATTTCCTCAGAGCACATCCCGAGATTCTTTCCCTAAAATTTTGGTTTTAAAAACACCAGGTAAGAATTTTTAAGGTCATAAGGCAATTTTTTTTGAAAGTTAAAACAGAATCATTGCAGAATGACCAGCCATTTCTAGACTTTAAATAAGCTGTGTAATGTCCTGATGTTATTGAAGGACCGTCATGATATATAATTGCTGCAGTTATAAAAGTCCTTCCTGATATTGACAACTGTGAAGCCACAAAATTTTTAATCAAAGTTGTCAATTTTGTTCCATCAGGCCTACATCGTTGGAACATTAAAATGACATACTGGCCATATGTTTGTATAAATAATGTTGACAACATTTGAGACTTACATTGGCTACACTCCATGTTGTGATCAGCTGCTTTTACTAGCTTACTAAAGACACTGATTTACTGTCTGGCAAAGTTAAATATATACATTTTTCTGAGTCTACACTAGTAGTACTTGATACCATACAGTTCTCGCAGTCATGCTGCCATTGATAAGAAAGCCCAAACAGGTGATCTACATCTACACCTTCATCATGCAATACATCAAGCATATACATTAAAAACTTCTGACAATCTTGCTGAATATTTTGAGAGAATTGTGTTTGACCTGAACATCTGTCTATCAGATTTCGAATTTCAGACACACTTTCTATTTTTGTTCTATCAGTGCTACATTTCTCTAACACAGAATTCAACAAACTGCAAAATCTCTGATCCGAATTGACCACAATCTCTTGTTTTAAAGTTTCTAGAGAAAACAAAACATTAACCACTACATTAGCATAGCAGTTGACACCAGAACTGTTTTCAAATTGAAAACCAACAACATCTTCAACAAAATCCTTTTCCTTTCTGCTTATAATTTCTGGTTCATCGACTTTTCGTTTTTTTGCTACAACCTCCCTACTATTGGTCACATTTCTTCGTTTCCGGCCTACCACACGTTTCTCAAACAAAGGATATTGAGGCAAATGTGGCGCATACTCTCTTCTTAACCTATTGTATTCCTTAACACAGTCTAGATCCGCACAAATGTTTGTGACATCACACTCAATCAAGTACAATCCCGATAAAGTTCTGACTCGTGACAATGCCACATATGCCATACCCTCCTTGAACACAGAACTGCCAATATTCACCAATGCACTGTCTACACTCAAACCTTGCGATTTATGGATTGTCACCGCATATGCCAAGCAAACAGGAAACTGCTTACGGCGAACATATAAGTCTTTCACAAGCAAAAACCTAGCAGAGCAACGACCAATTAGCTGTACTTCCTCAATGCCATCAAATGTAATTTTTAAAAATTCAATTTCATCCCTATTTCTGTATTTCACAAAATCAACAACATTACCCATTGATCCATTTACCAGACCTCTTTCAACATGTAAATTCCTTCTTAAAATTATACGGCAATTTAAGCACACATTCAGAGTCTTTTCAAAACCCGCAGTTTTAGATATACTCTTTTCTAATGAATCCAATTTTGATTTCAAATTCTCAGACAAAATAATTGTTGATCCCATATGCTCTACTCTGTCAATAGCTTCCAGTTTCACAATATCTTGGTTTTCTAAATACAACATTTTGTTGTTGAAGATGGCACATTCTGCAAGAGTTGGCATCAAACATATTCCAGATTTCTTCTCAGTAATTTTCTGAAAAATATTCTCAGGCACAACGTCTTGTTCTGGATACAAATTTGACAGTAATCGTGCATGTAAAGCTTCTTTTCCATGCTCGGTCACTTTTCCGATTCTAACATCTTGTAGAATATTCTTGTAATCTTCATCCTTCGCCTGACGCATATTTTCATGCAGTTCAGCATATTTAAAGTTTAACCATATATTAACATTGCCAATGCTCCCTAGGCACTTCCTGGTATCTTCATGCGTGAGCATTTTGAACACAGGTTGTCCTTTCACTGGTGTCAGCTGCAGAAGATCACCGAAAACAATGATTTGTTTGCCACCAAATAACACATCATACTCTGTTTTGAGAACTTCTTGCATTCTCAAATGCACAAAGGCAAGCATGACATTGGAAACCATGCTTACTTCGTCAATGATAAGAAGTTTCATTTTCTTCAAGACTCTTGAAACTTCACAATAAGCATCTCCAGATAACTTGTGGTATTGTAATTTGTTATCATGCTCCACTGGCAGCATCAGTAGACGATGCAAAGTAATACCTTTAATGTTATGAGCTGCCAGTCCAGTTGGAGCGGTGACAACACAAGACAGCGATGACTCAGTCCTTTTCTGCAAATAACATGAAATTGCTTTAATGAGGAAACTTTTTCCAGTTCCCGCTTCTCCACTCACGTACAGTCGGACAGGTTTCAACGACGTACATGAGCACTCCTTCTTCTCATGACTTAATCCATGATCAATTTGGTTGGTAACTTCGTCATATATTTTCCTCTGCTCAACGTTAAGTTGTCTTTCCAAGTCTTCTAAGTTAACCGCATCCTCCTGAGCATGTGCCATGGCTCTTTCCACTTCAATCATGGCAGTGGCAGCTTCATTTTCGATAACTGGTCCTCCTAGTGGATCCTGACTCAATGAAACAGAACTCTGACTGTCCTGAGAACTGTCTCTAGCAATCTCGGCTGCAATCGTTGCTTCCTGCTCAATTTCCGCATTCAACATTTCTAGATATTTGAGAAAAACAGGACATTCTATGGTCTCCTTGGCGGCATTGAAAGAGTCTTCGTAACAGAGGAAATCTCCAAGCAGTTCCTCTTCTGCACGCCAAGGCTTGAAAACTTGCAAAAGTGCTAAATAGAAAAACTCTTTTTTTCAGGAGATTCGCCACTCAATTTTTGATGGTTTACCAAGTGGCATTTTCTTTGCTTGACGAGACATCCCTCACTTCCAATTACAGCATACACTTCTTTATCAATATCTTCTTTGATGTTCCTCTTGAATATGTAATTTTGTAGAACCTCATACAGACAAACATTCTCGAGGTGTCTGCTTCTATTTGGATAATATGTATCCAACATGTTGGTCTTCAAAATATCAGTACTGTTTGGCTCCTTTTCCGCCAAATACTCAATTTCCCGCACAGGTTTCAGAACTCGATTACGCGTTGCAGGAAGACCAAGACTCGCCCAAACGATACTCCTGGATTTGGCATAGAGACTTGCTGAAGACAACCAGTCAGAACATTCGTAAGCTCCGATTTCTCGATGTGACAACATCTTCAGACTGAAACTGTACAACTTCTTACTGAGGCTCTTTTCATGGGAAATGTCCTCCCACATATCCTTCAATTCTGTCTTTTCTTTTTTGGTGATGTAAGATGTCACATACCAAGCCACAGCCATACAGTTATCAGCCACGAACTGTATATCCATGTTAGCATTCCACATGGACAAAATCACTGGGTTGTAGTCGTTGATATACTTGGACTCTTCGTTCCTTTTCAAATTGTATGTGTTTTTAGGTGATTTCTTCATCACATTATGTCGCAGCGAAGACATCAAACTGTTCACTCTTCCTTTAGAAATCACTGGTCGTGGAAAGGCGAAACGACATTTGGTGTAGAACTTGTCCTTGTTTCTGAATTTACGACGACAGTACTTTCCGCAACAATGGCTTTGGAAGCATAGAACTTGTTCTCTTAGGCTTTTGTCCTCCTTTGCGTTTGGAACAGCACATGTAGAATACTGTTCTATGAAACTCATCACTAAGTCTTCTGGATCCGTTCCAAATTTAGGTGCATCCTTGATCCACAGCAGCATATGTATATGAGGAGCACCTCTTGCTTGGTACTCCTTTCTCCAGAAGAAATCCAACACCTCTCCAAGAGGTGGATTTCTCTTGTTCATGATGAAAGACATCATAGCTTCAAATCTATGATTGAAGTACCTGCATACATTCACTGGATCCAAAGAGCACAGTTCTCCGGGTGTCTTGAATTCGATATTTTCAATGTTTCCATTTGCCTCTCGTAGAAATTCAAGTAAGTCTTCCCAGCCATACTCGGCACAGCTGAGAGTGAGGAACCATGTGGGAGTTCCTAAGTTCCTCAGCATACATTTTAAATCACCATGACGACGGTACCAGTACTCATTAGTACCACGCTGACACGCCATGAGATTAATCAGGTGAGAATCCAAAATACTGTCTTGCACATTGACTTTATCCATAAAGTCACTTGCCGAGATGTTTTGCATCTGTATACCACTTTTCAAGATGTGGTTCACTGCATATGACAGTCCAGACAGATCGCTTTCAAACAGGAGATGAAACAAATAGGGAATGCATTGTCGAAACCTAGGATCTTCTGCATACAATCGTAAAGTCCGGTATTCAGAAGCAGGAATTTGATGAGGTCGCTCATCATATCTTCCTCCTTCACCTGTTGGAAATAGCTGTGGGAAACACCGAGCTTCCAAACTTTCCTCCCAAACACTAATGGGACTCCCTTTGGCTTGTTTCATTTGAAACAACTCAATAGCATTCCCCATGACTTCCTTGGAATGCAAAGGATGAACACTATAATGTTCATATATTTCTTCACTTTTAGAGGGTTCTACTTTCTCAATTTGACCAGCACACAAATCGCTATCCTCTTCTTCACTTACTTCCTCTTCTGCAACATATACATTCTTATAGTACTTATTGTTTTTCTTCAAATACAATGTTGCCTTTTTGACTTTCCTAACATCCACTAAATCTTGCCATATTTTCTTACTCTTTGTCGGAACCCCATTAACTAAGATAACCAGAGGTTCCTCTTCCACTTTTTCTACTCCAATTGTATTAATGTTTTTCTTCAAATCTAGAGGCAAATAAACAACTCTTCCCTTTAATCCTCTCTGTAAATCTGATGGAGGCAATTTCCCTGTCTTTGGCTCCATTCTTACAATAGCCTGAAAGGGATGGATACTTTGAATCAAAATAGATTCATAAGTATTTAAATCCTTCAATTCAGAAGGAATCTCAACCAATTCCAGATTATTATGAACCGCTCTAGCAGGCATCTGGTTTTGATTTAATTTGTTACAAAAATAAGTACACACACGTTGATCCAATCCCAAATCAAAACAATTTTCTACCATCAAGTATGTTGCAAAATCCTTCCATTCACTATTATTTTCCCTTTCACTTTTTGCATATAAATCCACTAACTTAGTCTGATTCTTATAATAAGTGCGTCGACAACACACACAAGTGAAATTAGGCCTCTCACTTGATTTCACCTGAAACGTGGCAATTTCCTTCTGAAAAGTATCTGTACTGGAAACCTGTACACTATCTTCCACATTACCCTCTTCTTCTGGGTCAATTTCAACATTCTCCTCTTTACTTCCAAAGTAACAAAACTCAATTTCTTCACAAATATTCTTCACATCTATTTCAGAACCATGCAAAAGAGCAGTGCATAATTGTTTAAGCATAACTGCTGGACTCTTAGCATAATACAACATTCTAACTAATTTCCTCACTTTATTATGATGCACTGCTAGCATCCTGAAATGATGAAAAACACTCTGGCATACTCTCCTGGAAAGACAAGCCAGTGAATGACCATGCAAACCTGTCACTTCTCTCACTCTGCAAGGATCTAATTCTTGCAACAACTTCATTTTCTGCTTCAAACTTTTCTTATTAAATGTCCGTACAAAATCACAAAGCAAATTGATGGAATCCTGTCGCACACTGCAAATACTACTACACTTCCAGGTGTACACAGGTCCCTTAGGACGTCTTCCTAAAACCTCATTACCTAACACCTCTTCTGCCTCTGTTGTCACAAGTTTTTCTTTTTCAACTGGACAACCATCTTTCACCTCATAAGCTCGACCACTGATGTCAACTGCATGCACCAAATCATTATCCTGGAAATAACTCTTCTCATTAAAAAATGCCTCACAACTTGAACTATGCATCCATTCTCCTGAAAAAACTTCACAAAAATTACTACGATTAACTGTTCTCTTCCATCTACTATTTCTTTTGAAATCATAAATTGCCTTGTTTAGCTTCCTAATTCTATTGATTATCAAAATAAATAACTTTCGCTTAATTTCAAATGCCTGATCAATAACTTTCTACATTTTTTTTTTCTCTTATCTGCTGACCTTTCTTAATATTTTTTAACAAATTGCCAATTATCCTGTTGCGGAACATTCGTCTACGAATGTCCCTAAACTGATTTTTCCTTCTACTACCATGCACAGAGTTATCTCCTGCTCTAGCAGTAACATTTTTGATTGGCCTTCCCTTTCCGTTTAAATTGCTTCTCTTTTTCTGGACTAAAACATTTTCTGTAGTACTACTTTTTTTTCTACAAATATTTCTTATGAATGATTTATTTATCTTACCCGGACCTTTCTTGGTGACTTGACAAGTTTTTATTGTAGAGGTCTGCTGCAATATTTTTTGGAGCTGCTGTCTTTGATGTTTGGTAGCCTTTCGCCTTCTGTCCTTCGAAGGCATTCTTTAATTTTGAAATGATCTGCAGTTGAATCTGTGGTAAAATATAATAAAATTTTTTATTAACCACTATTAGCAAACAGTAAATCAATAACAGTCATCAAAAATTTAACACACTACTTGTTATTTTTACATAGAATAATTTTTAGTGCATTGGCAAATTTAGAAATCACAAATAGTAGCAAAGAAATGGAATGCTTCTACATTTTACCTGTTCTGTTTTATATGTGAATCTGATCTAATTTTATGAGCATATTTTACTATTTCATTAAAGACACTACACATAACCTGTTTTTGAAGTTGTGTTTAATTTTAAATGAAACAGTTTACATTTTTACTTTTCATTTCAAGTACATTTTAAAAATAAATGTTTATAGTTCCATAGGCTCGAGCAGGTCAGCTTCCCACCCTATGTCATACAATTCTGACAAATCGGCATCCTCATCATGTTCTTCATCATCCTCAGGATTTAAATCATCCAAGGGATCTACTTCCACTGATGTTTCAATCACAATTTCAATGATAATATCGAGATCAACAGATTGCTCATTGTCACTCATGCTTGATGTTGTCGTTATCTTTAAAGAAAGAGAACAACAATGAGATGTTGCAGAGTAAGAGACAAATCTCAGAGATTATAATAGTGAAATTGTTTAACAAGAGTAACATTTTGCAGCTATTATTTAGCCATGTCCAGCGATGCTGAGGAGGTGAGGCCTATGTCCATGTTTTCAGTGAACAGGACTCATCTCTTCTTAACCTTGGATAAGCCTCACCGACTCTGTGTCCCCTGCTCATATTTAAATGTAAAGGGGCAGATTTATGGTAACTGGTGCATCCCCACGGATGCACCAGTTAATGTGCACCGCTGCTCTGCCACCCATGGTGTGCCGCATTTACAATGTGGAGCACCATTGAGCAAAAACAGCACAGATGCGTCACGCATCTGTGCTGCAAAAGCAGCACATTGCAGGAATCACGTCGTAAGCGCGACATGTCTACTGCAATGCACAGGAGGAAGCCTCACATTGCATGGTGCATCACTCCTTATGCCTGTTTCAAACAGGCGTAAGGATTTGATTCAGCAATGCTATAAAGCTGACTCAGTGAAATCTTCTAAATTTCACTGTGTTAGTTTTACAGGGCTTTCATGCAAATAAATGCATACCCTGCAACAAAACACCTATATGAAATCTGACGCAGGTTTCATGTGGCACAGGACTTTACAGCATGACACATCTGCCTAGATGCATCAAGTTGTAAATATGTCACAACATAGCAAATTTTTTGCACCGCCGTTGCATCACAAAAGTGACGCACAGCAGCGGAAAAGAGGCACACACCTATCATAAATCTGTCCCTAACATTTTAAATGATTGATTCAGGATGACGATAAGGTGTGGCCTATCCAGAGGTTTGTTTGAGGTGAGGCCTACTCAGGGTTGCAGATGAAATTTAGGTTTGTTGAAGAATACAGAGGAGATAATACATGTGAAGGCCTACCAATGAAGTGAGTCATGTCCACTTCACTCTTGAACAAAGGCCAGACCTCTTCTGTGTCTGTGGACAGGCCTAAAGCTCATCTGCACAATGTCATTCGTAAAGTTAGAAAACACAGGTGATGTAATTGAAAAATGTGGAGTTTCTGTTCCTCATTTCACAATCACATCACCTGTGTTTCCTTTGGTTAGGTATCTCATAGTGCAGATGGAGTCTAGCATATGAAAGAGTACACAGAAGTTCAGCAGTGTATACAACAATTTTGACATTTACAGAAGATTCAGCTTCTTATCTTGTTGGAGATGAAGTGAGGCCTGTCTTGCAACATGGTGCATCTTTTGCATCACTGCTGCATCGGTTTCATGTGGCACGGGACTTTACAGCATGACACATCTGCCTAGATGCATCAAGTTGTAAATATGTCACCACATAGCAAATCTTTTGCACCGCCGCTGCGTCACAAAAGTGACGCACAGTGACGCAAAAGAGGCATACACCTATCATAAATCGGTCCCTAACATTTTAAATGATTAATTCAGGATGACGATAAGGTGTGGCCTATCCAGAGGTTTGTTTAAGGTGAGGCCTACTCAGGGTTGCAGATGAAATTTACGCTTGTTGAAGAGTACAGAGGAGATAATACATGTGAAGGCCTACCAATGAAGTAAGTCATGTCCACTTCACTCTTGAACAAAGGCCAGACCTCTTCTGTGTCCATGGACAGGCCCAAAGCTCATCTGCACAATGTCATTCGTAAACTTAGGAAACACAGGTGATGTAATTGAAAAATGTGGAGTTTCTTTTCCTCATTTCACAATCACATCACCTGTGTTTCCTTTGCTTAGGTATCTCATAGTGCAGATGGAGTCTAGCATATCAAAGAGTACACAGAAGTTCAGCAGTGTATACAACAATTTTGACATTTACAGAAGATTCAGCTCCTTATCTTGTTGGAGATGAAGTGAGGCCTGTCTTGCAACATGGTGCATCTTTTGCATCACTGCTGCATCGGTTTCATGTGGCACGGGACTTTACAGCATGACACATCTGCCTAGATGCATCAAGTTGTAAATATGTCGCCACATAGCAAATCTTTTGCACCGCCGCTGCGTCACAAAAGTGACGCACAGTGACGCAAAAGAGGCATACACCTATCATAAATCTGTCCCTAACTTTTTAAATGATTGATTCAGGATGACGATAAGGTGTGGCCTATCCAGAGGTTTGTTTAAGGTGAGGCCTACTCAGGGTTGCAGATGAAATTTACGCTTGTTGAAGAGTACAGAGGAGATAATACACGTGAAGGCCTACCAATGAAGTAAGTCATGTCCACTTCACTCTTGAACAAAGGCCAGACCTCTTCTGTGTCCGTGGACAGGCCTAAACCTCATCTGCACAATGTCATTCGTAAACTTAGGAAACACAGGTGATGTAATTGAAAAATGTGGAGATTCTTTTCCTCATTTCACAATCACATCACCTGTGTTTCCTTTGCTTAGGTATCTCATAGTGCAGATGGAGTCTAGCATATGAAAGACTACGCAGAAGGTGAGAACTGTATCATAAATCTGTCCCTAACATTTTAAATGATTGATTCAGGATGACGATAAGGTGTGGCCTATCCAGAGGTTTGTTTAAGGTGAGGCCTACTCAGGGTTGCAGATGAAATTTACGCTTGTTGAAGAGTACAGAGGAGATAATACACGTGAAGGCCTACCAATGAAGTAAGTCATGTCCACTTCACTCTTGAACAAAGGCCAGACCTCTTCTGTGTCCGTGGACAGGCCTAAACCTCATCTGCACAATGTCATTCGTAAACTTAGGAAACACAGGTGATGTAATTGAAAAATGTGGAGATTCTTTTCCTCATTTCACAATCACATCACCTGTGTTTCCTTTGCTTAGGTATCTCATAGTGCAGATGGAGTCTAGCATATGAAAGACTACGCAGAAGGTGAGAACTGTATGGAACATGGCTATATAGGTCAAATAATCAAAATCTAAATTTGCCAAGCACACATGGGGGTGTATTTACAAGGACCTTCCACCACGGGGAAATGTCTTTAATTAAAATGGGAAAAATAACATCAAAGGGACTCAAATGCCTTTTAAATATACCCCAAGCAACCTATGAAACTCTAGCACTACATATCAAGAAACCTAATTGATTTCAAAAATCGTTTTTAAACACATCATCTAAATCAATTATATACCTACATTCAAGGGGAAATGACTTAAAATGGCCTAAGACACATGAAAGCGTTTTTTTAAGGCCCTTGCATCATTTTTGGGTCGTTTTTAACATGGCTATGTTAGTCAAAGAATTAAAATCTAAATTTGCCAAGCACAGATGGGGGCGTATTTACAAGGACCTTGCACCACAGGGAAAGGTCTTAAATTAAAATGGGAAAAATAACATCAGAGAGACTCAAAGGCCTTATAAATATGCCCCAAGCAACCTATGAAGCTCTAGCAGTACATATCAAGAAACCTAATTGTTTTCAAAAATCGTTTTTAAACACATCATCTAAATCAATTATATACCTACATTCAAGGGAAAATGACTTAAAATGGCCTAAGACACATGAAAGCGTTTTTTTAAGGCCCTTGCAACATTTTTGGGTCACTTTTAACATGGCTATGTTAGTCAAAGAATTAAAATCTAAATTTGCCAAGCACAGATGGGGGCATATTTACAAGGACCTTGCACCACGGGGAAAGGTCTTAAATTAAAATGGGAAAAATTACATCAAAGGAACTCAAAAGCCTTGAAAATATGCCCCAAGCAACCTATGAAACTCTAGCAGTACATATCAAGAAACCTAATTGATTTCAAAAACGTTTTTAAACACATCTTGTAAAGCAATTATATTCATACATTCATGGGGAAGTGAGTTAAAATACCCTAATACACATGAAAGCATTTTTGTAAGACCCTTGCACTTTTTTTGCGTCACTTTTAACATGGCTATGTAACACAAAGAAACAAAATCTATTTGTAAAACACTTGACACAAAGCAACATTTTAAATACACAACTTTCTTCATAATTTTCCCCTTAAAGCATACTATTCTCTATTTAAATTAAATGAATCTTTTCTCACCTTAGCAAATACTTTATGAGTTTCAAAACACTCTCAGGAACACACCAAATTGTCTTTAGCAGAGCAAAAGGTATGCACTCCAGAGTCTGCAGCTATAAAAAGCACAGAAAAGCTGTAATTCATCACACATATCTCTCATGTCACCCAATCAAAACTCTTCCCTCACTTTTTTCAAATCAACACCCTTCCCCCCTCTGGCCTTTCTGCTTTTTTTGCATAGCAACCACCTCCTGAAAGACCTCTCATGTTTGCAAGTTCACACAACAATGTTTCAATTGAACTCTGAACTCTCAGTACACCTGCATATCCAGTGCAATCTTTCATAAAATGATTTTTTTTTACCATTAAAATTACATCTTTCAAAGAACTCATCCATGCACCCTAACTTTCTGTTTTCAGCACTCAAAATCCACCAATCACTGCTACTGCTTCATTAACACAGAAACTCCACAGTTTTTTTCATTTTTAACTCTTATTTTTTCAACTCCCATTTCATTGCCACACTTCATCTGACTGCAGCAGAACCTCCTCTCACCATGTTTTCTGTCTGGATTGTTGGACATAGTTATATCCACTGGGCTCAAAGGTTTGCTGATAACAGAAATTTACCTAACCTCAATTTACAAAATGTGGAAATCAAGTGGATTGCCCACAGAGGATTAAAATGTCACCAATTGATAGCATTGGTGAAAACCTTTTTGCATTTGCCAAAACCTGACCTGTTAATTGTGCACTGTGGAGGAAATGACTTGGGCACTTTGACTGGGGTAGGTCTGGAAATGCTTTTAAAGGACACCTATGAGCAATTGATGGCACTTTTTCCTCAAACTGCCTTGGTATATTCAAATATATGCCAAAGACAGAAATGGAGGTGGTCAAACCAATTTTGTCCACAAATTGAGAAATCGAGGAAGCATGTAAATAAGTCTGTTTCAGCTTACATGAGAGACCATGGAATGGGCTCCATCTACAACAATAACTTGCGTTACTACATGCAAGATATCTACAGAGATGGAGTTCACTTCTCAGATGAGGGGAACAGAATTTTCATCCTCAATTTAAGACTGTGCATTGGTACCTACTTGTAGGTACCTACATCAGCCACAGGACCCAAAAGCTCTTTTCAGAGCTACCCTACATCTGATCACTCACAATTATTATTTTACTCTAACTTTTTTCACTAATTTTCACCAAAGTACGCTCCCCGGAGCGCTACCCGGTACGCGCACCGGACGCTAACCGTGCGAAATTTTTTAAAAAAATGTTTTTTTTTCGCACATAAGGGCCTCCTCAGCCACCCTCAGAAAACCTAGGGGGTCAAGATACGTCTACCGTGCCCCCTTCTACCCATTGTGAACATTATTTGCCCTCCATCTTGTATCTTAATTCGACCGAAACACAAAATGGTGGACTCCCGTAACGCTGCCGGTTCGCATACCGGGGCGCTCACCGGGAAGCGCTCCATTAAAAAAGGTGGGAAAGTAATTTACAGAAGAAACCCTGGAGACAATGTCACCAAATATAGATTAACTCATACTATGAAATGAAATGAAATGAAATGAAACAAATATTTATAAAAGCGCACTGCGGCCAAGCGGCTTCCTGGCGCTGAGGATCACAGCCAACAATTTGCAAAGAAAACCGGGGGGAGATTAGACAGGAAAAGCCTGAAGAAAGAAGAAAGTTTTAAGAGCTTTCCGGAAATGTGAGAAAATAGGGATAGAGCGAATAGAAAGGGGAAGAGAATTCCAGATCTGGGGAGCCCGCACCGAGAAGCGGGTGCCTCCGGTGCGGGATTTGCGGAAGCGGGGCACGTGAAGAAGGGAGAGAGAGGACGAGCGAAGAGAGCGACAGGGGGCATGAGAAGAAACTAGAGAATTGATAAAGAGAGGAGCAGATCGGGCATGGGCCCGGAAAGCCAAACAGGCAAGTTTAAAGTGAGATCTGAAGTGAACAGGGAGCCAGTGAAGGGATTTAAGGGCAGGAGTGATGTGGGAAAACTTGGGAAGACGAAAAACAAGACGGGCTGCCTGGTTCTGGATGGCCTGGAGGCGGCGAGTCTCGTAAGCCGGGATGCCTACAAACAGGCCATTGCCATAATCCAGGCGAGATATAATAAGGGCAGAAATAATAGTTTTAAGGGCATCAACAGAAAAAAACCGGGAGATTTTGCGGATGAGGCGGAGGGAAAGAAAACAAGCGGAAACGACGGCGCTAATATGCGCATGCATAGAAAGATCATTACTGATCTTAATGCCCAAGGTCCGAACGGAGGAAACTGGTAAGGGAGGGGGACCGAAGGAAAGGGGCCAGTGAACAGCAGACCAGGGGTTAGAGGGACCACCAGTGAGGACAAGCTCAGTCTTGTCAGGATTAAGCTTTAAATGATTAAAGCTCATCCATTGGGAAATAAAGAGTAGAGTAGAGCTGAACTTGGAAAGAGAGTGAGTAGGAGAGGATAGATCAAAGACAAGCTGGAGGTCATCTGCGTAGTTGTACACAGAGACCCCCAGCTCGAGAAGGGAAGAGATAAGAGGGCGGATATAAAGGTTGAAAAGAAGAGGGGACAGAGAAGAACCTTGGGGTACCCCACATGTGACCGGGAGGGGGGGGGCAGAGAAATCAGAGAGGTGAACTGCCTGTGATCTGCCCTGAAGAAAGGACGCGATCCAGGAGAGGGCGGTGCCCTGGATGCCCGCTGCGCCGACACGGTCGAGGAGGATGGCATGATCGACCGTGTCAAACGCAGCGGACAAGTCCAAAAGAACTAAGGCCTGGGGGAGATTGCAATCAGCCTTCCCCTTCAGTTCATCCAGGACCGCGAGGACCACACTCTCAGTGGAGTGGCCAGGTCGAAAGCCAGCCTGGCGGGAGGCCAAGATGTTATTCTCCTCAATAAAGTTCGAGAGACAAGAAGTCACATAGCTCTCGAGGATTTTCCCGAGATAGGGAAGAAGGGAGATCGGCCTATAGTTCGATGGAAGGGAAGGATCCAGGCCAGCTTTCTTCATACATACATACATACCAATCCCTACCAATCCCTACCATTTTCACAAATTTGGTTGGAATTCCATTTAGCCATTTAGCCTGTAGACCTCTCTAAATACCCTGAGGTAAATTACTTCACAAAACACATCTGAAGTGTTGGAATTGACAACCAATTAAAATGTTACTTTCATTTTCTACTTTTTTTACCTGACATTTGATTGGTTATGTACCTGAATATATATAAAAAAAGAGAGAAAAACACAGCCATTTTGACTACTACTTCCTGAACTACATTGCAAGATCATTTTCACTCACAACTTAAACTTGTTTTTAAAAGGTAAGATGTTATTTTATAAATTTGAAAACATTTTCAGATAGTTATATACTATCCCTCTGTAACAGTTAGACATTGAGAAAGGCTTGTTTATTATAATTATGGATTGATTTAGGTTTCTGTGGTATAATTATGAATTTACATAGGCTTTTTAACAGGCCCTTTTTAATAGTACTACTTCATGCCTCAAAAGTACCTGTCTGAACTTAAACTCAACAGTGCCCTATCTCTACTGATATATTTATTTTTTATTCAAATTTCAGCACAAAAATGCAAGGAGAACAGAACGTTTCCTTTGAAATTGTCCTAGACATGAACAATGAGGAAATAATTGAACCCATTGACTTGGAATTCATGGATGAATCACGAGACCATGAACTTCTACAATGTGTAGAATCTGTGGATTGTTTACTTCATTATGATGACGGTCAAATGTGGGAAGTTATGTTCACTCAACAAGAGGACATATCTGACAGTCAAATGTTAGACGTTCTATTAAATTTTGAAAAACAATCCGAAAAATAAAATTATATTTAATATTAAAAAATTGTTTGAGTCTTTAATCATTTTTATATGTAATTCATAAACTAGTACCAAATTGATTATAATGTAAATTCATACTTATAGTATACCGTTCACAATTCCAAAAATACATTTATATTTAATAATCATTAATACTGCTACTTCAATAAAAAATAAAAAAATAAAAAAAAGAACAATCAATAAACATACAATATTTCAAAATATCATAGTCTATCATTCTTTTTTCCTTATAGTACGCTCCCCGGACCGCTTCCCGGTGCGCGTACCGGGCGCTCCCCACGCAAAAAAAACAACATTTTTTTAAAAAAATTTTTTGCCCCGCGGGGCCCTTTTAAAGCCTCCACATCAAACCTAGGGGGTCAGGGAGGATCTACTATGCCCCCTTATGGTCATTTCCCCCTTTGTTTTGGCCTCCTCTTGTCTCTCGATCATACCGAGAGACAAGATGGCGGCCGCTCCGGACTGTTTAGAATGTTGACAGACACCGGAGAGCCAATCAGCTTTGCTTCGCGAAGTTCCGTTACGCGTCAGGTACGCGAATCGGGGCGCTGCCCGGAGCGCGCTTACAGATATATATGTTTTTTTGAACGTTAATTTCTCAAAATCCACTGGAGCACATATATTGAGACCTAGCAAAGGCACATCGGGCTACCAGTCCCTACAATTTTGCCAAGTTTCGTGCAAATCCATTCAGCCGTTCGAGCTAAAAGTGAGGCCAACCGCCCTATGGAAATTAACATGGGAAAAACGCGTTTTGGGACCCCCCTTTTTTCTCGGCCCCCCTTTGACGACCCCCCCAAAATTTCAGTGGCTGCTCAGAAACAAAATGTTCCATTTTCCTGAAAATTTCAGCCAATTCCGTCCACAAACGCCAAAGTTATTAGACATAGAATTTTCAAAAATCCCATAGAGAAAAAATCCTAACTATATATACCTACTGGCGACCGCCAGTAGGTAATATATATATATATATATATATATATATATATATATATATATATATATATATATATATATTCGGCTCTTTGGGGTTATCCAAATAGCGGGTTGCACTCGAACTTGCGTGCGCCTTCCCCAGAGCGTTAAAATGGTATGGGCAGTTGCGTGTCTGAATTTAAAGCACCGGATGAGCCTCACACGTTTCGAAAATGTCTTCTTCAGGGGCCATCAGTAAAGTGCATAACAGTGACTTTCATCCCATGTTTGACAAATATCATGCGCCCCATTGGGCTGTTCATTATGACCCAACACGTTGATTTATGGGAGAGGTAGTCCATTTATTTTATCCTTTATGGATGCACTCATACATGAATGCTCGATCCCAAGGCTCTAGCATGAGATGTTATCAGTGATGTCATCAGTGATGTCACTGACCATATCATGAGTGAAGTAATATGTGACGTCATCAGCAGTGCATTGTGGGGGCGCGGGTTATAGTTAGCTGAACTAACTATAACGGGGGAATTTCTCTGGTTTTGTACGAGCGAAATGTCCAACTAACTATAACTTTCCCTAAAACCTAACAAATAACAAAACTAACACAGTTAACCCCTTTATGTAATGTAATCTTCATATTGATACAGTTGCTGTTATTTTCTCTAGATACTCAGCATTTCTCTTGAGGATGGTAAAAGAGATTGCCTAATGGAGTGTACGCATGGGTTCATCTAAAGTAGGTAGGGGATTAATCACGTTTTATTGATAATCAAACTATTTACAAAGTCAATTGCAATCTCTAATGTTCATGCTTTGTTGTTCCTACTCCAAAGAAGAGCTCAGAATCACCCCCAACTGAGAAACAACTTCACGACTTCCTCAGAAGACGGAGTCCTGTGTTTTGTCTTGTTTTCTCATTCCACTTCCCCTTTCCCCCGGCGATCATTCAGATCGACAGAGTTGATTCAATCTTGTCGTTTTGATTGGTTCCGAGAGGAGCTTTGAAATACTCAGCACCAAGAAGGAAACAACCAGAAAATAAGGAGGTCCTGGTGAGTGACACCTTGACACAAACTCCCTCAGGACAAAATTGGACTTCATCCCCCACCCCGTAGTCTGCCACGAGGCACGTTTGCAGAGTGGTAGAGAAAGGGGGTCATGGCCGCCGAAGACGTCTTAGCAAAACCACTGAGTGGGACTTACTGGACGTAACAAGAGGGGTAGTTGGCCCCCAAGGACATCCTTGGGGGCCAACTTCCCAAACTATTACCTCCAGTCAGTCCCACAGAGCAGCCTGGTAAGTACTCGTACCAGGCCACGCCCACTTTGCCCACCACTCCACAAATGCGCTCCCTGGCATGCTCTTCGATGGGGATTGAAGTCCCCTTCTCTGCTTGGGGCCCTTTAGGGGCAAACTAGCCTACCTTTTACCTCCAGTAAGCCCCACGCAGTGGGATTGGTGAGACGTAGACAAAGGCCATGCCCCCTTTCTCCACCACTCTGCAAATGTGCCCCCTGGCATGTTGTAATTTGGGGGGGGTTAAGTCCCCTTGAATCCTGAGGGTCCCTGGAGTCTAACTAGCCCACCAGGTACCTCCAGTAAGCGCAACGGAGCTGCATTGCAGAGAGGTGTTAAAAGGGGCATGACCTGGACCACCTCTCTGCAACGCAGCGCGGTGGCACTTACTGGCAGCACCTGGTGGGCTAGTTGGCCCCCAGGGGCCCTGAGGATTGAAAGGGAATTAATTCCGCAACTTGAAAGGTGCCACAGGGCATGTTTGCACACATGTCACCTCAGGCCCCACCCCCTCCCTTCACCACTGTGCAGACATGCCCCATGGCACGTTTTAAATTGGGAGATTAAGTCCTCTTGAATCCTGAGGGTCCCTGGGGTCCAACTAGCCTACCAGGTACCTTTAGTAAGTGTCACAGAGCTGAATTGCAGAGAGGTGTAAAGAGGGGCATGACCTGGACCACCTCTCGGCAACGCAGCGCAGTGGCACTTACTGGAAGCACCTGGTGGGCTAGTTGGCCCCCAGGGGCCCTCAGGATTGAAAGGGAATTAATTACCCAACTTAAAAGGTGCCACATGGCGCATTTTAAGTTGGGGAATTAAGTCCCCTTGAATCCTGAGGGTCCCTGGGGTCCACCTAGCCCACCAGGTACCTCCAGTAATCTCCACAGAGCTGCGTTGCAGAGAGGTGTAAAAAGGGGCATGGCCTGGACCACCTCTCTGCAACGCAGCCCTATGGCGCTTACTGAAGGTACCTGGTGGGCTAGTTGGTCCCCAGGGGCCCTCAGGATTGAAGGGGAATTAATTCCCTAACTTAATACGTGCCACAGGGCATGTTTGCACACATGTCACCTCAGGTTCCGCCCCCTCCCTTCACCACTGTGCAAACGCACCTATGGCATGTTTTAAGTTGGGGATAAAGTCCTCTTGAATCCTGAGGGCCCCTTGGGTCCAAGTAGACCACAAAGTACCTCCAGTAAGCGCCACAGAGCTGTGTTGCAGAGAGGTGTAAAAAGGGGCGTGGCCTGGACCACCTCTCTGCAACGCAGCTCTGTGGTGCTTACTGGAGGTACCTGGTGAGCTAGTTGGCCCCCAGGGACCCCCAGTATTGAAGGGTAATTAATTCCCCAACTAAAAACCCGCCACAGGGTGCGTTTGCAGAGTGTTGCTGGGAGGGGGCGGGGCCTCTGGAACAATTGCGAGTTTAAAAAATAATAATAATTGGGAAGGGGGCTGTGTGGGCCCCCTTCTTCTTACTTATTTTGGGCCCTGGGGACTCCATCCCCAGGGCCTGACCCCTGTTATTTATATATATTAACAGGAAGGGGGCCACGTGGGCCCACCTCCCCATGCCAAATCTGGCCTCGGGGACCCCATCCCCCGGGGCATGGCCAAATAAATATATTTTTTTATGGATGGGGCTGTGTGGCCCCCCTCCTAAGGCCTCTATTGGACCCAGGGACCTCATCCCCCAGGGCCGGCCTTTATTTTTTTTATTTTTTTTATGAGGAGGGGGGACGCATGGCCCCCTCCCGGCCACTTCTAACCCAGAGGACCCCATGCTCCGGGGCAAGCCCTATCCATTGGGGACCGTGGGGAGAGCCCCAATGCCCCCACAGTCCCGCCGGCTCCCCCTGCCCTGCTGAAGGCTGCATTACTTTTCCACATTGGGAGCTGCTAACATGCAGCTCCCTTTGTGAAAAAGCAATCTGCTTTGCTTCATTGAAGCAAGAGCAGGTTTCCCTGCTCCTGCTTCAATGAATCAAAGCGGTTGCAATAACAGGGAGGGAGCTGCACGGCTCCCACCATGTCATTGCAAACACCGGGTCCAGAGGGTGGGCACCCCGGGACACTGCAGAAGCCGGCCCTGGGGGATGACGATCCCTAGGGCCACCAAAGATTCAAGGAGGAGGGCCACGTGGCCCCCTACCATCTATTGCACAACCCCGGGGAGATGGTGGTCCCTGGGGCTCGGGGGTTGTTAGACCTGTCGGCCCTTTGGGTGGTCCCTCCTAATTTTTCTCCCCTTTTCTTTTTTTTTGCCTTCTCATTAGTTTTTTTTATGTGTCCACTATAATTTTTGGTGTTGTTCTTAGGGCTTTGGTGCCTCATTATCCCTACATAATCCTGAGGTACAGGTGCTCCTTTAAGATGGAGAGAAGAGAAACACAAAATGGGGGCATGTAACTGTCAAAATTATTACGTCAGGATCCTTAGCCATAGGAATACAATGGGAAACCTCTAGAACCTTCCAGCTAGATCTAGCAACCAGAGCCCAGTCTATAAAAGGACAGAACCAGGGCGGCCATTTTGGAGTGACCAGAGAGTTTGAGTGAGCTGGAGCCCAGGCTGTGGCGTGAGGAGGTGGGCGCGTTGTGGAGGGTGTGACAGCCTCTTGGGGCTGCTCTTTCTACTGACTGATACCCTCCCTCAACCGTGGACCTGACCCGGCGGAGCTTGTCATTCACAACAGATCCAGAGTGCTAGAGGAGTGTGACTAGCCACTGAAGGGACCACTAGTCGAGAACTGTAGTGGGATCGTCAGGTGAGGGCGGCTAGATTAACCTCCATTTGAGGAACTAAGAGCCTTTTCCCAAGTTAGCTCTCTGTTGGTGGAAACGGGAGGCTGCATTAAGAAATATTTTGCTGTAGAGATAAAACCATCTGAGGCCACCCTTCCCCCCCCTTCTTCATGACTGTCCCCTTACTGTGACTCCGCTGCCTTAACGAAATTGCCCCGTAACTGTGTGGTCTGAAGCGGCAGGGTTAAGGAGGCTCAGTAGCTGAGAAGGCGCTGCACTGTGGTAACGAGGACGGCACGCCTTCCTGAGTGAGCCGGGGGTGAATTACAGGAGGCGGAGTGTGACAGACCCACGGAAGGCTGGGTCCCTTATTCTGAAGTGCCTTGTCTCAGCGGGGGCCATCGTAGAGCCTGCACTTGGAGGTCTGGTGCAGGAAGAGAGTCTGACCCGGTGCTGGAGAGCGGAGCCCCGGAAGAGGGAAGGCGGAGGCAGGCGAGGTCAGGAGGGGAGGAGCCTGAGAAGGCGTGAGGAGGGAGAACCAAGCAGGAGCGTAGGCGCTCGAACAACAGAGGGTCTTGCCTGAGGAGTGGTGTTGCCTTCCGTATACCTGGCCTGACCCAATTTAAGTATTTCCCCGAGTAAATCGCTTAGCCCCACAGTCCTCTGTCACTGACGGGACCGCTTCTGAAGAGAATTTAACGCTCGAGTTACAGGGCGTCTTGCCTTGCGGGTGTTGAGCCTGCCTTCCCCGTACTTATCCACAAATTTCCCTCGAGTGACAGACTTGGCCCCGTAACCCCCCCATCACCGGCTGGATCATCTCTGGGAAAGTAAGCAGGGCTGGGGGTGGGGAAGTGAACGACACGAAAGCCTCTCAAGGGATTTTTCCTTCCTGCACATTGAGTCAATGAATTGAGGAGAAATTGGAGACTGTGCTGAATAAAGAGAGAGCGTACCAATCAAAGGCACGATTGCTCATCCATTGTGAAGGGTAACACGACTAGGGAGATGGTTAAGCTGTAATTTCTCTCTAGTGTTGTTGTGCAGATAAGAGAGAGGTGATCTAAACGTGAAACTGCATTTAAGTTGGTCAATTGAAACTATTTGGGCTTCCTCATGATAAAAGTCAACGATTAACACCTACTGATTTTGGGCTATGATGACATGCTGATGGGGTGTAACAATTTTCTTTCCTAGCCGAGATCACAGAAACTAAACCAATTTGAAAGTAATGCTATTTGAAGTAATTGTTCTATATGTATACTAAAGTCAAAAGTGAGTCTCTAGTACTGTGAAAATTGTGGCATGATGTATATTCATAGAGATAAGTACATTGCATAGAACATGAAGAGATGTTGAAGTAAATGCAACTGGAACCAAACTTTAAGAAAATATAAAGCATTCTATATTTTTATAACAAGGTGTGGCGTCATTTTTAGTGGATGGGAATGGGGTTACTGTGGAAAGTGTGATGCAAGCATAACACAATTTGCCTTTGAGTTTGGTCCTTTCATGCTGTGCCAGGCTACCCCTTGTGGACTGGTAATCCCAGGTCCAACAAGGGGTCCAATTTGAATATTAGTACCCCGGGGAGGTGGCGGTCCCTGGGGCGTGTGGGGGGGCTTGAGCCCCCCCCACACAGGTGTATATTAAAAAAATAAAAGCCCCGGGGCAGCGGGGAGGGGGGGGCAAGTGCCCCAACGATTTTAATTAAAAAAGGTGGCGGTTTCCAGCCCTTGGAGGCCCCCCACACATTAAAAATAAAAAGCCCCGGGGGGTGGCGATCCCCGGGCTGCTGGGGGCGGTGGGGGCCTCCCTGGGTCCCCGCAATCTCATTATAGAATGCCCCTGGGGGCTAAATATTAATGAAGCGCGTTAAAAAAAATGTTGGCCGAAATTTGCACCGGTTCCATGAATCTCACTGATTTTTTAAAAATAAAATTCTTTTTTTGGCCCTGGGGGTCCTTGTGGGACTCTCTTAGCAGGCCTAGGGGGTCAGGGTGTTTCTACCCTGCCCCTTTTCTTTTTTTTACCTTTCTTTCCTTGTTTTCTTGTGCCTTGGTTACCGAGGCACAAGATGGCTTCCAACACTTCCTTGTTTGGAGTGTTGACAGCCAATTAGAATAAAGCTTGTGGTCAGGAGGGTGCGCAGATCCAGGGCGCCTCTATATATTGAAAATTTTATTTTTTTATTTTCTCAGCAACTACTGAACGGATTTACATCATTTTAAAAAAAGAGTGCTTTCTGAAGCAAGCACTAACTTTTTGCAGAATTTGGTGTAATTTTGTTCAGCAGTTCCAGCTGTAGTTGTGTCTAAAGTTTCCTACGGAAATGAACATGGAGAAAACAAGTTTTGGACCTCCTTTTTTCGCTTCCCTGTTTGCCGAATCACCTCGAAACTTTCAAGATAGGAGCTGACCGGAGTGGGCCACGAGTTTTGAAAATTTCTCAAGGATTCGTCAACCAGTGCCAAAGTTATTGGGAAAAGAAAAAACGCTTTTCCTATGGAAACTAGGTCCTAACTATAACTATCTACTGGTGACGGCCAGTAGATAATATATATGTATAAAATCAAATCTCTATCTCTATCTCTCACCATCCTTCCAGCAAGCAGACCATTTGCATAACTCCACCCCAATTATTGGTATCTTCGAGATCTTTCTAATACATTGACGCTTATGACATGTGAAGGGGATTTGCTCATGTTTAGCTCATGTATTTGTTACATAGAAAGGTAAGCAATGTATTCATTCAGATGTCAGGAAGTACACAGAAGCTCCTGCTATTCTTATCTTTATACTTCCTCTAATATGGAACCATGCAAAGTTGCCTATATTTGCAGAGCAATTGCTCAGCAACTCCAAAATGGGAAATGCTGCACAGACTCAAAAATCCTTTTTTGCCTTGTTAAATGGGCCAGCAAAAAGATGAAAGTGCCACGTTCTTACTTAATACGACTGTCTTTTAGACTCTAGACTACGATCATTTATTTCAATGTACTGAATGAGGAAAGAATAGCCATGTTAGCATACAGCTAGGTCTGCTCTGTACATAAAAATACATAAAGAGATAATAAAGATGTCACACTCTCACTGTACTTCTTATTGTAAATGTTTAAATAGTTCATAACAAGAGTGCCTTACTATGCTCAAGCAGTTTGTAATGAGGCCTAAAAAGGGAATAAAGGAGAAAAGAGGTGGAAAGACTGAAACAGAAGGAAACGGAGGAAAGAAAGAGGGGCGACTACTTACGCTGTGGGACCTCATGCTAGTTTGTCGATCACTGTAAAGTCAGTTCAGTCCACCAGTATTGTAAAGAACATTGGGGCATATTTACAACTGAATGGTGAACCGTGACGTTAAGCAAACATTGATAACGTCAAGCTTCACCATTTTGAAAACACAGGGATGAGCCGTATTCACAAGAGTGCAGCGCACCCCTGCTTTTCCCCTAGAGCTGGCGATAAACATGGCTGCATAGTGCCAACATAGGCACCCTTGGCCCAGAGTGTAAGGGTATCTGTGTTGGGAGAAATGATTGTGAAGGTGTCCCTTCCTGCACATTGCAATCCAGAATGTCAATTTGAAACTGCTATGTATGCTGCATTGTGCAGCACACACAGAAGTTGCAACTCGTCATTTTTTTAACACCTACCAAATACTTATTTTTTTTACACCTTCCAGCTCATACACAATCATTCATGGCATTTTGCTTTTTCTTTGTTTGGTGCATAATGCATCCCACATAGAAACAAGAAAAACAAGGAGAAATTAATATTTACTCCTTGTTTTGTCATGTTAAGACTGGGTTTTCCCTAGTCTTAATTAGGGTGCTGCCTCTTATTTGCACCACCCTTGTAAATAGGGGGCAGCATCAAAATCAATGGGGCAGATTTATGTCGGACTTGTGCCACGTTTACGCCGCCGCTGCGTCACGCAACGGCGCAGAAACGTGGCACATCCCTGCGACCTATTTACAACGTGACGCATCTAGGCAGATGCGTCACGTTGTAAAGCCCTGCGCCACATGAAACCTGCGTCAGGTTTCATGTGGGCGTTCTGTCGCATGGTGGGCGTTCCCTCGTAGGAAAGCCCCGTAAAACTGACGCAGTGAAATCTACAAGATTTCACTGAGTCAGTTTTACGACGCTGCTGGGTCAAATCCTTACGCCTGCTTGAAGCAGGCGTAAGGAGTGATGCACCACGTTATGTATGGGTGGCCTCTGTACATTGCAGGAATTGCATCGCACTTGCGACGCTACTCCAGCAATGCGCCGCCCGTACACCACAAGATGCATCACGCATCTGCCCTTCCTTGCACCATGGTGCGCCACATTGTAAATGCGGCGCATCTGTGGTGCCGCAAGGAGGGAATTGCGTGACGCATCAGTTCTGGCACATCCCTGCTGATTTGCAGAGATGCGCCAGAACTCATAAATCTGCCCCATTGTGTTTTGCAGTGGAACGCACACCAAAACTCCCATTGCCTGCTCCTTTCGCGCTAAGTGTAGCATGAAAGGGGGTCTTATTTACAATATGACTTTAAGCCTTGTAAATAAGGCAAGGAGTTTATCACCACGATAGGGATTTGTAAATATGCCACATTGTTTGAGTGCTCTTGCAGGTCACACATCCCTCTCATACATATGTTATGTTCACTCCTGTTTATTATGCATTTTCCTTCAAAATGACACTTTCAAACTGAGCTCACTTACTCACTGAGCATTGAAATATCTTAGGGTACACTTTTATGTTGCTTCTTCAGGATCCTCTCATCTGCATGAAGGGAGGTATGGCTATAACTGGATCTTGCATTTTGTCATTTCCATTCATATGCCTCTAGTTCTGATTTTTCCAAACAAGAATAAAGTGAACTATTAATTTATTGACCGATGTTTCACATTTGAAAAGTAGGAAAGTCGTTGCTGAAGATATGTCGGGTAATGTTCAAATTTCAGGTGTGGAACCACTAGTCTCTGCAGCAGTTGGGAATACCAGGGGCAAATCAAGAGAAAGTGATGCTGGCTTTCAATGGATTTCCTTTTCCAACCGCATGTAGGATCTGAAGATATTTTGTGTTTTGTCGTATTTTTCCCCGAGGAAAAGTGTCACTCCATGCCCTGTCGTAAACACGCATTCCTTGAAAGATTGATAGTGTTAAAACCTGTGGAAACTTAGAAGGGTTTGTGAGCAAATGGAATTCTCTGGCAGTATCCCTCCACTTTTTACTTGGCTTTTGACACAACTTTAACTGTGGAGTACTGGGTCCCTGCTGTCCAGGTTCCCAGTGCCAGTGCTCTTTCCCGAAAACCTGGTAAAATGTACATGGGTACCTAGGGCATTGGGACTGAACAGGGTTCTGTAGGGATCCCTCACCTGGACCATGAAGACTGTGACTGCAGCATTAATGGTCTGATGCAAACAAAACAACAAAGTCGACATGGCAACTAGCACTGCCCAAGATATAGGTAAGTCACCCCTCTAGCAGGTCTTACCAGCCCTAAGGCAGGGTGCACTATCACACAGCTGTGGGCATATCTGCATTAGTACATATGTTCCTACAGTATGAGGGTCTATTCCTTAATATTGTAAGTGCCAGGGAAGCCATGGAGAGTACATGGACTGGGAACTTGGCAACTCGAGTTCCACAGCACCATGATGGATTATCTGAACCCAGGAGTGTTTGGTACCAAACTAAAACTTCCAATAAACCCACACTGATGTCAGTGTGGGATTTATTGAACCATGTACCCAGAGGGCACCTCAGATGTTCCCCCTGAAAAAAACCTACTGACCTGGGTATGGGGACTGACAGACTGGGCCTCTGGGTGGAGAGTCTCAGCTCTCTAAGACCAGGAACAATGTCCATTCTGGGCAGAGGTGTGACATCTACTCACCCAGGATGGGTCTAGTTCTCAAAGGGGAAGCTTCAAAGGCTTGCTGTCTTTGTAATTTGATCCCCAGCCTCTGCCACTAGTAGTAGATGGCAGTCCCTGGTTTACACCCCCCATTTGGGTGGGAAAACCAGCAGGAAAACTCTCTGCCAACTCCACCCCTCAGGAGGAGGAGGCGAAGTTAAGCCCACTTTTTAGTCCCCTCCATCTTGAAGATGAGGCAACTTTTCCAATCAGGGCTAGGAGTATGCCCCCTCCCACAGGAGGATAGCATAATGAGGATGTAGTCACCCTAGGTAAGGTGCCCATTGGCCCAACCTGGTATTCCCCTAGAATATTCCCCTAAATTTAGTATTTCGGTGGCTCCCCCAGACCTGGAAATTAAATCTGCAATCACCTAAGAAGAAAGAAGACATCCCTGCAGAGAAGACTGAAGAAGATGACTGCTTTGGCCCCCGCCCTACCGACCTGCCTCGAGCTTCAATGAACCTGTGACCTTTCTTGCAGCCAGCAACCTCTAAAAACCTTGGGGAGGCTGCTAACTTCAAAAAAGACTCCAACCTCCTGAGGACATGAGCCCTGTCCAGAAGAAATCTACTCCAAGGATCCCGGATCCAGGTGGATCTGCGTGTACTGCCCACTCTACTCCCAATGCCCATGGCCTGAGTCTGATTGGCTCACCTGTGCCATGAAGTCTTACCAGTGATCCTGACCTTGAGTCCAGCATTAGCTGGTCTTTCCTGATCTCCACTACGGCACCTGCAGTGTGAATCCAGAGCCTGCCCCTGACCGCGACCAGCTCCGTTAAGAAGACTCCGACATTGAAAGGCACTCCTGCGCCCGAAACCCCTGAGCCTTGGTAAACTGAACCGATGATGACCCTATGACCCCCTACACCTTTACTTACCTCTGCTGTCATTGGTCATCCTTCTGCAACCTCCGGAGCTATGCCTTCAGCCTGTTTCTGACAACAGAATCCTAACTGAAGAGTATTGGGCACCCATTGCTGAAATTGCATCCTGCACCCGGCTGCCCCAGTGCTGCTGGTGGCCTATATTTGGTCCATCTTTGTGGTCCCCTGTACTTAACCTAACCCCCAAAGCTTAACTCCTGCAACCGATCTACTTACCTGCAAGCAGTGTGGCTTCTAGCACCCCCAGTCTTTATTGAAACGCATTGGGCTGAACTTCGATTTTGACCTCTGCACATGGCTGCCCTGTGCCGCTGGTTGTGTAGTTTTGGTACTCACCTGACCCTTGCCCCCTGCTAACCTTTGGTCCAGAAGACTGGAATTTTGAGTGTGATACTTTTCAGTTTAACTGCAATATTGTTTTCCATATAGGATAACATTGAACTGTTCAGAAAATATTTTGAGATGACCTTTAAAAGTGAAAAGTATTTTTATTTAAAAACAGACTTACTTTATTGCAAAGATCTTGGTCTTAAAATAAATTACAGAGTATATTTTTCTCAAATTGGTGTGGCTCTCCTTTTTGAGTAGTGTGTCGATTATTGGTGCATATTGTGCAATAAATGTCTTAAACTCCTCTGTGTTAGACCTATGTCTGCTCGCTCACACTACCACTAATAGAGCACTTTGAGTTTTACATTGAGTCCTGTATACTTTTGGGGAGCCGCTGAACTCTGTGCATGATATATAACCACTAAGTGGGCCTACAATATACAGGGCCAGCTTCCTACATGGTTGAGAACGTCTTGCCATGCACAAGGGATAAGGCCATTTAATATAACGATCTTTACTCTTACTCTAGGCCTATTTTTGCCACAGCAGCAACTTTATTAATGAGAGCTTGCTTTCCTTGCAACACTTCGGAGAGTTAATCACCTTGTCTAACTTATACTCCTTTTGATCTTTTGTAAGAACCCCTAACTTCTTTAGTGTTTCTCCAGCACAAAGTGTTTATTCCATGTCCTAGCAACGGGGTTTGCCATTTTGGATGCACAAGATATTACTGGGCTAGATAGCTCCTCACTTTTTCATGAGTTTGCCACGTATGGTGAAAAAATAACAGGTGGAAAATGTTTTGGGCAGTACATTTTGTTATTTCAAAATTACATTACACTCACACCAAAGTGAGCAGAATTATTTCCAAGGCCTCATGAGTTCCATCTGACATGAAACTCTTAGGGGAATGGTATTTCCATGTCTTCCTTTGAAGTCAACAATTGCATTTCCTGCCGCTACTTCTTTGCATGTATAGGTAATGCCATGGAGGTTGAGATGGTTTACTCAGTGACAAGAGACAACATTAACATTTTCCTTTGTGGGCCACACATGAACTTCATTAATTGCATCTTGTTATTACTTGGCTCAAATTTCATGACCTTAGATTTCTTCAAATTGTTATTCAGGTCATGTTCACAGCTGTCTTTGTCAAGGGCTTTATGTTGTGACAAAACAGCCTCCCTCTGGATTGTGTACCGGAAGGACTAACTCATCTGAGTACAGCAGAATTCAGACTTAAAACTATTCTTATCAGGGATGTTTTTGCTTCTGCCAGAATATCAATGTATAGATTAATAGAGTACAGACTAAAGAGGGTTTGGACTAACAGACATCTATCTTGTATCACTGTGTTGTTTTTAGAGAAACTTCAGGAAAAATAATCCTAATTAGGCTGTCTTGTGCCTGTAAGATAGCTCTTGAATGAAAGATAATTATGGCATTTAACAGGTTTTATTCTATTTTTATGACAGCCAGCTTGTATTACAGTGTCTCTCTATTGAAGCAATCGAAATTTGGTGAAAGGTCCAGGTACAGCATACACAGCTCTTTGTGATGGTGAACTTGATCAATATGTGGAGCAGAACAAGTATCTGTTCAACTGTGGTTGATGTGGAAGAAGACCTCCTTCATTTCGAAAACAAGCTAGACTGATGAATCTATAAAAATTGACATATCTTGTTGGACCTTTTTAAGAAATAGGCAGAGGATGCTGTTGCTCCAAGGAGAAGGAAAGGAAGCATAGGTTGTGAAAACAACAAAATATCATTTCAACATGGGAACCACCTATCAGATAATTACTGGAAAATTTCAGGTGGTACCATCTTCAGATCCTGTGCCTTTGGTAGGTGCTCTGATAACACCTTCAATAATCTTTTCTGAGAATGATAGCCTTGGACATACACACATAAAAAAGTGGTGACTGTGTTAGCAACGTTCTTCAATTCTTCATTGTTCACTGAATATCTGATCCCATATCTGACATTAAAGATGAATGGAAAATTGGACAAACAAGAGTCTTCTGTGAATGGATCTGAAACAACACTGTAAATCCTGTGTAGATACTTCCATGTGGAACTGGCCAGCCACCTTCCTTGCCCACACTTTAGTCACTAATCATAGATTTGGAAAGCTGGTGGTAGTTGGAGAGGTTTGTGCTACTGCTGTTGGTTATTTTAAGAGTGGTGTTATGTTCATTGCTTCTTTCTAGAGCTCGAGGTCTGGATTTCCAACCCTCTGGCACTGTGGATTCAGTCAGTGTGTCAGACCGTACAGCCGCTCGCATTGCCTGCCTTCACCTTGTGCTCTCTGCTGAAAAACTGTGCTCCGTGTCCTGACGGCGAGGGCTGTTCCGCCCTGAGGCACTTATTTGGGACCTAGGAGCCCGTGTGCTCCACTTCGGATTTCTTGTGTTTCCTCAGGGAGAGAGGCGTTCCACTCAATCAGCAGGAGCGGGACAGCGAGGCCCAGAGGTGCTAGCGCTTGCTCATCGCGCGCACCTGGTGCCTCTTCCCGCCCCCTCCTCCTCCTCTTACTTAGCTTTGCTATCTAACGCGAACGCGGGACGCGCGCGGACAGAAGCGCGGACGAAGACCGGACAAAGAGCGGGCCCTCTGTGGCCCTCAGTGGCCGAAGTAGGCTGGGCTGGGCCCACTTCTTAACATTTGATTACCAGAGTTTATTTTAACTTGTAACCCATTCATTTTGTATAGACGTTGGCAACTGCTGCACTATCAGTGACTCTGTATACGCGCCCCATTGGTTTTGTGACTTGACAGTATTTGTCTCATATATTTTTAACCTGATCACTGGCACTATATAATTTTTTTTTATTTTTTACAACTCGATATCGCCTGTAATATGACTGCAAAAAAGCTTAGATCTGGGAGACTGTTGGGGGGAAGATCAACAGCTAAGACCAGATCCAACCCCCTTCGAAATAAGAATGTCTCAACAATCCAGTTGAAGGGCAAAAATCAGATATTTCAGCTTTGGGAGAAATCGGTGGATAAGGTGCCCCTGGAAAATATTGCTTCTAATAAGGGTGTCACCTTAATTCCATCACATAACCCATCGCTCAATCAACTCCCGAAGGAGGTGGAATTGGGAAATCTTAGTTTAAGTTCATATTCTACTGTGGGTATTCTATCTACTCCTCCTATACTTTCGGAGAATGACAAATGTTTAGTCTCTAGTCCAGATAATTTCCAAAATACCAAGACTCCTTTAACATCCGTAAATGTCTTGCATAATGGTACACTATTCCTCTCCAAGTTGAGGGAGGATACTAATGAAGACTCACAGCCCCTGGACATTGACCCAGTGTTATGTGAACGTTATCTGGTTGATGAACCTAGGGTATTGCTAGATGTTGCGAAGACCCCAATTGGTGCTACTCCTTCTGGTCTCCATCTCTATAGTAGTACCCCCTCTCCTAATTCCCAAGATCTTTCCTTCCAGACAAATATGTCGAAAAGTCCAATGCTCAATATAACGGGGATTGAGGTTATTAATGATCCTAGTTTGAAATTATCAGAGAAACCTATATCTGAATTCCTGATTTCCTTGGAACATCTGTTATCCTCAATTCTAACGCTATTGAACAAATTTGTGGGTAGCTCGGATTGTGTATTTTGAATCTGTTACCCAAATTTTAAAGGCTTTATTATCAAAAACCTCTGAAAGGAGCTGTGGCTTAGACCCTCCCACTACAACACTTCCCCAAACAATTTTAGCTAATGCACCTTGTTTGTCAACTGAGAATATACTTGTTGCACCTGTGTTGAAGGATTTATGTCCTATCCCTAAAACATCTGCTTATAATTGTATAAGTGATTTAGTTCCAGATATTGTTTTAGAGGAAAATAGTGTTGTATTGCCAGATGCCAATGCCGAAAAGGCATTATATCCTATTTTTGATCCAGAATTTAAGGTGCCGGAATTGGAGGAAAAAGTGGAAAAACAAGGAAAGCATAAAGGAAAAAAAAAGAGGAAGTCTCTCCGTAGATTTAAAAAGAGGAGGCAGAGACAAATTCTCTTTGAGAATTCCCAAATTTCCTATAATTCCTCCCCCGTTAAGGTTGAGATTGATAATGGATCTCTGAGGCATGACTCAATTAGGTTGTCACCCGAATTTTCGGGGCCTTCCCCTATTACTGATGAAATTATTATTAATTGTTCTAACTTAAATTTGAGAGAACAGGGCGCAGAAAAAGAAAGGCTCATGATCCATTCTCCAGCGGTGGAAGTAAGAAGTTCTGTCCCCGTGGTATCCACCTTTCTTAACCCTACTGCCCCTTCTTTCCATATACGGGCAGAAAGGGTAGTCTCTGGTCAAAACTCTGTTTATAAGATGATGGAAACCCGTACTGACTCATTGATTTTGGACTTTGTCCCACTATTTGACCTTGACTTAGTACTGAATAGATCTTTTTTGCTGAAATGTTGTAAAGACATCGAGGGATTAAAATTAATCAAATCAAGTGATATTGATCTAGTAACAATATTAGGAACAGGGTCTATGTCATTTATCAGGGTAAGTTTCTACTCAAACCTGATAGTGAATCTTATATTAAATAAAGCAGAAATTTTCCAGAATCAGGGGATTGATGTGGTGCCCTTTACTGCCACATGTGCTGATAACAACAATGAGAATGGCTATCATAGGGGCCCGGGCCAAGTCGGCTCTTCTCAACCTTTTGATGATTTAAAAATTCGTGTCTCAAAAACAAAAAGGATAGTTACACATGTTATCCCCCCCCCAATAACAATAAATAGGGGTATAACTGAGAATGAACAGCAATGGAACTGGTTACCTGGTGCCCTGTCATCCAAGGTGACAGACAACCCAAGATTGTTTTCCCACCTTTAGCAGTATCTTTTCTGTTATTTCCTGGAATGCCGCTGGCATTAATAACAACCTTGAAAAATTACTGTATCTTTTTTCTTTGAATGCCAACGTAATTTGCATCCAGGAAACCTGGTGTATTGACAAATTGAACATAGGGAAAGATTACTTTGTATTGGAGGTGGCGGCAACCCCCTCTAGTAGAGGTCATGCAAAAATGGGGGAATTGCTTGCCTATTGTCTAATAGAATAAAGTGGAGTTTTTCCCACCATATAGACCCCAGCAACCTTTTCCAGGCAGTGACTCTCTCCAATTTAGATAAAACGGGAGAGAGACACCCCTTGTGATAATAAATGCCTATTTACCGCCAGGTGATCCTTTTGATACTTTGTTGAAACAAGTTTTTATTTTTATTAGACAAATTAAAGAAATAGCTCCTCTCTCTAATTTCCTGTTAGTTGGTGACTTAAATTGTAAAGTTTCCAATTACAGTTTGGAACTATTCAGGAATAAAGTAAAAGAGGAGGTTATGTTGATTCCCCAAGCCCTCTTCTCAGACAACATAAAAACAAATAAACGGGGTAAATTGCTGCTGGAGGAATTATACAGTACGGAGGGGCTTATAGTTAATGGTAGGCTCCCATCTGATGTTCCCGCAAATTATACACATAGTTCCTCCAATAGTAAATCAATTTTAGATTATATAATTGTTGACCACTCTATTTTTTCTCTCTTAAGGGATCTGGTCGTTATAGAAACTACCCTTAGTGACCATAATGTTATTATGCTAACTCTTCTAGTAGATCCCCCCAATTCTGACACCTGGGTGCTTGACAGGGATGTGGTCACCTTTCAAAAAACAGGAAGATGTTTCTGGGATCATAAAGCTATGAAGGGTTTGGAACCTATTCTTGAAAAAACTCTATCCAATTTAAACAATTGGCAGGGGGTGGAACAGTCCTCTTTTGAGGCTCTCATGAAGGAGATCATCTCTGCTGTAAAAAAAATCGAATTTAATTAGGAAAAAAAACACCCTCCCTAAAGTAGTTGTTTCCCTTAATAAGGAAATAAACAAACTGGTGAGGGAACAATACATATGTGGAGCAGTAGAAAGATCTCATAAAATATCTCTCCTTAAAAGAAGGAGAAGTAGGATAAAGAAAAAAATGAAAAAAGAAAAAGAGGACCTGTTATGGATTGGTTTGCGGGAAGCTGCTGCTCAAGGGAACTCTAGACAATTCTGGACTCTCATTGGGGAGGGTTGCGGCTCAAGAGTGCGCCCCCTTCCAATCCCTATTCCTGAACAAACCTGGGTCAACTACATCCTAAGTCTGTATGCTAAGAATGACCTGCATGTGAAACTAAGGGGAATTGGGGAAGATAGTAACTCTACAATTGAATGCCCCTCAGAATTATCTACAACTCTACAATTGAATGCCCCTCAGAATTATCTATAGAATCGGCTATTAGGGATATGCGTCCATCAGGTGCTATGGGACCTGACAAACTCCCGATATCAGACTTCCTTCAGGAAGAAGCTCAAGACCTGGCTGTTCGAGCAGTAACGGCACCCCCCCCCACCTAGCGCCTTGAGACCCTACGGGTGAGTAGTGCGCTCTATAAATGACCTGATTGATTGATTGATTGAAACAAAATCCAGTGTCCTGGAGTAAAATCTTATTTCCTCTTTTCAGGATTTGTTACATTAAAAAATCTATTCCTTCATCCTGGAAGGGGAGTATTCTGGTCCCTATGTTTAAAAAGGGCGATAGAAACTTACCCATTAACTATCGTCAAATAGCCCTCTTAGACGCAATTGGGAAGGTTTTTTGTAAATGTTTATTATCCCTAATTAACGATTGGGTGGTACAAAAACAAATCTTACCACTAGAACAAGTAGGCTTTCGTAAAGGTCATGGAACCCTGGATAATCTCTCCGCTCTTCAGACAATTACAGATAAATACATAAGGGTACGCGGCGGAAGAGTTTACGTGGCCTTTATAGATTTCTCCACAGCATTCGATAAGGTTGACCGCCCATTGCTGTGGAGAAAGCTCTCTGTTTTGGGAATGCCGCCTCAACTGTTAGATATGATCCAGGTCCTACATACAGACACTTGGTGTCAGGTCCTGCAAGGAGGAGATAGGGGCCTTTCCAAGATAATTCCTTCATGTAATGGCCTTAAGCAAGGCTGTCTCCTTGCCCCGTTACTTTTTTCATTATATATTGCAGATTTACCTGCCTCACTTTCTTCCTGTGATGGTATAGCTCCAATTTTGGGCGGAAAACACATTTCATGTATGTTATATGCGGATGATATCATAATAATGGATCTTATGCTCAAAGGTCTCGCCAAACGCCTCCTTGCTCTACATCAGTATGCAGATTCTCACTTTTTAAAAATTAATGCATCCAAGAGCAAAATTATGTGCATCATAGGCCGGAAAAAACATAAATTTACGAACTTTACTTGGTCTGTCGGAGATGACAAACTGGAGGTAGTAAAGAGTTATGTTTTCCTAGGAAAACTAATTTGTGATAATTTAAGTGCTAAACCCCATACCGATAACAATGCCCGGAAAGCTTTATCCCAAGGGAGAAGCTTAAGTGCATTGTACTCGGCAATGGGAAGAAGGCATTTTTCACATTTATTGGAGGTCTTTAGGGCAAAAGTCCCTTCCACTCTTCTATATGGTTTAGAATTAATTGATATTAAACATTGGGATTTTTTAAATAAGGTGGAGGGAAAACTGCTAAGAAGCGTAACCACTATTAGTTCTGCCTGTTCAGTGGCTGCTTGCAGACTTGAGTTTGGTTTGCGCAGCAGCTGGGTGCAGGGCCTGGCAGCTGTGGTACGTTGGGTCGCAAGCATAGCCAGAGGAGAAGAGGGGACTATGAGGTTCCTCTTAAAGACGGAACTATTAGGAAGTTCAAGAGAACACTCCCTAATTGTTAATAACTTTAGAAAGGCCGTATCGCTCTTGCAGTTGGAAGAGAGCATTCTCTTTTCTTTACCCGCATCCCAGCTAAAGTCTGTCTTGAAAGAGGCTACTTGGGATCTTAGCTATAGACTAGACAGTACTTCAATCCTTGCTAAGAAGGGTGTTAATCCCCTCACTGATTCATTCGCAAGAAAATTCGTGCAACCTTACGCTACTTGGAATTTACCTCATGGTATTCGGAGATTTTGGTTTTTATTGAGACAAGATTTGTTACCCCTAAATAATCTTTTGTGTAAATGGTACGGAGTTTCTGCAAATTGCAATTTTTGTCATCAATCTATTCAAGACCGAACGCATGTACTTTTTATATGCCCAGTGATGCGTTCTTATCGCAGCAAATGGTTAAGACAAATATGTTTGCAAATGGGTATTGTAAATGCTAACTCTTTTATGTTCGCCTTATATAACCCCCCTAATGAGAGATTTTGTTTCTACATTTTTAATTTTTTTAAATGTTTTTTAGATATTTTCTGAAGAATGGCATGCTTATTAATGTGTCACTTTGTGTTGCAGTAATTGCTATGATTTGTCTATTTTCATTATGAATGGTATTTTGTATTTGTGTTTTTTCTTTTTATGTGGATCTCTAAGGAGTTCCAAAACATAATAAAGATTGAAATTGAAATTGAGTTGAACAGCAACGTGCTGAGCAATATTGCATAAGATGTGTTTCAGGCAACCTCCAGTCCCTTTAGACATGTGAAAAAAGTGTCCTTCATTAAGGAACAGCACACTGAAGTAGCACTAGATATGGGATGTATATTTTAGTACCTTTATTTAATACCCTAGTCTAGTTCACACAAGATGAAGTGTTACTACAATGAATATAAACAGTAAGGCAGCATTGATATTTATTAGTAACATAAACAATATGGCTATGAAAGGTTTAGCATTACCACCCTCATCTACTACGTCTGAGTATCGCACAAGTTTTAGTTCTAGCACATTGATAGTATTTTATAATAAAAGCCTATTTTAAGTTTCAAAGATGATTTGCACTTACACACCGCATTCCAGAATAATAAGCTCTATTTTCAGTTCACAAAGGTAGCTGTGCGTGCTTATGATAAAGCACAGTCCTAAGAGCTGCCAGTCAAGGTCAAATCCTTTACATTTTCAGCTAAGGCCGTCGTGAAATCGGGCCCCTGTGTCCTTTGTTCTCCTGGCATGAAGTCCTATCTGTCTGTTAACTATGTATGTTTAGTTTTTATGGTAAATTCCAGGCTTTGGTGGAAGAATTTTCGCATAAATATTCCACAAAGAATGGCGTTATGCCCTTTCAGTTACTTTCAATATTTCAGACACCTTCTCTTGGAAACACACCAAAGTAAAATACGTATTAACTGTCTAGAAACTCTATAATTTCACAACAGTGTGGAAACATATTAATAATCAAAAACAAATGATGAAATACTATGAATATATTCATGTAAGATTATCATATGATGTTCAAGAACAGAACAATATGAAAAAGTGTGTACATTTTTAATTTGATTGTATGTATTCATTTTTGATGAGTGAATTGGCACGCACATGCCATTCTCAAAAGTGTAATTCAAAGCAAGGGAATTCAGGCCCTTAAGGGGGAAGGCAACACACGATATTTATGACAGTGGCATCATTGATGCATGCTTCAAGTAATAACCTTATACTCTCCTGGTACAAAAAGAGCATTGATAACTTTAACAAGGCTCAGTGGTTTATATTTAGATTTCAAAACCATGTTCCTCCTGGCATATAGATTCCTTGAGACTGACAAACTTCATGAGGACTATTTTCCCTGCCCTGCTATCTTGTCTTTGGCTATTGTCTCTGTAAGTGGTGGCCAAATATTGTAATTTCAGAGAAACCATGTATAGTGTATTGTTGTGTATTATAGATTTTAATTTTAGTAAGAAGATAGTGAGCCTGAGTCATAAACCTGCTAATTCTGGTAAGCTTAAAAAAACAAGTAAAACAGAGATTTGCCATGCTAGTAATCCACAAACGTTGGTTTTACTCTCAATAAAAAAATTCTCACATCACGTGGGCAAAGTAACATATAGTGATAAGCAGCAACCTGTGAAAGGACCTTTCTAGTACATTTTGTATTTTGTTGCATAACATATTTATTTTGTTACCCTTGTGCTTTTAGCATTTTATGGCACTTTTCACAGGTACGTCTCTTTCTGAAGAGACGAAAGAACCTATTGTCTTAATCAAACCAACATTCTTGTCTTTTTATTATATTTGAGTTGCATGCATACACACCATTCAATAAAAACATTTTGTGTTCTACCATTAAAGAGTTTCGTGTCAGTTTCCTCGTGCCATGTTCTTCTTCTGCTCCGGAACATTCAGCTATTGGCTTGAACTATTAACAATCACACTTGGACCGTCTACATGAGTATTTTAATATCACTATTTTACTGTTGGCTGTTTATGCGTGTTTTTATGTCTCTGTTGAGCCGCATGAGGATTTATTTGACATCTGAAATCAGTCGCTGAGTGGTCCAGTAACACTGTGAAGCGAGCTCTGAGAAAAAGTCATCTGAAAATCGAATGCTATAGAAACAAATAAGACTCCTTTATTTTCTGCAGAATGCATTTTTCAGATGCTTTTGTCAGTGCTGCGGAACAGTCAAACATTGGCAAGGAAAATAGATAAGACGTTTGTCTCACACCATTCAGCCGTCAAACCAATTGGATTTGCCAATGCTTTCCTTCTTTGAAATGATAAAAAAAGTCCGTGCTGACGGGTTTTTCAGTCTCTAGTCTGTGATTATACTAATCTTTCAATGATACATCAGCAACAGTCAGAGCCGTCCAATTAGTGAACTAATATTTTGTACATGATGCTATAGATCATTATGTTACTAAACTCTCTATTGTGTGCAAGTGTTTTGCTAAGAATATCAGATAAACAAAGGCGAAGTGCGTTCATTGATCACTTATGTTATTTAATGAGGTCACACTTGTTTTCCATCTACAGGCATATATTTTATGCAGCATTACATATTAATTGAACGCGTGTTTGCTCATGCTATTTTGTTGAATTATTTAATGCAATATGCATCCGGTTTGCATACATTTAGGTAAAAACAATTAGAATGGAAATTGGCAAATATAATTATAATCAACTTATCAGTAACAATACATAAGAAAACATAAATTAAACCCACTCTTCGCAAATGCGAATTTATCATGATTCAAGATTGTCATACTTTACAATTTGACAAACATTGTTACCTCATGTCTCCATGGAAGACGAAAATATGTATGCCCTTTTTATTATTTCCTCTGCTGAAAGTTCAATAATCTTCTCCCTTCGATGGTTTATTATAACAAGGCAACTAAAAGACGATTAACAAAGCAATGTATTCACTGTGCAGCATCCTTTATTAAATCTTTATATGCAACACCACAAAATGATTAACTATTGTAACCTTGAGAAGCTTGTGGTTTGACCATCTCCAAATAAATCATCTCATATCCTCGCATTTCAAACTGTAGTTTATTTGTCTTGTTTACTTATATTTATTAATGTGTGATCTTTGCTACAGAAATAGAAGGAATTGCCTCATCGAATATATGACGTTACAACGCAAACAATTACAGCGCATGCCTTTACAACGAGGATTTTACATCGCAGCTACCTTGACAATGCATGATTTTACAACTGATGCCATTACAACACATTTTTAGAAACTACCTTTACAATGCATTCCATTACAACACATACCAGGCCCTGTGTGTGTGGCGTTGACAGAGCCTACCTCCAGCTCATTGAGGCTCCTTTGTGGCGTGAAGCCTGCCCCCAGGGATCGAAGGGCGGCCGGGCTTTGCTCCGCCGCAGCGTTTCATCCAGCACTTCCGGCTGGCCGGGCTTGGCTCCGCCGGTCGGGAGCTTCTGAAACCACAACCCCCAGCAGCCCTGTGGTGAGGTCGCCTCCCCCATCGTCAGCGCGTAGCGCCAGGAGGGGCATATAGTAAGAACTCCTGCCGAGGACCGAGTGGCAGTCCCTGTGTGTGCGGTGTTGACAGAGCCTACCTCCAGCTCATTGAGGCTCCTTTGTGGCGTGAAGCCTGCCCCCAAGGATCGAAGGGCGGCCGGGCTTTGCTCCGCCGCAGCGTTCCATCCAGCACTTCCGGCTGGCCAGGCTTGGCTCCGCCGGTCGGGAACTTCTGAAACCACAACCCCCAGCAGCCCTATGGTGAGGTCCCCTCCCCCATCGTCAGCGCGTAGCACCAGGAGGCGCATAAAGTAAGAACTCCTTCCTAGTCCCGCGAGGACGCTCGCGGGATGTGCCGGGCTAAGCCCGGGCAAAGGGCGGGCCCTCTGAGGCCCTCAGAGACCGCAGGAGACCGGGCCGGGCTACCTCCCTTGGTTTTCCTTTCTTTTGCACAACTAGGGTAATCCCACAATGTGTTTGACTATAAAAGATTAACGGCCTGTTAGATTCCTGATGGAGGGTAAAAGTAAAAGCAGAGCGGTGGTAAGAAAAACACCTATGCACACACGTTCCGCAACAAGAAAACAAAAATTGGTGCCAACTCCTTTACCTACCCTAACTGCAATTGACAGAATGTTGCAACAAACAATTGGGGTTGTTGTTAACGCTATTGAAAACACAGAAAGGAGACTTTCCCTACCAGCCAGTATGTGTTTAATAAGTCAATCGCCAAAAGTTATCAACACACATGTTAGCGATACAAATGAAACAACGATTTCACATGACTCTCTTTTGTTGCAATCTTTTGCTGGTTTGCCAAGGTATGACCCAATCCAATCTGATGTACCACAACCTTTAGAACCCACTGTTTTCTGTGTTAGGGAGAGCAGACTGTCAATAACACCTGACTTGTCAGCTAGTATAACACCGCAGCCCCTAACGCAGACTGATGTGCCTATAGACATAGGGGAACTGGGTGGTTGTGACACTAATGCCATCATCTCAATTGTACAAACTAGTGACATCAGTTTGTTAAGTAGCGAAATGGATTGTGATTCTGCCCCACCTAAAATGAAATCTACCCAAAGTAGAAAAAGGTTGATAATCAATAAGCAGGGTAAAACATATAGAAGGAAAAAGAAGAGAGCTGTACAAACCTCAGTAACCTATGAAAGAGAGGGTGAGATACACCAGTGTAGCGGAGGTACACACCTAAAGGACACACACTCGAAGGAAATACTAATTCCAACTAATGTTGAGGTACTTGTAGCATATTTGGACAAAATGGTAAAATCCTATATTGCACCAGTGATGGAATCTCTAGAAATCTTTAAAAAAAAAGTAGAGAACCTAGAAAAACTGGGCATAGCCAATTTGGATGTCCTAGAACATCTGGGCATGCAAGCCAGATCCCATACAACTAATGTACATTCTGGGAGTCTGAGCAAAAACACATCAAATACAGCAACCCGAATTCCAAGTGTGTCCCCTACGGTGGCGAATTTGGTAACATCTGTAAGTGGAATGCAGAGGCCAGCAACCACCGCCCCTAACATAGTTGATGGGCAGAAAGTAATTGGGGGTCAGAGGAACATCAGCGACCTTGTCCATAACAATAAGAACTTGCCAGTACCAAGGCGCCACACTAATAACATCATCCTAGCCACAATTAACTTGCCACCTGACTGTAGACCATATGTAACGATTCTCGCTAATGTCCCCAAATTGCTGCCCACCCAATTTGAAAATCAGGAAACCTTAAAAAATAAAACACTGCACTGGTTGGTGAAAAACTGTGGCTTCCTGTCAGGATCCCAACAGTAACAGAATCAGAGTCCAAACGTGTATGCCACGAAACGATTCCTTACCGGCCGAAAAGTAGGAAGAGTGACCTGTCCTGGTCCCGTTTGTGGCACTCGCGGAATCTCAAGATGGCCGCTAGGCAGCTGGAGTCGGCGGTCTAGTTAATCAGTCGGCTCCGGTGAGAACTCTTGGTGACGCTCGCGCTACTAGGGAAGTGCGCACTTCACCAAGATCTTCGACGGAGAAAGTCGTTATTCAAGCGCTCGCGCTTGTTCCTTAGTAAGGTTATTTTTCTGATGTGTCCAGAGTATCAAAGAAGAAGCGGATAAAGCTACGAGCTGAGCAACACATTTGAGAGCCGTTTTTGATTTCGTTCAAGCCTGTCAGCATAGTCGAGCGAGGAGAGAGCGGTGGTGTTGACGCTTGACAAGAAACTACACAGAGAGCGGTCAAAGAGAAGAAATAAGCTAAGTGCACTATAGCTAGAGTTTTCTGACTGAAACTATTAAACCTGATAAGCGCTGCATACCAATTGATTTAAACTAAGAGTGTAAGCAGAACCACGATATTTTGAGAAAAAGACTGTTAAGTTAAATCTACACAGAAGGAAATGATTCTTGGATAAATCTTGACTTACCTGGGCATTTCTTGAGCCTGTTCATCTAGAAGACAGTAGTGAAGTCCTGTAAAAAGAAATAACAGTAACAGAAGTTAGACATTATTGAAGGAAGACAGCATACAACTCGACATATTATTTGGTAGGTTAAACTATAGTGGTATAAAAATAATAATTAGCTGTAAAAAGAAAGAAAGGAGTTAGTAATAATCTGTCAATATTTACAGAAGTGAAAAGAAGGTTCGCAGCTACTTGAATAATCAAGAAGGCGACATAAGGCGTAGTACAACAAGAACTGGGTAGGTCAAAAGGCAAAACCTTAAGTAAGACTAGATACAGGAAAGAATTACAGAGTGTAAGAATTTGATATCTTTACAGGTTAAAGAAGCAAGCAGTTACACACCCAGGAGATTCACTTCAGAACACAAATAAGAAGAGAGGCAGGTCAACGTAGGACTTGGGGTATGTTTTGAGGTGAGTTTATTTTAAGGAAGTTTAGAGCAGTAGGGAGGTGTACTTAAAACTCTGTGCATATGTTTAGTTTTCCTAGGAGTCTTCGAAAAGCTGAGTGAAAGCTCATTGAAGAACCCTACTGAAGACCTGAGAGTCCGGACCAGTCTCTTCTGTTTCTCTTTTGTTATTTTATCCAATTTCCCCCTTCCCCCTGTCTGATTAATTAGAGTCATGATATATCCTGTCTCTGGTTGATTGGAAGGTGGAGTTGGGAATTAAGCATCATTCTGTTCCTGAGCAAGTCCTACGGAAGAAGTTTGGTAAGTCTGGGCTTTGACAGAGTGAAGTGACCACGTTTTAAAACTTGCACCCGAACAGAATGGTTGAGGGAGTTAACTTGCAAACCTTAGGGGCAGTCTTAGATGCAATACAAAAAGTGTTGGTAGCAGTGAAGGAAGAAAATCGAAATTTGAGGCAAGAAGTGGTAAATTCTAGAAAGGAGACAGCGGAACTAGCGCAGAGAATTGGGCAATCGCATTCAGGAAATAGAGAGGGTCCAACAACTTCAGCGGGGGAGGTAAACAGATTAACTACACAGGTTATACACTCCCTATCCCCAGTAATTCCCTTGGCGGCACCAGAGAGGTTTAGTGGGGACCCACAGAAAGCACAAGTCTTCATCACACAATGCTCCTTGCATTTTATGTGTCGCCCTTCTATTTTCCCTGATGCGCAATCTAAAGTGGCATTCATCCTATTGTATCTAAGTGGGGATGCGGCAGCTTGGTCCATGCCTATAGTGTCACGAGATGATCCCCTACTACAGAACTATGAAGAGTTCAAGAAAGAATTTCTACGAATATTTGATCGAAGACGAATCTCTCAGGCAGTGGATAACGAATTGCTGGATTTAAAACAAGGAAACAGAGACCTGGTGGCATACTTGGCGCAATTCAATAAGTTAATTATGGAAACTGATTGGCCAGAAAGTAAAAGAACTGCAATCTTTTATAGAGGTTTACGAGACGAAGTAAAAGATGGGCTGGCGCAAATACCTAACCGTCCCATAGAAATTTCAGCTTTAATCGATTTGGTTTTAGAATTGGATTTCCGTCAAGGAGAACGAAAAGGAGAGAGAAGACGTGAATTTCGGAGTACTGTGCCTCGTTTTGATAGAGCAAGAAATGATTTGGGAAAAGGGGCTGAAGCATCCACGGTACCAGAACCTATGCAGATAGGAACCATCAGGGGTCCGCTAACTAAGGAGGAGAAGGAGAAAAGACGGGCCAGTAATCTATGCATGTATTGTGGTTCAAGTGGGCATTTTGTGCGTAACTGCCCAAAGAAGCCCAAAGGATCATACAAGCCGAAGGAAAACTAGTTGCACCACCTGTAGAAGGAGTTGTACAGGTGGATGCGAGTCAAGAACCAACTCCACAAGAACATCAGTTTGCAAATACCCTGCAGTCATCTTCGCCACATTTGATATTACCTATAACGATAAAATTTCGTCAGGAAACCCGAGAAAGAGTGACAGTGATGGTGGACTCGGGAGCAACCGGTAATTTTTGTGACCTAAAGTTTGCTGCTAAGATTGGCTTAAGAGCGATTGCTAAAACTAAGAGTGAACCAGTCAGAGCAATTGATGGGACGAATCTTTCTTCGGGTCCTATCATCAGTCACACTGAATTGGTACAGTTGATTCGAGAAGATGGGCACAGAGAAGAA